>NC_045620.1:97110248-98335312 GCF_009829155.1 Mustela erminea | reverse complement strand
TACCATTAGTACCTAAGTGCACTCTTTCTTTCAGTACCACTTACTTTTGCCTTCTATTCACATAGCTCAGAGCACCTCACTCCAGAAAATTCTTCAAATCTGTTTCCCTGAGTCCGGGCAGGAGACCATAGACCCAACCTCATTATTTTGTCAAATACCAGGATCAACCTGTTCTGTGAACAATTCCATATGAATCTCCTTTTCACCTAGGTACATGCAGTTCTGCCCTCTTGATTAACATGTAGCTCATGTTTCAACAGCTTCAGTATCACCTGGGAGCTTGTTATGAATTCAGACTCTCAGAACCCTCCACCTCTATCTACTGGATCAGATTCTGCATCTTAACAAGATTCCTCAGGATTCATAAGTACATTGAAATGAGAAGCACTGGCTTAGGGGTTAAGGGGTAGATGATTTCAGATATAAACCTGCCAGACTGGATTGGCTATTCAAATTTTATAAATGTTCCATCTAAAAATGGTACAGAAGCCACATGTTTCTTGTTCATTATTGTCATTCAGGAAAGATTCTAGATGTGTCAGATCTTCCGAATTTTAGGAGAAGAAATTTTTTTTGTTAAATTTTTAATTTTTTACGTACTCGCTATCAAACATATTTTTTTAAACACCGTATGAGCCTAACCTGATACATCTGCCTGCTGCATCTGGACCATGGGCTACTAGTTTACAACCACTGTTTTGAGGGCTATCTTTTTTTTTTTTTTTAAGATTTTATTTATTTATTTGAGAGAGAGAGATGGAGAGGGAGGAAGCATAAGTAGGGAGGAGAGGGAGAAGCAGGATCCCTGCTGAGCTGGGAGCCCATCCTGGGGCTTGATCCCAGGACTTGGGACCATGACCAAAGCTGAAGGCAGATGCTTAACTGAGCCACTGAGGCGCCCCTTAAAGGCTATCTTTACATTAAAGGAGAGTATTTAATAAAAACTCAGACTTAGGAGATTTTTTGTTAATATTTTGGATAATTTTAGTGAATATCTTAAGGATTCAATATCCCAATTATAACTGTGAAAAAACTACAAATCTAAACTACGGGGTGTCTCTTTGACCTCATTTAGTAGAGAGAACTAGTGATGGCTTCTTTGAGAAAGTGAAAGAATAGCTAAGTTCTGATAAATGAGAAAAAAAAAATATTTAGGCAAAGGAGAGTAGTAGATAAGGAGAGAGTAGTAGATAAGGAGATGTGGAGAACTCCAGGAGAGAAAAGAGCAAAGGCCCAAGGCAAGAAAGAGTTAAGTGCATATGAGGAATTGAAGAATGGTCTTATGACTTAAACAGGCTTGTGATTATGACCAAAAGCATTAAATCATGAACTCTACCTTATATTCTTAGCATTTTCCTACGTAAAATAATAGGGAGAATTTTGTGACATATAACAGTATAATATGACTGGATTTACCTCTACAAACGTAACTGTAATTAAAAGATCCTATTGGCCAGCAAACTTAACTCCTGGGAACATTGAATGGATTCTGATAGGCATCTGAAATATTACAGCCCTAGCTAACTTTCTGATTTTAAATGAGGCCTCATTTTGAAGAGGGTTAGAGGCATTCCATTCTCTGATTTTCTCAGTCAGCTGCTCATCTGCCATGAAGACACAAGCGCATCACCAGTGTGATGAGATTTAAAGGAAATAGTAAGATTCTCCTGGAAGAGATTTCTCTGTTGCCCTGTCTTGTGCCAGAATCTTAACCACTGAATATCCACTTCCTTCATGGGTAAAATAAGTAAATCTGTATAATTTTATGTATATATGTATGCACCTATGTGCATGTGTGTGCGTATGTATATATGTGTAAGATAATGTGTTTACAGTCTATAGGAAATGTTGTTATCAATAAATATTAATTCCCCTCTCCTTGGACATGACGATAAATAAGTATTTAAAGAAAAGAAAAAGACCTAAAAAATTACTTAAGATAAACAGTGTGAAATAAGATGAAAGCAGGATTTTGAAAAATATGAATTCATAGTATACTCTAAGATGAGACCTGGTGAAGGAAAGTGATAAAAATTATATAATGGATGTTTTCTCCTGTCAGTATTCTTAGTGTTTATCTGTGACTATATGTATAGCTACAGTGGAAGAGAATACTGAAACTTGAGGACATTTGTGAATGTCGTAAAATTGCCTTATCTTACTAGAATTTATCATTGATTATGAAGGGTTTTTTTTTTTCAAGGAAATAAAACTAACCCCTTTGTGTGTTATTCTATAACACATAGGTACACATATAAATACAAGCATTCTATAATATTTGAAATAAATTTGTTGTTAGATCATCCTCCATCCTTTTGTTGTTTATTTGTAGGTAGAATTCTACCTTATAACTGTTTAAAGAACAGTCATCCTGCAGCATATTCCCTTTGGGGATGCATTCTAATGTCCTAGAGTGTGCTGAAAGGTACAGATTGATTATAACCTCTATTTACCTTTTGGATCAGTAAGTGATAAATCGCCCTCCTTTGGCCTCCAGAAGACTGCAGTGCTGGCTGCTGCATATTTACCCTGGAGGGCACTGCTGAGCCTAAAATTATTTACAATTGTTGGAAAGTTAGGTGCCTCATTTCAAGGAAGAAAGAAACCTTTTAAAAACTTCATAATACATATCCATCATATTTGCATCAGTAATTTTCTCTTTTGCCTTCATACTCTCTTTTTGAAAAGTCCATCCTGGGAAGCTGAGAGCTAAAGTGTAGATTTCAATATATGACTCTCCTGCTTAAAAAAAAAAAAAAAAATCTTTAAATTAGGGGTGGCTGGTGGCTCAGTTATTAAATGTCTGCCTTTGGCTCAGGTCATCATCCCAGAACTCTCCTGTCATGATCCCAGAGCTCTGAGATTGAGCCCCACATGGGGCATGGGGCTCCCTGCTTGACAGGGAGCCTGCTCAGGGAGCCTACCTCACCCTTTTCCACTCCCCCTGCTTGTGTTCCCTCTCTTGCTGTGTCTCTGTCAAAAAATATAAAAAAAAAAATCTTTAAATTATACCCCATAGCCTGATTAAGAAAGCCTAAATGTGAGTTATCTCTCATACTTCTGTAAACTACATTAGACCATGTCACATCTGTGCTCCACCTCCATGCTTAATGGTGCATGAATAAAGGAATGAATAAACAATAGAAAGTCAGCAACTAATGAATTGACTTGTAGTTACATACAGAATATTGTCATGCACTGGCTTAAATTTTTTTGGCATTTACTCCTTTAATTTTTTTTTTTTTGGATGCACAAATAGCAAAATTTGTTAGAAATGGGAAAGAATTTATATACAGTGTCCTTAGAGTATATGTTTAATAAAATTCATCTTAGCAGATACTTCAATCATATCAGATTTGTTTATTTTCCAGTTAGGTTATTACTTTTGTCAAAGCTTCCAAATATGATAAACAATCATACCATAGTAATCCGAAGAGCTAGATGTAGAATTAATTAAACAAAGGAAGCCAGAAACTTGATGATACCACTCCTGGTAACCCTGACAGCTGCAATGCACTTCACTAAATGTCAAGAGAAATGGTCAAAGACTCCCCTGGCCAACCAGCAGTTATAAAAGTTTTTTTCTGGATCCAAGTCCATATTTCCATGAAACTTCCATATGAACTGATAATAACTATTTCTCCCATCCAAGTACTAACCAGTCCTGATCCTGCTTAGCTTCCAAGATCAGACGAGGTCAGGTATGTTCAGGGTTTTATAAACATAGACTGATAACTATTTCTCATACAATTCTTTCATTTATCTATTTTTTTTTCATTTCTTCATTATTTTAAAAAGCTTGCTTTTTGAAAGGCTTTATGTGTTGGGTACTATGATATAATAAAAGGTAAAATAGAAGTCTATCTGAACCTCAGAGTACTTAGAGTGTTGTTGAGAGATGTTACATTCTCAAAAAATTAAGGAAAGCTATAGAGTAGTAGGGAGCCTAGCTATACCAGGAGAAGAAAACAGGCATTGGGGAAGGTTACTTGAATTCCTATTCTAGCCGCACTATGCCTTGAAAGTTTGTCAAAGTCTCTGGACTTCAGTGCCTCCTCTATAAAGTAGCAATAGAAAGAGTGCTTCTCTTATGTGTTATTTTCAGGATTGAGACAAAATACGAAAAGTCCTTAAACTAATGCCTAAGTTGTAAGCGCTCAATATATATTAAAGCCCCCAAATTTGTTTCCATTTAGGTTCAAAGACATTCACATTGTACTCATGTATGATAATAATTTTTTTTTTATTTTCTTAAATTCCAGTTATTAACATACAGTGTTATTAGTTTCAGGCATATAATACAATGATCCAACAATTATTTACATTACTCAGTGATCATGATAAATTTACTCTTTAATCCCTGTCACCTGTTTCACCCATCCCCCTACTCACTTCCCCTATGGTAACCATCAGTTTGTTCTCTATAGGATCTGCTTTTTGCCATTTGCTATGAAATGGGTGGAGCTAGAGTGTATTATACTAAGTGAAACAAGTCAGAGAAAGACAAATATCATATGATTTCACTCACATGTAGAATTTAAGAAACAAAACAGGTGGACATAAAGGAAGGAGAAAAAAGAGAAAGAGGCAAACTATGAGAGACTCAGAACTATAGATAACAAACTGCTGGAGGGGAGGCAGACAGGGGATGGGCTAAATAGGTGATGGTTATTAAGGACACTTGTGATGAGCACTGTGGGTTACACGAATCACTAAATTCTACTCATGAAACATTATATGTTAATTAACTAGAATTTAAATAAAAGCTTGAAGCAAAAGAAGAGCTATATTAAAAAAATTTAAAACATGCCATTATCTTTTTTTTAAAAAAGTCTATTTTTGTTTTGTCTCTTTTTTCTTTGTCCATTTGTTTTGTTTCTGAAATTCTACATATGAGTTAAATCATATCATACATGTCTTTCTCTGACTTACTTATTTCACTTAGCATTATACTCTCTAGTTCCATCCATGTAGTGGCAAATGGCAAGATTTCTTCTTTTTTGTGGCAGAGTAAGTTTCCATTGTATTATGTATTTATATATATAATATATAATATAACATATAATGAATATATTACATATATTTTATTAATATATAATGTTAATTATATATTATGCATTAAATATATTTATTATATGTTATATAATATATAATATATATAGTAGTGTGTCTATATATAGACACACTATAGACATATATAGAGAGAGAGTGTATATGTGTGTATATAGACCTATATACATAGTGTATATATATATATGTGTGTGTGTGTGTGTGTATAGATAGATATAGATATAGATGTAGATATATCTTCTTTATCCATTCATGAGTTGATGGACACTTGGGCTGCTTCCATTCTTTGGCTATTGAAATAATGCTGCAATAAACATAGGGATGCATATATCTTTTTAATTATTTGTATTTGAATTATTTGTTATGTATTTTGGGGGTAAATTCACAGCAGTGGAATTGCCATACCAGATGATAGTTCTATTTTTAATATTTTGAAGAACCTGCATACTGTTTTCCATAGTAGCTAGACCAGTTTGCATTCCCACCAAATGTGCATGAGGGTTTTTTCTTCATCTCCTCACCAACACTTGTTTCTTGGGTGTTGAATTAAGCCATTCTGACAGGTGTGAAGTGATACCTCATTGTAAAGGCTTTGATTTACATTTCCCTGATACGAGTGGTGTGGATCATCTTTTCATGTATCTGTTGCCCATCTTTATGACTTCATTGGAGAAATGTCTGTTCATGTTTTCTGTCCATTTTTAAAAAAAAATTTTATTAGAGAGAGTGCCAGAGAGAGCACAAATGGGGGCTGTAGGGAGCAGAGGGAGAGGGAGAAGCAGACTCCCCACCAAGCAGGGATCCTGATACGGGGCTCGATCCCAGGATGCTGAAACCACAACCGTAGCTGAATGTAGGCACCTAACCAGCTGAGCCATGCAGGTGCCCCTTCTGCCCAGTTTTTTAAATTGGATTATCTGTTTTTTGGATATTGGGTTGTATGTTTTTTACATATTTTGGGTACTAACCCTATATCAGAGATGTCATTTGCTAATATCTCCTCCCTGTCAATAGATTGTCTTCTAGTTTTGTTCATTATTTCATTTGTTGTGCAGAACTTTTTTATTTTAATGTGGTCCCAATAGTTTATTTTTGCTTTTGTTTAACTTGACTCAGGAATCATATCTAAAAAAGTATTGCTATGGCCTATGTTGGATAAATTACTGCCTGCTCTCTTCTAGGATTTCTATGGTTTCAGGTTTTACACATAGGTCTTTAATAGATTTTGAGTTAATTTTTGTGTATGCTGTAACCCTTGGTCCAGTTTCATTCTTTTGCATGTTGTTGTCCCATTTTCCCAACACCATTTGTCGAAGAGGCTGGTTTTTTCCCCTAATTGTATATTTTGCCTTCTTTGTCATAGATTAAATTACCATATAAACGTGGGTTTATTTCTGCAAATCTCTACTTTGTTCTGTTGATCTGTGGGTCTGTTTTTGTGCTGGTACCATACCATTTTGATTACTACTGCTTCATAGTATATTTGAAACTGGGAATGTGATACCTCTAGTCTTATTCTTCTTTTTCAAGATGGATTTGAGTATTTGGGGTCATCCGTGACTCCACACAAATTTTAAGATTCTTTGTTTTATTTCTGTGAAAAATGTTGCTGCTATTTTGATAGAGATAACATTAAATTTGTAGATTATTTTGGATATATGGACATTCTCACAATATTTGTTCTTCCAATAGGATAATAAGTTTTAATAATTCAAAATATTTTCCCTTAGTTAAAAAAAAAGATGCAAACTTTCCATCCCACATAATATGATGGCTGAATATATACATATAAACAAGATAATCTCTGATTTCTAGAAATTAGATAGGTTTCCTTAACATTAAAATACTCCTTTCCCACATGTTCATTGTTGTTTAATACCTGCTAACTTATTAAATTGTTCATTCCATAGTATACCAGGTTGCTAAAAACATCAGTTCCTCTGGAAGAGTGAAATGAGTGTGACCTATATCCCTTCTAAGTTGAGAATAATATAAGATGGTTATATTATAACCCATATAAGATGGTTTTTTGAAAGCATATCTCAAAGGGTAAGGAGGAAAGAGAGAGAAGGGATTTATTGCCGGACTACAAAGAAATGGAGAACATTCAGAGTAACAACAACAACAACAATAAAAACTAAATAAGCAGAAAAGGTACAGTAGGTCACCTGAGTGAAAAGAGCTCGAACTGTGTGGAATACAGTGTAGAGACTCCAATTCCAGGGTCCAGGAACCAGTAAATGATATGAGTGAATGCCAGACTAAGAGTCAAAGATGGAACTGCAAAAAGCTGCTAGTTGTCAGGTAGAATCTAGTTAAATGAAAGAACGTATTTGAATTAGACTTTTTAAACAAAGGGACACATTTGACTAAGATAGCCTGTATTCCAACATTGGCATTTAAATCTAGAGAGATATTTTAAATCGAGCTTTTGCAAATCAGAGCCCTGATGGAGGAGATTTGTCAAGATTGCCTGGTTCAGGAAAAGCTGCTTAAAAATTGGTTAAAAGTGGTGCTTCCCAAACTTGTATGCATGAGAACCACCTGGGGAGCTATTTTAAAAGTGGTTCTTAACCTTTGCTGCACATTATTATCATCCATGGACTGTTTAAAAAATCTCATGCCCAGCTCACACTCAAGACCAATTAAATCAGACTCTCTTGGGGTGGGACCCAGATATCACTATTTTTAAATCTCTACAGGTTATGCCATAGTACAGCCCAAGATGATATCTAGTATTTTCAAAGAGAATCCCTAGAGATTCTGATTTAGAAAAACTGTAGGAAGGCCAAGGACCTTGTCTTTTAACAAGTATAATAGATGTTTTTCATACAGATGGGTGTAGAGATCCACTTTTAGAAATCTGGTTTTAAAAACAGTATGATTTCAGGGGAGATTCTTAGAAACAAATAATCCTACACAGACTGTTTAAACCTATCCATCCCAGTAGTCCTGATGCAAGTCTTAAAGAGTTAAGGCATACAATTCAAGAAAGAAAGCATCATATATCAGCAGAAAAAAAGTTCATACTGCAAATTCTTAAAAAGCAGTCTTCTCTGCCTAGTATGAGTACCTATACCTGGTGAGCTTATGCTCTCAAGTACAGTTTAAAAATACACCATACCTAGTTTTCCCCTTTTCTAAGAAACATGTTACATCAGTATGATACATTTCTTAAAATGTTATTAAGTAAAGTCATAGTATTTAGGTTTTATTTATTTTTGGCTACTCTCCTTTTTTTGTCCTAGGACCCCATCCAGGACATCACATTGCAGTTAGTCATAACATCTCCTTAGACTCCTCTTGGCTAATAAAATTTCTCAGATTTTCCTTGTTTTTGATGAGTTTTAGGGAATAGTGGTGAGTGCATACCCCCACGGACAATAATTTTATCAGCTAAAGTATATTGCTTATGTACAGTTCCATCTGCTTTTATTCTCAGGCTCCTTCACTTCCAAAGTCACTTATTAATAAGTAAGTCATCACCTATTCCTGTAACCCTTTAGTGATGTTTCATACCCTGGTAACATATTTAGATTCTTCAGTTGCACTCTGCTGTAGATTATGGCATCCTCCAAATTCTTAACTCCTCTCAAACTCCAAAACTTATTTTGTCAAATACTTTATCTGTATTAATTGGCATTACCATATGATTTTTCTCCTTTAGCTTGTTAATATGGTAGATTACTGGGGCACCAGGGTGGCTCAGTGGGTTAAAGCCTCTGCTTTCAGCTCAGGTCATGATCCCAGGGTCCTGGGATCGAGCCCTGCATCCGGCTCTCTGCTCAGTGGGGAGCCTGCTTCCCCATGTCTCTCTCTGCCTGCCTTTCTGCCTCCTTGCGATCTCTCTCTTTCTCTGTCAAATAAATAAATAAAATATTAAAAAATATATGGTAGATTACTATAAATAATTGATTTTCAAAAGTTGAACTATTACATATATGGAATAAGTCCCACTGGGGCTGTGATGTGTATTATTTTTATACATAGGTGGATTTAGTTTGCTAATTTTTTAGAAATATTTGTATTTGTGGCCATGAAAGGTAGTGATCTTCCTTTCTTGTAATCTATTTATCTAATGGTTTGAGTGTAGAGTAATGCTGACCTCATAGACTAGACTATGAAGTATTCCCTCTGTTCATACTTTCTTGAAACTGTTGTAGAAAATTGATAACAGGCCTCTAATATATGCATTAATGCCAGAAATCTCCCTCTAAGCACTGAATTTGCTATATTCCACGAATTTTGATTGGTTGTATTTTCATATTCATTTCATTTAAACTTAGTTTAAATTTCAGTTGAGACTTCTTTAGCCCGTTTGTTATTCAGATGTTCATTGTTTAAGTTCCAAAAGTTTTTTAAGTTTTTCAGCAGCTTCCTATTATTATATCTAGTTTAATGACATTGTGGTCTGAGGACATATTTGTAGATTTCTATTCTTTTAAATCTATGAAAATATGTTTTATGATTAGGATGTGGTCTATTTTGGTGAATGTTCTATGTAAGCTTGAAAATATGTATTTGGCTATTGCTAGACACAATATTCTATAAATGTCAACTGGGTTGAGTTGATCAATAGTACTGTTTAGGTCAACTAAACTCTCCCTGATTTTTTGCTCTTTTGATCTATATGTTGTTGAAAGAAGAGTGTTGAATTTTCTAATTATAATATTGGATTTGTATTTTTCTTTTTGTTCTATCACTTTTTGTCTCTTATTCTGACACCTTGGTTTTAGATGCAAACATATTAATAATTGCTGTCTCCTAGAAAAATTACCGTTACCATTATATTTGGTCTCTTTTACTCATAGTTACTTTTCTTTTCTGAAGTCTGCTTTGTTTTTAATTTAGCCACCCCCACTGTTTTTTAATTATTAATATTTTGATAAGTATAATATGTTCTATCTTTCACCTTTCTTTATACTATATATGTCTATAGCTAGTTTTTTTGGTTTACAAGATATAGTTTGTTGTTGTTTTAATTCACTCTGAAAATCTCTTTTAATTGGTACATTTAGACAATTCAGAAGTTAAAAGTGATTATTCATATATATGAACTATATCTACCATGTTTGTAACTGTTTTCTTTTATTCACTGACTTGTTCTTTCTTTCTTTTTTTTTTTATCCTTTCTTTCCCACCTCCTCTGGTTTTAATTGAGAATTGTGTTTGATCCCATTTACTCTCATTTTATTGGTATATTGATTATGTCTTATTTATTTATTTATTTTAGTGATTAATCTGGACTTTGCAACATACATTTACAACTGACCTAACTCCACAAGTAACACTATTCTATCTCAAAATTACTGTAGATATTTTATAACAGAGTGTTCACAATTTTTCTTACCCATCACTTACAGCATTACTTTCATTTATTTCATCTATCCGTATGCTAAAATCACCTAATACATTGTAATTTCTGTTGCTTTGAATTAATATGTATTTGATCAATTCAGAATAAGAAAAATAAAAAGGTTTCATTTTACATTTATTCTTTCTTTGATGTTCTTTTCTTTATGTATAGATGGTGTTTTTTACTTACATAATTTTACTTCTCTTTAAAGAACTTCTTTTAACATTTCCAGGATGAGTCTGCTGGCAATGAATTAATTCAATTTTCATCTGACTGAAAAAGTTAGTTTCTCTTTCACTTGAAGGTTAATTTCATTAAATATAGAATTCTAGATTGATGAGTTTCTTTTTCTTTTGATATTTCACCCCATTCTTGCTTGTATGGTTTCTGCAGAGATGACAGCTCTAATTCTAATCCTTATTCACCCATATATCAGATGTCCCCTTTGTGAGCTTCTCTCAAGATTTGCTCTTTGTCTTGGGAATTCTGCATTGTATCTGTGAATGTGAAGGCCATATATACATACATACATACATGTATGTATGTATTTATCCTGTTTTGTGTTCTCTGTGCTTTTAGGACCTAGAGTTTTGTATTCATCATTAATTGGAAAATTCTTTGCCGTTATTACTTCAGATATTTCTCCATTCTCTCTTGTCTCTTTTTTTCCCTTTGTCTATTTCTTTTGTTTCTAAAATTCCACATATAAGACAAATCATATGGTGCTTATCTTTCTCTAATTGACTTATTTCATTTAGTATTATACTCTAGCTCCATCTGTGTGGTGGCAAATGACAAGATTCTATCTTGGCTCTTCCTAAGAGAATCTTGTGATATTTTTAGAAATAAAACACTAAAAAAGATATAGAATGCTCTAAAACAGTCTTGAATTTCTCACTCTCATGGTGATTCATATTCAGCCTCCAAAAATTTGCAGAAATTACTCATTATGTATTCCTACCAGTTGTAGCTCCTGTATTTTTTTTCATCCAGGTAAGATTATCTCAGCTGTAATTATTGTGTGTTTCTCTGTCTCTCCAGATTTTGGGGTGGTAGTTTTCATTGCAATTTCAGTCTCTGTTAAGGCTAAGGAATGTATCGATTTTCATTTTGCTTAGCTTTTTAAATTATTATTATTATAGAGACAGGAGTGATGACTTCCTACTCTTTTTCATGTCAGTCCTAAAGGCAGATATTCCATATATATATTAATTTTATAGGTAAAAATAGTGGTATTTAATAAGTTCCATGAAAGAGATATGTTACCATTTAGAAAATCTGATAAATTTCTATGTTATAAAAACGAAATTTAAAAACAAAAACCTGCTCTCAAATTGTTTAAAGGTAACTGGTATTATCCAAGGATAGATTAGCCTGTTATAGATCACCTTTCTCCTAAAACTGTTTTTTGTTTGTTTGTTTGTTTGTTTGCTTGTTTTTTTTTAATTAATTTTTTATTTTTTATAAACATATATTTTTATCCCCAGGGGTACAGGTCTGTGAATCACCAGGTTTACACACTTCACAGCACTCACCAAAGCACATACCCTCCCCAATGTCCACAATACCACCCCCTTCTCCCAAACCCCCTCCCCCCAGCAACCCTCAGTTTGTTTTGTGAGATTAAGAGTCACTTATGGTTTGTCTCCCTCCCAATCCCATCTTGTTTCATTTATTCTTCTCCTACCCACTTAAGCCCCCATGTTGCATCACCACTTCCTCATATCAGGGAGATCATATGATAGTTGTCTTTCTCTGCTTGACTTATTTCGCTAAGCATGATACGCTCTAGTTCCATCCATGTTGTCGCAAATGGCAAGATTTCATTTCTTTTGATGGCTGCATAGTATTCCACTGTGTATATATACCACATCTTCTTGATCCATTCATCTGCTGATGGACATTTAGGTTCTTTCCATAGTTTGGCTATTGTGGACATTGCTGCTATAAACATTCAGGTGCATGTGCCGCTTTGGATCACTACGTTTGTATCCTTAGGGTAAATACCCAATAGTGCAATTGCTGGGTCATAGGGCAGTTCTATTTTCAACATTTTGAGGAACCTCCATGCTGTTTTCCAGAGTGGCTGCACCAGCTTGCATTCCCACCAACAGTGTAGGAGGGTTCCCCTTTCTCCGCATCCTCGCCAGCATCTGTCATTTCCTGACTTGATGATTTTAGCCATTCTGACTGGTGTGAGGTGATATCTCATTGTGGTTTTGATCTGTATTTCCCTGATGCCGAGTGATATGGAGCACTTTTTCATGTGTCTGTTGGCCATCTGGATGTCTTCTTTGCAGAAATGTCTGTTCATGTCCTCTGCCCATTTCTTGATTGGATTATTTGTTCTTTGGGTGTTGAGTTTGCTAAGTTCTTTATAGATTCTGGACACTAGTCCTTTATCTGATATGTCGTTTGCAAATATCTTCTCCCATTCTGTCAGTTGTCTTTTGATTTTGTTAACTGTTTCCTTTGCTGTGCAAAAGCTTTTGATCTTGATGAAATCCCAATAGTTCATTTTTGCCCTTGCTTCCCTTGCCTTTTGCGTTGTTCCTAGGAAGATGTTGCTGTGGCTGAGGTCAAAGAGGTTGCTGCCTATGTTCTCCTCAAGGAATTTGATGGATTCCTTTCGCACATTGAGGTCCTTCATCCATTTTGAGTCTATTTTTTTGTGTGTGGTGTAAGGAAATGGTCCAATTTCATTTTTCTGCATGTGGCTGTCCAATTTTCCCAGCACCATTTATTGAAGAGGTTGTCTTTTTTCCATTGGATATTCTTTCCTGCTTTGTCGAAGATTAGTTGATCATAGAGTTGAGGGTCTATTTCTGAGCTCTCTATTCTGTTCCATTGATCTAGGTGTATGTTTTTGTGCCAGTACCATGCTGTCTTGATGACGACAGCTTTGTAATAGAGCTGGAAGTCCGGAATTGTGATGCCACCAACGTTGGCTTTCTTTTTCAATATCCCTTTGGCTATTCGAGGTCTTTTCTGGTTCCATATAAATTTTAGCATTATTTGTTCCATTTCTTTGAAAAAGATGGATGGTACTTTGATAGGAATTGCATTAAATGTGTAGATTGCTTTAGGTAGCATAGACATTTTCACAATATTTATTCTTCCAATCCAGGATCATGGAACATTTTTCCATTTCTTTGTGTCTTCCTCAATTTCTTTCATGAGAACTTTATAGTTTTCTGAGTATAGATTCTGTGTCTCTTTGGTTAGGTTTATTCCTAGGTATCTTATGGTTTTGGGTGCAATTGTAAATGGGATTGACTCCTTAATTTCTCTTTCTTCTGTCTTGCTGTTGGTGTAGAGAAATGCAACTGATTTCTGTGCATTGATTTTATATCCTGACACTTTACTGAATTCCTGTATAAGTTCTAGCAGTTTTGGAGTGGAGTCTTTTGGGTTTTCCACATATAGTATCATATCATCTGCGAAGAGTGATAATTTGACTTCTTCTTTGCCGATTTGGATGCCTTTAATTTCCTTTTGTTGTCTGATTGCTGAGGCTAGGACCTCTAGTACTATGTTGAATAGCAGTGGTGATAATGGACATCCCTGCCGTGTTCCTGACCTTAGCGGAAAAGCTTTCAGTTTTTCTCCATTGAGAATGATATTTGTGGTGGGTTTTTCATAGATGGCTTTGATGATATTGAGGTATGTGCCCTCTATCCCTACCCTTTGAAGAGTTTTGATCAGGAAGGGATGCTGTACTTTGTCAAATGCTTTTTCAGCATCTATTGAGAATATCATATGGTTCTTGTTCTTTCTTTTATTGATGTGTTGTATCACATTGACTGATTTGCGGATGTTGAACCAACCTTGCAGCCCTGGAATAAATCCCACTTGGTCGTGGTGAATAATCCTTTTAATGTACTATTGAATCCTATTGGCTTGTATTTTGTTGAGTATTTTCGCATCTGTGTTCATCAAGGATATCGGTCTATAGCTCTCTTTTTTGGTGGGATCCTTGTCTGGTTTTAGGATCAAGGTGATGCTGGCCTCATAAAATGAGTTTGGAAGTTTTCCTTCCATTTCTATTTTTTGGAACAGTTTCAGGAGAATAGGAATTAGTTCTTCTTTAAATGTTTGGTAGAATTCCCCCGGGAAGCCGTCTGGCCCTGGGCTTTTGTTTGTTTGGAGATTTTTAAGGACTGTTTCAATCTCCTTACTGGTTATGGGTCTGTTCAGGCTTTCTATTTCTTCCTGGTTCAGTTGTGGTAGTTTATATGTTTCTAGGAATGCATCCATTTCTTCCAGATTGTCAAATTTATTGGCGTAGAGTTGCTCATAGTATGTTCTTATAATAGTTTGTATTTCTTTGGTGTTAGTTGTGATCTCTCCTCTTTCATTCATGATTTTATTTATTTGGGTCCTTTCTCTTTTCTTTTTGATAAGTCGGGCCAGGGGTTTATCAATTTTATTAATTCTTTCAAAGAACCAGCTCCTAGTTTCGTTGATTTGTTCTATTGTTTTTTTGGTTTCTATTTCATTGATTTCTGCTCTGATCTTTGTGATTTCTCTTCTCCTGCTGGGCTTAGGGTTTCTTTCTTGTTCTTTCTCCAGCTCCTTTAGGTATAGGGTTAGGTTGTGTACCTGAGACCTTTCTTGTTTCTTGAGAAAGGCTTGAACCGCTATATATTTTCCTCTCAGGACTGCCTTTGTTGTGTCCCACAGATTTTGAACCGTTGTATTTTCATTATCATTTGTTTCCATGATTTTTTTGAATTCTTCTTTAATTTCCTGGTTGACCCATTCATTCTTTAGAAGGATGCTGTTTAGTCTCCATGTATTTGGGTTCTTTCCAAACTTCCTTTTGTGGTTGAGTTCTAGCTTTAGAGCATTGTGGTCTGAAAATATGCAGGGAATGTCCCAATCTTTTGATACCGGTTGAGTCCTGCTTTAGGACCGAGGATGTGATCTATTCTGGAGAATGTTCCATGTGCACTAGAGAAGAATGTGTATTCTGTTGCTTTGGGATGAAATATTCTGAATATATCTGTGATGTCCATCTGGTCCAGTTTGTCGTTTAAGGCCTTTATTTCCTTGCTGATCTTTTGCTGGGATGATCTGTCCATTTCAGTGAGGGGAGTGTTAAAGTCCCCTACTATTATTGTATTATTGTTGATGTGTTTCTTTGATTTTGTTATTAATTGGTTTATATAGTTGGCTGCTCCCACGTTGGGGGCATAGATATTTAAAATTGTTAAATCTTCTTGTTGGACAGACCCTTTGAGTATGATCTAGTATCCTTCCTCATCTCTTATTATAGTCTTTGGCTTAAAATCTAATTGATCTGATATAAGGATTGCCACTCCTACTTTCTTCTGATGTCCATTAGCATGGTAAATTCTTTTCCACCCCCTCACTTTAAATCTGGAGGTGTCTTCGGGCTTAAAATGAGTTTCTTGGAGGCAATATATAGATGGGTTTTGTTTTTTTATCCATTCTGATACCCTGTGTCATTTGACAGGGGCATTTAGCCCATTAACATTCAGACTAACTATTGAGAGATATGAATTTAGTGCCATTGTATTGCCTGTAAGGTGACTGTTACTGTATATGGTCTCTGTTCCTTTCTGATCTACCACTTGTAGGCTCTCTCTTTGCTTAGAGGACCCCTTTCAATATTTCCTGTAGAGCTGGTTTGGTATTTGCAATTTTTTTCAGTTTTTGTTTGTCCTGGAAGCTTTTAATCTCTCCTTCTATTTTTAATGATAGCCTAGCTGGATATAGTATTCTTGGCTGCATGTTTTTCTCTTTTAGTGCTCTGAAAATATCATGCCAGCTCTTTCTGGCCTACCAGGTCTCTGTGGATATGTCAGCTGCCAATCTAATATTTTTACCATTGTATGTTACAGACTTCTTTTCCCGGGCTGCTTTCAGGATTTTCTCTTTGTCACTGAGACTTGTAAATGTTACTATTAGGTGACGGGGTGTGGGCCTATTCTTATTGATTTTGAGGGGCGTTCTCTGAACCTCCTGAAATTTGATGCTCGTTCCCTTTGCCATATTGGGGAAATTCTCCCCAATAATTCTCTCCAGTATACCTTCTGCTCCCCTCTCTCTTTCTTCTTCTTCTGGAATCCCAATTATTCTAATGTTGTTTCGTCTTATGGTGTCACTTATCTCTCGAATTCTCCCCTCGTGGTCCAGTAGCTGTTTGTCCCTCTTTTGCTCAGCTTCTTTATTCTCTGTCATTTGGTCTTCTATATCACTAATTCTTTCTTCTGCCTCATTTATCCTAGCAGTGAGAGCCTCCATTTTTGATTGCACCTCATTAATAGCTTTTTTGATTTCAACTTGGTTAGATTTTAGTTCTTTTATTTCTCCAGAAAGGGCTTTTATATCTCTCGAGAGGGTTTCTCTAATATCTTCCATGCCTTTTTTGAGCCCGGCTAGAACCTTGAGAAATGTCATTCTGAACTCTAGATCTGACATATTACCAATGTCTGTACTGATTAGGTCCCTAGCTTTCGGTACTGCCTCTTGTTCTTTTTTTTGTGTTGAATTTTTCCGTCTTGTCATTTTGTCCAGATAAGAGTATATGAAGGGGCAAGTAAAATACTAAAAGGGTGGCTACAACCCCAGGAAAAAATGCTTTAACCAAATTAGAAGAGATCCAAAATCGTGAGGGGGGAGAAAGGGGATAAAAAGAGGTTCAAAAAGGAAGAAGGAAAAAAAAAGAAAAAAGAAAAAAAAAAAGAAAAGAAAAGAATTAAAAAAAAAAGAAAACCAATAAGAAAAATACAAAAAAGAAAAAATATATATATTAGATAAACTAGTAAAAAATTGTTAAAAAAGAAAAAGGTAACAGTCAAAAAAAAAAATTTTACCCGAAGGCAAGGAAAAAAAAACAAAAAGTGAAAAAGAAAAAAATTAAATTAACTGCAAGACTAAAAAAAAAATCACAGGGAAAAAGCCATGTGTTCCGTGCTTGGCTTTCTCCTCCTCTGGAATTCTGCTGCTCTCCTTGGTATTGAAACCGCACTCCTTGGTAGGTGAACTTGGTCTCGGCTGGATTTCTTGTTGATCTTCTGGGGGAGGGGCCTGTTGTAGTGATTCTCAAGTGTCTTTGCCCCAGGCGGAATTACACCGCCCTTACCCGGGGCCGGGGTGAGTAATCCGCCCAGGTTTGCTTTCAGGAGCTTTTGTTCCCTGAGCGCTTTCCGTAGAGTTCCGGAGGACGGGGAATACAACTGGCGGCCTCCTGGTCTCCGGCCTGGAGGAGCCGAGAGCCCAGGGCCCCACTCCTCAGTGCACCCTCAGAGAACAGCGCCCAGTTACTCCCGTCTGCCTGACCTCCGGCCGCGCTCCGAGCTCACGGAGCCTGCGATCAGTTCAAGGTAACACCGAGCTGTGAGCTTACTGTCGGCTCTGTCTCTGTAGCCAGCTTTCCCGTTCCAATACCCGCAAGGTCTGCGACACTCAGAAAGCCCCGATCCTTCTGTGACCCTGCGGGACCTGAGGCCACGCTGACCCCACGTGGGCTTCGCCCCGGTTTAGCCTCTGGAGCGATGTCCCTCAGCAGAACAGACTTTTAAAAGTCCTGATTTTGTGCGTGGTTGCTCCGCCGTTTGCCGGGAGCCGGCCCCTGCCCCCCCCGGGGTCTATCTTCCCGTCGCTTTGGATTCACTTCTCCGCCGGTCCTACCTTTCAGAAAGTGGTTGTTTTTCTGTTTCCAGAATTGCTGTTCTTCTTCTCTTCGATCTGCCGATGGATTTTCAGGTATTTGCAATCTTTAGATAAGCTATCTAGCTGATCTCCGGCTAGCTGAAGCAGTCTCAGCCTGCTACTTCTCTGCCATCTTGACTCCTCCTCCTTGTTTGCTTGTTTTAATTGTTTGAAGGCATAATGAGGTATAGAGGTAATGAAATTTAGGTGCTAAAATCTCAGAGAAAGAAGAAGGTTTACACAGGTGAGGCAGACTTTTGGGAATGCATTTCACATCGAAAGATTCGTCCATTATTAAATTGGTAGTTAGAGGCTACCAATAGTAAGAAGTAAGAAGGTAAGCAGATCTTTCAGGGATGATGGAAAATGTTAAAGGCCAGAGCCTCCTGCATAGCAGACACCCTAGTAAACATCTGGACTGTCAAATGAGACATCACAGGAATATAAAATTATAATAAGGATGAAGAGATACACTTAAATATAAGGATGTGGAAGTGTTAGAAGATTATGAAATATATCATGGAAACACTGTCCAAATATGAATCTAGTCAGTCTATACTAATATCAAGCAAGACATTTTTAGGTTAAAATCATCACTAAAGATGAAGAACAATTCATAAAGATATAATTTTTTAAATATAAAAGATACAAAAATACTAAATTAAACACAATAATATACCATTCAAATATATAAAGGAAAACTGACAAAATTAAAAGATAAATCGACAAATCAATGTTAATAAGGACAGATTTGAAACTTTTTCTTTAGTAACTGATCCATAAAAATTTGAAAAAGTAAAATAAAGATATTAAAACACTAATAAAGTACACCTAAATTAAATGGATGTAATACTGCATGCAATAACTTCAAAGTAAACTTTTTTTTTCAAGAGAGCATCTATCACTTGGAAAATTGGCCATTTCCTGGACTATAAGGGAATTCTTAGAAAATTTTAAAGGATTGAAATAATACAAAATATTAGCAAAAGATAACTATAAAATCCCCACATGATTGAAAATAAAATTGTCTAAATGTCACATAGATCAAACAAAAACTCATAATTTGAATTAGGTAATCTTTTTTCTTGATGTATGCATTTATCACTGTACTCTTAGAACTTTTGTTGCTGTATCCCATTAAGTTTTGGTTTCCATTGTGCTTCCATTTTTGTCTCAAGATTTTTTTTTCTCCTTTTGGTTTATCCTGTGATACATTGGTTGTTTTGGAGGATGGTGTTTTAACTTCCATGTAATTGTGAATTTTCCGGTTCTCCTCTTACTGTTGGTTTCTGATTTCACTCCATTGTGCTCAGTAATGATACTTCATGTAATTTCTGTCTTCTGAATTCTTGAGAAATATTTTGATGCCTAATATATGCTCTATCCTAGGAAGTTCTGTGTACACTTATATGTATGTATTCTGCTACTGTTCCATAATATGTTGTATGTATGTCTTTTATAACCATTTGATCTACAGTGTTGTTTACATCCACTGTTGCCTTTTTGATTCTCTGTCTGGATGATCTTTCCCTTGTTGAGAGTGGAGCATTATAGTTTCCAAATAGTAATTGTATTGTTGTTCATTTCTTCTTTTTTATTTCTCTTAGTATTTATTCTATATATTTATGTCCTCTGATGTTGATGTATAACCATTTGCAGTTTTTATCTTCTTGATAGATTGGCTGTTATATCATTATATAATGGCCTTCTCTGTTTCTTTTGACCTTTTTAACTTACAGTCTATTTTGTCTGATAGAAGCATAGCTAACCCTGTTTTATTTTTGTTACTATTTGATTGATTTATCTTTACCCTTTCCTGCACCATCACTCTAGAAGTGTTTTTAAAGCTAAATGAGTTTCTTGGATGGGGCATATTGTTGAATCCTCTTGTTGCTTCCCATTCAGCTACACTATGTCTTCTTATTGGAGAGTTTAATTCATTTCCATTTAAAGTTACTATTAATAGTTAAGGATTTACTTTTACCATTTCTTCATTGTCTTTTCTGACTTTTTTTGTTTCTTGATTCCTCTCTTGCTGCTTTCCTTTGCAATGTGATGAATTTTTGTAGTGTTATGTTTTGACCCCCTTATCATAATCTTTTTTTTTTCTGTCTACTACTCGTTTTTCCTTTGTGAAAGGAGGCTTACATAAAATGTATTTATAACATGCTATTTTAGGCTGGATACAAATTAATTTCAGTAGGATTGTGATACTTTATACTTTTAACTACCCCTACTCACATTTTAGGTTCTTGATGTTATAATTTACATTTTTTTAATGTAATATAACCAATAAAAAGTTATTCCAGTGATGGTGATTTTTAATATGATTCTTTACTTTTAAGCTAGAGTTGTAAGCGAATGCACCACCATTACAATATTGGAGAATCTAACATGGATTCTATATTTACTATTACCACTGAGTTTTACACATTCCTATATTTTGTGTTATTAACTAGAATCCTTTTATTTCTGTTTGCAAAATTCTTCTTATTATTTCTTGCCAGGAAGTCCTAGTTTTGGTGAACTCCCTCATTTTTTTGTGTGTATTTATCTGTTTGCAGATTTTAAAACTTTACTTATGGACAGCTTTACTGTGCATAATATTCTTGATTAAAATGTTGTTCTTGGTGGTGGTGTTTTTGGTTTTGGTTTTTGGTTTTGGTTTTTGTTCAGTATTACCTATATATTATCCTACCTTTTCCTGGCCTACAAAGTTTCTGTTGAGAAATTCACTATTATGGAGTTGTCCTTGTATGTGATGAGTTGCTCTTTTCTTACTGGTTTCAAAATTCTCTTTGTCAAAAAAAAAATTCTCTTTGTCTTTGACTTTTGAGAATTTAATTATAATGTGTCTCAATGCAACACTTTGAAGGTTTACCTGATGAGGTCCTTTGCTTCTCATGAACCAGCATATCTACAGGTCATTCCACATTTGAGAAAGTTTCAGCTTTTTCAATCCATTTATCTTTCTCTTCTCTTTCTGTGATGGTCATGATGTATATATTGTTCCTTTGAATGTGTCTCATTAGTCCATTATGCTTTTTTACTCTATATATTCTTTTTCTTTCTTTCTTTTTTGCTACTCTGACTGGATAATTTTATATGACATATCCTCTAATTTACTGGTTCTTTCTTCTGGTTGGTTCAGTCTGATTTTAAAGTCTTCTATATAATTTTTCACTCTGATTTTGAAGTATTCTGTAGAATTCTTCAGTCAGTCATTGTATTCTTCAGTTCTAAGATTTTTTTTTTTTCTTGTTAGTTTCACAGTCTCTGTTGAACTTCTTATTTGGCCCATGAACTCACCTTCTTTAGAGGATTATGCTGAATCACTTTTTAGACAATTTTTAGATGTTCATTTCTTTGGGGTCACTTACTAGAGCTTCATTATTTTCTTTTGGTAATATCATCTTTACCTAATTGTTCATGATCCTTATGTCTTTGTCAATGATATGTGTGCATTTGAATAAAAATTTTCCTTTTCCAGACTTTAAGATTTCTCTTTGGAAGACAGTCTTTCATTATTCACTTCAGCTTGGGGTTCAGAACAGGTTAACTGTTAGCATCCTTGAGGAGGTGGGACTTTCTATCGGGGTTTCCATTGGGGTGAGGTCACTGCCTGTGCTCTGAGGTGGGAATGGGTGTGACACTGGCTGAACTCTGTGGTTTGGTGGGTGTGCTGACTGGGATACATGTTCATTGGGACTATAGGGTATACTCCCTGATCAGATACAGCTTCTGGCTGTGCTCTGTGGTTATGTGAAACTACTGGCTGGGCTTTGCTATTACTTCTGGTTGGATGAGGTCATTGGTTGACTGGTTGGACTGGCAGAGCTATGGGCTTGGCTCTATAATCATTCATGGTTTGATAGAATCTCTGCATATGATTCTTGACCAAATGGTGATTCTGGCTGGACTCCCAAGTTTAGACAGGACTATAGGCAGGACTTTGCAGACTATACTTTGTGATCAGGCAGGTACTCAAGAAAGTGTCTTAAGTTCTACTTGTACACAGTCTGGGCTTCATGATCAGATAGACCACTGTTGCGCTCTGCTATTGGGAAAGGTCACTGGCTGGGTTTTGAGGTTGGGAGGATTCCCAGCTGTATCCTATAGTTGGGTAGGGCTAGAGACTAAGCACTGTGGGGTAACAGGCTTTGCTCCATGATCTGACTAGGTCATTGGTTGGTTCCCTTCTTGGGTGAGACTGTAGACTACATTCAACAATTGGGCAAGACCATAGTTGGACTCTATAGTGTGGTAGGGCTGTGGGCTAGGTTCCTTAGCTGGGTGGTTTTGTTGGCTGGATTCTAAGGCTTTCCAGTGTCACTGTAATGCCCCCTGCTTATGTGGGGCCAGAGGCTACATTTAACAGATAGGATTCCTGGCTTAGCTTTCTGTACAAGTATGACTGTAGAATGTCATCTGTGCCTGTCTATATTCTGATCAGGCATTTTGGTTGGAGGTCTGGAGGCTATAATCAACAACTGGGCAGGGCTTTAAATTTTCTTCCTGTCAAGGCAGGGCTCTAGGACATACTCATAGATAGTATGGCTTACTGGCTGGTGATTAAAATCAAGCAAAAGTAACACACCAGACTCCCTGGTGGTATAAGATCACCAGACTGGTTTTGCAGAGCCACTGGCTGGGTCCTCTGCTTGGGTGCCACTACAATCAAGGCTAAAAGATAGGCCACACAGCTACCTGGATTCACTGTTCAGGCTTCTGGTTGGGCAGTATGTGGCAGTATGTGGGCTATGTGTGACAGGAGTTGGGCTTGAAATTTGGTCCCCTGCCTGGGTGGGGCCATAGAATGCTCTCCATGGTCTACACAGCTTTCTTGCTGGTGAACCTACAGCAGACAGAACTGCCCATTAAACTTTACAACCAGCAAGTCTACTAGCTTGACTCTGAAAATGGTTAGAGCCTTTGGCTGACATCTCCATTGGGTGCAACTGTGTAGAGGAAAGCAGTCTGCCAAAATCTGAGTTCTATGGCTATAAGGTCCACTCCCCTTCTCCATCTCTATCTGATCCCAGTTGTTAAGCCCAGCAGATTTCCAATGTGATCCCTATGAGATAAGACCAAGTGAGCCTCTTAGGAAGTACCTTAAATTCTGGAGAATCTAGATGTACATTTTGTGGACATCTTATTCCATTTTATTTCACACTGGAGAAACTTTTAGGGTGATTCTCTTCTGGCCTAGGGGTATCAGAGTATAGGCACTCCTCTCAGCCTTCCACTTAGGTCCTTTTCAGTCTCTGTGGTCTAGGGAGGTTTTTGGCCTCATCCCCTGTTCCTAGGATTTTCTCACTGGTGTTTTTTTCTATGGATGGTACTAACCAGTCTTTCTGGGAGCAGGGCTGAAGTGGGATGACCTAGGCTGCTATCATGATAATATCTCAGCTGCTTTTTTTTTTTTTAAAGATTTTATTTATTTATTTGACAGAGAGAAATTACAATTACACTGAGAGGGAGGCAGAGAGAGAGAGAGAAGGAAGCAGGCTCCCTGCTGAGCAGAGAGCCCGATGCGGGACTCGATCCCAGGACCCTGAGATCATGACCTGAGCCGAAGGCAGCGGCCCAACCCACTGAGCCACCCAGGCGCCCCTCTCAGCTGCTTTTTAATATTACTCCTAAACTGTGTGATGCTTATGTAGTGCCCCTCCCCCCACTAGGCTTGCCTTCCAGGACAGTATTAACACTCTACTCTCAACAACCAGAGAACTGTGTATCTAGGAATTGTGAAAAGTCACAAGAGGCACTAGAATTTAATAGGGAGAAACCCTGTCCCTAAAAAAACCAAAAACCAAAAACCACAAACAACAACAACAAAAAACCCTACAGTCTTTGCTCTACTTTAGAGCATGATGTCATAGTGTAAAGAAAATTGTAAAGAAATCTTTGTTCTAGACACAAATCTTCTGTTAAGAACATATATACTTTTAAATTATATTGTGCCTTATATTTTATTTAATTCTTAGGAAAAACACATTTAATAATATATGTTGACTTATTGTCACTATACTGTATGTAGATGGGGGTTATTGTATATAGAGGAATAAATTTGGTGCCTAAGCCAAAGAATTGGTATGTAATCGATCTGGGAACTAGATTTTGAACTTCAGTTTTAAGGATCTTTTCAAAATTTTCTGAATCTTGGAGGAAGTGAAAGGTAGGGTCTAAGGAAAAGTAGCAGGAAAAGCCTTAAGAATTCTTAATCACAAAATTCCATGTTTGTTATCATAATTAGTAAGATAAATTTCCAACACAGAAACATTGAGGACAATATTTTGCCTATAAAATACTTAAGATCACCTGGTAAAGCAAGTAAAAATATCTCTTGGAGGTAAATAAAGCTATATGGGTTTTGTTTTGTTTTGTTGTTTTTTAAACAAAACAAAAACAAATAAATGCTGATGGAGATAAAACAAATTTCTCAGGATCTTCTTGCAGGTAAATATGGGAACCAGAATATGAGTCAGGTTATTCTAGGTATTAAACTTTAAAAAACTATACTGTCATATTTTTATTGTCCTCTAATTCCCGGGTTTAGTTTCCCCATCTGTAAAATGAAAGAATAATTTGGGTGACAGTTCTTGTTTGACATGTGACTGGGAGATATCACTGACATTTATTTCCCAGAAGCCACAGAAATTCTGTTTTAAGGGCCTTCCTAGGCTCTGGCTGTCTATGATTGAGTTGGTTTTTAATATAATACCTGAAATAGCAAACTGAGGGTTGCTGGGGGAAGGAGGGTAGGGAGAAGGTGGTTGGGTTATGGACCTTGGGGAAAGTATGTGCTATGGTGAGTTCTGTGAAGTGTAAACCTGGCGATTCACAGACCTGTACCCCTGGGGCTAATAATATATTATATGTTAATTAAAAAATTTAAAAACTAAAAAAATATATAATACCTGAAATATAATATCTGAAAACAGTATATATTCACAAAACATTTGTAAACTGGAAAATATGAAATATATTGAAATATCCACTAATAATGTTACAGTCATATTTTATAAAATTTCTTAGGTTTCAAGTTTTAAGGGATTGTGGGTACATTTCTGAATAATTTTTAGTTAAGTTCTTCTCTACTACAGACATGTTAGAACTGTTTCTTGTTCCACAAAACATCATTATACTCCCATTTAAAGAGCTAGTCGTGTTTCTTTTCTTGCTTGTTTGTTTGTTTGTTTTGTCCTTCTCTTCATTTTTCCTTTCAACCAGCAGGCCATGTGTGAATAAGAAGCTTAGAAGTCCTGAGGCTGCAAGCATCCTCAGATCTCTAGAAGTTGATGTAAGGTTTACAAATGACATTTAGCTACCTAGGCCAGGTAGGTGACATGAAAGCTAATGTCTCCCACTCTAAGATCATCTCCCTGTAACAATTTGCATCCCTGTTAAAGTCTAATGGAGTAGTTGGCATCTCCTCTTTGAAAGGGTCAACAGAATCTGAGCAATCCTGAACACAAAGATCTGCCAATAGGCAGTTAACTGGTACTGAGCATCACATGGGTCTTCCCAAATGACATTGAAGTGATTTCGTGGGAGTTTTCTCCTCTTTTACAGGTAACCAGATGGTGCATTATATATCTAGTAAACCCATTTCCACACTACATTAGGAATGTATCAAAGCAAACCAAATAGCTTGTGAACCAAAATGAAGAAATCTTGGGGAGATTTCATGGCTGTTCCTTGCTTTCTGTCTCACATAATGATATATATTAACTTGTCAGTATTTCCTTGCACTCATATTAAATTTATACTATATATATATATATTGCTCATTTTCTATCTCAAAAAACAATAACAAAATTCTTTCATCTCAGCAAAGCAATAACTACTGCCTCACTGGATATAGCACTGAATCAAACTATATCAGTACATTTTGGGGTTTTTAATTTTGGGTACCTTACTCTAGAAAAAAACATTGAAAATGCTAAAGTGCCACAGATTTAAATGTAATATTATTTATAGTAGTGTGTTTTCTACTGAAGAAATCTCATCTCCCATTCAGAGCAAAATTGACATAATTTCAGATATTGATTAAATACATTGCGAAGTTTGTCATTTACTTATGTCAGAGCCCTTACAAATAGCACCAATTTAACTTGACTAATTCTTTTGAGAGGGCCAATAGGAAGAAATCTACGGAACAAACATCTTAGTTGTTTTAATCTTTTATTAACATAAAATGTATTATTAACCCTAGGGGTACAGGTCTGTGAATCGCCAGGTTTACACACTTCACAGCATTCACTATAGCACATACCCTCCCCAGTGTCTATAACCCAACCACAGTCTCCCTACCTCCCTCCTCCCAGCAACCCTAAGTTTGTTTTGTGAGATTAAGAGTCTCTTAGGGTTTGTCTCCCTCCCAATCCCATCTTGTTTCATTTCTTCCTTCCCTATTCCCCTAACCCCCCACATTCAGCTAATACCTTGAGAATCGTCATTCTGAACTCTAGATCTGACATGTTACTAATGTTTGAATTGATTAGGTCCCTAGCCTTCGGTATTGCCTCTTGTTCTTTTGTTCGTGGTGAGTTTTTCCACCTTGTCATTTTATCCAGATAAGAATATATGAATGAGAGAATAAAATACTAAAAGGGTGGCAAAGACCCCAGAAAAATGTGTATTAACCAAATCAGAAGAGACCCCAAATTGTGGGGAGAAGGAAGGGGGTAAAAATTAGTCTGGGGGCACCTGGGTGGCTCAGTGGGTTAAAGCCTCTGCCTTCGGCTCAGGTCATGATCCCAGAGTCCTGGGATTGAGCCCCACATCAGGCTCTCTGCTCAGCAGGAGCCTGCACCCCCCCTGCCTGCCTCTCTGCCTACTTGTGATTTCTGTCTGTCAAATAAATAAAATCTTAAAAAAAAGTCCAAAAAATTTTTTTAAATTAAAATAGATAGATAGATAGATAGATAGATAGATAGATAGATATTAGACTGGTGAATAGAACAGAGCCACCCACTTGATTTTGGGTGTATTTTGGTCTCTTAGAAGAAACTACATCCCAAAATTTTAAAGAAAGAAAAACATATATATATATATATATATATATATATATATATATATATATATATACACACACACACACACACACACACACACACACACACACACAAAAATAAGACTAAACATGATGAAGGGATGGAATGTGACTATAAAGATGAAATTTAAAAAAAATTTTAAAGGGGTGCCTGGGTGGTTCAGTGGGTTAAAGCCTCTGCCTTCGGCTCAGGTCATGATCCCAGGGTCCTGGGATGGAGCCCCACATCGAGCCCCACATCGAGCTCTTTGCTTGACAGGGAGCCTGCTTCCTCCTCCCTCTCTGCCTGTTTCTCTGCCTATTTGTGATCTCTATCTGTCAAATAAATAAATAAAATCACTTTAAAAAAATTCTAAAAAAGGAGTTTGATTAGGTAAGTTGGTTGGGAAAAGAAAGAAAAAGGAAGTGGAGAGAATTTGCTCAGGCTGGAGACTAGAACAAAGCCCTGTGCTAGGTTTAGGGTATATTTTGATCTATTAGGAGAAGATGTATCCCAAATTTTTTTAGAAGAAAAAACCCTATATGTATGCAAAAAATAAAGTTAGATACAATGAAGGATAAAATATGACTATAATAATGAAGGTTTGAAAGATTTTTTTTTTAAAAGAAAGATATTGTTAAGATAAACTTTCAGAAAGTGGTCGATTTTCTGTTTGTACAATTGCTTCTCTTCTTTTCGATATCCTGTTGGATTTGCAGGTGTTCAGAATGTTTTGATAACTACCTAACTGAACTCCTGAGACCTGATGTCATCTCAGCCTGTTACTTCTCTGCCATCTTCCCTTTCCTATTTTTCCTCTTAGTTACTTGCTTGTATGAGAAGAGTGTCTTTGTGATCTCTCCCCTCCCTTTTGGAAAATTTTTTCTTTTTACAGATTTTGGTATCAATTGATAGTTTGTGTAGTTGCTAATGAAACAAGGTTACCATAAGATGGTATTTACCACAAGAGAAGTCACTAGAAACAGAGGAAGGGCGATGTGTTGTAGGCTCCCACTTCTCTCCTTCTTGGGCTTGACAACCGTCTCTCATGCCTCTCACTCTGCTTTACTCCTGCCAGCTTCATTTAGGAGTTCTCAGGTAATTACTCAAGTAAAATTATAATGAGTTCGATGAAAACATTGGGACTCTATGCTGGGTGTAGGAATAATGGCCCATGAGTCAAATCTAGCCCACTGTCTATTTTTGTATGACTTATGAGTAAGAATTGATTTTGCAAATGAACATCAGTAATTGATTTGATAATAGGAGTGCTGATTTTTAAGCCCAGTTGTGTAAAATGTCATCCCCTAAAAGAGAATTCCATTCTCATTTGTAAACCTATATTACCAAAAAATAAATAAAATTACTCAGGTGTTATTACATTTTTAATTCATTTAATACAAATTTTGTGTTTTGGGATGCCTGGCTGGCTCAGTTGGTTGAGTGGCAGCCTTTGGCTCAGGTCATGATTCCAGGGTCCAGGGATTGAGTTCTGCATTGGGCTCCTTGCTACATGGGGAGTCTGCTTCTTCCTTTTCTTGCAGCACCTGCTGCTTGTGCTCTCTGTCTCTTTCCTTCCTTTTCTCTCTGACAAATAAATAAAATCTTTTTAAAAAATTATGTTATAACTATGTTATAACCAACTACATAATATCCTCAGTTTTTCTTGTTGGCCTCAAAAACCCAAAATATTTACTATCTGGCCCTTTATAGAAAAAGTTAGTTGACTGCTGCTCTGAAGGTCAGACAAAAGTCTCTGTTTACCTTGCAGATGCACTATGTCAGACATTTTCTCCTCATGACTTTGCAAGATTTATCCTGGGCAAGTCACAGAATTTCTGTAGTCATTCAGATAATAAGCAGTCCTCTGGTTACTTTCAACCCAAGAATAGACTCATTTAGTATTTAAAATATTTCTTTCATAGAATAGCAGGAACTCAGAGCTTCATTTCAGGTTTAAATTTCTCTGACTTCTCCCTCAACTTAGGCCAGCATCAGGTTGAAAATTGAAAATTGACATTTGGGGATGGCTTATGATTACATCTTTTTCTGTTTCCCTACCTAGGAAGTCCTATTTCCATCCTCCCTGACTCACTAAATTCCCTGGCTCCTGTAAGTTTGAGAAAGGAAAGACAGAGATAATTACAGAAAATGTCATGTGAGACTGGCGTTCTTGGAACTACCTTTGTTTCCCCTATTTTTGGCCACTACTTAAAGCTGAATATGTCTCTTCTACTCCTTTCGTAGATGTCTTGGTGATCTGTTCCTGAACGCCTGCAGCTGGAACTACCTAGAAGTGGCCAAAGTTTATTTTGGTTTGCCATATGTTAGCTTCCCTCAGCCTTCAACTAACTAGTCTCACTGCTTATAGGAAACCCTCGTGGGATTTTAAAACTACCTTTAACTAACTGATACTTCTACCATATCTGGTCTGCTAGGAACATAAGACTATGGCCTGCTTTCAGTAAAAGCAGTTATTTTCCCCCAAACGGTCTTACAGCCTGCCTCCACAAACTTCTACTTGTATATCATTTTCTCTTTTTCTTTTATTTATTTGTTTAATGCTTAAATCAAATAGTATTCCACTCCAGGAAAGCATTATGTTCTCTAAAAGATCTCCTTGTAGCTCTTCTCACTGAGGGTGGTGATAGGAAAGAAAACAAATATCCACCTTTTCCATGAGAAGAGGGTATCTCACTGAATTCTAAGGATGGCTTCCCTCAAAAAATCCTCTTCCCCAATTTCTTAAATCTTAATAATTTTATGCCCTCAAGTTGGGAATTAGGCTGATTGTTATTAATATGATCTTAACGTAACTGCTTTCCAAAGCCTACATAGGCAACTATCACCTTAGGTCTATAAAAATACTTGCTCCTTTTTTGTGTCTGTGGAACTTACCTGAAACTGACAAAAAAGAAAATTACATTTTTAACATCTAGTTGCATTAGAACTGAATGATACTACACACTAGCAGTTCATATTTAAAAAGGAATTCTAATAAAAGACAAGAAAGAAATGGACTATTAATGATAGAAGTTGAAGCTTCAGATCATAAAATGGTTTCAATCAGTATGACATTTCTTATGTTTTTCCTTTCCCCATTTCCATCAAATATATTGAAAAATCAATTGCTTCATTTCTTACTCATTCAATTTGTAGATGCATAGATCTTTAAGGCAAAGAAAAATCTGGTGACAGAGATCTAAATGCAAACCTATAGTATGAGATAGCTGACATCCTGCAGCATTGCCAAATAAAATATAGAAGACTTAGTTTACTTTTAATTTCAGGTAAACAAAATCTAAATTTTTGGCTTTAAGGATGTTCCTTTCAGTATTTGGGACATAATTATACTAAAAAAAAACCCCACATTTTTCTGAAATTCAAATTTAATTGGGCATTCTGTATTTGTATTTGTTATATCTGGTAATCCTGCTTACATACTTATGTGCTAAATACTCCCCCACCCCCCGTGTTTGGGTTTCAGAGAAGTTAAAAAATTATAAATGTACCATCCTGTTTATAATCCTGCAAATCTGTAGAATCTCCATCCCTGAAAACCTTTAAGAGAAAATCCTCATCACATGGTTCATTAACAGCATAATTCCATTCTTAAATCAGTATAACCAATTAAGACAGTTTTTGCCATAATCTTATACAACTATTTGAGGGATTTGGGAATAAAGAGGATATATGCAGGATTCTGTTTTTTCCAAGTTAAATGACCTCATAAACCAGAATGAGTTACAGTGGTGAAGAAATTAAATGTATGGTCAATTGTTAATGGGAGAGACCCATTACTGGTTTCTTGAGCAGTCTCAAATAAGTGGGATCTGACCATGAAATAGTTTTATTATTCACTTTGTAATCACTGATTTTGGTGGTCCTCTCTGCTGGGGCTCTGAGGACACAGGGGAGAAAACAGGTTATACTTGCAGTTAACTCTAGGATGTTAGATACTTTGTATTTGGTTGTGGACCCCAGCACAAATTCTAGGCAGTAAGGCCAAGTCACTCAACATATGGGTACATATTAACTTTTGTTTTTTATTCCCCTCCATGCATCCTCTCTTTATATATATTTTCCTTTTTTATCTCATTTAACTAGGGAGTATGCTTAATTGTATCAGAGAAGGGTTAAAAGCAGAAGTAATAGGCTACCAACCAGGCTTTCATTTTAAAAAGTCTTTAGCAACAAAAGAAAGAATATGACAGAAGACAGAAAGATAATAACTTAAGAAAAATAAAATTAAGAGGGCAGGGTTATTCTGGGATTACAAAAGACTATGCCAAGCTGAGGTCACGATCTACTAGTCCAGAGCCTTGAGGCACTGATAGATCTTCCATTTATCTTACTGGTTTTTCTTCCTTACCTTGCTCTAACTGGCCTCTAACAGGCTCTGGAGCTCAGCACAGCTCAGGAAAGTTAAAAACCAGGTCCTCCTTCCTCCTGACTTTGTTCCTCCACTAACATCATTAACACCCATGACCCAGTCCCCTCCTCTCAAGACACCCTCTGGATCTCAATTTGGTTTTGCTATTAAATTTTCCAGTTGGAAAGATAATGAGTTGACTAGAACATAAAAGTTCCAGTATTTCATGGAATGTTACTTCACTTTCATCACCTATGAGTATCACGTTTTTGGACATGTGAAGTTGAGAAACCCCTGTACTTTTGGGAAGGATTTGCCCAGGAACCAGCTTACTTTAGCTTTTAGCCATGGACTGCATATTTTCTTACAGCAGGCAATTCCTAGGGAAGAACGCTTTTTTACAGCATATTTAAAGCACATTTTGAGCTTTTAACCACTTACTAGATTCTTTCTCTATGTAAACTATATATTAAAGTGAAAGGAGGAACTATTATGATTATCCAGTGGTAGAGGGGGAGGAGGCTGCAATTTGTCTGTAGAATCTTCATCTTATGTACATTCACCCCTACCTTTTTATGGTAGTCTCTGAGGGGTTTTCAGTGTGTTGTCCAAAAGGCTCTCTTGAAACTGTATGATTCTGCTTACTTTATTTTTTTTCTGGCTATAGTAAGTAATTCTGCTTACTTTTTATAGCAAATTCTCGTAGTACACTTTTTCAAATTAGAATGTGACATGTACATCTGATGATGTGTAATTAATTGTTCATTCATTCTTATGACTCTTTTAGCCCATTTTTAGTCACATAATTTTCTAACCATCTGATTGCCTTTATCAGCATAAACCTGGATGGATCTGTGGATGAAGGGATCAAGATTAGATAAAGATATGAAATCTTAATATTATAAATGAGGACATATTTTCTCTTAAAGGTTTTCAGGGATGGAGCATTTGCACTCACCTTTCCTCTTTTCTTTCTTCTTTGTATTTCTCTATTGCACATGGTATTTTCTCATGAAGGAAATTTTAAAGTCTGTGTTCTCTGTTTTCTTGTTAGGGATTTCCTTTCCAAGTGTAAATTTGTTGTTGAGCCCATATTTACATATAACTACATTTTTTGAATATTTCTTTCTTAGAAATATTCTAAGTATATATATATAAGAAATATTCTAGTATATATATCCAGTATTTCTTAGGATAGTATAAGAACTCTTCTGGCACGAACTCTGTGTATGTATTGGGATAAAGGGAGAGGACTCAAAATTGGGATATGATGCAAGTGAAGTACCTTTTCAATGTGCTTAATGCCCCTTTTAAGTGAATTTCTTTTTGTAAAACCTCTGTGAGATCCACATTTTTTCTTTTTTTTTTTTTAAGATTTTATTTATTTATTTGAGAGAGAGACAGTGAGAGAGAATATGAGCGAGGAGAAGGTCAGAGAGAGAAGCAGACTCCCCATGGAGCTGGGAGCCCGATGCAGGACTCGATCCCGGGACTCCGGGATCATGACCTGAGCCGAAGGCAGTCGTCCAACCAACTGAGCCACCCAGGCGTCCCGATCCACATTTTTTCAATATGTTCTGTCTCATCTCAGTATCCAACATTCAGTAGGTATTTGGTATTTGAGGTTTAACTGTTCATACTCAAAAAAGTAGTTCTGGTAAGTTACATTGGTCCAAAAGAATTAGTTTAATATTTGATCTTTAGAAGTATTCCTGTTTTAAAAGATCACAGAGATAAATTCTAAAGGAAAAAAGCACCTAAAGTAAGAATTTCAGCGGCTGGTGTTTGATAACTGGGGACAAGAGAAGATATTTAGAAGTCCATGAACTGTCTGATATCCTAAGTATCCTTAAATATCAAAAAAACTGTTTAGGTCTAGTTGTACTATACAGTGACAGAATTCTTCATTTCTGTGAGATATTTTTGCCTTGGTTATAGTTTTCCTTTTGCTTACATTTTGTACAATCACAAAATTGTTTAGACTGCCTAAAAAAAAACACTATATGGATTTTTGTGTTTATCATTTCCTTGTTTTAATTTGTAGTGGTAAATACCTATGTAAGCATCCGTAAAAATGTAACTTGACTTTGCATATTTTTGAAATTTATGCAAAGAGATTCACATTGTACCTATCCTTTCATATGTTTTTCTGTTCAATATTGTACAGTTATTCACATTTTCATAGCTGCAGATTATTTACTTTCATTGCAGAAGTAGTCCATTGAATAAATACGTCACAATTTAATTATTGATGGATGTGAGTTCCTATTTTATAGCTGTTAGGGGAATGTGGTTATGTTATTCATACACACACACATGCATGTGTATTTTTTTTCCAGTTATATACTTAGAGGTGAAATGGCTGGTATATTGGTTTTTTATTGCTGTTTAACCAGTTATCACAAATTTGACAGCTTAAATCAGCATAAATTCAGTAACCCACAGTTCTGTGGGTCAGAAGTCTGGGCATACTCAGCTAAATTTTCTGCTCAGAGTCTCACAAAGCCAATATTAAGGTATTTGTTGGTCTACACTCTTATCTGGAGTGTCTTAACAAGAATTCATTTCCTGTTGTTTTTGTTGTTACCCCAGGTTTTTGGCCAAAGTCAGTTGCTAGTGGTTGTAGGACTAAGTTCTCTAAGGTTTTTGCTGGCTGTCAGCCAGGAGTCTCTCTCAGGTCCTGGAGACCACTTGTACTGTTCTTTGTCATGGACTTTGTCCATTTTGGCAGCGAAGTACATCCCCTGTGCTAAATTACTGTCATGCCACAAATCTCTCTTTCTATTTTGCCCCAACTGGAAAAAAATCTCCGAATTCTAAGGGACCATGTGATTTCATATGTTTCACTCAGACAGTCTCCCTGTCTCAAGAGCAACTAATGAGTAACCTTAAATGCATTTCTAAAATCCTTTTTGCTGTGTAATTTAACATAATCATGGAAGTAAAACCAGGGAGAAAACGTTGTAAGGACCATGAAAATTCTCTCTACAGCTGGACTATAGAGCTTCTGTTATCTTTCAGATTTGCTTGATAATTTCAACTTGTTTTCTTATATGAATTAAACAATGTATACATCCACTAGTAGTGTATGAGATTTTCTACTGCTGTCATCAGTACTTGATACGATTATACTTTTTAATGATTGCCAATTTGGCAGTACATCTTATTTAATATTTCTGGCATTTCCTCAGTCTTTATTTTTATTTAAAATGGTTCCAGATTCCCAGAAAAGTTGGGAGACCAAGACAAAGATCTTTTTTGCTCTTGTTATTTATATGATGGCCCATCATATCCAAATACTTTAATTTTTCCTATAATGAGGAACATTTTTTACATTAAATAATGATCCAAATGAGAAAACCAACAATGATATATTACTGGCATGTAATCCATAGACTGTACATAAATTTTACATTGTCCCAATAATGTCCTTCACAGTAAAAATACCCCATGAAGGCTCCATGCTCAATGGGGAGTCTGCTTAAGATTCTCTCTCTGCCTTTTCCCTAGCTCATGCCTGTGCTCTCTCTGTCTCTAATAAATAAATAAAATCTATATTAAAAAAAAAAAAAGAAAAAAAAGCTGATCCAGGATTGAAAGTTACATTTACTCTTGCATTTATTTACTGTCCCTTAATTTGAAACTGTTTCAGTCTTTTTTTTTTAATTGAACTATAATGAATATACAGTGTTATATTCCTTTTAGGTTTACAATATTATGATTCAGCAATTCTGTACATTACTCAGTGCTCATCAAGATAAGTGTGCTCTTAATCCTCTTTATCTATTTTACCTATCCCAACACCCACCTCTCCTCTGGCAACCACTAGTTTGTCCTCTGCATTTGAGTGGTTTTTTGTCTTTTTTTCTTTGTTCATTTTTGTTTCTAAAATTCCATATATGAGTGAAGCATACAGAATTTGTCTTTCTCTGTCTTATTGTACTTAACACTATACCTTCTAGGAACACACATAATGCTGCAAAAGGCAATATCTCCTTCATTTTTACAGTTGAGTAATATCCTTGTGTGTGTGTGTGTGTGTGTGTGTGTGTGTGTGTGTATCACATCTTCTTTACCATTCATCTATGGGTATATGCTTTTCTATTATTATAATATCATATGGAGTATTTTTGTTGCCCTAAAACTCCTGTTTTCCGTCTGTTCATTCCTTTCTACCCTTAACCACTGATCTTTTTGCTATATCCACAAGTTTGCCTTTTCTGGAAAGTCATATGGTTGTAATCACACAGTATACAGGTAGCCTTTAAAGATTGGCTTTTTTCACTTGGTGGTATACATTTAAGGTTCATTCATGTCTCCTTGTAGCTTCATACCTTATTTATTTTTAGTGTTCAATTATATTACATTGTCTGGATATCACAATTTATTTATCCATTCATCTACTGGAGGATATCTTGGTTGCTAAAAAGTTTGGGTAATTAAGAATAAAGCTGCTGTAAACATCTATGTGCAAGTTTCAGCATAGGTAAAAATTTTCAACTCTTTTGAGTAAATACAGAGAATACTCATTTGTCTTCTCTCTCCACATAGGTGCACAGGAAGTTTAGAGTTGGCTGGAGTTGGGCATTTCCCTCTTCCCAAGTCACTTAGGCTCTGATAATACCTCAGATGGTTAGGCTCTGGTCAATTAGTTTCCCCCTGAGGGCAGGCCTTATTAAGGACAGTGTTCTGGCATATTTCAAAATGACTCTTTTTCTTCTTTTCCTGAAGAAAGTGTGAAGGACTGTTTCTCTGATGTTTTATTCTAGGAACCTGATAGAGCTCCTGGAGATTAAGTCTTAAGGTATTTTAGGGACCCTCTATGCCTGGGTCCTTGTGGGATTTTAATTCTCAGATTCATCTACACAAGCCTCTAATAGCAGTTCATCAATTCCAGCTCAGGTTTTCCTACCCTAGCACTCGGTCTTCCTGCAGTTTCTGCTTTGAGTCTGTGCTCCAGGAATCAGTTACTTACTCCATGAGTTTGTTTCCTCTCCAGTCTTGGGGGCAGTGGTTCTATGCCCACCCCTCTTTTACAGATCCAAGCAGAGTAGGTTAGTTTCCAGTCTATTAAGTTTTTACTTATTCTTAAATACAGAGTGGTGACTTCTAAGGTCCTTATATGTGGAACCAGAAATCTTTTATTTTTTAGCCTCAAAGTATGTTGAATTTTATCAACAGACAATTTTTTCTTATATAGTTGGAGTTTATCATGTTATATATACCCTTTTATCCTTTTGTATGGTAGATTACACTGACTCATTTTCTAGTAATGAGTCAAACTATATAGTAAACTCTTATATATGAAAATTTTTTTTCTATTTAGCTATTACTTGATTCAGTTACATTTTTGCTTAAGAATATACAACTATATTTATGATTATGTAAATTAGACTATTTTCCTTTCTTCTACCATTTTTAAATAATGTTTTCTAGTATACACTGGCTGTATAAAACAAGTTTTAAAATACATGCTTCTTTTTATTTACTGGAAAATTTATGGCAGATATCAAATTAATTTTTATATGAATGTTAAATACAACACGCTAATGGTGCCATCTAAACTTAAGTTTTTAAATTCTCTTAAGACAATTTTTGAAAAAGTTCATTTTCTAGAAATTTGTCCATATCATACTTTAAAACTCAAATATTATTGACATAAAGTAATTCAAACTAACTTTGTTTTATTTTAATATCTCCATTATATGCATACTTCATTTCATTCCTTACATTGAATAATTGTGTTTTATCTCTTTTTCTCTTGATCCATCAAAAAACAGACATCTATTAATTGAATAGCTTTTCCAAAGGATCAATTTCTGATTTTGTTGTTCTTTTTCATCACATTAGATGTGTTTTCTCTATTAATTTATTCTCTTTCATGTATATATAATTTGCTTAACTCATTGATTTTTTTAAACTTTCCTTCTCTTTCACAATTCATGAAAACAAGGTAATTGTACCCTTACTGTGGCAGAAAGAGAATGATTCCAGAAGTTTCATTCTCAATGTTTTTTTGTTCATCTAAGAACATGTATACTTCCCCATATTTTTTTCTATTGATAGTAATATTCATACTTAAAATGTTCAGTTCTAGCTGTTCTGGCAAAGTCATGTAGCCATCCTCAGTCAACATATAAAACAATTATATCAAACCCCAAGTTTTCCCCCATTCCTCTTCATGTTCATGACCTACCTCACTCCTAACCTCTGGCAACCACTAATCTATGTTGTGTCCCTAGAATTTTGCCATTTTATAACAACATATAAATGTGTCTTTTGAGTCTGGTTTCTTTCATTTAGCTTAATACCTGTGAGATTCATCCACGTTGTTGTAAATATCAATAGTCTGTTCCCTTTTTTTGCTTAGCAGTATGCCATTTTATGGTTGGATTCAGTTTTTGTTATTGTTTGTTTTAGAGAGAGAGGGAGAGAGAGCATGTGCAAGAGCAGGGTGGGAGAGAGGAGTAAAGGGAAAGGAAGAGAGAAAATCTTCAGCAGGCTCCACGCCCAGCCTACAGCCCAGTGCAGGGCTCCATCTTACCAACTTGACTGAGATCATGACATGAGCAGAAATCAAAAGTCAGTTGCTTACCTGATTGAGCCACCCAGGTGCCCCACATTCAATTTTTATTTCACTATACATTTCTCAAATGTTGAATAACATTTTAATTCTTTCAGGTTTAAGGTTTATGAATAATGTTTTTGTACAAATTCATGTTAGAAGGTTTTTTTTGAAATACATCTAATTTTTTATTTCGTTTTGGTAAACGCCTATGATTGGAATTCCAGTGTTGTATGTAAAGTGTACATTTCACTTGGTGTTGGCTAATTTTTTCTTTAATGTTGGCTGAAAGAGTACTCATTCTGAGAGACATGTAGTGATATTTTCTGTATCTTCTTGAGTAATCCATATTCAGTGTTGTTGCTATCTAGCAAGTTCAGAACATGTTTCTTCCATGAATCATCACAAGATCAGTTTAGTTAGACTGATGATGTGCTGAAAGTCTGATTTACAAAATAAATAATCTTGTCAAACCTACAATGACTTATTAATTTGATAATTTAAAGATTCTTTTTGGTAGCTAGCATTTTGAAAATCCATGATGATTTTGGTTTATTGTTACTTTATAAGCAAATTTAGCTACTAACCAGTTGCAAAAGAAGCAACTATATATACACATAAATCAAAATTTCAACTATTTTAATTGTCCTTCCACCTTATTTTATCTGTACACTTTAAACAACCAGTGAATTCATTGTGTTTTTATGAAACAATCACTACATACATATGATTACATACATACATCATTACATACATTACATACATATGAAACAATCAATACATACACTTTAGTATTCTTTTTTTATGGCAATAGAACTATAGAGTATTATTTTCACCTGTCTTTATGGGGACATCTTTATTTTTTGTTTTTTATTTTATTTAATTTTTTATAAGTGAATAGGTGACATGGAGGTGGGAGCTACTCTTTATTTTTTTGTAAAGATTTTATTTATTTATTTGACAGACAGAGATCACAAGTAGGCAGAGAGGCAGGCAGGGCAGTGGGGGGCAGGGAGCAGGCTCCCTGCTAAGCAGAAAGCCCCATGTGGGGCTCGATCCCAGGACCCTGGGATCATGACTTGAGCTGAAGGCAGAGGCTTTAACCCACTGAGCCACCCAGGTGCCCCAATTTTTATATTTTTAATTAAAATTTTATTTTAATTCCAGTATAGCTAACATATAGTGTTATTAATTTCAGATATACAGTATAGGGATTCAACACTTGCATATATCACCCAGTGCTCATCACAGTGAGTGTACTCCTTAATCCCCATCACCTATTTCACACATCCCGTTCCCCCACCTCCATTCTGGTAACCATAATTTTGTTCTCTATAATTAAGAATCTGTTTCCTGGTTTCTCTCTCTCTCTCAACCCTTTTTATTTTTATTTCTTTAATTTCACATATGAATGAAATCATATTGTATTTGTGTTTCTCTGACTGACTTAATTTAACTTAGCATTATACCCTCTAGCTCCATTCATGCTGTTCCAAACAGCAAGATCTGAGTTTTTTATGATACAATAATATTTTTTAGTATTTATAATACTATACAATATTTACTATATTATTTAATATTTAATACAATATTATATAAATGTATACAACCCTTCTTCTTGATCCATTCATCAATCAGTGGATACTTGTGCTGTTTCCATAAGTTGGTTATTGTAGATAATGCTTCTATAAACATAGAGGTGCATGCATCATTCTGAAATAGTGTTTTTGTATTCTTTGGGTAAATGCACAATGGTGTGATTTGCTGGATCATAGGGTAGGTCTATTTTTAACTTTTTGGGGGAACTGCCATACTGTTTTCCAGAGTAGCTGCACCAGTTTGCATTTGCACCACATCCTTGCCAGTGCTGTTGTTTCTTGTTTAGAGTTTAGCCATTCTGATAGGTGTAAGGTGATTTCTCACCATAGTTTTGATTTGCATTTCCCTGATGATCAGTAATATATTAGGTATCATTTCACCTGTTTATTGGCCATCTGTGTATCTTCTTTGGAAAATTTTTTGTTCATGTCTTCTGTCCAATTTTAATTGGATTGTTTTTTGGGTGTTGAACTGGGTAAGTTCTCTATATATTTTGAATACTAACCTTTTATCAGATATGTCATTTCCAAATGTCTTCTCCCATTCCATAGGTTGCCTTTTACTTTTGTTCATTGTTTACTTCACTGTGCATACCCTTTTATTTTGATAAAGTCTAAGAAATTTATTAATGCTTTTGTTTCCCTTGCCTCAGGAGACATGGAAAAACATTGCTACAGCCAATATCAAGGAGTTTGCTGCCTATATTCTTCCCTGGTATTTTTATGGTTTCAGATCTCATATTTATGACTTAGGTCCATTTTGAATTTATTTTTGAGTATGTGTTATGGAAGTGGTCCAGTTTCATTCTTTTGAATGTTGCTGTCCATTTTTCCCAACACTACAAAAGACTTTTCCCATGGAAATTTTTCCTGTTTTATTGAAAATTAATTGGCCAGGTACTTGTGGGTTCATTTCTGGGTTTTCTATTTTGTTCTAGTTATCTGTGTATCTATTTTTGTCCTGGTACCTTATTGTTTTGATGACTACAGCTTTGTCATATAACTTGAAGTTCAACATTGTGATGCCTCCATCTTTGCTTCTCTTTTTCAAGGTTGCTTTGACTATTTGGCATCTTTTGTAGTTTCATATAAATTTTAGGATTGTTTTTTCTATCTCTGTGAAAACTGCTTTTGGTATTTTGATAGAGATTGCATTAAACATATAGATTGCTTTGAGTAATACTGACATTTTTACAGTATTTGTTCTTCCAATCCATGAGTATGGAATATTTTCCATTTCTTTGTGTCCTCTTCAATTTCTTGTTCTTTAATGTTCTTAAAATATTATCTTACATATTATTTTTAATAATTACTATTAAAAAACTATTGTTTAACTTTGACTTATTTTGTCTGCTCAGGTCTAGATACAGCTAGCTGTGTTTGAGAGAAAATTCTAATTGTTGTTTAAATAAAACTTTTTTTCTCTCACACAGACCAAAAATAAGTGGGAACTTGATCATCATGGACTAAGACTCCTTTCAGTCTCAACTCAACAGTTGAGTAGGTCCTTCTAACTTAAAAGTTATCTCATGAGTGATCCATCATTTCTGCCAGAGCTCTAAATGTGATAAAAAGTGGAAACACTTTTAAAGAACTTTCCTAGAATAACCCTGCTTATATCTCATTGATTAGCTAGTCACATGGCCTCTCCCAACTATATGGGAGGCTGGAAAATTCATTATCATTATTTGTTTCAGTTGGGGAATTGTTGCCACAGTAATAAATGAGTTATATTAGTAAAAAGTGGGGACAGTCACCAGCTAGTTGGAGTCTAGCTGTGTTTGAACCATTCCAATCAGATCTGGTTTTTAAAAAGTGAGGTTGGAGAGAATCTGTAGTGAAAAGAATGAAGAGGCAGTTGTAATGCTCTCCACAGTAGATTATCAGTGTATTGATTATTTAATTGGCTTTGAAAATGGAGAATTTTCCTTTTAGTTCAATAATTATATTGAGCATCTATTGTTGCCATTTATAGTACTAAACATAAAGCACATACTTCTAGCATTAAGAAGCTCATAGTGTTCTTGGAGAAATAAAGAAACTAATAATTTCAATAGCAGAAAAGTCAAGAGATATGTCAAATGGATCTAGAGAAAGAGAACAATCTGTCATAGCACTAAGGATTTTCAGTCTTGTTGAGACCTTACTACCTAGTCACTGTTAAGTGAGAGAGAAAATTGACAAAATAAAATCACCTTGGGCAGGTGAGGTTTGATGGTAATGAGTTTGAGATATTTCTACACTTCAATTGTATCTCGCATATACAGACAGCCAAAAAATGTTTGGTGTGTAAATGAGTGAGAATGAATAGAGATGCTTATTATACAATATTTTAATGTTTGGTACATATTATAAAATTCTGAATATTCATAAGGTTCAGATTAAATGTTGATGAGGAGACCTTAGCAGCTATAATCTATTATGTCTTTATTAATCATTTTTCTTAATGGTATTTCTTAAAAATACCATTTATATTAGCTTCATGTTTACAACACAGTGATTCAACATCTGTATACAGTGACAACTGATCACTACAGTAAGCTGTTAACCATCTGACACCATACAAAGTTGACATATTATTGACTATATTCTTCATATTCTTCATCCCATTGACTTATTTGTTTAATAACTGGAAGTTTGTATCTCTTGATTCCCTAACCCATTTTCCTCCCCTCTAATACCTTTCCCCTCTGGCAAGCATGAGTCAATTTTCTGTATTTTCTCTAAGTTTTTTTTTTTATTTTGTTTGTTTGTTTTGATTTTTAGATTACTTATAAGTAAAATTATGCAGTATTTGTCTTTGTCTTGCTGACTTATTCCACTTAGCATAATACCCTCAGGTTTCATCCATGTTGTCACAAATGGCAAGATCTTATTATTTCTTTTGGCTGAGTAGTATTCCATTGTATATTGTATGCCACATCTGCTTTATCCATTCATCTGTTGATGGACGCTTAGGTTGCTTTCATATATTAGCTATTGTAAATAATGCTTCAGTGAACAATGGGAAGTATGTGTGTTTGTGTTTATGGATATGCATATATCTATATATCTATATCTATAACTATATATATCTCCTTGAAAACATGTATATATGTTTAATTAGAGTTTTTATTTTCTTCAGATACATAACCAGAAATAGAATTATAGAATTGCTGGATCATATGGTAATTCTATTTCTTTTTTCACAATTTTTTTAGGAACTTCCATACTGTTTTCCATAGTGGTTTTACCAGTTTACATTCTTACCAACACTGTATGAGTGTTCCAGTTTCTCCACATCTTTGCCAACACTTGTTATTTCTTGTCTCTTTTATACTAACCAATTTACTGTTGATGAACTCCTTTAGCTTTTGCTTATCTAGAAAGCTCTTTATCTTTTCTTCTATTTTGAAAAATAACCTTGCTGGGTAGAATATCTTGGTTAGAAGTTGTCTGTTATTTCATTTCAGTACTTTCTACTCCCATCTGGGGATACCCACATGGAGTTTCCTTTGTATGTAACAAGTTGTTTTTCTCTTGTTGCTTTTTAAGGTTCTCCCTTTATCTTTAATTTTTGACCTTGTAATCATAATGTGTCTTGATGTGGATCTCTTTGGATTTTTTGTATTTAATGTCATGGGATTCCTGGTCAGGGATATTTATTTCCATTTCCAGATTAGGGAATTTTCAGCCATTATTTCTTCAAATAAATTTTCTCCCCCTTTCTTTTCCTCTTCTCCTTTCGTGAACTCTATAATGCAGATGTTATTCTGCTTGATGTTGTCCTATAGATCTCCTAAAATAGCTTCAACTTTTTTTTTCCTTTTTTTTCTTTTTTGTGTTTTGTCTGGGTGAGTTCCATTGCTTTGTCTTCTGTCTTGTTGACCCATTCTTCTGCTTTATCCAGTCTGCTGTTGAATCCTTCTACTGTATTTTTCAGTTTCCTATATTCTTCAACACTCTGACTTCTGTTTCTTATTGTCTTACATTCTCTGTATTTTTTGATATTCTCACTGTGTTCATCTGGTCTTCTCCTGAGTTCAGTGAACATCTTAAGAACTATTAGTTTGAACTCTTTATCAGGTGCATTATTTTTCTCCATTTCATTAAAGTCTTCTTCTGAGGTTTTGTCTTGTTTTTTAATTTGGAAAATATTTATCATTTTATCCTCATTTTGTCTGATTTTCTTCTGGCTGTGGTGTGGCTCTGGTTCATTGGGTCAGCTCTAGTATTGGGGGGAATGGTTGGGATGTTTACCTTGCCAGCTGTGACACAGTTGTGTCTTGGAGTGTGGAATGCTTACCTATCCATCTGTGGTGTGACTGTAGCATCAGAATGTTCACATTATATTCCTTTAACTTAGCTAGCCATCACTCTCTCTGAAGGAAAAGCCTGAAATATTGGGATATTTGAACAGATCAAAAATCAATTAATAAATAGTCCAAGCAGAAACAAACAATTAACAAATAGTTCAAACAAAAACAAATAAAAGCAAATAAAAAAACAAATAAAATAATAAACAAATACAAAAACAAAAAAAAACAAGAACAAATAAAAAACAAAAAAAGGAGTGTTGATTAATGGCATGTCAATGTAAGAATGTTATATTATTACTTATTAATATAACCTAATCACGTAAGTTATATTATTATTATTTTAATGAGAATAATAAGTTGTTTTAATTATATCCTGGCAGCTTCACCAAATTAGACATTTGCATGTTTCAGAATTTATTTGTAGTAGATGTATAAGTACACCATTCCAGAAATATTCTGTTTTGTGGCTTTTTTGGTAATAACTCAAGACTGATGTTCAGCAATATATAATTCTTCACAGTTTTGCCAATCAAAGAGTGAATACAGGAACAGAAGCATGGAGAATCTGAAAAAGCACAAGGTTTGGATTCAGACAGAACAGGTATGGTTTGTTTATATGACCATTACATTATTTAATTTCTTGGAGTATAATTTTTATAATATGTAAAAACAGTTGATAGTAGGTAATATAGCAGTTTTGTGAGACAATGTAAGACATATACTGATACAGTATCAGATACATTATAAGAACTCAATGTATATTTACCTGTGTATGTTTTTTATTTTGGTTATCCTCTGGATAACTTAATAACACCTTTGTTCTCAGATGTTTCAAAATCTGAAGGGAATGCAGCTAGATCATGGACTACACATTTTAGAATGAGAGTAATAAAACTATTCTACTTTATTCTACTATTTTACTTTTTTCTACTATTCAATACCCAGAGAGGTTGATTGAGAAAAATAAGATCAGCCCTAGGGCAGTATTGTTTTACCCTCCATCATGCTGACTTTTAATAGGATAGGACCAGGAGAAAATAAGAATTAGTATAAAGATCTGAAGTTCAATACTGCATGAGGTTACACTGACACGTATTCTTTGGTAAATGATCTTGAAAGTTTCACTCCACAACAGCAAAGTACCAACTGTCTATGGAATACGTTAGACAGGTGCTTGCACTTTCTTTGTGATTATTTAGAAGTGCCAAGTGGCAAGATTTGGGCAGGTAGAGAGAAAAAAGGATAAAGTACTAAATAAAGTGCTGCAATCAAGTTTGCAGGAGCTGATGCACTACTGGTCTTATGAATACAGCATTTGTTTAAGCAAAAACGTGCTAATTAGAGTAAGCAAACTTTTCAGTAGGAATGCACCATTTCCATATATTGAATCTGAAGAACTGATAGGGATACAATGCTGCTAGCAAAACCCTTATGACCAGTTGAATACACAAATTTACGGCAGTGCTATTGGAAATGGGTGCAGTATAGTTATAGAAAAGGACTGTGAGAGAGGCAATAAATAGTTGGAGAGGCAAAGGAAAGCAAAGTTGCATGGAAATAGCTTATCAGGTGGGATTATGAAACATGATGTGGTTAGCATGTATGCTATGAAAGGCAAAAAGTGATCAGAGAGTCAGAGACTAATGAGTATCTTAGATCATGTGATATCAAAAAAATAAAAATGAAATGAGAGAGTCAAGTAAGAAGGGCACTTTCATAAAGAGCTGATTATAGAGGCCTGGAAAAGAAAAGGTTGTTAAAATCTAAAGTTTTCAACCCTTAGCAGAATCACATGCTATACAGCCATTGTTAATTCTACAGATGCAAAAATCAGCATGGATAGTATATTTTTACTACTTGGAAATACAGTAAGGAGTTCAAAAGTTTAATATATGTTTTATGGAATTGTTTCTTTTTATATTAGGATTTTTTAAAAGCAAAATATTGGTATTGATTTGTCGAATTTGGGATATAAACATAGAATTAAGTTGGCATCCTAACTTCAGTTTTCAGAGGTTATAGCAGTCTTCAATCAGAGTAGGTAATACCAAGAAATAGAATTCCTTAATAAAGTAATGAAAGCTCCCTAAAGTTGAACATAATATGATGGTGAGGAATCTAGGGGTCTAGGAACATTAGGTATAATGACAGAAAGGTAGTACATGATGTAAGTCAATCATTAGGTAATATGAGAGGAGCCACTGACACTGTGCCCAGGGAGGGGATCAGGCACTAGACAGGTTAGCAGGGAAGAACCATATTATTGTAGGGAATAACCAGAAATCCACTCTTGATATTTTTGGATCTGGAATTCTGGTGTAGTTAACCTCATATCAGTATAATAAAATCACCAAGCTTAAGGGAGCCTCTGGTTTCAGCATTAGAAAAACTAATATGGGCATATTTAATATTAAATCCCATCATATTTGAACTAAATGGACTAAGAAAGGCTACGATATCCTAAAGTTTTCTGCCATATTAAGAAATAGGTTGGAAAGCATATTGAAAATGAGAAGTATTAATGAATCCAGCTGACAGTGGTAGGGGAAATATGAAGATATTGGAGACTGACACAGATAATTATAAAGGCCAATAAGTTTATATGGCTTTCTTTGACAACTATAATCATAGCCTCACAGTCTAATATTATATTCCCTCTTGTTTGAAGCGGCCCAGTTGGTTGCAGTCTGACTCTTGATTTCATCTGCAGTCATGATCTCAGGGTCCTGAGATCAAGCTCTGTATCACATATGGTTCCATGCCCCTCTTGGGATTTTCTCTTTCTCTCTCCCTTAGCCCCTCCCCCTCCCTCTCTCTTACTAATTAAAATAAAATAAAATAAAATATCTTAAAAAAAAAGAAGAAAGTAATTAGGTTGCTTGATTGATTAGGGTTCTCATTTCTCAGCACAACATGTTCTTGCCCAAATTCCAATCTTTTCCTCTGATTGACTTTTCTATGTAATTTGATACATCATCAGTTGTCTATGACAACTGGCCCCAACATGTTTTTCTCTTTTACTCTCTTCTCTTACTAGGAAAATTGTCTCATAATTATAAATAGCCCAGGGGCGCCTGGGTGGCTCAGTGGTTTAAGCCTCTGCCTTCGGCTCAGATCATGATCTCAGGGTCCTGGGATTGAGCCCTGCATCAGGCTCTCTGCTCGGTGGGGAGCCTTCTTTCCCCTCTCTCTCTCTACCTGGTCTCTGTCTACCTGTGATCTCTTTGTCAAATAAATAAATAAAATCTTTTTAAAAAAATTAAATAGCCCAAAGGAACTTTTCCTGAAACTCTAAATATGACAAGATAAAACTGTTGATTTCTCTTCCATATTGGTTCCTCTTCCAGACTCTTCTCTATGCAGTCTGTCCTCACTATTCCATACTTGTGATTTTTCTTACCCACTACGATTTATTTGTAATCCCAAAATCAATACCTGTGGCATTTTTGCAATCATTTTCCCACATGCACAGAATGGGAAAATATTTGAATCACCTAGTACACATGTTCCCAGCTGAGGTTTAAAAAAAAAAAAAAAAAGACAATCCTCTGCCTTCTTTTTCTTTTTTTAATAGTTTTTTTTTAAATTTTTATTCATTTGACAGACAGAGATTACAAGTAGGCAGAGAGGCAGGCAGAGAGAGAGAGAGAGAGAAGAGGAAGCAGGCTCCCTGCTGAGCAGAAAGCCCGATGCAGGGCTCAATCCCAGGACCCTGAGATCATGACCAGAGCCGAAGGCGGAGGCTCTATCCACTGAGCCACCCAGGCGCCCCTGCCTTCTTTTTCTTGTTTTAGCTTTTATAATCTAAACAAGTATGATTTTCATGATCTATTTAGTGTAACATTTTTTAATATTTTTCTTCTGTTTTTTAGTGATTTTGCTACTTGAAATAGTCCCCAAGCATAGTGTTGTCTAGTGTTCCCAAGCACAAGAAGGTGGTGATGTGCCTTACAGAGAAAATATTTCTTATATATCCTTGTTCAGGTGTGCATTACAGTGTTGTTGGCTCTGAGTTCAGGGTCGATGAATCAAAAATGTATATTAAAAAATGTGTCTTTAAACAGAAATTACACACAAAATAAGGTTATATACTTTTTGGCCAATGAAAACATTGTGATCAGAAACTGAAAGGAACCTAATCCTGTGTTTCCTCTAGGAGTAAAGCTTCACTATTTGCTAATTCAGTCTTCATGGTGATTTTATAGGATATAATTACTGAAAAATATGAGAACCAGCTATATATTAGCAACTACAATATTGTTAACAGCATTTTAATTTTACTATCTTTGGTTTGGGTCTTCATTTTCATCATACCTTGGATGAATGGGTGGAGCAGAGGTGAATTCTGGTTTAGGGTAGGAAAAAAAAATATCTGGTGAGGAATATCTGGTGAGACCCAAGAGCAAAATGTACATAAAATAGATGATTGAGGGAACCTGGGTTGCTCAGTTGGTTAAGCAACTGCCTTTGGCTAAGGTCATGATCTCGGAGTCCAGGGATCAAGTTCCATGTCTGGGTCTCTGGTCAGCGGGGAGTCTGCTTCACCCTCTGTCTATGCCCCAACCCCCTGCTTGTGCTCTCTCTGTTGCTCTTTCTCTCTTGTTCTCAAACAAATAAATAACAACCTTTAAAATAAAAAATAAATAAATGACTGAGTTCTCCAAAGATGAACAGGCAAAAGTGAATTAAGAATTATACAAGAAAGATGTGGAAAATTAAAGTTAGATATAAATAACCTTTAAAATAAAAAATAAATAAATGACTGAGTTCTCCAAAGATGAACAGGCAAAAGTGAATTAAGAATTATACAAGAAAGATGTGGAAAATTAAAGTTAGATATAAATAACCTTTAAAATAAAAAATAAATAAATGACTGAGTTCTCCAAAGATGAACAGGCAAAAGTGAATTAAGAATTATACAAGAAAGATGTGGAAAATTAAAGTTAGATATAAATAGTTCTCCCAACACCTGCAAGGGTACCAAGTTATGAATGTACCAATTACCAAGTTATAAATGTGTGAGAGATAATCCTGCCACTCTTCACCATGAGTGCCATGTGTGTGACACATCATCATTTCTGCGAGTGAGTGCCCCTACATCACTTCTGATGTTCCTATACCTGTACCCTATGCCAGTATTAGAATACTGGCATTTGTTTGGGTATATATTCTGTTGTTTAATGCTTTCCATCCCACCAAGTCTTATCTTGTCTACTTTGTTTCTATTAAAATTTTTCACCTTAATGCACCTAACACAACCTTTGCAATTTCAGCCTTGAGCTCTCCCTGGATGAGGCCCACTCTAGTAAGAAATCATGATCATCATTTCCTTTGTCATAAGTAGAGATAATTGTACATACCACATGCCCACATTCAGCATGAGATGGCTGTGAAAATATTAATCTGCATTGCAGCTTAATGTCAACAAGTGTTTCTATTAATTTGTGTATTATCATAGTATTTCATTGCCCCTAACCATTTGGGGCTCTCCAGTTATGTTTTAACACCATTTTCCAGAGTATGGATATAAATCAAAGCTGATTATTGAGTACCTACAACAAAAAGTATCTCCCTATGACCTTACCCCTATGGGGTGAGTTTCCTTTTCTGTTCAAGGGAAATGGCTGTAGAAAGCCTGAATTGTTCCGTAAATTCCAGAATGTTCAGTAAAGCTAGAACCATGTGAACCAAAAGCTGCTGTGTACCAAAAGTTGCTGTGTTCCAAAAGCCTAAGGATCAGTGTTTTAAAGATCTTTTGAATTGTATGTTTCAGTACTAGGCTATTTCCCACCTACTGTGAATATGACAAACAAATAACAATTAACCTTAGAGCTGAAAGAAAATTTGAGGCTGAGTTTTAGTTGGTCTGCATACAAGTGCACATGGAATCTTCTTAGAGTTAGATTGTGATTAATATGTAAGTTACAATAGAACTTCAGCATCAGAAGGCTTGTACATTTGGCTTATAGGAACTGGTCTCATAGAATTGAGGAGCCTCTAGCTTGAATGAGTGGATATTAACTATATGAATGTGAGGGGGAAAGGTGATGTAGTTGGTTTACAATCAGTATGGACACAGGCAGAGTATGGGTGTAAAATTATTGTCTAAATGCTGCAGTGCGGCTTCCTGAGAGAAAATGGGGTTTAAGCGTGGGGGCAGATGCACAAGGTAACTATACAATTTATACTGGATTTAAGAGGCAATCAGTACTCTTCTGAGTAGATTAAAAAATGTGTTTGGCAAAATAAGCTGGATATATTAGAAAGTAAGGAGGAAGACTAAAAACAAAGTGACAAACTGAAGACCTATCTCAGATGCCTAGCTTAGAGGCAGTGGCATCCTGGCCCAATAGTGTCATTGACCAGAATATGATAGATCTTCTGGGACTTTTGCTGAAAAATACGTGGTGAGGACTGGGGCAGATATTTGGTTGTCCCTAGGTTCCAGGCCAGAAATATCACCTTGAAAGTATTTGTCAGATGGTGTCACTTCCCAAATTATTTATTACAATAGATAACTATCATTATTTTTACTGCAGCTTTGTGGCCCCTTAAATGAAGCTCATAACCCTCAGCATAGCCCATGAGATCCTTTTCTATCTTTCTTTTAATTTGTCTCCCATATTTTACTGTTAAAAAGTCTATGCTAGGGGCGCCTGGGTGGCTCAGTGGGTTGAGCCGCTGCCTTCGGCTCAGGTCATGATCTCAGGGTCCTGGGATCGAGTCCCGCATCGGGCTCTCTGCTCAGCAGGGAGCCTGCTTCCTCCTCCCTCTCTCTCTGCCTGCCTCTCTGCCTACTTGTGATCTCTGTCTGTCAAATAAAATAAATAAAATCTAAAAAAAAAAAAAAAAAAAAAAAAAAGTCTATGCTAAATATGCTAAACTTGTATCTTACCTGATTATATTATGCTTTTCATATATTTATGCCTTGCTAATTTTCATTATCTTTAGTCTTTAGTTCATTCTTTATCCTTTATCAATCTTTAAAGTTTCAGATCTAGGGGCACCTGGGTGGCTCTGTCAGTTAAGCATTGACTCTTGACTTTGGTTCTGGTCATGATCTCAGGGTCATTGGATCAAGTTCTATGTCGGGTTCTACACTCAGTGTGGAGTCTGCTTGTCCCTCTCCCTCTGCTCCTCCTCCCCCATAAACAAACAAGATCTTTAAGAAAAATAAAGTTTCAGATCTACTGTTGCCTTTTATGTAAAATCCTTTTTTAAGGTTTAATTTATTTATTCATGAGAGAAAGAGAGAGGCAGAGGGACAAGCAGGCTCCCCATGAAGCAGGAAACCTGAGGCAGGACTCAGTCCCAGGGCACTGGGATCCCAACCTGAGCAGAAACCAGACTCTTAGTTGAGCAACTCAAGAGCCCTTATTTGTAAAATCTTGACTCCCTTAAGTTGAGCCAGTTTCTACTTAAGGGAAGCAGACATAGTTAAGAAAACTGAATTTATATTTGGACAGCATTTCAATATATTCTACTTACTAACTGTGAGATTTGGTTTTACACATTGCAAGTATCTCATTATCTGTAAAGCACAGATAAAATCTATGCATCATGTAGTTGTTTGTGAGGATTAAATGAAATAAAGTATGAAATTCAGGGTAATAGGAAGACCTCACTAAATGTAATTACTATTACTAATTATAACTAAGCAATTGTTTCACTTTATTATGATCAGTTCTTAGTAGCTTTCCTGCCTATACTGTACTTACATTTCTATATTGTAAAATTCTAGAGAAGAGAGGGAATTTTCTTCATTTTCCCATATCTCCTAATAGGCATTGAATAATTTTGTTTATAACAATTTTTGTTTATATCAATATGTAAAATTCATGGAGTTACCCTAAAGATAATGTGAACAGTCTTGCTCATAAAGTTAGAAAGAAGAAAATTTAAAACTAGAAGAAAAAAACCCTCATCATCCCATTTTCTATTATTTCTTTAGAAAATTTTCCAATGTATAGATAGTGAAATCTGTGATTAAGTGACATGTTAGACTCAGTATACTGTCTTCTGTTTTAATTATTTACAGTTTCATATTAAAGTTTCAGAAGTTCATTTAGTAACTGTTTAACAGATTTTCCTAATACTCAATAACCTGGTCATTGTTTTTGAGTGAATGGATAATGACTAGTTCCAGCCATAGAAATGTTTCCAATGTCACTTTGATTCATAATTCTTCCCCAAAAGATTGTGGTTTTCTGTTGTTGTTGTTTTGTTTTGTTCCTGAATCAACCCCTTTGTGATTTATTCAACTTTATTTTACATCTAGACCTTATTTATTATTTTTTTTTCAATGACAAAAGCCCTTGCTACATCTGGATATAGGCACTTCTAGCTTATGCCACAGGGACACCCTGAGTACTCCTTCTTATCATTTGTAACTCCACAATTGTCACAAGTACGTTTCATAACTATTAATTCCAAGAAACTCCTGTGAAAATCTTTTGTTTAAAAGAAGACATCCAGATGGCCAAAAGACACATGAAAAAATGCTCCACGTCACTGGGCATCAGGGAAATACAAATCAAAACCACAATGAAATACCATCTCACACCAGTCAGAATGGCTAAAATTAACAAGTCAGGAAATGACAGATGCTGGCGAGGATTTGGAGAAAGCGGAACCCTCCTACACTGTAGGAATGCAAGCTGGTGCAACCACTCTGGAAAACAGCATGGAGGTTCCTCAAAAACTTGAAAATAGATCTACCTTACAACCCAGCAATTGCACTACTGGGTATTTACCCTAAAGATACAAACGTAGTGATCCAAAGGGGCATGTGCACCTGAATGTTTATAGCAGCAATGTCCACAATAGCCAAACTATGGAAAGAACCTAGATGTCCATCAACAGATGAATGGATAAGGAAGAGCTGGTATGTATGTATGTATATGTGTATGTATATGTATATATATATATAATGGAATACTATGCAGCTATCAAAAGAAATGAAATCTTGCCATTTGTGACACTGTGGATGGAAAGAGGATATTATGCTTAGTGAAATAAGTCAACTGGAGAAAGATAACTATCATATGATCTTCCTGATATGAGGAAGTGGAGATGCAATGGGGGTTGGGGGGGTAGGAAAAGAATAAATGAAACAAGATGGGATAGGGAGGGAGACAAACCAAAAGAGACTCTTAATGTCTCTTAATGGGGGATGGGGCAAGGGGTGTAGGGAGAGGGTGGTGGGGTTATACATTGGGGAGGGTATGTGCTATGGTGAATGCTGTGAAGTACACAAACCTGTACCCCTGGGGCTAATAATACACTATATTAAAAAAAATTTAAAAAAATTTTTTTTAAAAAGCACCTAAATAAGTAGATTATTTGAAAAGATCTAACAAAGATTCATGGTCTTTGACACAAAAACTAAAGACTGAGTGAATTGCTGACTGATATTATTCCTAGGAATTGATACAGAAAATGTTTTTCTTCTCTTAAAAAAAAAAGAATAAAAAATTTGAAAACCCCACCTTTCCCATTCGCTTTCATTTGTAATTCTTGGACATTTGCCGTATAGGAGAGTTATGTGTCAGAGAAGGCAATAGAGGAAAAATGGCAATGACCTTGGAGGAAGTAGTTTAAATTATCCAGATGTCCTTTTCTCTTTGATATCTTTTAAAGAAAGCACAGGAACAAGAATTCACTACTCTCTCTACCTATAGGAAAACAGTGGAAAGTTGTTTGAAACTTAATTTCTTCATAATACCATTAAGGAGATACTTGTTATGAGGAAATATACTTAGAGCCAACACAGCCTTCACATAAAGAAGTTGCTAATTCTTTGAAGGTAAATTCATGACTTGTCCTTTCAGATGCCAGGAGATGAAGAGCAAATTTTGCCAACATTTCTTGTTTGTACTGTGAGGGGCAGGATCTGAAGAGATGAATTTGGTAATTGAGGGAATGATCTCCATTTGAGAAGGTTTAAGAGCATTTGAAGTTTAATGACCTGAACTCTTGACAATGCAGTAGTTCTGAAACTACAGCTAAAGAGGGTCCAGACTGCCAAAAATTCATGATCCACGTGGTTGTTTTGGAACTTTCTGAGACTGTGAACTAGAATTCAAATGTGTTGTTGGAAACATGTGAAATTACCAAAAAAAAGAAAAAGTTAATTATGGTTGTATATGTTAATTACTGTTTACCAAACGATCATTTTCACAGTTGGTCATCTGTAGCATTATTTTGATGAGTAACAAATGCTTACAAAAATATTAGTGAAATAATTTCATGTATACATTTCTGACATGAATTATTACACTTATCATCAACATGGGAATTCTATTATGATAAATATGAAAAATAAATGTCAAAATATAGAATACACATTGGTAGTCTTCTTTTACCAATGATTGATTAACTGTGTGTCCTCAAGTAAATCCATTCAGCATAATGAGGACTGGCTTCTTACCTGTTACAAATCAGATTGCATTTGTTATGGTGACCACATTCAACTAAATTCAATAAAATATGTTGAGAATAGTATTTTAAAAAAGCTAATGTAGAGCCAGTACATGTAAAAAGCAAATGCTTTCAAGCTGCATAAAAGTGTAATTATATAAAATGTGTACAATTCAACATCATTAGCCTAGCACTCCTACCTCACTTTTTTCTTCACAGTAATGTCATATATATTTTTTCTTCAAAATCCATAATTAATTTCATGAATGCCATTATAGCAAATGATATAATTACTCATTAGAGTTGTGGGTAATCATTTAAAAATCCATTAAGAGTTTAGTCATTGTGTTTTATTTGATTTGTTAACTAGAAACATTATTAGGATTTTTTTCCCCAGAGGCAAGATAAAGGGGAAAAATATGCATTTTAGCATCTATTTTCAGCTTGTGAATAAAAATGATTTTTAAGGCTATATCTTTAAGACAGAGAGATTTCCCATCCTGTTCTTTTAAACCTGAAATGATTTAGCACTCAGAATTCTCCGAAATAATCTGGCACAGTGACAATCCTTGATTTCCTCCATGTTATATAGAATTTCCCTAAAACTTAGTCACACCTTTATACAATGACGAAAAAACAAAATATTTTATAGATTATACATTTTAACTCCCTTGCCATGCATATGAAGAAACTGAGGACTAGTGAAATAAACATCTTGGAGAATTACTTCTTTATCTGGATGGTCCCCAAGTCCCTCTCAACTCAGGAAGCAACTACCTTTCTCCTATTTTTCTATTTACATAGTTTCTATAATTCCTATAAAACCAAAGTGGTCTCTATCTGTTCTTTCACACTGCTATTTTTGTAACTTCACACTGTATGACAGTATTTATATACTTCCCCTTTTATACCCCTAACCTATCTAAATTATGAACATGCTTCTAGGCCTAGCACACATCCTACTTCTCCATACAGCTACCTTTAATCATTCCAGCAATGGTGATCTCTTCCTTCTTTAAAACATTTGTAAACTTTTATTTTTTCATAATAGATAATATTTATTTGCGTGCTTGTTCTGTCTTCACAAATGGCTTTATTATATAAGATGCCAAATGTTATTTCTGGTATTATTATTTCATACTGTTGTTTAAATTTTTTGTTTTATAACACTTGAAAGGACTATGCCATCTATAACTCTAGATTGTAAGCTCCTCAAGAAAGAAAAGGTCAGGTCTATGGAATACAGTGTTTTCAGGATATTGCATATTATTATATACATAGGTAAGTACTCAATGCAAAACTGTTCACTGACTGGCAGACTGTCAAATAAATGTCTACCTTATTTTTCTTATTTTTAACAAAGACCTGACCAGCATCATTTTAGTTTTCTATTATGTAAACATGTAGTTAGCTGAACTTCTTAAAATTTTAATAAAATTGTCAGAGGGGAAACTAAGTGACCATAGGACTCACTGCATCTTTCCTCAGTTCCTTGCTCAGTCTTCCATGGGCCCATTTTTGAGTTTTTCTCCATTTTCATCTATTTTTCATAAGATATGTTCAACACTCGTTACAAGAAAAACTAAAAACTTTGTTTATTTATTGATGTTATTTATCTTTTAGAACACTTCTTTATTATCATATATCATCTTACTCTCATTTATTTTGATACATTCTTATACCTTTTACATGTAAAGGAAATCCTGAATAATGGTGTTTTCTTACAACAAATCTAAAAGTGAATAATATTTATTACTTTCACTTAAGGACGTGTTTAACAAAATACATATTACTCAGTTGGGAATAATTAGCAGGTTCTATTTTACCATGCAGAGAAACACACAAAATAGGGTGAAAAATATTTAAAAACACATATATTTACATATCAGATGAACCACTGATGAGCTGTGCATCAAAAAAGGACTTTTCTTTTACAATTTTCTAATCATTTATACTGATATATATTAATGTCCATTTGTAATGAAGAAATTATTTTTATTTCTTATTTTTTTAAGTTTTTATTTAAAATACAGTTAGTTAACATGCAGTGTAGTGTTAGTTCCAGGTGTCAGATATACTGATTCAACACTTTCATACAACACTTGGGACTTATCACAAGAGCCCTCCTTAATCCACATCACTTATTTAGCCCATCCCTCTACCCCTCTCCCCTCTGGTAACCATCAGTATGTCCCACATAGTTAAAAATATGTTTCTTGGTTTGCCTGTTTCTTTTTTGGTCCCTTTACTTTTGAACACATTCTTTTTAGCTGAATGAGCAGGTTGAAACTTTGACACTGAAGGGTACCACTGGGCAAAGGAGAGATGGGTGTGGGATGAAAGAACCAGCTGTATGTGATGGGAAGATAGCCAGTTTAGGTCATTAGAACATGGACTTCAAGTTTCATGGTAGCCCACATATTGGAGACATACTTGGAGTGACAGTGTGGAAATGTACTTTCAGCCACAGGCAACAGATATATCGTACCAGATATAGAAGATTTGGTGGTGAGCATATACTGAACCAGGGGTAGGAATTATAAAAAAATCATTCAAAATCAAGATAAAGGGGAAAGCAAGTGGCCACCTGATCACATTAAAACAGAAAAAAATAAAAATAAAAAGGCTAACTATCTAGTAAGTAAAACTGGCACACAGGATCTTAAGAAAGCCATGTTAGCTTCAAGTTTAATGTGCAGTGAGATATTTTTAGCAATAAGAATGGTATCAGCAAACTAAGGAGATCATATTTTGGATTTTTGTTATGTCCTCTTGAAAGGGAAAATCGTAGGATATTAAAAACCTGGAATGTTCTTTCTTCTAAATGGCATTTTTTCATATTTCTTTTTAATCCTGAAAACACAGTTCCATTTCTTCATATGGCCATCTTTATTGTTCTTTTTTAAAGGGTGTGTTAGTCTTTTCAAATCTGTAGTGAAGAATGATTTGTTCAGTTTGGTGTTTTAGCCTAGAGCACTTTAATTTTAATCAGGAGTTTAATTTTTTTCAGGACTTTAATTTTTTGGAATCCCTTCAATGTTTATTTTAGTTATGTCAGATATTTGGGGAATTTTGTAGTGTTGTATATTTATGTTGTACTTTATGCTGTATGTATATATTTACATGGGGGTAGTCACTTATAGTTTTTGATACTCATATAAACTAAAAGCTAGAGCATTGATTTTGCTCATTACTAGTTTTTATTTCATGATTTAAAAAATTTATTTTAGTAATGTTTCTCAAAACAATCTCTCCTAAATGTATGAAACCAGAGTTATACTAGAGAGCAAGTTATTTTTTTATTACATATTATTTTCTAATATATTAAAATTAAAAACATATCTTCATATCTTATAAATATCAAACATTTATGAGGCACTTAATATTTAATGGACTGTATCTTATCTGTAAAATGTTATCACTATATGAATGTGTACAGTTTTATATTCTCTTCAATAATTTCATTAAGAATTTTTTGGAGCACTAGCATGACTCAGTCAGTTACACATTTGCCTTTAGCTCAGGTCATGATTGAAGGGTCCTGGGATTGAGCCCCACATCAGCCTGCTTCTCCCTCTCCCTCTGTCTGCTGCTTCTCCTGCTTATATACTCTCTCTCTTTTCATCTGTCAAATAAGTAAATAAAATATTTAAAATAATAATAATTTCATTAAGAATCCTCTTCTTTTATTAAATATTTCTTGATAAAGCAATCCTTTATTGCTTTCCAGTACTATTTCTGTAGATGTTTCATAATTTACTAATTTTTCCCAGTGGGGTGCTGGTAGACACTTAACTAGCCCCTATCAGTGGGAATGGGAAGTGATTTATAAACTTTACCAATTTTTGTTATATAAAAATTCCATCATAGCTGATTTCAGGACATCAGTGTGCCATCACTAAATGCAGAGTTGGGTATAGGTATATACAACTGGCACCAACACATCACTCAGTTACACATTTTTGTTATTATAAGCATCAGGATTCTTAGTATTGTGGGATATAAAAAGCTCTGAATATCTCTGATTATTTGGTGTATATTCATAAAAATGAGATTACTATATTAGGCGGTATAATGTTTTTAAGGTTTTTAATCACTACTTCCAAAAGTGTAGTATATACATTCTTTTCAAGTGTCCACTGAACATATGCCAAGATAGACTACATCCTGGGCCATAAGACAAAATTCTTTGGCCATAATGGCATCAAATTAGAGATCAGTAACAGAAAAAATAACAAGAAAAGACCCAAACACTTGGGAATCAAACACCACATTACTAATTCAATCATTGGTCAAAGAGTAAGTCTCAAGGGAAATAAAATAATATATATATATATTTATTACATATAAAAATATATTTATTAGATATATATTGAACTGAATGAAAGTGAAAATACAGCATTCAAAATTTACAGGACACAGCTAAAGCAGTATTGAGAAGGATATCTATAACATGAAATATTATACATTAGAAAAGAGGAACAACCTCAATAAAATATCACCTTAAGAACTGAGAAAAAGAAACAAAGTAAACCCAAAGCAAGCAAAAAGAAAGAAATCATAAAGATAAGAACAGATATCAATTAATTAATAACAGAAAAAGAAAACCAATGAAACAAAGAGCTTATTCTCTGAAAATATCAAGAAAATTGGCAAAACTCTAAAAAGACCAACCAAAAAAAAAAAAAAAAAAGAGAGAGAGAGAGAGAGAGAGAGAGAAGGGGAGACACAAATCACAAATATATGGGACAAAATAAGATACCACTCTAGATTTCACAGACATCATAAGGACTATAAAGGAGTGCTGCTACAAGCAACTCAACACCTATAAAACTGACAATGTAGATGAAAGGGATGAATTCCCTAAAAAAAGACAAGCTACCACAGCTCACCTAATAAGGAATCTGTACTTTGAATATACCATAGCTGTGGATGAAGCAGAATTCATAATTTAAAAAACTCTGTAAAAGAAATCTATAGATACTAGTATCACTGAAGAATTCTCTAAGCCAACTGAGGAAGAATTTTACCACCAAATTTGTGCAGTCTCTGCCAGAAAAAGAAGGATGACTGCCCAGGTTATTTTGTGAAGCTATTATTACCTTATTACAAAAACCAGGCAATAACAACACAAAACAATAACAAAAAACAAAACACTACAGACTGGGAGGTCCTGGGTGGCTCAGTGGGTTAAAGCCTCTGCCTTCAGCTCAGATCATGATCCCAGGGTTCCAGCCCTACATCTGGCTCTCTGCTCAGCAGGGATCCTGCTTCCTCCTCTCTCTGTGCCTGTGTCTCTGCCTACTGTGATCTCTGTCAAATAAATAAAATCTTTTAAAAAAATGCTACAGACTAATATTCTTCATGAATTACAATGTATAAATCCATAGCAAAACATTAGCAAACCACATTCAATGGTATATAAACATAAGAATACAATGTAACCAAATGAGCTCTATTCCAGGGATGCATGGCTAGTTCAATATTCATAATACACCAATGTAATCTGTCATATTAACTGACTAAAAAAGAAAAATCACATGATCACACAAATTATTTCAAAAACAGCATTTGATGAACTTCAATACCTATCCATGATAAAAACTCTCAGAATAGGATGTGAGGGCGCTCTGGCTGCAGCATGTCACCCCATTGATCGTCAGGGTTGATTCCCCTGATCTGGCTTGTTAAGGGGGTGTCCCCTTCTTCACTTACCATACCATGAGTGTCCCTCCAAAATGGGAAGGTTTGGTGGAAGAGGATGACATTACCTGATGGAGGAGGAGGACCATTCTTCAGTCAAGAGTATAGGAGTAGCTGTGCTCCCCTGCTGGAACCTCTAAACAAGCTCTCATGGTCAATTTGTGGGAGAACGTAGGATAGTCAAGCTTCCAAGACTCCAGACGTGGATCCAAAGGACGCACTGCTTTTTTGGCAGTCTGCCTTTCTTTAAAACAAAAAAAAAAGACTCTCAGAATTACTTGATAAAGAGTATCTATGAAAAACCTACACCTAATGCTTTCTCCCTAAGATCAGAACCAAGGGAATGAATGCTTTCTCCCTAAGATCAGAACCAAGGCAATAAAATTCACTGACCTCTTTTATTCGACAGTGCTGGAAATTCTAGTCAGTGCCATAAGGCCAAAAATATATGGTAAAAAAATTTTTTATAATGAAATGAAAATAGTAAAATGTAGTTTTACCTTTGCAAATATATTCTTAAGATTTTATTTATTTGACATACAGAAATCACAAGTAGGCAGAGAGGCAGGCGGGGGGGAATGGGAAGCAAGCTCCCTGCTGAGCAGAGAGCCCAACGCGGGGCTCCATCCCAGGACCCCAGGATCACGACCCACGCCAAAGGCAGAGGCTTTAACCCACTGAGCCACCCAGGCACCCTCCCATGCAAATATTTTTAAAAAAACAAAATAGCATGAGCAATAGTGTTGAGATGTAATTTCTAAACTTGACTACATTAAAAGACTGTAGGAGAACGTACAGAATGGATTTCCAGGATAATTTCAAGGCTAAAATGATAAATATGCATTAAAACTCTTTTACATTTGATATGTATATTTACACAATTACATAAAATACAAATATTAAATATAAATTATATATAATTATGTTATATATATGCTTCTGTGTTTTATATATTCTGTATATATAGCAAACAATATATATATCTCATATATATATACACAATTGCATTATATACATGTATATACACATGCACTTCTAGTTAAATTTTACTAGGAGAATAACAGATTTTAAAATTCAAGTATATTTTCTCAGTATCCCAATTAATATTATTATTTCCTTCTGTGCATTTGTTGATGTATACTCAGATAATCCAAACTGAAAAGGAAGAGGAAACATCTGTAAAACTATGAATCTCCTGAAAATGTCTAACCCATAGAATGAAAGCTTTGGAAAACTGTAGAACCTCACAGTGGTCAAGGTTCTTTGAAGCTTGTTCCTTGATAAAGCAAGCTGCACTAAACTAGATCACATATGTTTTCATCTCTCTCAAACACATTCAGTAATGATGATTTCACTAATTCACAGGCTTTCCAGAAACAACAAACCAACCTGAAGTCTAGGAATCTGAGAATTTTTTAAAAACTCGACATTTTCATGTGATTTTTGAAACCCTTTGGCAGAGAATGCTCCCTCAGTCCTTCTGGAAATGTGGCCAGGTAGATTGTTAATAACCACAGCTAAGCTGACTTGAGGAATTGACAATGACAGGCTTTATTTGAATGTTACCTTCTCCACATAAATACATTTTTCCTCTTCATATCCAACAACAAAGACTCGTATGATAAATAACTCTATGATGTACAGTAGTTCTTGAGCATTAAATTATGCCTTTTACCTCTGGACTTATCATTCATAGAACATATAACATACCTAAAAGGTCCTTCCAGTGAGCAATACTGCTTGCTAGTGCTGAACCAAATTTAAATCTCGCTAGACTCACAGTGAAATTGCTTGTTCGCCTGATTGTTTTATTCAACTAATGATTTTGCAATATCACATTCAATTGAATAATTATACAAGGAGAGATGCTGAATGCCCATCTTTACTAGATTAGAATAATTTATAAGTGCAGTTTTTCTATTCCATTAAACAGTACCACCTTTTAATGAGACATAAGCACAACAAGGCAGACACAATGATATGTTACAAATATGAGAAAGAAAATACAATTTGGGTAGGCAGAAATGTTAGTGGAATATATGTCAGGAAAAGGAGTTTTTATTTATCTTCACAGAACAAAGTACTCATAAGAGAGCCCAGAATAGACTTAATACACAGAGACATATACATACACACATATGTGTGTGTATTTATATTTATATATTTAACAACAAATAAATAGAAAACTAGACAGTTGGTATGTTTTTCATTTATATGGATGATTAGTAGCAGAGCCACGTCCAGAAATTTTATCTCAGGGCTTGTTTTCCTCCTAAAATAGTCTGAGCCCTATGCTCAGAGTGTGGCTAATATGTGTACTTCTCTCTTGAGAATTTAAGGGAAAAGTTATTCTGTCTACTTTTTCCCCCCCTTATGCTCATGCCCTCAGTGTGTTCTCCTGTTTTTACCTTGCTGTCCCTCTTTAAACTCAGTTTAATTCAGACAGTCTGGTGCTATTTATGAAGGCCCCATTGGGATGCCAGATGGCAGAACTGTTCATCTCTCCTGTGGGTGCCTGGCCATGGGCCATAGGTTATTCATTTCTGGCTTTTAGTTCAGCTGTGAAATGAGAATTGGCTATAACATGCTACTTTTGGAAGTAGCAGAACCTAATTTTAAAATGCTCTTACTATAAGTGTATCTGTATAATTGACTGGGGAAAAATAAAATATTTTACTTTATTTACTTATTTTACTGTAACCCAGTGTTTACATTTTTAATTGTTCTTATTCACAAAAATCTGGGCTTTTGTTTTTTGTCTTAAAATGTTTTAGTTTGTTGATCAAAATAAAAAATTAAAAAAAAATGTTTTAGTTTGTGTATGTATTAGGACTTTAAACAGGAAGCCATTCCAGCATACATTTAAGTATACATTTAAATAAAATAATGAGGTACATAATTGTCTTTTTATATCCAGGGCTTTGTATCATGAGTCAGTTACAAGAATCATGTGCTTAATTTAGGAGATTAACATTTAATTGCATATAGAGATATACAACTTTGTAAAAAGCAATCAGTTGTTGTTATAGACCAGTGGTGTACAATTTGTGTCTTGTGTGTGACTTGGGTGCTTCTGTAGGGAACCAGTTTGGGAGGTTCCTTACAGCTAGGGTTCTCTAATCCCACTTCATCTAGAGTAGCTATATTTTTATTTGGTTGATGTATAAGACAAGACTAAGCACTGGAGGTAATAAATAGTTTTAAGTAAATTCCAGTAATTTTTATTAAAACTTTGTAATCCAGTCCCTCTGGTAGTTTCTGCACTTCCTACAGGAAGAATTATGTATACATAATGCCAAAAGATTTAATTATCTCAGGACCCAAATGTCTTTGGGAGACATTAAAGAGATATCCTTAAAAGAGTCTAGCAGGAAGAGTTAGCAATTTCACATTGGAACAAAAATCAGGATTGTCAGAAAGGCAGTGGTATATCAGGGTTGTGGGCATTTCCTCAGTTTCCATAATGATGAGATGCAGAGGACAGCTTGAAACATCATGCCAGAGAAGGTGTTCCACCTGGGCACAGATCACAGTGATTGTAGAGAAGGGTGGTACTGTGTTGAGCTATGCCATGAACAGTGGCAGAGAAGAGAAGACAGTGGTAAGAGCCAGCCTGGGCAAAGAAATAGAGATGTTCAGTTGGCGTTTATAAGCAAGCAGAGTTCTTCCCAAAATGAAGAATGAAACATTTTATTAATGCTATCTTATTTTTCCCCCACGGTCTGTGAGATGTGGAAACTTCCCAGTTTTACTCAATAATCAGAACTATTTATTGCCCTGTGACTTTATGTAATTTTTAAGGCTAGAAAAAGTGGATTCCTTCTAAAATAGTGACAGTTACCTATTTGTTTCTAATAATGATAGGAGAAAGTATTTGGAAAAAGTGAAATTTCATAAAATATAGCTTTATCAACATTTTTAATTTATTATTTTCTTGAGTAAGCCTCATTTCCTTCTAATCATAAGCTATAATACATCATTATAATAATTATATATTTTATTCTATATTCTATACCAAAATCCCAAAACTGTAAAATTGGTTAAAAGCCTAAAATTTTGGCCTCAGGTTCATCTGTATTTTAACCCTAGTTGCAAACTTTGTTAAATATTTTATTTGGAACAAGTTTTATTTAAACTCTCCATATAATGGGGTAGCTGTTGTGAGGCAGATTCAAAATCATACTTACCTCTGAAGAATATTCAGTTAGCACAACATAAATCATCGCAAATGCTATTTGGTACTGAAAAAGGAAAACAAATCGTCACAGAGGCAATCTAGGGAAGACAATTTTGGAAAGGAATTGCCACTTTGAAATTCTACCACAAAGAGAGGTATCAACTATGCATAATCGGTACCCAGTTTCTCCTTTACAGTTAGAAGAGCAAGGAATTATTAATTGGTTAAAAATTTTTCCTGATGTGTCCATTTACACTTACACATGCATAATTTAGGATGCTTCTTGGATTATTTTTTGTCATTGAAATTATGTATTTTCTGATATTTAGAATTTATGCAATAGCTTAATGAATTTCTGTAACATTCATTTCCAAAACATGGAATTCGTGAAATGTTAAATATGTCTCATTTATTTCAGAAAATGAACCACCCTGGTGTTGAAATTGTATAGTCATATCAGAAATGTCACAAAGGGGGCCATTTTCCTATAATAGATCACTTTTCTGTTTAGATTGAAAATGATAAAGAGGGCAAGGCAAAATAATAGATGATATGTCTCATTCTGCATGTTTTTTTACTTTAAAAAATAACTCAGCCATCTGTTATCTGCATGTCAAGTTGTTGCAAGTAAATGACATTTTTCTTTTTTATTTGAGAAGAAATTTATGGAAATGCTGAACAAAGTTAATTTAAAAACATATGGTGATATTAATAAAGCACCTATGTAAATACTAAGTCCTTATTATCCTTTGCATTTATGGGCTTGGATTAGGTTTTTAGCTGTATTGTGTAACTCCAGAACAATTCTTACTGCTCCAACTAAGTGAGACTTGGACTGTGTCTGTATGGGTAAAATGTGATAAAATGTATTAATTGTTTGAATAATTCTAGAGCATTAAACATATTCTCCTGGAAAGTTAAATAATTGTGATTAAAATGTAATTATTATTTCTACTTTTAGCCATGTATTTGCCTCATGTCTATTTCTTGTGTTTGTTTATTATCAAAATCACTCTAAAATTGATACAAGTTCATAAATATCTATTGGGGAGGGGAATACATGTGTAGTTAGAGAAATAGAAGGATTCCTGTCTATTCAAATTAGACCTAAACTATTCCAAGAGGATTGATTTGACAAGTAGATGCTTCAGAGATCAGGAAAGACAATCTGTTCCTTGCCAGCATCACTATGGTATGAACATATATTATTTTATTATAGTTTCTCATTAGAGAGCAGAGGGGCTGGTTCAACTTAAAAGTATAAGAATAGGAAATTAATGATTCATCTTAGGTAAAATATTATATATAAAAATAATGTAATACTACTAATATTGCTATGGTTACATTTACAAGAAGGGGTAAGTGACTGCTAAAATTAGATCTTGGGGTGCCTGGCTGACTTGGTTGGAAGAGTGTGTGACTTTTGATCTCAAAGTCATGAGTTTAAGCCTCATGTTGGGTGCAGAGATTACTTAAACAAACAAACAAACAAACATAAATAAATAAGATTCTATCTGAGCTCACATTTTGTAGAGGGTATGGAAAAAAAGCCTCGGGGCTCATTAGAACTCTGGAAAGGGGAAAGGAAAGGATGGGCATATAGAAGGAAACAGCTACAGAATAGGAGCATAAATGACATCCTAGTATATTTTGCTTAGTCTGATCTTGGCTATAAAGTTCTTAAGAGGGATAAAAACCGAAAATGTGAACTAGGACTATATTCGCTGCAAAATCCCATATTGAGCGGGTTTAGTTTTGTATTATATAATTGTCATCACCATTGAATGATTTGAGAAGTGGTCAAAAATGTTTTTGTCAACTATATCCTACCATTTTGTCAACCAAATGTCTCCATCTCTACAGGACAGTGTCTCCACTGTGATAAGCATTTTGCCAAATTGGAGATTTCATTCAAATACAATTGTCTCTTTGGAAATTAAAGTGATAATAGTCATACTACTAAGCCATTACTAGGAGTTAAATGACTCATGGGCAATAGCAGGGCACATCATGTCAGGAAAGGAGATGGAAGCATAGAAAGTTGGAAGTAATCTTCTCAAACGTGGCCATTCTCTTCTGGATTTGCCTTTTCCAGAACTTACTTAAAGATAACATTCTTGATATATACAAGATTGAACTTGCCATTGAATGATAATATTTTAACAAATGAAAACAGCATGTACAAAATCCAGAATCCCAACATTTAATGTATACTTTCTCTCTGATTTACCACTTTTATCTCATATGATGATGGAAATATTTCTATATAATTGGGCTCTTTTGAGATTTAATTATATAGGTATTAGCCCCAGTGCATGTCATTTAGCATGCATCTAGTCACTAGTTCTTACTATACCTTGAATTTACTTTCAGATAAATTTTGTTTACTATTTTCCACTTATGCTATTATTATTATTACTAAAGACAGAGAAAAAGGCATCTACTAAGTTATGGTTTCAAACGCAATTGATGGCACTCTGTAATTAGGTGGTGCAAAACTGAGCCGTGAAAGACATCTGGATAGACTCAGTTTGGTTATATAAGTGCCATTGTTTTAAAAGTCAGAAAGAATAAGCTTTTAACTTTCAATTCTACCACTTTCCCTGTGACTTTGGGTGAAATGTTTATTTCCTCTGAGTTACTAGATCATCTTTAAACTGAAGAAATGATAACTTTACCTACATATAGAGATATTGATAAAGATTAATTATGATTCTAAAAACTTAGCATGCTGCCTGACATTAAGCTCTGTCCTTTTATTCACTTAAGAAATTGGGGAAGTGGAGTTATGGAGCTTTTTAAAACACAATGCTTGATTTCCAGCAAATCACATAATCCTTTTTACTTATTTTTCTCTACTATTACTATTACTACTAAAAACATAATACAAAAGTGACTATTTTCCCCATCATGGAATTAAGGTCGGATCTGTGAAATAGTAGATGCATATGATTTTTGAAAAGCACAGTATTCTGTTCATATAGAAAGTGTCTGATAAAATTTTATTTTTTGCTGTGCTTTGTCTCAAATTTAATCACAAAATCTACTGACTTCATAAAAATAACCATACTCATGCCTTAAAAACTTAAATAATATTTCTTAAGAAATGCATGCTGAAGTATTTAGTTTTGAAATATCATGATGTCTGCAACTTTTATTTTTTTACAGCTTCACTAAGATACATTTGATAAATAACATTGTATAACTTTAAGATGTACAACATGATGATTTAATATATGTGTATAGTGTGAAATGACTACCTCATTAAGGTTAGTTAACACATCCATCATTTCATATAATTACTTTTTTGTGGTGAAACAGTTCAGACTTACTCTCTTAGCAAAATTCCAGCATCCAGTAGAGTGTGATTAACTATATTCACCATGCTGTGCATTAGATCCCTAGAACTGATTGATCTTATAACTGGAATTTTGTACCTTTAGATCAGCACTTTACCATTTCACCTATTCTAGATCGCACCAATGTACTCTCTGTTCCTATGAGTTCAGCTTCTTAAAAGTTCCACACATCAGTGAAAGTATGCAGTATGTTTTGTTGCTTTTCATTCATGTGATAACAAATAACAGTAGTTGCTTCTTCTTTAAAGCTAAATAATACACCATTGCGTGTGTGTATATCTATGTACATTTACATTTCTTTATTTATTCATCTATCTGTGATCAGTTAGGTTGTTTCTATATTTTGACTGTAGGGAATAGTGCAATGAATTTGAAGATGCAGAGATCTCTTTAAGATACAGGTTTCATTTCCTTCTGACATATACCCAGAAGTAAGATTGCAAGATCATATGGTAGTTCTATTTTAATTTTTAAAGAAACTTCCAAGTATTTTCTGTAATGGCTATACCAATTTACATTCCTACCAACAGTGCAGAAAGGCTTTCCACATCTTTACCAGTACTTGTTATCTCTTATCTTTTTGATAATAGTCATGCCAACAGGTGTGATTTGTATGTGGGTTTTGATTTGTATTTTCCTGATGATTGGTGATGTTGAGCACCTTCTCGCGTACTTGGTGGTTATTTGTATGTTGTCTCTGTAACAAAACAAAACAAAACAAAACAAAATATGTTCCAGTCCTTTTCCCATTTTCAAAAGATTATTTGGGTTTTTTTTTAATTTTTTAATTTTTTATAAACATATATTTTTATCCCCAGGGGTACAGGTCTGTGAATCACCAGGTTTACACACTTCACAGCACTCACCAAAGCACATACCCTCCCCAATGTCCATAACCCCACCCCTCTTCTCCCAACCCCCCTCCCCCCAGCAACCCTCAGTTTGTTTTGTGAGATTAAGAGTCACTTATGGTTTGTCTCCCTCCCAATCCCATCTTGTTTCATTGATTCTTCTCCTACCCACTTAAGCCCCCATGTTGCATCACCACTTCCTCATATCAGGGAGATCATATGATAGTTGTCTTTCTCTGCTTAACTTATTTCGCTAAGCATGATACGCTCTAGTTCCATCCATGTTGTCGCAAATGGCAAGATTTCATTTCTTTTGATGGCTGCATAGTATTCCATTGTGTATATATACCACATCTTCTTGATCCATTCATCTGTTGATGGACATCTAGGTTCTTTCCATAGTTTGGCTATTGTGGACATTGCTGCTAGAAACATTCGGGTGCACGTGCCCCTTTGGATCACTACGTTTGTATCTTTAGGGTAAATACCCAGTAGTGCAATTGCTGGGTCATAGGGCAGTTCTATTTTCAACATTTTGAGGAACCTCCATGCTGTTTTCCAGAGTGGTTGCACCAGCTTGCATTCCCACCAACAGTGTAGGAGGGTCCCCCTTTCTCCCCATCCTCGCCAGCATCTGTCATTTCCTGACTTGTTGATTTTAGCCATTCTGACTGGTGTGAGGTGATATCTCATTGTGGTTTTGATCTGTATTTCCCTGATGCCGAGTGATATGGAGCACTTTTTCATGTGTCTGTTGGCCATCTGGATGTCTTCTTTGCAGAAATGTCTGTCCATGTCCTCTGTCCATTTCTTGATTGGATTATTTGTTCTTTGGGCGTTGAGTTTGCTAAGTTCTTTATAGATTTTGGACACTAGTCCTTTATCTGATATGTCGTTTGCAAATATCTTCTCCCATTCTGTCGGTTGTCTTTTGATTTTGTTAACTGTTTCCTTTGCTGTGCAAAAGCTTTTGATCTTGATGAAATATCAATAGTTCATTTTTGCCCTTGCTTCCCTTGCCTTGGCGATGTTCCTAGGAAGATGTTGCTGCAGCTGAGGTCGAAGAGGTTGCTGCCTGTGTTCTCCTCAAGGATTTTGATGGATTCCTTTCTCACATTGAGGTCCTCCATCCATTTTGAGTCTATTTTCATGTGTGGTGTAAGGAAATGGTCCAATTTCATTTTTCTGCATGTGACTGTCCAATTTTCCCAACACCATTTATTGAAGAGGCTGTCTTTTTTCCATTGGACATTCTTTCCTGCTTTGTCGAAGATTAGTTGACCATAGAGTTGAGGGTCTATTTCTGGGCTCTCTATTCTGTTCCATTGATCTATGTGTCTGTTTTTGTGCCAATACCATACTGTCTTGATGATGACAGCTTTGTAATAGAGCTTGAAGTCCGGAATTGTGATGCCACCAACTTTGGCTTTCTTTTGGCTATTCGAGGTCTTTTCTGGTTCCATATAAATTTTAGAATTATTTGTTCCATTTCTTTGAAAAAGATGGATGGTACTTTGATAGTAATTGCTTAAATGTGTAGATTGCTTTATGTAGCATAGACATTTTCACAATATTTATTCTTCCAATCCAGGAGCATGGAACATTTTTCTATTTCTTTGTGTCTTCCTCAATTTCTTTCATGAGTACTTTATAGTTTTCTAAGTATAGATTCTATGCCTCTTTGGTTAGGTTTATTCCTAGGTATCTTATGGTTTGCAGTGCAATTGTAAATGGGATTGACTCCTAATTTCTCTTTCTTCTGTCTTGTTGTTGGTGTAGAGAAATGCAACTGATTTCGGTGCATTGATTTTATATCCTGACACTTTACTGAATTCCTGTACAAGTTCTAGCAGTTTTGGAGTGGAGTCTTTTGGGTTTTCCACATATAGTATCATATCATCTGCAAAGAGTGATAATTTGACTTCTTCTTTGCCAATTTGGATGCCTTTAATTTCCTTTTGTTGTCTGATTGCTGAGGCTAGGACTTCTAGTACTATGTTGAATAGCAATGGTGATAATGGACATCCCTGCCGTGTTCCTGACCTTAACAGAAAAGCTTTTAGTTTTTCTCCATTGAGAATGATGTTTGCGGTGGGTTTTTCATAAATGGCTTTGTTAATATTGAGGTATGTGACCTCTATCCCTACACTTTGAAGAGTTTTGATCAGGAAGGATTGCTGTACTTTGTCAAATGCTCTTTCAGCATCTATTGAGAGTATCATATGGTTATTTGGGTTTTTTTGCTATTGAATTGTATGAGTTCATTATATATTTGGTTATTAACTGTTTTTAGATACATGATTTGCAAATATTTTCTCTCCTTCTGTAGTTTGCCTTTTCATTGCTTTCTTTCTTTAGCTTTGCAGAAGCTTTTTAGTTTGATGTTCCCACGTATTTATTTTTGCTTTTGTTGCTGTGCTTTTGGTGGTTTTCGGTGCCAGTAGAGCTCTTTCTCTTTATTTTCTTCCAGGAATTTGTAGTTTCAGGTCTTATATTTAAGTTTTTAAGCATTAATATGTAGATCACTTTAGTAGTATGGGCATTTTAACAATATGAAATTTTCTGATCCATGTACATGTGATATCTTTTCATTTACTGTGTCTTCAATTTCTTTCAGTGGTGTTTTAAAGTTTTAAATGTACAGATCTTTCACCTCCTTAGTTAAATATGTTCCTAAATATTTTATTACTTTAAATACTATGAAAAATGGGATTATTTCCTTTACATCTTTTTAAAGAGTTCACTGTTGGTATATAGAAACACAACTGACTCCTACATGTAGCTTTTGTATCATGCAATTTTACTGAATTTATTTATTGGGTTTACTGAATTTATTTATTATGGGTTCTAACCATTTTTTGATGGAATCTTTAGGATGTTCTATATAAAAAGGATCATGTTATCTGCAGAGACAATTTTACTTTTTCCTTTCCCATATGGATGCCTTTCATTTCTTTTTCTTGGCTAATTGTTCTAGCTAGGACTTCCAGTACTATGTTGAAAAGGAATAATGAGAGTTGGCACTCTATCTTGTTCCTGATCTTAAAGGAAACACTTTCAGCCTTTCACTATTGAGCATGGTGTTAGTCGTGGCCTTATCCTATATGGCAATTAATATTTTGTGATATGTTCCTTCTGTACCCAATTTGTTGAGTATTTTTGTCATGAAGTAGTATTATGTTTTGTCAAACGTAATATTGTTTTTGCTGCATCCATTGAACAATCATTTGATTTTATTTTTCATTCTATTAATGTGGTATATCACATTAATTGATTTGCATATATTGAACCATCCTTGCATCCCAGGGATAAATCTTACTTGATCATCATGAATGATTCTTTTAATGTGTTGCTGAATTTGGCTTGCTAGTATTTTGTTTAAGATTTTTGCATTTATATTTATCATGGATATTGGTCTATACTTTTGGGTGGGAACATAGATTGAGCTTCATGTTTGAGTGAGCTACTGGTTGTGTTCCACTCTTGGAAGGGTCACTTGCCAAGCTCTCTAGTCTCAAGGGGCTGAAAGCTGAGCTTTACAATTAGATAGGGTTATTGGTTGGGCTCTCTGCCTGGGTGAGATGCACCCAGCAACCTAGCAGTGTTATAGGCTAGGCTCCATAGATGAACAGTATTACAGGTTGTACTCTGAGATGTCCCTGGCTTTCTGGAATACTGCTTAGGCTCTCTGGTCAGGTGGGGCCAGAAGTTATGCTTAGTAATTAGGCAGGAATACTGGCTTGGCTCCCTGACAGAACAGGATTTTAGAATGAGTTCCATAGGAGCCCAGATTCTCTGGCAAGGTTTCTTGGTCAGATGGGGCTGCTAACTTGGTTTCCCACCTGGGCAGGTTGTTGAGTGGGCTCCATAGGCAGGATAGCTCACTGGATAGGGACCCAAACTGGGCAGAACTGACAACTGAGCTCCCTGGCCAAATGAGGATGCTGGCTGTGTTCTGCAAATAGATACAGCCACTGGCTGGGATCTCTACTAGGGTGCTGCCACTAGCAGGAATGCCCTGTGAGCCACACCTCCTTTCTATCTCTAGCTGATTTTCCCAGTGATTCCTGTGAGTTAGTACTTAAGTAGGCCTCCCATGAAACATCCTGGAATGCTGGTGGATCTAGATGTCTACCTTGGGATTTCATTTTCCCACTGGAGAAACAGTAGGTTCAGGGGATGCACCAAATATGGTTCAGTGCTAGTTTTAGGGGAGGACCAATGTGGTCAAAGTGAAACTTCTTTTATCCTTCTGGGTTTTTGTTTTGGTGGTGGGTTTTTGTTTTGTTTGGTTTTGGTTTTGGTTTTAGTTTCTATGGTCTAAGGTGGGGGGGGGCGAGATGCTTTAGCCTCATTCCTACGTTTTGAGATCTTCAGAAATCAATCTTTCTATGCATATGGCTAATTGCTGTTTTGTGACAGGAGGTCAACCAAAGCCAGGAGCTACATATTTTGCCATTACTGACATTAGCTAGACCCTGCAACTTATTTTTAAATAGTTCAGCCAAAATAGTCAGTCTGCCTATCTGTCTATCTGTCCATTCACCATCTGTCAAGAAATGAGGCCCGTATGAGCAAATAATAATGAATCAGTTGAAGAGTATGCAAATGTTCATTGTACTACTCTTTCAACTTCTCTGTATGATGGAAAATATTTTATTTTATTTATTATTTTTTTAAGATTTTATTTATTTATTTATTTGACACAGAGAGATCACAGTAGGAGAGAGGAAGGGAAGAAATCACAGAGAGAGGAAGGGAAGCAGGCCCCCTGCCGAGCAGAGAGCCCGATATGGGACTCGATCCCAGGACCCTGAGATCATGACCTGAGCCGAAGGCAGCGGCTTAACCACCTGAGCCACCCAGGCGCCCCTGATGGAAAATATTTTAAATAAAAATATTGGGGAAACATGAATAAAAATCATTTGTCTTTATTTAGTTGGTAATTTTTAGATAACTAGCTACGTACTCTTCAATAATCATTATACTTAACTATGTACCTGATATGGAGCTAAGCATCTGCATTCATCACTGTATTTAACTCTTACAGTCCTGAGTGGCAGGCTTTACTATCACATTTCCCAGACATGAATACTGAGATCTAGAGATGGAAGTAAGCAATGTGTCTCATAAGTAACAAAGCCATGTTCTATTGAGAGAGAGCCCACTTTGCAAGGATATAGTCTATGTCAACCATCTTTGGAATTTCTGAAAATTGTTACCAAGTTTAAAGGTTTTTTTTTTTTTTAATTTCAGACTGTATACCATACCTCAGTAAATATCATTATGAAAAATAAAAGTCCGTCACAGCTCACATGAAAACATAACATTACAGTTTCTAGATCACTGTGTTCATTCTCTTCTTATCTGTATTTCTCTCTTTAACAAATATTTAAGTGTGAGCTCTTCTCAGGGATGTAGTTGAACTGAATTATAGCTGAATTCCTTATAAAATCTGTCTTATCTCCTACTAGTGATAACTCACATCTCACTTTCTTTACTTCAGGCATCTCAACCATCTTTAGTGGAAGTAAAGCAGAAGGAAATTAAGGCTGAAAAGTAGATATAAAACTCCAAACAATAAGCAAACAAAAACATTGAATGCACTCACTTGCCCATTTTCTCCTTTCTTTCTCTCTCTCTTCCTCTTTCTCTCTCTCTCTCTCTCTCTCTCACACACACAAACACACACACACACACAGGCATGTACCATGTGAGAGAAAGAAACCTACTTCCTGATCTGGGTTATAAAGTACTTCTTTCTACAAAATTCTGCAAAATTTCCTTTCTAATTATAAAAGACTAAGAATATGCTCCCAGAAATGAAAAAGTTTAATTTTAAATATACCTATTTATGGTATTCTAAAGGATACATACAGTAATCCTGCCAAACTAAGGATTCTTTTTCTTCCCCCCAGTGCTTTGATTTTTAGTTTAACTTTTCTATTTATTTCTTGCAAAAAAAAAGACTGAGAAGGAAATGATTGAAAGTAGAAGAATAATAAAGCATTCTAGTCTCCAAGAATTATTAACTTAAATTTTTCACGTTTTATTTCTCATTTATTTATGAATTGCCACAGATATTTGGATTAATTGGAAATCTAAACACATTTCAACTCAAATTAGGTCATTCTGGTACACTTGATTTTTAATATGACTTGCTATTTGTATTCCCACCTCATTTGTTAAAAATGGAAAATTTAACTTATGCCAGTAATTAAGAGTATTATTAGGATAGAAACAACTTGAATTATGTGACTGAAATAATTAATATGAAATAATTACATGCAGATATGTTTAGTATGATTCCTAAAATAACAAGACGGAAATCATTTTGTATTCTACAATGGAAATAATGACTGGGCTGTTTTGGAAATCTCTTGACTTTGGGAACTTCTTTATTCTATCTAGTATATACCCATATCAAACCTCCCTTTTACCCCATGCTACAATTCAACGGTGTGGCAATTTCTAAAATAACACAGAAAGAAAAAACTCAAATTCTATCCCATACTTCAATGTAGTTTCAATATTGCTGGGATATGTAATTTTTTTTTTTTTTTTTACATTTTGTAGTATAAGGTGCTATTTTTTAACAAGTATTAACTTCAATGACTGTGTGCTCCTGGATAGCATACATTGGAAGCAGACTTGCAAGGAAGAACTCATTAGTAAGTCCATGTTTTCAGAAACAGAAGAAAAGCCAAGGACTGAGAGATGGTGCTATAATCTTAAAAATAAGAATTTTTGCAACAAGGCTCCAAATTTGGAGCAGCAATGGATCACATGAAATATCAAATTTGGAGCAGCAATGGATCACATGAAATATTAAGTAGATGAATCTATAGCCAGCTAAGAGACAACCAGAAATGAAACTTAGGTACACTGGATTTCAGGTGTCATGTGTCTTATGTCTATAATTTAGAGTATAGTTATGAAGTGAGAGTTTACATTAAGGTCATAGGGAGGCTTACTTACATAAAAAGACCAGATGGAATAAGTTAAGTGTTTCATACTCTCTGAAAATAATATGTTGTATACTATTCATTAAATAAAGGCATTTTGGTTTATGGCAAGTCTTTTGTGTACTTTCAATAATTTTATTTGCTGATAATAATAGTCACTTGCCCAAGTAAGAACAGTTCACAAGTCAAAGTGCCTTCATACTTGCATGAGCCTGCAGTGAGAGAAACAAGTCTTAAAAAAAAAAGTTTGCTTTCCAAATTGAGCCTCTGAGTAATAAACCAATCATCATGATGATGATAAAACGGTTATGATTATAATGGTGATGATGATGGTGGTAATCAAAATGATGTTAGGATTTTATTGAGTTTTTACTATATTCAAGTACTATATTAAGTACTATACTCAGTCTCATTTAATTCTTACAAAAATGCTAGGAAGACCATTATAACTGTTCCTAGTTCAGGAGAAAACTGAAGCTCTGACAGTTGAGATAACTTGTGCAGAGTTAAGTAGCTATTAATTGTCAAAGATAAGATATACACTTTGATCTGTTTGCTTTCAAACGTCATGCTTTTTTTTTATTAGCATACACTCAAGACACTGCTTAAAGCTACCAGTATTCACAATTAAACCCAGTTATAATATTTTGCTTTAAAACACAGAGTAATAACTAGAAGGGAGATACGTCTCTGTTGCTTTCCAGTCCTACCTGCACACAGGTACTGGGGCTCTTCCTTCTCTTCCATCTCTCCGAGTAACAGGGACTGTACATTTGTTTTAGGGGAGAATGGGCTAATGAGTATTCTAAACCATTGCCAGGAAAGGGAGCACACTAGTTAAGATGGAGCTTAGAAACTCCTGAGACATAAACAGAGCAGACTTCAGTAAATTAACCTTTAAGGTCTGGGGGTATATAAACACATGTAACCACCGATCTGCCCGGTGGAAATGGCTCCTTTGTGGAGATGACATATGATTCATGCTTAAATACTGATGGACAGGTTATCTGAGGTGTTGGATCAGCCTGAATGAGTTTCTCTTGTGATACTGATGTATGATCTGCCCATGGTTACCTCTGCCTCTCTTTAGCTGATTCCATCTAGGACAGTTTTGCTTTACCAGATTTCCTCTCATGGCCTAGGCTAAGTGACTCTTACTTATGTCTCAGATATTGGTTACTCTGGGCCTTTGGTTTTTTTCTTATTCTTCTGTTTACCATAGAGTCTCAAACACATGTCTTTCATGTTTTCTTACTTCTGAAATTAACATGTACCTTTGAATCTGTGAGATCTTAGTCAGACAATAGTGATGACTTAGTGGCAATTATCAGTGCACATGTGAGTTTTTTTCAGAGTTGTACATACTATAGTATATGATACAAATTTAGGTATAAATTAATTTAAAAGTACTTCTAAAATAAATATTAAAAATTATAAGATAAACACTGGTATAGTATAACTTTCCAGTCTTACCTGAGCACAGGTACTGGACTCTTCCTTCTTTTCCGTCTTTCCAAATGACAGAGACTTGCACATTTTGTTTTAGGGATGAATGACCTAATGAAAATTCTAAACCATTGCCAGGAAGGGGAGCACACTAGTTAATACAGAGCTTAGAAACTCTTGAGACATAAGCAGATGAGACTTCTGCTGCTTTAGGTATATGTGAAAGTTATACCTGAGTACTTTAGGTATCTGTGAAGAGCTGTCTCAAGATTTATTTGGTCTAATATTAATGAGAAGAGATTATAGCATAGTACTCTTCATCCCAATATTATGGAAAAAGTACTTTGTAGCATTTAAAATGTATATCTCCTTTCATAACCAAATTGCTCTCTAACAATCAAGAGATGTCCAAAACCAGACTAGTTTGTCTTAAAGTACAATGGACTCACCATCACTGGACGTTAGGTGTAAAGAGTGGCTAACCATTAGAAAGATGGTATTCTTTTAATGGTATGGGAGGTAATGATTGTGCAGTTCCCTTCCCAGTTATGGTCCCTTCCACTTATTAAATATCAATTATGTGGGGCTTTTTGTAAGGGCTTTTAATGGCTTATACCATGAAGTTACAAATGATAGAATCTCAGAATAACAGGAAAAATATTTTAAAGCATAAATAGTTCCAACCAACTGCTCCTTTTTATTTTTTTTTCTTGGCAAAACTATCAAAATATGACACCTGCACCCCTGGAGATATGTTTATGTTGTAGTTAACAAAATGGAAGGCAACTGTTTCTGAAACTGACATTTTTCTTCAAGAATCTGAATCTAAATGTATGTATCTCAAGAGAAATGAGTAAAAGCTATATGGTATGGACATCTGTTTTATTTTATTACATTTTTATGTTCATCATACCTTGCCTCTTTTCAAAATAAGACACTTATCTCTTTGAGGACTTTGCCATTCCAATTTCTATATAGCTCTTGAAGGCTATAGGTGGAGTACTCTGGCTATAGAAATAGGCATGTGACCCAGTATTGGTTAATCATTATAACCCACCCTCCTGCTCCTTCTTTGATAGTGACTGGTCAAAGGATGGACTCATTATCTGTGGAATCCCCCTAAGAGTCTTTCTCTTTGTTTTTGGTTTATAAATTTCAGATACTTCAAGCTTTTATTTCTGTGTATTTCTTTTACCCATAAGGAAATAGGGTAAAACTATTTTTAAAAAAGACTTTATTTATCTTAGAGAAAGAAAGTAAGAGTAAGTGGTGGGGAGTGGCAGAAGAAGAGGGAGAGAGAATCTCAAGCAGACTCCACACTGAGTGCAGAGCCCAGTATGGAGCTCAGTCTCACAACCTTGAGATTGTATCACAACCCTGAGCCAAAATCAAGATTCTTCTTGAGCCACTCAGGTGCCTGGTTAAGGGCAAAACTCTTAAAAAGATCTTGGAGAGGGGGTGCCTGGGTGGCTCAGTTGTTGAGTGTCTGCCTCAGCTCAGCGTATGATCCCAGGGTCCTGGGTTTGAGCCCCATATCAGGCTCCCCTCTTGGTGGAAAGCCTGCTTCTCCCTTTCCCTCTTCCTGGCTTGTATTCTCTATCTCACTGTCTCTCGCTCTCTGTGTCAAATAAATGAATAAAATCTTTAAAAAAAAAAAACTTTTTTTGGAGAGAGAAGAAAGGACAGAGACTGAAAAGTCAAGTATTTTGCATTTCTGTTGTTTCAGACACCAACTCCATCTCTGAGTTCCCACAGTAAGTGAGCTAATATATTTTCATTATTTTTTTCTTACATTTGTTTGAAATGGATCTCTGTATTTTGCAACATGAACCTTGAGTAATAGTGACAAGACTACTAGTGGTGAATGTTTTAAGTGATGTTTTAAGTGACAAGTTCTAATAAACAGGATTGGTGGGATGATAAGTAGTGAAGTTTCCTTAATACCTAATTAGGAAATTATGATGGTAATAATAATGCCAGTCATTGAATCATGGGTGAACTATCGGCCCCTGGGTCCTCAACAGCATTCTTAGACTTGTGTAAGTTTTGGAAGTTTTAATAAAAAGATAGGTCAGAAACTTCAATTATGTGTAGGCTGCTTCCAACATCCTTTTAAAAGATTCCACATATTGCAATGAGTACAAACAGTGAGTCATGGAACACTACATCAAAAACCTAATGAAGTACTGTATGGGACTAACATGACATAACAAAAACATAATAAAAAATAAAAGATTCCTCATAAAAGAGAAAGATGTTTGTAAGCTAACATATTTGGTAACAAGAAGGAGAAGCAAAGAGTTTTAACAAGAGATAGACACTTGAGGAGCTAGCGTGAGAAGACTGATACATCAGGATCCCCCCAAATAGCTGTTGCTGAGTACCAAATGATCTGAAAAGGTAGTGATTATATCATAAAGTACTCTTCACTGAGGACAGCCAAGTGGCAGAGAGGCAATTTGCCATGACTTATTGTTCTAGCCAAATATTTCACTTTGCTTAGACACAAAGTACAAGCACAGGAACGTTTAGTTTAGGTCTGATACTGCCAAGAGACTCAAAATAGCAAAAAATAAGTTATATGTTACAGGACAATTTGTCAATAGTATTTCTGGTTATTGACTACTAGAGGACACTAGGATTGATACAGAATGTAGCTGACAGTGTTTTCAAGGTTGTTGACAGAGAAAATCCAAGCTTGCCAATGGTAACAACACTCTAGATCAGAGAAAGGAGAGCTATCTGTACCACATGCCATGAAAATGGCAATAGAAAAGATTTATGTAGGTTATCTTTTTTCCCCTCTATCATTACACGGTGAGAATTTTATAATGATGGCAGTGATCATTGATCCACTGGTATCAGGTTCACATATAGTACACCTGGGTTCAGGCCTTTTTGCTGGATGCAGTAAGTGGGTATAAACCTGGGAGCATATTTTGTTGTATCCAGAAAAGTTGCATTATAGTAGGAGAGGAAATTCTTGAAAATATACTTCTGTGAACACTGACAAAATTGCTCTTATTGACCAAATTCTACTGAAGATCTTCTGAGCTCTTTTTCAAGTAGACCTTGACTTTTGGATTTCCATGTTTGTGTCTGCATTGTCCAGTTTTAGCAGGAATTCTGCTAAGTCAGGTTAGTCACCCTCAATCTCTGATTAAGTGCCACATCCTCTATTAACTCCCAGGTGATACCTGATCCCCTTGCCTTCCCTTAGTTTAGCTAGAATCTCCCCTTATCCCTGATGTTTCCTCTTAGTAATTTTCCATTCACTGACCTTCACCTTGCTCCTTGATATAAATTCCCACTTTTCCTTTCTGTATTCAAACTTCAGCCCTATCTCTCTCCCCTACTACAAAACCCTATTCTCATAGCCCTCTTGTATACTTATGGTCATAGTCCTTTTTGAGTAAAGTCTGTCTTACTACTTTTTTAGCAAGAGTCTTTGGATAATTTTCTCTTTAATTAAATAAACAGAAAGCCCATCCTAAGTTCAGATTTTATTTAATATCCATGAAGAGAGACACCTGGGTGGCTCAGTTGGTTGAGCCGCTTCCTTTGGCTCAAGTCATGATCCCAAGGTCCTGGGATCAAGTCCCGAATCGGGCTCCTTGCTCGGCAGGGAGCCTGCTTCTCTCGCTGCCTCTGCCTGCCTCTCTGCCTGCTTGTGTGTACTCTTTCTCTCTATCTCTGGCAAATAAATAAAGTCTTAAAAAAAAATAATAATATCCATGAAGAGACATTTGCATTTCTGAAAAGTTTTCACTGTTTAATGAGTTAATCTTTGTTTAGGGAATTTCAGGCATCAGTTGAAAAGGTATTTCGTACAGAAAAAAATTTTTATCACTTTTAAAATCACACAATTTTAGCAACTATTACTGCATCAACAAGTAAAACATCAAGTTGTGTTTTCTAACAAAATGGCAAGAAGTTGTAGCTTTAAACATATGGACTCTATGTTTGCCAACATTGTTTTGGAAAATGTATACACTTTCTAAGCAATATATGATTAAAGGGAAAAAAGTAAGACCTATAAGAAAAGGCCAGAAGAGTCTGAGGAAAAAAAGTGCCAATAATTTTCCAGTGTGTGAGGGGGGAAAAAAAACTTTCTGAAAACCAAGATGGGACAATTGCATGCTAATTGCCTACCAATTAGACACAGTAAAATGATGTCAGTGAGCTCCCCAAATTGCTGTTATTTTCTGTTTTCATGAGGTTTTAAAATTATCCTTTTATTCCATTCACCATCCCTTCCCAGCTATAGAATTTCATTACCCCCTTTTTTTGTCTGAAATTATAGCTCAAATTCAAAGGCCTAATTAAGAAAGAGGAATTCGAGCAATTCTGACAACTTCTTTTCAATAGAAATCTTCTCACTGAGCAATTCAGTCCATTCAAGAACAACTACAGCAAAGCTTTCCCTTAATGATCGATATTGTTCTCCACTAAGGCTCTGACCTCATCAGAGCAGTTAGTCCTGCTAGGTTTGGTAACTTTCTCCCAAATAATTCTTTGCATTTAAAATTATTTGCAGCCTGAAGGCATAGCAATATAGCAAAACTAGACCAATGGCTGAGATTTGAATGGAACATAGAAATTTTTAAAAGGAAAGGGAAGAAGGACAGAAAGGAAGTGAAAATCAGAGGCAGTAAGTTCTCTATACAAGATTTCTGGGATGTCATCCTATTTGCCATTTACATCTGTCACTGCTACCATTTCTTCCCACGCCCTACTTTCATATGGACATAGACCCATTTTGACTGACCCTTCGTCAGGCTCCTCTGAGCCCCCTTCTTAATTAGGTCATGATGTCTTTGCACCTTTCAGTTTTAGCAAGAATCCTGCTAAGTCAGTTTACCCAGACTCTCCCATCCTTGATCTCTAATCTCCCTTGATGCCTGATGAAATTTCCTCTTTCCTACTCTTGGTATCTGATCCGCTTGCCTGCCTTCAGAAACTCCTGTTAAGGCAGTCTAAACAGAATCCTCCCACCTCGTATTTCTCTGTAATTTTATATCTGTTGACCCCACTCTGCATCTTGGTTAAATCTCCATTTGTGCTTGTTATATTTGGAATTGAGCCCAGTTCTATGCTGAGCTGTCATTTCCCCTATTGGAATAGTTTCTGAATAAAATCTGTGTTTACTAGGGGCACCTGGGTGGCTCAGTGGGTTAAGCCGCTGCCTTCGGCTCAGGTCATGATCTCGGGGTCCCGGGATCGAGTCCCGCATCAGGCTCTCTGCTCGGCGGAGAGCCTGCTTCCTCCTCTCTCTCTCTCTGCCTGCCTCTCTGCCTACTTGTGATTTCTCTCTGTCAAATAAATAAATAAATAAAATCTTTAAAAAAAAAAAAATCTGTGTTTACCAGGCACCTGGGTGGCTCAGTGGGTTAAAATCTCTGCCTTCGGCTCAGTTCATGATCCCAGGGTCCTGGGATCGAGCCCCACATTGAGCTCTCTGCTCAGCAGCGAGCCTACTTCCTCCTCTCTCTCTCTGCCTGCCTCTTTGCCTACTTGTGATCTCTCTCTCTATCAAATAAATAAATAAAAATTTAAAAAAAAATCTGTGTTTACCACTCTAATGTCCAGCTCTCATTTAACAGTACCTAGGACTCTTTCTTCATCCCCTGGTCAGTAAAACTAAACTGACCCTAGCATCGTGCATTATCTGTTTATAATCTTTCCCTCCACCTCTGAATTCAATTTTCAAATCTCTGTTCTTAAAGATAGTGAACAAGTGGTCCAAAATAATCGAGTATGGCATAAAAAATATTTTTGAGTAGAAAACATCTGAGTTCCTAAAATCCTGTATCTGCCTAAAAGCAGTATCTCCTTGCAGAACTCAGTGTCATATATACTTCTAGGGAGCAATTCGAATCTCAGAGAAAAGAAGTTAGCACGACATCCAAACAGACATTATCACAAAGCTATCATTTGACCCATCTGTTACCATAAGGGCTCATTTATCTTTGCAAAAACTCATTTATTTTCCATAAGTGCCCTTTCTCCCCCTTTCTAAGAAGCCATTTGTTTTTCCCAGAAGTGTCCCTAAACCTTGTCCTGTTCTGTATTAAGATTTTATAAGCCTCAAATTTTGATTCCTTGAGTCACATTTCTTTGTGAACTTTTGCTTACATACATAATTAAACCTGTTTTATTCTCCATTTGTCAGTTTAATTTGCAGGCCCCTAAACAAAAATCTGAGAGGGTAGAAGAAAAGTTTTTCCTCCCAGACAATAAAATTTCAAGGTCAGATCCCTCCAGGATAAATACCTACAGAGCTACAACCAGGCTCCCATTATATGATGGATATATCTTTATTTTATTAGATTTACATTATACACAACTATGTTTGTTTCTTTTTTTTAATAAACTATAAGTTCTTTTAAAGTATAAAGGTTTTTCTATTCATCTGTAAAACTTCTTAATGCCTTAACAACATGTAAAACAAAGTATCCTTAATAAATGCATCTTGAATGAATGTGTGGAATATACAAGTGAATGTATTAGTTATCCCATAGAGGAATTGTCAGCATAGTCAGAACATTGTCTCAAGAATCTTCTAAGTTCTCTGATTATATCTCAGATATTCAATAACTCTATATCATCAGTAAAGTACAATATGTGAAACTTGCAACAATCCCAACATCCTTTCAAGGATTTGTAGATTAAAGAGATATGTGAGCTAGCTTATTTCATTATTATCTAGGGAGTGGGTCTAAGAACATAATTATATAGTTGATGATTTAACACATATTAGGGAAATAGCAAACATATATTTAGGGCCTGTTAGTTTTCAGTTATATTGCTTGAAGTAGTTTATTTAATTTCACAGGAATCCTGTAGGGAAGGGATCCCTAATTTCATAGGAGGAAAATAAAGGTTATAGAGTGCAAGTAACTTGTTTATGGACATGCATCCAGTGAGTCTTACAATGGTAATTCAGAGTTTTTAATTACAGTGTACATTTTTAAAGCAGTTTAACCTGAGTTTCCTTCTGATAGATTGTGATTTTTGATTCTCTAATAACAATGGGAAAGTAAAGAGATTTCTTCTTCCTCTAGAAATGGGGAAGTTGAGAAAAACTGCTAGGATGCAGCTTAAACTCAAGTTATTTTGCTAGCTATATTTCCTACTGAGAGTACAATTCAGCAAAATAAGGGAACTTAGTTTCAAGATAAGAGCATCCCAGTGTGATTAAACTTGAAAAAACCATTTCAGGGAAATAACTAAGTATTTTACATGAGTATATCTTCCAAAGGAAATATCAGTCAGACTCACTGCAGCCTAAGCAGTTCTATCCTCCTGAGGAAATATAAATCACTGATGAAGGAAATAGTGTAAACAAGGTTCTCATGAATTAAGTAGCTATTTGGAGGCTGTCCTAGTTTGTTATCTCTACTAGAGTGCAATGAAAGGACAGAGAAAGGAATTAAAGTAAAAGCAAGCAGAAGCATTACTTACTAAAGAATCATACAAGAGAATTCCAGACAGGTTAGAAATAACTGAAGTGTTATGTGCTCTAGAAGGATCTTCACTACAGGAAAGGAATAACCCAAAGGAGGGGACTATACTGGTCCCACAAACACATTGTACTACCCAGCAGTAGGTTTGTTCCAGACAAGGGATTGTGGGCTAGCCCACAGGAAATCATAAATTGGAAGGAAAAAAACAAAATGAGACTCATTAAAATCTTACTTAAAGATGTTCCTAAATTTTCTGTTTATGTCCTGTTTTAAAAGTTATTTTCTCAAACATCCATCAGAAAAAAAAAAAAATCTTATTTCACTAGAACTAAAGAATTAAAAAATGACCTTCATGTTTTTTCCTAAATATTAAAGTAATGAAAGCTTGGGAAAAGGTAGTATCATCAGTTAGAAATTTTTCTATACATGATTTTTGACACATAAATTCTTGCCAATACATGTCTAATTAAAATCATGTTTTTATCAGTATATTACATATTTTCTCTTAACATCACGTAATGTTTCTTTCAAACTATTTATATTTTTATATATATATAAACACAACTTTTAAAATGTTTTATTTCAATATATTAATGTATTTAACTTCTATAAATATTTGCCTCTTAATAGGTATTTCAGTTTTTCTGACAGATATATTTTGTAAAAATCTGCATGTGTATCAAAGATGTTTTTTAGATCTGGCTAAGTTTTTCAGAATTACTAGGTCCAAAAGATGAACATTTAAACATCTTACAAACATTGCCTACTGCTCTTACTAATAAAGCTTGTCTTATCAGTGGCTGGGCTGGGCTCTCTTCAGACTGACCCATGCAGGCTATATGATTCCTTTGTTTCCATTTGATAAGGTTAAGACAAAATTAAAAGTAAACCCTAAAACCATGGGTGCTGAAACATAGGTGGATCCAACCATTCCTACCTTCCTGCCCACCCACCTAATCCTGGCTTCATGTGTTTCTGGTACCAGCTCCTGTTCTGTGGCCAGTCTCTGGGTGGTACAATTTTATTCTGAAGTCTGGGCAGAGAGGATGTGAGAGAAGAGCTGAGGCCTAAAGAGAGTCTGGAATGATTTAAGATTGGAAGTGGGGACAGCTGTGTAAATTTCTCTTCTGTGTTTGAGGAGATGCTCTGCCATAGAAGGGCTATCAAGTTAATAGGAAAACAGTTGGAAAAGTTTGAAATTATTTCTTTGTCCAGCCAAGGCTCTGAAAGGACGTGGTTTAGCAAGTGACAGCTTCTGTAACATGTCTTCATATCAGAAATTTGGTAGTGCAAGAGGATCCTTGCCAGGCATTCAACTATTTTAAAGAATTTTCCTGGACTTCTAGCACTTTCACTGCTGCTCCCTTCATTCTGCTCACCTCTACCTGTATAAGAAACTGTGAACATCAGTATTTTGGGTGTTTTTAAAATTTTAGTTGTTGTTTTTCTTTTTTTTTTCTTTTTTTCTTCAAAATTCAGGTACTTTGGGATTTCCAGGAAGAGGGGAAGAATGAATATTGGGTAGGTGACCAGTTTAACAAATTTATCAAAGGACTTGGCAGTAGTCAATAAATTAGTGCTAATATTGTCTCATTTTATACATCAAAGCAAGATAGATAGATGGCATTTTGTAGAAAAAAGAGAAAATTATGATATTTCTTATTTTCTCCTGAGTGCTCTGTGCGTGTGAGTAGGCTTCTTCTTACCTTTAGCCATAAGACCTTGTTCCAAGTTCCTACTTATAGAACACATTTGGGTGTAGGAATTGTATCTCATCTCCAAATCCACACATGCCTATTGTCTCTAACTGGAGCATTTTCATTCTGCACTACAATGATAGAAATATTTAATGTAAAGGGACCATCTCCCAGATAAGAGTTCTACCTGAATTTCCCTCAAAGAATTGCACTAGGTATTGAGCCCTCCCCAAACTCCTCCAGATGTAGAAGTTAATGGCTAGAATTTCCCATGTGAGTCCTGGTTGTTCTTTATAGAATTAATCAGTATAATTCTGAGACTCTCCTTCTAGTGCATAGGTTCCCTTATAGATAGAAATTCTCTTTTGTTTTTAACACTTGGCAATACTATACAGCAACTTTCACAAAATATAGGCTAAATATATGTGAAATGAATTAGCTATTTATGTAAAAATATTAAATTGTTTTGGATAAGAGAATAAAGTGTATGTGTGTGTGTATTCTTTATTGAAAATATTTCAGTCATAGCAGTGTTTCAAGCCTGGATTTTTCATATTTTTGGGTTTTGATGATAAAAAGCAAGCATTCCTGTAACTACATCTTTTTCATGGAAATGTCTTTGTATTTTAGTTTGTGTTGACAGTAGAATTAAAGAGTCAGTTTGGGGTTCAATTGTCTTATTTAAAACAGTTTGCAAATCATCTGAGTCCTACACAAAATGAGTGAAAATAATTGAGAATAAATAAACCTATATTCCAAGATTAAAGGCTAATAAATGAAAGCAACGTGTCATAATTTTAATAAGATAAAGTCTTTTTTATTTTGTAGCATACTAATTCAGCCTATGTACTGCATCTCAATTAAGAGGTTGTTTTCATTGAAGTGGGAAGTACATTTCATCCAGGTATCTGTTCATTATACCTTCATTATCATAAACATTATAAAGTGGCCAATGATTTAGACCTCAGTAGAATTTATATACTTCTGCTTATTCTGGCTAAGGCATTTGTTTTATCTACTTTGAATTTATATACTTCTGCTTATTCTGGGCTAAGGCAGTTGCTTTATCTGCCTTAGCCATGACAAACATGAATACATAAGAGAGTATAAAGAACATTAGAAGTTCTGTTCTAGTTTTCATATGAAAGCTTAAAAGTATTTTTATAGTAATAAAAACCACAAGAAATAAGAGATCAGAATTAAAATGTTGCCTTGCAAGTCTCTTTTTTATTAAAAATACCATTACTAACATATAGATTACATTTTTTATATACTGGCCAAATAGATAGGTTTAATTATTTGGACCTCATATAAAAGGAAGTAAAGATTTGGAAAGCACCCTGGGTTCCTCTTTTTTCCCTTCCTCTTCCCACATTCAGCCAATTCCATATGCTTAATTAATCTCTTTACATGTACCATTACATCTCTGTTAGACTATTGCAAAATTAATTTTTTTTAGTTCCTTTCTCTGACTAAATTTGTTCCACATTTGGGAATTTTGCACTAGTTGTTTCTAGGTTTAGAGTACTTTCAGTGGGGAACTTTGAATAATGAGGTCCTCTTCGACCTTCAAGTCACAAAACTGCCCTTCAAATGTGAGGCTTCCTAATCAATGAATCTACAAGGAAATTTCCCACTCAAGTCATTATCTATCACCCTATTTTTTTTTTAATAATTTATTTTTTTTTTATTTCCAGCATAACAGTATTCATTATTTTTGCACCACACCCCGTGCTCCATGCAATCCGTGCCCTCTATAATACCCACCACCTGGTACCCCAACCTCCCACCCCCCGTCCCTTCAAAACCCTCAGATTGTTTTTCAGAGTCCATAGTCTCTCATGGTTCACCTCCCCTTCCAATTTCCCCCAACTCCCTTCTCCACTCTAAGTCCCCATGTCCTCCATGCTATTTGTTATGCTCCACAAATAAGTGAAACCATATGATAATTGACTCTCTCTGCTTGACTTATTTCACTCAGCATAATCTCTTCCAGTCCTGTCCATGTTGCTACAAAAGTTGGGTATTCATCCTTTCTGATGGAGGCATAATACTCTATCCCCAGGGGTACAGGTCTGTGAATCACCAGGTTTACACACTTCACAGCACTCACCAAAGCACATACCCTCCCCAATGTCCATAATCCCACCCCCTTCTCCCAAACCCCCTCCCCCCAGCAACCCTCAGTTTGTTTTGTGAGATTAAAAGTCACTTATGGTTTGTCTCCCTCCCAATCCATCTTCTATCACCCTATTTTATGTCTTTGTAGAAAAAGATAGTTCAAAGGTATCATGTTCAATTAATTGTACTGTGAGTTTGAAAATACAATCATACAACAAAAAATATGCAAAGGTAGTATAGATTTTTTTTATTTTATAAAATGTATGAAATCCTTTTCATGAGTTCCCCAACCTTTCCCTACTAGGCAGCATTACAACTTAGATTGGTCACTTAATATCTCCTTTATGTTAAGTTTTCTTAACAAATTTGGTATTTTGTCCATTCATATCAGATCTCAGTTTTGAGTCACCTACTTTGGTTAGTAAATAGTCATTTCCCAGCTCTGCACCCCAGTTCCTTTCAACTCTCAAGATGAAGTCTTTGTGCACAAGTGAGTTTATTCTGTCATTGTAGGATTTGAGACAAGTTTTGTTCCGTGGAGCAAAATAGCTGATGACATTTGGTTCCAGGCATACATTGACATGTGACTGATCTTTCTGGACATTCAGAATGAGCATTGGAAACAAGCACTGGAAGCTGGTTCTCACTTTGGTCTTAAATACTTCTGCACATGGTTGCATCTCTGTCTTATCTTCAGGTGTATGATGGGTTATATTTCCTGTCAGAATTGTCACATATTCTTACCAAATGTACAGGATTTCTGTGCACCTGTATTCATGGGAGGTAGGTGCACTAACATATTCATCTATCTTATTTATTCCATCAGCCACCTCTCCTGCTCGGTGTTGGGTATAGAATGCAATCTGCCCCCATGCATCTCCTCCTAAGATTTAGGAGTTTCTGATGCATTCAGGCTCACACTTTTCTATTATACACTCTGTCTAGATATCTGTGTCTGAGGGTGTGCAGGAAAATGGTTAACTTAACAAACAGAGATTGTGATCTTACAAAAGCAGTTTGCAAGGTGATCCTTCAGTTAACGGTTAGCTGGTAAAAATGGTTCACTGTTTCTAGACTTTTTGTGCAAGTAGTATGATTTATGCTGAACATTTGCTTTCCTTCTGGGAACCTGAGATTTTGGCACATGTTAAACAGAAGGTGACTATGTGACTCCCTACAATACATACTTTGGGCACTGAATCTCTAATGGGTTTCCCTGGGTAAAAACATCGCACCCATGTTGTATTTAGTTGCTGCGGAAGAAGAATATACTTCGTGAGGCCACTATGGGAAGAAAAGAGCATAAGGAAGCCTGCACATGGATTTCTCCAGACTCCACTTATATATTTTCTCCTTGTTATGTGATTTATATCCTTATAACATCACTGTACTAAGTCTTACCCATGAGGTAACTACATGATGACTCCTGTAATTCCTTCAAGTGAATATACAAATATGAGGGTCTTAAGGGCCCCAACACATATCAGTTAGGTGAGAAACAAACAGCAGTGTAACAACAAAATCCTGTCTTAACTCCTTGCTTTCACTACTATGATGTATATTTTTTTTCTGTCCCACAACCTTCTGGGATTTATTTCCTACTGTATGTATTTTATAGTTGCATTTTGAAAGCATTCACCAACTATCCAGGTATTTTGGGATCATTTTTGAGGGGATGTGTGCCCATTAAATGTTACTTGCATTTTTTTTTTCCAGTTAGAAAAAAATGTCTTGTGAAAGAGTTCAGTCAATGGGACCACATGGAGCTCTGATGGGAAATTGTATAGTGGATTGCATTCAGTAATTAGGGAAGTATTTAGGAGACTTCTCTGAGACAATAGTTCAAGGTAAAAGTGGCTTTAACAAGGTAGTTGGGAGTCAAGCAAATAGGGGAAAAAGTTAAAAGGGTTGAATTTATATACCTGCACAACAAACAGAACATAGCAGTTGTACTTTGAGATGACTCTCCTAACTGTCCTTCTATGTACCTGCCTTACACTGGGAATAATAAAATTTATATCCCTAGAAGAAAGAAAAGAAAATTTGACTCACTATATAGCTTTATGTTGGTCGTTGAATGTAACACAAGTCAATGGTTTCTTTCTGAGTTTTCTTCTTGTTTAGATTTTATCCATTGAGTACTGCCAGAACCCTATCTATTTTAATTGTGTAACTCTCTTTAACTTTACTATTTTTCATAAATGCAGTTTTGAACTTCTGAATACCATTATGGACATTAATAAATTGTATATCTGGGTATCATTATTGCTGAGGTATGGAGTAGAGGAGAATGCTGAAGCATCTTCTTCAATGTCTAAGGCTTATTTCCACCCTTCTTTCCTGAACTTCCCTCCAGCCATGCACTGTGTTACATGTTCCAGTTTCACTTAGCTAAAATAAATAAGGATGAGAGAAAACATTCTATGATAACATAGGAACAGGCAATCAAGTAACGACATGGATCAAGGGACCTATTCAATGTTTATTGAACAAATAAACATTTTGAACTTTTATTTTGAGCCAGGCTGTATGTCAGGTGGCACAGAGTTTGCAAAAGTGAATAATGTATGAACCTCTCCTTAAAAGAATTTATGGTGTGTTTGTGATTAGAGAAAGTGAAAAACAGGCCTATGGAAGTCATTTTCTTTCTTCTACTGAAATAGATGTTAAGGCAACCTCTCCATGACCTTTTCTAAAATATATGTTTAGGAATATCAGTCTGTTAACAGTCAGAAGCATGCAGTGTCTAGGGCAGAGACTGTGGCAGAAATATTTAGTAGGATTATGTTGCAGCAAAGGGGTGATTAAAAATAAAGATAAAAGATGGAGGGGTTAAGAATCACATTGTCATGTGGGAAAAAGTAAATAGGACTTGGACAATCAGGAGAATGGAGAAGACATGATTCTTGGGTTAACTTATGATTCAAAATAGTCTTATTTCTTTCTTGGAAAAATTAAAAATTATAAGGAGATATTAAATGGAGACATATGGAATTGAGAGGATGGGGAAAGTTTCTGAGACTATATTTGATTTTAAATACATTCAGTTTAGTACACTAAAAAGACACCATATTATAAACAGTCAATATTTATTTGAAAGTTTGACCCTGAAACAGTGAAGTTAGTGTCAGGTAACACCATTTACATAGTTCCAGTGATGGTGTGTAAAGAGAACCAGAGCAGAACTAATTGTGTGTGTGTGTGTGTGTGTGTACTTTTATCTTCACTCATCTTCTAAGAGCTTCTTCCTTGTCATCTAATATTAGCATGTATTTTTTGTTTCAAAATAACCAAAAGAATAAGGTCTCTTCTGAATGTAATCATTTTCGTATCCAGTATTACTGGAATATATTTGTAATCTGTTGACATGAGCTCATTCTCTGTGGCTTTAAAAATATCATTTATTGGGCACTCACTGTGTTCCATATATATGCTATATATGCTTTGTATGCAATCTCATTTTAACTATGAGAATGGTGTCAGGAGGTATTATATGCACGTATAGAATCCTGACAATTCAATAGAATTGGCTTATGTGGCTAACCTAAATGTTAACAGCTGATAAGTGGCAGAATCAGATTTGTGTACCTCATGTATAGCTTTAGGTAATGCATCCATAACAAATAGTTATTCTTAATTCCTCATTCTTAACTGATTATATGGATGTCCTTAAATTTTATTCAAATGCAGTGGCAATTGAAGATGTGGCTTCTTCTGTGTCCTGCCATTAATCATTATGTATATAGAAACAGGACTTTCTATCCCAAACATGGTATAGCTGGCCATTTCTCTTATTCCCTATTACTGAACATTCCCTACTATGGTTTCTGTGTTGAATCCATGATATCTGCTGATTTGGAGGCAATATTGTAGCTTTTTTCTACTAATTTTGGAAGAAATGATTTAAATTTCCATTTGGCTGGAGCCCCAGGGAACCATACCAAAGGTTGTATTCCAAAACCTGAGGTGTACAAGAGTATGGGGGCCAAAATTAGGCACAGGCTACATACTGATGAAGAAAGTAAAATCCAAAAACTATATCTTAATGGAAATCAGTAAAGAAAATTGAAGAAAGTTTGAGAACTTCTGGAAGAGAACTTAAGTAGTTTTCAATAACAACTTTAAAGAATATTATATAGCACTAAAGCTCTAGCTGATATTAAAGAGCACAAATGATTAATGGAACAATTCTGCACTCTTTTCTGATTGTCTGCAGAAGTCCTTCAAATATAATGTGAGAAGAGGAAACAAATACTGGTACATTACCAAAGTATCAGCATGGCAGTATGGGTACAGAGGAAGATCAAAAATTGAAGTACATGAGCGATTAGTGAGGCACAGTTGATATGACAAGTGGGGAATTTCTCTGTTTAATGAAATGACAAAATGAGTGTGGGTTGATGGTACATGTGGAAGAATGGAGGCCAAAATATGAGTCAAGAACAACTTCAGTAAAGCAGGAAAACCATAACTAATGACACTGGCAGAGGAAGAATTTCAGAATCACTATGAAGGACCCTAACTGTGGTCATTCATGTGGATAGGTAAGAGAGTGAAGTAGATTTGGGCATTATCAAAGAAGAGGAGCTTGAGGAATTAAGAGATCATAACATTGCTAAGGAATTGAATAGAGAGAAAATATCGATAAAATATCAAAGTTGAAAGATTGTTGAAAAGGTTGGAAAGCCATGATCATAAAACATAGTAGATTCATTCTCTTTGATCGTCCTCAATAATTCCCCCTAATATAGTGTTCAGTCTTTTCAGCTCTCATATGTGTATCAGTTCCCACACCAGAATGGAAGCTCTGCAAGAGCAGAGCATATATGTTATTTTTCTTCTTGTCTAGCATGTACCTAATACACATTTGTGGAATGAATGGATGGATGGTTAGAAGGCTGAATGGAGGAATAAATTAATAAGAGTACAATATATGGCAGAGGTATAGAGTCTACAGGGAAAAATGTTATTGGCATATAGAGAGTATAATTTTATAAAAATATCATTGGGAACTTCAGTGGTAGAATATTTTCTTTCTCAGAAAAATGGGAAAATTAGTGTCTTCTATTGAGAACAGATGCTTTTCCTAGGGAAAGGTGTTCACGGAGGAAAAGCAGAGGAGAAAAGAGTAAAAGTCATCATACATGGAAGAATTGGCATAGGATAAGGAATGTAGTTGAGCTATACTCTAATAAGTTTGTGAGTGAAATAGCAGAGGGGACCAATTAATGCACAAGAAACCCAGTGTGGGTAAGGGGGATGAGAAACAGGAACTCAAGAATAGCAAAGGGAGCAATGCATAGGTACAGTTAGTATTTGTTTTATATAGAGACTGGCAGATCTTCTCAGTAATGGGTCAGATGATAAGTATTTTAAGATTTTTGGGCCATACTCAGCTTCTTGTTATAGTATTAGATCTGTCATGAACAATTCATAAACAAATGAGCATGGCTGTGTACTAATAAAACTGTTTTATTGATACTAAAATTTGAATTTCATATCATTTTAATGTGTAATATTCTTTTGATTTATGTTCAACTATTTATGATTATAAAAATAATTTCTGTAGGGAATAAAAAAATCAAGGATGTATTGGATTTTTCCCATTTGCCTTAATAGGTATATGCGTATGTAACTTTCTATATCATTCCCTCCTATAAAGTATACATATTACTTTATGCATTTTTATCTCTTTTTAAAGTTTTTTTTAACCTTTTTTAAGGAAAAAAAGTAACTTAGTAACAGCCTTTAAGAGTTTAATGATGAGCTTGACTAAAAGGGAAGAATTCTGCTCTAATGGTTATAATTGGCACTTATCCAGGGTTTTCTTTTTAAGTGGATGAGGAAAGATGGTTGTTCAGGGACACCAGTGCTGCTTCAGTTAACAGAATAAAAGGGGAAATGGAATGTTCAAACTTAAATATATTGGAAAACCAGTCAAATAATTTTAGTTAGAAAATGAAAGGTGTTTACCTTAAAATTATTATGTGTTACATTATAGATTGTTTCTCAGTACAGAGACATGAACCACAGTTTAGGGAGCTGGTGGAAGAAGAAAACAGTGGTATAAAGGACAAGTATTTATCATTCACAGTGGCCAATGGCACATGTGAGGTTGCTGAGAAAATATAAATCTCTGATTAAGGAGGATGCTAGGGAGGAAGTACAGACAAAATGGAAGAAAAGAGTTCCTAAGTATAAACAGGGATTTAGGATTTCACAGGTGTCTGCATAAAACATACTTTTGGAGAGGTAGAGGAATGATTAGATAATCTAGGTTTGGGGAAAGTATAGATCACAAGAAGAAAATTGTATATTCATGTCAGGGTCCCTTTAGTATATCCTTGGCTGTTTTTGAAACAACTTTATCTCTTTTCTTCTTCACATTTCACATTTCTTGCATTATTTTCCATATCACCTTTGATTCATTGATTCCTCCACTCTCTTTCTTATGAAATTTCCCTCTTTTCTCTAGGTCATCTGATTATAGCTAAAGAATATACTGGGGACTTTATTTCCACTTTCTATTACTAGTATATCTTATAACCTGGAACAGACTTGAGCACTTCATAGGAGTGCTTGAGTATCAGAGCTGAAAGGAAACTTTAAGATCATTTACTCTAATATTTTCTCATTTTACTAAATGAGAAAAAATGAAATTAAAGTTTATAGAGGTGAAAAGAATTTCCTGATCTCAAGAAGTTTATCCCAACAACTATTTCAGAACACATATCAGTAAGCCATTCAATCTTAAGTGACATGAAAACCATTGGGAAAATACGGTGTGTGTGTGTGTGTGTGTGTGTGTTTAACACAGAATGTTTTAAAGGCTTAACTTAGTAAAGGGAGACTTCTGTGGGAAATCAAATAATAAGCAAACATCTATATGGTGATGATATTATTAATTGAAAGAGATCAAATAAATTCAAATGCTAAATGAATTCAGGTCAGTCTACCCTTACCAGTATAATAATAAAAACAACCTGTACTTTAAAAAAATGTTATGTATTTACATGCTGCCTTACTGTGAAATGGCTCACAGAGACATATTAAATCAAAAAATTAAATATCAAAATGAATGGGGAATGTTCTAGTGGGAAAAAGATATATATCATTTACCTCTTCACCATCCAACTTTTATAAGACAAAAAGAGATGGATTTGCCAATGGAAATAGAAATTAAAATTTGGGTTCAATAACCCCCTAGCCACTCAAGGGAATTCTGATTAATCAAAATTAGAATAAATCCCTGAAGTAATGAATGAGGTGTGTTCTGTACAAATAACCCTGCTGTGTGTCTCTAAGAGAAAAAATGGGCTCCCCACTGACCGGGAGTTGGGGACTCCTACCCCTGTAACCACAGGAGCACTCTTCTCAGCCTGGTAGCACTGCTTCTCCCCTTTCCTCACTTGTTATAATCCATGTGTTCTTTACTTTAATTTTGGAGCTACTGTTACCAAAAATTGCCATTTCACTAATGTATACAAGGGATAGATGGAAATCCTTTAAGTTGGGTGATACAAAGGTAAACACAATAATAAATAAGAGAGAACTGGCCCTTTCTCTCATGGACACCTCAGATTTTAAAAATGTCAGCTTTCAATCACAATTTAAGATTTAAACAGAATAGTTATATTTATAACAAGAATGACAGGTTAAATGCATAATTCTGGGCATTAGCATAAATCAGGACTGCACATTCAATAGTAATTAAACAGAAAGGAAGAAAATCTCAACATTGAGATATTGAAAAGAATCTGTATTTTAAAAATAGAACAAAGCGTTCCACATGTAAAGGTACAGTTTGTGTGTGTTCTCAAAAGAAAATTCACAGCTTTACTTGATATGAGTGCTTTATTGAGCAAGAAACAAACTGTTCGGAACAGGGAGACTTCAACCTGAACCTGGTACAAAGTTGATGTTCTGGGATGGCTTATAAAGTGAAGAGAAAGTAGCTTACCTTCATAATTATTGATTATTACAGAGGGGCTACCTGGACAGTAGGAGATTGGATAAAAGTGATTATCCTGTACCTTTCAGGAACTTAAGTTTTACAGGAAGTAACCTAAGTTTGCCTACATTTATGAAATACAGTAGACCAAGTTTTGGTCTAAATGGTTTTGTTTGCATAAGGGATCTTCAAGATGGATTTCATCTTAACAGTGTATAATTAGGTTCATCTGCATGGCTCTGTTGGTTAAGCATCCGACTCTTGATTTTTTTTTTTCATCTTTATTTTTTATTTTTTTATAAACATATAATGTATTTTTATCCCCAGGAGTGCAGGTCTGTGAATTGCCAGTGTTTTGAAGAGGGGAAGCAGGCTCCCTGCTGAGCAGAGAGCCCAATGTGGGGCTCGATCCCAGGACACTGAGATCATGACCTGAGCTGAAGGCAGAGGCTTAATCCAGTAAACAACCCAGTTGTCCCAATACCCTGTGTTTTTTGATTGGGGCATTTAGCCCAATAACATTCAGGGTAACTATTGAGAGATAAGAATTTAGTGCCATTGTGTTGCCTGTAATGTGACTGTTACTGTATATAGTCTCTGTTCCTTTCTGATCTCCTACTTTTAGGCTCTCTCTTTGCTTAGAGGACCCCTTTCAATATTTCCTGTAGAGCTGGTTTGGTGTTTGCAAATTCTTTCAGTTTTTGTTTGTCCTGGAAGCTTTTTATCTCTCCTTTTCAATGATAGCCTAGCTGGATATAGTATTCTTGGCTGCATGTTTTTCTTTTAGTGCTCTGAATATATCATGCCAGTTCTTTCTGGCCTGCCAGGTCTCTGTGGATAAGTCTCTGCCAATCTAATATTTTTACCATTGTATGTTACAGACTTTTTTTCCTGGGCTGCTTTCAGGATTTTCTCTTTGTCACTAAGACTTGTAAATTTTACTATTAGGTGACAGGGTGTGGACCTATTCTTGTTGATTTTGAGGGGAGTTCTCTACACCTCCTGGATTTTGATGCTTGTTCCCTTTGCCATATTAGGGAAATTCTCTATAATAATTCTCTCCAATATACCTTCTGCTCCCCTCTCTCTTTCTTCTTCTTCTGGAATCCCAATTATTCTAATGTTGTTTCATCTTATGGTGTCACTTATCTCTCGAATTCTCCCCTTGTGGTCCAATAGCTGTTTGTCCCTCTTTTGCTCAGCTTCTTTATTCTCTGTCATTTGGTCTTCCATATTACTAATTCTTTCTTCTGCCTCATTTATCCTAGCAGTAAGAGCCTCCATTTTTATTGCACCTCATTAATAGCTTTTTTTTCCAACTTGGTTAGATTTTAGTTCTTTCATTTCTCCAGAGAGGGTTTCTCTAATATCTTCCATGCCTTTTTTGAGCCCAGCTAGAACCTTGAGAATCATCATTCTGAACTCTAGATCTGACATATTACCAATGTCTGTATTGATTAGGTCCCTAGCCTTCGGTATTGCCTCTTGTTCTTTTCTTTGTGGTGACTTTTCCACCTTGTCATTTTGTCCAGATAAGAGTATATGAAGGAGCAAATAAAATACTGACAGGGTGGCAAAGACCCCAGGAAAATGTGCTTTTACCAAATCAGAAGAGACCCCAAATCGTGGGAGGGAGAAAGGGGATAAAAAGAAGTTCAGAAAAAAATAAAAGAAAAAAGAAAACAAATAACACAGGATAATTAAATTAACATCTCTTTATATAATTGAACAATGTATAACAGAAAAAAGGAATAAACTACTGTTATATATGTCATTTGTAAAAGAGAGATTAGTATGTGAGAAATGGATATAAAAATTTTAAACAATACTTTTAATACTTTTAAAATACTTCTGCTCGAGAGAGAGGCAGAGCTGTAGTTGAAAGGAAATATTGGAACAAACAGGTTTCACTGTTTTTGTTCTTATTTGTAATAGGAGCTGCTGTATAATGTTTGGTGTTAGAAGTGATCTAGTACAAAGGGGAATAGGAAAGAAAGTTATAATTTTAGTAGTGAAGCTGTTACGGAACCTGGACTGGATTCTGGCCAAAGAACAAGAGGCACTCGGAGACCTTGCTGGAGGACTCAAAGTAGAGTAATCTTCCAAGGTCCGATCCCCGAGCACAAACAAAGGGAGTAGTTTATACACTTTTACTTCCGTATCTGTGGCACTCTTGTGCCCACAGTATGGCCCTGAGGCCAGGACTGGGATTCCCCTGCTGGATTGGTCAGCCACCTTAGAACACAGATTTCCTTTATCATTCCCTGGTTTTATGCCCTTTTAAATACCTAGTTTAGAGCGCATCATCTTTATTTTTTAAGGGGTGATAGTGAGTAAGGAGCAACTGGAGTCTAATCTTGACAATTTGAGCATCGATAAACCTTGTAAGGGCTTTAAGAATTCAAAGAGGGAACCGATGAAGTGGCGAACCAAGGGAACCATTGTGAGAGGGAATCCCACCAAGTCACCCGCTGGAGTGCCTCCTATCAGGGATTTACATGTTCCTGTAATTGGGTCAGAGTTTCTTGGATCACCCCTCACTTATTAGCATAGAAACAACATTCCTCCTGCAAGAAGAGACAGAGTCCCCCTTGTGCAGCCATAAGCAAGTTGAGCCAGCACCTGTTTTAAAGGACCACTGAGGCCCACATATTCAGTTGATGCTGTAGAGCTAGAGGTGACTGAGTAAGGGCAGAAAAACCAACTGTGAGTTGTTGAGTTAGCCCCCTGTGACATCCCGACACAGGTGGTGCTGAGGGCAACTCCTGACATGGCCAGCAGGCTTATGAGAAGAGAAATGGTTGTGGGGGAGCATCAGGAGTGGTTAGGTGGTCTCCATATAAGTGGAGCATCGCTCCTGGGGTGCACCGAAAGATCCCGTAAGAGACTGACAAGCATGTGTGATTGATTGTGCAGAGTGTTTGCCCCCCACTGAGGTCAGGCAAGCTAAAGGCGGTGAGTAGGAACAACATACCAGGGAGCAGAAGAGGGGGACTGACTGGGGTCAGGAAAACCATAGTGAAATGCGTTTAATAGTAGACAACAGAGGGCTAATAAAAGTGGGTTCCACAACCTTAGTTAGAGGGAGCCATCATGCCTAGCCTGAGAGCAGATAAAACCTGTGGACAAGTAAGTGCAGTAATACACAGTAATACACCCTAGGGTTACTCAATAAACAACAATGACAAGTCTCTGGGGGAAAGTCCAGTCAGAAGGGGCAACAGTGTAGAGTCTCACCCCTAGAATGAGGGATATCACGCTGATGAGAGCTAGGGACCATGGCAAGCAGGTGTCTATCATTTAGTGGGGTTGCAACAAAGGCAAAGCCAGAGCAGGTTTGTGGGGTTTGGCTGGACTTTCCATTGGCATGGCTCCTTGTCCAGGTGATGGGCTCTTTTACTTTGGAGTGGTGGACCCATGGAGTGACATCAGAGACCTTAAGGGCAGTAGGGCTGGTTAGAACAACAGTGTGAGGCCCTGTCCACTGTGGTTTGAGGGGGTCCCTTTTTAAAATTTTTGATCCAGACTGAGTCTCCTGCCTGGAAGGAGTATACCTGAGGCCCTCTCAGTGGTGTACCTTTGCAATTTATTTAAGGTGGCCCCCAGGGCCTGAACTTGTTTTTTAATTTATCCCCAATCTGATCTAAGTTTTCTGGAAGGCTCCCCAGGCATTAGGGAGGCTGTCCATATACTATTTCGAAAGGTGAGTAACCTAGCATTCTGGGTGTGCAGTGGGCACATAGGAGGGCCAGGGGTAGCAGATCTGGCCATGAAAGGTTAGTCTTCTGACGAAACTTTTCTAAGGTTTCCTTGGGGTTGCGATTTATTCACTCTGCTTTCCCTGAGCTTTGGGGCCGGTAGGCAGTGTGGAGTCTCCAGGTGACGTTGAAAGACTTGGTCAAGACCTGTACAATGTCTGCTACAAATGCAGGCCCACTGTTACTATGGATTGTTAATGGCAGGCTGAACCAGGGCATTATCTCCCACAAGAGGACTTCGGTTACATCCTGGCTTTGCTCCATCCTGGTGGGGAAGGTCCTGCACATTTTCACTAGGAGATATCTGAATGCTCTGCTTGGCTGCCTGTGTGAGAAATCTATTTCTCGATCTTCAAAAGGGATTACTCCCATCCTATGGACACCTAGTGGGGGCCATTGTGCAGGCCGAGCATTATTTTTAGCACATGTTATCCATTGCTCACTAGTGCTCGGCACAGTGCTCGCAGCTGGCTAATGTAGTAGTGCTTCTTGAGGAGGGCCTCTAAATGCAGATTTTTCCAGGTGGGTGAGTTGGTGGTATTCCTTTACTAGATGCCCTTCTGTTGCTGTTAGGATGAAGGCACACCCATCTGATATCACCTATCAACTCTTTTCAGTCAGGATGGCCCCCTCAGCCATCGCCCATTTTCTTTCCTTTTTAGTGTAACTGGCTGGAGGGACTTTTTCTGGGGGTGTCAGGGCCATGGTGAGGGAAGGGGTTTTGTCCATGTCCTTATTGGCTGCAGTCTTAGCAACCCCATCTGCCAGATGATTTCCCTGCGCTATGGCTCTTCTCCTTTTTGGAGTCCCTTATAGTTCAGGATTGCTACTTCTCTTGGAAGCCAGATGGCTTCAAGGAGTTTTAGTATCTCTTTCTTGTTTTTGATAACTTTTTATGTGGCAGTAAGGGAACCCCTTGTAAATGGCCCCATGCACGGTAGCAAAGGCATACAGAGAGTCAGTGTAGATATTTACTCTCTTGCCTGAGGATGAGGGCTCAGACTAAGGCATACAGTTTAGCCCATTGCGCTCACCAACCAGCTGGTAATGCCTTAGCTTCCAGGACTTCAATGGTTGTGGTCACTGCATAACCTGCTTTCTAGGCACCCTCTTATAGGTAACTGCTGCTGTCGCTGAACAGTGTGAGCTCTGGATATTTTATGGCTTGATCTTGTAGATCTGGATAGCTCATGTAGACTTCATCAGTTACTTTGGTGCAGTCATGGTCTGGTTCCCCTTCCTCCATGAGGATGAAGGGTTGCTGGTTTAATGTCCTTACTGTCTCGAGGGTGACCCACAGATTTTCACAGAGGAGTCCTTGGTATTGTGCTAGCCAAGAGTTGGAAAGGAAATGGTGTCCCTGTGTGTTCAGGAGGTCGCAACTGCATGAGGGAACTTGTTAAGTTCTTGTCCCAGGGTGAGCTTGTCTGCCTCCTTAATGTGTAGGACTATGGCTACTAGTGCCCTGAGGCACAGTGCCCATCCTGCTGCCACAGGGTCCAGCTTCTTTGACAGATATGCAATTGGCCATTACCAGGGCCTGACAGCCTGGGTGAGTACCCTGAGTGCTATCTTTTTTTTTCATGTACAAAGAGACTGAAGGGTTTTTCTATATTTGATAGTCCCAGGACTGGAGCCCACCCCAGGGCAGCCTTTATCTCTGTGAAGGCAGCTTTTGCTTCCTCAATCCAGGCAAGGGGTTCTCTATTTGGTCCCCCTAAGAGATCATAGAGGGGTCTTGCTATTGTCAAGAACCCAGGAATCCAGATGTGGCAGAATCCTGCAGCCCCCAGGAATTCTTGCAGGCCCCTTTTTGTCTGGGGTTATGTCAAGTAGATGATGACTTTCTATCCAGCCCTAGTTCTCTCTTTTCTTGGGTGAGGAGGAAACCAAGGTAACGGACCTATTGTTGGCAGATTTGTACCTTCTTATGTGAGACTCAGTATCCCGAGTCGGACAGGAGCTATAGGAGCGCCTTTGTGCATTTTGTGAAGTCTTCTTATGTGTCACTGGCGAGGAGGAGGTCATCTACATACTGGAAGAGAGTACATCTTGCAGCCTTTCTTGGGAAGCTGGCAAGTCCTATAACCAGCGTTTCCCCAAAGAGGGTTGGTGAATTTTTAAAACACTGCGGGAGGCATGTCCAGGTCAGTTGCATCTGGTGCCTATATCAAGTTTAGTCCATTCAAAGGCAAACAATGGGTGGCTCTGGGGAGCTTAACAGAGGCAAAAGGCATCCTTTAAATCTAGGCAAGTGAACTATCTGGCCAACCCAGGGATTTGGCCTAGGAGGGTGTACAGATTTGGGACCACTGGTGCAGGGAGATGGCTATCTTGTTGATGGCCTGCAGGTCTTGGACTGGGTTGATATTGCCCTTCTGGCTTCTTAACTGGAAGGAGTGGGGTATTCCAGGCTGACTGGAACTCGATTAGGATACCTGCTTCTTTAATTCTGGATAGATGTTCTTGAATGCCAATCTTAGTTTCTCCCCCTTGTGGGAGGGGGTTATTGTCTTTGCTTCTGGGGTTAGGATCCTGGGATCAGTTTAACAATAATAGGGGCCAGATTCTGGGTGAGTCCAGGTGAGCTGTATTCAGCCCATACTGAAGGTGAGCCTGAACTCCAGCGGGCCATTTGGCTGGGTCTAAGCACAGAATAGCCTTCATATTTCTTCCCTTGGTGTGGTTATTGTTACTACCAAAGACCCAGTCTCCTCTTGCCCTGGGTTCAATCAGAGGCTGGTGTGCCCAGTGGGCTCAAAGGTTATCTGAGCCCCAAACTTGGAGAGTATGTCTTGACCCAGGAGGGGGATGGGGCAATGAGGTAGATAAAGGAATTTATGTCAGACCTTGGAGCCCCTGAGTTCATACTGACTAGCCTAGCAAAATGGGTGTTGTATTGTCCATGTCCTGGTATCCCCAAGGATGGTCGCAGTCCTCTTGCTGAAAGGGGTCACTGGGGAGATGACAACAGAGTGCTCAGCACCAGTATTAACCATAAAAGTCACTGGTTGGTGCCCCATTTTTATTTTGACCGTGGGCTCATGGGGCCAAGGAGAAGAGCCTGGTCCCCCTCAGTCTGAGGCTATTTCTGCAAGGCCTATGAGGTCCCCTTCTGGGGGTTCTTCCTCGTAGTGGTTGGGTTTTTGAGCCTTTCCCCTGGTGGGACATACATTCTTTTAATGCCCCTTTTCTTTACAGCAGATATATTTGGTCCCTGGCCAAGGGTGGTCAGGGTTTTCTGCCTTTCAGTGGTTGGGGCCACTCCACCTTATAGACCTGCCAACAGGGTCACTTTGAAAACCCTTTTCCAGAATGAACAGGTGGGCTCGTGTGTCTAGTTGAGGGGGTCAGTGGTGGAGAAAGGTTAATAATACATCATGGAATGGCTGAGTTGAACTGTTATGTCTATTGTGCCTTTTGGGTTCTTGTTTTTCTTGTACCAGCATTTGGAGTGTGCTTGCCTGGCCTGGGGCACAGCCTGGCTGCTCGTCCTGGAAGAAGTGGATCCTCTAGGCCTGGAGCACTGGGAAGACTGATGGCAGTGGAATGTCTGGAACTAGAGGGGCTCAGGTGTAGATGGCCTTGGGAGTGTGTACAGAGGGGGCAGGATCAATTTATCCTTGGGCTCTTTGCCTAGGATCTGTGGAGGCTGGGGCTTCTGTTAGTCTTTTGGGGCCATTTGGATGAGGCAATTAAGACCCTGGCCTGTCCTTGCCTATTGCAAGTAAATTATACCCAAGGGGGGAGGGTCTGGTCTCCTAGCCAGGAGTTAATGTACGGAAACTGGTTGGAGTGTCCTGGTTCCCCTATTACAACTTGCCACACCTGACAAACTATTGGGACATCCAATGTCCCTTCTGAAGACCATCTGACATTAAAGGTGGTCCATTATAACTCACATAGGGTTCTCAGTTTGCAGGGATGCATCTTAACTCCATAGTCTTCTGAAAACCCCTTCCTGAAATTTTGATCATTGTGTCAAGAACTGTAGGTTTCCTCTGCCCTGATCCCATAGTGATGTCCCTGTGTGTGGTGGCATAGAGACAGGTAAAGTGTGGGTGCATCTCCAAAGGGGAGACCAATCACATGCCCACCTTTCTGCCCTCTCAGAAGACTTGGGTGCCTCTTAGCTGTGGCAAGTCTGCATAAACCTCGGACTGGTGCCCCAAAGGGGCTTGACTTAGACCTTATGAGGTCACCACAGAAACAGGTTAGGGCCCACTTGGACTCTGTAGGTTTCTGGGACCCCTAAGGGTGCCCACCTGTGGGGCCACAGAATCAGTCCACCTGATAAGCCAGGTCAAACTGCACATTCCCTCATACATTCATTCCAGAAGTAATTACAGTTCCTCTACCCTGGGAGGCCCTGAACTGCAGAATTCCTTTCCTTTCGGAAATTCCTTCCTGTCCCCTCTTTCAGGGGGTTCCTGACCTGAAGGACCTCCCTCCTTGGGAATCCCTACGTGTGAAACCTCTAAGAGGTCTCTGGGAGGTAATCAGTCTCTCTTTCCACCCTGACAGGCGAGCCTAACTTGGTCCTGGAGCCCCAGGCCTTACTGGAATCCAGTGTTGGGATCTGGTCCTCACCTGCCAAGTCTCCTTGAGTCCAGTGGGAACAGTGGAGCTGGGCTGGTCCAAATCGACTGGGTGGGAGACTGCTGAAGATTAGGCAGGGTGCACCTTCTCCATTACAACCCTTCATTCTGTCACCACTCCACCATTGCCCCCAAACCAGTGGCAACAGTGGGCCAACATGTTTGGTTTTCCTGGTCAGGGAACCAAATGTTACAGAACCTGGACTGGATCCTAGCCAAAGAACCAAGTGGCACTTGGAGACCTTGGAGGATCAAAGGTTTATTTAACACCGGTGGGCTCAGAGAAGAGTAATCTCCCAGGGTCTGAGCCCTGAGCACTAACAAAGGGGGTAGTTTATATAATTTCATTTCCATATCTGTGGCATTCTTGTGCCTGTGGCACGCGGGGCAAGGGGGGAAAACCAGGAATGGTGCTGGGGCCAGGACTGGGATCCCCTGTTGGATAGGCCAGCCATCTCAGAACACAGATTTCCCTTATCAAAGGAGCACAGTATGTGAGAAATTATGGGTTTCAGAAGATATGCTGAGATTACACAGTTTTTCTATCTAGTAAATGGCAAGCCTAGGTATTAGTTCTCCCTTTTTTTTAGATTGCAGGATTCATTTCCACCATCTGCTTATTGTTGGTCTAAATATTAATGGTAATAATGGTCTCCTTAATCTTTCTATTACTCTATAATACCGAGAGATTTTAAGTAGAGTTTCACACACAGGGTTCTAAGCCTCTGGCTACTTTTCACATTTCTCTGCCATTTAGCTCTGTATTCTTGAATTAAATCAGATATACCTTCTGTGTAAACGGCTATAGCTTAGTCCTCATTCATAATTAGAGAATGAATAATACAGTGGTGAAGAGTTAGGCTTTTATAGTCAGACCTACCTGAATCTGAATCTAACTCTGTCGCTTCCTATCTGTACATAATAAGCAAGTTAATGTTCACACGCCTCATTTTCTTGACCTGTAAAATGAAAGCATCTACTGAAAAACTATGAAAACTAATAAGCTCCTATCTCATAAGAATGTTGTAGAGAAATGCCATTATGTAGGTAGTGCTTAAAATAGTAGTACATAGTGAGCTTATAATACATCTTAGTTATTATTTCATAACATTCTAGGTGTCCACTGACCTTAATGAGAATAAGGTATCTGGAAGCCCTTGATTTTAGCTAGAATGAAAAACAGGCATTTGTGTCACATTGGCCAACCCATTTACCATCTCTAGGCACTAATTTTTGACAGTCAAATGGGGAGATGGAGCTACAAACTTAGGGTATGTTGAAATTTAAGAGAAGCAAGCCTTGACATTCAAGCAGAGTATTCACTATCTCTAAGAGATGAATTATAGTGATTGGATAACAAATAGTATAATTTATTGACATTATACATGTCTCTTTAACATGTAAGTTTAACAATAAAACCTTTGGATTTTTATTACTTTTAAGCTACAAACACCTGGTAAAGCTTTCCTTAGCCTTCTCCTTAATTTTCACAGCTCGCATTTCTTAAGTTTCTGCTGAAAGCTATTGGAATCTCTCCCCAAATGGGGTGAGGGAGGATACACAATTTGCAAATAATTTCAAATGTGTCGTTGTCTCCCCATCATGTCCTGAGACCTTCCTACAGATCCATGAACCCAGCGTTAAGTATTTCTGCCTTGATTATCTTAGCCTATTTTTTCATGTGGCAAAATACATATAAAATCAACTATCATAAACATTTTTAAGGGTACATTTCAGTGATATTAAGTGCATTTATATTATAGAGCCATTATCATTACCCTCCATTCACAGAACTCTTTTTGTGTTGCAAAACTAAACCTTTTCACTTGTTAAATAACTTCCTGTGACTCCCTTCTCCCAGCACCTGGCAACCACAATTCTAATTTCTTCCAGTTTTATTTTAAACTAACCTTTTCCTACATGCCCCCCAGGCAATGATAACCATGATTCTGTTCTTTGTTACAATGAATTTGGCTTTTTCCCCCCTAGATGATACATATAAGGGAGTTCATGCAATATTAGTCTTTTTGTATCTGTCTTATTTCAGAGCATAATGTCTTTCAGGTTTATCTGTGTTGTCACAAATTGAAGGATTTTCTTCTTTTTAAGACTGAATACTATAATATTGTGCATATATATGTGTGTGTGATATATATACCTATCACATTTTCTTTATCCATTCATCTACTATCAGCACTTATTTAGTTTACATATCTTGATTTCTATGAATAGTGCTGCAGTGAATATGGGAATGCAGATATATCTTTGAGCTTGTAATTTTATTTCCTTTGGCTATATACCCATATGTGAGATTACTGGATCATAGGTAGTTTTATATGTATTTTTTCAGATAACATCATACTGCTTAGTATAATGGCTTTACTAGTTTCTATCCCACCAATAATATATAAGAGTTCCTTTATCTCTGCATCCCACCAACATCTGTTATCTTTTGTTCCTTTAATAATAGCAATTTGAACATGCGTGGAATGGTATCTCATTGTGGTTTTGATGTGCATTTTCTCTGTTATTGGTAATGCTGAGTGTCTTTTCATTACCTGATGGCCTTTTGCATGTGTTTTTCAGAAACAAAAGTCTATTTAGGTACTTTGGCCATTTTTTAATTGGGATTTTTGTTTGTTTTCTTGTTGTTGTTGTTGGGGTTCTTTTTTATTTATTTATTATTATTATTATTTTTTTTTGTTTTGTTTTGGTGGGGATTTTTTGGGGGGGTTGGTTTTTGTTTTTTGTTTTGTTTTGTTTTTTTGCTCTTGAGTTGTAAGAGTTGTTACATATTTTGGATACTAACCCCTTAGAGACATAAGGTTTTCAAGTATTTTCTCCCATCCCAAAGCTTGCTTTTACGTTATATTAACCATTTCCTTTGCTATTTAGAAACTTTTTAGTTTGATATAGCTCTACTTACAAATATTTGCTCTTGTCTATGATTTTAGTGTCATCTCCCAAAAAATCACTGCTAAGACCAATGTCAAGCTTTTCCTGTATGTTTTTGTCTAGGAGTTTTATGGTTTCTGATCTAATGTTTAAGTCTTTAATTGATTTTGAGTTGATTTTTTTGTATGGTGTTAGATAGGGGCCACTTTCATTATTTTGCATATAGATATCCTGTTTTCTCAACATATTTATTGAGGAGACTATACTTTTCCCATTGTATATTCTCAGCCCCTTTGTTTAAAATTAGGTTACTGTATATGTATGAGTTTACTTCTGGGTTCTCTGTTCTGTTCTGTTGATCTGTGTGTCTGTTTGTATGCCAGTACCATACTGTTTTGATTACTATAGTGTTTTGCTATATATTTTGAAATTAGGAAATATGATGTCTCCAGCTTTGTTCTTGCTCAAAATAGGTTGGCCTATTTGGGGTATTTTATGGTTCCATATGAACTTTAGCATTTTCTTTTTAAATTTCTTTAGGGGATGCCATTGGAATTTTGATAAGATTTCATTGAATCTATAGATTGATTTGGGTAGTAAGAGCATTTTAACACTATTTATTCACCAAATCCATGAACATGGGATACCTTTCCATTTATTTGTGTCTTCTTCAACAATGCTTCATAGTTTTCAGTGCACAGGACTTTTGGCTTCTTGGTTAATTTCTATCGAACCATAGGTCTTTCACCTTCTTGGTTAAATTTCTATTGAACCTAAGTATTGTACTATTTTTGATAGTACTATAAATGGGGTTATTTTCTTAATATCTTTTTGGTAGTTCGCTATTCGTTTATAAAAATGCAACTAATTTTTTGTATGTTGATATTGTAACCTGAAACTTCACTGAATTTATTTATTAGGTAAAACTTTTTTTGATAGAGTTTTTAAGATTTTCTGTATATAAGATTATGTTATCTGCAAGCAGATACAATTTTACTTCTTTTTTCCCATTTAGATGCCTTCTATTCTAATTGGTTCAGGAAGGAAAAAAAAAAAGACACAAGATGCTGCAATTTAACTTCATGCCTCTACAAAAGGGAAAGGCTGATCTGAGTCCTGCACTGAATTGAAATATTGTTCTAGACCTGGTAGATGAAACCCAACAATCCCACTTTTGTGTGAAGTTATCTCACCTGCCTTCTTTTAAAACTATGTAAAATGGGAATAAGCTCAGTTTTTCTGCCTACTCTATGTGGTTGGTATGAGGATCTAAAAAGATAATGTGTATAAAACAACAATATAAATCATGAAGTGTTTTCCCCATATGTATCTATGCTGCTTTATTATTCTCTGTTATGTTTTCAAATGCTTACCCACTTCCTGTGGGCAGGATTTAGAAGAAAGAAATGAAACAGAGGCTTATTAACTATGTCCATTGACTTGTCCGTCTGAATAGTTCATCTTCTCCTAGAATTCATATTCAGAAATGAGGCCAAGATAAGAATATTCCATAGTTCATAAAAACAGCACTCAACTAAAGTAAAGAATGTAGTATATGAGTCAGAGGAGTAGATGTCTATCTGGTTCACTGTAAATGAAATCAAGAGCAGAGAGCTGGTCAAGGGCTAGAAGGGTCCTGATAAAGGTAGGGTGAAGCAGTAGTCTTGGAAAGTCTGCTTTCATTTCCGTATTTTGATTTCTAGCATGATACAAACCATAGGTCATAATTTGTCTCAATACTTTTAAGTATAATGTTCTTGGAATGCATATTGGAAGGTAGAATGTTTGTCAGTAACTTTCTAATCCATATTGTTTTATGTAGTCTCTTGGAACACTTTGTCTTTTAAAGGTAAAGTCCTTCCTTGACTATGCTATTTTTCTAAGAGCTAAGCGCTCCAACTCAACACTTGATGGGAAAGAAAGCATTTTATGTGCCAAAGCACTGGATAAAAGGATTGAAAAAGAGAAAAGAGGACTCTTTCCCTAATAATCTTGTGATAAATCTGCATCTGAAATGCTTTGTGATTTTGTTATAGAAATGAAGAACTTCTAAATGGATTGCACTATGCCCTACATTACTGTTTTCATTTCCTTACTTTGCACATATATAAATGTCCAATTATAATTGATGGGAACTTACTTAATGTTGACATGAATGTGTTTTTAACGAACATTGTTGATATGGTTTTGTCAGTTCTTAAAATTTTTTTCCCCCATAGTCAGTGGGAGGGAGAATAAAAAGCCTTTATGTTAAGCAGAATTCCTAGGGCCTTTTCTCCTACAAGATATTTTTGCCTTTGGATAGTTTTTCCTGTCATTTTAGACATTCTAACAACCCAGAAACTGCTACAAAGCTGAGTGAAGTAAGATTGTAATAAAAGCAAGGAAATGGATTTCTGTCAGTCACCCTGAGACTGCTTTCAGAAGGAAAATAGTATTTTTTTTTAATTGAAAAGACCATCTTAATGACTACTTAGTTCAATAGGGTTTTAATCCTTCTTAAAAATTCAGAGAAAATATACTAAATCTGGACTAAGATTTGAACTTAATGAATTGAAGGCAAAAATGCATTTTCTCTTTCCCTGAAGATTTCATTATGGTGGCAGTAAAGGGGAAAAAGATATATAAACCAATGAAGATTGAGAAAATGAGAGTTTAGTCAGCAATGGGCCCAATATACCAACAGAGTCCTAGAAGGTGGAAATGGGCAGTAGAGGATTATTGACTGGCTTATCAGATAAAAGGAGCCTTATGTGACTTAACAGACTAGAGTGACTGCCTACAGAAAGGGATGGCAAGGAGAAGCAGAGTTTACTGAAAAGAAATTTCAAAAACATGGGGTTTGATGGTACAGACTATCAAAGAAGATGGGAATGAGGCTTCAAGCAAAAACCAGAGAGATTAGTTTAAAATTTGTCAAAATTGTGAGAACTACGGGCATACTCCTTTATCCATTTGCCTCACCCTGAACCCCAAAGTCATGTAACTAATCCAGCCCAACTTGTCAGAAGATGTGGTTCTCTAAAAATATTCTACATGAGAGCCTTTGGATTTCTGAATAGAGTGGCCAGAGATGGGGTCACAGAGAACTAAAGTGACAAAATAAAAACACAGAAATAAAATGAGAGCTGAAAATTGAATAATGAGATATCTCAATACCTTCTATCACCCTGCAGTTCTTCCCTGTCCTCCCTAAGTTGGATCCTGGAAGGCAGTTTTGTTTTTGACTTTTGTTTGTTTCCAAAACACTGAATTTCTTCAGAATCTATCTTTTAAAAAAATCTGAAATGTGGCATCTTCCTCCAAAAGATCTCCCTCTCCACTCAAACACCTTAAGTTCAGGACCTCTAGTGAACATGTCCCCTCTATTAACTTGAGCTTATAGCCTGATTAACATTGTCTTATTCTTAATTATAAACAGATAGTCAATGATTACCACCTGTTTGAGAGTGCTTATATGAATGGGAAGGGCATTTAAAAGTGAAGTTAAATAAAATAATACAGGAAGCAGTTGAAAAAAAAAAATCTGTGCAATTATTAGCCTCAGTTATCACATCAATTACCCTGAAGGAGAACAACATTAAAATATCGAGGATGAAGAGATCATATGAAATTTTAAAAATAAGAATTAAAGTAACAGAACAATGGTAAAGGGCTTTGACTATAAGTGCAAGGAAATCTTTTAGAAGATAGAACAAAAAAAAAATGAAAAAAGGAACAATAAGAAGACTGGATTACTGAAGTCCAACTACCAGAGATAACAGGTATATTAGAGAAATAAAAAGGGGAAATGAAGTTATAGAAATTTCAGATTAATATACAAAAGTAAATTATGATAATAAAATAAATTTCCCAAATTGAATTTTATATATTTTCAAGCCAATATAGCAATAAATAGGCTTTATTTTTAATAATACAAAGCCCAGAACAAGCCAAATCCTTATGAAATTACAGAATGTCAAACATAAAGAGAATCATCCTAAAGCATTTTAGAGGGGTAAGAGAAGCATCATACACAAAAAGAATGAGAGAATAAAGAACTTTATTTTTTTTCAACAAACACCCAGGATGTGGGGATGAAATGGAATAAGGTCTTTGCAACCTGAAGAACATTTAATTCAACCAAGAAATACATTGGCAACTATCAATCAATAAGATAAATATAGAGGAAGGAAAGCAAGATGGCAGAAGAGTAAGCGATCTCGTTTCATCTGGTCCCTTGAATTTAGCTAGATAACTTTCAAGTCATTCTGAACACCTATGAATTCAACCTGAGAGGGAAGAAAAGAATTGCTGGAATTCTACAAATAGAAAAATGACCACTTTTTGCAAGGCAGGAGGTGTGGAGAAGTGAATCTGAAGCGATATATTGGAAGGTAAATGGTGAGGGGAAGGAGCCTCTGTAAGCCAACTGCCTGCCGGAAAGTGGTATAGCCCTGGAGGTGAAATTGGAACCTTTAAAAATCTGCTCCAGGGAGACATGTCTCTGCCTGAAAGGTACTCAGGTGGTGAAGTGGGACAGAATTCTAGGTGGTACATTGTGGTCTCAGGATCCCCAAGGTCACAGAAGGAATGGGGGTGCCTGAGCTAGCAGAGTTCCCAACCATTCAAGCTGGGAAACCGGGTATGGTCAGCAAGGCTGAGGGGGGATCTCAGCTTGATTTGCCATAAACCCTGAACCGAGACATGACGGGATGACAGCTTTCCCTGTGGGGGCCTGCGAAGGGCAGAAATGCAGCAAATCTCCATCTTCCCCCTGAAGGTTTGGTGTTGGTACACACTGCAGGAGTCTTCAGAGTTTGGCATACACAAAAGTGAAGATCACTTATCCCTGAGGGTTTACTTAAGAGAGAGGACCATGATCTTTCAGCCCTGGGGCTGGTGATAGGATGCAGCCATTCTTATCTTCATCCTCTAAAGAGGTATGGAAAGTCTTCTGGGAACAAAAGCCACATAGAGCAACCATAAGCAGCTTACACTGAGCCTGCCCCTGGCAAGGAGCAGTGCAACTCCAGGCAAAGACACCTGAAAATCAGCACAGCAGGCCCCTCACCCCAGAAGACCAGCTGGAACAACAGGTGAACACCAAGTTTATGTGTACACAGGACTGTAAAACTCCAGCAATAGGAAAAAATAGTATATAGAATTCAAGGTTTTTTTTACTCATGACTCATCTATTTTTCAGTTTAAAATTTTCCTTTTTTTTTCTTTTTTTCCTTCCCACTAGTTTCTTATTTTTATCAACTCATTGTTTTTAAGTCTTTTTTAACTTTCATTTTTTACATTTATATTTTATAGATGTAGTCTTCATTTTTTGCTTCCTTTCATTGCATTCAATTTTAACTTTGTATATATATGTTTTGATTTCTTTACCATTTTTGGATTTAGTGTCTTCTAACAGACCAAAATACACCTAGGACCAAGTGGATCACCCTGTTTTGTCCACTTGGGAGATTATATTCTCCACCTCCCGCCCCACACACACACATACTTTTTTTTTCCTTTTTTTTTTTTTCTTTTTTGGTTTCTGACCTCTTCATATTTGCCCAGAGTATATTTCACTTGGGTCATGGTTGATATTTTTTATTTTGTTCTCTTGTTCATCTATTCTTCTCTGGGCAAAATGACTAGAAGTAAGAATTCACAAGAAAAGAACCTGGGATATCTGGGTGGCTCAGTCCATTTAAGCAGCTGCCTTTGGCTCAGTTCATTATCCCAGAGTCCTGGAATTGAGTCCCGCATGAGGTTACTTGCTTGGTGGGGAGACTGGTCCTCTCTCCACCTACTCAGCCTGCTGCTCCCCTGCTTGTGCTCTCTCTCTTTCTGACAAATAAAATTTTAAAAATCTTTTAAAAAAAGTTTAAAAACAACAGCAATAACAAAAAAGAACAGTGGTAATGCTCTCTGTCACAGATCTAATCAATATGGATATAGGTAAAATGTCAGATCTGGCAATTCAGGATAACAGCTATAAAGCTACTAGCTGGGCTTGAAAAAAGCATAAAAGACACTAGAAAATTTCTTAGTGCAGAAAGAAAATCTAATCAGTATGAAATAAAAATTGCTTTAACTGAGATGCAGTCTAAATTGGATGCTCTAACAGCTAGGGTAAATGAGGCAAAAGAGTCAGTGACATAGAAGACAAGATGAAGGAGAGGAAGGAAGCTGAGGAAAAGAAAAACAGCTAATGGACCATGAGGGGAGGCTTCAAGAAATCAGTGAAACGATATTAGAATTATTGGGGTCCTTGAGGATTAAGAAAGAGAGAGAGGGCCAGAAGGTATATTTGAGTAAATCATAGATGAGAACTTCCCTAATCTTGGAAAGGAAATGGGCACTCAAGTCCAAGAGGTAGAAAAAGGACCCCTCTCAAAATCAATAAACATAGATCAGTACCCCAACATATAATAGTGAAGCTTGCAAATTTCAGAGATAAAGAGAAAATCCTGAAAGCATGAGACAAGAGATTCTTAACCAACAAGGGTAGAAATATGAGGTAGGCAGCAGAACTATCTACAGAGACCTGGCAGGCCAGAAAGGACTGACATGATATATTCAGGATATGAGAAAAACATGCAGCCAAGAATACTTTATTCAGCAAAGCTATCATTCAGAATGGAAGGACAGAGAGAGAGCTTCCAGGACAAAGAAAAACTAAAAGAATCTGTGACCACTAAACCAGCCCTTCAAGAAATACTAAAGAGCAAGCTGTAAGTGAAGAGAGAGCCCAAAAGTAACATAGACCAGAAAGAAAGACTACCTACAGGGAATTTAGAGGTAACAAAATGGCACTAAACTCATATCTTTCAGTACTTAATTTGAATGTAAATGGACTAAATGCACCAATCAAAAGGCACAGGTATCAGGTTGGATTAAAAAAGTAAGAATCGGGACGCCTGGGTGGCTCAGTAGGTTAAGCAGCTGCCTTCAGCTCAGGTCATGATCTTAGCGTCCTGGGATTGAGTTCCGTATCAGGCTCCTTGCTCGGCAAGGGTGCCTGCTTCTCCCTCTGCCTCTGCCTGCTATTCTGTCTGCCTGTGCTTGTGCTCTCTCTCTCTCTCTGACAAATAAATAAATCTCAAAAAAAAATAAATAAAAAGTAAGAACCACCCATATGCTGTCTATAAGAAACTTATTTTAGACCTAAATTCACCTCCAGACTGAAAGTGAGGTGATAGAGAATCATTTGCCACACTAATGGACTACTAAAGAATGAATGGGCCAACCAGAAGATTAGAGAAGAATTTTAAAAAATTCAAGGAAACAAATGAAAATGAAAACACAACTGTTCAAAACCTTTGCAATACAGCAAAGTCAGTCCTTAAGAGGGAGGTACAGAGCAATACGAGATTTTTTCAAAAAATTATAAAAGTCTCAAATACACAACCTAAACTTACACCTAAAAGGACCTGGAGAAAGAACAGCAAATAAAGCCTAAACCAAGCAGGAGAAGAAAAATAAATAAGCAGAAATCAATAAAACAGAAACCAGAAGAACAAGTTCAATGAAATTAAAAGCCGGTTCTTTGAAAGAATTAATAAAATTGATAAACCCTTAGCCAGACTTATCAAAAAGAAAAAAGAAAGGCCCCAAATTAATAAAATCATGAATGAAAGTGGAGAAAACATGACCAATACCAAGGAAATACAAACAATTTTAAGAACATATGAGCAGCTATATGCCAACAAATTGGGTAATCTGGAAGAAATGGATGCATTCCCCAAAACATAAAAACTACCAAAAGTGAAACAGAAAGAAATAGAAAAGCTGAACAAACCCATAATTAGCAAGGAAATTGAAGCAGTCATCAAAAATCTTCCAACAAGGGGTACCTAGGTGGCTCAGTTGTTAAGTGGCTTGGGTCATGATCCCAGGGTCCTGGAATCAAGCCCTGCATAGGCCTCCCTGCTCAGCAGGAAGCCTGCTTCTACCTCTTTCACTCCTCCACCTTGTGTTTCCTCTCTCACTGTCTCTCTCTCTCTTCCACATAAATAAATAAAATTTAAAAACAAAACAAAACAAAACAAAACAAAAAAAACTGCTTCTTCTGAAGCTGTTTCTAAAAATTGAAGGAAAACTTCCAAACTCATTCTATAGACCAGCATTACCCTGATCCCAAAACCAGGAAAAGACCTCATCAAAAAGGAGAATTATAGACCATTATCCTTGATGACCATGGATGCCAAAATTCTCACCAAGATACTAGCCAATACCATCCAATAGTACATTAAAAGGATTATTCACCAAGACAAGTGGAATTTATTCTGGGCTACAAGGGTGATTCAGCATTTGAAAATCAACCAACATGATATGTCACATTAATAAAAGAAAGGGCAAGAACCATATGATCCTCACAATTGATGCAAAAAAAGCATTTGATAAAATATAGCATCCTTTCTTGATTAAAATTCTCCATAGTGTAGGATTAGAGGGAACATAACTCAATATCATAGAAGTCATACACAAAAAGGCCATAGCAAATATCATTCTCAATGGGGAAAACTGAGAGCTTTTCCCCTAAGACCAGGAACTTGGGAGGGCTGTCCACTATCACCCCTGCTATTCAATATAGTACTAGAAATCCTAGCCTCAGCAATTAGACAACAAAAAGAAATCAAAAGCATTCATATTGGCAAAGAAGTCATATTCTCACTCTTCATGGATGACATGATACTTTATGTGGAAAACCCAAAAGAATCCACCCCAAAATTGCTAGAACTCATACTGAAATTCAGCAACAAGGCAGGATACAAAATCAATGCACAGAAATTGGTTGCATTTTTATATGCTAACAATGAAACAGAAGAAAGAGAAATTAAGGAATAAATTCCATAATAGCACCAAAAACCGTAAAATACCTAGGAATAAACCTACCCAAAGAAGTAAAGGATCTGTATTTTTAAAATTACAGAACACTTGTGAAAGAATTTGAGGAAGACACAAAGAAATAAGAAAACATTCCTTGCTCATGGATTGGAAGAATAAATATTGTTAAAATGCCTGTGCTACCGGAGCAATCTATACCTTTAAAGCAATCCCTACCAAAATATCATCAACTTTTTTCACAGAGATGGAACAAATAATCCTAAAGTGTGTGTGGAACTAGAAAAGATCCTGACTAGCCAGAGGAATGTTGAAAAAGAAAACCAAAGCTTGTGGCATCACAATGCCAGACTTCAAATTATATTACAGAACTGTAATCATCAAGAAAGTATGGTACTGGAACAAAAACAGACATACAAATCAATGGAACAGAATGGAGAACCCAGAAATGGACCCTTAACTATAGGAAATGAACTGAAGGCTGCTGGCGGGGAGACGTGTCAGGGGATGGGGGAGTTGAGTGATGGGCATTAAGGCGAGCATGTGATATGATGAGCACTGGGTGGTATATGCAACTGATAAATTATTGAACACTACATCTGAAACTAATTATGTACTATATGTTGGCTAGCTGAATTTAAATAAATAAAGTAGGCACACCTGGGTGGCTCAGTGGGTTAAACCTCTGCCTTCAGTTCAGGTCACGATCTCAGAGTCCTGGGATCCAGCCCCGCATCGGGCTCTCTTCTCAGCAGAGAGCCTTCTTCCCCCTCTCTCTCTGCTTGCCTCTCTGCCTACTTGTGACATCTCTCTCTATCAAATAAGTGAATTAAAATCTTAATAAATAAATAAATAAATAAAGTAAAACAAATAAATAAAAAATAACGAATAAATAAATAAATAAATCCATCCATGCACCCATCCATCCTTAGGCCTTTGGAGAATAACATATATTTGCTTATAATACAGTAGCACATACTAAGTTTCCCAGGTCTACACAGAGTAGGAAGAACAGAGTGAGAGGTCTCCAGAAAAGTAGTAGAAATGAGAAGACTGGGACTATGTTTGACCACTGAGAAGAATATTAATGTATTTATGACACATTTGTTTGTAAAGATTTGATAAGAGGAAGAAGTTTTATCAGAGAACACTACTAGGCTGATCAGTGAGAGCTATTTATAGATTTATGGTCATGTAAATAAAAACTATTTACATAAAAATTTGGACATACTTAGCTTAAGGATGGGGGAATCCAGTGTTGTGTGGAGGTATTAGAAAGCTTAGTTTTCAACAACAATAAATGTCAATAAATAGGATCTAAACATATTAATTGAAAAATACTGAGCTTTTTTCAATTAGACTTGAATGGGAACAATACCTATAATCATCAAGAAAGAAGAGGTTAAAAAGAGTATTTACAAGAAATAAGAATGAAATGAAGGGAAAGTGCCAAAAGTTTTCATAGTTTTGTATATACTTAATTTTGTATTCTGTCTGGAGTCCTGTGTGGAGAAATAGAAGCAAGTGTAGATTTAACCTAGATATTTACCATACCTGTAGTTATCATCATAGTCACTTTCCCTTTCAAAACCAGGTACACAGAGTTCCCTATGAAGATGGGAAGATTAATAAATTTGCCCACAACTGTTTGGGAAGGAATGTTACCTGAGTTTGTACTACATGAATTCAACCAAAATATATTCAGTATTATTCATAAGGAAAAATGCCTTGTGGGTGATTTCTGAACACTAGATGAAAAATTGCAAAATCCCAAATGAACAGGTGTTTTTTCATGTTTATGATTTGTCTTCCCTTCCACAATAGCCAAATGAACATTGTTTTAGAGTCTGATAATTTGAGTGTCACAGTGTTGAAATGGCTTCACCTAGATTTATCCTATTTAGCCTGACTATAAAGATTCATAAAAATATCTATGCTGACTCTCAGCAACCTTCTTTTCTATCTCATGTATTCTAGACACACAATTACACATATACATAGACATCACTTTTAAAATGCTACAGTTTTAGGATGCCTTGATAGCAGTCAGTTAAGTGTCTGCCTTTTGCTCAGGTGGAATCAAGTCTCACATTGGACTCCTTGCTAAGCAGGGAGCCTGCTTCTCCCTCTGCTTGCCACTCCCCCTGCTTGTGCTTTCTCTCTCTCTAAGAAATAAAAAAACAAACAAATAAATAATAAAATCTTTAAAAATGCTGCAGTTTTTTCTGTTTCTTTAAACTAAATGTGATTATTTTAATTATTTTAATATCTCCCTAGGTTTCAGTTTATTGGTGGAAGAGGGAGGGATTAATGACATCTTTTTCAGTCAAAATACTTTGGCTCTCTATTCCAGGCAGGAAAATTGTTTAATTTTTATAGAAAGAGACATATGGTTTAGTGTATCATTATACTTTTTATCACAGGCTACTATGAATAGGTCAAAGCTTGACTGTATCCTGACATGAGTGCACCAGGTCAGCTTTGTTGGCAAATGGCCCTATATCTTTTATTGTAATCAGTAAATTAGAAATAATAGAAATGAGGCTGAGGTGAGAAGCAAAAGACTAGGTTCCTTTTGTGTGCTTAGGTACTGGAATTAATGACACGCGCGTGCGTGCGCACACACACACGGTTGCAGAAGAAATGTGCAGATAGATTTATTCCCATTGTCAGAACAAAGGCCAATTTGTTGGATTATTAAGGGACACTAGTGATTTACTGTAAATATTTAAAGTGAGATTTCTGTGTTAATTCCTCCTCCTAAGAGATTTTTTCAAAATGGGGTGCAGGGGCTAAAAATATTTTTTCCAAGATACTGTAAAGGCTTCATGTGATCCAATACAAAGTTTCTAAAGTGGCTGTATGTCTGTCTAATGTGATTTATAATTTCTGGACTCCCTCTCAGTCTTCCTGAATCAACATTTTTATTAATAGGACCCAGACTTCAATATTTCACAGTTTCCCCAGCTGATTGGGATACTTCCAACTTAGCACTTGCTTATATACCAGCATTTGGGAACCATGTATTTACATGATTCAGGACTCTTTCTGCTCTAAAGTTCTATAATCCAAGCCTGGGAAAAGACCAAACTCATCTAAAGGGTATAAAGTGTACTTCACTGTTTCCCAATAAAACAAAAGTAACTTTAAAAAAAAAATACTAAAAACTAGGGCACCTCGGTGGCTCAGTCAGTGAACATCTGACTCTTGATTACTGCTCAGATCATGATCTCAGGATTGTGAGATTGAGCCCCGTGCTGGGCTTCACACTCAGCCTGGGGTCTGCTTGAGATTCTCCCTCTCTGACTCTGCCCTTTCTCCCCTTCACATGCATTTGCTCTCTCTCTCTTTCAAAATAAAGAAAATTTAAAAAAAGAATACCAAAAATAATCTCAAAATTTCAGGGCACACTTCTGAACCATCTTTCTTAAACTATTAGATCCTGGGATAATAATATTCAAAGGAGAATAGCAATCTTGTGATTTATTAAATGAATAGAAATACATACTCCTTTGGCCACCACTTTTATATGGTCTCAAGATTTACAAGCTGTTTATCTGCACATTTTCTGCCTTTTTTCCTGTCTTTCTCCACTGATATTAGCAGACTATTACAATTGGAAAATATGTGTACCTTTAACTGAATCATCTTGTTTGGATCAAGCAGTTCTGGAAAATCCTTTCTTAGCTGATAAAGTTATTGCTATTCAAGGATATTTCATCCCTGACTTGGATTATGTTTCATTATTCTGCAATTATGGGGTTAGTCTTTGCATCCAGTTAGAGCAAACTACCAGCAAATGCTTCCATAAAACCTATTAACTCCACTAATTCTTTGTACCTTTTGAATGCAAGGGAATTTGCTTCCTAATTTTATTTCCAAGAAGCTCAATGTGCCAGTCTATTAGCAAATTACACCTTACAGTGGACTTCATGTCAGTTGAATTTTTTATTGGCTCTGTCAGCTCTTCCAGATTGTCATACCATTTTTTTTCCTTCTGCCGTTTTTTGAGTATTTGCACAAAGACAAGATACTATGCATCCTGGCTTATCTCCTAATTAAGCTGAATGTAATGCTGTGTATATGAGGCTAATTCTTCTGGCTTTATTTTAAATTGATCACTCTGTCCCATCTAAAGAAATCACATTTTCATCATGCTAATGGTTTGCCCAGGAAAATAGAAGCACAGGTGTTTCCTGTGGACTATTTGGACCTTGGGACCTATGGCTTTTGCCAATTTGAAGCTCAATAAATTTTCATTCTTATTAGCCAGGTTAATACAATATGTTTTCTATTATTAGAAGAGACAATGTTAACTAGCTGACTTCCAACCCAGCACTCAGGGGATCTGAGTTCAAATGCATTATAATACTGATTTACTGCAGATTTCATTTGAAATCTAAGAAATTTGACTAGGTCAGTGGTCCTTATATGCCAAAAGAATGCAGCAGTTCATGAGGAACAGGTGTTAAATTATGAAATCTGAGATTCCATTAAATAAAAATATAGGGTAGGTGTGAAAAAACATGTTAATATGGAACTTAGCAGTTTATTCTATGAGACATCTCAAAGACTTATAATACATCCAGTGTTGAAAATTACTGATATTAGATAATATCTCTGACTCCATAAAATTATGTAATCTAGTGACTTGACCAGATAAATGAGAAAAATTACCTGAAAAGAGCTCCTCTGTTTACCTTGATTGCTCAGTTTTATTGATCATCCCCTGCTAAAACTGGAAAAGGAACATATAATCCAGAATATCTAAAAAAAAAATGAGTGTTCAGAAAATAAAAACTGAGATCATTTTACAATGTCATAAGAAAATTTGACAGAACACTCAGAATGTTGTTTTCCCTTAAACAAATGATTGTTCAAAATTTCCCTTTGAGAAACAAATAGCATAGATTCTTCTCTATTTTGAGGAAGCTAGAGTTACTATTTAAGGGTCCTAGACTTAATAGAACAAAATTGTATAGAAAAGGTACTATCACTACCCTGTTCAAGTGCATGAACTTTTTATTCTTCGTGGGTACAAAACCCTGAATTTATATATTTTTCTGAACAAAACAGAAGCAGTATACTCAATCTATTTTCTCTGGTTTTGTTTCTATTTGTTCATTTTTAACTTTCCCATATACCAGGAGTGGGGTTAATTACTGTAATGTACAGAGTTTCTTCCTTCAGTCAATCATGGTGATACATAGATAGATTAAAACAGGTGTGTACATGTATGCACACAAACAAACACATATGTACCAAAAGTGCTATAAGCTTAATTATAAAAATTAATTATACATGGTACAATGCACAATTGAAAGAGAGGGGGTTTCTAAATATAGCAATGATATAGAATGATTTAAAGAAAGAAGTAGGATTTGAGAACATTTTTGATAGTTGAACAGAGTTTTACTTCTCACTGTTGATAGGAAACTGGGAGGGATTCTGAAGATTGGAAAATGTGAACAAAGGCAAAGAGGAAAAGGAATACAAATTGTAGCTTATTTTTATATTCTTCATTGTGTCTAACACCAAGTAGATACTTAATAAATATATATTCCAATAAATAGAGGAAAAGAAGAGATGTTCAGTATATCTAGAACGTAGGGCATATAGCAGGCAAAATGAAGGTTATAGTAAATCTGATCAGCTAGACTGAAGTTCTAAAGGGTGTAATGATTCATTTTATGTGTCAACATTGAGAGTTCTTTTGGAAGAGATTAATATTTGGTGAAATTTGGGAAAAGCTAATTTTCCTTTCTAATGGTTGGGCCTCATCCAATAGTTGAAAGCCTGAATAGAACAAAAGACTGGCCTCCCTGAGCAAGGCTGCCCTCAAACTGGGACTGCACCATTTGCTCTCCTGGGTCTTCAGCCTGCTGAAGATTTTGTTCTCTAATTTACATAATTTCATAAGCCAATTCCTAGTTACTAACATATGTATGTATGTATAATATATATATATATGTATTTGTGTATATATATCCACACACATGTATATATGTATACGTATATACACATATATATACATACAGATACTGTGACTGTGCCTTTCTAATAAAGAGAATGTGGTGATTGTATAAATTCTTTGAATAATATCTAATAGTCATTTGGTCTCTAGGAAGAGGACTGAAGATTGATTCTTGAGGGTGAGGAAAAAGGGATGATTTAAGCAAAAATATCCTTTTAGATGAGAGGTGACTGGGTTTTCCTGCAAACACTGCAGAATGACTGGGAGGGAAAGAGATGATTTAAGCATTTTTGAAGAAATTACACCTTGGATTTGCCACCTGATTAAATGTGGGGGTTGAGAGAAAGGCAACAGATAAAGATAAGAAATTTTGAGGTTGAGTCCCCACAATTAAGTGAAGCGATTTGCCAAAATAAAATGTAGGTGAAAGGAGAAATTTACACCAAGTGTTGATCAGAGATGCCAATCTCTGATAGTATTTCTTAGTTAAGGTAGTGCATCAAGATTCTTGCATGTATTAAATGCAGACATCAGGGCAGATACAATGAATCAGAAATTTTGTGGGTAATTTGGATTTTAAACAAACACAAAAGGGCTCCAATACCTTATTAAGAATCATTTCAAGGAGTTCAATATTTTTTCACATCAGTTTCTGAGTCCCAAGTTGGTGAAGAAAATCTAATACAGCTGTGGCAGTAGGGAGGGATTTAAAGGACAACATTGCTTGCACAAAGCTTCCAGAAGGAGAAATAAAAGTATTACAAATAGAAGTGGCATAAAAATGTATTTGCTAATAATTTATGATCTTTCCTTTCTCTTAAGATTTATGCAAATAGTGTGTTAAAACTGACAGGTGCTCCCTTCTATTCCTAAAATGGCAAATGTACTGTATACATCTGGGATCAACTGAGGTCTTTAAAGATATATGGAATGGGTGAATCAGGTATGCTCTATTATAAGCCTTAGAGAAAATGCATTATATATTTCTTTGAGTTTATTTTCTTTAATGTGTCCTTTTACCATTAGATTGTGAAGTTCTTAAGGAAAAGCTAAGAAGAGAGAGGCCAGGAAGGATATTGATAGTCTAGCCAAGGGAAAAAAAAAAAAAGTCTGCTTAGAGAAAATATGGCCCATCCCACTATATAAGATAAATCGTATTTTAGAACTTATATTATGGCTATGAACACAGTAGAAATTTCCTAAAATGTACTCTATAGGCCACATTCTATTCTAAACACTGTACACACACACACACACACACACACACACACACACAGGCATTTGCATTTCTGAAAGTCATCTTGTTCCTCAAACTTGTGCCCCCAAATAGCACAGTTAGAAAATATAATACAGAATTGATTACTTAAAAACCTTTGCAAATTTGTAAACATTGCACCACCCAAAATTATAATGATCCTGATAAATAGCAAGAATGACTTAAAAGAGACTTTGAATTCCTAATAAAAACATACCATACCAAACATAGAATTTTATATTTTAAAAAAGCCAAATGTAGAACAAATATTAACAGACCTAAAGGGAGGAAATAGCAGCAATATAATAGTAGGGATCATTAATACCCCACTTACATCAATAGATAGATCATCCAGACAGAAAATCAGTAAAGAAACATCATCCTTAAATGACACATTAGACCAGATGGACATAATAGATATATAGAGAACATTCCACCCAAAAACATCTGAATGCACATTTTTAAGTGTACAAAGAATATTCTCCAGGCCTCAAAGCAAGTCTCAATAAACTTAAGAAGATTGAAACCATATCAAGTAATATATGATTAATATCAAACTAGAAATCAATCACAAGAAGAAAACTGGAAAAATCATAAGTACGTAGATATTAAAGAATATGCTACTGAACAACCAATGGGTCAATGAAATCAAAGGGTAGGTAGAAATAAAAATACAACATACCCAAATCTATAGGATGCTTTATAAAAACAGTTCTAAGAGGGAAGTTCATAGCAATACAGGCTTACTTCAAGAAACAAGAAACATTTCAATCTAACTTTACACCTAAAGGAACTATAAAGAGAAGAACAAATAAAGCCCAGAGTTAGTTGAAGGAAAGAAATAATAATGATTAAACTGGAAAAGAAATAAATGAGATAGCAACCAAAAAGATAATAGAGGAGATCAATGAAAGTAAGAGCTGGTTCTTTGAAAAGATAAAATTGACAAACATTTAGCTGGATTCACTAAGAAAAAAGAGAGGGCTCAAATAAATAAAATAAGAAATTAAAGAGGGTAAGTTACAAATGGAAACACTGATACTAAAGACCATTAGAGACTAATGTGAACAGTATGTGCAAACAAATTAGGCAATGTAGAAGAAATACACTCCTAGAAATATACATGAAGAAATAGAAGAATATATTAAAAAATGAAGAAATAGAAAATCTGAGCTGACCTATTACTAGTAAAGAGATTTTATCAATAATGTAAAACTGCCCAATAAATGAAAGTCCAAGACCAATTTCATTGGCATATTCTACCAGACTGGCAAAGATGATTTAATACATATCCTCATCAAACTCTTCCAGAAAATTGAAGAGAAAGGAATGTTTCCAAATTACTTTTATGAAGCCAAAATTACCCTGATACACAAACCAGAAGAGCATACACACACACACACACACACACACACACACACACGCAAAGAAAAAAGAGGAAAATTATAGGCCAATATTTCTGATTAACATATATAGAAAAATCTTTCACAAAATATTATTGGAATGAATACATTACATTACAAGGATCATAAATTATAGTCAAGTGGGATTTATTCCAGAATCATCTCAATAGATACAGAAAATGCATTTGATAAAATTCAACATCCATTTATAGTAAACACTTAACAAAGTAGGTATAGGGAGAATATACCTTAATTTAATAAAAGCCATATATGACAGGTCATAGCTAACATTTTATTCAATGATGAAATGCTGAAAGCTTTTCTTATAAGAGCAGGAACAAGACAAGGATGCCCACTTTTGTTACTTTTATCCTACATATTACTGAAGTTCTAGCCAGAACAATTAGGCAAGAAAAACAAAAAGCATCTGAATTGGAAAGGACTAAGTGAAACTCTCCCTATTTTCAAGCAATATGATTTACGTGAAGAAAACCTAAAGTCTCCACCAAAAACCTCTAAGAACTAATAAATAAATCCAGTAAAGTTGCAAAACCAATGTACAAAAACCAGTTGTGTTTCTATATACTAACAATGAACTATATGAGAAATTAAGGAATAAGAATTATTATTCTTAATAAAATTAAGAAAATTAATTCTATTAAGAGAATTAAGAGAATTAATCTTATTCTAAGTAATATGAGAAATTAAGAAAACAGTTCCACTTACAATTGCATTAGAAAGAATAAAATATCTAGGAATAAATTTAACTAAGGAGATGAAAGACCTGTACACTGAAAAACTATGAGAAATCAAAGAAGACACAAATAAATGAAAAGGTATTCCATGCTCATGAGCTAAGAATTAATATTATTAAAATGTCTGTATTATTCAAAGTAATCTACAGAGTCATTGCAATTCTTACCTAAATTCCAATGACACTTTTTGCAGAAATAGAACAAACAATGTGAAGATTTGCATGAATCCACAAAAAACCCAAAGCAATCTTGAGAAAGAAGAATGAAACTGGAAGCATTATGGTCCTCAATTTCAAACTATATTACAAATATGTAGTAATCAAACATTATGGTATTGGCATAAAAGACAGATGCATAGGTCATTGGAACAGAACAGAGAGTTCAGAAACAAACCCTTATGTACATGGTCAAGTAATTTAGAACAAAAGAAGCAAGAATATACAAGAGAAAAGGACAATTTCTTCAGTAAATGGTGCTGGGAAAACTGGACAGCCACATACAGAAGAATGAAACTCGACCACTTTCTTGTACCATATACAAAAATTAACTCAAGCATGGATTAAAGCCTTTAATGTAAGACTTGAAACCATAAAACTCCTAGAAGAAAATATAGGAGATAAACTCCTTGCATCAGTCTTGACTCCTAAAGCAAAGACAATAAAAGCAAAAAATAAACAAACAAATAATTGGGACTACATAAAACTATACGGTTTCTGCACAGGAAAGGAAATCATCAACAAATACAACAAAATCATCAACAAATACAAAAAGACAACCTACTCAGTGAGAGAAGATATTTGCATATCATATATCCGATAAGGAGTTAATATGTAAAATATCTAGAAACTCATACAACTCAACAGCAAAGAAAAACAAATGATTCAATTAAAAAATGTAAAGTGTTCTTTCTTCCAAAGAATATCTGCAGATGGCCAAGAAACACATGAAAAGATGTTCAGCATCACTAATCATCAGGGAAATACAGCTCAAAACCATAATGAGCTATCTTCTCACACCTGTTATAATGGCTATTATCAAAAAGAAATAACAAGTGTTGGAGAGGGTGTGGAGAAAAGGGAGTCCTCATGTAGTGTTGGTGGAAATGTACACTGGTGTAGCCACTGTAGAAAACAGTATGGAGGTTCTTCAAAGAATTAAAAAGCAGAATTCTCATATAATCCAGCAATTCCAATTCTGGGAATTTACCAGAAGAAAATGAAAACACTAATTTGAAAAGATATTTGTGTCCTTGTGTTCATAATGGGGTTATTTATAATACTAAGATATGGAAACAACCCATCAATTGATGAATGGATAAAGTAGGTATGATCTGTATATGCATATGCAACAGAATACTACTTAGCCATAACAAAGAATGATATCTTACCATTTGTGACAACATGAATGGGCCTAGAGGGTATTATGCTAAGTGAAATAAGTCATACAGAGAAAGACAAATTTGTCTAATTTGACCATTTGTCTAATTTCATTTATATGTGGAATCTAAAAAATAAATGAACAAATAATATAAAACAAAACTCTAGTTCCTGAGAACAGATTTGTGTTTACTAGAGGGGAGGAAGGTAGAAGGTAGGTGAAATGGATGAAAGGGATCAAGAGGTACAAACATCTAATTATAAAATGAGTAAGTGTTGGGGATACAATGGGCAATGGGATACAATACAATGGGATACAACGGTGACTATAGTCAATAATATTTTATTGCATATATGAAAGTGGCTAAGAGTAAATTTTAAAATTTCTCATCATAAGAAAATAATATAACTTTGTGTGGTGATGGAATGTAACTAGATTCACTGTTGTGGTCATTTCAATATGCAAGTGTCAAATAATTATGTTGTACATCTGAAACTAATACAAAGTTATATATCAATTATACCTCAATAAAAAAATAATAGAATAATATCATTTTAAAAAGCTCAATGTACACTAATTAATGAAGTTGAAAGAAAAGGTTGAATCTACTGAATTATGAAAACAAAAGAATAATGTAAAGAGATGGTGAGAATGAAGAACTTCTAAGACAAAGCATATGGCCAAATTGATTCAGAAGGAAGAATTAGAGTGAATTTGTTTTATCTTGAATACTTGTACAGCTTACATGTTTCATTAAGCTGCTATTGCATGCTAATAGAAAATATGAACAGACTATGAAAAATCATATATGACAACATAACATCTTTATTAACCAATCCAAAGAATTCATATGACATCAGTAGGAACTTCAGCTGATCACATCCTATATCTTGACCAATCCTCACGATAACTCTATAAAGTAGTTCCTGTCATTACCCCTGTTTTACTGAAGAGAAAATTTAGGAACTGAAACATTGTATTTTTCCTTTGAGAATTCAACAAGTGAAAGAGTTGAAATTAGAATCACAAATGTTTTGCTCTGGCGTCTAGACATTTAGCTATTATACTCAGCCACACATAAAAGCAATCTATAACATCTTTGGGAAATTGTTTTAAGGTCTAAGGACTCAGATCCCTGCCTCTATCTCCTTCAATAAGAAATAAAGCTAAACAGTTGGAGGTAATGTGTGCAGATTTTGATTTAATAGGGCTGAATTGTCTGAGAAACATTCAGAACTTGTGCAATGGTATTTTGCTTTGGATAAATGGGCAATCAGTTTGTATGTTAGATGAGATTTAAGGGTTGGAGTAGAGGTGAAATCATCACCCATAAAGAAGTAGCAATTAAAACTGAGAAGGTGGAATAGCTTGAGAAACAAGAAAACAAAGCTCAGGGTAGAACCATGGAAGTATCTGTAAGTTAAAACTTAAAGTATTTCTCTTTAGACAGTGACAGTAAAGTAGAAGAAAAATAAATGTCCAGAAAGTCAAGTGGAAAATTGAGGAGGGGCATTGTTAAAAATACTTTTAAAATATTCAGTTTTATATCAGTTACTAATCATATCAGTTATATAAATATAAACATACCATTTATACTATGTATATATATATATATATATACTATATATATAATATACTATTTATATCAGTTAAAATATCCAGTTTATATATCAGTTACTATTCACATGTTAGGGATATAAAAGAATAAATAATTCTAAATTGAGGACGAGGTGGGAAAGGGGATTAAAACTTAACTTTTGCGATGCCTGGTGCCTGGTATCTCCGTCAGGTAAGCATCTGTCTTCAACTCAGGTCATGATCCCAGGGTATTAGGATCAAATCCCACATCTGGCTCCCTGCTCAGCTGGGAGTCTGCTTCTCCCTCTCCCACTTCCCCTGTTTGTGTTTTTTCTCTCTCATTCTTTCTCAAATAAATAAATAAAATCTTTTAAAAAATTATTAACTTTATGAATAGTTTTGGAAGAATAAAGAATGAAATGAACTTAATGACTTTGATAACTGAATGACCTAAGTTAGTATGCCTACACAGTTTGCATTTCCTTCTTTGAAACTTTTTGTTTCAACACAGTCTAAGAATATTAATGCAGGATGAAACAACCCTTTGACCATAATAGTTTAGACATGGTATGACACCTGACCTAGGGGAAACATTTTATTTGCCTGTGTGTGTGTGTGTGTGTGTGTGTGTGTGTGTGTGTGTGTATGGTGGTGGTCAGGACAAAACCAATTAAATCTTCTCTCCAGGAAATTTAGATATGGATCCCTGAACAGTTTTAACCATTGAATTATTAGATCTAGGAACTAAGTCTCAAATTAATTAGGGTTAAGTCCAGTATGGACAATATGAAGACTTTAAGCCATGTGCAAACTGAGAGTCCCACAGCGGAAGAAACCAGAGTGTAAGTACTCTGGTATCTGGAAAATATACTAGAGTAAAAATAAATAAATAAATAAATGAGTAAGGGATACCAAAGTAAATAGAAAAATTTTGTACTTCAAAACACAGAGAGAACAGTTCCCTGATGATTCTCCATTTTCCATGACAAATGGACTTAGTACAGTTGGATACCATAACATACCATAACATTGCAATACTACTACTACTTGAGTTAGTTTGAACATACTTTGGCTTCTTGTCATAGATATTTATTTGATGAAACTGATTCAGATGTGTACAATTACTGTGCTACACACAGACACTGAATCCAAGATTTTTAGTGTTCTCCTCCGATCTTACTACTTTCTGTAAACAATTAACTTTCCTATCTCAAACTTTTCATTTTGCATATGATATCTTTTCTCCTTTTCCTCCAGTAGTGTTTCTGCTGACCTCTGTCCTTCTCAGTCATTGTAGTATGACTCAATATTGATTTCTATCAGAAAGTATCTGTGTTTTTGTTACAATCATGCAGTGCAGAGTAGTGCACTTTGTCAATTTTAGTCATAAATGGCTCATTAACTCACATCCAATACGATCTCATTTTTACCTTGGTAAAATGATATGATATTGATCATGTAGAACTTAGTTGGAATAAGTTACCAAAGTGAACTCACATACTGTCTTTATGTAAAGACATCCTATCTATGCTTTTTTACAGGTCTTTAGTTCCATAAAACTCTCTCAATAAACAAATAGAGATGAAAAAATCAGTAAGCAGGCACCTCATTTTTTTTTTTTTTTTCAAGATCATAAGGATAGGGTTGTCAGTCTCAGACTAGCCATTCCAGTGGCCTCCTTACTAGAGGGAAAGAGCAGTTCCTTCAGTGAGATTGCTCACACTGGGAAGTTTTTTTTGTTTGTTTTGTTTGTTTGTTTTGTTTTTTTATCCCTGACTATTCACCTACAGATTGATTCCCTACAACCAATAAATGTATCAAATATTCTGATTGAGGTCAGTAGGATCATATTCTTATAATTTCAGAGTTCCCTCATATTTTCCCCTGACATCATTTCTCTGGCTTTGAGACTGCTTAGCTTTTGATTTTATCTCCTTAAAACTACTGCTGAGTTGAGTTTTATAGCTTTTAGAGACCTCTCATTATTCTCCCCTTGGTTCCTCAGTTCTAATGATTTTGGTGCATTGCTTCTGGTAATAGACAATCTCTCCTCCTGTTTTAATCCCCAAACCCATGCAGCTCTACTCAGTATTCCTAGTTTCTTCAGTAAGAGAGAGGCATCAAATAGTGGCCAGTTTTCCTACAATGCAAACTTAACTTTTCTCTTTTGACCTCATCTCTTTCAGCTCTATCTGTTTCTCAATAAGCCTCAAGAACATGTGAATAGTAAAAGTAGAGAGAATGGTTATTTCAAGAAGCAGGCCCATGCTACATTAACCTTGGTCTTATACTGAACTTTACTTGAAAGCAAATGGACTGTTCAATCAGTATTCACAGGATGTTAGCTACTTTTAACCAAGATGATCCTTGTAGATTGAAATATTAATAGTACTAGGTAGCATTCACTGTGTGTTTCACATATTGTAACTCATGAAATCCTCACAACAGCCCTAACACTTAGATATTATAACAATTTCCATTGTGCAAATGAGGAAACAGAGGCATAGTGAAATTTAGTAAGGCATCAAAGACTAACTTGTTAGTCAATGTAGATATAGCTTGAGCAGTAGAGCTTCAGCCACTGCAGATTTACTTACTTTGCTTCCAGTTTCTCCTCAAATTGACCAACAAGAGAGCCTCCAGATCATGTAGAACATGGTAGAAAGGTACAGTAATATGCAGTGACAAACTCACTGTTCAAGAAATGGGGATAAGGTTATTAATAATTGTTTCCTTTTCTACTTAACAAATGGATTGATGGAGTGCAGCTTAAAAGCTCCAGCAGCATTTTGATCACAGATATTTAGGCATGAAAATCCCTCAGCTACTGCTTGTAGAAGCTCATTGAGAAGGTCAGCCTCATGGACTGTTACTCTCACCAAGCTGAATAACAAAGCTTCAGAATTGAAGACATCCCTATAGAAAATATTAGAGCATTTCAGAGGATTCAGAAATTTTCCTAATAATCAAAAGATTCAGAAAAATAGAACAGTATACTAATTAATGAGAAACATAACAAGTCTATTCCCAGCTATTAGTGCTGAGATACAAGAAAGAAAACCAAACCCTAGAAGAAGAAGAGGTTCAAAGACAGGTGAGACAGGCAAGCAAGATACCAGAACTTAAATACCAGAACAAAAGCAGGGTCATGTCTAGGCACAGATATCAGTTTTCCCAACAGTACACTCCAAGTCCAAAGCAGTCAGTGTCATACTTAGGATTTGTAAGGACATCTGAGGTCAAAGTTTGTAGGAATAAATAAAAGGTAGGTTTCATAGTAGGTAAATGTTTAATGAAAATAATATGGTATGAATTATTTTAAAGAACTAAGACCTTATTCTCAGATAAGAACCTCTTAAAATATAGAATTACCTCAACTTTAACATTTTAACAGCCAAATACTGACACTTCAGAGAGTGAAAAGGGAGTGTTATTAGTAATTAAACAATGACACAAATTGTAATGTCCCAGGTAAACTGAGACACATGTTCACCTTACCTAAGGGCATAGTAATATGAGTAAATTTATATTCCAGTTCATTCCTAAAATGATGGAAAACACTTGAAATAATTAAAATAAGTTTGGGCTAGAGGCTACAATGTCTGAAATTCCAGTCTCAGCTTAGTCACTAGCTAGATATAGAGACCCTGACAAGTCCCATAATTTTTCCAAGCTTTTCCGTGTTTTCCTTCAACATACATGCCTAAGTTTAGAGCTCTGCAGAGGCTCAAATGTGGAAATGCTCTGAATGATAAACAGGATCCCATAAACCTACCAACTTGGGAAGTTTTAAAGGTAGGGGAGACCAGCTGCTGTCTGGATGGATGATTTCAGGGGTACCAGACAGACTTCTTTATGCTCTGAAATATCTCTTCCACTCTGGTATCTGAGGCATAATGTTAAAAGTTAAGGCATTTATTGAAACACATCAGGCAGAATTCATACCAAGGAATTGCACACATATTAGTGTGCACCTTAATATAATTTTGACTTCTTTTTTATAAGGTGGATAATATTGAAATCAGATTTTAAAGGAAATCTAGAATAGAAGCCCCAGGTATCCTCACAGAAGTCTAAAAAGGTATAGAATATGAAGTGATATAAGCTGAAGTCGAATTGTCCACACACCAGCATAGCTGGAAGAAGTCTTCCATCAGGAGATATTCACCAAGACATAATCAATGCCTTTGTCCTCATGACACCAATGATGTTTCTGAAGAGTGAAATATTAATTAATTCACCAAGTTTTCTTGTCTCCACAACTTGGAGTGATTGGTTTGACTGACATTTTCATCTGCTTGATGAAGCTGACCGGTTGATCTGGCATTGCATAGAAGTAGCTTAACATCAGTGATGGGTATGTGGCAGGAAAAACTGGAGTCGATTAATGGTATTTACAAAGTGTAAAGCTTTGGTGGTTGAATTCCAAAATATTAAATCTCAGAATCTTCCCCTTTGGTCCCAGTTCCTTAAGGTTACTGTGTTTGTTGGGTCCTGGAACAGAGGTTATCTGTGAAAGTAGAATGCCAAGAACAGTTTGGAAGAATTCTTTAGTAATATGTTATCAGTTTTACTTAAAATACAGAAGTGTGCAAATGGCTTACCATTATATAATTAAATCTGGTTCAAGTTATTCCTTGTAAAGGATCCTTTCTTCTCTTTTATTCTTCCTTTTTATCTTGTGAGGGAAGCTCACAATCTTGTCAAATCCATATAACATGTCTAATGTGTAGACATGTTAAGACTTTCCACTCTAGATCTGAGAATTTACCTGAGTTGAGCGAAGGCAGAGGCTTTAACTCACTGAGCCACCCAGGTGCCCCAAGCAAGTATTATTAATATTAATTGATTTCCAACTGAATTCTTTAATATAAAAGATATTGAAATTTAGAGAATTTTTTTCACAAATTCTTCTAATAAAAATGTAAATGGAAGGAGTTAATTCACGCAATGACTAACTCTTATAATACAAAATCTAAACTCATAGCTCATGAACTCTAACATGATCTGAACCAGTGGACCGTGGAAACAAGTAGGGGAAAGGATGTAAAATGTGATACTGAACCAGGAAACAAGTGCAGGTAGAGGGCAAGAAGAGACTTACTTGTTTCTACAAGAATGAAAGAGATGCCCATTACAGTAATGGACTTTATTGTGCTTGTATAGACACACACACACACACACACACACACGCACACACACACACACACAGCCTTTCTTTATTAGAATGCAAGCTGGTTAGTGTGTGTTCTCTATTGAGAGGAAGAAAGAAAACTATGAGATACAGAGAGAATTAAAGAAGAAAGAAATGTGAAAGATTTGGGTAGACTACATTTTATCTGTCAAATTCCCTCTTCTTTGTGGTGAGATTGTTCTTTCAGGTATTCTGCTTTCTTAACATAGATTAGCTCTCACCTAAATCCTTCACAGTGCATTTAGAACTAAATAAAGCATTAATATGTTCATCTATGTGAAATGCTCCCTTAACTGTTACCTCCAGCAGTCATTTAACTGAATTTGATATGGAGAACACATTGACATTGTAAAGGTTAATGATCCAATGATTAACAATACTCATTTTCAGAAAATGGCTTTAGTCATTGTTTCATAGAATAAGGGGAACAACAGTTTGTTCAGTAGTCTCCAACGTCCAGGGAGAGTATCTTTCTTTTTATGCTAAAGGTAGAATATTACCATTGTCCTCAAGCACATAACAGTTCTCACAAATAATATGCAAAGTGTCTCCTGTTCTGTCTTCTATAGCTCAGCACAGAGGGGTTAAATGAAGCAAGAAGGGTTTCCCTGGCATAGGAGCAGCCCAGCGGCATATAACTGGAAAGAGTCCAATCAGGTAGACAGAGCTTGGTATCAAGTGTGTGGTAAAAAGTGCATGAGGAGTCCAGAGTCTGGATTTTCAAAGTGAAGTCCATCAGGGAGATGGAGCAGGGCAAGACAAGAACTAGAAGAACTAGAAGCAAAAAGAAGCAATATTTGGGAGTTCCTTATGTGAGGCAAATGTTGCATTACAATCACAAGTAAAAAGAAGTGTAAAAAATTTGAATCCCAGACAAATATTAGAAGACTTCAATTTTTAAAAAGTGAGTGCTCATTTTTAGGAAAGAAGGAATCATTCTTTAGTAATCCTTGAGTTCAAGATAAAATATTAGTCTTATTGCCACTATTTATTAAGCACTTCCTATATGCCAAATTATCAGGTTTTTTTCTGTGTATCTTATTTAATATTCCCCCCAATCCATAAAGTATCTGTTATAATCCTCACATTATAGACAAAGAAAAACCAAGACAGAGCAGTGAAATGGCTTATCGAAGCTTACAGCTACAAGGTGGCAGATTGCTTACTCATACTCCTGGTTTTGATGACAAAGGCTAAGTGTAAAACTTCCATTCAATAGTAATGTACTAGTTCTATGATTCTTCCTTCACTCTGGATATTGTTGTCATTGCCATAACAAGTGACAACAGCAGCAGCATTATCATCATCAACTTCATCTTTATCATGTCATACAGGACTATTCCCTAATTTTTTTCCTTTTCCATGAGTCTTTTTCTGGTAGTATCCAAAAGGTAATATTCCTCACCAAGAACCATGGCTGTTATAACTAAAGTTCCCTAAGAAATAACGTACTCTTTGGAAAATTATTATTCATCACAGTTTCCAGTTATAAAGACAAAAGTTGTCTGGGTGTATGAAGTGGAATTTAATCAAAAGATTTGGAAAGCTGAGGAGACTTATTAGGTGAGAACAAGGTTCTTCAATGATGAGCAACAGTTGAAAGGACTAAAGAATCATGGATACAATTCTAAGAACCTGAGATCATCTAGAGGGACATCCATGCAAGATGGGACCACAGAAAGGGTAGATCAAGCTGCCAAGCATCCCCCTATAATTTTACCTGAAGCACAAATAATACCTGAATCACCTCCAAAGATACTAACTGAAGCAGAATGAGGTGACCAGAGAGGCCCTCACTAGCAAACTCTCATTACTGCCTCTTTGGGTCAGCTTGGATGGAAAGCAGCTCACCCAGGAACATGGGAGACTAAATGTGCAGGGTTACCACCTTGCCCTGCTGAATGGGGCAGAGAGAGGTTGAGGAGTAGGATCTGAGCACAAACAGAATAATAATGGCACGGCACTCTTCAAATGATGGTTGCATATCCCTTTTGAAGGATCCATCATCAAGTCTCCCAAAGTGATTTTGTTTAAATATTTTATTTATTTATTTGACATTCAGAGATCACAAGTAGGTAGAGAGGCAGGCGGGGCGGGGGTGGGGGGAGGATGGGAAGCAGGCTCACTGCCAAAGCAGAGAACCAATGCGGGGCTTGATCCCAGGACCCTGGGATCATGACCTGAGCTGAAGGTAGAGGCTTTAACCCACTGAACCACCAAGGTGCCCCCCAAAGTGAATTTTATGAACCAAATAATCTATATTAATTTCTTATCATAGCTAGAAATTACCTCAAGTTTTTTAACTCACAGATCTAAAGGTCAGAAGTCTAAAATGGATCTCACTGGATTGAAAAACAAATAAAACCTGTTAGCAGGTCGGCATTTCTTTTTGGAGTCTCTAGGGGAGAATTTCTTTCCATTCCTACCTTATAGAGACTGTCCACACTCATAGTTCATAGCCCCCTTCCATTTTCAAAGACAGGAAATCTCCTTCTTGATCTCTGACTTGTTGGCTCTCCTCTCAGGTCTTCCTCTTAGGGACCTACCCACCTAAAGTCTCTAGTGACTACATTAGGCCCACCTGGATAACTCATGATTAGCTAATTAGCAACCTTAATTCCATTGTCTATTTAATTAGACTTTTCTAAGTACTATTTTTTTTAAGATTATTTATTTATTTATTTGACAGAGAGAGATCACAAGTAGATAGAGAAGCAGGCAGAGAGAGAGAGAGAGAGGGAAGCAGGCTCCATGCTGAGCAGAGATCCTGGTGTGGGACTCGATCCCAGGACCCCGAGATCATGACCTGAGCTGAAGACAGCAGCTCAACCCACTGAGCCACCCAGGAGCCCTTAATTAGACTTTTCCAGGTGAAGTAATATAGTCACAGTTTCTGGGGATGATAAGAGCATGGATATCTTGGTGAGGGGGTGCAAAATTTTGTTTATCACAAAACTTTTCAAATGTACCATTTCAAACATAATCTCTGGTTTTGTTAAAAATCCACTGTGATTTTAGTAACAGGGAGAAAACTCATTTTACTAGTGTTGGTGAAATTTTGTTGAAATTGATCAAAGTCCTTACCAAATCTTCAATGGCATTTTAGTACCTACATATCATTTTAGCTGCTTGGAAGATTATGTTCCTTTTTTGCCCCCCAGAATTTTCATTGTTCGTGACAGCCAGACACGCTCATGATTGACTTCTGTTTAAGCAAGGTGTCACTATTTCAAGCACCAGAATTGAATAAAATGAATACCTGCTTTACTAGTAAATTTAGATAGCTGCATATTAGTATAACAAATTAGTTCAGCGCAAATGGATTTTATTTTGTTTGTTAATCACTGTTGCTCAATTGTTTTGGCAAGTATCCTGGAACTGACAGTGGCTGCTTCTGAAAACTCACCTATGCTCTGGAGTCTAATCTAGAGTCCTTTCCTTAGAAGTAGGTTCCAGGTTCTAATTCTCACATTGAAATCCTGGTCTCTCTCCCAAATTTCCTGCGTGGCAATGTAATCTGTGAAGCTCTGAGGAATACCATTTGTCTCTTTCTCCAAATTCTCTTTTGAACGTACACTTTTTCTGATAATTAGATCAGTAGCTAGAAAGACACTTAGACAGTGGATACACCAATGTAAAGGCATGCAGTGTGACATTTTTATTCAACTTATCAAAAATTTTTCATATATATGACAACCCTACTATAAGACAATATATTTTAAATGCCTTGCTTTGATTTTAATCAAAGCTAAAGGAATTCATATCCTTAGAATTTAATTTGACTTAATTATGTAACATGCTTGACACATTATGATTTTATCTATGTATTCAAACACATATAATTTATTGGAATTGGATAAAATCATACCTGTTTGTAAAAAGCACGGATTCCAGTACCAATTTTAAAATACTACTTTTCCCACTTTCTAGCCCTGGGCTTTGGGCAAAGCACGTAACCTCCTTTTTTTAATGTTTCCTCATATATAAAATAAGTAGAAATGCCACAATTCATTTTATGAAATCAATGCCAAGATAAATTAATATATACAAAGCATTTAGAGCAATATCTTGTGTTATTAGAATATTTATTAGAATAATTGGCTGAAAGCTTTTTCAGTTGGAGTTATTCTTCACCAAACTGATTGACTATTAAGGATTACAAAGCTCTTATATGTATAGTTGGACAAAGAAAGTGTGTGCATGAGACTTTCTACAGACAGAGAACTTTGGAATTGGCCCATGATCTGTATTCAAGACTCTCTTTAGAGACATAGTCTTCCTTAATTTAACTCTTTAAAAACATTCCATTTTCCTGAAAACCTCTCCATCGTCAAGTAGATCTGCAAGGCTTCAGTCTAAGTTTTCCTTTTCACATGGCTAGATACATTCTGTAGTAATGAACACCAAGATACAAAGAAAGAAATTAATTTTAGGATTGATCAGGAGAACTAAAAACAGAATAAAATGGTCAGCAGTAGCACCGTAGAAGAAACATGAACTGCTTTTATGAGTGTACTTTAGAATTACACAGTAAGCTTCTAGTTCTCCAAATATTTCCCTCAGCATACTCAGCACCTAAGCATTAACCATTAAAACTAGTGTGTGGCTCAGTGGGTTAGGGCACCTGTGTGGCTCAGTGGGTTAGGCCGCTGCCTTCAGCTCAGGTCATGATCTCAGGGTCCTGGGATCGAGCCCCGCACTGGGCTCTTTGCTCAGCAGGGAGCCTGCTTTCTCCTCTCTCTCTGCCTGCCTCTCTGCCTGCTTGTCATCTCTCTGTGTCAAATAAATAAATAAAATCTTAAAAAAAAAAAACTAGTGATTAACTATAATTTCTAATCTAGGAAATTTTTTAGAGTACTTCACAAACATTGAAATATTAAAGAATACAGACTTTCTTATCTCAACTAGTAGCTCTCTGGGACTTATACTACAGCAGCTTGAGGACAGCCTTGTGGCAGATGGGCGCACTGAAAGAATTAGGGGTATTATCAAGGCAAAGATGTAGAGTGGGTGAACAAATTTTGAGAAAAACTTAAAAGACCAACTAGGCTTACTTTCCATTAATTGTTAGGACAAGCATCAAAGGAAAGGAAAACAAAAACAAAAACTTTATTTCCCTGATAGAATTAGGGGCCACACTCATCGAATCATGGACCTAACATTGTGACATTTGGAGGTCTCCACACAAAATTCTAACTTTCTTGTTAGGAAAAAAAGTTACTTGTTTAGCTGAGCGAAGAGTTACCTTTTACTGTTTCTCTGGATACCTCATCAATAAAATATACTACAAAGATGGAATTAAACAAGTAATATCTTAAAAAGTGACAAATTTTATGAAGAAAATTACATATTAAAGGGCTAAAAGTGATCAAAACCTGCTTTGTAAGTAGCTTTTATTCAGTAATTAAAAATATTCACATGGTTTTGATTTAGTGCTATGTGCTCTGTGCACATGTGCTATGTGCTATTGCTATGTGCTACCTCAGGCAGAACAATTCCGCTTCATATCTCTTGTTTCTTTCAACAACACAATGAACTATTAATTAATACCTGTACTTTATAGATAACAAAAATAAAAACAAGGACAGTTAAATAATTGCCTAAGTTCATATTGGTAAAGTGGTGGACTTAAGACATACATTCAGGTTTAAAAGTTTCTGTTTTAGATATGTGTGTATGTGTGTGTGTGTGTGTGTGTGTGTGTGTGTGTGCATATGAACAAAAGTTCTAGACCCCTTTGTCTAATTTATTACTTTTTCAAAATGAAGAAATGGTTTTACTCATGAATGGCCAGCAGGTTCTCTTCTTCCATCTTTCCTCACAGCCTCCCTAGGTCTTAAAATTTTTCATACGCAAAGATATGTAAAAGAATAATAACAGTTGAAGGCACTAGACAATAAGTGAGAATATCATAACTGACTAATTTAACGGAATTACCTTCTTATTCTGTTAAAAAGTTCCAGCTTTATGACCATGTATTGTAATATTATAATTTATCATTGTTGAGTAATTGTTTTTAAGAACCATCTTATATCATTAAGAGTTTCTGGCTCATGTGCACATTTTAGTTAGTTGATAAATTAAAAGTCAAAGTACTATTAGTCCAAAGCTATCTGTGGTGAATGCTTTGTGGACATAATGCAACAGAAAGTGAGGAAACCACCTTGGCTTTTACAACTGCAGGAGCTGGTGCAAACCAGAAGGAATTTGCCACATCCAAGACAGATGCTGCAATAAAATGACTAAATATTCTGAGTTAAGAAAATATGCAAACATTTGTATAGTCTGGCTTTGCGGACCTCAACAACAACAAGATCACCATTTTAGTTAAGGGATACATAACTTCAAGCCTACAAAAGCAAACAGAGTGTGGACCAAGAGAGAAAAACAACACAGAGGCACACAAAAAGACTTGCCCGGATCCGGGTTTATACCTCTTTAAAGGAGGCAGATTGTAAAGCATGTCAAGCTCTCCAGACATTGATGTCCAAGATGGCTTTCCTCCCCCAAAAGAAAAAAGGGTTCATTCGATTTAAGATAGCACTTTAAGGAGCTATGGTCATCCCAAAGCAATTTCAGACATTTGACATGTCAGACTGTGCTAAATTCTAATCGATGTACTCTGTATGAGGTTTAATATCCAAAATTTGTATTAGTCTGAGCTCATTGATTCAAATCACAAATATTTATTAGGCATTACTCACTATGTGCTAGATAAGGATGTATCTACTAGATAAGGATATATGTAACACAGGAAAATAAAGGTGAATAACACATCATTCTGTGCAAAAGTTGTGTTCAATACAGGGGAGATTAGCACCAGCCCAAATATAGTGAAAAACATAAGTAAAACTTAATAGAAGAAAGATGTCTGTATAAAATATAGGCATTAGTATAGAGACCTCAAAGTTTATATCAGAAAAATACTGAGAAATCTTTCAATCTACATGTTTCTTATGCCTTAGTCTTCACTGTGGAGGATGTGGATATGGGTAAGACAGATATTTTTCAAAATGTTTCAGGAAGATTCTGAAATGTAGACTACTATCACTCAAGTAAAGAAAGGAAAGAGGAATCTTTTCCCTCAGGGATGATCATAGAAAGCCTTTCAGAAAAGGTAATATAGAAATAATCCCTTCAAGTATCAAAAACAAGCAAAAACTTTAGTAGAAAAAGTAATTTCAGAGAAGGAAGAATCATTTCTATCAATGGTATGGGGCAGAATGTATGATTCATGATTTTGAAAGAACATCTATGTTAAAAGCCTTTAGATTTACCTCCCATATGGTGATACTTTAGTCTGATAAACATAAAAAAGTGAAGGATATCTATGTAAAGGCCACTTCTGCACTGGGGCATCTCTGAGGGAGTCTGTGATGGTTACCCCAGTGTAGTGTATGCAGGGCAAGCTTCATGGGCATGTGATCAGTGTAGTTGCACAGGGATTATACTTAGAAGAAAGCTGAATGCTCTGTAGTTGTTGTCTTGAAACTTAATAATTTTACCTTTGAATTTGCTGTTTGTAAGTGAAGTCCAGGGGAGCAATGGAACAGCTGCTGATGGCTTGGGGGCAGTATAGTTTCCCATCATCTCCCTGCTCCCCCAGCAAGGGGTTCTCACCCACTGTCTCCCAGCCTCCCAGAGTCTGGGCTTGCTCAGCCTTCCCTTTTACCTCCTCTGCTCCAGAACTGCTACAACTTTCCAGCTGGAATAATGACCATGTGCTTCTTTCACGGGGAGACCTGCATTCCTCCATCACCCTCTGCAGCTAGCAGGGACCTGGTCATAGGGAGACTAAGGGTTTGGTCTTCACATTCCACAGGACCTCAGGGCAGAGCATGCTAAAAACTTCTCTGTTCCAGGCTGGTGGCTCCATGCCCATGGAGCAGGTGAATCGGTAGGAGTGAAGCTCTGACCCACCCAAGATCCAAGTACTAGCATGTTCTAGGTTGTAATCTCTTGAGAGTCACCTGTCTTCCAGAGTTGAAGTGGAAAGCTAAGGGATGGGGAATTGATTTCCCCACTCATGGCCAAGGAGACAGGTCAGTTCAGTGACTGGCAAGGGGGGAAACTCAGCAGCTGGTGAATCATATACAAACACTGATTTCTAGGCCAGAACTCTGGAAACACGTGATACTCTACTCATGCCTTGCAAGTGTCTTCATGCCTCACGAAGGATGACGTTAAATAACAATACCCACCATGCTGTGTCAAGAGAGAGTCTGTGGAAGAACAGAAAATGTTTTATATTTAAGTACCCTTTATGCTTTTAGCATAAAAATGTACTATAAATACCTTATGATGAAATTACGATTATCCCCATTTTCCTGCTTTTAGAAAAAGGAACCCTTCCTTTTCAATTCATTCTAAGTCACTTTGATTGCACAGTTGGCCCTAGGTCTACGATTGCTTTTGTCTAATTGGCCTGAGTCTACTAAGGCCATTTGCCAAGATGTGAGTACTCACCAATCTTCTTGGGGTGTATGGACTATATTCCAGCCCCTTGTGAGTAGATGAGTCATTTGATTAATTCTCCCAACAGAATATGAAGTGAGGTGAGTTATCTTTAGGCCAAAGCAGTAGAAAGCAGATGTGCCTTCCCTTTTTTTGGTCTACCAATCTGATTAGACAAGATGTAACCTCCAGATTGATGGGCTCTAAGATTGCAGGATTCCTTCCTAGCATCTCTCAGTCAACATGGATTTACTGGTTCTAAGTTCAGTGAAAAGCAAACTTTAATGTGTTGAGCTGCTTAAAGTTGGGAGTTGTCTTATTTGATCACCCTACCTTGACTTTAAATAAGTCATGCAATCACCAAATAATACTTGTCTGGTCTACTCAAAACTTAGGAACTCTGTTAAATTGTCTCTGAGTTCCTTTTGGAAGTCATACGGTATCAGTCACATAAATTCCTTAGATTAATACTATTTAAAAATCATGTGGATTTAACCTCTTAGATAATACTATTTAAAAATCATGTGGATTTAACCTCTTCCTCTTCTCTATTTTTGCCATGACTTTAAAAAAGAAAGATAAGTGCATTGCATTGAGCCTCGGGACCTAGGCACCAGAGAAAATCCAGAAAGCCAGAATGGGAACAGGTAGTCAAGAAATGGAGAGAGGGGGCACCTGGGTGGCTCAATGAGTTAAAGCCTCTGCCTTCGGCTCAGGTCATGATCCCAGCGTCCTGGGATCGAGCCTCGCATCGGGCTCTCTGCTCTCTGGAGAGCCTGCTTCCTCCTCTCTCTGCCTGCCTCCCTGCCTGCTTGTGATCTCTCTCTCTGTCAAATAAATAAAATCTTTAAAAAAAAAAATGGAGGGAGCAGGGAAAGTGCCATCTCTACATATGACCCAGAAAGTCAAAGCAGACCACAAAGACATAGAAGAATGTGATATTTCACTTCTATTATTTTTGTAGTATTCAAGGAAAATATTAAACCAATGGACATGGAGTAAACAGAAGAAAATATTCCAGATTAGCCTTATTTATCTAGGCTTTCCATTTTCTTACATATTCAGCTTCCCTCATGGACACATGTGCTGATAAAACATTAAACTCTAGCTGCCAGAAGCATTGAAATAGAAATGGCCATATTCACAAATAGAAGACTTGTTTACTATTCTATTTCTAAACTCCATAATTATTTTAAATAGAAAGAAAAAAAAAAGAACATTTGAATTCCTGCCTCTATTAAATCACTTGATAATCAGGAGAAAAGGAAAACATGTGAAAATGCCCAAGCCTGCATTTAGATTTCTCATGACCCCTATCCCAGAAAAAAACAAAAAAACAAACAAAAACAAAAAACAGAGTTCCCCAGATTTAGTCATCTTTTTATTTAAAAAGTGAAGCCAATGGGGCGTCTAGATGGCTCTGTTAGTTAGGCATCAGACTTCTGATTTCAGCTTAGGTCATGATCTCAGGATTGTAAGATCAAGCCCCGCATCAGACTCCAAGCTGGGTGTGGAGCCTCTTTAAGATTCTCCCTGTCCCTATCCCTCTGCCCCCTACCCTCCCTCTTTTTCTGTTTCTCTCCAAATAAATAAATAAAAACAAACGGTGAAACCAAGGCACAGCTTTATTTTTATACTTTTGAATGTTTTAATTTGCTGAAGTTCTCAGTTGGCCCAGTAATTTAGAACCATAAAATGGGCCATGTAACCTGAAATCACACAAAGGGATTATAAAAATCAATGGAGTTCTTTTTAACATTGCTTTTATAACTAATGATAGCACACATCTCGAATATCTATGGCAAATTGTCATACTCTCTTCTAAGTTTGAGTCCGCTTCTAATTTTAACCCCCTTATATTTTTAGTGTCATGAAATATTTCTCAATAATCTTTTCTTTAAGATACTACTTATTTATCAATTTGAGAGGGAGAGGGAGAGCAAGAGAGAGAGCACAAGCCAAGAGGAAAGGCAGAGGGAGAAACAGACTTCTTCCAAGCAGGGAGCCCAAAGTGGGGCTTGATCCCAGGACCCTATGATCATGACCCAAGCTGAAGGCAGATGCTTAACGACTGAGCCACCCAGGATCCCCTATTTCTCAATCATCTTCCTTCCTGCCTTCCTTTTTTCTTGCCTTCCTTCCTTCCTTCTCTCCTTCCTTCCTTCTTTCCTTCCTTCCTTCCCTCCTTCCATTTTTCTCTCTCTCTTTCTTTCTTACATTATCACTTTTTCAGTTTCCCTGGGTTGCCCCCTTTCTTGTCACAACCACTTTGTTCATTTACATGGATAAGCTGGCACTAATTCAGGTCTTCTAGCTGCATATGTAAAGTCTTTGAATGTCAGCAGTGTCAGCTTTCCTACAATCATCTATTTCTTCTCTACATTCCATATATATTCAATTCAGATTTTGCTTCCCTCATTATCCCTTTTCATTTTCGCCTTTGTTTACCAAAGCCCTCTTTCATCAGTAGAATGTGACATGGGCTTATCCTTCAAAACAAGAAGGCAACATAACTCTACACTTTCCTGTCACCATGTAAACTAACAGATGTGCATGACCAATACCAACAGGCTTTAAAAGAGATGATGGGATTGGTCTCTCATCACAATCTACATCTGTTGTTTATAAAATAGCAATTTTTGAACTAAGAGTTATATCAGTGAAGTTTGCACTATGTCCAGTTATTCACTGCTAATATGCCATGGTGACTGAAATTTGAACTGTGTTGCTAAGGATTGGCATTATTTAAACTATTGTTAACTGACAAGCATGCATATTAGAACCATGGAGAGAACAGACTTCCTGAGTTTTCCAGTATTCTCAAATATTTAAACTGAGCTCATCATTTCAGATACTATTTCAGATATTGCTTGGTATTTTTGCCTTTTTTCCAAGACAAATACATTTTAACGTATTGTATAAACATAACTATTATTCTTTATCATTTATGTCCAAATATCAGACCTCAATGAGTAAAAGTTATTATAAAATTTCTGATTGTTTCCAATAAAGTCAGCTGAACTGGGCACAATTGACATATTTGCTTTATTAAAATTTAACTAATTGTTGAATTAGATTAGACAGTATCAAAAATACTGACCCACTGCCTTCATGAGAAGAAAGCAGATCTAGATGAGTTATCACAATGAAATGCTTCATTATAGTTCCATACAGGCTTATATAAAGTTATAGGATTATATACTGTGCAAACAGTGTATGTTTTTTGCAATTCATTTGGAATATTGTTATTTAAATGATGTAAATGATATTTTTAGCCCTGTACTACAAAGTTTCTCCCTGAAATTTGAACTGTTTTGGATTTTCCATGTTTAACAGTTGTGTAATTTGTTTAGTGTGATATGGGGAGAAATGCTAGATGTGTACTTAGAATGCCATGTGAGTTTCACCCCTGCTGCTTTCAAGAGTGCAGAGATGAGAGGGAAAGAACATTTCTTAACCTGGTGTTTGTCACTTTATACATGCTATTTCATTTTATTTTCATAACCAGCCTAGGATAAAAGCATCACTGTCGGCATTTTAAGAATGAAGAAATGGAATCTCAGAGAGAGGAGGCAACTTTTTCAAGAACACAATCTTAGTTGAGTGATATTATGGAGGCTTATATCCAGATTTGTCTAGTCCCAGAAGTTACACTCTTTTCATAACACCAACAAGTACAACATTTCTGCATTCATTGCAGACTTTTTTACTTAATGTATACTTGAAAAAATGAAAGATACAAAAGGCAAACAATTAACAATAATCACAAATCCATCAATACCATGGCATAAAATTGTGTTATGCATCATAAAATCACTTACCCTGATTTTAGTATTCACATTACCCCCAGAGGACTGTGTCAGCGCTTTAAAAGAACTGTTTACTGGCAGATTTTACTCGATCTCAAACATATATAGTGATAATGGTTAATATCTGTGGTTGTACCCTACTATATATTCAAATTATTTTAAGGGAGTCTTTTGAAAGGAAGCACAATTCCAACCTAACTCAAAAACTTGTTTTGAGACTTTAAGGAGTTATTGTATATGAAAGAGCCTTATAAACTTCAAATATTCTATAGGATTCATTAATATGTAGTTATATGTGTATTTTTCTTTACATATAAGAACACACCACTATTCCCAAAGGGTAACTCAAAGCAAAATTTGATTTCATGTTCCTAGATCAGTTGAGACAAATTCCATTTGATTATGCACAAGTATGGGTTATCTGGAAAAATCATTTTCATAGGTATCTTAAAAATTTACTATAGGGCAGTGAGTAAGAAAGGCAGCCAGAGAGGCAAGCATTTCTGGCACTACAAGAATTAAGGCATGTCGCCTCTAGCTGGGTCTCCATACAGTATTTCCATTGCTCTCCATTCTGCGTGCTATAAATGAATAATACCTCAGAAAATTAGAGAGCTAACTTTTTCCTAAAGGCATCAGATGTCTTAAGAAAAAAAAAAAAAGCCTACAGCAAGTCCAACATTAATGTGAACTACTGTGAATTTAAAAGTTCTGGAGTGAGGAATATCAAAAATTCCAGTTTCTAGAGACTATAGAATGAACACAGATATTATTGATTTGTACTTACAAATACACCATGCTATGTAAATGGAAAAAGAAATTTATGCTTCTAGATCTAAAGCATATAAACCAGAGGTATGAATTTTATGTGACTGTAAAAAAGGATTAATGAATGAGTGTGTGTCCTTGTAATAAATCATAAAAAAACAGACATATACTTATTTTTTGGCCATTCAAACTTATGTTCATTGTTCATTTCTCATAATGTCTCTTATGATTTTTTAAAGTCCTTAAAGTATTCCACTGAATTTCAACAAAAGCTCTTGATACATAAGGTAGCATTATAGACCTTTAATATACAATGTAAATGAGGTAAGCAGTCTGTGATTTATCCAAAGCCAAAAAGAAAGAAGAAAGAAGAATAATTAGGTGGATCCTTATATTAGAAAATTTTTAGCCCCTGTATTTTTTTTTATACTGTTTTATAATCAGACAACACTGACAACTGTCGTTTGCCTGGAATGTGTCAGCCACTTCCTAAGTATAGATAGATAACTTGCCTACTCTTTGGGATTTTATTTTCTGATAGGAAGATCTCAATTTAAATTCAAAATTCAAAAATTTACAGAATACAAATACAAAAAAAAGAATTACATCAAAAGGATTGGAGAATGCTGCTTTTAGAATCCTATCGGATGTCAGATGCTGATCTGTAGGTAAAATGGAATAAGCAGAGATCATATAAATTATTGAACACTATAAACTGAGAGTTTTTAGTGAGGTCAGAGATGTTAGAAGTGGCAAACTTTAGCACATTAGCAACAATCAGAATGTGGCTATAGAGGTAGTTGCTGAAATGGAGTAGAAACAAAAACCACTGGAGTGGAGAAGACCAGGAAATCTGATGCTATGGTGTAGAAAAGGTCCCCTGGACCATTCTTCAATCATTGAGGGAACTGTGGCATGTCAAAGTTTCTTTTCTTCTTGACTTGTTCTGTCTTTATCTTTTGCAAAGAATGGTTATAAAACTGACAAGGGTGATCAAGCCAGGTATTTAAAAATAATTCCTGACTTTTCCTCTTCACTTGATAGTCAGTCCCAGATTTCAGTTATCTTGTATTTAAAAATCTCAATTATATTCCTCTTCATCCCTTTTCCCCACTACTCTTGATGTTTTTCAGACTTTCATCATTCCCAGTTGAATTATTTCTAAAGTCTTATAACACCATCCTCAATTTCAAGCCATCTAAGAATTGTCAGAGTCATCTTTCAAAAATGCACTTTTCCCGTATCCCATAGCTACTTACTGCCTCAGAGCCTTCTGAAAACTCTAGTATCATCATAAATATTCCTCTCCACACCTGTATCTTACTCATTATATTATTCTTCTACTAGGTTTTCTAAATTGAATCCTCTTCCTCTTTTTTGGTCTTTTATGTGGAAGTTGCTGATTTTTCCACCATGCATTAAACTCAAGTTAGATGTAGTTAGTGCTATTTCAAAAAATTTTCACTTTCATTCTTAAACACAAATTATTCCTTTAAAGTCCCTGTCACCTTATACTTGGTCCTTTGGCCCTTCTTCAGTGGCTATCCTGGGCTGAAGGTAGAGCTTCTAGAAGTTGACTTGGCAGTAGATGAATGAATACTGGTCTGTTAAGTTTAAGATACTTGTGAGAAAGTCACTTGGAGATGAATACCTTCTTCTCTTCTTTTCCCTGTAGTAACATCTCTTTTTTCTACATCCTTTATTCTTTCCTTCCATCCTTTTCCCCCCACCTCTCTTCCTCCTTCCTTTGTTTTGTTGTTGTTGTTGTTATTGTTGTTTTATTGTTGTTGTTGTTGTTTGTTTGCTTTCTTGCTTTCTCTATTTTTCCTCTGTCAAGGAGGAAGAGAGCATAGACTTGTGATATCCCAAATCTCTGCCTATGAATATCTGGACAGCAAGTCTGAAACCCTTCAATTCAGTGGCCTGCAGAGGTCCATAGCCTCAAGTTTCATATATCCTCATGTCCTCTTCTTCCTCCCTGATTTCTGTTTCCTTGCAGAATTCTCTATTCTGGTACACATGTAAAATTTAACAATTTGCTTAATTAAAAAGAAATAAAAATCCTTATACTATGCATTTTGAGTAGAGTAGATTTCATTGGCATTTCAGTCAGGAAAGAACTGGGTTGCATAGAAGAAAGAGAACACTCTTATCATGCCGACAATACTCAATTACTCAAATAGAATTGTCCACCATTCTTAAAATAGTTTTCGGCATCCATATCGTAGGAGAATTTTGCTGTCATTTCTCACCCAATCCAATTTCTCTCTACAATCTCCTCTTAATTACACACATTTCTCCTCCTTATTCTTTCCCTCATTTCCTTCTCCTTTAGGTTTTTCATTTTTCTTTATTCCTTCTCAGGATCAGAAACAAAGGTAACATGCTTTTTGCCTTTTGCCTGACACAAAATGGCTTCCTTTTTCTCTGAGGTCTTCATATATGTCAACTTCTGTGCCCAAGTAGTTTATGAAGCTGTTTGTGACAAATATAAAAGAGTCAAACACTCACTAATAGAGCTGACATAATTTTTTTTTTTTTTTTAAGATTTTCCTTTCCCTAAATTGACTTAGCCTTACTCTTAACAATAGGATGAGGATACTATGTTCCCTTTCTTTCATCACTTAGCTTAACATTTAGTTACCGGTCCTCACCCTTCCTTACTCAACCATTAGCACATCCTGAAAAATTTGCTGTACAGCTTTCTATTTCTATGTGGTGCCAGGGATCTTAAGAGGAATATTACAGTGTTTGTGTAGCCTGAAGTTTCCATCTTTTTGAGAGCCTTTTAATACAAAATAATAACAGCCCACTTAGTTATGAAATAATATTTATTTGTAATGGGTAATAACAAATTATAAATCTTCAGTTGACAAATGTCACCAATAATTTTATAAGTCATTGAATAATAAAATATTTTTATTCATTAATACCTGACCATGCTCTATGTTACTTCTTACCTTCCTGCATTTTTTACTACAAAATTATCCCTTCATATGACAATAATTTTTCACTATTGTCTATACAGAAAAGAAATATCCTTTCTTTATTGTGATTTTCATATTCATTCATTAATTCATCCATTATCATTTATGTCTTTCAAAATGACTTCACAAGTCATTATTGGTGAGGTCATGAAAATTTTTAGGATCCTTGTCAAATTTGGGGAATTCATTCACAGATGAGCTCTGAGAGTGTTGGGCATTTCAAGTTTCCTTTCAGTGACTAAATATTCTTTGAGTTGACATCACTTGTAACAAATATGTTGTAGATGTCTTATTGTCTGGCATATTATACTTCTTATATTGTCTTCTTTGGTCTCTGAATTTCATGTCAACTTTACTTTAGTTCACCCCTTAATGACAAAAGCCCCATACCACCTGATAGGAGAACAAGTATGATGGGGGACATCAGTAGGGTGAGGGGCCATTCTTAACTGATTGTGGTTATAATATTATACTTGGTCAAACTTTACAACTAATGATCAAGTGAACACATTACTAAGACTTTTTGTAAAGGGGTTCAGGTAAGAAATTTAAACTTCTTTAGCTTTGCGTCAACTCAGTAATTCTTGGTCTCATGCCGGCTTTTTAGACACTTCCGGAACATTATGACATTTTTATTAATTAACTTATTTTTAGAGAGAGAGAGAGAGAGAATGGAGGGGAGGGGTATGGAGAGACAGAAGGAGAGAAAGAGTAAGAATCTCAGTCTCCCTGCTGAGCACGGAGCCCTGTGCAGAGTCCAATCCCAGGACCCATGACCTGAGCCAAAATCAAAAGTAGGATGCTTGGGGCATCTGGGTGGCTCAGTCATTAAGTGTTTGTCTTCAACTCAAGTCATGATCCCGGGGTCCTGGGATCGAGCCCCACATCAGGCCCCACATCAAGCCCCACATCAAGCTCCTTGCTCAGCTGGGAGCCTGTTTCTCCCTCTCCCAATCCCCTGCTTGTGTTCCCTCTCTCTCTGTATCTCTCTCCATTGAATAAACTTTAAAAATTCTTCAAAAAAAAGAAAAAAACAAGAATTAGGATGCTTAACCGGCTGAGTCACCCAGGGACCCCCACCTTATAACATTTGATCTACATAAGGAGCTTTAAGACAAAAATTTTATTTATGTTTTTCTCCCCTGACAGTTACAGATATATGGCCCACCTATGTCTTGAATAACCTCCTATAGTAGTTAACAATAGTAATATGTAATAATTCCCTGAAATAAAGGCATTTGTATCATAATAGTGGAAACAATGTAGTCTTTTTTTTTGACAAAATAATGTGATCACCAACATCTGATTCCAACAGAGATTTTGCAATAATAATAATATCCTAATAATTTAGGAAAGTGATTTAAATTACATTTAAATTGATGAATTGATTGCCTTTAAACTAAAATGAGTACTATCAGTAATAAATAATCTGATTTTCTCCTTCAATGACCTCTTCACTCTGGAACTTAATTTTTGAGTTAGGGTCTTGAAAAAGGAAGGAGATCTGGGTAATAACCACACAGCTACAAATCCAAATACCTCATCTCTTCCCCATGTCTGCGCCAGGTACCATGGCTCTATTGGATGGTATTATCTCTCTGTTTCCCAAGACAGAACAAAGGAAGTAGTCCATTCAGTCTGTGCCCACCTAATACATTTTCTGCTTTGAAGCTTCATAACCAGGTTCCCAGTTCAGGCACTTATCTTTATTTACTTAGAGTTAGTGTAAAAGACTCCTTAACCTCATCCTTTGCCTCTAGGATGCTCCCCACATCCCAAAACTAATCTATTTTCAGTACCATAAAAAGCACTTTCTGAGACACTTTTAATGTTATTCATGTTCTTAAATTTCATGAACATCTCCCTATGGCTTCCAAGACATAATTTAAATGTATTTCCACACATTATAAGACCCTCCATGTCTTGGTCTGACCTGTACGCCTGTTAATATTTTTCTTCTACCAATATAACTATGGTTCCAGTCTCCAGAAATATTGAACTTCTTGTTGTTTCTTTAGCAATCTGACATATCTTCTCTTTTTCTGTAATATGTGAGATATACACGTTTATATTTCAGAAGAATCCTTTTCATTCTTTAAGTATTCATTTCAAGCCTATACTTTATGAAGTCTTCCCTGACTTTCCTAGGCACAGCTAAATCCTTTTATGCATTCATTTTAGGGAGAAATTTGCATCTGAAAAAGCCTTACAGAATTTGTTTTCTCTTATGAGATGTGTGTGTGTGTGTGTGTGTGTGTGTGTGTGTGTGTGTGTGTATAGTGTCTCTTCACTCTTCACTCTTCACTCAGAGACTCAGAGTTCCCAGTTTTTGTTGGTTTATTAACCAAAAGAAATATATGATAAAAGTGTGTATATCCTCTGTTATTATGACAGTTTTTCAGGGGATGGAGAAAATATTTTTTTACCATATTATTCCTTGCATAATTTCATCCATTCATGTTTCTTGAATAACTCTATCTGTATTTATTGAGTCTAAAGTGGAATATCTTTTCCTGATATATAGCAGGTACTCAAAACAAAAGACAAATGGTATCACCCCGGTGAGTTGACATGCTGACCAGCTTCTTAGCCTCTAAATTCTACCCTAACTTGGTCATTCACCTGGCTCTAGTAGGCCAAACTTGAGAACAAAAGAGTTACTGATGTATTTTCAACTGATAGGCAGTGAGAAGTTGCTGAAGCAGTCCAGGCCGAAAACACCCTGGAGAATGGCACCAATATTTCCCTGTTGGCCAATACAGAACACTGGGGTTCAGCCCATAATCCCTCCACATCCAGTGAAGTACTTACATGATCCTTCTACCACAGTTCTGGAAACTCCCTCCTAGCCATTCCCACTACTCTTTATAATCCATCTAAGTTATTAAAAAAGTCATATATACTCAACTTCCAGATACCAATCTCACCTCTCCTAAAACTGCATATATGGGCCATTCTTACATTTTATCCATTGTTAATTTATAAATATGCCCTGTCCTTTCCCTTGGAACTTCCATCCTCCTGACATGATATCTTGAGCACCTATATACTTGCAGGGACCATAAGGATATTTTAAGACTAGACACCTTTCTTGTCTGTTCTCTTCTGTTTTTCCCATGCAGCCTCTCAGATATTTTATCTGGAGCAAATTACTATTCCTGTGCATTCAGGACCAAAAAAATACCTGGAACAAAGTGATATATTGATACACTTTGAATTAAATAACAGAATTCATATTTTAGTTCTGCCTATTATCTCTTTATGCTGGATAAGATATACAGTCTCATACTGTAAAGCATGGAACAAATCTTTAAAAAGTCCTGTTCCTTTCTTACCAACAAGAAGATGGAACACCTTGGAGAATATAACTAATTTTTAAGAATAGCTGGTTTAATGAAAGTCTGGCCTGGAATTCAGGTCTCTTGGAACCACCATGTGTAACCTCTAAGTCTATTTAATTCTCTGAGCCTTTTTTCCTTATCATTAAAATGACAACTGTATCATCCCTTTGTACTTCATAACATTATTGTAAGTAATCAACAAAATCATGGACATGAAGCATTCAGATAAGCAAAAGCGTCTGTACTAATATGCAATATTGTTAGTGCAAGGCCTCCTAGAACCCCCTTATTCCTTTGTAATCACAGATTGTCATTATTTCACTCTATTTTCTTAAATTGAGTTTTGATTACTAGATCCTCCCAAATTCTTTGTACACTAATTATATCTCTTAATGTGGTAAACAAGCAGCAGTCCATATGCATACACTGATCCCACAGTAAATTTTCCCCAATCTAAAATCAGCTAGAATTACATGCAGGGAGTATACCAAGCTGGAGTAGTAGATACTCTATGACTGAGGGGAAAGGAAGACATTGATCAGAAATAGAGACAAGAAGGAAATAACAGTAAGGATTGTCCATTGCAGGGCAGGAAAATGGAACGTAACAGTTTTTGTGCACCTAATATATGCTGGACATACTTACATGCATTTCCATATTTAATATTCACAAGATAGATGAGTAAGACTGAGGGAATAACTCATTTAAAACCTGTAAAGCCACAATTTAAGGTGGGCTTCTCTGTTTATTGAATACCTGTTCTTTTCACTACTCCATGGCGGCTCTTGATTTATCATTGCAGATAAACAAAATCAAAAACCTAGGAGCCAGAGAGCAGCAGATCACTGAAGTTTTCTTCAGCTGAAATAGAAAAAACAAAAACAAAAACAAAAAACTTGTAAAAATTCATTAGCCTCTGTCACAGCCTTCCTGAGGGAAAATCGAGGAACTTGACATTGGGTGATGGCCATGACTATGCCAGAGCCTTCCCTGCTGCTCTACCAGGAGCCAAAGGCTACAGTCTGAGGATGGGGAAAGATCTCCTCATCAGCCACAATGTTAGTGAATGTGGATTTAGGAGTCAAGCTAATGCTTTAACACTGCTGAAGTTCGCCTAACTAGTGTGATTTTTGGAAAGTTGCTTCAATCCATGAAATTAATCCGAGTTTCCGTTGTCAATATCACTTCCCTTCAGGATATCTTAAACAGTCTCAACAAAGAATCCCAGATAAAATTTTCCAACCCAATTTGTGTATTTCCATCCTTATATCCAAATGCCTAATCAATATTTCCACCTAAGGGTTTCATGGTAAAAATCTTACAAAGTATAAAGAAAAATTATTGAATGTCCTTACCATTTTTTTTCTTTAATGCTGGCCTTTGTTTATAAATAACATCTCAGAACTTTGCTTCCTCCTTTAAAGCCTTCATATACAACCTGTAGCAAATCCTATTAATTCTGTCTTTTAAATGTATTCATCCACTACTTTCTGCCTCCATTCCCATCACCATTTTTATTTGTCCCATGAGAAAAGCCATTTTTCTTTACATACCAACTCTTGTTCTCAGCCCCAAATCTGTTCTTCATACTTTTAACCAGAGCATCTTTTGTCAGTCCATAGCTGATTATGTTATTCCGAGAGTAAGTTCCCATTAAAGTAAAGTCAAGTCCAATGACCTTCACACTGTAATTTTTGTGAAAGATGTCCCTGAAGTTGTGGTGTGCATGGCCTTCTGTGGTCTGTGCTGAGGGCCTGGGATTTTCTTCTAATATGTAATTTTATCAACCTATGTTTCTCCTCTCTAATCCTTATCATGATTGGAGGTTATGGTTTGGGCTACTCTGTTTGAATCATATATTTCCTGATAGACTATCAGCTTTATTAAGATAGAATCTAGTGTATTTAGCTCTGTCCTTATTCCCTAGCATAATGCCCTAAACAAAAATTGTGCCAACAAATATTTGTTGAATAAAGTAATGACTAAATGGCTTACCGGTTGGCTGACAGTATAAATTGAATAATTCATTTTGGAATAAAGTTGCAGAGAGGTCACTGCTGTTCTGTAGAATAAAGTTCTGTAGAATAAAGATTATACAGCTCTCACTGTTTTGGTTAAGGAAGTATTGATATCCCTTTTCGTATAACTAGCTTATTTTTCAAGATCCAGTTTGAGAGACCTCACTTTCGTGATGACCTTTTGAAAATGTTAGCCCAAAACAATGTCAATTTTTTACTTATTCTGGAATTTTTTATCTACACTATCTCTTTCAGTACTTGAAATATTCTCTCATCTAATGACCTGGAAGATGGATGTGTTTATGTCTTTAGGCACATTAAGTATCAGTTCTACTAGGCTTATAGACTTTTGGAATTGAGTTCAAGACTGTACAAAATACAAATGTATTTTGTTCCTAACAGAGCCTAGCACTGTGCTGAGTACATAGAAGAATCAATAATCATGAAATACACACATAAGTAAATGAATGAGGATTTTGGAAATAGCTGCAAGTTTCAGTGTTATTTGGGATAAGGATAAGAAATATTCTGAACAAATTTATCTTTCATTATTTTAAAATGAGTGAAAGAAGCAATGGAAAAATTAAGACACCCAAGTGTCGTCTTTCATGACATCTGCAGCAAATACACTGCCATATAAGATCTAGAAACTTTTTTTCTCTGAAAATTTTATTTATCTATGAAGTTTTCTTTTTTCTTTTCTTTTACAGATTTTAACCCACTGAGCCACCCAGGTGCCCCTCTTTTACAGATTTTATTTATTTATTTGAGAGAGAGCTATCAAGAGAGAAAGCATGAGAAGAGGGGAGGGTCAGAGACAGAATGCTAAGCAGGGAGCCCAAAGTGGGGCTCAATTCAGGATTCTGGGATCATGACCTGAACCAAAGGCAGATACTTAACCTACTGAACAACCCAGGCACCCCTGTCTGGGAAGTTTTCTTCTGCTTTTTTCTTTATTTTATTTTTTTTTTCTTCTTTTAAATTCTAGAACATTGAATATCTTTGCTTTCAATTTTATTTTGTATCTTGGCAGAAATATCTCAATAATACATAAATTTTAAAAAGATAGCACACAAATTTTGAAAGAAAAATCGTATTAGTCCACCAATTCCTTCATTTTTATGCATTTCCTAACTTATTTTTTTTTAGAATTTAATGTTTGTTATTTTAGTTATAGTGTATGTTTGCTTTATTATTTTATATTATGATTTGAAGAATTAACTATTTCATGAATTTTCTTAACTTTATGTAAGTGACATGTTCATAAGAAGTCTTTTAATTAAATTTGTTTATATTCACTAAACTGTATTAGTCTTACCTTAGATGAGAGTTAGTCAAGATGGTTACTAGCATTTCTTTCCCATTTTAGCTTTTGATAAACTACTAACATTTGTTACATTTGTCTTCACTCACCATGAAGTTTAATGAACAATGATTCCCAATATTTCATTTGAAGACAAATATATGAAAATTACAGCTCTAGGGGTTTGTAAAGACCCAGGTTTAATTCATTCCTTTGACACTTACAGTTGTGTGATCTAAGGAAAGTTAACTATTTGAGACTCAATTTTTTATCTGTAAAATAGTTATAATTCCTACTTAGAAGGATGTTATATGAAAAACAGGTAAAATATGTGACAAAGCAACCTCCATGCTAGTTTCTTCCCCTGTTCCTCTTTAGTCTGCCCTTCTCTCATAATCACACCTTACCCTATCTTTATACTTTCTAATAAACTGCTTACTCCCCCAGCTCCCAACTCATACATTTTCCAAGGAGCTGAAATAAAACAAGGATAAATTTTGATTTCAGTTTTACAGCTGAGATGTTTGGTTAGTATTTTCTTTTCTTTATGAGCATATGGAAGAATTATAAGATGACAGCCATTTTTAACTGAATGGTAATCTTTAATAATAACAGCAGCTACAATAAAAACAATCACAAAACCCACTACTTATCAAAAGTTTGTTATGTAGAAGGAATGCCCTAAATATTTTATATGTATTATTTCTAGTGCTTAGAAAAATTCTATAATAATCACAAACTCATATTTTATTTTTTTTAAGATTTTATTTATTTATTTGACAGACAGAGATCACAAGTAGGCAGAGAGGCAGGCAGAGAGAGAGGAGGAAGCAGGCTCCCCACTGAGCAGAGAGCCTGATGCAGGGGCTTGATCCCAGGACCCCAGTAGCATGACCTGAGCTGAAGGCTAAGGCCTCAATCCAGTGAGCCACCCAGGCACCCCACAAACTCATATTTCTTTTTTAAGATTTTATTTATTTATTTGACAGACAGAGATCACAAGTAGGCAGAGAGGCAGACAGAGAGAGAGGAAGGGAGCAGGCTCCCCGCTGAGCAGAGAGCCAGATGCAGGGCTCCATCCCAGGACCCTGAGTTCATGACCTGAGCTGAAGGCAGAGGCTCAACCCACTGAGCCACCCAGGCACCCCTTAACTCATATTTTGGAAGAAGAAATAAACTTCTACATCTGAAGCCACACAGTGTGCAAATTGTAAAGAACAATTCCTATTCAGAAATGGCTAGTTCTCATTGCTGCGTTCTACTCAGTTTACTCCAAGTTGCCCTAATAAACATTTACAAATCAACCTGTAGCATAGGACTTCACTCAATGAAAGCACTTATTGCAAAAGGAATAAAGTTGCTATTTCAAGGTATTTAGGATAAATCACATACATATTTATAAATTGTTTATATGTACAACTTATTTTGTATTTTAATTTGATTATTTAATTGATTAATTATTTTATTTTGTATTTTAATTAATTTGAAAATTTGAGAGATATTAGTGGTGACCTCTTCCTGGACATCTATCAGCAATCTTGGTGACTGTCATAAAAATTTTGGAGCATCCATGCCATTGGGAACATAAATTAGCAAAAGGCTGAGAATGGAGTGTTGCAATAGTTTCCTTGCCATTAGAAGCATCACCCAGCATGGACAGAGTGTATAAAATTGTATAAAAGAAGCAATCCTCCTTCTGAATCTAATTAACTAACCATAACATAGATTTATAGATTCAAACTTCAACAACTAAAAAAAATTTAATTTCTAATGTGCATATAATCCACTTGTTCATTTACATGTATTTTCTCTTGATATTATTTATTCAGATGATGTAATATTCTAACCTCAATACTTAGAACAAGGGATACTAGGTTGATGATGAAAGTGCTTAGTGTTAGACCATTTCAGGAGATTATAGAGTAAAACTACAGATCTATGTGATCTTGTTCTTTAGGTGTTTTGATGAGAAGGTGCCTAGCTTCCCATACCATGGAAATGTGTAGAGAAGGTGGGAGTTAATTGAGACATTAAAAGGACACATTTTAGATGAAACGGGAAGGTCACGCGGGATTACTCCAGAATAGACGCATCAGGAAGGGAGTTCTAGGCCAAGGTAGTGTCACTTGAGAAAGCCTTGAGTTGACAGAAAGCTTGGAAAGTTTGGGGAACTACAAACAAAGTATACTGAAGTACCATCTATTAGACTTTTGTTTAAAATCAAAAGGAAGTCATGGAAGGGTTATAAGTTAGTTTAGATGCTATTACATGTAGGAAGCTGGCAACTCCATTTAAATAAACAGAACTGTGTAGGAACATATGGACTGGTGGAAATACAAGTCCAGAGATTGAGAAGATTTCAGGAGTGATTCAACCTACTCTCTCTGGTATTCTTTCCCCAAGACTCCCTTTTGTTCATTCGCTGTAAGTGGATTTCTCCATGATTCTGAATTTTCTTATGGTGAATAAATGGCTCTAGCATTGTATAATATCCAGAATAAGACTATCTCACCTAGTGACTTTTTTTTTTTTTTAAAGATTTTATTTATTTATCAGAGAGAGAGAGGGGAGAGAGCGAACACAGGCAGACAGAATGGCAGGCAGAGGCAGAGGGAGAAGCAGGCTCCCCGCCGAGCAAGGAGCCCGATGTGGGACTCGATCCCAGGACGCCGGGATCATGACCTGAGCCGAAGGCAGCTGCTTAACCAACTGAGCCACCCAGGCGTCCCCACCTAGTGACTTTTTTGTAGGCTCAACAAAACTTCCTATCCTAAAGCCCATAAAAAAAATTTCTCATAGTCGACTGCCCTGAGACTGTTTCTACCAGGGAAATGTACCAAGAAGCCAAATCTTAAGTTTAGGGGAACTAATGATTATGATAAGGGAATAGGATTAACTTGACCAATCAAGTCAACCCCTTGATGACAAGTAAAGTAGTAAAGGAATATATAATCAGTTTTTCTTTTTTTTTTTTAAGATTTTATTTATTTATTTGAAAGAGAGAGGGAGAGTAAGAGGGAAAAGCAGACTTCTCACTGAGCAGAGAGCCTGATGCAGGGCTTGATTGAGGACCTAATCGACTGAGCCACCCGGGCACTCCTATAATCAGTTTTTCTAACCTCATGCTATCCATGTAGAAGCAAAGGGCAACTAAGTTAATAAGAAATGGGAGAGTGTGAGTGGAGAATGGAAAAACAATAATGCCCAATGCCATTCTTAGAGAATAACAAGATTATATTTTCATTTAAGGTAGATCATAAAAGTCTGCAGTGTGGAGGGGCAGCTGAGTGACTCATTTGCATGTGGGACTCTTGATTTTGGCTTGGGTTGTTATCTCAGGGTCATGATTCAGGGTCCTGAGACTGACTGCTTGGGCTCTGTGCTCAGCAGGGAGTCTGAGATTCTCTTCCTCTGCCCCTCCCTACTCCTGCTCGCTCTCATTCTCTCTCAAATAAAATAAATCTTAAAAAAAAAGTCTGCAATGAGGAGAATGTCCAGGTCAAAGAAGGTGAAAAGGGTTGGAGGTAGAGACTGTCTTAAGAGGTCTTTGCTGTTATCTACTAGGAAGTTGATGGTGCCAGCACTAAGGTGTTGAAAGGGATTGAGAAGCAACAGATTATGTGATCAATTTTCCTACTTGTATTTTTAGTTGAGATAGATAATATCATTAGTAGTATCATGACTGTTCTTAAAGAGACATTTAAAAAAATTCTAATTATATCTTCTTTCACAGGATGTTAGTGGGATTTTAATGTTATATTTTCTTGGTGTTTGTACATGACAATTGGTAATAGCATTGATGGAATTTATATATTTCTATGCAGTTTATTGGGTAAATATATGCATTTGGCATTTTAATCAAATTCTATAAAACATAATTTGAGGTAACAACAGTGCTTTGGATAATTGTTGCATTTTATTATATTCAATATCATACTAACATTTGCATTGCTGCTTCTTTTTTTATCATTATAGTTTGTCCAGAGATGAACATTTTTGTAATAATCTGTTTTCTGAGTTTCCATTTATTTTCTTCATAGGGATTCTTTATGAAGAATCATATAGATTTCTTTATAGAGATTCTATAAATTTATATAATTCTGTATTTCAACCTCTTCACTCTAATCCAAAGGCAGCCACTTCATTGTTCAGTAATCATCTGTTTACTTGCTGTCTTTTTTAATAAGTATAAGGACCATGATCATTTTAATTATAGCAGCATTCTCTGTATGTGTCACACTATCTGGCACAAATACATACTAAATAAGCAAATTAATTAAATGGTATTCATATTTAATACTGCATAGTATAAATGTGTGTATATATTTAGTATTCACTAGGTAATAGTAACATATATGGTACATATATATGTATGGCCTCTCTCCCTTTTTCTCTTTCTATATATGTATATGAATATATGTACATTTGGTGCTATGTGTAGCAGATGCCCATATGGCAGTGCATGAGAATCCTCTGGGCCAGGAAACTGTGAGGAAACAAGATTGTTCAGTAAATTCCAAGGTAAATTCCTTTATATTCTTTCTTCCTCTCTCATAAAAAAAAAAAAAAAGAACAGAAAACTTTCTTAAAGATTCAGTAGATAACTCTCTTCAGTAGCCTCTAAGTAACATTTAAATCCTGTGCGTTTCTTTTTTTCCTGTTAGTTCTTAGCAGCTGATGCTTTTTACAAACTATTTTCTGAGAAACATGTAGCTTTTTATTATAATTTTACATTCAAAAATGAAAGTTTATCAGTATTTTAAAACATCAAGATTTAGGGTGATTCAGTAAACACTCCATGATTCTTTTTTCTTTTAACATGATAATACAGGTACTTGGAGGAAAAAAAAAAAAAGATACTGTTCTCTTCATTTTTTTTTTCTTTTTTAAAATTAAAGTTGTGGTAAGATTACCTGGATATCCAGTGAAAATAAAATACAGTAAGTAGAGATTTTTGTTTGGGACCCTTCTAGTGCATGCATTGATTAGCCTCCTCTGCCTTCAGTACTACCTGAGAGTATTTACACTGTTTACCCCTCCTCTATCCCCACCCTGCAGTGGAACTCCAGATCTGTTCCATTAAAGCTCTTCAGCTTTGACCACATCAGTCTCTGAATTTTGGTGAGATACTTACAGAAAAGTAATGTCAGGTGGTACTGGAATGAAATTAATACTTTTTGTTTGTTTATTTTTAAACCTTTTTTTGTGTATGTGGAACATAAGAAACAGAGAAAAAGGCAGGAAACTTAAATATCCAACTACATATCACTTCATAAGGACTATAACAATGTAGCCAAACTCCAATTAGTAATTAGAAAATTCCTATAGCATGACAGAACCCCCCATCTTGTGCACTATTAATGATATCATGATTTTTATAATTGTATCTTCATTTATACTAATAGCTTTTGCATCAAATATGCCTTTCTAGATGTTTTAACATACATTTGTTTGTTCTTAAACTTTATACAAATTCAATCAAATAGTATAAACATTACTTGCATTGAGCTTCATTTTCTCAATATTATATTTTTAGTTTCAACAATGTTATTGCATATAAATGTAGTTTGTTCCTTTTCTTTTTGCAACGTATATTACAGTTGTGGTAGGTAGAATCAGAAGATGTCATTCCCCCAAGACTTCATACCCTAATTCCCAGGACTGTGAGTATTGAGATACTCATGAAGGATAGTTGGAATGCTGAAGGCAGGCAGTCAGGGACAAGCCCCACCCCTCAACTGCTCTAAGAGGAAGCCACCCTTAAAAGGATTTTACACCACCCTGGAAGGAGCCCTCCACCCTTTCCCAGGTGACAAAAACCAGACTGGATGGACAGGAGCAGATAGGGTTAATCAGATTAAAAGAGCCCACGAGGAAGCCCATTAAAAACCCCTAGACTTAGAAACTTCTGTAGCAACCTTCTAGGATCCTCTCCCTCCTCAGAAGCTTTGTTCTATCACTTTACTATTGCTCAATAATCCTTGTTTTGCTTCTCACCACTCTGTTTGGTCTACCTCTTCATTCTTCAAAGCAGTGTGACTAAGAACCACAGGCAGGGATGGAGAAAAAGATCCTGAAACAATATCACCCCCATGGCTATTTTATTTATATTTATTATTATTTTATTTATATTTATCATTTTATTAGTATTTATTGTTTTACTATTTTACTATATATGGCAAATAGATATTACAGGTGTAATTAAACTTACTATTCAATTGACTGTGAGTTAATCAAAAGGGAGATTATCTGGGTGGGTTCATTCTGATCACGTGAACTCTTTAAAAGCTGAGAGTTTTCTCCAGCCAGTCCCAGAAGAGGACAGAGAAATTCAAAGCATAAAGGGGGATTTGACAGGAAAAACTTTCTGTTGCTGAGGACTCAAGAGTGAGCTTGACATTTTTAGAGCTACCTGTTACTAACAGCTGGCAAGGAGACTGGGAGGAACTTTTAGTCTTATGACCACCAGGAACTAAATATAGCCAACAAACTGAATGATGTTGGAAGCAGGTACTTCTTCAGAGTCTCCAGGTAAAAGGTCAGGGTGATCTTGATTGGAGAAGTCCACCTAGCCAATCTAAATTTCTGAACTACTGAACTGTGAGATTATAATGTGTGCTGTTTAAAACCACTAAATTTTTGCATTTGTTCTACAGTAACAGAAAACTAATACAAGATTAGAAAAGTCTTACATAATATTTTTATACATTCAAATGTTGATATATATTTGGGTTCCTAGTTTAGTCCCATCATATGCAATGGGGTTATGAACCTGCTGGTGCTTATCTCTTGGTTCACATGTGTGTATGAACATATACATAGGAGTGTAATTACTTAGTTAGAAGATAAACCATTCTATTGGTTGTTTAGTGGTTTCTCATTGGGATTCTTAAAACATTTTTTTCTGATTACTAATGAGACTAAGAATCTTCACGTATATTCATTGGTAATTTAGAAATTTTGTTTTTGAAATGCCTGTATAGATGTCTTAGTTAGACATATTTTCCACTAGGTAATTTACCTTACCAATTTCTGGGAGTAATTTTTTTTTGTCAACTTAATTTATATTTTCAAAATTATTTGTATAAACTTACTTTTAATATCCTCTTTGAAAATTTATGAAGATTTTCCCATTTTAATTCATGATATTGATGGTTTGTGCTTTCTATTTTTTCTAGATCAATCTCATCATTGCTTATCGATTTTGTTCTTATTTGTTCCAAGTAAAGATTTTTGCTGTGTTGATGCTTTCTATTATATGTTCTTCTTCTGTATTTTAAGTGTATCCTCACTTCATTAATTCATTTTTTCTACTTTTTCATATCTAATGTGCTCTTTGGTTTTCTACTAACTTTCTTATTTCGTAAAGATTAAAATGTTCTTATGACCTTCATTGTCATGTCTTCTTTGACAAAGGAATTTTTTAAGTATAGTTGACACAACATTACATTAATTTCAGGTGTATAACATAGTGATTCCGCAACTGTATACATTATGCCCTGCTCTCCACAAGCGTAGCTATCATCTGCCAACATATAACATACAATTGACAACATTCTTTATACTGTATCTTTCATCCCTGTGATGTATTCATTACATAACTGGAAGCCTGTATATTCCACTCCCCTTCACCCATTTTCCCCTCCCCCTCACCTTCCTTCACCCTGGCAACCATCAGTTTAGTTTTCTGTGTTTATAGGTCTATTTCTTCTTTTGCTTGTTTGTTTTGTTTTGTTTTGTTTTTAGATTCCACATATAAGCGAAATTATATGGTATTGTATTTGTCTGACTTATATCACTTAGCACAATATCCTCTTGGTCCATCCATGTTGTTACAAATGGCAAGATCTTATTCTTTATTATGGCTAAGTAATATTCTATTATAGATAGATAGATAGAACGAACTTACATCTTCTTTATTCATCTATCAGTGGACACTTAGGTTACTTCTATATATTGGCTATTGTAGTTTATGGGATTTTAAGTGTACATTTCTTAACTTCAAAATATGTAAGGGTGGTAGGGAAATTTGCAATCTGATTTCTGGCTTAATGGCATTATAGTGAGATATTAATGGCTTAATTCCTTTAAAATGTGAAATATTTATTTTATTTCCCATAGTGTAGAATTTTTTTAAATGTTCTGTGCATGCATAAAATTATTATCTTCTATAATTGTAGGAAGCAGTCCTATGCATTTTTCTGTTAGGCCATATGTTTTGATTTTATAGTTCAAATCTAAAAATTTATTGATATTTTTTCTGATCTTCTATAAATCAATGAGCTATGTTAAAATTGTCTATTATAATTTTAAGTTGTCTTTTTTTAATTTTTTAAAGTTCTATATGCTTATGCCTTACATATTTAATTTATATTATTAAATACATAAACATTTAAAATTGCTTTAGCTTACCAGTAAAATAAAGCATTTTTATGATTAATAAATTTCCTTTTAATCTCTAACAATGCTTTATTCCTTAGTATGTATTTTATTAGATATTAATATAGCTACAATTGCTTTCTTGTGTTTGTACTCATGATACAGTGTTTTCTATTCTGTATTTTCAAGCTTGCATGAACTAATATTTCAGTTGGCTATCTAATAAACATAGTTGAGTTTTATTTTTGTACTTAATCTATTTTTTTTTAATCAGAAGATTTTAGTACATTTTCATTAAGGTAATTCTCAGTATTATGATTTTAAATCTACCATTTTAATATCTGCTTTCTATTTCTACTTTTCTTTCCTTATACATTTTACTTTTTGACTTCTTAAGATTATGAGGATTTTTTTTTTAAGATTTTATTTATTTATTTGAAGACGGAGATCACATGTAGGCAGAGAGGCAGGCAGAGAGAGAGAGAAGAGGAAGCAGGCTCCCTGTGGAGTAGACAGCCCGATGTGGGGCTCGATCCCAGGACCCTGGGATCATGACCTGAGCCGAAGGCAGAGGCTTTAACCCAGTGAGCCACCCAGGCGCCCCAGATTATGAGGATTTTTTAATTATTACATTATCTCTCAGTTATCTGGGACATAACACAGTCTCCCATTATTTTATGTGTATGCATTTAATGTTTTCCAATAGAGTTTTCTGTCATATGGAAATTTTCTGTATCCGTGTTGTCCAGTATAGTAGCCATTAGCCACATATGTCTACTGAACAGATGAAATGTTGCTAGTGTGACTGAAGAACCTAATTTTTAATTGGATTTTAGTTTACACCTAAGTTTAAGTAGATAGTGACTGTGGCATTGAAAAGAACAGCATACACATTAAAACTTGTATCTTTGGGGGACCTGGGTGGCTCAGCCCATTAAGTGACCAGCTTCAAGTTGTGATCTCAGGTGCCTAGGATGGAACCTCTATGTCAGGCTTCAGGCTCAGTGCGGAGCTGGCTTGAGATTCTATCTTTCCCTTCCCTGCTAGTGCTCTCATGTGTGCACGTGCTTTCTCCCTCTCTCTCTTTCTCTCTCTCTCTCTCAAATAGATAAATCTTTAAAAAAAAAAATAAAAGTTGTCTGGCAAGTTAAACATTTCTTCTTTGGAGATACTCTCTCCATTTCTCCCTAGCCTTTTTAAAGTAAAAACCTCTCCTCTTCGATATTCTACAATTTTTCAGTGACGTGTTTATGCATGTGGTTTGTTTTATTTAGCATTCTTGAGGGATTTTTTTTTTTTTTTTGAAAATGTGTTTAGACTTTAATAAATTCTGGAAAACTTCAGATATTTTCTTGTCAAATATTACTTGTTATTCATTCTCTCTTTTCATTGTAACACTCCAAAATAATTAGAAGTTTAACATTCCTATTCTATAACTTACTTTCTTAACCTCTCTCTACTTCATGTATTTGATTCTTTCAGGTGTATTTTGGATATTTCCACCTCACTTATATTTCAATTCACTAATTCCCTTTTCAGAGATGTCTAATTTATTGTTTTAATCAACTGGTATATTCTTAATTGTTATTATTAATTAACATTATTATGTTTTTTAAGGTTCTAGAAGTCCTATTTGTTTTTCTTTAAAATTTCTTATGCAGGGTTTTTTTTTTTTCAGTAGTTTATAGCTTCTTAAAAACTGCTTTGATCTGGTATTTTATTTTGCTATCATTGTAATCAGAGTTGTTCCAATTTCTGTGTGAAATAGTTCCAATTTATGACTGCCAATAGTCACTGTCCATTACATATGATTCTTATCGTTATCACCTTGCCTCCTGGTGTCCCTCGTTATTTTGGTTGCATTTGAAAAAATCTGATTAAAAATTTGTGACCTAGGGAATGCCTGGGTGACTCAGTGGGTTAAGCATCTGCCTTTAGCTCAGGTCATGATCCCCAGGTTCTGGGATCAAGCTCTGCTCAGCAGGGAGATTACTTATCCCTTTCCTTCTGCCCCTCCCCCTTGCTCATGCACACGTGTGCGAGCACGTTCTCTCTCTCTCTCTCAGTCTCTTTCTCAAATAAAATCTTAAAAAAAAATTTAACCTAGGTTATTATTGTTTACTTCACTGAGGATTTTTATTTGCTTTTTTCTGGTGCCCAGGTATACTAAGAATGTACAGTTATCCGACTGTGACTGAGCTCTCTCTAGAGTATCTTCCTAGGTTGTTCAAATAGGGCCGCAATTTGTGCAAGTGCTTGTTTATTGTTATTTAATCCCAGTTTCAAGAATGCATTGCTTTGGATGTTTACCCAAAATACAAGAGTTCTATCAGGACCATATCTAAATGAGCCTTCATTTTTTATACCCTAACCACATGATGTCAAAAAACAGCCTCTCAGCCCTTCTTCTGTATTAACAAATGATCACATCCACAAACGTACTATTTAGTAATCTGGATGTTTGTCTTCTGCCTGCTGCTTAATTTTGGCCTGTAGTTTTGGAAACTAAAAAAACAAAACAAAAACAAAAAACCTTAATTATTATTTCTCTAAACTCTGTTTAGATTGTACCCGGAGTACAAAGTGTATGAAATTATGTACCTGGAGCACAAATTGCATAAAATTATGCTGATTCATGAGCCAAGTATGCTGATTTATGGAATGCTATAATAATCTCTATAGCTGGGAAAAAGACAGATTACAAAGGATCACACAGATTCCAGTTTTTCCCACAGTAATTATAATCTAAAAGCTGTCAAGCATATGACCTGCTGGACGATGAAAGTACTCTAGTGGATGATTTTATTTCAGATAGATTTTATTACTTATTACATTTCCATTTCTTTCTTGAAAAGACAATGAGTCATGGAAGAAACATTCTAGCAATCTAACATTGCCACTATGAATTTGATATGAGACTATTTATATAATTTCATTACAGTTCTGCCTCTGCATGGAAAGTAGATTTTTATTTTTAAAATATTTACTAAATCAAAGTGTCCTTTCTTATATAAAGAACGCCTACAAATTATGTCAGATTTCCATGTATTGTTAGTCCCCTATACTTTTTTTATCTTGGAAACATTTTATGCTATAGATATAAACGCCAAATTGTGTAAATTTATGAAATATTTTGTGTACATCAAGCACATTGGAATTTTTAAAGTCAATTCACTTTGTAATTACATCTGCAAAGACACAAGTACATTAAGTTTTGTGGACAGTCTTCGTTTGACGTTTTGTTTATGTCATTCTAAAACAGTGATTTAAATGATATTTAATTGGATAAAATTGTACCTATTGTAAGAAATTGTTATATCTAAAATTTTAAAAACTCATGAGTTAGGAATTATAAAAATAAAGCCAGAAAGAATAATTTCCCCTTTAGGGTATCATACTTGATTTTTAAATATCCCTACAGTCATGTGGGTTAAGCTTACTCTACCAAAATGCACAGTCGTATTTAGATAACCAAAGATTTGGAGATACTATTTTCCTATAGCCAGAGACCTTAACAGTATAATAAAATAATTCATTAATTTTCATTTACTTCTTTAGAGACTGGTTAAACAAGGCAAGATTACATGATTAGGTGTGAATTTTCTGAGTAAAAGCAGCCTGAGACATAGAACCCCACCAGAGTTACCCATGCCAAAAGCCTTCTGAACTAGTTTGTTCTGTTATTTATATTAGTCAGTAAACTATGGAAAAAGACCTGTGTTTCATGGGTTTTGAAAAAACATTGAAAAAGGCTTATTTGCCATAATTAAGACATTCTTACTCAATTTTTATAAAATAAACAAATTACTGTTTATTTTTAATAGTGCTCTCCCAGAATACAATGAGGGACCAAGTAGCCAACACCATGAATTGCCAATGTTGCCATGTATGATCATTATAGCCCTTACTGCATAAATCTTTTAATGCTGATTGTCTCATTTAATATTCAGTATAGCCCTATGAGTTAGAGAATACTATTTTCTTGTTCTTATCTAGATATGAAAACCAAATATTTAATTGTCCAGTGCCCTAAAGTTAGCAAATACCAAATATCAAGATTTGGACTTAGGCAACATGGTTCAACAATCAGCTCTTTTATTTTCTTATATTTAATATTTTTTTAGAGTGGGGGGGAGCAGGCTCCAATACACAAGGCTCAATGATATCACAATCCTAAGATCATGACCTGAGCAGAAATCAAGAGTCAGAAACTTAACCAACTAAGCCACCTAGGCTCTCCTGCACAGTTAGCTCTTTTAAAACTGCATTTAAGTTATTTTCTGGAAGACAGGAAGTCTGTAAGTAAGAGATCAAGAGAAAGCTACCCCAAAAAAGAGATTTCAAGTAATTCTTACAGTCATGAAAAGGAAAATTCCAAAGACTGGAGTCAGAATTCACTGGCACCATTATGAAAACAGTGCTGCTTTCAGGAGGGTACACACAGGCTCCCACTCCATAAAGAATAGTCAGAAGTATGGAAGGAGTTGGAGAAGACTGGACCAGCATGCATATTTAATAGACATGCATATTTAATGGCTCACTGTTCTGTTGAGCATGTTTTGAGTTCTTAACATCATTTGGGTGGTTAATAAGGAGCAAGTTGCCAGTGGCAACAACCAATTCTTCGAATTTCTATGAATAAAACCTGCGGCACATGCAGTGCTATGTTTTAGTAGAGTTCCAGTGCATCTTTATGTCTCCAACTTATTTGTTATTGAGCAAACTCTAGGAAAATAAAGTGTAATATCAAGATAGTAGAATAGGGTGAGGAAAAGAAAAAAAAAATCGTAGTGCTTAAATACAACAAAAATGTGTGTCTTGCACACATTCACACCTAAATGGGGGATTTTGCTGTTCTTGGTTACTCAAGAATCTGGGATAGCAGAGGCTCTGTCTTCATGTATATATCATAGATTATTGAAAAAGGAAGAAGAAATTTGGGGAATTACATACCAGCTCTTAAAGCTTCCATTCAAGAGTGAAATGTGCCATTTCTGTTGGTCAAAACAAGTCCATATGATAATGCTTACCTTCAAAGGGAACAAGGAAGTGAAATGCTATATTGCCTGGAAATACATAATGATCAACATAAATGTCTGTCACATACAGAGAAAGTGTGGCACAAAATCTTAGGAAATTTTATGACCTCTTCTCAGCAAACCAGGCATCAGAAATAGGTCAGAATGTGACTATATTCAGGGTAGTAGCAATGTGGGGTTTTTGTTTGTTTTGTTTCAGAAATAACACACTATAACCTACCGGGTATCTTCAGTCACTCAATTTAAATAAATGGTAGGGGTTTCTACCCTGGAATTTTAAGGACTTATAAAATTTATTTTGACTTTGTACAGATGGTATAAATTGTTAATTGCTTGATTCACCAGTTTCTACTGAACTAACCTGACAGTGGCCCTTTGATGGAAGAAAGCACAAGTTGAGAAGAAACCAAACTTAGGACATCATCCAGAACCAGTGATCTACAAGGGCCTGAAATCTGGGCAGCCTCTTCGATAGCTCAGTCAGGCATGAACAAGAACACTTTAGGGCAGTGAGCCATTCAGCTCTTGATATATTACAGTTGGCACCTATGGAGAGATACCTGAGGTGAGAAATAAGATGCAATTTCAAATACATAAATAAGTCTGCCTGCAAAGTCTTTTTCTCAAGAAGAACATACAATATAACCTTATGAAACAATATTCCTTTTCCTTGTCAAATTGTTTTTGTCATCCAAAATAGTCATAATATTTTCTTTTCATATACCTTAAAAATTTAACTCCTGTCTCTTTTAGTTACTTCAGTATATACTTCAATATATAATGATTAGATTAGAGCAAGTAAATAAATTTAACATCCCATTTTTACTTAATTAAGGCAAGCATAATGTACTGTTTGGAAGAAATTATTACGTTATGATTTTTTAGGAGAATCATTCAATTGGATAGAGAATTTTAGTGATTTAAGATGTTTTATTCCACAAATTTAAAAATCTCTGATGGCTACAAGTAGGAAATTTGAAGAAATTCATGTCATACATATTTCTTCTGCATATCCTTTGGAGACATTTACTCTTAGCATTAAATGAAATAAAATTACTTTTATTACACGTACAAGAGATCTGAGATTATGCACTTCAAAAAAAAAAAACCCATCCAATTTGACAAGGACATATCTTTTAAAGATTCTTAAATATATCATTTTTATTTTAAAGAAGGAAAGTATCAGTTTTTGGTCTTAGAGAAATTATAGGAAAAATGAAAAACAATCAAAAGTGATTATCCCTTAAACATGTATTTCCTGGATTCAGATTTAGGAGACCTGGGTTTGAATATAAATCTGCCATTTACTTTCTGTGATCTTTTGTCAAGTTATTTAATTCCTCAGAGCCTCAAATTTCACATACTACTTTGTTAATATTTCACATATTATTTATGCTAGTTTGTACTAAAAGCTGAGACCACAGCCCAAATAAGAGAAAACCTAGAATACCCAATTACTGTTAGGGATAAAACATTTGTATCTGAGGCCATAGAAAATATTTAGTGCCATGTAAAGGCCAGTTGGTAAAGTGGTTGGAAAAACCATGGCAAAAATAAAGAAAAATTTAAAGTTCTAGATGCACAATAGGTTCTGTTCATCAGTAACTTGTCATAAATATTTATTGTATTTGTGCCAAACATGATATTTTTTTTTACCTTTTTGATTGAAGATTCAAACACACACACACACACATACACACACCTTAATACCCCCCTTCATTTGAATTCTAGCTGTTCATTGATTTCTAGCTGTATTGGCCTTGCTGTATTAAAAAAACAGGGAAACTTGATTTCTTTTTAAATTGCCAAGGGAGACATTTTTGCCTTTTTCTGAGTTATTAGAGTGTTCAGACCAGAGAAGAACAAACAGTTTTTGTCTCTGTCATGCAATGAGTAACTTTTAACTTTATGGGAAATGTCATGAAGTTATATCCATGTTTGAACTGAGACTGAGAACCAAGAGGCTGTCTTCTTTATTTCAAAATAAATTTGAGGACGCTGTGGGAGATATATTTCTTGTCACTTATGTGAGAGCCTTGGTTACCTCTTAGGAACATGATATTTGCTTTCGTCTTTCACCTTAAGTCTGAGCAAAAGTAAGACAGTGATATAAATACATTTCGGTCACAGACAATGTAAGATACATTGATACTGTTTTCCACTCTTTCAGAGCAGAGGAGAAAAGATACTTCCCTTAAGGGATTCAAACTGGGTGTGGTCATGTGACTTGCTTGGACCTGTATGAAATGTGAGTGTGTTACTTCCTGGCTAAGCAGTTAGTGCAAGGGCTGCTGGGATTGAAGAAGCATGTGCTTATGTGTGGGTGGACAGCTGTGCTTTCCCATTCATGACGGCTGCCCTCCCTCAACAGTAAGCTGAATGCACAGTGCACTAAACATGAACAAAAATAAGCCTTTGTTTTTGTTTTGTTTTGTTTTGTTTTAATTAATTTATTTTCAGATAAACAGTATTCATTATTTTTTCACCACACCCAGTGCTCCATGCAATCCATGCTTCTATAATACCCACCACCTGGTACCCCAACCTCCCACCCCCCTGCCACTTCAAACCCCTCAGATTGTTTCAGAGTCCGTAGTCTCTCATGATTCCCCTCTCCTTCCAATTTACCCCAACTCCCTTCTCCTATCTAAAACCCCTTGTCCTCCATGATATTTGTTATGCTCCACAAATAAGTGAAACCATATGATAATTGACTCTCTCTGCTTGACTTATTTCACTCAGCATAATCTCTTCTAGTCTGTCCATGTTGCTACAAAAGTTGGGTATTCATCCTTTCTGATGGAGGCATAATACTCCATAGTGTATATGGCACACATCTTCCTTATCCATTCTTCGTTGAAAGGCATCTTGATTCTTTCCATAGTTTGGCGACCGTGGCCATTGCTGCTATAAACATTGGGGTACAGATGGCCCTTCTTTTCACGACATCTGTATCTTTGGGGTAAATACCCAGTAGTGCAATTGTAGGGTTGTAGGGAAGTTCTATTTTTAATTTCTTTTTTTTTTTTAATTTATTTATTTATTTGACAGAGAGAGATTACAAGTAGGCAGAGAGGCAGGCAGAGAGAGAGAGGAGGAAGCAGGCTCCCTGCTGAGCAGAGAGCCCGATGCGGGACTTGATCCCAGGACCCTGAAATCATGACCTGAGCCGAAGGCAGCGGCTTAACCCACTGAGCCACCCAGGCGCCCTATTTTTAATTTCTTGAGGAATCTCCACATTGTTCTCCAAAGAGGCTGCACCAACTTGCATTCCCACCAACAGTGTAAGAGGGTTCCCCTTTCTCCACATCCTCTCCAACACATGTTGTTTCCTGTTTTGTTAATTTTGGCCATTCTAACTTGTATAAGGTGATATCTCAATGTGGTTTTAATTTGAATCTCCCTGAGGGCTAGTGATGATGAACATTTTTTCGTGTGTCTGATAGCCATTTGTATGTCTTGATTGGAGAAGTGTCTGTTCATATCTTCTGCCCATTTTTTGATATGAATGTTTGTTTCGTGTGTGTTGAGTTTGAGGAGTTCATTATAGATCCCGGATATCAACCTTTTGTCTTTACTGTCATTTGCAAATATCTTCTCCCATTCCCTGGGTTGCCTCTTTGTTTTGTTGACTGTTTCCTTTGCTGTGCAGAAGCTTTTGATTTTGATGAAGTCCCAAAAGTTTATTTTTGCTTCTGTTTCCTTTGCCTTTGGAGACATATCTTGAAAGAAGTTGCTGTGGCTGACATCGAAGAGATTATTGCCTATGTTCTCCTCTAGGATTCTGATGGATTCCTGTCTCACGTTGAGGTCTTTTATCCATTTTGAGTTTATCTTTGTGTACGGTGTAAGAGAATGGTCGAGTTTCATTCTTCTACATATAGCTGCCCAGATTTCCCAGCACCATTTATTGAAGAGACTGTCTTTTTTCAACTGTATATTTTTTCCTGTTTTGTCGAAGATTAATTGACCATAGAGTTGAGGGTCCATATCTGGGCTCTCTACTCTGTTCCACTGGTCTATGTGTCTGTTCTTATGCCAGTACCATGCTGTCTTGGTGATCACAGCTTTGTAATAAAGCTTGAAATCAGGTAACATGATGCCCCCATCTTTATTTTTGTTTTTCAACATTTCCTTAGCGATTCGGGGTCTCTTCTGATTCTATACAAATTTTTGGATTATTTGCTCCAGCTCTTTGAAGAATACCAGTGGAATTTTGATTGGAATGGCATTAAAAGTATATATTGCTCTAGGCAGTATAGACATTTTAACAATGTTTATTCTTCCGATCCAAGAGCATGGAATGGTCTTCCATCTTTTTGTGTCTTCTTCAATTTTTTCCTGAGTGTTCTGTAGTTCTTCAAGTACAGATCCTTTACCTCTTTTGTTAGGTTTATTCCCAAGTATCTTATGGTTCTTGGTGCTATAGTAAATGGAATCAATTCTCTAATTTCCCTTTCTGTATTTTCATTGTTAGTGTATAAGAAAGCCACTGATTTCTGCACATTGACTTTATATCCTGCCACGTTGCTGAATTGCTGTATGAGTTCTAATAGTTTGGGGGTGGAGTCTTTTGGGTTTTCCATATAAAGAATCATGTCATCTGCAAAGAGAGAGAGTTTGACTTCTTCATTGCTTATTTGGATACCTTTTATTTCTCTTTGTTGTCTGATTGCTGTTGCTAGGACTTCTAATACTATGTTGAACAAGAGTGGTGAAAGTGGGCATCCTTGTCTTGTTCCTGATCTCAACGGGAAGGTTGCAAGCTTTTTCCCATTGAGGATGATATTTGCTGTGGGTCTTTCATAGATTTGATGAGGTTCAGGAATTTTCCCTCTATCCTTATACTTTGAAGCGTTTTAATCAGGAACGGATGCTGGATTTTGTCAAATGCTTTTTCTGCATCAATTGAGAGGACCATGTGGTTCTTCTCTCTTCTCATATTAATTTGTAAGGGACTATCCACCAAGATGATCTAACAATTGTAAATATCTCTGCTCCCAATATGGGAGCAGCAAATTACTTAAGAAAACTGTTAATCAAGATAAAGAGTTATATTGATATGAATACACTAATCATAGGAGATCTTAACAGCCTCTCTCAGAAATAGACAGATCATCGAAGCAGAAAATCAATAAAGAAACAAGAGCATTGAATGACACATTGGACCAGATGGACCTCATAGATATATACAGAACATTCCACCCTAAAACAACAGAATACTCATTCTTCTCAAGTGCACATGGAACCTTCTCAAGAATAGACCACATACTGGGTCACAAATCAGGATTCAACCGATACCAAAAGACTGAGATTATTCCCTGCATATTCTCAGATCACAATGATTTGAAACTGGAGCTCAATCACAAGGAAAAGTTCAGAAGGAACTCAAACACCTGGAAGCTAAAGGCCACCTTGCTTAAGAATGCTTGGATCAACCAGGAGATCAAAGAAGAACTGAAACAATTCATGGAAACCAATAAGAATGAAGACACTTTGAATCCCACCCCCTTCTCCCAAACCCCCTCCCCCCAGCAACCCTCAGTTTGTTTTGTGAGATTAAGAGTCACTTATGGTTTGTCTCCCTCCCAATCCCATCTTGTTTCATTTATTCTTCTCCTACCCACTTAAGCCCCCATGTTGCATCACCACTTCCTCATATCAGGGAGATCATATGATAGTTGTCTTTCTCTGCTTGACTTATTTTGCTAAGCATGATACGCTCTAGTTCCATCCATGTTGTCACAAATGGCAAGATTTCATTTCTTTTGATGGCTGCATAGTATTCCATTGTGTATATATACCACATCTTCTTGATCCATTCATCTGTTGATGGACATCTAGGTTTTTTCCATAGTTTGGCTATTGTGGACATTGCTGCTAGAAACATTCGGGTGCACGTGCCCCTTTGGATCACTACGTTTGTATCTTTAGGGTAAATACCCAATAGTGCAATTGCTGGGTCATAGGGCAGTTCTATTTTCAACATTTTGAGGAACCTCCATGCTGTTTTCCAGAGTGGCTGCACCAGCTTGCATTCCCACCAACAGTGTAGGAGGGTTCAGTTCCCCTTTCTCCGCATCCTCGCCAGCATCTGTCATTTCCTGACTTGTTGATTTTAGCCATTCTGACTGGTGTGAGGTGATATCTCATTGTGGTTTTGATTTGTATTTCCCTGATGCCGAGTGATATGGAGCACTTTTTCATGTGTCTGTTGGCCATCTGGATGTCTTCTTTGCAGAAATGTCTGTTCATGTCCTCTGCCCATTTCTTGATTGGATTATTTGTTCTTTGGGTGTTGAGTTTGCTAAGTTCTTTATAGATTCTGGACACTAGTCCTTTATCTGATATGTCATTTGCAAATATCTTCTCCCATTCTGTCAGTTGTCTTTTGATTTTGTTAACTGTTTCCTTTGCTGTGCAAAAGCTTTTGATCTTGATGAAATCCCAATAGTTCATTTTTGCCCTTGCTTCCCTTGCCTTTGGCGTTGTTCCTAAGAAGATATTGCTTCGGCTGAGGTCAAAGAGGTTGCTGCCTGTGTTCTCCTCAAGGATTTTGATGGATTCCTTTTGCACATTGAGGTCCTTTATCCATTTTGAGTCTATTTTTGTGTGTGGTGTAAGGAAATGGTCCATTTTCATTTTTCTGCATGTGGCTGTCCAATTTTCCCAGCACCATTTATTGAAGAGGCTGTCTTTTTTCCATTGGACATTCTTTCCTGCTTTGTCGAAGATTAGTTGAATGTAGAGTTGAGGGTCTATTTCTGGGCTCTCTATTCTGTTCCATTGATCTATGTGTCTGTTTTGTGCCAGTACCATGCTGTCTTGATGATGACAGCTTTGTAATAGAGCTTGAAGTCCGGAATTGTGATGCCACCAACGTTGGCTTTCTTTTTCAATATCCCTTTGGCTATTCGAGGTCTTTTCTGGTTCCATATAAATTTTAGAATTATTTGTTCCATTTCTTTGAAAAAGATGGATGGTACTTTGATAGGAATTGCATTAAATGTGTAGATTGCTTTAGGTAGCATAGACATTTTCACAATATTTATTCTTCCAATCCAGGATCATGGAACATATTTCCATTTCTTTGTGTCTTCCTCAATTTCTTTCATGAGTACTTTATAGTTTTATGAGTATAGATTCTGTGCCTCTTTGGTTAGGTTTATTCCTAGGTATCTTATGGTTTTGGGTGCAATTGTAAATAGGATTGACTCCTTAATTTCTCTTTCTTCTGTCTTGCTGTTGGTGTAGAGAAATGCAACTGATTTCTGTGCATTGATTTTATATCCTGACACTTTACTGAATTCCTGTATAAGTTCTAGCAGTTTTGGGGTGGAGTCTTTTGGGTTTTCCACATATAGTATCATATCATCTGCAAAGAGTGATAATTTGACTTCTTCTTTGCCGATTTGGATGCCTTTAGTTTCCTTTTGTTGTCTGATTGCTGAGGCTAGGACCTCTAGTACTATGTTGAATAGCAGTGGTGATAATGGACATCCTTGCCGTGTTCCTGACCTTAGCGGAAAAGCTTTCAGTTTTTCTCCATTGAGAATGATATTTGCGGTAGGTTTTTCATAAATGGATTTGATGATATTGAGGTATGTGCCCTCTATCCCTACACTTTGAAGAGTTTTGATCAGGAAGGGATGCTGTACTTTGTCAAATGCTTTTTCAGCATCTATTGAGAGTATCATATGGTTCTTGTATCACAGACCTGTACCCCTGGGGATAAAAACATATGTTTATAAAAAATAAAAAATTAATAAAAAAAAAAAAAGGAAATAAAGTTGGATGTAAAAACAAAAAACAAAAAACAAAACAAAAAAAAGAATGAAGACACTTTGTTCCAAAACCTATGGGATACAGCAAAGTTGGTCCTAAGGGGGAAATACATAGCCATCCAAGCCTCCCTCAAAAAAATTGAAAAATCCAGAATACACCAACTGTCTCTACACCTTAAAGAACTGGAGAATCAACAACAAATCAAACCAACTCCACACATAAGAAGGGAAATCATCAAGATTAGAGCTGAGATCAATGAGGTAGAAACCAGAGATACAGTAGAACGTATCAATGAAACTAGAAGCTGGTTTTTTGAAAGAATCAATAAGATCAATAAACCATTGGCCACACTAATCCAAAAGAAAAGAGAGAAAGCCCAAATTCATAATATTATGAATGAAAAGGGAGAGATCACAACTAACACCAAGGAAGTAGAAACAATCATCAGAAGTTATTATCAACAGTTATATGCCAATAAGCTAAGCAACCTAGATGAAATGGATGCATTCCTGGAAAACGATAAACTCCCAAAATTGAACCAGGAAGAAATCGACAACCTGAATAGACCAATATCTAATAACGAGATTGAAGCAGTGATCAAACACCTCCCAAAAAACAAGAGCCCAGGACCTGACGGATTCCCCGGGGAATTCTACCAAACTTTCAAAGAATAAATAACACCTATACTCCTGAGGCTATTTCAAAAAATTGAAGCAGAAGGAAAACTTCCATACTCTTTCTATGAAGCCAGCATTACCCTGATCCCCAAACCAGACAAAGACCCTACCAAAAAGGAGAATTTTAGACCAATATAACTAATGAATATGGATGCTAAGATTCTCAACAAGATCCTAGCCAACAGGATCCAACAGCACATTAAAAAGATTATCCACCATGATCAGGTGGGATTCATCCCTGGGCTACAAGGATGGTTCAACAAGCCTTTGTTTTTTGAGTCACCACAATTCTGAAGGCTGCTTATTTTCACGTATAGGCAAAGTAAGCCTGATTTATGTAATCATTTCCCCAGCAGGTTTCAGAGTTATTCTTTTGCCTATCAGGCTTCCTTCAGGAAAAGTGGTTAGTGACTCTTCTTTTTACCAAGACTTTTTTTTTTTTTTTTAAAAGTGGACCTAGTTCTTTTTCCTTACATAGTTAAGATTTCTAAAGAAATAGATTCATAAAAAGATAAGCTAAAAACCAGGATTATTGTAAAAATACCAACAAAAATAAAATGTCTTTTAAAATAGGAGTCTGGTTCAATATTATCTTGCCAGAAAATTAGCTGACTGAAACCTCAGATTTCCTTAGCCAGAGTTTGGTTTATAACTCACAAAAAGAGCTTGACATTCTCTTTCCCTAATTTTTGGTAAATATGCCTCTTACAGTAAAAACTATTAGGTATCTCCACATACAAAATGACATTATAGGCGATTTCTGCGGCATTCTGTAAAATGGTGTTGCTAATCTCTCATTGCTGTCAGTAGCATTTAGAACATTACAATTCATTCCTATTGCTTTTCAGTTTACAAAAGCAAGGTGTCTACAGTTGCTTCACCAGAGATAAATTATTCAGCCATTTATTGAATTTCTAATAAGTGTCACACCTGGGATTTGGCATCAGTTTGAGAAAAGATTTGGGGCTGCTGTGCATATTGTAACAAGATGTAGCTCTTTCCTCAATAGTTTACAATCTAGTCCAAAATCAAAGCCATAGATAATAACCACCCCCCACCCCGAACAGTGATGAGTAATTGGTATATTTAAATGTGTCAAACCAGTAGTATGGCTAAATGAGAAACAAGATGGTTTGGTATATCTCTGGACTGACACTTAATCTCTAATGCTGTAAACAAATCATGTATTCTCTCTTAGAGTCTCAGTTTCCATGTTAGTAAAATGAAAAGATTGGATCAAAAAATATCCAAGTTTCCTGCAAACTCTAAGAAACTATAACTTGGAATTCCAAAGTGCATGGTGGAATTCTATCTTTAGAATTTGTTCAAACTTTCTATAGATTTTCTGTTTCTGAGTCTCAATTTCCTTATTTTGATGCAGAATACTGTAGTATTACCTCTGAGCCTGGGTACACTCAGCATTTGGTTTTGCACATCAAAGGTAAATTTATTTTCACTCAGGCTTCTAGATGTGGTTACCCCTGGAAAGCAACCTATGCTTGGAGGCAACCTAAATCACAGGAGGGAGTTCACATAGAGGCTACACAGACTGATGAAGACATGACTCACAGAATAGTATGTATTAATGGCATGTTAAAAATAAAAGAAAGAAAACTCTTAGATCTTAAATATAAATCACCAAAAATGTTGCTTCTCATTGGAATTCTCCTGAGAATTAGCCTTTTTCCTCCCTATTTAAATGCATTATAGGGGTGCCTGGGTGGCTCTCACTCTTGAAATCAAGAGTGATTTCAGGTTGTAATCTCAGGGTTGTGAGATGGAGACTCACATCTGGTTCTGCCCCAGGGGTGGAGCCTGCTTGAAATTCCCTCTCTGTCTCTCCCTCCCTCTGCTCCTTCCACCCCTGCTCCTGCTTGCTCATTATCTCTCTAAAATAAATAAATAAAATAAAATAAAATACATTATAATTAAGGCACACCAACCAAAAAGGACATCTCTAATAGAGTTCCTAAAGTTCTTTGTAATATTCATTATCAATCAATTTTGCCATGAGGCATACCACCTTCCCATTTTAAAGTGTGCTTCTTTTCCTAATTCTCCAGCTTATATTCTAAGTATTTATTTCAGTATTCAGCTGGTAGACTATTTACATTTAACTTTAGCAAAACAAAAAGGACTACACACATACTCCTAGTTTTTGGAAATTATCACACAAGGTATCTGTTAACCATGGCTTCCACTGAGTTTAATAAATAATTTATTTGATTTGCTATTTCATCTATTGGAAACATAATTATCGAATTTGTCTTGTTAGTGTTTCCTGAAAAATCATGATGGATTTTTTAAAAGATGATAAAGCAAATAGAATATGATTTAAATTTTTTAATGAATCAATAAAAAGAAGGAACAACAGTAGGACAAATAAAACAATGAAAGTAAAAGTAAAAGAAAATTGTTGAGAAAATTAATTCAAACATAATAATAGCAAACAATTATATAGTGTCTACTATATTCCAGATAGTGTTGGAAAAGAATTTACAAATATTAACTCATTTAATTTTCATAAGATCCTCATGAAACAATTGCTACTATAAATTCAAGATAACAAATAATGAGGAAGCACAGAAAATTTTAATGACTTGGCAAGGGTCATGCATTTCTAATAAGTGACAGATTCAGAATTCAAACCCAGCAGTCTGCCTCCAGCATTTATTTTCTTAACCACTATATTATAGTTACCTTTATTGAGCAGCAGTATAAATGTACTAAATCTTCATTTAAAAGACAAGAACATATTACATTATTAAAAAAATAAACAGTTTCATTCTGTCAGTTGGAATTCACCCAAGATACAAGAACAGGGAGATACTTAGAAATAAAATAGGAAGAGATATATCAAACGAATGCTGACCAAAATGAGGTTGGAGTTGTTCTATTAATAGTTATTAACAGCAAACAACATAGACTTTAACAAATAGAGATAAAGAGAATTACTTCAAAATGTTAGAAACTTCATTTTACCAAGATGATTAAAAATACAAATATAAACTATACACCTAAAACCATCATCTTGAAATAACTTGAACACAAACTGATGGAACTTCAAGGATAAATTGATAAATCTTTAACTCATTTTGTAATTAGATTCACCAAGCAAGAATACAAAGAAATCTAGAAGATTCAAACAATTCTTTTAAACTGATGTGATCATATATATGGAAATTACAGCCAACAATTGGAGAATACAGGAAACTTGTTAAAATTTGCAGTTGTGCTAGATCATATACAATGTCTCACAAATTTCAAAGATTTAAAATGCTACAGATCATGACTCCAACCATAATGTAATTTGGTTCATAATTACAAAAATTATGGTTACAAATTAAAAACTATAATTCTAAACAACTCATGAATCAAACAAGAAATCATAATAGATATGAAAAATATTTAAAGCAGGGTAAGAAAAATGGTATATGGAAAGTTTAGGAATACTGTGAAAGTAGCAACAAAATGAAATACTGGCTTTAAGCATTTATATTCAAAATGATGAAGATCTCAAATGATTACACAAAGAAACAAATTTTAAATCTTAAAAAAAGAAGAAAGTTTGGAATTATTTCAATGAATGAAAAAATAAGAAAATGATAAAGTTTATAGAATCCATTGAAATAGAAATCCAACAGGGAATGAACACAGTCAAGAATCTCCTTTTTAAGAGAGAGGCAAACTAAGAAACACGCCCTTACTTAACCCACTGAGCCCCCATGTGCCCCAAGAAACAAGCCCTTAACTATGAAGAACAGACTGATGGTTACCAGAGGGGAAAAGAGAGGTGGGAGGATAGTTGAAATAGTGATGGGGATAAAGGAGGGCACTTGCTGTGATGAGCCACTGGGTGTTGTATGGAAATGTTGAATCACTATGTAATGTACACCTGAAACTAATATAACATTGTATGTTAAATATACCAGGATTAAAACAAAAAAAACTTTAAAAAAAGGAACACTAACTCCAAAAGATACCTGCACCCCCATGAGCACTGCAGCGTTATTTATAATAGCCAAGATACAGGCACAAGTGTCCACCAATGGGTGAATGGATAAAAGAAAATGTGATTATTACATATACAAAGAAATATTATTCAACCATAAAAATGAATGAGATCTTGCCATTTGGGACAACATGGACGAAACTTGAAGGCATTATGCTAACTGAAATATCAGACAGAGAAAGATGAATATTATATAATCCCATCTATATGTGGAACCTGAAAACAAAACAAAACAAAAAACAAGCTCATAGATACAGAGGATAGATTAGTGGTTGGCAGGGAGTAAGGTATTAGCAAAATGGATGAAAGGAGTCAAAAGGTACAAACTTCAAGTAATAAAATAAATAAGTCAAAAGGATATAATGTAAAGTATGGCAGCTAGAGTTAATAATACTGTAGTGCATACTTGCTAGGTTGCTAAGAGAATAGATCTTAAAATTTCTCACAAAAGAAAAAAATTCTGTAACTATGTATGATGATTGTAGTGATCATTTAACAATATATACAAATACCAAATTGTTATGTTAGGAACCAGAAACTAATGTTAAATGGCAATTACCTTAAATAAAGTAATTTTTAAAAATAAATATACCCCCCAAAATCTCTTTTTTAAAAAATAATTACATTGGTATTAGTTGGCTAGATTAAATTAAGGCATAAACAATATCAGCAATTAAAAGAATTCAGCATACTATCAAAATTTTATGCTGATTAATGTGAAAACTAAGATAAAATAAATACGTTCTAGAAAAATAAAATTTACTATCACTGACACAAGAATAAAGAAATGTGCTCAGCAAAAGAAAATATTCCTGCAAAGAAACTATCAAGCCCAGTTGTTTTATGGTTAGGCAAAACTAAATTTTCACAGGTAATTCCAATTTTAAACAAAATCTTCTGCAGAATAGGAATGTAAATAAGGTAGAAGAAAACACAGTGCATGTTATGATGCTAGTAAAATGTTGACACCAGAGGTATAAATAGTACAAGGAAAAATAAGTTTATGTCATAGAAGTAAAATTCACAAACTGTATGTAGCTATATATAAAAGAGATAACACATGAACTTTTTGTTTATGTCTGTAAGATGTGTGATAACTTATTTTTTTTTTTAAGGTTCCATTTATCTATTTGACAGAGATCACAAGTAGGCAGAGAGGCACGCAGAGAGAGAGGAGGAAGCAGGCTCCCTGCTGAGCAGAGAGCCTGATGCGGGACTCGATCCCAGGACCCTGAGATCATGACCTGAGCCGAAGGCAGCGGCTTAACCCACTGAGCCACCCAGGCGCCCCATGTGATAACTTATAAAAGAAAAAACACAAACTACCTTAAATATTTTATTTATTAAAATACTTTTTTGAAAATACCAAGTTTGTAACTCATCAGGAGGGAAGAATGAAATGCACTGATCTAGATGAGGCATGCAGGGAAACCCCTAGAGCAGTAAATTTTTTATATCTTATGATAGTGGTGAGTGTGTAAATGTCTTTGTCATTATTAAGCATTAACCTGGGCATAGGCATTTACTACTCAGTTGTGTAAAGATAATTGGACACGTGAAGAATTGTGGATTAGGAGTCCAGAAACCTAATTTCCAGGCTGTTTCCTTACAAGCCAGTGGGCATTTACTTCAGTCATTCAGCAAGTTTTATCAAGAATGTAATTTTAGTTTGGAGTCAACCAAAGAGAATTATGGTGTTAGGTGGAAAGGAGTCAAGGAAGGAAGAGGAGTCCATTCCTGGATGTCTAAAGTAATTTTTTTTTTTCTTTTTGCTGCTTTCATGAAAAGGAAAATGTAAGATTTTTTTTCTGCCCTGTTGCTTTATAATTGCTATTTTTACTATGGGAAACTAGGTATCATTTAAAAAATTTCATTTCATTCCTTCACTAGTCATTTTCAAAACATTTCCTTGACTCCCATTGTTAAAGGTTAAAGTCCACACACTCTTGAGCTGAGCTGAATAATATTATTCTAATAATTATGCTGAGTGAAATAAGTCAAGCAGAGAGAGTCAATTATCATATGGTTTCACTTATTTGTGGAGCATAACAAATAGCATGGAGGACATGGGGACTTAGAGTGGAGAAGGGAGTTGGGGGAAATTGGAAGGGGAGGTGAACCATGAGAGACTATGGACTCTGAAAAACAATCTGAGGGTTTTAAAGGGACGGGGGGTGGGAGGTTGGGGTACCAGGTGGTGGGTATTATAGAGGGCACGGATTGCATGGAGCACGGGGTGTGGTGCAAAAATAATGAATACTGTTATGCTGGAAATAAAAAAAAAAATATTATTCTAATCCATTCTTCAGGTTCACTCCCTTTAATCTTTCCTAGGAATCCTCAGTTCAGATTGATTTAGTATTTCTCAAATGATTATTTGGTTTTCTTGCTGTTTGGTGTATTGCTGCTACATTCAGAAGGCAGAAGGCATTTTCTCGTCTTCATGTATCGAAAGACCACACATTCTTCAGAATCCTGTCAGTTTCACTTTCGGAAACATATTTGTCCCTTTTCTAAACTGCTAGATGACAGGAAAGTGTGTGTACAAGGTGATCAAATGGACTTCACCAAAGGGGAAAAAACCCTTCTAGTATGTTTAGTATCTGATGAAACCAGAAACATCTAATGTATGGATTAATTATAATAACATAAGTATGAAATTTATAAATTAACATTTATGACATGGGTTAATTTTTCTTTAATTGCGGGGAAGTATGATTAACATATAAGACTCAGGACATCCTTATCCCTATTTGCAGTCTAAGATTTATCTTATTAATAGGTAGTTATATTAGAACCTACTTATTAGGGTTAATGTGAAGATAAAATGAAAAATATATGCAAATTTTAGTTATATGTGAAATCATAAAAATACCATCCAGGGGTGCCTGGGTGACTCAGTGGGTTAAAGCATCTGCCTTTGGCTCAGGTCATGATCTCAGGATCCTGGGATTGAGCCCCGCATCAAGCCCTGCATGGGGCTCTTTGCTCAGCGGAGAGCCTGCTTCCCTTCCTGTCTCTCTACCTGCCTCTCTGCCTACTTGTGATCTCTGTCTGTCAAATAAACAAAGAAAATCTTAAAAAAAAAAAAAAAAATACCTTCCAACCCACAGTGAGTGCTTTGTGTGCTAGTTACTTTTAGGTAGGCCATTTTTTTCAAGATTAAAGGCCTATTTTAATAGAAAACTGTCCACTTCCACTTCAGAAATTAATTCTTATAGCCCAGCATTTACTCTCTACACAAAAATTATCAAATAAAGAGAAGGCAAAGCAAAAAAAAATAAAACAAAGCATTCTACACTCCCCAGTGCATGTACTCCCTTACACATTTTTTGTCCTCCTTACCAGCTTTATTAATTTCGGTAGAGCAAAAGTGTTGTATATGTTCCTAAGTTTTCTTTATTGTTCATAAGATCACAAGATTTTGTGTTTATGTTTACAGCTCTATGTCCAGTGCCAAAATAGAACCTAACAATAAATAAATGAAATAAATATTTGTTTAATCTATGAGATAACAGCAACAAAATATTATTTCCCATACAAATTTAATAAATTATCTCTGATTAAATAAACTCACCAAGTGAATGTGAGTTTCTCATTCTTACTTTCTTTTGCATCATTCATATATACAAATAAGAACTAACAAATATTTGAGTAGCACTTGCTACTCAAAAAAGTACTTGCTACATATTAAAAAGAGAGATCAAGGTAAATCTCCTCAAAAGTAATAAGGAATATTGAGAGAACAGAAGATCAATTTTTAAAGTTTTGGAATTTTCTGCAGAGTAATTAGAAATATATAGAGTATCCTTAAAACAAATACACAGTGCTACCAAAAAAGCACACAAAAAAATAGTTCTTAGAAATTTAAGTATGATTTTCAATATAATTGTAATTATAGGCAGAAGAACCTGAGTAGTTAATCTGGGATTATTTCCCAAAATGTAGAACAAATATCAAGGGGATTAAAAATTAAAAATGTTAATAGAAATGTACATTAATTCAGGATGCTCAGAATGGGATTTATGGGAGTTTCAGAAAGGGAGAACAGTGGAAATAATGAGAAATTTATCAAAGAAACAATATGAAATTATTTTCCAAAGTGAAATGGAGGTATGTCTCTAAAAATTGAAAACATCTTACCAAGTTCAAAGCAAAGTAAATGACAAAACACCTGTATTTCACACCTGACTACATGTTGAAAAATTTCTCCATACTAAGGGGAAAAAGGAGATAGAAAAAATAAAAACAAAATAAAGAGGGAGGTCAGGTATTTGATTAATACCTTGGTTGTTAGGGACGCCTGGGTCGCTTAGTACATTGAGCATCTCCCTTCAGCTCTGATCATGATCCCAGAGTCCTGGAATCTAGCCCCACATGGAGCCCTGTGTTAGGCTCCCTGCTCAATAGGGAGCCTGCTTCTCCTTCTCCAGCTCCCTTTGCGTGTGGGCTCCTACACTCTCACTCTGTCTCCCTCTCTGTCAAATAAATAAATTAAAAAAAAAAAAAAACTTTGGTTGTTAGAACACAATTACTAAATTTCCTTATAATTTTGAGAGGATTTGGAACCAAGAATTAGGTATGCAAGTCAAATTATCAGTGTGTGAGCCATGTAATGACATTTACTGATATGCAAAGTCTCAGAAAGTTAACAGAGAAATTTGCTTAGAAAGTCATAGGAAGAGGAATGTAAATAAAATAGAATAATAATATTTGATCTTGGAAAGAATGAGTTCAGACACATGGATTAATAAGGTCCCACAATGTCAGCTGCATAGCTGGACTTGAGAGCATTATATGCAGACATATTGAGAAGAACTTCAGGAGGGAGTCTTGAGAAAAATAAAGCATTCCATAAGCTAGAGGGTATGCTTCAGAATTTTGAAGAAGTTTTGATTATGATTAAAATAAAATGCAAAAATTAAAAAGACTCAATTAATATTAGAAAAAACAAAAAAGAAAATTTTAGTGATCAACTTGACTAGTGAATGATATCAGCAGATTTATAAAAATATACATACTAATCATTGCTTTTCTTCTTTTAAAATCAAACTATGAATATTTTGTTGAAGTATAAAATATATAATTGTGGCACAGAACAAAATGTCAATATGATTGACTTTAAAATATGATAATAAATATACAATTTAAAGAGATTGGTAGGTTAAAAGGGTGGAGAGAGAAGATGCCCTAAGAAGTACAAAAACACAATTTATTCATTAAAAAGTGAGGACTCAAGAAATGCCATGTATGGATGAAGGAACCAGATGTAAAGCTATACGTACATTATTGAAAGTTACATAATATATTGTTAATTGTGTTCATCTGCTATGACAGAAATCCAGAACATCTTTGGCTTGACAATAATGATAGTTTCTGTGTCTCACACACATTCAGTAAGTCCTGAGGATAATGGTCCAATGCAAGTTATTGTGGATGCAGAATGTCATTGGAGTTTGGGAACCTTCTATGTGTTATGCCCACTTTAGGGCTTGGGTACGACCTTCAAGACTACTTCATGACAGCTCTATGGAGACCACCAACTCTAGCAGTCCTTTGAGCAGGAAGAAAAAGGAATAAAAGCAAAAATAGATGTCTGTCCTTCCAGGTAAGGCACCATCATTGAAGAACACTTAAAGATCCACTCCAGGATTTGCACTCACATTGCATTATCCCTCTACTAAGTAAAAAAAATTTTTTTTTTTGGTCTTGGAATATTACTACTGCAGTTTAATTTTGCTTTTTATGTTGTTGTTTTATTTTTACAGAAGACAGGAAAATGGTTGTTGGGTGTGAAAAACTAGTCATTTCAGCTATATAATGATAACCCGTATAAGTAAAAATAGTATTTTAATGATATTGGGCAAGTGAACCAAACTCATTCTTCATTGTAGGAAGTCAATATTTATTAAGCAGCTAGGTCAATCTACATTAATAAAGGCCATTGTTTAAGGATAATGGCTCATTTTACTCTTAAGAATTAAAAAAAAAAAAAAAAAAAAACTTGCTCTTCAGGAAACCATTGAAATGTTTACTGTGACCCGTCAAAATAGTGCTAGATGAAACTAGCTGGTACCAGAGCAACATCAGTTTGGAGTAACTTGTGATCAATGATAATTCTACTACACTGTTATCTTTAAAAACTAGTAGAGAAATAAGCATTCAGTTAGGAATAAAATAACCTGGGTTCATTGCCACTCCCTTCACCTCAAGAGTTTCTCAGACTGAGCACTATTGACGTTTTGTGCCATATGATTGCTTGATGTTGAGAGCTGTCCTATGTGTTGTGGGATATTTAGCAGCATACCTGGACTCTGCCTACTAGATTCCAGTTGCCTTTCCCCCTAATTGTCACAAAAATGTCTCCAAACATTGCTAAGCATCTCCTGGGAGTTGAGAACTACCACTCCAACTCCTGGCTGTGAAAATTAAGATAAATTAATAAACCCCTGTTGGGGAATAATTTCTGTGTTTGTGAAGAGGACCAGTAATACCTATCACACAGGGTAACTTTGAGGATTGATGAAGAAATAACATAAATAACAACAACAAAAAAATGTAAATAGAAATGATTGCATCTGAAACAAGATTGGAGACAGATGTAGGGAAGAAATTTGTCACTTTTCATTATAAAGTTGATTGTTGTATTATTTGACTTTTTTTTAACTTATATTATGAAATAATTTAACTATAAAGGGACCGTTTAGTGGTTTTCCCCAAGAACACTAAACTACTCCTTACACTCAGTACGATTTTGTGGGGATGTTACTGCTATCATAAATGAGCTTGGGGAAAGTAATAATCTGTAATATCAAAGCTTTTGAAATACAAAACATTATTCAAGAACAAAGTGTGACTCTCCATTTATTCAAGGCTTTCTTTTTTTTTTAATATTTTATTTATTTATTTGACAGAGAGAGATCACAAGCAGGCAGAGAGGCAGGCAGAGAGAGAGAGGAGGAAGCAGGCTCCCTGCTGAGCAGAGAGCCCGATGCGGGACTTGATCCCAGGACCCTGAGATCATGACCTGAGCCGAAGGCAGAGGCTTTAACCCACTGAGCCACCCAGGTGCCCCTATTCAAGGCTTTCTTATGGCCAACTTAAATTTAAATTTATTGTTTTATTTTTTTAATTTAATTTTAGGCATTTTATATTATTGATGATGATACAAAAATAACCTTTTGTCACAATATGTAGGGGCATTGCAATTATACATAGTAACAACAATGATGGTCATATTAATTTTATAAACAGCATCTTAGTTGTTGCTCTTGAGTTTCCTATGGATGCATACGTGGTCATCAGCAAATAATTAACACCATTAAAAAACTTAATTCCCCCCAAAAATATTAATTGACACTGGTGAGACTTTCAAAATAATTTTAAGTGGTATTAATGACAGTGGATAGTGGATACTTATACCTGACTTTGGTTGTAATGCCTCTTCTCCTACCCCAATGAAAAGAACTTCTTTTTATACCCCAAATCAATATTCTCTTTTTGGAAAGATCCACACCCACCCCACCCTAACATGTTCTCCATCTCCATTACCATCACTACAGAGTTACTACATTATTCTTCATTAAAAATAAATATTAATTTTTTAGGTTTTTTGTCAGCTATTTAGTTATCACTTTGCTTATTAACTTTGCTTATTAACATGGTATATTTCTGTTAAAAAAATGCACACACACAAAAACACTCATGGAAATAGGTTTCTTTCTTTCTGTTTTAGTAATTAAAACAGTTAAGTAACATGAAAGTTATCTTTTCCTTACAATATTGCAATGAAAATTAGCCAAATATGGTTCCTTTTTGTGAAATATTCCTTTGAAGGTTTTCTTACAGCCTTTTGTTTGGAGTGTCAAGGTGCATTTATATCTGCCCAGTCAACTTTGAGCAGAAAACAAAATTAGTGCAACTTGTTCTCTCAAACCTCCTCTATACTTATCTTTTCTGTGGGGTCCCATAGCTGTCTTGGATAGTAATTGAAGATTAATGGCCTGGTCTCCTCTTCAGCCCCCTTTCCTCTGCACTTTGATTTAGTAGAAACAGGCCCTACTCAGTAACGTCTTTTTGCTCTGGTCTGATGCTACATCTGCTTCGTTACTCCAAATTAAGGTATTTATGAAGACTCCTCACTTACTTCTAGAATGCTGCATTGCTCTGGAATTACGGGAAGATCTGAGTCAAACGATGGTGCCCTTCATTCAATAAATAGAGACTGAGAATCCCCTGTGTGCCTAGCAGTTCACAATTGTAAACTGAACTCAACAGGCTGTTCCTTGCCTACATGTAGGTTAAAGATGCTTTTCACTTCTGTGTTACATTTTATCATATCTGCCAGGCAGTGTTTTCCATTATATGGTATACAACTGTCACCATTTTCAATATAGTACAGTTGATTTATTTGTTTGATTTTATTAATTTTTTACCCATTTCATTGGACTTCCGGGACAGGTTAACTCAAATTCAACGGTATTCCCTCCTCAAGCCTCTACTCACCTTTTTTCTAAACCTTGTCTCACCTTGACCTTCAGAGTATGTGTTTTTATACTTACTAAATTATGTGGCAACTTCTGTTCAGTTGTTTGCAAGTACCTTAGGAACCTGGCTCATTTCTTTCCTGAGTCTTTTGGTTTCTTTTTGGCCCTCATTTCATTCTTCTTGCCCAAACTCCTTAGATCGCCTTCATGAATGAAATTTACATATTGCAGACAGACCTGGGTGGTGTTGGGGCAGAAGATCGGACACTTAGCATGGCATTTCTTTAATGCAACATTCCCAAATTTACAGAGCTCTGTGCAGAGGAGCCTCCACATTCATTTTGTATTTTGCTCCTTGCAGTAGACTGTAGAATAAACAATGACACATGTAATGATCTGTATATTCAATAAAAATTCCAGACACTGTATGACTTAGACCAGTTTGTATCTTTGTTGATATTTTTGAAAGATAAATTCTAAAAAAGAAAAAATTGTGACTCATCATTTATTCCATTTATTCCATTTGTTTCAAATTAGGTGAGACATTGTAATGTTTTACTCTATTTATTCCATATTGTGATAATCCAGATTATATGCTTAGATATTCATTCAATATACCATGTTTTCAAACACACCGAATAGTACTGAATATGTCATTTGACATTCTTAAATTTAACAGTGGCCTTTAAACCAAAGATGTGTTGACTTTAACAGATATAAATGTGTGTGGGGGTGGGGGGAAAGAATCTCATATTTTAAGTCTTACATTTTATGTGTGAAAGAAGTTCATATTATTTTAAGATAATTCATGTGATTTTTATACATATTAAAAAGGTGAAGGTAACTGAATAAACATGGTTGTTTTATTTATTTATTTTTTTATTTTTCTAAGATTTTACTTATTTGACACAGAGAGAGAGAGAGATCACAAGTAGGCAGAGAGGCAGGCAGAGAGAAGGGGGGAAGCAGGCTCCCCGCTGAGCAGAGAGACTGATGCGGGCTGGATACCAGGACGATGAGATCATGACCTGAGCTGAATGCAGAGGCTTAACCCACTGAGCCACCTGGGTGCCCCAACATAGTTGTTTTAAAAAGAGACTTTGATTTCAGCTGTCTATTATTACCCATGCTCAGAATGCACCAAGGTCTGGCTACCTTTGAATGCCCAACACTAGGACACTTGACTACAGATCAAAGTCAGAGAGTCTAAATTTTTAAAGTAACTTACTAAGTATGCAGCCTAATGAACTCTGTTGTTTCATGATTATAAATTTTTACTGCTATTTCACTGTGACCACGTTCTGCTCTTTCTTGGTTTATTAATTTCTGTCTATCCCAATTTTTTTCACCTTAATTGCCTACCATGCCACTGAGAGAAAAGCATGTACTCACCTTTCCGAAAGTTCTTCCTGGTGCTGATTTCATTAACTGATATTATGTCAAGATAGTATATACTTAATTTGTACACATATTTAAATTAGTATGTATATTATATTTGCTCAGAGGTATGCTGTTAATATAACATCTTGCTGAGTCTGTCTTACATGCACAGATTTCAAAATATATTTTGTAATTCATCTTATTTATACTATGTGGGTGTTTTGAATTTTTTCACATGTTTTGCTATACTTTTTCTGTTTAGTCTTGTTATGCAGTAAATTGTTAAAAGGTTAAAAAAAAGTGGGGGGAGCTTGTCTGGGAAAGGAAAAACAATAAAACTCAGTCAGGCACTCTTCCCTGCCAGTGTCTATTAAAGCTCTGTGCTTCTTGTGAAAGGGTTTCTTCTCTGTGCTCCTTTTACCAGTAACCTTTTCAGTCTTCATTCATCATTTCCTTAAAGAATATTTCCCCTTGTCCCTGGCTGTCCTGTTGGAATTTTGATTATAAAGATGATATTTCTGTTTATTCTCATAACCAATTAGCCAACAAAAAATAGACATTTATCTGGATTTTGCATTATAAAAAGAAATGCTGGATGGTGTAGCACCCCACTGACACCTGTCAAGTCAATTCAAGAGTAATTTATTGAGCTTTTTATTCCATTTCTAACTCTGGGCTGAGTACTCTGCAGAATACCAAAAATATAAAGAGAAACTCCTGCTCTAAAACTGTTTGTGTTCTACTATTGAAAGCATGATATACACACAGTGCATGCTTAAAGAACAATGTAAAACTGGTTAACAAAATGATGATATTCTGGTAGAGATTCCTAGGAAACAGAATTATCAATGTGGACATATCAAGGAAAGGTAAAACATAGCAAACCACCAAATGCTAGTAATTTCTCCCGTGAGAAAATCAAGTTTAGTGAATAATATTTTAGTAAACTTAACTGTTATCAAGAGGCATAGGAATTTTAGATTTATTAAAGAACAAAAAAGTGTGCATATTAAAGTGAGTGAAATATGCTGTATTAATATTTGTGTTATAATATTTGTAAATAAGTCTTTTTTGGCATATTAATGAGTCAGTCTAGCCCACGGTCCTATTAAAGTTTAATTGGCACATCACTCCACTTGGATGTCTTTTTACCTCCCTCCCTCATATGATCTATGCAATCATGAACTCCAATCATGGCTCCTCTTTCAAATACATCCCAGTGTTATCACATTTCACAACTCCTAACATGGCGATACTGGAGCGAACACTGACCATCATCACTGGGCTGCTACAGTGGCCCTGTAATTGTTTTCAGTTTTCAAACATTCTAACCTAAAATCTGTCCTCCAGGAAATGTGACCTTCAAGGCCAAGGTGACCTTCTCAGAACCTAAGATAAGTAATGTTGCTTTGCAACCTAGATGCTTGCAAGGTTTCTCACTGTGCTCATAATAAGCCCCAAGGTATTTACAACATCCCATTTTTATTGCCCCTGCCTCCCTCTCTGGTTTCATCCAAGGCTGCTCTTCTCCTCACTCATTTTTCCCCAGTCACAGTGAGATGCACAGTGTTCATGGAATACCTGGACCCTAATGGCCCTGACATCTTTACAGTCTCACAACCACCATTTTCTCAGTGTAAACAGCTCTCTCAGCAAGATATTGCAGTGGATAAGAATACAGACTGTAAAACCTGATGTCCTGGTTAAGGGCCCACTTTTGACACTTACTAGGTGCATGACCACGGGAGCATCACCTAGTTCCTGACACTCTCATTCTATCTCAAAAATGAAGATAATATTTGCACCTTCTTCTGAGAGATGTGAAGGGGGTTAAATGATTTTATTGGTGTTATGTGCTTTGAAAATGGAGAAGTGAAAAAAGTGGTTACATAGAATGTGTCATTGTTACCATGCTTATTGTCAGATCTCTTCTTAAATATCACGTCTATAGGTCATTCTTTGTCTACATTTTGTAAAATAGACACCCTTTACTTCCTCCATTTTCTTAACTTGCTTAATTTTTTTTCATAACATTACAAGTACCAAAATTGTAGTATTTCCTTACTTGTTTGCTTGCTTATTATCTGTCTTACCTTCTAAAATGTTTCATGAGCACATGGACTTTCCCATTCTTGCTCAGCTATTTATGGGAACATTGTCTAGCACATGGAAAGTACATACTAAATATGTGTAAAAAGAAAAGTAGAAATTACAGTTCTAAAATACAACTTTAAAAATGTTGGCTGTGTTTTGTTTTCTAGCCAATATTCCACCAAGCACTGACCTTGTGAGATATACAAAGAACCACAAAATGCCATGACCCAGGTTTTATTTTCCCTGCTCTGATCAAATCCCATTCTTCCAAAAGAGCAGGTGAGCCAGTAAAGATCTGGGTTTTTTGTTTGTTGTTGTTTGTTTTTGTTTTTGTTTTGTTTTTACATGATGTGATATAAAGCATTCTGAAAGTTCTACCAGTAAATACCATTACTGCCAGGCTTAAAACACCAACTGTTTGCTAGTTGGTCCATTTCTAGAAAGTCTCTACAATATCAGTATTTTAAGGCATGTGCTACTTATGGGTAGAGCCTTAAGGATGCTTTTAGGAGTAAGAATCCACAGAGCTAGGACTCTAAATATTATAAATATAATATTTGAAATTATTAAGGAAAATATAAAACATATAAGGGTAGATTCCAAAGAAATACGTGGATTCATCTGAATATTTAAAATATATATAAAAAAATTAAACTAAAATTCTTTGTTGATGGTGCCTCAAACAGTTTAATTCTGAAGCACTTCTCACTGTGCATAATAATGTCAAACCTGTACCTAACTGCTTCAATAATAATTTATGGTTTTAATCCAACTTCTTCACAAACAGAATTTTCCAGTATTCATTAATTATAAAAGAAAAACAAAAAAGCTAACCACTGAGTATGGATTTTGCATGACACATTCTGTTCATGTTCCCTGCCATCACTTACTATGCTAGACATGTCTCTCTGGACTCTGCTATTTATTAGAACATGTAGAATATTTGGAATTGAATCTCTACTTTGTCAAATGTAATTTAGAGTTTGTTTGTGGGGTCTCGTTTCAAGAGTCTAATTAGAGATGGTTCTGAAAAATAAAATAAGCTACAGCTAAAGACATGAATGATTGGTGGCTGAGTAACACAGCCATTATTCATGGAACTTACTGCTGTTTGAGTTCTTATGCTGTCATGAATTTTTATTCATATTTTTAATGTGCTCTTAATTAAAATAATTTCCATCTCTTCTAAATACCCATTTAGATGGCATATAATTTTCCCAAGGTATGGAAAATATTTGAAGTAACCTTGAAGTTGGTAAGTCTGATTTCATTATGGCTGTTATTGAGCAAATGAAGCCAGCATGATCCAGTGATCACAGGACCTCCTTCACCTGGCACAGTCATGGGCTAACTTTCCTGCCCTACTAAAATAGATCAAATATGTTTATTTGGTCCTGAGACAAATGAGATGAGAATTTATGGTTAGGCTTGTGAATAGTACTATCCTTTACCTTGACAGAGCAATTTAAAGCATTTTTCAGTGGGTATAGGAAGAGCTATGATACAGAGTATGTCACAGGTCCTCTTTGTTAAGTATTCATGGTTCCAAATATGTCTGTGAAGACCCCAAGTCCAGAAAATATAAGTCCTCAAAAGGTTGATACTCCCTCCTTTCATCTGAAAGAACTCAATTTTAGTCACGAGGGAAAAACAAAACAAAAACAAACAAAAAAAACAAACCTGCTTTCTTGAGCTGCTAGGAACATCTGCTTAAAGATGTATCACTCTATGCACTCACCTACCAAATTCCTAGTCTTTGACCAGTTGACTTACTACTTAAAAATCAAAGCCCTAGTGAGACCAATACCTGCATTATTCAAGTCTAATTAACACTTCTTTCCCATTTGAATGTGAGTTAGTTAACTCTATGTGAAAGCCTTTTTTTTCTTTTTTTCCTCAACCTAGTCAACTGTCCTCAAAGCTTGTCATACAAAAAGTTTAGATGTGAGAAGAGAATATTGTCATTCTGGATCATAGAATGGATGAGAGGAAAATGAGAGTAAGCATAGATCTAATGAATTCTATCATCCATACCTTTAAAAAAAAAAGTTATTTGCCCAAGAGAAATATAAAAGGGAAATAGAAGGTGTTGAGACAAACTTCATGAGTTTGTACAGCTTGCTTCAAACTATGAAAAAAATGGGCAAGATCTGAACAGCTGGGAGAAACTTAAATTAAGAAAGAGAGGATTCTACTGATTACCTAAGATGCTCATAATTGAGTTGTCTAGAGGTCCCAGAACAGTCATTCTCAACTAGGGCAGACATGAGTATAGGGTCTATGTTTACTTAAGAACAATGTGAAAGTGAGCTACTTTTCTCTGAAATAATTGTGTCCTACTCTGCTCTTAAGGTAAGATCAAGACAAAATATTAAGAACCACTAGAGAAGAATTTCTTTTGAATTCTACATTTACCAAAGAAATAGTAGGCCATTTGGCAAAGATAATTTTAAAAAATCATTAACCCATTGCCTTTTACTAGTCAGTAACAGTTGTGGATTTGATTCTTATTTTTCCAATCAAATGAGAAAACTACAGTAACACCTGAACACATAATGATAAAATGAATTCTGAGGTTATTTCCTTATAAACAGACTTTAGGACTCACAACATTACTTGAGGAGAAAAAAACCAATTGATATTATTAGGTAAGGTGTGTGCCTTTTGTTGTCTAACCTCAAGACATCAAGTTGCTGTTATCACTTTCTTCTCTCACATCTACGCTTTCTTCTTTATGAGCTGTTTCCTGTTTTTCCTTAAAGATGACCAAAACACCATCACCTACCTCCTTATCCCTACTTTGGCCATAAAAGAAACAGAAATACAAGTGGTAGTTTTGAGGACAAAAACCTATTTCTCAGTTTTGTTCTATGCTAAGCCATTTAATCTAACTACCAGATTAGCCACCCTCAATATTGAACTGAGATCTGAATAAGGACAAGAAATAACGTTTCGGATGCATAAGGTAAGGTGGGAATAAATTAGCAAAAGGAAGCAAAGAGACAGAAGCTTTAAGAGAAATTGCTTTTTCCCAAATTAAATGAGAATAATCTAGAAAAAGATTATTTCTGAATCTCATATTGTAATTGGTGGCAAAAAATAGTTACTGCTTATTTTGGAAATAAACTCCTAAGGGAAGTACCTTTGTCTAGAAGATAAATAATTATCTTGAATCACATGCTTGAATTACCTTTGTCCTGCATCTCAGTAGGGTTACTAAGGAACCTAGTAGCTTAAATTCTCCTCTTATTTGCAGTTTCCCTTTGTCAGTTGACCATCTTAACCAGTTTTTGTATGTTTCTTTTTTACTTGCCCTCCCTGTCATTTCCATACACACCTATAATACTGATCCTTCCACTTGTAGCTTTCAACACCTTGTTTTAGTAGAAGTAAAGAGAAAATTGCTGTAAATAAGTAACCTCAAGGGCACCTGGGTAACTCAGTTGGTTAAAGCCACTGCCTTCGGCTCAGGTCATGATCCCCAAGTCCCAAGAGCTCACAGCTTTGCGGGCAGTCTGCTTCAGCATCCGACCTTCTCCCCTCTCATGCTCTCTCTCTCTCTCTCTCTCAAATAAATAAATAAAGTCTTTAAAAAAAATAAGTAACTTCAACAATACAATGAATTTTTAAAAAAAAAGTTTATTTCTGTGTCACAATCCCAAAACTGGTCCTAATCCTAATCCAGGGGTTCAGTTTTTATTCATTTTGAAATGCTGCTATCCACAAAGCTGTTGCTTCTCTTGGGAAAGGAAAGAGAGGATGAGCCGGGCCACATTCACAACTTTTATGTTGATAATGAGGTAGAAGCTACAAATGTTACACTGCTTGCATCCCTTTAAACAATATTTAGTCAAATATCCAAATCCAAAATACAAGGGAGGTCATAGAAATATTGTCTTTTCCTGGGAAGTCATGCTTCCAGCTAGAATTCTGTTGCTATAGATTAAATGTAGAACTGATTTCCTTGGCCAACCATCTGTCTTTACTACATTTTTTAATATAAATAATTGTTTATATTAATGATTTTCTAAAATTCACTATATATATGTAGTAATTATGTACTGCTGAATTTTTAAAAATTACCCTGAAACATAATAGCTTAAAACAACAAAACTTATTAACATTTTCTGAGCATTGGGAATCCAGGACCTAGGTGGTTCTGGCTCAAGGCTTCCCATGAGGTTAGAATCAAGCTATTGGCTAGAGTTGTAACACCTCTAAAGCCTTTGCCCTGATAACATGTGCTTCTAAGATGGTGCACTTACATGGCAGTTGGTTAGAGTCCCCAGTTCCTCACAGGATTTTGGCTAGAAGTCTCAGTTCCTCTCCACATGGGCCTTTCAACAGAGCTCAGAGAGCTTCTGGAGTGTCCCGAGATATGGCAGCTGCCTTCCTCAGAGTAAGAAAGAAAGGTAGGAGGGAAGAGGGATGGGGTGAGATATAAGGAAAGAGAAAGAGAAAAGGAATAAAAAGGAGAAGGAGAAGGAGAGGTAGGGGAGGGGGAAAGGGAACATGAGGTAGAGGAGGTAGAAAAGGGGAGAAGGGGAAGAGGAAGAGAAAAAGTCCAAGATGAAAGCCATACATTTTTATGCCCCAATCTCAGAAGAGACACCCTCACATCTGGCCTATGCTGCTGGTCACACAGATCAACCCTGTGTGGCTGAGTACAAGATGAGAGGAGACTATATACGATTATGGAGGAGCAGAAGGTGTCATTGTTGGAAGCCATCTATGATGCTGGCAACCACATCTCTCAATGTTAGGATCCTTCTCTATGTAGTATATAGTTAAGACATTTATGAAGTAGTGTTTTAAATATAAGATACTGAAAGTATATTAAGATTTCTATAAACCCCAAATATTAGGGTAAAGATCATATTTTTAATGGAAAAGAAAGCAGAATATTGGGTCTATTTACCACATAACAAGGGAAATCATCACAGCATTTTTCTACCAGTAAAATACATATTCCTCAATAATGCCTCATATTTCCTGATTTCATTCCTACATCAAATGCTAAATGTCATCTCTCTAATAAGGTAATATATATATATATATATATATATATATATATTTAATTAATAGCTTATTACATTTCATTTCAGTGGTGGAAGGATCCTTTGGCATCCTCCATATCATACAAGTCTGCCTAGATTAATGTCAGCTTTGTCATGATAGAGGTTCATGAGGTTTCATTAGAATATGAATTAAACTTTCTTTAATCAAGACATAGAGATAGCATTGTTTCTAAGATACAAACATTACTGTTAATCAGCAGACTTAATTCTAGTCCTGATTATACCATGAACTAACTCCATACAGGGGATAAGTCATTTAACTTGTGGCATCCTCAGATTCTTCATTTCTAATTAAGGACTCGAGTATAGCCATCCCTTAAGATGACATCTAGACCTGAATTCCCTTCAATTATTATGATTTTTGGCCCCTGAGCTTCCATGTTACCAATGTTGAAGTACAGCAAGAGATAGACGTGTGTTATATGGATGAACACAATGCAGAATGTGGACGGACCAAGGCAATAGAAATTTGCAGTTCCAGATTGAGCAAAACCCTGTATTCTCCACACCACAGCATTTTCGCTTGCAAAGTAAGGATTGATCTTTAATCCCTTCCTGACCAGCTTGATAAGTAGATTTACAAAGAACTAATAAAATGGAATTTGAATAGAATACAAGCTCTGAATGATTAACAGTAAACTGGGAAAATCCAGGCCTAAAGGGACTGAACCACTTTCTACCCAAATGAGAATCTGGGGGTAGTGTTTTCTGTTTCCTCTTTTCCCAAGTTTACAGGACGGTCTACATGGTAACATAGTCTAAGAAAGTTGAAAAGATACACAAAGGATTTTTCCTCCTTAAATTAGCTTCTAAATACTTCATATTAAACTTGACCTTAACATAAAAAGGTATTAAAACCAGATTGAATTTAGCTCACATCCAGGAATATTTTTCAACCTGTCTCTTTTCTTTGTACTCACCTCTTCTCCATATGCCCACAAATTTTCTTCACACTTAGAGTGACTGCTTTTTTTTTTTTTTTTCTTTCTTTCCTAAAGCCATTGTACTGCTAATAGCCTTTCTAAAACCCTGGGTTCCATATACCTCTCCATATTTTTGAATTTGTAATCTCAAGGCATTTACCTCTGTCCTCATCACCCTGATTACTGTTTTTTAATTTCTTCGTCACTTCTGTTGTAATTTATTTACACTTGTAATTTCATTATATGAGTTGTTAAAGTTCTTCATGACACTTGATTGCATTAAAGGTGCTCTGTCTAGTTTTACAGTGTGATGCAGCTTGCCCATTCAGACTCAAGCGCTGTTATGGCACTTGCCACTTTATCCTCAGCTAGAGAACTGGTATTGTTTCAAGATTGCCTCTTGGAGGTGTTATAAAGTATTCTGAGAAGGTGAATGGCCAGGTGGGTCAGGAGACCTAGGTTTTATCCCAGCTTTTCCCATCGCAAGTAACTTTGCTTTATTATTATTATTATTATTATTATTTTTTAAATTATTATTATTATTTTTTTTAGTTCACTTCAACAACACTTACCAAATACATATACAAGTTAGGCTCTGTACTTAAAGTTCAGGATACAGAGATAAATAACTGTTCTCTCACCTCAGGGCAGGCACCTTAAGACAGGATGGCAACACAATTCAGAAGAACAGTGATGGGGTCTTGTTCTAAGTCCCACAAAAAGACCAGTGATGGGGTCTTGTTCTAAGTCCCACAAAAAGACCAGTGATGGGGTCTTGTTCTAAGTAAGGAAGGAACACACATCGCTTACCTATGGAGTTGGAAATCTCTCAAAGAGTAGGTCACAAATGACCTGAGATGTCTTTTGTAGATAAGCAGCAATTTGCTAAGCAAAATGAGAGAAGGATTCAGATAAGATAGGAAGGGCAACATGGGCAGGAGTTAGGAGAACAAGTTATAATTTCTTGTTGAGATGAAGAAATAATACAGGTTGCTGGATCGCCCTCCCACAGTCAGCTCCACTGAAACTAGAGAGGGAAAAGAGATGCATGGATCATTGAATCTTAGAAATTGTGCCAGGGACACCTGGGTGGCTCAGTTGGTTAAGCCGCTGCCTTTGGCTTAGGTTCTGATCCCAGAGTCCTGGCATCGGGCTCCTTGCTCAGCGGGGAACCTGCTTCTCTCTCTGCTCTCTCACCCTGCCTGCTTGTGTTCTCTCTCTCTCTCTCTCTGACAAATAAATAAAATTAAAAGAAAAAAAAAAGACAGATGGGTTTCTTAACATAGTATATGCTCTTGAGATGATATGGGGATGGTTAGGTACAACTGAGATCTGGGGGAAACAGCAGAAACTCTCCTTCCTTTTAGGAAGAAAATTTTTAAGTTCAGTTCTACCACTTCCTAGCGTTGCCTTAGAAGAGTCAGAGCAGGCTCTTCTTCCACACAGAAATCATCAGTCCACGCAGTCCTCTGGATTGCATGGAATTAGGGTCTTAGCCCTCCTGAAATGAAGAGGTAATGTCAGCACTCGGGATGGCCTTTCCACTCCCTCCCTTACAAACACACAAGCCTATGTCAGGAAAGTCTTCAGATTTTCAGAAGGTTCAGGTCGATTACAACCTACTTACCTCTTTCCAATTTGTTATTTCCTAGTAGCAAAGGCAAGTCCCTGACCAGAGGTTTTCTTCCATACTGTACCTGAGGTTCTCTGCTTTGGAGTCCATCTCCTTCACCATCTTCTTGCTCACTCAGAGGGACCCTGATTAACATCTCAATTTCTGTATTTTCTCACCACACACTAGGAGACATAGAAATGACACAGAAAAGTTAATTCATTTGCCTGAGGTCACAAGGGTGGAAGTCGTAGTTCTGGGGGATGAACCAGGGAATCCGATTCCAAGGTCCATGTTTGTATACATGTATTACATATACTGGTGTACACAGCCTTCCGCATATGGAAAAAGCAGGCTCATGTAAAGCATCTCACACAAGCATATACATTAAAACACAGCCTCAAAGAGATGACTGCTTGAGCTGTCTATTAACCACTTGGCATGTGTGAACATCACAACACTTCTTCCTGGCACGGGTCTATGGGAGCTTCTCTTCTGCCACCCCAGAGAAGGAGTTAAATAACAACAGCAGGGGAGACACCTGGCCTCTGGATTTCGATATCATTTTTGAAAAAAAAAAAAAAAAAAGTCAGCCATATATTAAATTCTCAAGAAAAGTATAAATGAGGAAGGAATTAAACCTTCTAAATGGTCCACACACATAAACTTAATCCAGAAGCATCAAAGGCCACAGGTTTGAGTATAAGAAGCTGCCATGCTTACCATCATCTCTTTTATATAAATTAGGGAGCTTAGGGTAAGATACTGACTTTAGGGATGGGATTCTCAGAATGAAACATGGACTGGGTATGGAAACAGAAGGTAATTTGCAGCATATGGCAAACAAACCAGTATCCAGTTCCACAGTGAAGTAGTCTTATTTTATTAAATAAAATTAATGAAATAAAATAAAATAAAATTATTAATTAAATAAAATTTTATTTTATTAAACTGCTTAAACTTTCTTAAACAGGAAATTTTCTAAAATACCAATCCCCCCCAGCCCGACTCCATCAGAAGGCACTAGGGATCTAATAAGATAGAAGAAGAAGGATTTGGAGGTTTTTACTTAGAGAAACACTTGAGACAATGGGATGCCAGAGAAGGCATTCTGAAGGAAATTTGCTGCCTGAATCTGAGTATGAAAAATGGCCATTTTGGTGCAGAGCTGGTGCAAGCCCATGCCAATCAAATTTTTCCTGACCAGCTGCCTTGGGACGGTGTGCTATGTTCATGGATTGTTTAAGGCAATCATAACCTTTAAGTCTTGAGTCAAAGGAAGCAGCAGAACCTCTAGAAACAATCTCAAAAAATGAGAATATAAGGTATTGTAACTAAATGCAGATTTTGTCGAAGTATAGAGGAAAGAATGTCCCACTTCCACACTTGACTTAAGAGTAACAGTTGTGGGGCGCCAGGTGGCTCAATGTATTAAAGCCTCTGCCTTCGGCTCAAGTCATGAACCCAAGGTCCTGGGATCAAGCCCTGCATCGGCCTCTCTGCTTGATGGGGAGCCAGCTTCCACCCACCCCCCCTGCCTGCCTCTCTGCCTACTTGTGATCTTTGTCAAGTAAATAAATTAAATCTCCTTAAAAAAAAAAAAAAAGAGTAATAGTTGTTAGGGGTGCCTGAGTCTCACTTGGTGGAGTGTCCAACTCTTGGTTTCCACTCAGGTCATGATCTCATGGGTCTGAGATCCAGCCCTGCATCTGCTCCATGCCCAGTGGGGAATCTGCTTAGGAATTCTCTCCCTCTACCCTTCTCCCCAGTCATGCATGTGGCCTCACTCTTAACACTTTCTCTCTCTCTCTCCCAAATAAATACATTAAAAAAAAAAAAGGGTAACAATTGTTAAAGAAAAATTAGAGTTGTAGTTCGTTGGATTGGAATGAGTGATCTCCAGAGGTGTAGGTGCAAGACGCTGCTTGTTTAATTTACAATTTTCCTGTGATCCAGACCTTTTTACTGCCATGAATCTGAAGTGTAGGTACAGCAACTCACAACCTCTTCTTCAGGCATAACTCTCCTTGTTTGTTACTAGTTTTGTTTTTTTTTTTTTTTTTTCCCAGAGAAATCAAAGTAGATTCAGAGGTTTTCTTACCTCCATATTCAGACGTTGCTGGAGCTCTTACCATGTGTTTCTGCTAAACTTGATCCCTTCTAAATATGACTCCCCTTTCCTCTTCAACCACCCCAGCCCTTAGTTGCTGGTCAGGTTTATTCTGAGCTGGCTATGCTGATACAATTTTAGAACTCAGTACAAGAAAGGAAAGATACCTTAAATTGTGGCCTCTTATTCCTCTTTTTCTTGCTGTCATTGCAGTTCTCCCATAAAAAAAAAAAAAAAAATGTGATGGAAGTCAAAGGTCAGCGCACAAGGATTTCTCAGAAACAAGGTTGATTCTGTTGCAGGGATTGTGTGTGGGTTTGTTTTATTTTGTTTTGTTTTGAAACAAGGACTTCCCTGAACTGGGAAGTTTCTCAGCATTCATCTCTGTTCAGTCCAGCAATTATTGAGATTACTGTACTTCTATCATGTCAAATACCATATAGCCAAATAGAGACTAAAAACATAAAAACAGCATACTCACTCTTCAAATTACAATCTTCAAGTAGGGGACAAAGTGATGCAAACAATTATAATAAAAAGCATAATCCAGTAAGTTCCATAACATAGAAGAGATATGGAGGCACTCAGGGAAATGGACTTCTTTTCACTGAAAAAATCTGGGAAGGATTTGACAAAGAGGAAAGAGAAAACTGGGTTGGGTAAACAGAGAAAGAATCAGAGCTAAAGAATATTCCAGGAAGTGTGGAGATTATAAATAGAAACATGGAAGTTTGTAATGGTATTATTTGACAAACAAAGGATAGTCCAAGTGGTTGATTTACAGAAAAAAAGAATTACAGGGAAATGACTGGGGGCCATCTGGTGCCTTTACCTTTGTCCTGTGGTCTTGTGCACCTATATTTGGAAATGAGGTTTTTTTCCAGAATTACTGTTCCAGTTTGTATGTTAGTCTAGCTTCTGTGAGTTGTGTAGCTCTCTAAGGAAGAGGCCCTGGCTAAGAGATTCCTAGAGTCTTTTCTCACCTAAGACTCATTGGATTGTGCAAGGGTCATAATGGATGGGGAGCACCAAGACAATTTGCTTTCTCCTGGATAAATATAATTTTCTTGATGATCATTTTTTTCAGCATTGTTTACTTAGAAAGAAGCCTTTAGACCCATAGTCTAAGCTTAAATTTTCATCTATGCATAAACTGTTATTTTGAGCAATCACTTATCCCATACATACTTCACTCCTTCTGCATACCAGGTCATGTTCTAAGCAACAGTAGTAGAATCAGAAAGAGAAATCTCCTGCCCTCTAGGCATTTTTACTGCATGCATTTGAAGAAAAAGTAGAACGATTATTGGATTTCAGCATAACTTCACTAACATATTATTTCTGTGTAACCTCATCTAAAATTGTCTGAAGTTTAGCGTTTTTAATTATAAAATGTATTTAATAAAACCTGATTAAAGCATGAGGTTTTACTGAGTTTTATATTCACCAATGGACACAAAATATTTTGTAAGCTATGAAGTGTTGTACAAGAGTAAGTTACAGTTAATAATAAGGTTACTCTAAGTTTTCTGCTTTTTAGAACTTCTTACCTGATAAACTATAGAAATACCATACAAAGCATATCTTAAATTCAGAAAGGTAATTATTTTTAATAAAAGGAAAACAATGAACTGTGAAGTAGAATCTCATGCAGGTGTCTAACATAGAACAGTGAGTTCTAAATTATTAATGTGATGAGAATCCAAGTGGTATCTCACATGATTCAGTCTTGGGCCTTAAGGCAATGGCAGAGGGGATAAAAAGATTTAGGAAAAAAATAAGGAGGGTAAATTTAGTATATGTGAAAGAGATTTAAGAAAAAATAAAGAGGATAAATTTAATATACATGAAGCCTAAATAAGTATGATGACTAGGAAAAAAAAAAAATTAGGGTGGTTGTGAGCCACAGTGCTGATGGTAGCATTATTGATCAGTGTAGAGAATACAGGAAGAAAAGCAGTTTGGGTTAAACAAAATAATTTCAGCTCAAGCTACATGAGTGTTAGATGCCATATTAGTATCTCTTGTTACATAACATGATCCAAAATTTTAGCAGCTTTAAGCAACAAATAGTTGTTATTTCATATATTTTGTGAGTCTCAGGTATCTATCTGGAAATGGCTTAGGAAGTGATTCTGGCTCCGTCTGTCATGAGGTTGCTATGACACTGTGGAGCATGTCTGCATTCCCATTCCAAGCTCATTTATGTAGCTATTAACAGATCGCTCCAGTTTTCATCATGAACAACTCTCCGTAAGACTACTCCTCACATGCTTTCCTTCTGATCAAATGATCAGAGAAAGAGAGAAAAGATAACTCCAAAGACAAACTCAGAAATCACATGCCATCACCTCTGCCATAAGCTACTGATCACAAAGACCAGTTCTGAACACAAAGGTCAACGGTACTACACAAGAATGAATATATCAAGAGGTAAGCATCGTCTTAGAGGCTGCCTACTATAATTCCGTTAAGGATATCAAGAAGTCTGGTAAATTAACAGATGAGATACTGAGAAGGGTGGGAGAAGGTCAGGGTTAGAGATGGGAGATTTGAATATTTTTAGCATCCGGGTGGCAGCTAAAGCCTGAGCATGAATGAGATGGCCAAATCAAAGACAGTAGACCAGTCAACCCCACAAGAGTACATTGAAATCTTCCCTCTGCATTCCAGGTGAGCTGGAAAGGTGGAGGTGGATGGCAGCTCTCAATTTCCCAAAATCTTTATTACAGTTTTAAAAAGGGATTTCCATAAATTTTGTATGACCTTATCCCACCTACAGATACTATCAATTTCAGGAATCTGTGTTATATTCGTTTATTTGTTTATTTAACAAATATTTTTTGAGAAACTAACACATATATATCGGTAAAATGTTTTGTATAATAGAGACTTAATATTTGGTTTTATGGAAAAGAAGATCATAAATATTGCTTCTCAGTTGAAGAGCATTTGGGTGCAAGTAGAGACAGAATAGTCACTAATAGACACTGGAAAGTTTCCAAAAACAAGAAAAGTAGATTCCACAAGTCAAATGAGTAGAGAATTTTATGAAGAAAAATAATTGGTAGTGAAATTTGGGGTAAAACTTAACAAATAATATAAAAATAAGAAAGAAGTAATAAATAACAAAGATTAACAAAAAAGCAAATCAATGTGAAAAATATCTTTTAAATGTCTGTTTATAATGGAGATCATGAAAGACAACTATTTTTAACATTCTCTTTTAACATTCCTGATATTTTGGTCATTGCATACATGAAACTTTTTTTTTTTTTTTTAAGATTCATTTATTTATTATTTGAGAGCGAGCAAGTGAGGGAGAGAATCCAACACAGGGCTCCATCTCATGACCCTGTGATCACGACCTGAGCCAAATCAAGAGTCGGTTGTTTAACCAGCTGAGCCACCCAAGCACCCCACTTTATCTTGATTCATTTTCCAAAATATACATCATTTTAGGCCAAACCAGGTAGAATTTTAAAACAAAGGGAGTCAAGTTTTAGTGTCTACCTTTCCTGTTAATAGTGAGCTTGCCTATTTTTTTTTTAAGATTTTATTTATTTATTTGACAGAGATCACAAGTAGGCAGAGGGGCAGGCAGAGAGAGGAGGAAGCAGGCTCCCTGCTGAGCGGAGAGCCCAATGATGTGGGGCTCAATCCCAGGATCCTGGGATCATGACCTGAGCCAAAGGCAGAGGCTTTAACCCACTGAGCCACCCAGGTGCCCCAATTTTTTTAATCTTATACCCTCCTTTAGAATAAAATTTTTTACATCTGATCCCTAGGAAAATAACCTATATGTAGTGCCTCTATTGTAGAATATTCTTCCAAGAGGTAACATTCTCTTAATTTAACCAGATGCATTCAGTAATGATACATTATTTCTTTTATATTTCACATTCAGTCTGCCAGCAAATCTCACTGGCTTTCTCTTCAAAAAATAGTCAAATTTTCAAAGCTTCTCAAAATCACCACCAATTACTTTCTGGTCCAAGCCTCCCACAGCTCTCACCTGAAGTATTATGAAAGTTTCTGACTCTTCACCCTGGCTCCCTCTGACTCTAAGACCAATGCTGATTATTCTTAGAACCACAGCCAGGATGAGCCTACTGAAACACAAGTTAGATCAAGGCTCTTCTTTTCATGAAACCTAGCTCCTTTCTTAGGGCTAAGAGTCAACTTAAATTTTTTCTCTTACTCTAGGATTTTGATTGTCTTTATAGAAACAGTATGTTTTAGCACCAGAGCTAAAAATCACTGTCCCTTGTGTACATAAGTTGCATGTTGACTGATGTTAACAGAAGTGAACTGCATTTTACTTGCAGCAGGTATAGGGACTGATGGCTTCCAATTTATACAAATAAGCTACTCCAAATATATAATACACAATATATTGACCTCCGCTCATCATCAGTACACTTTTAATGTAAAAAAAATAAAGAGCCATGATCATTTTACTTCTGAATTCCTTTGGTAAGTCATAGTTCCTTCCTGCCATCAGTCATATTTACTCACTTTAATGACAGTTTGGTTTAATTAAAGCAGCCTCCAATACTTTAAATAAGAACCTATTTTTAAAACCAATTACTTTTTTTTTTCAGGATTAAAAGCTGTTATTGTGCTAGAAGCAATGGAAATTATGATGGCTAGTACACAAAATAAAACATTTAGTCTACATCTCTTCTAATTAAAAAATAATTATATTACATTTTCCTACTAAGAATAGTGGTAATATTTTCCAATGTCTCGATGACAATATCAACAATTTATATTCTCATATTTTTAAAAAATTGATTTTGTAAAGTTATTCTGGTTCTCAAGTTGGCCTAAAAGGCTGTCCTTGGAAATGAAAACTACAATTTCACCACAATGGATACATTAAAACTGTTATATGAATTTGTTTATAACACATTGTCCAGCATGACATCTGAGTAGGTTTGACTAGAAGGAGATTTACTTCAAAATAGTGAATTCTGGTTCAGAGGCAGGCCCATATAGGAATGCTGGGTCCCAGAAGGCATTCTAATGCTACCAGACTCCTAAGAGTCTCAGCCTATTGGCCATACATATCCCCTACTCCATCCATCTCCGCCTCAGTTATCTTTCCTAATATTTAGACTCTACACTTCTCCACTGTGAAATCTATGCTAATACTTGTCCAGAATTCATTAAGATGTCCATGAATGTTCTGCTACAATTTTTTTGTCAACCTATACGGGAGCCTCATTATCTAATTTCATTTACTCTGCGCTCCATTCATACTGGAACTGTTCAGTTTCTCAAATACATCCTCTGTGTTTCCAGGTCCTTGTCGATACAATTCTGTTTGCCTGAAATGCCTTCTTCCCATGTTTCAAAAAGTCTTCAATCTTTCCCTTGCATTTTTAAAAGTAATGTTTATTAAGGTAAAATTCAGAGCAAGCTCCCTTAAATCACGTTTTGGAACAAGGTAAATGTATAAATAAATAAAATTCAGAACAGTTGAAGGAAAAAAATGAACTATCCATTTCCATTATCTAGATATCTACTGATATCTACTGAAATGTTAACAGAGGCTGTTGATTTCATCCTTTTTCCCCTTCTGAGTAGCTTTGTTTTTTACACAGTTATTATGATATAGTGTATATTTTATTTTTGTTTTCCTATAACATTAGACTGGGTATTTTTCTGTGTTATCTCAAGGACTTTGTAAACATTGTTTTATGATTTCATTTCCTTTGTTGAGTGGCTAAACCAGGTTATAACCATCTTCTAGCACTCAATATACTCCCCTTTCCCTATATTATCATCTTCCCATGAGGAGGCTCACTCCTCTTGATATCCTTTAAAGAGGGGGGTACTGGTGCCAAATTCTTTTTGATCTACAGTTCTTGGCTATAGCCCTTCCCGTGAAGGGAGTCAAGGGTCTGGAAGCAGGCTCTTCCAAACTTCAGCAAACAGGGATTTTTTTTAAAGCTTTTGCTTTTTTCTAGATTAATTTTAAACTTACAAATAAATTACAGTTATTGTATAAAGAGTTTCCAAACACCCTTCATCCAATTTCCTCCGTTTAACAACTTATATTACCATAGAGTATTTATTTACAGTATTAACCTTGGCAAAATATGCCAACTAATTGAACCAGTTTTTCCACTAATGCTTTTTTTCTGTGTCAGTCTAACTCGGGATCCCATGTGAATTTAATTGTTGTGTACTGTAGTTTCCCCTGATCTGTGAGAGCTCTTCAGTCTTATCTTTCATGACATTTTTTTGTGTTTTCACTTTTATATTCTCCATGTCACTTTTGAAGGGGCAGTTAATATGTAGAGTGCTTTTCAGCATGAGGTTGAATCCAATGAATCTCATTACACTGAAGCATTCATAGGAAGAATGCAAGTCAATGTGTCCTCAGTGCATCATTGCACAGGGTATATGATGTTGGTATGTCTTACCAATGATATTATTTTTACTCAGAACTTGACAAAGATAATGTCTGACAGGTTCCTGTATTGTAAATTTCATTTTTTCCCTTTGAAATTCCTAAATATTTAAAGAAACATACTTTTGAGATTTTGCAAATATGTTTCTGCTTCGATTTTCACGTACTCATTTCTTATTCACCAATGGAACTTGCCCAGGAAATCATATACTGTGATATACTAAATGGTGATTTTTCTATTTTTCTTATCATTTATTTATTTATTTATTTGGATTTTTTTGCAAGAAAGACTTGTCACACCTCCCCATCCCCTCATTTACCTAATCTTTTCTTTGTATAAGTACAAATTCATGGGTATTTGTTTATTTTATTTTATTTTTTAGTAATTCCTTATATTCTGGAATTGCAAGATGCCCCAGACTTGTCTTTATTTATGTATTTATTTGCCCTTTTTTATTGTGTTATTTTAGTCACCAAAAAATACATCATTAGTTTTTGATACAGTGTTCCAAGATTCATTGTTTATGTACAGCACCTGGTGCTCCATGCAATACATGCCCTCCTTAATATGCACCACCAGGCTCATCCATCCCCCAACCCCCTCCCCTCTAAAACCTTCAGTTTGTTTCTCATAGTCCATAGTCTTTCATGGTTTGTCTCCCCCTCCAGTTTCCCCCAATTCACTTTTCCTGTCTTCCTAATGTCCTCCATGTTATTCCTTATGTTCCACAAGTAAGTGAAACCATATGATAATTGACTTTCTCTGCTTGACTTATCTCACTCAGCATAATCTCCTCCAGTCCCATCCATGTTGATACAAAAGATGGGTATTCATCTTTTCTGATGGCTGAGTAATATTCCATTGCATATATGGACCACCTTTTCTTTATCCATTGGTGTGTTGAAGGGCATCTCCATTCTTTCCACAGTTTGGCTATCGTGGACATTGCTGCTATGAACATTGGGGTACAGATGGCCCTTCTTTCCACTACACCTGTATCTTTGGTGTATATATCCAGTAGTGCAATTGCCGGGTCTTAGCATAGCTCTATTTTTAATTTCTTAAGGAATCTCCACACTGTTTTCCAAAGTGGCTGCACCAACTTGCATTCCCACCCACAATAGTGTAAGAAGGTTCCCCTTTTTCCACATCCTTTCCAACATTTGTTGTTTCCAGCCTTGTTAATCTTTGCCATTCTAACTGGTGTAAGGTGGTATCTCAATGTGGTTTTGATTTGAATTTCCCTGATGCCTAATGATGATGAACGTTTTTTCATGTGTCTGCTATCCATTTGTATGTCTTCATTGGAGAAGTGTGTATTCATTTCTTCTGCCCATTTTTGACTTGATTATTCATTTTTTTTGAGTTGTTGAGTGTTGAGTTTGAGAAGTCTTTATAGATCCTTGGATATCAGCTCTTTGTCTATAGTGTCATTTGCGAATATCTTCTCCCATTCTGTGGGTTGCCTCCTTGTTTTGTTGACTGTTTCCTTTGCTGTGTAGAAACTTTTTATCTTGACGAAGTCCTAAAAGTTCATTTTTGCTTTTGTTTCCTTTGCCTTTGGAGACATGTCTTGAAAGAAGTTGCTGTGGCTGATGTCGAAGAGGTTACTGCCTATGTTCTCCTCCAGGATTTTGATGAATTCCTGTCTCATGTTGAGGTCTTTCATCCATTTTGAGTTTATCTTTGTGTATGGTGTAAGAGAATGGTTGAGTTTCATTCTTCTATACATAGCTGTCCTATTTTCCAATTTTCCAAGCACCATTTATTGTCTTTTTTCCATTAGAAATGTTTCCTGCTTTGTTGAAGATTATTTGACTGTTGAGTTGAGGGTCCATATCTGGACCCCAGACTTGTCTTTATTTCCCTTACTCAAGCCCTGGAATCAGCCAGTTCACTGTGGAGCTATATTGTGTGAGGAGTATATATTTCACTTGTACTAGAGAATGGTATTAGGAAAAAAAGATGTGCTGGATATGCTCATTGCTATTAAATATCAGTGCTTCTGGTCCCTCTCAGTTGACAGCATTAACAAACACACCCCTCCACACCACACACACATATACACATTAATTATGCCTATACACATCTACCTTTAATTGTGTATCTGTGTGTGTGTGTGTGTGTGTGTGTTTAATGAGTCTATGTTGATACTTTAAAAAGAGAGAGAGAGATAACAGCAAAGGGAGAAGGAGATACAGACTCCCTGATGAAAGGGAGTCCAGTGCAGGACTTAATCCCAGAACTCCGGGATCATGACCCAGTACAAAGGCAGGGGCTTAACCAGCTGAGCCACCCAGGCACCCTATGTTGATACTTTTGACTGTAGTCTAATACCGCATGCTTTATTCTGACTTGTAATCTTTCCTTAACTATAACTTTTTTCTCCAGCATTAAGAAACCCAGCTCTCATTATTTACTATCTATCTATCTATCTATCTATCTATCTATCTATCTATCATTAGTATACAAATAAAGTGATTTCAGTATTCCCAACTGTATCCCTATTAGAAACAAATATACCAACGAGGGTACAGTGTTTGTGATAAGTTCTTTTTGTCTTTGACCTTAGATTAGCCTTCATTAATCAAGCTTCTAACTTAAGTGGCACATTCTCTGTGAGAGCTTCTCCCAGGACCATCACTATTAAAAAATTCCATCAATGACACTTCTGCTTGTGCTTTTAGGATTAGATCACAATTCCATAGGTGTCCTGCTCATCCAAAGAATGCAGACATACAGAAGACATAGTCTCTGCTCTCAAGGAGCTTATTGCCTCAAAGCTTCTTTTCTTTTTGCACACAGAATTGAATATTGTGGCTACAACATGCTGTCTAGCATGAAAATAAGTTTAGCAAATGTTATTGCATTAAGTGGATGAATGAATAGATATTCTATATAAAGAAGAAAGAAAAGTCTGGAAAGACACATGGGGGCTGAAGACAAAAAGGTGTTTGATGGTTAGGAGCCATGGCTTTAGAGTTGCATATACCTAGATTTGAATCCTAACTCTGACATTTACTGCCAGCTATCTAAACTTAGGCTGCATGAAGTGTTAGAATTGCAGGCAGAAGATAACTGAGAAGACCACATAGATGCAATCAAATTGCACAGTGGTTTTTGTAAAATCAAGAAAATTGTTGGTTCTAGTAGAATATCTGGTAGATATATGACAGGTGAAGTTTTTTCCACCTCTTAGACATGGAAATACAATGTTTAAAAAAAATCCTAGATATATACATATGGACATTTATTTTAGTTCATTTAACATTATTAGATTTGAGTATTGCTTTGAGAATTTTTTTTCCTTAAGAGAATAAAGTAGACTTCTTTAAATCTCCTCTACTACCCCAGCCAGCCTCTAACCTCAGAGTGGTTTTAGACTCTCATCAGCTATGGCTGATTGAAAATTACATTTGTGAAGTGGCAGACAGAGCCCCTTTGAAGGCACAAATCAGTGTACTCCCTTTTAATTTATATTCCTTTCCCTCTCCCCGTACTTATATATAAACTTGCAATCCCTTCTCTGAGTAGAGAGAGTTGCTAGTTCAACTGCAGGTATTTTCAAATCTTAATTACTCATTGAGTAGACTTCAATAAGATGTTTCTTAAAGTGTTCTGGTGACCATTAAGATGACTGAAATCACCAGATCGAATTTGATAATACTTTGTTTTTTTCCCTTAAATGATTGTGGCATTAGACAAGGATGCACTCTGCTGAATTAATCATCCAAGGCTGTGGGTCATTTTCTTGGTATAAATCCAGTTCCACAGATCTCGGTTTTCTGAATCATTTCTCATCATGGTGTCATAACCCTTGATTTGATAGACATAATCAGGAAGAGCCAGAGAACATGGATTCTTTACTAGTGTCTATTCCAAAGCAAGAAATGTGGTAAGGACGTATTGGAAGCATATGAATCTTGTAATGCCCTACAAAAATAATCACCCTTCTCACAATGAGGCAAGGGCCAGCCTGGAATCTATTTCATCTAAAGAGAATTTTAAGAATTTATAATGAAGTCATAATTTATAATATCTGATTTTCTCATCGCAAAATATCTTGAATAATATGTACAAAGGTGTGGACAAGTTTAAGAGGATCAGCTGGGATAGTACAGACTCATGGTTAGCAGCACCAAAGCTCTTATTCAGCTTATGCCCAAAAATATGAGGAAAGTGGTTCTTATCTCAAAGTATGACCCTTGGGCATCACCTAGGAACTTGGTAGGCATGCAAAATTTCAGACTCCACCTCCTGAATCAGAAACTCTGAAGCGGGGACCCAGCTATGTATGTTTTAAGCAGTGATTCTAATGCATGCCAATATTTGAGAAATGGTGGACTAAAGGAGAGAATCACGTCAAATGGTATGCCTTGAGAGGAATACTCACCTTTAACTGAAAAATTTAGCTCAAATTAGGCTGAACATAAGTACAAGTTTGCCTGCCTACTTGAGGTTATACAAACTCTTGTACAAGTGTAAACACTAGTAGTGCCTTTTCCACTCTCAGATATGTCCAAATTTGGAAGAAAAATTATATGGCCCTTCCAACCTAAGTTGTGTTGCAGCAAGAGAGCCAAGGGAAAAAATAGTTAACCTTTCTGCATCCTCTCTCTCTCATCTTTTGGCAGGATCCTCAGGACCCAAACCCGTTTGAAATCCCAGTGGCAATGAAGGATGTGGATATAATTCACACAGATGAACTAGAATAGACACAAAGCAAGGCAGAGTAGGATAGATAATGGAATTAGAGTGGCAAGAGGAAGCTGTCTATCATAGCTGATGCTTGTTTCTTTATCTATTTCAGAGAAAATGGAAGAAATAACTTAGTCATTTATTTTTGACTTAACTACTCTCTTTATTCTCTTATAAAGTTCTCAATAAATGCCACTCCTTTTCCCCAGCTAGCAAATTATTCACTTCTGAAGTTCTACTGAATTTCTTTTGTTCTTCCACCTGTGAAGCTGAGATAGGATCAAAGTAATAAAATGCTGCCCCAGATGCTCTTCTTTTACATTAAATTCTTCCCACTTTAACTCTGATCTCTTCAAAGTCCAGCTATTAAATTTCTTTCATTTTGTTTCATGAAAGAAGGTGTAAGATTGTAACCTCTTTACTACAGGTGCCCACATCTTGTCATGGACTTGAGTTAGGAACTAAATATTTTGATCTAGGTTAGTTCTTCTAGATAACTTAGATAACATTTATTCATTCAAATATAGACTTCAATTAGCTACAGCTCCCTTCTCCCTCAGAAATATGAGTGAACTCAGTTCAAATTCCATTTTCTAACCCAGTATCAATCCAGAATGTTGTCCATTGTTTCTATCCATTCCCATGATTGGCTTTCTTCTCTTTACCTCATCCATCTTGCTTTTGTCCTGTCTCAGTTTAACTGAGAGTAACCTTAGATACAGAATTCTGTTTTTGTACTGTTATTATTGTTTTTTTTAAAGATTTTACTCAATATCGAGCAGTGAGAACATCACACACACCTTCCGCCATAATGTATATAGCCTTATCACAGTACATTCTATTTTATTCTGTCATGCATAGCATAGCACTGTCTGAATTGATATCATTCGTTTACTCAGTTATTTTGCAATATTTCCTTCACTCTGCCATAATTGTGCTCTATTTTGTTTATCGCTATTTGCTGCTGTTGCCCCATACCTATATGCTGAGTGAGTAGCCAACTGAGTAAGTGGACAGAGGAATAATTGAGTAACAGTCCATGCATTTCACCTCTTTACTTTTCCCCACTGCTCTTCCTATCACGTCTTTTACTCCTCTTCCTCTCCCTGTACTTCATCTTTGCCTTCTTCCTCTCGCTTCCCTTACCTCCTCTCCTCATTCTCTTTGTCCTCCTCCTTTTCCTCCTCCAAAGAAATACCTTCTACATTCAGGCACTCTTAGAATACTCACTTCCACAAATACACACACAATTTTTCTAAATTGTATTTCCTAAAAAACTTAGGGCTTCCTTTCAATAGAATAGAATACAGTTTTATCTCTTATGCATAAAATATGTATTCAGCACCAGTTCTGTTAGTACTGTCCTAGGTAATGGGACTATAAGAGGAGTGTAGCAGACATCCTTGTTACTCATGTGGGACCTTAACATGGTGGGGAAGAGAGGTATTAATCAAATGATCAATTATACGTTTGAATTATTATTACACACTGAAATTACTTGTATGAAGAAAGGTGATAAGGAACCATGAAAACCTATTATAGGGGAACCAGATATAGTCTGGAGTTTCAAAGAAGGCTTCCTAAGGCAGTGAACTTGAATTGAGAAAAGAAGTAATAAAAGTTTACTAAGCAAGGGGAAGGTGAAAGCATGCTTAAAGTAGAGGGAATAGCACTTGCAAGAGCCTTGACATAGGAGGGAACATGGATGATCCTAAAAATTAAAAGACTGGTGGTAACTGGAGAACTGTGAGCAAGAGAGTTAGACAAAGACAAGTTGATGCAAAATTTTGAGATCAAAGTACATATTTTAACCTTATCTTTACGGCAAAATAAAATTCTATAAGAATCTAAATATGGACTTTTAAACTAAAATATTCCTTCAGCTACAATATGATGTAGGGAACAGATTGGAAGGGATCATAAATAGATGCATAGAGACCAGTTAAGAAATTTTGCAGGTGTCCAGGTGAAAGATGATGGCAGTTGATGGTTACACATATAAAGAGAAGTGGACAGATTTCAGCAATATTTCCAAAGGAAAATAAATATGACTAAATGAGAGTTTTGCCGCTAAGATGGTTATTTCCTCTGAATTGTGGAATCCAGAGAACAGAGTTGTTTAGAGCGGCAACCCCTAAAGCAGCCATGACCTCGAGCTGAAAGACATGTCACCTCAAGGATGACATTACAAGCCCTAGTTTTCCTTTGATGATGCTGGTTTTTACCTGTTTTTCCCAGAATAATAAAATACAATATTTAAAACATGAAAAGGATGTAAAAATAATATAGTGACTACCTTATCACTCAGATTAAGAAATAAAATGTTGCAAAAATAAAACCATGCTAGAACATTCCATTATAAGAATGAACAGCAGTTTCTTTATATTCCTCATGAGAAGCTTTTAGGATCTTTTCTTTTTAAAGCATGTATATGAGGATTTTAAGTGTGTGCCTTGGAACAGAATTGGTGGTCATAGGGTATATACATAATCCTCAATATTATCAGGTATTGTCATATTGTTCCTGGAAAAAATGTACCAATTTACACTGTGACAATATATAACAGTGCCTTACCTATTCTATGACATTTGGAAAAATACTTTTTTTTAAAATTATGTATCTAATGATAACATTACATTCCATGTAATACTAATTTTATTTTCATGAATAACGATTATTTTGCATTTCTGCAATTACCACTTAAGTTCTGAATCTTGACAAATATTTATTGGCCACATGTTTCTTCAATAATTGCTTGTTTTCTGTCGTGTGTGTGTGTGTGTGTGTATGTGTGTGTAATTCTTAGTGATTTAGGTTCTCAATATATTCTGGACTGGTTATCTTTCTCATATCTGTGATAAATATTTTCTCCCCATTGAGAGTTATCTTTTCACTTCTTCTGTTATATTTCAGTTAATGATTTTTTGTCATTAAAGTTAAATGCAGTTAGTTTTATGATACATGTTCTTGGCTCTTTTATTTTTTCTTGAGAAAAACTTCCTTACCTCAAATATAAAAACATATTCTTTTATGTTTTGAAGTTTAGTTTTGCATTTATGATTTAATTCACCTGGAATTCTTTTTATTGCATGGGTAGGGTGTCTAAATTTAGTATCTTTTTGTAAGGACCTAATTGTGCTAGCATTGTTGGTTGAACAGTCTTCTGACAGTCTTCTTGACAATCCTCTTCATTGTCAGCTCCTTTACACATTGTATTCAGACATGCAAAATAACATGTATAACCTTGATTTTGTCATACTGATTTGTATCTATCATTTTCCTTTACCATACTATTTTAATTTCTATCATTCAGTAATATATCTTGATCTCCAGTAAAGCAGGACACACTTTTTTTTTATTAAAAAGCACATTATTTACCTTTTATTTTTCCATATGTCATTTAGAACTAGTTTTTCAGTTTGCTTTGGTTGCAGTAACACTGAATTTATAGAGAATTAGGAAGAATTGACATTTCTAAAATACAATCATCTTGTTCATGAATGTGGTATATGTGTCCTTTTATCTCCATCCCCTTTAAGTAGTATTTATTTTCTACATAAGCATATTGATATTTGTGTTAGATAATTTCATGATTGTTTTAATTTTGAGGTTAATAATATACTTTTAATTAAAATACAATTTTTATTTTCTACTTATATCCTTTATATTATTGCTACATTATCTTATGAGTGTGTATTTCTAAGGAACATAATGATTGTGTTGGCAGATAATGTCGGATTCTGTCTCTTTCCAATCTTCGTATATTTTAGTATTCTTGTCTCAGCTCACTGAAGGAACTTCTAGTATGATAATTGCAAATTTAAAAAAGCAGGAATAGTGGCTATTATCGTCTTATTATTCCCTGTATTTAAAAATAAACTTATAGGGTGCCTGGTTGGCTCAGTTGGTTAAGAAGCTACCTTTGGCTCAGGTTATGATCTCAGGGTCCTGGGATTAACCTGGGCATTGGCCTCTCTGCTCCATGGGGAGTATGTTTCTCCCTCTGCTCCTCTCCAGCTCATGTGTTCTGTCTCCCTCTCTATTAAATAAATAAAATAATTAAAAAGTAAAAATAAAATAAAAATAAACTTTAGTCTCACCATAAAGGTAAAAATTTCTGATTAATTATAATTTTATGTATGTATATGTAATTATGAGTGCATTTCTTCAAATTTAGTTCTTTAAAGGGTTTTAGATATAACTGTTAAGTGCTTTTAAGTTTTTCTGAATTTTTAAAATGATGATATAGATTTTCTTTTCTAATCAACTCTTTCTGTATAAATGATGTAATATATTATTTGTGTGTGTATATATACATATACATACACATACACATATATATATGTACATATATATATATGTTGGATTTCATTTGATGACACAGGATTTTCTGCATTTAAATTCATGAGTGAGATTATTACCTAATATCCATTTGTGTACTATGGTGGCTCATTTTCTGTGTCAACTTTACTACTGGGTGCCCAGGTATTTGGTAAAACTCTATTCTGAGTGTTTCCATGAGGAGTTTTTTGGCTGGAATGAACATTTAAATTGGTATACTCAGTAAAGCAGATTGCCTTCCCTAATGTGGTGGGATTTATCCAATCAGCTGAAGGCCTAAATACAATAAGAATCCTGACCTTTCTCTAAGTAGGAGAAGTTCTTTTCTGCCTGACTGACTTCAAACCGAAGCAGTTTTGTTTTGTTTTGTTTTCCTTCCTTCAGCTTTAAACTGAAGCTTGGCCCTTCCTGGATCACAAGCCTGCGTGTCTTCTGATGGGAACTACACTTGAGGTTCTCCTGAGCCTCAGGCCTTTGGACTCGGATGGAAACTACACCATCCGCTTACCTGGGTCTCCAGCTTGCCAGCTCACTCTGGGACTTGTTAGCCTGCATAATCATGTGAGCAAATTCCTTAACATAATCAGCTTCCTCCTTTCTCTCTTTCTTATACTATAGATAGATAGATAGAGTTTTTTGGTTTTTTTTCTCTGGAGTAGTAGTTTGGTTCTTTTTCTCTGGAGTACTTTGAGTAATACATATAGTGTCTTTGTTTGATTTTAGTGTGAGGTTGTACTAGCTTCATAAAACTAGTTGGAAAGACCTCACTCTGGAATCATCTAAAAAAAAAAATAGGAATTATCTCTTCCTAGAAATTTTGTGACAATGTCAATAGAACAGTCTGAACCTTGAGTTTTTTCTTATACTGATTGACTTTCTTTAGATATGGTAAGAAGGGTATTCTGGAAAACCTCCCCACCTTAACTACCAAGCACTATTCAGGTTTTTTTTTTTATGTTCATCTCATCTGTATGTTCAAAAGGTTTTTTAAGTTAGCATACTCTTTTCTTTTCTAACTCTTATCTTTTTCAACTGTATATGACCTTCACAATAATGATCATTAGGGTCTTTCTTTTTTTTCCTGATCAAAAGGCCAGAAGCTTTTTTATTTAGTCATTTTAAAATACCTTCTTGTAGCTATTGTTTTCCTCACCATTCTATGAATAATTTTTATTTAAATAATATCTATCATTATCTTTATTTTTCTTTATTTACTTTTGCATTTTTTATTTGTTTTCTTTTCCTGACTTCTTAAATTTAACAATCATCTCAATAACCAGTGAAGATAATATTTCTTCAAAGTATGGTCTTTGCTGCATGCCACATGTTTTGTTATACATATTTTCATTTTCTTTTTAAATTAATCTCTTTTCTGTTATGATATTTATTACTTAACCAAAAAGTTATTTAGAAGAGGCTTTTATAATACTCAAGGAAAATAACTTTTTAGTTATCTTTCTGTTCCTGAACCAAATTACACTTGCTGCCTGAAATTTATTGAGCTTGTATGGTGTACTGCATGTCCCATTTTATTATTATTTATTATTACTAGTATTATTATTAGGGGGGAGGGAGAGGAGATAGAGAGAATCTTAAACAGGTTCCATGCTCAGCACATGATGTGGGGCTCCATCTCACAATCCTGAGACCATGATCTGAGCCAAAATCAAGAGTTAGAAACTAAACCAATTGAGTCACACAGGCACCCCCAATGTGTCTCATTTTAAGAAACATATTGTGTATAAAAGCAGAGAGAGTCAATTATCATATGGTTTCACTTATTTGTGGAGCATAACAAATAACATGGAGGACATGGGGAGATAGAGAGGAGAAGGGAGTTGGGGGAAATTGGAAGGGGAGGTGAATCATGAGAGACTATGGAATCTGAAAAACAATCTGAGGGTTTTGAAGGGGTGGGGGGTGGGAGGTCGGGGTACCAGGTGGTGGGTATTATAGAGGGCACGGATTGCATGGAGCACTGGGTGTGGTAAAAAACAATGAATACTGTTATGCTGAAAATAAATAAAAAAAAATTTAAAAAAAAGTTAAAGGAAAAACATCAAGTCTAATTTGGGAGTATTGTATTCTAGAATGACTATTATATAAAGTTTGTCATTTTGATCCTCACAGCTTCTATATATCCTTATTTTATATTTTTGTGTATTCAATCATTCTAATTTTCTTTTTGAGAAAAATTTCTGTTGTGATAATGGATGTGATGATTTTTTTCCTCGAAATTGCTCCTTTAAATTACTTACATTTTTGCTTTATAGATTTTGAGCTATATAATTAGGTATATAACAGTTTAAAAGGTTTGTGTTTTCTTGGTGATTTGGTTCTTTATCATCATGTATTGATCACTTTTATCCCTATTAGATCTTTATTGTCAAAAAGTCTGTTAGTCTGTTTTCAATATATCAACACCAACCTTTTTGTTTGTTTGTTTTGTTTTTTTGTTTTGGGTTTTTAAAAAATATTTATTTATTTATTTGCCAGAGAGAGGGCACGTGAGAGAGAACACAAGCAGAGGGAGCTATAGGCAGAGGAAAAAGCAGGCTTCCCACTGAACAAGTTGCCTGATGTGGGACTTGATCCCAGAACACTGGGATCATGATCTGAGCCAAAGGCAGATGCTTAACTAACTGAGCCACCCAGGTCACCCCCCCTTCTTTTTTTTAAAAAAAGATTTTATTTCTTTATTTGACAGACAGAGATCACAAGTAGGCAGAGAGGCAGGCAGAGGTGGCGGGGTGGGGGGAGTAGGCTCCCTGCTGAGCAGAAAGCCTGATGTGGGGCTTGATGCCAGGACCCTGAGATCATGACCTGAGCAGAAGGCAGAGACTTAACCCACTGAGCCACCTAGGCACCCTTTTCTCTCTCTCTCTCTCTCTCTATTTTTTAAATATACATGTGGTATTCCTTTTGTTTTTATTTTCAACTTCCCTATACATTTTAAGTTTAGCTATTTTTTGTTGTTTTTTGTTTGTTTGTTTGTTTTTAAAGATTTTATTTATTTATTTGGCAGAGAGAGAGAGATTATTAGTAGGCAGAGAGGCAAGCAGAGAGAGAGGGGGAAGCAGGTGCCCTGCTGAGCAGAGAGCCTGTTGTAGGGCTCCATCCCAGGACCCTGAGATCATGACCTGAGGTGAAGGCAGAGGCTTAGCCCACTGAGCCACCCAGGTGCTCCTAGCTATTTTAAAAAGCATAAAATAAAATCAAACTACAAAGACCTGGTATACTGATTTTAAGAGATGTGTTATACTAAAAATATTTACTGTATTACAAAAATAAAAGCAAATTTTTTTAGTTCCCTGAGATACAACTGAAGTTTTTATCTTGGAAGATAGTCTCTGCATAGATAATATAGATTTGAGTTCAGAGCCTGTAATAGAGACACTTTTAAATTCAAAGCATTATAAGATACTCATTTTATTTTCTCCAATCTGATACAGGTTAATTTTCTTGTTGCCTCATTCTTCCATCTTTATTGAGGCTGTACACCCTTTCAGAATTCTTGATCAATGCAGAAGTCTCATTTCCCACTTTCCAAGGCTTGTCTTCCTTAAATACTGACATTATGTAAAGTTTTTACTTCAATGCGCAGAACCCTCCCTCCCAACGTACACACAGATCTCATTTCTGTTCTCTTCCTTTCTGGTCATTGTAGAGTTCTTTACAACTGCTTTGGAATAGCTCTTTCAGCATATCTGAGTATTTAGAGAGTTTTTCAGATGTCCATTTCACCATACTGGCAAGTAAATTATAGAGGCATACTTTTTCAAAGCAGTTGTGTGTGTGTGTGTGTGTGTGTGTGTGTGTGTATCATCTATATTATTTGTCTTTTAAGTGTCTTATAAACTATTAATCACTAAGTGTATAGAATATATATTTACTTATCTCCTAAATGTGGACTATGTTGACAAAAATAGGCATTTAAACAATACAATGCATTCTTCATCTTTGAGGACCTTACAATCTACTTGTCTAGGCTGTTCATGCATGTTAAATATATATATATGAGATATATATATATATATATATATATATCATAATAAAAGTATTACGAGGCTTCTATACATTAAGCCTCAAATTAATGGTCCACATAACTAAGTACTAAGAGAGCTCATTATCAGCCTTTTAACTTCAAGCAGACACTTAATTTTTCTTATTTTTTCTGAATGCCTTGGAGTTCAGTGTTTGTAATTTTCCCCTAGACTATATTCACAACTAAGGGCAGCTGGAATATTGTTTAATTTGAGAAAAGCAAAAATGAAAACAGATCATCAATGTCATCCTTCCAACAGCTGGATCATCTGTTGGAAGTGTTTAGAGTTGCAATTTTATGGAGATGTGGGTGTATTAAATTCCAAACAAGTCCAAGTCAAAGCATTCATCTAGGTAGGAAAATAAATTAAAATTTCATCACCTAGAAAACTTAAAAAGAAAGGAATCTGAAGTAATAGTTGTGTTTTAAAATTAACATGCTCCTTGACATTTTCAGTAGAATTTGAAGTTGCTTTTTCCTGATATATATTAGCAACTATAAAGCAAAAAAATGGTGGGTAATCAATAGTGAAAGGACGGCAAAAGAAAATTATAGAGTTTGTCATCTTAATGGTATTTTATAAAGTTATCAGTGTGTTAATCCACATATAGGTTTCTAAAATAATAGCTTGTGAGAATTTTAGCTGCCCACTTAAAAAAAAAAAAAACCCAAAACTATTTTATTTTAGAGAGAGAGTTAAAGTGTTTATAAGTGGGGGGAGGGGCAGAGGGAGAGAATCTCAAGCTGACTTGCTGCTGAGCATGGAGCCCAACGTGGGACTGGATCTCACCACCCATAAGACCATGACCTGAGCTGAAATCAATAGACACTTAACTTACTGAGCTACCCAGACACCCTAGCTGTCAACTTGTCAGAGCCTGATATTTGGTCAGACAGTATTTGGGGTGTGTCTGGGAGGGTATTTCTGGATGAGATTTACATTTGAATCAGTATATTGAGTAAAACAGATTATCCTCCCTAGTGTGGCTGGGCCTCACTGAACCGTAGAAGGCCTACATAGACCAAAAAGGCTGAACCTTCCTCAAGTTAGGGAGAATTTTTCCTACCTGCCTACTTAGATTGAAACATAAATTCTACTAGACTCAGACTGGCACTATACCATTAGCACCCCCTGACCTATATTTTACTTCCTCACCCTGTAGATTTTGGGATTTGTCAGTTTCCATAATCATGTAAGCCAATTCCCTATAATAAACCTCTCTGTACATGCACTCATACACACACACATACACGTATCTTATTCGTTCTGTTTTTCTGGAGAATCATGACTATGAACAGATACTCAATTTAATATTAAATAAATTACCCCTCACCCCAAACACATTCTCTAAAAGATCATCTTCCCATACATACAAATTAAAGATGTACAGCCACACGCTTGGTAAGTGCTTTGTGTTTACTCTGCCAGAGAATTGCTTTTGTGGCAAGTTATGAGCACTCTGGGCAATTGTCTTTTTGTCTTTCATTTTCGTACCCTGCTTATTTTAAATTTCCTCTAATATTTTTGCAAAATAGAGCTTTAATTTAGATATAGAAATTTTATTGTGCTTTTTGTCATGAAAAGTGTTCATCCTCAGCCCTGGGCTTTGTGCAGTTAATTTAGTGCATGGAGTTTCTTTATTTTCATTTCTCAACTTACTCCTTCCTGTCACTCAATTCCATACTAGGAAGACATAATCCCTCACTCTGTGAACCCGCCAAATTATCTTCATTTCAGTATCCACTCATATTTCCCACATGCAAAATGCTGAGATTTAGCTTGTTGCCTCTGAGATATTCACATTTGGACTATTCCCTTCTTCTTCCCAATGCTGAATTGCTGAAAGGAAAAGTCACCACCGTAGGTTCCTGCTCTTTAAGCAAGATAAAATAATTAATTGAAACCATAAAGAAACTATGTTTCTCCTAGTGTCTTAATCCATTCAGGCTGCTATAATACACAGTAGAAATCTGTTGCTGACAGTTCTGGGTGCTGGAAGTCAAGATCAGGGTGCCAGCATATTGAAGGAAGGCCCTTTTCTAGATTTCAGACTGCTTATGGCACCCTCCCATGCTGGAAAGGGCTAGGGAGCTCTGTGGGATCTCTTTTAGAAGAACCCTAATTCTATCCATGACCACCCTCATGGGCTAATTCCACCCTTATGACCTGATCACTTCCCAGAGGCCTCACCTGCTAATACTGTTATCTTTGGGGGCTAGGATTTCAACATAGGAGTTTTTGAGCAAAACTTCAGACACAGACATTCAAACCATGCACCTAGGTTCAGAAAAAGCTGTTCAATTTTGTAATCCCTCTTCTTTTCATTGCACTACAATCAGTGAGTCCATATTCACTTGCTCTTGTGCTGCCCATGAAAGGAAGACAGGATGGTCCTATGGCGAAAGATGCGTGGTTCCCTATCACCGATCTGGCCTTCTTTATTTATCCAAAATGTTTAAATTTGCCGAATAGGGAATGCTCTGTCTCAAATAAGCAACTGACCTTAGCACAGGATACAGTGCTTCTTTAAACTCCTTAAGTGATCAGAAGGAATTCAGGAAAGATTTAATGTCTTCGATTTAAGAATTAAAGTCTATGATTTAACTGTTGTCAGAAGTGGGCACAGAAACAGGTGAGATTCTTCAAAAGCAGAAACCAAAGCAAGAACTAGTTTAGAATGTGTGCCACTCTATGGAAATGGTTGTAAGGATCACTAAGTTCTGTGTAATAAATTGTGCTGTATTTTTATCCTGAAAAAATGTTAATTTTTTTAAAAGTAGTTTTATAAAAATTATTGAAAAATTTTTTCTGATTTTAAAAGAAATATGTTCCCTTTTCTTCACTAAATTTTCCATTATTATAGAAATAGAAATAAAACATGATTTTTTTCTCTAAATCTTACTTTTATACCCTGAATAAATGGTCTAAGGTAACATGCACACACACACACACACCTAAAAGGGTGTTTAAATGCTTGGATAATACTTAAATCCTTATTCTTTGTTTTTACTGAATTATTTACTCAATAAGGTCCAATTTTCTGAGCAAGAACCACTTCTCTGGTATAAAACCCATTACATTGCATTAAAGATCATATCCACAGAAATACATATTACTCAAATATTCGATGGCTATGCTAATGTATGTTTTTTTCTATACACGTGTGTGTCTTTATGTTGAATCACACTTACTATATGAGATTATAAGTTTCCATATCATTATATGTATACATTCATACACATAATGTCCCATATTATTTACATTGTATGCATATATAGCCATATATATTGTTTGCATAAATGTGGAGATACACACACACACACACACACATTAAATGCCAATGCTTGATCAAAGAAATATAGATATATTAATTCCAAAAATAAGAAGTCTAGAGGGGATATGATTAATTGGATGAAATCAAGAAAGAGAGAAAAGGAGAAATAGCATGAACTTGACCACAAAAATCCCAGGATACCAGAATGATTTTAAAATTAGGCCAAATAAATCAAGTATTTTATACAGTAAGAAGCAAAATAAGGATGTTTACTATGCCCATAAAGTTGAAAAGCCCAAGAAGAAAAATATTTTCAAAAAAGACTTAGACAAAATTATGGATAAAAAATCTCAGTGAGTTTTAATTTGAAAGCATTTTATGTTTTAAATACAGTTTACCAGACAGCTTCATGAAATATAGGACTTACTTTATAGTCTTAGGTATTTATATCAAAGATTGTAATGGCTTTTATAAATTAAATCCTTTTTCACAAGTTTAGGATTATGTGAATATCAACTTGCTGATAATTACAAAATTAATAATTAATTGACTAGGTAATTAATTTAATTAGTTAGAAAATTAGTTTGATAGTAGATAGGCTATTTGGACCACAGTTTGCACATATGGTTGGGATGGGAACAAACCTTAAATAATGGAAAGCAAGCATTGATCAGAAGGTAGGCTTTGGAGTCAGACTATATTCTGAATCCTGGCTGTACAATTTACTGACTATGATTAGTATCAAAAGTGAGACTATTTCTTAACCTCTCTGAGCTCAGTTTCCTCATCTATAAAATGTGATGATAAGACTATGCCTTACAGTAATTCACAACTTTTATGTGCTCAATAATATTATTATACCCAAAAAATTGTACTGTTTTAGTGAAGCTATTAATATTCCTCTGGCTTACTTTCTGTTTTGGTTAAATTTGAAATCAAAGAGGGAGAAAATCCTTATTGTGATACCTATTTAGCTAGATCCTAGTGAGTAAAAATAATATGCACACCCACAAAGTCCTTCTTACGCCAGTTGCTTTAACCTTCCTTCACCTACATTCTGCATTAAATGTATACATAGAAAAATAAATAAACTATTTTTGTTGTAAATCACTGTGCATATATAATTATTATGACCAAAAGTTTGGGAAGAATCATGACCCAGTGTGGTAACACAGAGTTTGACAGACGAACTATCTCAATCCTTCCATAAGCAATATTTTGCTGTCAGAATCTGCCAGGCTTCTAAGAGAGAAACCTGAAATACAGTAAAAAAGTCAGCCAACATAGTCAACAGAACTAGTTGAATTAGATCTAAGACTGGTTAGCTACGCTTTTGCTCCAGTTATCATTTCCAATATTCTCTTTGACTCGCTTTGGTGTGCTCCTTCTGACATTTTAATTCTGCAGTCCGATCTCAAATTCTGTTATATACCAGGCCAGTACCTACAAATGTTTTTCCAAATCACACATAAAAGCCCAAATCCATACCAAGAAAGGCCCTTTATGATCTGTTCCCACCTACTCCTCCTTTGTCTCTGACTTTATCTCCTGCTCTTCTGCCCTTTGTTCATTTCATTTATACTGGCGTCCTTGCTGAGCCCTGAATATATTCCCAACACAGAGAATTTTTATGTGTTGATTTGGATCAAAACATTATAGGTAAAGGAGTAACATATTGTAATCCCCAGAACTTGTGTATATCTTACCTCTAATGGCAAAAGAGACTTTGTCGGGTGATTAAAGATTTGAGATGGGGAGAGCATTCTGGATTATCCAGGAAGCCCCATTATAATCACAAGATCTTCGTAAAAGAGAACCAGGAGTGTAAAAGTTGAGAAAAGGCAATAGGATGATGCAAGCAGACGGAGAGAATGCTATGTGATAGGGAGCCATAGGCAGAGGAATGAGGAGAGCCTATAGAAGCTGGAAAGTCAAGGAAATGAATTGTCCCCCAGAGGCTCAAGAAAAAAATATAGTTACCAACATCCATTTTAAGACTTCTGACATTGTAACTATAATACAATAAATTTGTGTTGCTTTAAGCCAGTAAGTTTGTGGTAATTTGTTACAAGAGTCATAGGAAATGAATATATCAAGTTTTCCCTGATAGCCTCTTTAGTGTAGGATTGAGCCATGTGATTAGTTCTGCCCAGTAGCCTGTGAGCAAGAGATATGAATGACCCTTGGGCTAAAGCATTTAAAAGCTGACATATGACTCTCTCAGCTCTCCTTCCTTAGCACAGAGACATCCAAGGTTATGTGCTTCTGTGCAGCCCAAATGATGTGGCGCTGCCATCAGCCTCGGTGACTCAGTTGACAGCGTGGAGCAGAGCACCTTACCCACCCTGGCTGAATATGCAGTGAAAGCAAGGAATCATCTTTAGTTGATTATCTAATTGAGATTTCAGAGTTAATTTTCTTTTCTTTTTTTTTCTTTTTATTATTATTAAAAAAAATTTTTTTTTTTTACTAAAGTGTAGACTATAACTAATCTGAATAACATACCTGTCCTTCAGTTCTTTAGCCAGTGTCACCTTCCAAGAAAGAAATTCCCTTACCACATTAAAAAAAAAAAAAAAAAAAGTCAGCACCTTGCTCTGACAATAAATTCCCCTCTGGCCTTGGTTTTATTTCATTTCTTTTCATTTTGTTTGTTCTCTTCTCTTCTTTTCCCTTTTCTTTCTCTGTTTTCTTTCTTTCTCCCCCCCACCCTTTTTGCTTTCTTTCTTTCTTTTTTCTTTTTTCTCTACCCTGTGACAATCTACATTCTTTACTTATTTATTTATTTTTAGCACCAATCTCTCCCACAAGTCTCCCCACACTGTCATTGCTCTAATATAGCTTAGTAACTTAAGGGATTAATAGAAGCTTGTGAATGTCAGCTTCAACAGGGCAGAGATTTTTATCTGCTTATCACAGCTTTTTCTTAGCACCTGGAATAGTGCCTGCCATGTTTCATAGACACATGCATAAGTTTATATATGTGACTACCCATTCTTTGACCCTTTTGTTCCTAATCAGACTTGTTTCAACACATTTCTTGATTTCAATGTCTATCCCAGGCTGTTCTAGCACTTCAATCCTAAACCATTTCTCCAATTTTCTTTTTCTATAAATTCTACTATGCAAAGTATGGCACGAATTCTTCTCTTTTTCTCCCCTGAACTTCAATAGGACTAAAAACATGAAGGGCAAAACAAGGAACAAGAATGTTTGGACCAAGAAAAAGTCACATGCTAGAAATTGGTATAGAGAAATAATTATAACTCATCTTCAAAGAGCTTGTGATCTAGAAGGGTGGCATGCTATCAAGTCATAGTTATAACCAGTAAGTAAAGACATTTGTTAACTTTTTTAAGATTCTGACTTTATAGTACATAGCAAAAGGAAAATTTCCTGTAGTATACTATGTTTAAACTGAGTAACTTGTCATTTACTCATAATAAAAAAACAAGTATTGACTACTCACTATATAGTAGTCATTATAAGAAGTTCAGAAATATAAAAGTGAGCTCCACCCACACTGTCACTGCTGTCATATAGCCTAGTGATCTAAGGAATTAGTAGAGGCTTGTGAAGAAAGGAAGAGTGGCATTTGGTTCAGAGCAAGTAGTAATAGAAATTGTATGTTGGCTATGAGGAATGGCGGATAATCCAGAATGTCTGGCTTAGAGGAACATGTGGAAAAGGGACAGGACATAAAGAAGATCATGGAAGGTCTTATATCAACATTTTGAAAAGCTTCGAAATGTCTTATGAAGAAAATTTGTAGTCATCAAATCATTTAAACAGAAGAGTAACATGATCATGTATGCAACTTAGAAAGATTGCTGTCTAAGGAATATGGGAGATAGAGGAGAAGGAACCAGATATAAGCAGATGTCCTTTTAGAATCCTAGTATAACAATTTTCTATAGGGAAAGTATAAGATTCTTTGAAATTAAGCATGGCAGTGAGTATAGAGAGTAACTGAATGACAGAGGAATTTAAGGTTTCAAATCTCAAAGGAAAAGATCAGTTCAGAAATAAAGTCAATCAAGACATTGCACACAAACCTTTCAGTTTGATATAGCTTGATTGAAACTAGGCAGGTGGTAACCTTAATTTAATTGGTATTTTCTTTGTGCCCTGATAATGATTTTCTCCCTCCTGGATCTCAAACCATATGCTGTGCTTTAAGTGCTACTTCTTTTTTTTTTTTCCCCCAAGATCTTCTTAGATAATGCCTGTTAATTTCCCCAAAAGAGATTCAGTTTAAACAAAATCCAAATGTTTCAACCTAAAAGGAACTTACCAAAAACAACAACAACAACAAAAAAAAAACAACAAAATCAAAAACGAACAAACAAACAAAAAACCCTGAAAGGAAATTACCAAAAAAAAAAAAAAGTGTGACAATGATGGACATCTGCTTTGATTTTAAATTTAGAACATACTAACTTCTAATGATCAAGTAACTTGCAAAGTTCTTAGCTCACTATCATTTATTTTGCTCTGTGACAGCTTTTCTTTACTGATCATGGACTGTTGGAATTATAAGTGGACAAGTTTCCAAATCTCTGGGTTTTTGTTGAAATACATACAATGACCTTATCCAGTCCCAAAAGGTTCCTAAGAGAGAACACAAAACCAATCTTCTGGTAACTATTGTGCTGAGACATTTGGCTTAAGATGACAATTGTGTGACCTCGTACAAACTCACTGTAGTTTAGTAAGCTGTATAAAACTTCATGATTCTTACAAATCTTTTGGACACTCCAGAAGTAGAGTGTCCTGAGAAGCAGGATGAGCAGTTCTTTGGTCTTTCCATCTATGTTAGTACCTGTTTATGGTCATTCTAGTCTTGTTTCTTATTTCTTCTATGGAAAGAATACACAATGAAAGAACTTGGGGGAAAATCCCACCAGGAGAGAAATAAAGACTGTCTGTCATGGGTAAACAACAGCTCAATTATCCCTAAACCTGGTAACTTCCTAGTTAAGCGAAAGCCTCTCCGGTCAGACTACATCAGACTATGTGAGGAGAAACCACCAAAGGAGGTATTTGCAAAAGAAGAGCAAATATTCAGAGACACTGTGACCTGAAAAGTTATGCTTTTAACTCTTAATCTTTAACAGCTTTGAGTTAAAGAATGCCTAAAGGTGGTAAGCCTGCATTCAGCCTTTTAACTACATTGATACAAGCAGTCTTCACAATAGCCCTGTATACTTGTGTATGTTTCTATAAATACAAAGAGAAACATGAAGCTCACATAACCACAAGCTAAGCCACATTACCCTCTGAGGAAGTAGAAGAGCAGACTTTGAATTTAAGTCTTTCTGATGTCTTCAGTCATCTTCAGTCTTTTGTGTTGTTATGGGTTACATTGGATTTTAACCCAATAATGATCCATGGTATTCTCCATTCTCTGCTCTTAGAAGAGACTTTGGACTTTCCCAAGTAGTTTGAGTGTATCCTTACTTGAAGTTACTGGCATAACAAAGGATTAACATGCAGGCCCACAATTTAGTTCATTTCTCAGGAGAGGATTCTGAGTAGACAAAAAGCTGAACTGAGTTTGCCAGAAATGGAGCTGAGTCTGAAGATGGTAGACACAGTAGACATTCTCAGGAGAGGCTGGACAAAAGGAAGGAGGTGCATGTTACTGACATCAGCCCTCTTTGATAGGACATATCTGATGTCACTTGTGTTCCTAACAGCTCCAGAGCAGAAGAGCAACAACCAGCGTCACACACAGGTGCTTGAACTCATGCAGTTGGATCAAGAAGGAAGGAGGAGGACTGTTAAGCCCATTATCTCTGTGGGCTGGGCTCATGCCTTCTCTAAGACATGGTAAGAGAACCACTGCTGGTGAATAATCATTGAATAGTTATAATCTGGATGACACTGGACTCTGACAGCAGCTGTGCACATGCAAAAAATTTTAAAAATAAATAAATAAAATAATAGTACATTAATGAACCCATTTGGGAGTACCACATGGGACCTAGCGTATAGCCATACCAAAAGGTAAGTCAAACTGAGAAAAATTTAAAAAAGAAAACTATGAGAAGGAACATCAGGGAGAAAGGAGGAGGAAAAATGAGCAGGGAGTTTGAGTTCTGTTTTTTCCAATAGAAGATAAAATGTCATCTTGTGCCTCAATCAAAATCAAAACCACTCCTTGACCACTACCATCCCCACATCAGAGTAGTACCATCCTATAACTAAAACTCATTACACACTGTGATCCAAATTTGGGGGGGAAGCATTGTTTATTTGTTTTATTTGCTTCCTGCAATCTCTTTATTCATTATTGTTTCTATGTCTTTGGCTGGATTCTTTGATAGATTTCTCTTCCAAGCTCTCTCACCGTTATGACACCAGTACTATATAGCTGCCCTTGGGAGAGCCCTTACTTTGCCCTTTACTATAATCAAAATGATTTCTTCTCATTCAAAGGACTGCTTCAGATTTACTCAATCATGTGATTGGGGCTGCAAACGTCAGCCATTGGGTTACCATATGGTGTGAATGTAGTTACTCGATGAATCGAACAATTCTAGTAATGTGGATAGCACCAAAACAGCCAAATAACACAGGGTCTATTTCACTGTAGCCAGAATGAGCTTTGAGAAACTCCCAGATGGAATTGTAGTTGACATACACTCTAAAGGGATGCTGGGAGCTCAGATGGTGTAATAAGAGCTCTCTGTGCGTGAGCATTTAATGGATATTTAAGAAAATTTTATAAGAATCATGTAAGGAATATAAATGACTCTCTAGACAAGATCTTCCCAAACAAAACTTGAGACACAAATATCTTTCTAGTCTTTAGAAATAGTTCCCTGGAAGTGCATGAAAGGCAACCCAGGGGAGAGAAAAGTGCTTCAGCACTGGACCAAGATAGGAAGTGTTTATTTGAGATAATATATGGTACCAATTGAATGTTCTCTACTATGTTGAGACATGTTGAAAATCTATCCAACAAGATATACTCAAAAGTGAGAGACCAAGCTTAATATATTATTTGTGACTCCAGGGGTCCCATAGGAAAAAAGAATAAGAGGCTGTTTGAATAATAATTAAAGGATTCAGGGGAGAGAGCATACTCTCACTTCTTTGAGCATTTCTGCAGCTCTGAAAGAGCTAGTAAAATGGATATTAGCAAAGGCAGATGGAGTGATGGTGACACAGGTAAGCATGATGACAGGGTTTAAGTCTGGCAAAGTTTGGGACAGGAGGCAGAAATAATGTTGGCAGTAACTTGATGGGGGAACCTTATGGCCAAGCAGTGATAATCAATGCCATTCTCTAGCAGAGCCTAAGTAGTGAAAAACAAGACTGTTCCACCTGGATGACACCAGCAAGGAGATGAGGTGACCTCCACTGTGAATAGTGGGATAGGAGCCAAAAGAAAGGTAAGAGCCACAGTGACCACACAGAGCACTAGCACAACAGGAAAAGCACATTCACTCTCCTTGGCTATTTTACCCACACACTCTCTTTGATCTCTTCCTAACAAGTGTGGGCAAGTAAACCATGGGTTAGAATAATAACAACAGCAAAGATCAGTAAAACCCAGTATTTATCCTCAGCATTTAATCAGAACATCCAAAATATCCCTGGGAGAGAACAAGAGGATTTTTTCTTTCCTTTTTTTTTTTTTTTTTTGGTAGTTGAACTTTGGTAGTATTGTACAGAGTAGAATCTTGGTTATTTAATAACTATAAGACACTGGAAAAAAGTACTTAAATATTCTGATTTTACTTTTTCTAAAATTTAAAGATCTGTGATAGTAATACATAATTTGCAGGGACGTTCCAAAGATTGGGGTATATATGTGTGGTAATATCTAACATAATGTTTTATATTCATCACAAATACACACACACACACACACACACACACACACGCACACATACACACACACACATCATAGTTTCTTTTTTTTTTTCTTCTGCTTCCCTACTTCAAAAGAAAGGCTGGGTGCTAAGATTTAGGTTAACAGAGGGCATAGCATAGAAAGAACATTTAACTTGATGATTTGGTTTCTAGAACCTGTTTTGCTACAAAGTAGGTCAAGTGTAATTGCAGATTATTCATAGTTTACAATTAAATTTAGCTCTGCTGTATAAGAGACTAAGAATAACATAACCTGTCCAGACCAGTAACTACCAATTAGATTAATCAGCTGGGGTCTTTGTTGGCACTATCGTTGGAACTCTGACATAGAGTAATTATACCACAGGACAGGCACACTACTAATGCCTACAAAGAAAGCCCACTATATCATGAAGTCAGAGATGAAGAAAAGATAATTTCCCACACTAAGCTATAATTGCCATTTTACAGATTTATAGCAATTTTAGAGATTTGTAGCAATTTTTTTAAAATATATAAAAGCAAATAACCTGCCAGGGGTATAAAATTCACTATCAGATATTAGCAGTTTCAAGTTTCCATAAAGAAAATTGGTTGGCTGGTTAAATGAGGCTCAATCATTGCCTTGAATAAGAATAGCTCATACGTGATAGTCAATAGGACAAAAACCACTGTGCAAGAAATACCTGGCCTTATGCTTCAGAGCTTTAACAGATTGCTGGCTGGGGTGAGAGGGGGAAAAAAAAAATTATTTTTACATCTCACGGTGAAATTAGTCCAGAGCATTCTGGGAACTTACTCATTTCTTTACAACATCTGGAAAGGAGACCGAATATTGATCTCTTTGGACTGCTATGTTTTATCGAGGGTGACGGTTTCTATATTCAAGGGAAAGGTTATTTGAGAATAATGAAGACATTTCTAATAGCAAACCCCAATACACATCCAGATAAAAAACTAAATCCCTGTCTCAGGTTGTGCGATTGAATACAAAAGGTAAAAGTAAAAATGCAGCGATCGCTTCCTCTCTCCTGCCAACTCATCACAGAAAATACCTCTTATGGCTGGGGGCTGGTGTCATCTGCAACATTGTTGTTTGCTGAGAGATGCACGCAGGTCAAAGCTGACAGAAAAGCGGACTGGGCCTCCGGTGTTGCCCTTTCTATGCCATTTCAGTTGCATTGCCCTGGGGTTGTGTCATCCTTTTGTTAACACTGAATACTCGTCCCTTAGAAAGCAGTTATAAGGACAGCAAGTAGAGCGCCATTTGCCATTTTCCCATTAATTAATCAGTTATAATTGACATTCAGGATACACCCACATGTGACTTCAGAATCATTCCGAAGATGAAACTGTCAGCACTCATTATGGATCAGTTAGAGTTAGTGTGCTGTTATTAATCCATTTAAACCCATATAAATCATATATTCTGAAATGACTGATAAAGCTTGAGCCCTCTGTCAACAGAGTTCCCCTGTTTGTGTAGGCCTTATATGACCAAATACTTGAACATTATCTTCCTGTATACTTTTTCTTCCTCATTAAAGCTATAATTTCAGCAATATAATTCTCCATGCTGATTTTCACAAACCACATGTATTAATATTTTTCAATATCTATCTAGACAGTTGAGCACATTATTGAAATTAGAGGGTGAATGAAACCATTTGAAAGAAAACACTTACGAATTCTAAAGGTTCCAATGTATGAACCTCTAAAGGTGAAATGTTATTGATTAAGACATTTATTTTTAGAGAACCTTACTTTTCTCTTGATTTCTGTAGATATACTACTTAAAAGCCTCCGAATGGCGGGAATGGGGCCACTGCTTACTCTGTCTCATATAATCTTGGTCTTTATCAAGGTTCTTTAATGCATACCAAGAATAAAAAGAACTATGCCATAATTATAATATGCTACACAATTCCCATTCAACTAGCAATGGTATTCATTCATTCATTCATTTCACAAAGATATATTCCACACCACCTATGAACATGATTCTGCCTATGTGTAGCCTTTGTCCTATTAGGTTATAAAAGTTTCGTAAATAACAAGAACTTGAGATCTGCTTTTAGGATTCCACTTTCACCCTCACAAAGAGATAAATTGAGTAAAACCACTCCTATCACCCAACCTTGCTTCACTTGAGTGGTGATAGGGATTACATGAAATAGACACCATTAGTTCTAACTCAGCCATCCACATCACCGTGTAATTAGCCTTGATTTATAAAAATAAACTTCTCAAGTGACCCAGACCTTACCTAGCTGCCAGATACCTTAGCAGCTAGGCATATAAAGCATGATGATAAGGTCAATAATGAAGGTCACAGAGAAACTGCAGTATCTTAATTTAATTAGAGAGAATATTGTTTATAAATATATATTTCCTGCTAGGTCCAGCTTCTCCACCCCACACTGCACCCTTTCCACCATTCATATTCAAGTGAGGAGGGGGGCAGTAATTTTAACAAGGCATTGTGTTTTTTCAAGGCATTCTTCCCCTTATCAACCATCATACCTCTCTTATCTCAGTCCTTACTTCAAACCTTAACTACACGTTCGGCCCTAAAAGACTTCTTTTCTCTAGAAAATATTAAATTTGAAGGTGTCAAAATTTTTATATCTTGATGTTCTGGAAACATTTCTTCCTCATATTATTTTCACTTCTCTTTATGTCACACCTTTCCAGAGAGTAGTTTTGTGTTCAGTGACCTTTTGTGTTCAGAAAGCCCAACATGAGGTGGTATCCTTAGGTTAAATAGCACCCTCAGATTCACTCAATGAGCCACTTCCTCTGCCTACGCAGCCCACTCTGGCATGGACATTAGAGACCTCTGATTAGGGGTAATCTCCTCTCTTCTGTTCTAATTGCGCATGGATGTGCTTTTACTGAAAAATCAATCAATAAACAAGTACATATGTATGTGAATATGTGAATTATATGCAATATATAAATGCATTCTTTTTAATATGAAATAAGGTTTGAGGATGAACTAATCACATAATGAAAGTTTGTGTACCATAGTATTCACCAAAAATACAGTAGTAAGTAGAAGTAACTCTTTTGTGTTTGGTATAATAAAATTAAGAGCTTTATTTTGAAGTTGAACCTTTAGAACCTAGATCTTTCTTCCACTAAAACCCAACACCTAAAACAGCATAAGACCCAAGGCAAGCTGTCCTTATAAGTTATCAGTGCTATTTACTTATTTGTTCTGGGTTTTTTTTTTTTAAGATTTTATATATTTATTTTAGAGATAGAGAGTGTGAGGAGGGGGAGGGATAAAGAGAGAGGAAGAGAGAAAATCCCAAACAGGTTCTATGCTGAGTGCAGAACCCAACACTGGGAGCTCAATGCCAGGACCCTGAGGTCATGACCTGAGCTGAAATCAAGAGTTGGATCCCAGGTTCCCCTTAACCAGGGCTATTTAAACAGTGCATTCTACTGCCTTACATAAAGCTGTAAAAGACCATGTATGTAGAATTGGATGTCACAGAGTTCTTGTGATTTTGTGGGTTCTGCAGGTTCTACTCAAATGAACAATATATCATTCAGACTTAATTTTAAATTTGACTCTTGGATTTCATCCCTTTAACAGTTATTTGATTTGCAGAAAAGCTTAAATTATCCTTGGGGGTATAAACCATAAAGCAGAAACCTTATTGAGACTGTGTTGAAATAGGTGATGGAACAATAATAATGACCATCTTACCAAGCAAGAGAACACTTCATACTAACTTCATATATAAATTCCAGTGCCATCCCTGGCCTCCATGTTCACCAAACACCAATAATAATGGACCAATGGTAATAGTAATACTAATAATAGTGATTTTTTTCTGTCAAGAACTACTAGAACAGGTTTCATGAAAAGTAAGAGTGTTTGGGGGGACCCCATACAAACCTTTTCATCCAAAACTTAAGAGGAAAAAAAAAAGTTGGAAAAATAAGCTAAAGAAATTGGGGACAAGAAAGTTGCTTGAGTGGGAAAGGATATGATGTTCTCTTTATCTTAAAAATAAGCTTCTACATAGCTGGAGAGTTGTCCAGGACTAAACTAGATACTGCGTAAGATTGGGTTATGACTGACGTACTTCCTTTTGCCACCTAATAAACTATTACTAATACAAAGTGGCAGTACCTGAAAGGTGCAGAAAAAGAGATATATAAAGAGTATCTGAGGTAATGGTGTAGAGCCTTAGCTGCACATAGATATCATCTACACATACAAACTTTGGGGCCTCCTCTCCCCATACCTTCCACAAAGTTAATGGTCATTTCACATCTCAAGTGTAAATGTGACATCTGCATTTGCAACTGCTGGAAATTTCCAAAAAAAAAAAAAAAAAAAAATTAGCTGGCGACAAATAATAAGAACTCTACAAGTTTGAGTTTATCAGGCTATCAATTCACATGACAAGGTCTATTGATCACTGATGTATTTTAATATTTTAATATTTTTCATGATTTTCATAAAAAATATTTTAATATTTTTCATGATTTTATTTAAAAATATAATACATACTCATAAAAATGCAAATAGTTTTTTTTTAAGATTTGATTTATTTATTCGACAGACAGAGATCACAAGTAGGCAGAGAGGCAGGCAGAGAGAGAGAGAGAGGAGGAAGCAGGCTCCCTGCTGAGCAGAGAGCCTGATGTAGGGCTCAATCCCATGACCCTGGGATTATGACCTGAGCTGAAGGCAGAGGCTTTAACCCACTGAGCCACCCAGGTGCCCTGTAAATAGTTTTTGAAATAAAAAGCAAAATTTACTTCTTCGTGTCCTAATATCTTCCCTACAAATAAATACATCCATCATGGATTTTCTGCATTAAATGTACTCTTACAAATGCATGCAGGTCTGTATCTTCTGTGAAGGCAGGAATATACTCTCCTTATAATTCCATAATCTTTTTTAAATTAAAAAATATATAATTGTGATAAAATACATGTAACAGCTTCTGATTTCTGGTCCAGAATGTAAGAAACTTGGATGTCTTATCTCCATCCTAACAACAAATAAAAAGATGAACAAACTGAAAAACAACTCTTTGATTTGTAAGAGAAGAAAGGTCACAGGAAAACTGCTGCCTCCAAATTGGAGAGACAATTGGGGTACATACAGAGAATTGGAGCTTATTGAGGTAGAAGCTCATGAATGAGAAACTAAAAGAGGAGCTCCTGGATGTTTCAGTTGGTTAAGCATCTGTCTTCAACTCAGGTCATGACCCCAGAGTCCTGGGATCAAGCCCCACGCTGGGTTCCCTGCTCAGTGGGGAGACTGCTTCTTCTTCTCCCTTTATCCCTCTCCCTGTTCATTCCTTCTCTCTCAAATGAATAAATAAAATTTTAAAAATCAAAAACAAACAAACAAACAAAACCTCTATGAGAACCAGTACTTGGGTAGAGAAGTCTGAACTGTAATTGATGAACTGTAATTGATGAGACACTAGAGGCTTTAGTATGGACCAGTCTGAGAGATCAAAACTCCCAAGAGGCTGCAATCATTGAGACGAATCCAAGATTTTGTGCGTTTTACCTCCTGGAGCTTAGACAGGTTCTCACAGTGAATATCAAAGAAAAATCCTCTTATTTTCCTGGCTGGTGGAAAGGGGGGTGGAATACCCTTTTTGAAATATTCTAAAATATTCTGTATTTCTTAACAGGCTCTGTCCTCAGAAGAAACAATTTAACTAGATCTTAACCTGCTGGGGTATTACCAGAGCCTAACTGACCAGGGGAAAAGAAATATTCAATTCCAGCCCACACTGGCCATTTTGTCCCACCTAATGAAGATAGAGAGACAAAGAAGCTCTTGTGAAATTCACAGTCTGGAGGCATAGGCTCCCTGAAAGAGTGAGATCTAATCACAGATCTATAAAACACTTCTCTTCCCTCCACATTTTACCACCACATAACTAACAGTTATGTTAAGAAACGGCAGTTTCTTTTACGCACTACGTAATGTGATTATCAAGAAAAAATTATAAGACATATCAAAAGACAGAAAACACAATTTGAAGAGACAAGGAAAGCATCAGAACCAGATGCAGATATGGCAGGGATGTTGGAATTATTAGACCTGGAATTTAAAACCACTATGATTAATATACTAAGGGCTGTATTGATTAATGGAGACAGACTGCAAGTGTAGACGGGCAAGGTAAACCGAGAGATGGAAATTCTAAGAAAGAATTGCCAGATATTAAAAACATTATGACAGAAATGAATAATAACTTTGAAGGGCTTATCTGTAGACCGGACACTCTGAACTTGAAGCTATCTCAATAGAATCCTCCAAAACTAAAAAACAATGATTTAAAAAAAAAAAAAAAAAAGACTGAAACAAACAGAGTAGAATATTTGAAAACCATGGGGCAACTACAAAAGATGTAACATATATAATGGGAAAAGAAAAAGAGAAAAGAACTGAAGAAATATTTGAGAAAATAAATGACAGAGATTATTATGATAAATAATGATTTCCCCAAATTATGGCAGATAGCAAAGGAATCTATAGATTCAAGAAGCTTGGAGAACACCAGGCAAGAAAAATTCTAATAATAACCTACATCTGGCATATCATTCTATAGAAAAGTCAAAGATAAAGAAAAAAAAAATCTGAAAGAAGCCACAGGGGGAAAATACTTTACCAATGGAGGGATAAAGAATTGTATCTGATTTCTCAGTACCATGCAAACAAGAAGACAATAGAATGAAATATTTAAAATATTGAGAGAAGAAAAAAATCCAGCAGTCTAGAATTATATACTCCATGAAATCCTTTAAAGTAAAGAAAAACAGACTTTCAAGATAAATAAAAATTGAGGGAATTTGTTGCCAATAGAACTGTCTTAAAAGAAAAGTTAATCAAAGAGAAGGAAAATGACATAGGTAAGAAACTCAGACATACATTATGAAAGAAAAGAGGGTTAAGGAAGGAATAAAAATTTAAAAAATAATCCAGTTAGAAGTGGAAAGAGCGGGCTCTCTGCTCGGCAGGGAGCCTGCTTCCTCCTCTCTCTCTCTGCCTGCCTCTCTGCCTACTTGTGATCTGTCTCTGTCAAATAAATAAATAAAATATTTAAAAAAAAAAAAAAAAAAAAAAAAAAAGAAGTGGAAAGAGGACCTGAACAAACATTTCTTTTTCCAAAGAAGCCATACATATGGCCAACATAATCCTGAAAAGATACTCAGCATTACTAATCATCAGGGAAATGCAAATCAAACTGCAAAGAGATATTACCTTACACCTGTCAGAATGTCTAGAATCAAAAAGACAAGAAATAACAAGTGTTAGTAAGGATGTGGAGAAAAGGAAACCCTCATGAACTATTGGTGAGAATGTAAATTGGTGCAATTACTGTGGAAAAAAATACAGATATTTCTCAAAAAATTAAAAATAGAAATACCATATGATCCACTAATTATACTACTATGCAAAGAAAACTAAAACACTAATTTGAAAAGATATATGCACCCCCATGTTTATCATAACATTATTTACAAAAACCAAGATATGGAAGCAACCCAAGTGTCCAACAATAGATAAATGGATAAAGATATTATATTTATATATATAAAATGGAGTTTTACTCAGCCATAAGAAAGAATGAAACCTTTCCATTTATGACAACGTGAATGGACTTAGAGGATTCATACTAAATGAAATAGTCAGACAAAGGCAACCATATGGATTTCACATATGTGTGGAATCTGAAAACCAAAACAGATGATCGAACAAAGCAGAAACAGACCCATAAATGCAGAAAACAAAGTGGTGGTTGCTAGAGGGAAAGGGAAGGGGATGGGCAAAAATGAACAAAGGGGTGGCTCAGTGGGTTAAGCCTCTGCCTTCGGCTCAGGTCATGATCCCAGGGTCCTGGGATGGAGCCCCACATCAGGCTCTCTGCTCGGCGGGGAGTCTGCTGCCTCCCCCTCTCTCTGCCTGCCTCTCTGCCTACTTGTGATCTCTGTCAAATAAATAAATAAAATCTCTTAAAAAAAAAAAAAAAAAAAAGAGCAAAGGGGAGTAGGAGATACAGGTTTTCAGGCCAGTTGTGGGGGTCCAGAGGCAAGGTGTCTAGAGACTTGTGGGTAAGTCCCTGATGGAATCTATGATGCCATTAATAGCATCAGTCTTCCTTTGATATGTTTCGAGCCCTGGCTACTATTCACCCAGTTGCTCTTTCCCTCTCCACCCCTCCCAGCTGTGCAGCTCATGACTCAGTACTCTAGATGGGGAGTATCTGCACAGCTGAGGAAATCAAATGATCACTCACATGCCCTCACTTTTCTCCACAGAAGAAGACATGGGTGGAGATAAACTCTCTTGGTGCTGATCTGAAACCTTGAGGGAGGAGTGATCCAGGTAAAGTCAGACTTCTTCTACCCTCTCCAATGTGTCTAATCTGGTATTTTTTTGTTCTATCTATGTACTGAAACTTTTCTGCTGGACTCCTGGACTTCCACAAAGACTTTCTTATTCTTAGGTGATTGTCTAAGTCTGCTTTCCAGGGGCTCACAAACAACACCCAGCCAGGAGAGGTTGGAACCAGCTCATGGCCACTTCAGGGTCTATAGTTGGGACCAAGGTCTATATGCCTATTACCTGACATAAAAGTAGGTAAGACTTCACCTGAATACCTTGGTCTATGGTAATGGATCTAACAGATCCTAAAAAGACACTTTTGTCTGTGGATGGATGCCAAACTGTTGTTTTTGAGGGTATATATGATGAGGGATGTCTTATCTGTCCACCTTGATAATGTCACTGTTCAGCAAAATGCTCTTTAAATTTGCTTGACCCCCGATTTTATATCAAAATGGAGGGCTGGGAAAATGTTCTGGATGGCTGACCACTGCCCATGAGTATAAGGAAATCATTTTTGAAGGGGTAAATACTGAACTAAGAAGTTTTTCATAATTCTTCTAGGTAAAGCCCTAGAGAAGATGAGCTCAAACAGAGGAAAATTCCCCTTGTAAAAGAGTAGGCCAAAATAAAGAAAAGGAACATGAACATACTTAATAAAATTGTTAGACATAGATTATAAAGGTGTGGTCCAAATTTTATAACATTAAACATAAAATGGAAAACAAGAAGCAAGTAAGAAAAAAACAAAGTTGGTTTAATTTAAAAATAACCTTCTACCATTTCATGCCCACTAAAATGGTTATAATATAAAGAGAAAAAACAACTAGTGTGTTGGTAAGCATATAGACTAATTAAATTCCATACACCTTGTGATTGGAACTCTAAAATAGTGCAGCTGCTATGGTAAACATTATGATGGTTCCTTAAATTGGTGAACACAGATTTGTGCAATTGTGCAACTGGGAAGTTGAAAATGGGCATGGCAGACCAGCAGTCTGGATATTTACACAAGAGTTGGTGTTTTAGTTTTGAGCCCAAATTCTGCATGGCAGCAGGCTGGAAACTCAGTCAGGATTTCAATGTTGTAATCTGATGGCAGAATTCCTTCTCTTTCAGGACACTTCACTGTTGATCAAAACAACTGGACACCATAGCCTCACCACATTGACAGGTAAAATTGACCTTCACAACCACTTTCTAGTAGGAACTTGCAAGGCCAGAACACATCAGTCAAATCCCTTTCTTTTGTTGAACTGATAGGGGAAGAACACTTTGAGATGGTGCTTTTGTCAGTCCAAGATCCTGATCCAGAAACAGACACCATTGGTTAGAGACATTTGTCTCTACAGTATAATCTAGCCTATATAAGTGACACAACAGGTGTGTGTGTGTGCGCACATGTGTGATACCTGTATTCAAATTAAGAAAATATATCCTAAATGGAGGCATTTTAGGAGATGGAGGGGGGAAAAAAGACCCAGATCTACAATATTGCAGCAAATCTCTCATACTAATGACATTTATTTTGTAGTACTAGTGAATCTTAAGTTATCCAAAATTGCCAATGCCCTAAAACGCATCAGACTGTGACCAGATACATTTAATTGAGGGAGATCTGAAAAAATTTTGTTTAATCCAAGACCATCCTTTTTACTGATATGTATTGGGTTTCATAAAAATATTTTCAAAAAAAAATAACTGTTATGTAATGTAGTAGACTTATTGTTGATAAGTTGATATAATTGATTTTAAATATTTGGAGATTGTTAACCTACAAAATGGACAAACACAGTATAAGTTGGATATTTAGGTTAGGACTTAATATTCAGCTTTATTACTAGGAATAAGCATAGATGGAAGGTAAATTACATGTTCTTCTCCTTCATGAACTCAAAAATTACTAATCAATCAAAGTGGTGATGTTAAAATCTGTTTCTTTTCTCAGAAGGCATAATTCCTGATTAAAGACTTACCATATAAATGGACTTCCGGGATGTCCATTATCACCACTGCTATTCAACATAGTACTAAAGGTCCTAGCCTCAGCAATCAGACAACAAAAGGAAATTAAAGGCATCCAAATCAGCAAAGAAGAAGTCAAATTATCACTCTTCGCAGATGATATGATACTATATGTGGAAAACCCAAAAGACTCCACTCCAAAACTGCTAGAACTTATACAGGAATTCAGTAAAGTGTCAGGATATTAAATCAATGCACAGAATACAGTTGCATTTCTCTACACCAACAGCAAGACAGAAGAAAGAGAAATTAAGGAGTCAATCCCATTTACAATTGCACCCAAAACCATAAGATACCTAGGAATAAACCTAACCAAAGAGGCACAGAATCTATACTCAGAAAACTATAAAGTACTCATGAAAGAAATTGAGGAAGACACAAAGAAATGGAAAAATGTTCCATGATCCTGGATTGGAAGAATAAATATTGTGAAAATGTCTATGCTACCTAAAGCAATCTACACATTTAATGCAATTCCTATCAAAGTACCATCCATCTTTTTCAAAGAAATGGAACAAACAATTCTAAAATTTATATGGAACCAGAAAAGACCTCGAATAGCTAAAGGAATATTGAAAAAGAAAGCCAACGTTGGTGGCATCACAATTCCGGACTTCAAGCTCTATTACAAAGCTGTCGTCATCAAGACAGCATGGTACTGGCACAAAAACAGACACATAGATCAATGGAACAGAATAGAGAGCCCAGAAATAGACCCTCAACTCTACAGTCAACTAATCTTTGACAAAGCAGGAAAGAATGTCCAATGGAAAAAAGACAGCCTCTTCAATAAATGGTGCTGGGAAAATTGGACAGCCACATGCAGAAAAATGAAATTGGACCATTTCCTTACACCACACACAAAAACAGACTCAAAATGGATGAAGGACCTCAATGTGTGAAAGGAATCCATTAAATCCTTGAGGAGAACACAGGCAGCAACCTCTTCGACCTCAGCCATAGCAACATCTTCCTAGGAACAACGCCAAAGGCAAGGGAAGCAAGGGCAAAAATGTACTATTGGGATTTCATCAAGATCAAAAGCTTTTGCACAGCAAAGGAAACAGTTAACAAAATCAAAAGACAACTGACAGAATGGGAGAAGATATTTGCAAACGACATATCAGATAAAGGACTAGTGTCCAGAATCTATAAAGAACTTAGCAAAGTCAACACCCAAAGAACAAGTAATCCAATCAAGAAATGGGCAGAGGACATGAACAGACATTTCTGCAAAGAAGACATCCAGATGGCCAACAGACACATGAAAAAGTGCTCCATATCACTCGGCATCAGGGAAATACAAATCAAAACCACAATGAGATATCACCTCACACCAGTCAGAATGGCTAAAATCAACAAGTCAGGAAATGACAGATGCTGGCGAGGATGCGGAGAAAGGGGAACCCTCCTACACTGTTGGTGGGAATGCAAGCTGGTGCAGCCACTCTGGAAAACAGCATGGAGGTTCCTCAAAATGTTGAAAATAGAACTGACCTATGACCCAGCAATTGCACTATTGGGTATTTACCCTAAAGATACAAACGTAGTGATCCAAAGGGGCACATGCACCCGAATGTTTATAGCAGCAATGTCCACAATAGCCAAACTATGGAAAGAACCTAGATGTCCATCAACAGATGAATGGATCAAGAAGATGTGGTATATATACACAATGGAATACTATGCAGCCATCAAAAGAAATGAAATCTTGCCATTTGCGACAACATGGATGGAACTAGAGCGTATCATGCTCAGTGAAATAAGTCAAGCAGAGAAAGACAACTCTCATATGATCTCCCTGATATGAGGAAGTGGTGATGCAACATGGGGGCTTAAGTGGGTAGGAGAAGAATCAATGAAACAAGATGGGATTGGGAGGGAGACAAACCATAAGTGACTCTTAATCTCACAAAACAAACTGAGGGTTGCTGGGGGGAGGGGGTTTGGGAGAAGGGGGTGGGATTATGGACATTGGGGAGGGTATGTGCTTTGGTGAGTGCTGTGAAGTGTGTAAACCTGGTGATTCACAGACCTGTACCCCTGGGGATAAAAATATATGTTTATAAAAAATAAAAAATTTAATTAAAAAAAAAAGGGATGGACTTCCTTTTGGTCAGTTCTATGCAGTATAATAAGAAGATCTCTATATCAGGAATTGTATGGAGTATATTCCTACTTGCATTATTGTGAGAACTTTCTTATCTAGTATCTTACTTACAATATACTTAAAAAGAATGATGAAAATATCTGCCCGGTGGCTGAACAAAGCAGGAGATATATTTGGTAGTAAGTCAGTTCAAAATAGCTCAAATACATCTTGTAGGCAGCATCCATAAAGCCAGTAAGGGCTGAGATGTCATTTATTTTATGCCTTGGAACAGGTTCACTACATACTCAGTAATGTACTTGTACTAGCTTTCTTCCTAATATGGGGAGATAATTTTTGACAAATTGTAGGTAATACATAAGTTATGTCCTCCTTCTGGTATGTTTTAACTCCTAAGACTTTGCCTGTGGTGTAGCAGAAATAAAAATGTTCAATTAATATTTAAAAATTCAACCTCAACAGCAATAGAATTCAAAAATAAGGGATGTATAAATGACTTGCATTTTTATTGGTCAAGATTTTAAAAGTTATTGATGGAAAATCTCATATACTGCTGGTAGAATTGCAAGTTAGTAAAATAGATGCTTCCAGACTATTTAACAGAAGTATTGATTAGAAAAATATGCTCAAGTTGAGTCAAAAATTCCACACATACTAAATTATCCTTAAGACAACATAACGTAATGGAAAACAAGACTTGTACAAAGATGTATATTACTATATTGTTTGAAGTTGTGAAAGATGAGGCAATCTAATAGCTACTTAGGGTATTAAATAAAATATGGTATAGCATTTTCATAGATAAAATTGGAGACATAATTTTGATTATATATATAGGAAGAATGTGTATAATCCCCATTTTATAAGGCACTCATTTAAATGTTGTATATAAAAATATATACAAAATATCATATATCATATCACACTGAATAAAATACTAAATGTATTATAATAATATTAAAATATTAACACCATTATATGCAACAATTTGATTATATGATTATATATAACTAAAATGTTTGCTTAATTCATTTGGGTTTTTTCTTAAGCAAGCATGTACTATTTTCATAATAAAACAACATTCTAAGATATATTTACTGAGTAGTTACAAGCAGTCTCTAAGTCAAGCTACTGACTATGTATTTAAACTTAAGCAATCTATTTTTTTGATGGCTTTCTGCTGGTAAAAAGATGACTTTATTCAAGAATGTAAACTAGTAAGCATAGCAAAACTAAGTTCAAATCATTATGATATACAAAGACACATCATTTTGCTTATTAAATATGTTTTCACCTCATCCATGTGTCCCACACAGTATTATTATTCCCATTTACTCTAATGAGGCTGAGTATGTTGAGGAGGGAAGAGATGTCAGAAGCAGTAGAAAGTCATGATAGTGGCATGACCTTTCATTATTCCAGGGAGTTTCTTGATATATAGTTCTCTTGGTTAAAAATAGTTACAAACACTGAAGTGCACTGTATTGTACAATGAAATCTCTATCCAAGTGTGTAGTATAAAATGCTTAATAGAAGGATGACAGAAAATACCAAAAATTATTAAATGAAATCTTTTTACCAAGGATTGTTCTGTAATTGAGATAAATGGACTTGGTGAACTAATGGTTCTTTATTGCTCTTCTTAATCTTCTTAATTTTAGTAGGAAAAATGGCCCATGTAGTGCTTTGGGGCTTAACTATTCTGAACATAGAAAAATGACTGAAAATTAATTTAGCAACTACCTTGATTAATGTATAACCCTTTTATTACACAGTCCCTAATTCTTAGTAATTTGGGGTGGTTCTATGAAATGACAGTTGTTTAAAGATCGGTTAGTATGTTGACGATGGAGGTAGAACAAGTCTGTAACCTTAGGACATATTTGTGGGGGTATGATTTTTTCATGCTTAAAATGATTTCAAGGCCCATAGCAAAGATTTTCAAATATTCCATATAGGAAGGAGAAAGCTAAGAAAGTAGATCTCTGGGACCAGCTTCTACATCAATGACAAAAGACCCAGTTTTAACTGCTACTGGGAGGGGGGAAAAAAAAAGCTTGAAAACCACTGAGACTCTATCTTCAAGCTCTATTGGGTAGAGGCTCATGGATTTTTATGTAGTTTCTAATAGAAACATACACAGGGAAATAATATAACCATTCTTCAGGCACAGATTATTTGAAAAATAACTTTAACTATGACAAAAATTTCATGTTCAAATTGATACATTTCCCTTAACTTACAATTCATTCATAATTAAACATCATGAAAATCTTAGAAGAGTTTATCAAGTTCTACAAGATTTTGATTAGGTCATTTTTACCTTCATGAGGGCTTCATTCTAACCTCATGTCCTCAAGGCAGTAGGTTTCTATGGTAGCTCTCTTCTAAGCTGGATAATATTTATCTTCATTTGCGAAGCATCTATTACTTGCAGCACCATTCATTGTACTCTGGTGGTAGAGTAGGAAGAGGAACACTGGCTTTGGAATGAGCACTTAAATTTAAGTTTAAATCTTAGCTATGTTAATATCTATGTAAATTTGAGAAAATTTGCCCAGTCTCAATTTCTAAAAGTAAAATGTGATTAAAAATATCGAGGTCAGTTTTATAAAAATTTACTGAGATGGTTTACTAACAAATTAATTCAACAAGCACATATTATGAACTTACTATGTGCCAAAACATTAGTAAGCACTGGGGATACAGAGGTGAACCAATCAGAACAAGTTTACAGTTACATAGAGGAGAAATATTAAAGTAAGTCAACACTATGTCATGCAAATAGTGACAAGCATTACTAAGATTCAAAAACAAATTATGAGAAAGAATTACATGGGATACTACTGTTAGGGTGAAGACAGTCTTCTATCTTCTGAAATTTAAACTGAGACCTTGACAAATTATTAAGAGACTGTCAAGCAAAGAGTAGGAGGTAAAGCATCTAAGGCAAGTCAGATGAAAAATAAGGTGAAGAAAAACTTTAAAATCAGAAATAAGTAGAAGCAATTAGAATGTCCTTCAGTAAGTGAATGGATAAGCTAACTGTAGTACATCTGTACAATAGACAATAATGCAGTGATAGAAATGAGCTCTCGAGCCACAAAAAGGCATGGTCAAATCTTAAATACATATTGCTAAGTTACATAAGTCAGTCTGAAAAGATCACGTACAATATAGTATATATATATACACACATATATTTATAGTATGTATATATATATATACTATATTGTATATATACTGTATATATTGTATACTATATTGTATATATTTATATATATATATATATATATATATACATATATATAATATATATATCAGTGTTTGCCAGAGGTTTGCAGGTAGGGAAGGTAACCTTGGCTCAGTAAAGCACAGGGAATTATTTAGGGTGGTGAGACTAACCTGTATGATATTTAATTGTGATTTATTACATTATATACTTGTCCAAAAGCATTCTGCTTTACAGCAAAAAGAGTGAATTTTTAATACATGCAAATTTTAAATATTTAGGAGTTTGGTGGAAAATACAGGATGGAATGCAGAGTATAAAAAAATTAATCTAATTGTATTACAAATGTGTGAAGCAACCTCTTTAAATGGGGTGGAGAAAAAGCTGCTGACCTAAGTAACTATGAAAAGTGGAGTCCAGTAAATTAAAGCAAAAGATACTGTACAATCAACTGTATAATCCAGTTGATAAAGTTTGTATCTCATGGGAATATGGGTTAACAATTAGGATGTTTTTATACGCTGGAAATTAAAAATTCAGTAAATGACAGTCATGGTAGGCAAGTTTTTCTCTGTTGTAGCATGAGGTTGCAGATAAGCAAGGGGAAGATGTTGTAAAGATCTTAGTGGTAATGGATTTGAATTGGAGACATCAGTACAAAATAATTTTAGCTTAATATAGAAACAGATGTATACTACAGAAATATGTATAGGTGTATGTGTTAGTCTATATGCATATATTTCCATGCTCTGTCAGTTAACAGAGCCTACAAATAGTGACATCCCAGTAGCAATGAACACACCTCATGCTAGGTTTGGTTTCTAATAATATTCTATAATAAAAGGAACCAGAATTCCTTGAGAAATCACTGATTCTAGGATGGGGCAGTAATATACAAGATGAACCTGGAACATACTGCATTACACAGAAGAACAAACAAACAAAAAACTCGCAGCAATGGGAATATGTCAAAGGGAAGCAGGAGCCAATAAAAAAGAGCTAATAGCCAAATCTGGAGGAATTTGACCACCGAAATAAAGTAATACTGGATTACAACCCAAAGTATAAAGTAAATATTTAGGAATTATTGATATAAATTCATAATTAAATAAATTAATAAGTAGAGAAGAAGAAACAAATCTCCCAGTCAAAAGAATTCGAAGTAAGTTTTGTATATACTTTGTCCTGAAGGAAGAGGAACATAACTTCTCACTTATTTTTAAGTATGGGCTGTGCATAGTGATTTACTTCTTAAAGGGAAGAATAAGACCAGTGAGGAAAAGAAAGTAAATTTAGAGTGGAGAGTCCTGACAAACACTACCTTAGCCAGGTTATAAAGGTCAACATCAATAGTGATATCATATTGAAAAGTACATACCCTTGCATAATGTGATGAGAAGAACATTTTATCTCTGTAGTCTTTCTTCCCAAAACTCTAATCTCAACTCTAATCATGAAAAAAATCAGACAAATCCCACGAAAGGGCCATTTTACAAAATACATAATCAGTATTCCTCAAAATTTTTGAGGTCATAAATAGTTAAGTCTTAGAAAGTGTCACAGCCACAAGGAGCCTAAGGAAACATGATGACTAATCTAATATAATATCTTGAATGAGATCTTGGAGCAGAAAATGCTCATTCAATAAAGACTAAGAAAATGTTAACAATGTTAACATTTGTTAACTATGTTGTTATTATATATGTTAACTATGTTAACATTGTTATAATGTTACCAATGTTAGCTCATTAATTGTAACAAATATACCATATCTAAGTAAGATTTAATAATAGGGGAAAGTAGCTAGAGGGTTTATGGGAACTGTCATATTTTTGTCAGTTTTTACATAAAGGAGGTACTAGTCTAAAAACTAAAGTTTATTTAAACATTGAAAAAAAGTCATCTGGAACAGAGTAAGTAAAAGAGTGATACTAGATTCAGCTGGAAAGCTAGGTATGGATTAGGTCACACAGAACTTTGCAGTCCATGGAAAGGTATTACAAATATTTTCTCAGTACAATGGGAAACAATTGAATGCTTAAATCTGGCATGCGCTGGCATCTGATAGGATACCATTTATGACTTAAAATGATAATAATAAAACTCTAGCAGTTGGGTAGAAAAATGGATAAGAATTAGGTGTGGGTAAAACAAGGGTGTGAGGATTAAAATGGCAACCCTAGAGAAGTTCTTGTAATAATACAAGATAGAGATGAGGGTAGCTACAAAGACCTTTAATGAATTTGAAGTATATTTGTATATAAGATGGGAAAACTTGGTCATAGTTGAATTTTGGGTTGGGGTACAGTGAACTGTCCATATTAACATATATTTTCAGCACTCTGGTAGGAGAAAATTTACAGACATGTATAAAAATACCATGAGAATGCTTAGAGGAATATGCAGTGTTTCATTTTTGATTTGTTGAGTTTAGGAAGTTTTAAGTTTGGTTCAACTTGAAGATAATCAAATTGTCAATTGTATATGCTCAAAAAAGGGATCAAAATAAGAAGAAAAATTGGATAGGTAAGACATTTTAGGTGATATTCACAGACATAAAAAAGGAATGAGATCCTCTAGGAAGAGAGAATACAAAGCAAAAAAGATAGAACTAGGAAGAACTGAAGCATTTAGGCATAATAGTAAGAGGTAGTGATGAGGGAACAGAAGGCTAGCAGAAGATAAAGCAGAATGGCACCCTACACCCCCCCCCCCTTGTGACATGTGTGACATTCCTTAGGCACTCCTGGCTGTCCTAAAGGAAAAACAAATAGTTAACTTGTGGAGATCACAATCCTGCAAGACCTGAGTCTCCCTCAGTTTACAAATGTCCTAGTGATTTACAAGAAGAAGCTTTCTTATCAATAGCCTAACTTTCAGATACCCATAATTCAGTTCCTGAAGCCCTAACATCACCCTACACTCCATAAAATTGAGGGAAGCTGAGGCAGAGGGAAATGTAAATAAAGTAGAATTTCTTCTAAATCTAAACCTCATTGACAAGGAGATGTAATAGGAGTGTGACAATCTTCCAGGAAGCTCTCAACTATCTTACTCTTAAAAAGGAAAAACAGCCTTAACTTGACAAATAGCAAAGCCTCTAGTACCCTGTGTGTCTTCTTTAATACATAAAAGTTCTTTCAAACCCTCTCTTTTCCTTACCTCCCTCAACCCCATAGTATATAATCAGCCACCCCTCACAATCCCAGGGCAGCTGCTCTTTCTGTGCGTGATTCCTGCCCCATGCTTTAATAAACCATCTCAAGAATTCTTTCTTGGTCATTGGCTCCGGACCTCACTTATTTTATAAAACTTAATTAGTAGTGGGAGAAAGAAAGAGAGCTTGACATGTGGGAACATGGAAATGTGTTTCAAGAAAGGGAAATGCTCAAGTCTATTTTATGCTGCTGTGAGTTCTAAGCAGATGAGAAGAAAAAATATTTTATTGGATACAAGAATATAGTGGTCATTTTTACGTCTTAAGAGCAGTTTTTGTATAGTAGTGTGCACAGGAATCATGCGCTGAGGAGTGAATGGTAAGGAAGTCAATACAGCAGATATTGAAATATTTCAGAAACTTTGAGTGTGATGGGAAGAAGAAATAGAGCACAAGCTGGGAGGAAATGTGGATTAAATGTGGGGTATTTTTAGGGAGATTTACTCCTAGGTATTTGAGGAGAATCCTGGGTTCATTGAGAAAATGAGAAGTGGTGGAATCTGGAACACATGTAAAGGTATTGGTATTTCATACAAAGAGGAACTCTTCCCTCATGGTAATGAAGGAAATGGATAGAAGGAGAAGACAATGACTGAGGTAGAGAGAAATTCTTGGAAAAAATGGTGGTGGAAGAATGGGGAATTTTTTTTAATTGCTTCTATTTTCTCAATAAAGCACAAGGTGTATTAATAGCTAAAAATGAAAGAAGGGAGATCATTTTTTTTTTTTTAGTGATATGATTCTGGAATACCACAGGTATTTTTTTTAGAGTGAACATACTAGAGAAATATAATCAAACGTCTTACAGTGAAGTACTCTTTCAAGGAGATAATCATGACATTATAGAGACAACAATATTCAATATGCAGCTGGTTTAGTGCATTTCAGTTTGAGGTTTTAATAGTAGCAGAAAGTATAAGTAAGGATGGGTGGATTAACAAAATGCTGAATATAGGTATGGGTCATAAAATATCAACTGAACAAAGAGGGAAGTGAGACAGACAGACTGTGTTAAATACTACATAAAAGGTAATGGAGTTTAGTGCCAGCAGATTGTATTAGTAGGGATAATTAATGCTAGTTGCCACAGCAAACCAACCCTCAAATGCTCATTGACCAGTGCTACAAAAGGCAACTTCTCAGGCAAGAAAAGTTTGAAATGTACTAGAGAAGTTTTTATTCTATTGAGTGACTGGCTGGTTTTAGATTGCCTGCATTTTGGGACGCTGTCATCTCAATGCATGGCTTTCAAAGTCATTTAAGCAGATGAAGCAAGGAATGTAAGATTTGCACATTCTCTTTTTACTTTAACCAGAATTAACCTCATGCCCTGAATTTGCTCCAAGGAAGTTTGTTTTGGGGAGGATATTTGCTAAACACTTTCTCTGCCACAGAAGCCAAAGGTTGCTTTTAGTGTCAGTGTAAATTAGAAGAACGGGAAACATGGAAAAGTATAGAATGTCTTTTGGAATGCAGTATGTTGGTAATTGGCAGTGTTTGTTAATAACAAAATCTGTGGCATGACCCTAGCCTTGTATAGCTGAGGTAGAGAGGATGAAAAAGACTTTGGAAATGAAGCTGTAAATAATGGAGCACAAACAAAACTTTCAATGAAGAAAGTCTGTAGACTTCAGCAACCAGGTAGGGAAGAGAAGGTTAGAGGTGTATGGCATAAACTTGAAATGAGCTGAGAATTTCAGAAAATGGGGAGAAAGTTTATGACCTGAAAAACTACCCAAGAATGAGAATGCATACATTCCCAGTTCCCCACCATGAGATGTTTTCGGCGTGAGAGGGTATGAAATCTCCTCTGCAGAGGGGATTTGATGACATATCAGAAGAGAACCAGATTTTAGTTAAGGCAAGATAATAGGAGAAATGTTTCAAGAAAAATTTGGAAATACTAGGGAATTTGTAAATGTACAAAACAGCAGAGGTATAAAATTTGGGAGGAAAGGGTTTGGTGGGATCAGCTGAAGAGATAAGAGAATGTATAGGTCATTACATAGATGAGATATCAGAGAATAATGAATAATCAAAAAATTTCTGAACTCTATAACTGAAATTATAGTTTTAAATACTATAAAAACATATGAAAGAAAACTATATTGAAAATAAAATGTGTGGCAAAAAAATGCAAATTTATTCTGTGATTAGGTTTTTTTTAAATTTCAACTTTTTATTCTTTTTTGCCTCTCCATCTAGTCTACAAATTTTCCCAAATAAGTGATCATATTATTAATATCCCTATATTTTTCTTAGCAATTATCGAATATTTCTGGACATATTATTCATGTCCTTCTAGCTATCTAAGATTAACTTGCCAAAGTAGTCTTGCTTATTTTTACCAGGCTGCTCTTGAATTAATAGGCCTTTTCAGTGACTAAAGAAACAATATAGAGGAAAGTCAATGTGATTATTTAAAAATCTATCATTTGGGTGCCTGAGTGGCTCAGTCAGTTAAGCCTCTGCCTTCAGCTCAGGTCATGAGCCCAGGGTCTTGGGATCAAGTCCCCCATCAGGCTCTCTGCTCAGTAGGGAGCCTGCTTCTCCCTCCTCTCTCTCTCCCTGCCTGTCTGCCTACTTGTGATCTCTATCAAATAAATAAATAAAATCTTTAAAAAAAATCTATAATTTTCCTGAATAACTAAGGCCATTTTTTTGTGATATGTGTTTCAGATGTGCCCCTTCTCTCTCTGTCTCTGTTCTCTCTGACTCTCTCTCTCTCTCTACACACACACACACACACATATTTTCTATGCATAGTCTTAGAGAAATAAAACTTAAGAATTCATTAATTCAAAACTTAAGAATTCATAGACAAAGAGCTATGGATAAACTTGATTGGGGTATTTTTCCTCTCAAAATTTACTTTCTTTGATTATTCAAGTAAGTTTTTCAGGCTTTTCAAAGACTTGATCCATAGCTATAGAAAACAAAATTTTTCTGCATTACATCTCTCTTCCTCAAAAAGCAGGGTTGGTGGTGGGGATTAAGAAACTGTCAAAACTTTGATAGAACTCAGGTATGGTCCAGAAGGCTGTTTGAGAAATGAGCAGCCTTAAATTGAGGCATAACTGTGGGACACAGGAGAACCTAAATATTTCTGAAAATGAAAAAACTAACCCTCTTAAGATGGACATTAACAACCAAGAAAATTTGTGAGCAGTATCTTGTATCCAAGATTAACAGGCTCCCTATCCCACACTTATACTCACCTCCAATGCAACATGGCCAGGAATATCATTATCACTGTTACTCTTCTGCTTGGAAAATAGAAGGAAGCAAGTTGCAATGAAATTGAGGGAAACAACTAAAGCTATCCAATAGTGGAATGGACCATTTGTGGTTTTTTTTGTTTTGTTTTGTTTTTGTTTTTGTTTTTACCAATAGGGAGCTCCCAATCCTAGAAATGGTGAAGTCCACATGACCATCTATCAGTGAGAAGGTAGCAGGGATAGCTTTCATAGGTTGATAGACTTAGGTGGTTCCCACTACCTCCTTACTCCAAGGACTTTACGTCAATAATTAAGTACAAATGCACAACATTTCTGTTGGCTTTACTAGCCTCAAGTATCTATTTAAGTGAATAACGGGTGATTGACACTTTCTGTGATTTCCTGTTGGCACAACATACATGTCCAAAGTTCCCTCCCCTCTTTCTGCCTGAACTTAGAAGACTACAAGTTGAAAGTTTGCTTTGAGCTTGGTTCCTCTGGAATTCACGAAGCTTCAAATTAATGTCTGTCAAATTACAGGTTTAACCAGACCCAGGACTGCCACTGACTGCTAAGGGGAAGAATCGGGCTCTGTAAAGAGATTTCCATGTACCCCCGCCCCAGCAGCCACTCTGCTGTTCCTGTGGAAACCCTCACCCGACAGCAACATGTTGTACTGTGCAAGTGAATGAGAAGGTATGTTCCTTTCATCACCACAGCTCCTAGAGAGCAACCACTTCTTAGAATGAAATAATGTGGTGAATACCATTCTTCATTCTGACAGATAAATTGTTCATCAGAATGGTGAGTTCTTTTCAGAAATTGTACTGTACTTCTTTTTCCCTCTCTCTCACAGTTAAGCATTTCCATCAGAATGATTTATATAAGATTGGGAAAATGAGGAATGAAAATAACTCACATTTCCAAAGTGCCTACTATGTACTAGACACTTTGAACGCTTTTATTTTTAACATTTTCCCAGGAGAAAAATGGTTTACATGGTTTGCTTAAAGTGGCACATCACTCAAATTGGAAAGCCAAGACTAAAATCACCCTAGGTCTGATTGCAAAGCCCAATGTATTCTTTGTGCCCTTAGTAAAAGTGAAGGCCTCTGAGAAGTAGGCAGGTAGGCAGTGGGGAAAGGGCAAGGATCCAAAACCCAAAAAGCTGAATCAATGATGGAGGGTCAAAAATAGGACAGAGAAGTATAGTGAAACAGATTGGGAATGGGCTTGGAATTATAGTATCAAAAATCTAGGCTTAGATTCAATTCAGAGTATATTAATATTAAACCACAAAAGTAGTTATCAGCTATGGAATCAAAAATGATTAGGTGATAGGAATCATTGTGAGATCTAGAAAATAATTTCATGATATATCAGGAATGCTTATCCTTTGCTGCCAATCACTCTGAGAAATAATAGAAGAATACCAATACAATTTTATTAATAGTGAGTAATGTTCACCTTAGGAAAGCTCTTTTTCCTAAGAGATATGCTGATATGCTACATGGCCTCAGCATGAAGTCTCGGTAAGTTCTGTATCATACCAAATCCAGATAATGCTATCAACACACTCAGATTTTCTGAGAGAAAAGACTGGTAAGTGGGTAAGTTAAAATATCCATTCCTTATATGAGCTGCGTCTTTGAGAACTGTGCAAGGTGATGTATCACACTCCATTCTTGCCATTGCTGAGGTCTTTCTAGGTAGTCCAGCTGTCATCTGGGTACCACAGCCTTAGTAGTCCCATCTTGTCTTGGATTTCTGACGTCCATTGGGAGAAAAGCATCTTGGGTTTCTGTTATACTTCCTTCAGTTTACTTCAGAGCTTCACAACCTCTGCTCCAAGGGACACCTCAGTACATTGAAACAATGATTATATCATGATTCCTACTACTGCCTCAAGTTGCTGTACTTAACAAAGCAGGAAATCTTCTAATATCTGCATATCTTCTTCGTCTCTCCTGGGAGTTTCTCCTCGAACTTTACCTCTGTCCTCCTCTCAGTCAGTTTCTGAACTCCTCTTCCCACTTATCAGTAATTTATCTGTCTTTCCAGTTAGATAGTCCTTGAGACCAAGGACTCCATCTTCTTCACATTTGTATCCCCAGTATCTATCCTAGTGCATAATATGCTACACATGCTTTTTAATTGTGAGTTGTTTTGCAGCATCCTTGTCATGGGACTCTACATTGCCAGACCCACATTAACAGTTCTCATCTTTTTTCCATGTGACAGCTTTTGGTTTACATAAGACACTATGTCCCCTATTACTAATCTTTTGGTTTTTGTTCCCCACATTTTCTCTTATTTCACCTATTTTCATGGCATAATTTTGACTTTACCCATTAAGTTGATGTCTTTATTTTCACTGCTTCTCTGAAAGTATGGCACCCTCTTGAGGAAGGGTAGTTTGAAGGGATGTGCCACCCCTCAAATTCTCTTTCTTATGAATGTGTTTGACTATAGTTCTATTTTTTATGGGTGGCTTTCTCACAGGCACGTGGAGAAGTTGTAAATCTTGATGAGAAGGACTGTCTTATTTCTTTCATTTTATTTCTATTGAACCATTTTCTTGTGTATTTCAAGTTTCTTCTCCTTTTGGATATCTTTATCTTTTTGAAACTGTGTCCTCCTTTTATGTGAATTTCCAGTTTCTCAGGTCCAACAAAAGCCTTCCATCTACAAATGATGATATGTGTGAATTTTGCCATGTCTAGATAATGACTATTATTTGTTTGTCCCTCTTCTCTAGTCAGATTACACCTGGCAAGCAAGAAGGAAAACAATCTTCATTTGAGAAGTATAATATTCTCAAACTATTCAGTATTACATTTAAGATCATCATCTTCCTTTAATGTATTTCTCTAGCCTACATTCAAATATCTCACCCGCCATGGGCCTGACACTGTAGCCAAAAGTGCTTCCTCTGTTCTTCCAACCATAGATGCTTCTATCCATTTGATACACTCATAATGATTCTCTGTAGAACAAATGTAAATATGCTTGATACCACCGTACCTTTAAAATATTTTCTATATATTTAAATTTATATATGTATAATTTATTATATATGGATATTATATATTTACATTACATATGTTATTTATAACACAAATAATATAAGTAATTTTATTATAGGCTGAACTCTGGTCATAATTCATTATATATGGATATTATATATTTATATTACATATGTTATTTATAACACAAATGATATAAGTAATTTTATTATATGCTGAACTCTGGTCATGCTCTCAGGAATGTTTCTATCTATACTGAGAATTTCTGGATAGTGAAACCTTTCTTTCTATTCCTGCAGGTCAGTGTTAGTTTCCTATGTAATATTGCATAACAAAATACCTTAATTGTAGAAGCTTAGATTAAAAACAATTATTATCTTCAGTTTCTGTAGGTCTTGAATCTGTATATACTTAGTTGGGTCCTTTTTTCAGGGTTTCTTACAAGGATACAAACCAATGTCTTTTCAGTTTGAATCATCTCAAAGTTCAAGCTGGGAAGTTATCTGCTCCAAGAGCATGTGGTTGTTAGCAGAATTCAGTTCATCAAGAACTGCTGAACTAGAGGCTGCTCTCTGTTCTGCATGGGCCATGTTGGCCTCTCCAGAATGGCAGCTTGCTAATCAAAAGAGTATAGGCCAAGAAGACAGTAGAGAAGGAGTGCTAGCAGGAGTCACTCTCTTTTGTAACCTAATCATGGAAGTGACAATCCATCAGCTTTGCCACATTTTGTTGGTTAAAAGTGAGTCACTTAGGCCAGGCCACATACGAAGTATTAGGGTTAAATACCAGGAGATGTCAGACCTTGGGTGGGATCTTATACCAGATTAACTTATTAGTGATAAAAATAGCCTTGCTGAATTGAATTGATGTAGTTTTTCACGTGAACATATTACTGGATGATAAAGTGTGAAACTGTCAAGGTCATTTTCATTTTGTAAAATAGATGCTTAGAGATAGCAAAGCCTTAAACTATAAAGGTGGAAGGTTACAGACTTGTCTCATAGCAATTCCGTCTCGTGTTTGTTTCCATAAGTTTCTTTCTAATTGTGGTTAAATTTACATATCTTTTTAAAAAAGATTTTATTTATTTATTTGACAGACAGAGATCACAAGTAGGCAGAGAGGCAGGCAGAGAGAGATGGGGGAGCAGGCTCCCTGCTGAGCAGAGTCCAATGCCCACATCCCAGGACCCTGGGATCATGACAGAGGCAGAGACTTTAACCCACTGAGGCACCCAGGTGCCCCATAAATTTCTATATCTTTGTACCCTTCCAGATTCCCAGTAATTTCTATTGCTGCTCTAAAACAGGGGCATAGAAACAGAGTTCGTGGTATATCCTGTCTTGACCTATATTTGTTGTTGTTATCAATTCTGATTGCTCGTTAACAAGTTGAATTCCGCTGCTTTATTTGCCTTAATGAGTATTGTTAAAATGGTATTAAAAATCAAATTAAATTGGAATTCAGTGATAATAACAATACAGTATAGCAGTTTCTCATTAAGGTTTCTCATACAGATATGAACTCCTGCATATTTCAATTTACATACAACTGTTTCCTACACTAACCTAAAATAGAATTTGGAATACATATTATAAAATGTTTGGTTATTCTGTATCTCAGTATCTGAAAGTAATAAAACGATGCCCAAGTTGTAATGGCCTACTTGGACTTCGCATGCCCAATTACTCCCATCCACATTATCAAGCCACTTAACCTCTACTGGAAAGTTTATTTCTGTTCTGTCCCCAGTTCTTGTGCCAACACTAGCACTCAAAAAGGATTCTAAGGAATTCTGTGGTATACTCTTAAGAGTTTAGTATTAAATCTTAATAACCCAGTGTCTCAGTCTTCACTGACTAGATTCTGTTGTCATTCCCAAGTTTTTTAGTACATTTGGTTTGTTCTATGGGCCTCTGCCACAGAGAGACTTCCTGCCATAGACTCAGTCATTTGGGCTTCTATCCAGTGAATTCCTGCCTTGGACTCAGTTATTTCAGCTTCTGTCCTGTAACCTGAACTCTCTCTCTATAGCTGAACTTCTTCAACTAAATCCCAGTTTCCCTGTGACTAAGATTCCAACATCGATTTCCTCCTTATTTTTAAATGTCCTTTTTTACTGGATAAATACCACATTTTCTTGGCTAGACTGAAACTCCAAATATAGCAGTACACTTGTATCTTTGATGACTGATTGATTTATAACTTGGGAAGTTCATATTTCACTTCAATTATTTTAGCATATATTCCTTCCCTTGCAAGCACTAGAATCTTTTTGCTTTAATTTATTTTTTTGCTTTTAATTTTAATTTGCTTTAATTTTGCTTTAAATTTCAGGTCTCTGATTTTAGGATATGTCTAAATCCCAAGTGGTATACTTTTTTTCAGCCTCTGTCTATTCACGCTTCACCTAGCAGCCAACAATGAATGCCTAGTCTCGAAAACTGAGCCCCTTTGTCTTGAGACAGAGAACCCGGGCTAGCATTATATTGAGAAATTTCCTTCTAGGACTTAGTGGAGTCAGGTATTATCCTGCATAATCAGGCCTACTTATAGACTGCCTGGAGTTGATTGAACCCTTGGACAGTGTATTTATTACTCAGGGAGTGTGCTCTGTCTCATATCATAGATAAATCAAATAGTCGTGATTGATTAGGATTTGTTTTATTTTTATATTATTGTGAGTCCACATAAAAATGGTCACTGACGTTGGTTCAGTGACTTGAGAGAAACAGGGCTCAAGTCTGAAAGAGTTTTTGAATTTTTTGTCATTATATCAAAATGGGTGTTTTGCTGTTGTCATCACAGGAAGAAGGAAGGGCTGGATTGCTGACATGCTTACCCAATATCCACTCCACCATTTCTTCTTTAGTAAGAGAACTCTGATTTGGGGGAGGAGGGCAGCGGTGGTTGGCAGGCAGCAATATGCCCAACTGAAAAATAAACCAGCAAAAATAAACAAGGAATTACAAACAAACAAAATACTTAGTCCTGTATTTCTGAGACTCTCTTGCAGCTGGATTTTGTGCCATAACAAAATTTGACCTATGAGAGAGATATGCAGAAGTCACAAAATAGGTATATCTGGAAAATTTATTTTAGAATGAGTGCTAATTCAGTTAATACATATCCTTTTGTTTTTCCTTCTTCCTTTCTGTCAGAAGTACTAATACAACATCTGAATTCCGCCAGGCTGATAATCACCTGCTATATCCTAGTTTAGTCTTATTGGTTGTTTATGCCCAGTATCTATTCTGACACTGGCCCAAGTATCAATTGGCCAAGTATCTATTCTGATTAGTTCTATGTCCATGCTATACCAATAGTTGTGAATATTGAATAATACTGCTTGTTTCTGCAGTATTAGGATGATGATCTCTTGAATAATGATCAAAAGAGTTTCCATGAGAATTATAGTCTTTTCAGCTGTTAGATGCTTGAGCCATTCCATCAGTCCTATGTTATCTACTTCCCAAATGTTTTTTTTTTTAATCTTATTATGAGATGAACCTCTTATCTTGTTTAGGTCCATGGTGTTTGTAGCTTCTATTACAAGAAACTGATCATAAGAACTGACTAACAGAGGTAGTTACTTAAATATGGACTTATAACCTCTTTACAGAACTCTCTTTGGGGATATACAATCTGTTTAATATACCTATTGCCTGGAGTGCTTACATTCAAATTACCCTCTGGCACTGGAGCCTGACCCCATACCTTAGACTAGCCAGCAGTGTAACCCTAATCCCACTATCAAATTCTTGAAAATGTTCCCACTGATCTCTGCATTTAACCTAAATCCCTTGCAGTCACTAACAAGTTCTTTAATCAACCTAAATATTTGACTTTGCTGTTTTTCTGATGTCAAAATTTTTCCTACCCTGGAGCTCCCACTAGTACATGTCTATCACTTCTTTGTGTAGATACTTCAGACACTGAAGGTAAATTATATCTTAGTCAGTAATTTGCTAATGGGACTTCTGACTTAATGTAATTTTCAGATTTGACCTTTTAGCACACCTAGGACCAGAAAAACGTGACTTCTCATTCATGAATAATACCCTTTCAGGTATTTTGTTTCTATCCTCATATTATCACAATTATTCATACCTCTGATGCAGCTTGGGTAGTTTTTGTTATTTCTTTTATTTAAAGGAAGAAATAGAAATCTAGATGACTTGTTAAAGACAACAGTATTAACCTATGGCAGAGCTACGTTAAAATCATGGCAACCACTCAGCAGACTAGCACGTGTTTAAATTGAAGTACTTTGTAAAATACAAAGAGTGGTAACTGTAAGCCTGTAAGTAACTGAATATATTTATTTATTAGAGATGGTAAGTTATATATAGTATCTCTCAATTTTAATTTCCCATTATTCTAAAATAAGTGGATAAACTAAGGCATACTGTTTTTTCTCCTGACTGAAACAAGACATATCTTCAGTTCATGTGGCAGATATTTTGTAGATTATTAATGAGGACCGCTTACACATAAAAAGTAATTCTCATATACTTGAGTAAATAGTTAATATTATTTATTTTTTGCAAAAAGCTCATTTCAAAATATGGGGTAGCCATGATGCCCCCTATGGAGTATATAATTTAATAATCCTCTCCAAAGGATTGGATTGGATATCACCTCCCAATGAATTCCTATACCAAAACCCGGGAGCTGTCCTCCATTTCTTCTTACCCCTCACACTCTCCTATTAAAAGTAGTCACTAACTCCAGTGGTTTTTATTAAATATTGCTCCAAAGAGCTTTGTCACCTTCACATTGTTTCTACCTTTACTCAGATCCTTATCACCTGAACCACAAGAAACTGTCCCCTAAATATTTTTTCTATCTCAAATCTCTTCTTTCAGGCTGCTTTCCACTGAACTGTATGAGTTTTTTTTTACTTAAACACAAATCAAATGCCTTTGTCTGCAGCTTAAAATACTTCAGTACCAAATATACTTTACTTTCACTACCAAATATAGTCTGTGCATACTTTCCATTATCTAAATAAATTCAGTCCTTTCTTCATCTCTCCATCTGTTTCACCAGTGCTTCTTCCTACCTTTGAATTTTAACCTTGAGCCATATCTAAATATGTGTAACTTTCCAGAGATAACATGCTGCCTTTTAGTTTTATTTCCCCTCCTCTTGCTCTGGTTCCTCTTCCTCCTTTGAACTTTGTGCTCCTTGAATATAACTTCATCCACTTATAAGGCCATTCCCTGTCTTTTTTCATTAGAAAGTATCTCTCTCCAAAACTCTGCTCAAGTATTGCTTTTTTTTTTTTTCTTTTTTCTTTCCCCCAAGATTTCTCTGACTTATTCAGGAAAAAGAAGCCACTACTCTTGTGTGATCAATGCGTCTGTCTTAAGCATACTTTATGAGTTATGTCACTGTGGACTGTATGTTGATATTGCTTTTTAATCTAGTCCCCTCATTCCTCCTCCTGCTTGAACCACCTCTACCACACCAACACTTAATTAAATGCCTGGTTCAAGACTGACATTCTTCCAACTGTTATTGAATAAATATATGAAATTATATCAAGGGGAAAGGAAAGACTGAAGTGGAGAAAAAGTAGAAGACCTCTTTTATCACTGAATTGTTTGGACAGAGTAGCTTAGCAAGCCTGCAAACCAAATCTATGTAAGTAGAGCAAGAGTTAAACCTTTCTCTACCCAAGAAATGATTATAATTATCACAAGCCTCATTATGAAGGATTAATACAGTAAAAAATTAAAAGGTGCTCCAGAATGTTTTTTATACATTTCTGTACAACATAGCAACTTTTTAAAACTTTCTTATTTCATAATCAAAGATATTTTGTTAAGAAAAAAAAATTCAAAGTGTGGTATAGGAAGTATAGTGTGTTATTATTTGTATAAGGAGAAATGAAATATTTGTCTGTGTGTAAGTGTCCATGTGTTAATTTGCATTTGCTCAGAAGAGCTCTAAATGTAGTTACCTTTGATGGGAAGACTGTGGCCCAAACCAGGAATGGGAGGGAGGTTGAATTTTCACAATTTTCATAGCATGCTTTTTTCTAATTTTTTAGTTTCCTTCCATATAAATAGATGTATAATTAAATATTTAGTATGGAAATATACAGTCAGACAAGTTATGTTGAAAATTTAAAGAAAAAGAAAGCATTAAATGGATGGATACATTCTTAGGTATAGAATCATCTGGGGATTTGCATCAAATATCAAGAATTTTAGACTCATTCAGATATAGCTGTAATAAGATTATGGGACTTCCTGAAAAGATCAAATAGACCTGTTTTGCTGCATTGTGAAATAACTACATTCACTCATTTGACAAATTGTTCTCCCATCAGATACACATAGTTTAAGCTTTCATCTCTAGAGATAGTAAAGCAAAGCTACTGGTTCAGTTAATCTCTACAGACAGTTTTTGTGGAGAAGTCACACAAACCTAAATGATGTTGTGTTTGTTTGTTTGTTTGTTTTCCTAATACATTTGTTACGTGAGCTGTTGATTTTCTCAGATCTTTTTGTCCATTTGGCGAGATCAGACCAAACAAGATAGTGGGAAATGTCAAAGAGAAGCAAGATTATCCTGACTGAAGATGAAAAAAATGCTTTGTGTCAACTCTTCTATCAGTGGCAGATTGTTCCTGGCAGAGATATATTTCAGCATGAACTCAAAAGTTAACTTTTGAGATGATTTATAAAGCAGAGGCAGGTCATAGCTATCCAAAGGAAATCCATTGAGAAATATTGACAAAGCAACCATTTCCTACCCTTTCTTCATATCCTGATGCTTAAATGGGAAACTATTCTTCTCAGGAGGACACTATCAGGCTGAACTGCGGGTCCTTTGAATGGAGGTATAACTTTGCTGGTGTGAACTCATTCTCGGCAATGGATTTCTATCAGCTATGAATCTACATTCACTTCAGGGAAGCTGTAGTTCTTGAAACATTAGACTCTGCACCTGAATGGATTGCTATTGACAGTAAATCTTTAGTGATACGAGTAAAAGAAAGAACGAAAACTCCCTTAGTCATAATAATCACAGCTTAGAGTAAGTATGACATTGGAATCAGTATGGGAGGCTGAGCTGTTGTGCTTGTTAACCACTGTCTTCCCAAAAGGATAAGTCACTGACAATTCTTGGGTGAAACTTTTCTGTTTTCCTCATACTCTACCTTGGTATAGGCTTTCCTTATAAATCTAGCTGTAAACTGATCTCCTATCACATCTTAGAACAGCTCAAATCCCAAATACAGCATGATTTCTACCTCTTAGCAAAGACTCACCTCTACAGCCACAGACTGAACCTAAAACCTGGCCACAGATTAGTCTTCAAAACTACTCATTCACACTCCCAGAAAAAGTAGTGAAGGACTACAGGCATGTTATAAAGTAGATATAACAGAATAACTTTAGAAAATGTGTAATTAAAATAAATTAGTTTAGAAGATTCAGAAGAATATATCCTGCCTATTTATGAAATAGAAGCTATAAATAAACCATGATCAATAATATTTATGAGCACCTACTCAGTGTAAAACAGTTTCATTTTCATTGCTACCTCCTTAAATCCTCACAGCAACCTTGGTGATAACAAGTTGTATTCTCCAGAAGTGACTAAGAATCAGAATTTAATAGATAGAAGTTTTAAGAGAGGGTGACCTTAGGATGAACACAACTGGAGGAGAGGAAGTGGCAGCAAGACTGGGCAAGAGTCTTGCAGCATAGCAAACCCACACAACAACTTTGGCTAATGCCAAGCAAGCTCTAAAACTAAAGTGTCCCATCAAAGTTGGGAAAGTCTCATATTGGACAAAACAACCAGGCCTTTTTGCCCCCATTTCCATCAGTCATTGCATCAGGGCTGTCCCCTTGGTTTGTAACTAAGGCAGTCATTGAAGGGGCTGACAGCCGAGAGCTGCCTGCAGATATCACTACATCAACCAAGACAAGTCCTTCTTTGAAGGAGAATCTGGGCAACATGTCTCTACTCTACATCTGTTACAACCTCTTTCTAAAATGGAAGAATATGAGAATCAGAGAGATTGGGAGAAGTTAATGTATGTAGGTTCTCGCTCCAAGTATTAGGTCTGGAAATCCCAGCAGGGCTTGCTGCTAAGTCCACAGCTCCTCCCAGTACTCCAAGCTGCCTCTTCAGAGCTTAAAAAAATCTGAAATTCTTTAATAACACCCAGTTTAAAAATGCTTTTAACATGCTATTTACAAACCACCTTTCTTCCTTTCTATACTAGCATTTCTTAGGATGTTCATCATACTGACTTTATTTTCCTTAGCCTCAGAATAATCATCTCTGTTCCTTTTAGAAAAATCCACCACTCAAACACTTCATTTCATCTTGTCTATTTCTCAGTGTCTCTGAAAACTTGCCCCATTAATTATTCTCTCCGTCTTACCTTCAGCTTCCCACTCATGCTAATTTTCCCCATCCATTTAATATACATCCAAGATTTCCTGTTTCGAAAAGAGAACATCTGGTAATGGTGCTTTTCCCTCCATGCTTTCACTTCCATCTACGTGATGCCAGCTTCTAGAATCCTCGAGATCTAGCTTTGTCTTTATTTTCTATACTCGGACTGTTTCTCAAACTACACTGCTGACAGGAATTTGGGTGGTTTTTTTTTAAGGTATTTTTTTATTTATGTATTTATTAATTTATTTGACAGAGAAATAGAGAGCATGAGTAGAAGAGCAGCAGGCAGAGGAAGAGGGAGAAGCAGGCTCTCTACTGAGCTGGGAGCCCAATGTGGGGCTTGATCCCAGGACCCTGCGATCATGACCTGAGCCACTGAGCCACTCAGGTGCCCCTAGATAGGAATTTGTAAATGATTTCTTTTTTTTTTTTTCCTGTCAACTTCTTCCTGAAATCAGTCTTCTTTCCCTTTCTTTCACATCTGTACATCTTTTATTGTGCTCTTCCTCCTCCCCCTCCTCCAATTCTGTGCTCTCTTCTTAGGTCTTTGACTCTGAAGTTTTAAATTCTTTATGCTTCTCTCTTGGCTCTCTCCTTCCTCTTGTTTGTGTTACTCCAGGGGTGAGTTATTCACATCTACATCTCAAGCTATGATCACATTTTTTAGTTCAAGACAGGAATTTACAACTTAACTGTTGTACAAATAGAGTTAGTTTTCAAACAATTGACTATCTAGTAACTTACTATTCATTGATGAAGCAACACACTTTAATTGTTTGATGTCTTTAACTTCATTGTGCCCTTTCTCCACACTTTATTTCCCACTTGTCAAAATCCCAATTATTCTTTAAACATTTCAAAATACCAAGTTACTTATTTTATTCACATATTTTAATTTAGTATGTATGTAATGATTTTATCAGGTCTTTGAAAACTCATTATCTTGTAGTTGCCAAGATATATAGAATATTAAAAAAGATTGTTCAGTGAGTTAGATAAATAAAACAACACTGATTCAGTGGCCAAATGAAAATATTCCCTGACTGAATATGAACTTACACATTCAACAAGTATTTCTAGAACACCTATTATATGCCAGGCACTGAACTAGTTATAGAGGACACAGAAAAACAAGATTTCTGTACCCCAGGAATGCATGAATAGTACAGAGGCACATAAATAATGTATTACAGTCAAAGTCTGTGGCAGAATACTGAAAAAACAAATGAAAGTATTTTATATGCCAAATTGGGTAGTCACCAAAATGTCAGTTTATTCAAAGGTAAGTAGTGTATTATATTGCTTTCTTTTGAAGGGGAGCAGAATACGCCACTGCAAAATAAGCTACTGATTATTTTGAATTAAAGTTACTTAAGAAAAGTGCAAGAATAACGTTCTGACCTTCCTTGGTTCTCCTAAGAACAGGTAATCTGTCTCCCATTCGAAAGTTACCTCCCTGTACCAGGAGAGTAGAGGGCATTCTTACCATTAGAGATAGAGAATTTAGGGCCAAGAAAACAGTATAAATAAGCCTTATTACTTTTTTTACTAATTTACTACCTGAAGCTCAAACTCTTTTGTTTTGTTAGTTCTTCACAAATACATTGTTTCTTTGTTTAAAAGGCATAAAGCCTGCCTGCTTTAGTTACTTCTTTAAGCCACATTGCTTTAGAGTTTCCATAGGCACAATAATAATTTTTTTTTCTCCTGTTAATTTGTCTTAGGTCAATTTAATTGTTAGGCCAGACAAGGAACCTAGAAGGAAGTAGGGAAAAGTTTTGCTTCCCTATACTATTTTCCCACTGGGTAATTTTGATTTTGGGACTTCAGTTTCATTAGGCTATTTCTTTATATGTATACTGTAAACACACACACACAAATACATACATACACAACATATACTCACAAAGACTCATATAAAATGTGTTGTTCATAAAAATAATTGAATGGTATTTCAACATATTGTACAATACAAATAAAACAGGTAAAATTAGTCATTGACTGTAAGCCAGAGAATTAGTTAAAAATATATATATATATACATATATATACACATATATATATATTTATAAAATGTTACTTCCATAATTATTTGTGGCTCAGCTTGCTATCTTTGTTAAAGTTAAGATGTGCTTATTTTCTCCAGTGGTGAAATGGAAATAATGATATTCTCTTTTCAAAACAATAACTCAAATAAGGGGCAGAGCTACATAGTGCGAGAACTGGCTCCACCTGAAGCTCGGATGATTGTGAATATATAGTAGAAGATTGTGCAACAGAAGGGTATTCAGAATGTATGAACTATTCTCATGTGCCAGCATTCTGCCAAAACTAACGTGAATGAGAATCAGTACTATGTGCAACAGAAAAAATAGTATATGAGGTGCGAGCACTGTTCTCATAAATTTGCTATCTATTTGGAAATACAAGCTGTATTACAAACACAGTAAACAAATAAGCAGCACTCCACTGTACTCAGTGCTTTTCTGAGTGCTCACCGCAGTGCACAAAAAAATTTCACCAGGTTACCAGCGTAGGAATAACACACAACCACAGCATGGCACATGTGTGTGTGTGTGTATGCACTTGCATGTGTGTGTGTGTGTTAGAGGCAGAAAGAGAAGGGGAAAGAGAAAATTGGAACAGAAAGATTCAAGAGTATTTTTGGAGCAACATTGTTAACAGTGTCAGGAAATACATATTGAAGAGAATGGACATTAACTTTTATATCCCCCTCACATTTCTTATTTTATTATTCCTAAATTCTCTCCTCTAGCAACCACCAGTAATTAGACATAAATCCATTAAACAAGAATGGCATGCTTGCTGATCTTTAACATTAGCAAAGGTATGGGGAAAAGCACTGAGAAAAGTTGGGGTATAAAAGTAAGGTTTTTATTTTGCAGTCATGTTTAGAATAGGAAGAAGCCCCTCAAAACATTGATCAATGGTAGGTGTTAAAGAATAAAATAAAATATATTAAAATTCCATGCCCTGGATATTTGAGTGGAAAAGTACATCAAGGCAGCTTGTTAGGAAATATTAATCACAAAGAGTACTACAACTGAAATATTTGAACCTGTAGATTAAAGGAGAATGAATGGGGATGCCTGAGTAGCTCAGTTGGTTAAAAGAGAATGAAGGAAGAAAAGAGAAAAAAAGGAAGAGGAATGATTAGTGGAGTCTCCTGGATCATGCCAACAGTTTCTGGGATAAGGATAAGTTGATTCATTATAATACCCAATGCATACACACCTCTCCTATATTCACATTGTATTTTCCTGAGTCAAATGTAAAACTTGAAGCAGATTCTCCCAATTCTTCATAATGTAGACCGGTAGTTGTCAAGTTAATCTTGGTTCAGAATTACTTGAGAGTGTTTGAAAATGCAGACATTTGTGCTCAAACCCAGTGGGATGGGACTAGAGAATTTGTATTTCAAACATGTGATATTGGTGCTATTGGTTTTGGAACCTCACTTGAAGGACAACTGCTACAGGGTGATCTTCTTTATTACGAAACATATACTAATCATGGGTTTAACTGAAACTTACATTTCCAGAAAAGACTGTGTCCCATTCCACACAGCAGTTTACATTTTCAAAAATAAAATCACAATATGCAAATATCTTGGCTGGAACATTTTAAAAGGTAAAATTTATTCAATCCTGGACCATTGTCTTCACAAATAAGAAATAAGTTGATTTCAATAACCCGTTGCAATAACCTGTTTTGCCAATGTCCCAAACTAAAATGAGAAAGTAATGAGGCCAAGATGGAGGAGATCTCCTTTGTAGACATTAACCAAATCAACATCTGGCAATATACAGCTGAATTTATTTATGTAATAGAAACAGTCCCAAAATAGAGAAAGAAAGGTAATAAGGAATACTTGCATCAAGGTGCATTATCTTTATGACAAAAATCATGCTGTATTGCCTATTGGTATCTTAGCATTATTCTGCATAACTTTTTCCATCATCTCTGCATTTCAGAGATTGGAGGCCATAAAAACACATTTTCCACACTCCCTTTCCTTGCAGGGCTCCAGTTTATATTATACCAATGAGAGGCTTTTGCACTAGGTTTGGAAGAAGGAAAGTCATTACTGTTCCTGTTGTGGCAGGCAGGTGTCTGGCCCACTGAACAAAGGCAGGAGAGGTTTGGTGGAGGGCAGATGTGTGTGCGCTGGTGGAGAAAAAGTATAACATTTTACTAGTGATTTCCTATTCTTACTCAGCTTGAAATTTTGGGCAGATAAGATCTGCTGTTGGGTATTCTCTATGGGTCCAGCATTCCTTAAATTCTGCACAAGAACAGAGTCTTCTTGAAATCCTTGTGGTTATAACAGACCATTTTTTAATCTTCCAGATTTTATTTTTGTCATATGTTTGACTATAGAGTCTATTGGAAATAAGGTAATACTAATATCTTATACCAATGAAAGCAAACTGTATTCAGATAAAATGATGTCAAATAAGTTTGACTTTAATGACATTTAAACCTCATTGTAATCCTGGTGACATGATGCATTATTGCTATTAATTTGTTTCTTCAGGGAAGTTTTCAAGACTTTGGTGACAAATAATTTGTACTTGACTTGGGCTCTAATTTGCAACCATGTTTCAAATTTCAGACTTCTCTCTCCACCTTCAGTGGCTGGTACATAATTGTAGATGGATGAACTGAGTACGAAACGGAGACACTTACTGTCACAGAATCCTGAGTCACACTCATTGCTGATATATCTTTGCTTGCCAACACTAACAGCTCCTGCCTTTTCCACCTTAGAATCATTATTTGATTCCTGAGAGAACATGGTGGTTCTTTGTTATGGGTCTCACAGTTTCAGAATGTATACCCTCAAGAAAGTTCCTCTTAAGAACACATCTAACAGCTATATAGACACTTTAAAAAATGGTGTTGAGTGCTAGCATGTGCAATTTTTTGAGATTTATAATCCTGATTGTTTTTAATTGCTCAAAACTACATCCTTCTTAGACCTTGAGATACTTTCTAAATGTAATATCATGGATAGAGTATATATTCTGGGATTATAAATCATAGATTGTTTAAATCTCAAATTTGAGAACTAGATCATAAACTTTGTTATCTTACAGTCACAATTTCTTTGGTTATATTACTCTTGTAAGATCGTAATGCCTAGACTAAAAAATTGGATTAGCAGTGACATTTCCTCAAACTAGTCAATCATTACTATTTGTACAAGTAATAGATTTCAAAGTCTGGTCATCTGTGCACTTTAGATGGCACAAACAGCATGGGCACAGAAGGCCCAGGAGATCCTGAGACAGGATTCTGGCCCCCAGTTTGTCAGTAATGAGCTACAGTTCCTGGGCAATATGATTAGCTGCAGCTTCATTCATTCCCAATGTTCTATTCTGCAAAACAAAACAGCTCTTTAATGGTCAATAAGAAAGCCTATCACAACTATAGCATTCTATAATACTTGCAATAATTTCATAATACTTACTTGGTGTAACTTCATTTACTTATAGAATTAGCTTTTAAGAAAAGTCTTGAATATAATTCTGTTTCATTGAAACAGACCTGTGCTTTTAGACACTTACTGTATTATATAATTGCAGTAAGACTGATAGTGAATCAAGGATACATTGTTATAAGCAAAAACCATTCTTCTGAATGGCAATTAGTTCACAGTGGTTCCTCCATAATGATAAACCAGGCCAGTGATAAATCACTTAAAATTTTTTAAAGGAATTTTAAAGGAATAAATAATTTTTAAAAAAGAACCTTACCAAAAAAAAAAAAAAAAAGGAAAAGAAAAAAGTCTTCCTCTATTTGGAGTATATATAACTGGCTTTCACAAAGAGCTGTGCACTTCAAAATACTGACTTACATTTACTATGACAGTTGGATTTAGATTAATTGTCACATTTCACCAGATATAGATAGGAAATAGCTGCAGAAGTTCCTGAAACATTCTTGTACATCCAGGACCAGTGCAGAAAGTAAGCTATCATTCAGGCACTCTACAATCAGTGCTTGACACACAGGATTAGACAAAGAGAAACACTGTCACTCAACCCAGGACTTTCTTCTTTGGAGTGACCTTTTCTCTTAAGACAAGTGTTTGATGGTTCCTGACATTTGGTACAAAAATTAAAAAAATAAAATAAAATCTAAAAAGGTCAAAAGTTTTCTAAAATCATGTTGTATAAAATGTTTGGATCTTGCTAAGTGACAGCTAAAAGAACCCCAGGTACTGTTAAATGCAAACATTCTCTTTCCCTTGCATTAATGCAACATTAAGATGGTTCCAGTTTAAAATGAAGTCAAGAATGCAAAAGATATCATTCCCCTAGCAGCAACCTTTTTTTTTTTTTTTCCAATTCTCTGTAGGTGGTTTGTGAGGTTAGTAACCTGCCAGCTAAAAATAAATTCCAGTATCCATAAGATTGTGGAAGGAGAGCAGATATTGTTAGGAAAATCTAAGCCTCAAGCATTATGTATGTGATGCAAAGAATAATTTTAGTTCAGTTAAACCAAAGAAAAATTTGTATTTGTACATCTGTCACTCCATATTTATCAATCCCAAGTCCAATATGAGAAGATATTTTTCTCCTGAGTTTGTAGTGGGGACCCTTCTCCATACAACTGATACAATTTCTGTCTTCAGTGCAAAATCACTAAAAAGGAATTGATTTATTTATCAACTAGTCTATAAAGTAAATAAGTTTGATTTATATTGTCTTCTCATCTGGTCAGCCAATTCATTCAGCAAAATCAAATAGATTTTCTAGCAGACATGGCATTCATCTGTTCATTCATTTGTTGGAGGCTTAAAGGATGAATTGAGAGATTAAAGGATGAATGTCCCGAAGGGAAAGATAGGAAGAGCAGAGATTATGCACTGTAAAAATTTCAAGTGGCCATTGGCCATCCACCATAATACCCTTGACAAAGCGCAATGTATGCCTTCATCTTCCTTCAGCCACATGGCTCCTGCCCTGGTCCACTAGACCAGAGCATTGTGGGTATAGGGAATCATCTGAATCTATAGGTATATGAACCTAGAGAAGCATAGAATGCAAGTAGTGGAATGAAATTTAAGGGTTACAAATGAGAAAACTCAGGCTCAGAGACATGATTTAGTCAAAATAAAGGCAGAATTGGCCATAGCAATCACGTGTTTTGAATTTTAGGCCATAAGATGAGAGTGAAAATATAGGTTAAGCAGCAAGTGGAAGTTAGATTTGAGTGATGGACAATTATATTAAACTGGATTGGAGGGAAAGTGTGGCTAGTGATGATTTATTTATTTTCAAAGCTGCCTTTTTTTTTTTCATGAAAGTGACTGATAGATGTATATAATAATAGGAGAAAGGTAACAAGAGAAATAAAATGAAAGAATCATCCATTAGGAAATCAAGGAATGAGAAAGGAAATGCCAACTACTTTAAGTTGGTTAGATATAAAAAAGGCTATTGTTCAAAATATAAAATGTTTCATTCAGAGGTATGGGTATTAATCCAATAAATTTTGTTTTAATTTTGTTTTTTAGTTTATCATCCTGTTTCATGTTTTCTTCTGAGATAAGATAAATGGATTGCAGACAAAATCTTTGAGGAGAATTGCAGAGAAAGAAGAAAAGACTTTTTAAATTGTGATTATTGATCCCATTTCTGGGGCTAATTTAATTCTTTATTCATCAGAGCTCTTAGTAATATGGCTTTTTACTAGCCATTCCCTATATGCATCCACTCATGTATGTTTAAAAATCAGGAAGGATTTCCAAGCTTTTCTGGGTAAGTTTAGAAAGGTTCAAAATAAATAACTCTCTTTGGGAGTAATTTGGGGTATTAGAGGAATGTTTCTTAGAACTACCTGCTGAATTTTTTTTTTTAATTTATATAGTATCTTCCCCTGTCAAATCCTGATAACCTCCTTTAATCAGTCCCTCCCCTTGTGAGTGGCTCTCAATTTCCTGATGATCTACTGTTACCCATGAATCTAGATACACCCTTTAGGTAGATGGAGGAAGAAAAAAAAATACTTAAAACCTAGCTGAATTGTACAGTTAAAAGCAGAAACTTGATTTATTCTTGTCCTGAATTAAACATAAAACGAATAAAAAGGACAAAATAACAAAATTTCCAAAATACTGGCTTGATTTGTCTTTAAATTGATTATTTTTTACCATCAGTGTATTTGGAAGATGAGCTTTAGAGCTTTGAAAAAGAATGAAATGGAGACTTCTTTTATTAGATAACGTTTCTTTTGACCAAACAATCTCATTCTGGCTAGTGTAAAGGCAGAGAACAGCATAATAACAGTTTACTATAACAAGAACAATTTGCTATTCTTAACAATGTGTTCTAAGAATAACACAAATGAGTCAAGTAGGACAAATTTAAGAGGTGATGGAAAGAAATGGGCCCAGTGGTAAATGCATACCATTATTGAACGGGAACAAGTTTCTCAGCTCCAGCTGCTTTTGCCATATCAAAATGTAGGTCTAACATTATTAAAGAGTAGCGAGCATTGTAGGTTTTAATGTAAAATCTTCATTTGGGGCACTTGGGTAACTGAGTCAGTTAAGCACTTGATTTTGGCTCTGGTTATGATCTCAGGGTCCTGGGATTGAGTCCTGCATTGTTCCACATCTTCCCTGCGTTGTCTGGCTCCATGCTCAGCTGGGAGTCTGCCTGTAGTTTCTCTCTCTCCCTCTCCCTCTGCCCTTCTCCCTGCTCTCTCTCCCTCTTTGTCTCTTATATAATTAAATAAATCTTTAAAATCTTACATTTGAATGTTAACAATTAAATCACAGCTTTAAAATAATTATGCTGTCCCACAGAGCTGCCAGCCACGTAGGAACTGTAGGCTACCAGTTTTTAGCCTCAGTGTTAAGATAAGTTTTCTCTATTGTTGTCTCATCTTGGCTCTTAAAAGTGACTCTCTGATTTGAGCTAGTTATGTGGCAATCAGGTCTGTAGATCCCAAAGTACTATTCAAAGCTGACTGAAGGAAAACAATGTATTTGCTCTGATCTAAAGCAGTGAGTCCCAATATTTTAGGGTTTTTTACCAAGCCAGAAATAGATGTTGAGGATGTATCAATGTCAAGAACATTAAAATAAATAAATAAATAAATAAATAAATAAATAAATGAAACTAAAAAATGTTAAATACAATTACCAATTAAATAAAAAGATGTAAAAACTTTTTATTTAAAAATGAGCATGTCCTTTGCACTCAAAAAAGGATCATTAACCATGATCACAACAAAATCTTTTTTCAAACTCCCCCCACCCCCACTAGTGACACCGTAGACACCATCACTGTTTAGAAAACTCTGCTTTAAAACTTCCAAAGATCTCACCCTATACTGGTAGTTCTCAACCACAGGTAATTTTGCCCCTTCGTCTTCCACTGGAATCTGGCAAGTGAGGAGGGAAGTGGTTGCTACTGACACCTAGTTGGTAGAGGCCAGAGATTCTGCTAAATATCTTACAATGCACAGCACAGTCTTCTTACAGATTATCTAGTTCAAAGTAACAACAATGCTGAGGTTGAAAAACTCTGCTTACTTGATCGGTCTTTCATTGACAGGAAAGGTTAAACTCAGTATAAATTGCAGGAATAGTTGGCTGTTGGCATTTGCTCCCTTAATCCCTGGGCTTTCCACTGCATCACCTTCCCTATCTGTCCACCATCCTGGTACTTTCAATGGGCTTATGTTAGGATTATTCCACTGATATCTAAAAGCGTGTCTAGACCAAGAAAACATTTTAAGTTCAAAAATAAACTAATGGAGATATTTTTCAAATATCAAATGTGCTTACAAATTATCTTTTATAATTATACATCCAAAATTAATGAATATATCAGTATGGGTCATAATTGTTGAAAACCTTTTTCATTGTTGAGGTGATAGTTACATAACATAAAACTGGCCATTTCAAAAAGTGAACAATTCAGTAGCACATAGTACGTTTATAGTTTTGTGCAACCATTAATCTGTCTTCCAAAATATTTGTCATTCCCAAAGGGGACTTCTTACCCATTAAGCAGTGGCTGCTCCCCATATCTTCTTCACCCCAGCCCCAGGAAACCATCAATCTGCTTCCTATTTCTATTCTAGATGTTTCATGAAAATGGAATAGTACAATATGTGACCTTCTATATATGGCTTGTTTCCGATGGCATGTTTTCGAGGTTTATTCACAATGTCAAATATATCAGATGTACACTATTCTGTTTTATACCTAAATAATGTGGTGTTTTATGGATCGACCTCAATTTGGTTTTCCACTCCTCCACTGATAGACTTTTGGGCTATTTATACCTGTTTGGTAATTGTGAATCACGCTGCTCTGAACATGTGTGTACATGTATTTGTTTGAATACTTGTTTTCAGTTTTTTTGGTTATTTACTTAGGGGTGGAATTACTCAGCCATATGGTAATTTTATATTTAACTTGTGAGGAACTGCCAAACTGTTTTCCACAGGGAGAAAACTATTTTACATTCCTACCAGCAATTGATGAGAGTTCCAATTTTTCTACAATCTCTCTAACACTTTTTATTTTCTGTTGTTTTGACTGTACTCATCCTGATGGTATACCTCATTGTTTTGATTTGTATTTCCCAAATTACTAATGATGTTGAACATCCTTTCATTGCTTATTGACTATTTATAAAACTTCTTTGGAGAAACATTTATGTGAGTCTTTTGTTAACTCCTTAATTGAGTTTTTTGTCTTTTCATTCTTGAGTTATAAATTTTCTTTATAGATTCTGGATATTATACCTTTATCAGATATTGTTTGTAAATATTTTCTCTCATTTTGTAGGCTGTCTACCCACTGTTTTGATAATGCCCTTTGAAAACAAAAGTTTTTTTTGTTGTTGTTGTTTTGTGTGTGTGTGTGTGTGTGTGTGTGTGTGTGTGTGTGAAATACAATTTACCTGTTTTTCCTTTTGCTCATGCTTTTGGTATCATATCTAAGAATCCATCACCATATTAAAACCAAAAGATCCAATGGCTAACTGCCAGTCATTGCCCAATATTACTAGGGGCCTGACTTCTAAAACTTTTTTTTTTTTTTTTTTTTTTAATATTTTATTTATTTATTTGACAGAGAGAAATCACAAGTAGATGGAGAGGCAGGCAGAGAGAGAGAGAGAGAGGGAAGCAGGCTCCCCGCTGAGCAGAGAGCCCGATGCGGGACTCGATCCCAGGACCCTGAGATCATGACCTGAGCCGAAGGCAGCGGCTTAACCCACTGAGCCACCCAGGCGCCCCTGACTTCTAAAACTTTAAAAACATTTTAGAAATTCCAGCTAAATAAGTCCTGCACAGTCCTAAGAAAAACAAAACATGAAAACAGCTCAAATTACTTCCAAGAAATCCAGCTGACCATAATTAATTCAGAGAAGCAATCACCAGAGCTAATGCTGTGTATTGTAAGATACATAACTCACTCACTTCTCAATAATAGGTTATAATCAATATGCTCACCAGGACCAGAAGTTGTTTAGTATGTCTGCAGGATCCGTGTAACTTGAAGGGTACTTATTTTTTTGTATTTTCCTTCTGATGAATGTTTTTCTGAATCTAAATTTAAGATGTACTGCCTAACAATAACAACAGTGCTTGTTCTGAAAATGATTTGAAATAAAAGTTCTTGGAAAATCCAGAGCATATATCTTCATGTCCATTCAATTTACAAGGCCAGACAAGTTGAGTCTATAGACATAACATAGGGATAGCACTTCCCTATAACATGAGTTTTCTTCCTTAAAAAAAAAAAAAAAACTGTTACCAAACCTAAGGTGATGAAGATTTACCCCTATGAAAGTTTCCTTCTAAGAGAGTTATGGTTTCAGCTATTATATTTAGGTCAGTTATCCATTTTCATTTAATTTTTGTATGTGGTGTGAGGTAGGGATCTTTTATCCTTTCGCATGTGGATATATAGTTTCTCAGCGGCTGAAGAGATTATTATTTCCTAATTTAATGTACTTGGCACCTTTGTCAAAATTCAATTGACCAGAGATGTAAGGGTTTATTTCTTCACTCTCAGTTCCATTACATTGATTCATATATCTGCCCATATGTTAGTGTTACCTTGTTTGGGTTATTGTAGATGTATAGTAAATTTTGAAATCATAAAGTGTGAAGTGAGCACTTTCATATACTTAGCCCTATGTGAGGTACTAGGTGGAAGTTGAAAGAAATTAAAAGTTGGTACCTGTCTTCTGGGGGAAACAATGTATATTCAAATGAACACAAAATATTAATGTAAGATAACATATGACTAAACACCAAAATGTGTTGTTCATATAATGAGTATCATAGAGTCAGAGAATAAGAAGACACAATAAGCCAAAATTGTTGAAAGTATTCTTATAGTTAAAATAGAAATTGATACTTACTTTCAAGGAAAGGTAAGAATTTCAGTAAGAGAAGAGAGGAGCATGGATTAAAATAATTTTTACATGTTTATATTTCACTCTTCTCCATGTATTTTCTAGTTTATCATGACCTGCTATGACTTTGGCTTTTATGCACTAGGAATCTGATAAATTAGTAACTAAACTAGCTTCTTTTGAACTACACAAATGATAGAGTAGTAATGAGTTCTAGAAAGTAAAAATCAAGGAGCATTGCCAATATTCATGGTGCAATCAAGAACACCTTCCAAAAGACCCTCATTCACTCAAGACCCCCATTCTGCTCTGGCTGGCTTTGCTGACAAACTCGGTTATTCCAATCTTCTCCTGTACTGGGAGTAACCTCTTTTACTCTGCTTTCTTTGGACCACATTTGTTTTGTGCATGCTTTTTGATTCTATCATCATAGTAAGAGAAAAAGTGTCTACATATGCTAAAATGGTCAGTGAATTTGTTAAAAAGAAGTGAGCAGCAGATTCAGCCTCTTTTCCTCCCAATATATGGTCAACTTATGGCTAGTTTCTTCTGTCATTTTTGACTACAACTTCTTTTCTTCATTCCTCCTTTCCTCCCTTCTTGCCTTCCCTCCTTCCTTCTTTATTCCCTTCCTTCTTTCTTCCCTTCCTTCTTTCTTCCCTCCTTTTCATCGTTGGCATTCATCTGCCTCCTCGTGCAATTCCCTGCTTCTACCACAGCTCTAGGCCCTTGTCATGACTCCCTCATACAGGGTGGTTAAAGCTCCAATTTCAAATAATTATTTCTTCCGTCTTCTGAAACTATTATTAGGGAAGGTGACTCTGAGAATCATGGCACATTATACTCAACTGATCACTTTGTGTCAATGTTGGAGAAAAGTTTTCAGTCTAAACTACATCAAAGTCCCCATCTTCTCTTTTGAAAAACAATGGAGGAAGCCATTGAGGTTGGTTTGCCCTAACTCTGTAGCATCCCTGAGAGTAAATATGTTTCTGAGCACCAATCTGAGGCCCACAGAAACCAAAGATATTTTCAAGCTCAATAATAGAGGCTCTCTGATACTCAAATTTAAATCAAAACAAAAAATAAAATTGAAATACAGAGAGAAGTTGGTCAATAGCTGTACAGCTGCCCACTCTTTAATTAGTCACCAGACTTGCTGGTTGGTTTTTTTTGTTGTTGTTTTTTGGTTTTTTTAAGTTCCGCATAGTTTCCTATTGATAAATATTACTAATCTATCTTCTACCTTAAGGGAGAAATGTTGGGACTGGGGTGCACATTGTGTATGAGGTATACCTATTGAATAAAATGTTAGGTGAGCATTTAAAAAAAAATCACTAAAGAATCTAGGTTAATAAAAAACTGTGAGTTCCAAAGGAAATGGTTTTGCCTAAGATTCATATAATTGAAGAGAAAGTGTTCCCAAGGAGTATATTTTAAAAACTCCATTCTGACATTTACTTTAATTTCTATGGTAATAATTATCAAACAGAACTGGTTTCCTGCACTTGATGAATAACCTTATGAATATACAAAGACATTCTCATAACCATGAGCTGTGTAAAAGCATGTACATTTGAAATGGAATATAAACATCTTGGGTTGCTGTTGTCCTTAGAGGCTGTGGAGGTCTGATGGAACAGAGAGGGAGTGCTGATTTATTGCAATGCTAAGTATTATACCAGGGATGTCTGTGATCCAACTCTGGAAACACAGAGCTAATCTAAGGCAGAGACTCCCAAAGATTGTATCCAAGCAGCAAGCATTTACAGAATTTTTGATGCCACATTTTTTTCCATAGTTCTTGCACTCACACATAACTGAATATCATGTTGGGTTTATAGAGGCACAAATGAGGCCCTTCCATGCTGTCTATAGCAGGTAAATGCTCTGTAAATGTGTAGGCTCATGTGTAAACTCAAATGTGCCTAATTCCTCTGTGGAGCAAAGTGCCTAAATTTGGGTTGGGTTCTCTCCATTGCAATTTACTTCCTCTTACTTGAACTATCTGGTGAGTTTGACAAAGCTCCTAAACCTCTCTGAATCTTAGGTTGCTTAACTATAAAGTGAGAAAGTTCAACATGATGCTATTTAAAGTCTAAATACATGTAAAATCCTATGCAACTGTATGATATGAGAAATTAGCTAACATTTGTGTTTCAACTGATTTGATTATAATTTAGTTCAAAACCTACTTTTGAGATTTAGCAGTAAGATCCTTTGGAATAATTTTCATAAGTAATGGAACTGACTGCCTCAAAAAGAGGCAGCTTATTTCTGTCCTATAGATCTTCTGATAATGATGAGTGTTACTCTACATCTGTGTTGTCCAGTACAGTTATCACTAGCCACATTTGGCTCTAGTGAGAATGAGGAACTAATTTTTTTGTTAAGTAATTAAATATAAATTAAAATAGCCACCCATGGTCAGTGGCTCCTGGGTCAGCACAGATTCCAGCCTCTATCTCTTAACAAATCTTGATACCATATGCATTTATGAAACAACTGCTTGCAAAGTATTCCTTTTTTTTTTTTTTTTAACTTTATTTGACAAACAGAGATCACAAGTAGGCAGAGAGGCTGGCAGAGCGGGGGTGGGGGGGGGGACAGGGAGCAAGCAGGCTCCCTGCTGAGCAGAGAGCCTGATGCAGAGCTCTATCCCAGGACCCCAAGATCATGACCTAAGCCAAAGGCAGAGGCATAACCTACTGAGCCACCCGGGCGCCCCAGTATCTTCTTTTTTAAACCACAGTTTAAGATCTCAGTATATCCAGTTTATCTTCTTACTATTGTTTAGTATCTCAGTGCCACAGACTGTGATAATGGGACTGTGTTAATGACCTGATGTCTATGTTATTTAGGACATTGTCAATGGACCTCAAGTGGTGTACTATCTACCAAAATGACAGATATGCATATTAAATATCATATGATGGTCATTGATAGCTTGACTCAGGTAGCACAGGGTGCTGCTAGAATCCAGAGAAAGTCATTTACATCTGACTAAAAGGAAATGCTTTCTCAAAGAGGTGACATTTGAGTTGAGTTTGAAAAATAAAAAGAAATAATGGGATACAGTTAGAAAAACTTCTGGCAAGCACAATTTTGGGATAAAATAAAACAAGATAGATTTAATATGCTTACAAGAAAGAGAAAGAAAGAAAGAAAGAAAAGAAAGAGAAATTACCCACCTTTTTTAAAAGGAAAGGAAACTGACAAATAAATTGGCAAATGCACAGACTAACACTGCAGCTGCCACTGGACTGAACTCACCCTGGAGGTTATTGTTCCTTGTCATCTAGAGGCTTGGGATTTGAAATCTTCCTAGGATACTAGACAAGGTGATGGGAGTGTAAATAGAGACCTCCATAATTCCAGCATCCTGCAGGAAAATGCTGCACCCTTGGCGAAAGGCTGGATCAACCAAGAGAAGAGAGAAGAGAGTCAACCAAGCAATATCTCTAAGGTAGAGATTCTCAAATTTGGCTGCATATTAGCATCACCTGGGGAGCTGACAAACAAACAAATGCACATCAAAGGAACAAAAAGCAAGGATGCCAAAGCCATGTCTAGCAGACTAATTAAATTGGAATCTCTGTGGGCATCCATCTTTATTTAAAGCTCCACAGGCAATTCCAAAGTGCAGCCAAGTTTAAGAACTGCTGTTGGAGGTGATCTCTGATAATTTAGACTGTAAATATCACTTAAAATTGGGAATTAAATTTATTCTAAAGCCTTGAGCAGAAAATTATAATCAGAAATACTAGCAAGAATATCTCCCCTAAATTGTTGATACTCCTTAGGCTCTTGGCAAGAGCCCCTATAAGAATATTCCCACAATTTGGGATGCAAAAGGAAATTTTCCAAAGTTGAACTAAAACAAAACCCAATAAATAAATAAATAAATAAATAAATTCCACAATGAATTAAATTAGAAGTCCAAGATTTCAACACTGTTGAATGATAATCTGAAAAAAAATCATCCTTTATAATGATTTCTTAAAAAGAAAATAGAAAATATGCAAAGGAGAACTATAAGAATAGACAACCATTATTGAAGGTTTATTTTGTACCAGGCCATGCCAGGCGTATTCTGTGGGTTTGGTGTTACTGGTAGCTTGAAAAGTGAAAATAGACAAAACCTAGCGAAGAATTTGTGTATGAGGGAACTTAATGTTTTGTTTTGTTTTCTTGACTTTTTAATTTTAGGGATTTAGACAAAACATGACTTTTCACTGCATTGATTGTTATTAGGAAAATTTTGCTAATGCATATTTAACAGATACTCATGGCATTTAAGAGGAGAAGCTAGAACATTCTGCCAATCATCGTCATTCACAGAAGGAAGCAATGAAGCCACTGAAATTAAAGAACAGTCTATAGCTTCTTGTGCTCACCTGTACCACCTGTTAGGATTTACCTCTTAACCTGACTTATAAATGCCCCTGCACCTATAAATCTCCTTTTTCAATGAGGACTGCCACACTACAAACTGATTTTTAAATGGAGGCTGACAGGACCGGGGCCCATTATGCAGGAAGAAAATAGCCAAAAGGAGAGACTAGTTGAACTTTTGGATAAATAAGTGATGCTGGGTAAATAAAGTACTTTAGATGGACATGTTGGGTTTTTTTACTGAATATCCAAATCTTTTTCTCTGCCTTTGATAACTGTGGTGTAGTGAATAATTTTCTGTGTCAACTTGGCTTGGCCATGTAGCCAGATATTTTATCAACACTCATCCTGAGGTGGCCGTGAAGGTGTTTTTTTTAGATAAGATTAACACTTAACTCAGTAAACTTTGAGTAAAGCAGATTAACCTCCATAATATGGGTGAGTCTCATCCCATTAGTTAAAGGCCTAATGAGAGAAAGACTGAGATCTCCCAAGAAAGAGGGAAATCTGCCTCCAGACTGCCTTAAGAATTGAGCTGTAAAATAAACTTCTCTCAGTCTCCAGCCTGTCAGCCTGCCCTGCAGATTTTGGACTTGTCAGCCTCCACAATCTCGTGAGCCAATTCCTTAAAATAAATCTCTGTCTCTCTCTCCCCCTCTCTCCCTCCTTCTCTCTCCATTCCTGCATACTTATCTACACATGGTTTTGGTTCTCTTTCTCTAGAGAACCCTGACTAATATATACAGCAAATCACATATTGGCTCCATTTCTTGCCTCTTCCTCTATCTACAGCAATTTACATTTGACTTCGCAGTCTCTCCTATTGAAAATGGAATGTATTTCCTGCTTCATAAATTTGACCTTGATCTTGTGGCTTGTTTTGATCCACGGGCCCTTAACAGACGCTATAGTAGCAGAGGCCTAAAAATTTGCTTGCTTGCATGTGTTTCTCTCCTGTGCCTCTAACTCTCCACCAGATAACTGTGTTCTGACTAGTCCAATGGCGATTGCAGACAGGGGGACAGAGTTGGCCCAGATCACTTAGGTCATAGTGTGGGTGGCTGAAGGAAAGCATAGCTGAACAAAAATTTTAAAATGAGGACCAGGGACTGTTATGTAAGTCAACCACATGGATATTAAAGTCCTGTTTACTTTGGGAATTAGAGAAATGATCAGCCTCTTCTTGAAAGAGAAGAAGGCCTTAGAGATAAGACAAAAATGAAAAACATACTGTGTCAAGGGTTATGAAATACATTTTTGCTTTAATATTTTTTAATGTTAAGATTGAAAATATTTTTTTCAATTAAAAAAGCACACAGTTCATAGAGTAATTTAATCCCTATATAGGTAGTGATGCAGACAATACAGTAAGTTCAATGAAAATAAACTTAAACCTTTATCTTTGAGAAAATTTAATGCTGGAAATTCATAGATCTTGAACTGTTGGATACCTTCGGTTGGATTCCCTTTTCTTGTCAGTTGCATCTAGTTAGTAGTTACCTCTGTGCATGGCACTACTTCTGCTTAAACCCAAACTGACATGTTGTCCTTGTGCTTTTATCAAATGTTTATTGTCCAGGTATACTGACTTAATTTATTAATTTGAATTTATGCTTTGCTTTAGGTATTATTAAATTGTAAGGTGTTATTTAGGTGTTATTAAATTATAAGATTTGCAGGGAGTTAACACATTATATCTTCTTCATACGTGTTTTCCTCCCCAAGGACATTGAAGGAAAATTACGTTACTTTAATGATTAATATCAAATTAATATTAAACTTAAAATATTTTTTTCAAAATATATATGTAATAAAGCAAGATCAGATGCTTAGAGTATTTCTGTCCCCAGAAATACTAAAAATATCACAGTGAAAATGAGTAATAGATACATGGTTTGTTATTTCAAAGAATGAGTCAACTAAGAAATACTACTTTTTGACAGAGCCAGAAACCTTCATAATTTAGCTTAACTACTTAACTATTTATTAGATATATATTTTTTTCCTCTTTAATTCTCAAAATTTCCTTGAACTCGACTCAAATCCCACCCCTAACTGCAGAATTTTGGTTTAAAACTGTATAATCTTGAACACCAAATTTCTTGTGTGTCAGTTGCATGATGTTGTTTAACCTTTCTATAGTCCAGTCTCCTCATTTAGCAATATGAGGTTAAAAAGATAATTAAATTAATCAGAAGGGTACATAGCAAATATAACACAATCAAAAAACATATTGTATTGCCTACAGCCCGATGTGTGCCCAAATGTTAACTTTTATTTATTTATTCTTAATTTGAGTATAGTTGGCATAATGTTGGTTTCAAGTGTACAACTTAGTGACTTGACACTATGTTCACCACAAGGGTAGCCGCTATCCTGTTATGTCACTATTGCAGTATCATTGACTATATTCCTTATGTTCTGCCTTTTATTTCTGTGACTTCTTCCTTCCATAATTAGAAGCCTGTATCTCCCTCTCCCGTTAATCTATTTTGCCTAATGTCCCACCCCACTTCCCTCTGGCTGTTTGTCCTCTGTATTTATAGGTCTAATTCTGCTTTTTGTGTACATGTTTTTTAGTTTTTTTTTTATTTGTCTACATCCCATTTCTGAGTGGATTCATATGGCATTTGTCTTTCTGAGCCTGACTTCACTAGGTCCATCCATATTGCTTCAAACAACACAATCTAATACTTTACTATGACTGCGTAATATTCTAGTGCACGTATGTAACCCATTTTCCTTATCCATTTGTCTATTGATGTATACTTGTCTATTGTTGCTCCCACATCTTGGTTGTTGTAAGTAATGCTGCAATGAACATGGGGGTTCATATATCTTTCCAAATTAGCCTTTTCGGGGCACCTGGCTGGCTCAGTGGGTTAAAGCCTCTGCCTTCAGCTCAGGTCATGATCCCAGGGTACTGGGATGGAGACCTGCATCATTGCATCGGGCTCTCTGCTCAGCAGGGAGCCTGCTTCCTCCTCTCTCTCTCTCTGCCTCTCTGCCTGCTTGTAATTTCTGTCTGTCAAATAAATAAATAAAATCTTTAAAACAACAACAACACAATAAACTAAGTGTTTTCACTTTCTTTGTGTGAATACCTAATAATGGAATTATTGGATCATATGGTATTTCTATTTTTAATTTTTTGAGGAGCCCCCATACTATTTTCCACAGTGGCCATACCAATTTATGTTCCCTGCAACAGTGCATAACCATTCCTTTTTCTCAATATCCTCACCAACACTTGTTATTTTTAGTCATTTTTATTTTAGACATTCAAATGTTAACTTTTAACTGCCTTGATTATAATCACAGCCTATTGTATTGACTGATTCTCTATAAAGTCCAGGAGGCAAGGTTTCTCACTTTTCCTTTCTCTGCATACCAAATGTGTTCAATAAATATGTATTGATATGACAGTTTTTTTTTTTTAATCTCATAGTACTATGGTCAGGATTTATCATCAATCCCAGTGTTGTTTGGGTAGCCCTGCATTTCTCTGAGTTTCCTGGTACCAGGATTTCTTTTATATCAGTTCCTTCCACAAAGTCAAATGTTGAAATCTCACTTATCTTAGAACCATACTCAAAATGACTCTTGCATTGATTATAGCTTTTCACACTCACAGTATCCACAGAAGTAACCAAAGTTGTGTCCACAGTCTCAGGTAGAGGTGCTGGTTATATATTCCTAATCCCATCTTTCAGTCTCCCTCTAATAACCCTGGCCGTTCTACCAGTTGTAGTTATCATGATGGCAACAACCAGGGGAAAGCTGAGATTTAAAAAAAAAACAAAACAAAATCACAGCAGAAGTCTTACTTGTCTGGCCTTCCAGACTTGGCAGTGGGATGCACAGTGAACAAGAGAATTAGTGGTAACTCTGCCTTCATGGTGGTCTCCAGTTTGTTCCCTTATATCAACCCATTGTTTCAATGTTTTCTCCCATTGTCTCTTTAGTTGCAGCCTACTTCCCTGCAACTCTCACTTACTCTTTTGCACAAAGTTGATCTTCTTTTCATGAATTTATTCTTTTTTTTTTTTTTTTTACTTTCCTATGTATGGCAACTATCTTGATGATAAAATGAGATTTACATTCAACCATGAACAAGAGAAACAACTTTCCTTAAAAGAACAGTAGATCTAATGTTCTTACAGTATTTCCCATGACCTGTGAGTTTACACAACCGTTTATTCCCATCTCTGTGCCTGACTTTCATAATATCAAATTTCCTTGTCTTGACAATAGGGTAAAGAGCCCAGAAAATTAGTAATTAGTTGTTGGTGGTTGCGGTGGCTGCAGTGGTGTTTTTTGTTGTTTTGTTCTGTTTTCTTAATGTGAATAAGTCTTGACTCTCTATGCTCCTCTTAGTAAAGGACTATGAACATTTATTTTTATGCATACTTCTAGAATATTTGACATATCAAGAAAAAACAAAGGTGATTATTTGCTCTTTCCTTAAAAAGTATATCATATGAAGGAACTCTGAATAGTATTTTACAGCCTTTTCTCCCCTGGCTGTCTTAGAAACACTGTTTGTTATCAGTCAATCAAGAAAAAAATCAGTAAGTCTATTGATGTGCAAGCCACTGAGAAAAATACAAAGACTGATTTCAATGAACATGTATTACATATCAGATACTTTCTTAGATACTGTCAGAGAACTATTCTACCCCACATGAAAGCCGTAATTCCAGCATTCAGGAGCTCACTGTGTTGCCAGGTGATCTGCAACCCAACAAACAAATTTCCCATATTGTGATTAATGACATATCAAAGTGTGAACAAAATGGATGGGACTCAGAGAAGGGGGGGTAAACCTCATTCATCAGCAGATCTCAGAAGGTCTTCAAGGAGATGGAGTTCATTAGCTTGAAAAAAGACAAAAGGAACTGCATGAACAGTAACATGGAGGATGACTAGGCATAGGAATTAGAAAGTCAGGAAGCACGGAGCTTAAGTGTTAAAAGAGGGAGAATGTGGTCTGCAAAAGAAAATGGCTAAATTCAAAGCCCTCTGTCAACCATTTAGATTTCAGGAGCGTCTCCAATTGCAAAATCTGATTTGAACATTTATGTACTTAGGTATGGGCATGGATTAAAAAAGACAATTACAGCATTACATAGTCTATTAAAGGTAGAAATTATAAGTGAGAAAAAAAGGTAAACATACATATTAAAGGTACATATAATTATCCAAAGTTGCAACAATCCGAGGTAACTATTGTAGACATTTAAGTGTGTCTTTCCATGTAGTGTTCTCTGTAGATGTATTTATAAACAAAAGTAAAAATGGATTATACTTCCCCATTTTTCAGTGCATTTTTTTCATATAAGAATATATTTTGAATAAATCTCTCCATCTGTATTATCTTAAAGAGCATGTTTTGTATAATATACTTCTTATACAGTCCTTATTGTTGAATTTTTTTTTCCAATTTGTGAAGTCTTAAACATATCTGTAATTATGCTATAAGGTTTTAGATTCTAGTTGTTGTGTCAGAGGATACTTTTGAAAATATTTTAGTGTATGTTAATAATTTTACCATGATGTAGTTTTTTTTAAATACAAATGTGTTGCAAAATGCACAGTGAAATTTATTTTTGAGAGAAAGAGAGAAAATGTTTGCATGTGAGTAGACAAGTGTGGGGAGGCAGATTTCCTGGAAGGCAGATTCCTGGAGGCAGATTCCTGGAACCTGCTCCATGGAAGCAGGTTCCATGCTCAGTGTGGTGCCCAATGCAGGGCTCAATCTTATAACCCTGAGATCAGGACCTGAGCTGGAATAAAATTTGACGCTTAACCAACTGAGACACCCAGGAACCCCAGAAGTTATATTTTTAAAAGATCTTAAGAACAGAAATATGTAAAGTAAAATATGAAAGAATTGCTGTCCTTCATCACATTGTCTCTCTGTCTCTTTTTGCAGCCCAGCTTCACGACTGTTGTTAATTGTTTGATGAGTACTCACTCAGTCTTTCGCCTTTATTCTACATATGTGAAGTCTGTGCATGTTTATGTTTGTGTGTAGGTGTATAAATGTGTATTTGTAAAAATGATGGCATGATGTATTATTGATAGAAATGATTGGTTTTTCAAATAATCCAGATCATGGGCATCTTTAATATCAGTATATAAAATTTTAACTGATTCTTTTTGACTAAGCTGCAGTATTCCATGTTCTAGATCGGTCCAATAACTCCAACCCTGGTTCATGCCATTCCAAAGAAATTTATATTAGAAGGAATAAGACAAGCTGTTTTCTAAACGTTTTAGATTTTAAACCTAAAGTCCATTCAGAGATTAGTTAGTGGATAAATTATCCCTTATTTGGTTAAGCACAGAAATTATTAAAATCATAAAACTATAAAAAGAACAGCAGAATAGATGGCTCCATTGATTTATTAAATGTTTCAGAACAGTAATAATTTTGAAAACTAAATATAAGCAAGATGAAAAATTAGACAACAAAGTTGTTGATCATGGTTTCTCTGTGGAAGTATACCCAAAATGCCCACACACACGCTGATTCCTTTAGGTACAGTGATGTTTGAAGAGCCATTAGCAGTAGGTAGAAATAAATGACTGCCCTATAATATTAAAGGCACTTTGGTATACAAGGATTTGAAAGGCTACAATCCATTCTGTAGAACTGCATTCATTGTTAGAAAATAATTTTTTCTCCTCCAATTCCCAATGTCTTCATCTACAAATTTGGAATAATAGGAATATTTGTTCTTACAGAACTGTTGAATTTCATCTCTTATGAGTCTGTATGGTAAAGCATATATAAGCTAAAGCACCATTCAGTGTAAGATCTTCCACTGAATGTTGCTATATGTGTGTATATGTGTGTGTGTGTATATATATATATACACATATATGTAATTATTAAATTATGTAGATTATAGTAATATCTGTACTTTATCTAAGTGATTGTTCACTTTTTGGAGCAGGTTTCCTAGGAAACATTCCATACCAATTTTATATTTCACATCAATCAATATATCAATTTTTTGTTGTAGTTTTTGTCTTCTGCATTATAGTCGCTCAAGGTACTGAAAAACCTTCTAAGTAATCCGGATGTACTTTGTGACAGTATAGTCATGTTTCACATGGCCAGTTAAGACATTTTAGTAACAAACCTTAAATTTCCTCCTCAGCTACAAAGCCTTGTGTCCATGATGAGCTCTGAGGGAGGAAAAGACATATGGACCACTCATGAGCTTGTAGCAGATAGAGACATGAGTTCCCAATCATGACCTCCTCTTATTTCAGTGTTTTTTGTTTCTGTTATATTTGCATTTTGTTTGGTTTTTGGAACCTCCAGAAAGTGAAGTTTTCTACCTTACCCATTAAAAGCCCACAGTTGGGCGTCTGGGTGGCTCAGTGGGTTAAAGCCTCTACCTTTGGCTCAGGTCATGATCTCAAGGTCCTGGGATCAAGCCCCGCATCAGGCTCTCTGCTCAGCAGGGAGCCTACTCCCCCTCACCCTCTCTCTGCCTGCCTCTCTGCCTATTTGTGATCTGTCAAATAAATAAATAAAATCTTTAAATAAAAAATAAAAGTCCAGTGTCAAGTGGTACCTGGGTAGCTCAGTCAGTTGAGCATCTGACTAAGTTTTGGAAACTCAGGTCGTGGTCTCAGAGTTGTAAGATCAAGCCCTGCATAGGGCTCTGTGCTCTGAATAGAGTCTGCTCAACCCTCTCCCTCCTCTCATGCCTCTCCCCTCGCTCAACAAATACTGAGTATTTAAAATAATACTTAGATAGGTAGATCGGTGGATGGATGGATGTCTAGGGTCAAGATTTGTATATTAGATGTTTTACACTTCCCTGAAATGTAAAGCGTTTTCAAAATATTTCTTGATTATACTAAAGAACCCATGGTTTGTAACTCACGTTTAGTCTTCTTTCATCAGATTTAAAACAAAACCATGTTCTATTTTTCACTGTCATCATTGTCTTTACTTATTTTTTTTCATTTTTTTAAGATTTTATTTATTTATTTGATAAGAGAGAGAGAGAGATCACAAGTAGGCAGAGAGGCAGGCAGAGAGAGGGGGGGGAAGCAGGCTCCCTGCTGAGCAGAGAGCATGATGCGGGGCTTGATCCCAGGACCCTGAGATCATGACCTGAGCCAAAGGCAGAGGCTTAACCCACTGAGCCACCCAGACACCCCTATCTTTACTTTTATATTAAACATGAGTAGATTCTCTGCATTGTATCTTAAATACTTAGAAATAATGGCATAAATTCTATTAAATATGAAGTCAAAATTCAGGGCAGAGGATAACTGAAAACATTCTGTTTATTGATATGACTAACAGTGCAGAAGTAGCATGTAGCAGAAATTTACTATTGAAAGTAATTGGGGTATAGTAAATAAAAACCGTGAGTGAGTGTGATAGACAAGGAGGACAAAGTTTCTATAATGGATGAGAATAAGTCAAAGGGAGGAAAAATTTGCAGAACCTTAATTACAACAGCAAACATCACATCCTTGTCTTCAAAAACAGATGAGTTAACATTGTCAGTCTTTGTTGGCCAAGATGGGCTACTTTCAGCAGTTACCATCCTCAAATTTTGTTGTTAAAGTAGTTTAAGGAAAGAAAAAATATATATTAGTTGAACCCTAGGGGAGCTGCTATTTAGAAGAAGGAGTTGAAACACTACAGAAGTCTGGAGAGCTAATGAGTACTCTGAGGAGTGGATTTCATAGGGGAGTTTGCCAGATCAATTCACTTATTGTGTATCATTTTGAAAATTTACACTAGAACAGGAGTGACTCTATGTTTTTCCTTTCTAAGACCCAATGTAGGGAGATATCAAAGCATCTTAAAATTGCATATTGTTTTCTCAGCTTTTCATGTGAAATATTTTATTAGTGAGCATGGCAATGAAAAACAATTTATAGATGCACAGGACAACTTGCAAAATGCATATCATACCTTAAATTAAAGAGCAGAGCCATTTAGAGAGTGGGCAGGCTTTAAGTTCATAAAGACAACATGGAGAAGCCACTCCTCACATTCACCTCTGTCCCTGACCATGTCATTTGATGTACACTCTATAGTCTACACAGTGATGTCATCAGTCATGTTAATAGGTTGATATGCTAAATGGTGGTTGAGGTTCAATTTATTTGTTACTAATAATAGTTCAAGCACACATTGGTTATGAATACATTACTTATTTTTAAGTGAAGCAGGATTGATTTACATTACATACATGCATTGAGATACCCTAATCTGAATGAGAAAAACAAATACAAAATTTTAACTCATCAAGAATTGAACCCATCTTTGAATAAGGTATTGAAAACGAAATACATTGGAACAACAATATTAATGTTTTCTGTGACTGCTGCCTATTTGAATATTTCTTTCTCAGCTAGAGAGTCTCTTGCCACTCTTTAGTGTACTTTCATTCCTTAAATCTTTCCTTTGAACTAAATGTCCTTCTTTGTGATTACACCTATACTACCTCCCACCAAAATTGAAATCATCATCTTTCCCTACATTTGCATGATTCCAAGACATCTCTACACCAGTCCCTATGGACAATGACTTTCTTTCTAAATATGTTAGGAGTACCTAATCATTGAACTTATTAAATCGATATTGTTACTGTTTACGTCTTATAACACTACCAGCCCTTGAATTTTGGATCTTACCTAATTCATCTCTAGATCCACAGATTTTAGCATGGGGCCTTTGTATACTACCAGTAAGTAGAATAATATATATTAAATACAATTAGTTTTCTTAATTTTATGTAATACCAGAAATCAACAAAGTCAGTTTCTTAAAATAATTTTATTTTGGATGCCATTAGTTGTGTGATTTTGCCCATTACAAGGGCAAGCAGATAGTACAGATTAAATCTTTTCTTTCTGAGACTTTTATTTTTTTGGAATGAATTTATAAAGTGATAATATATTTAGTTTATATTTAGCTTGTTCAAAGAATATAAATCTGGGTACTGAAGGGCTAGTTTCTGCCTCTGGGTAACACTGTAGGAGAGGTTCTAGTCAACTGCTAGCAACTGCTAACCAGCAGGTCCTGAAACCTGACCTTGGTCAACAGTGGGTCACCCCATTGACTGTGGTGATTCAGCGTATCAAAGCAACATATCCTAGGTCCTGCTGAGACCAGCTGTTCTCTGATTTACAGAAATGGGCAGGACTTCTCACCAGCCTCAATCATTTGCAGGTAGGTCCTCTCCCACTCCTGCTTTTCACAAAGTGGTTAGAGAGTACCATAAAGTATGTAATAAAATAAAATGTTATTGGACTAATGTTAACGTTTGTTTCGTGGCATTTAATTTAGCCAGAAATGATCACTAATGTAAATTTAACATAGTAAATAGGAAGTTATATATCTCCAAATGGGCACTAATAAAAACTGGAACTTATGTATAAATTACTTTATTGTCCATGTTTGAATTACAAACTGAGCAGAGGAGTTAAGAATATTCTTTAAGGTCTGAGTTCAGTAACCCGCCCTGCCATGTATTAGCCCACATATGGGGCGTTTAGCAAGTGGTTTTGACTCCCTGATAGCAACTTCTTCATGGCGTGGTTATGGAGGATGTAAAGAGATAATGAATTTAAGGAGCTTTTGCAGTGCACATAATAAATAATGTTATTAAGTTTGATTCTGTATATGATTTTTTCAAAAAAAGTACTAATCTTTACTGAGTTCTTACTATAGTATAGGTGTGGGCTAAGCTGTTTACATCCATCATCTCATTTTATCCTCACAGTATACTATCACTATTTCTTCCTTTCAGATACTTCACTGAAGGTTATAGATGTTCAGTGACTTGTTCAAGTCCTTGAGCCAGGGAGTGATTGATAATCTACTTTGAACATGAATTCTCTGTCTCCAAAACCCAAGTCCTTAACAACTGTAGTATAAGTATATGAATGAATATAATAACTCTTTAAACAGATTCAGTTTATTATATCTTCCTAAATTAATGGCTAAGAAGCTTACAAGCAGATTTTATCTATTAATAACATATAAATTAGTTTTCTCCTCCTGTCATCTCATGTTATTGTCTGTGCTTCTTTAAGTCATCTCAAATTATTTATGAAAGAAAAAAATAATATAAATAAGAATTTTAAATAGTCAACCCATCAGTGTTTACTAACAGAATTGACTGGTAAACTGAGAAAAATCCCATAAGAAATTGAAAACAATTTATTTGGTCACTATTCCTAGAATAAAGAGATATGTACATCAATGCAAATATTCAGAGCACTGTAAGAAATAGAAAGATTGAGTGGTATTAATGGAGAAAGTTCCCCCCAAAAGGCACTGATTTGTAATGCAAACAGCACTGGTGTTGGACTCATGGGCCTTGATCTAATACATTTCAGTGTGACTTTAGGCAGGACAGTCAGTGATATTGAATTGAGTACCAGTTTTCTCAATTGTAAAATTTCCTTATCTGATAATGGTGCCCTACTGATCGCAAAGTAAACTTTAAGGGTATGAACTGTAAAGAGTCTCCTCCCTTTATTATTGTTATTTTGCTGCTGTTGCCAGCATTGTATTTAAAGAAAGAAAGGATAAGAAATCCTTTAGTTTCAAAGGGAACCTGTTCAGAAATTAGAATTGTGGGTTCCAACCTGAATTTTCAATTTAGTCATACTTTACTTTGATCTTTGTATTACACAAAAATTTAAATTAGACTACATAGAGAGCTTGCCAAATATCAAGGTCTAGCCAACTTTCTAATTCCTAGAATACCTAAAATGTAACAAATTTGGGGAGCAAATGAAGCATATGAGGAAATATGCACTGGCCATATTACAAATGGACAAGAAGGAATTGTTTAACCAGATTGTATCAGTGTGTGTGTGTGCATTTGCAGCAGAATGTGAGTTGCACAATAATACATATTTAATAATTTTGATGTCATATCAAAAATAAGATGTTAAGTATAAGCACAAAACAATAAATCACAAGCAGTGAAACAATAAAAATGATACTTTGTTTCAAAAGTGCAGTAAAAAAAGTCATAAAATAAATTTTAAATTGCCTTAGTTAATATACATGGAGCAAGACATTGTGGTCCATATTATATCTTATTTCCAAGAGGGTCATTGGGTAGGAACATTTTTCAGCCTGTGCTAAATGTGATGTGGGAGAAAATTAGGAAGAGCTATCCCTCCGTGAAGAAGGTGTTTTAAAAGATATCTGTGCCTCTTTTGGAGACCTTGACTTTATTTCCGTTTTGCCAAATATGTGAGAACTAATTATGCTGCTCGGAACTCTCTGAATTTTCTGTCATTTCGTAGAATAATTTCAAATGTCGCATTTATCAATAACTGATAATTCCATGGCTATACATGGGAGGATGTTGAGTGGTAGGAAAAGGAATACATTTATATATATATATGTATATATATAGAAATATTTATGTATATTTTGTGTATGTATTTATATTTATATATATTTATGTATTTATATTTATTTTATATTTACTAGTTATATAAATATTTATGTTATATATCATATATAATTATATATTAATATATAAAATTTATATATAGTTTTACATATGTATTTGTATTTATATTTTTACATATTACATATTTATATTTATATAAATATTTATACCTTATCATAAGTATATATTAATATATAAATATGAATCATATAAATATAAATATATTAAATATATTTATAAATAAACCATAAATATAAACATATTATATATAATTATGATATATAATATACATTATACAAATATTTATATATTTATATTTATAGATGTGTATGTATATTTATTTTTATATGTGTGTGTATATATATGTATATGTATGTATATGTTTAAATAGATAATACTTAAGGTAGGAGATTAAAGCAAAGCTGTGCTTCTGCGTTAAAGAATTCCCATAAATGCAAGGAATCATTCGTGTGTTCATTCAATCTCTGCCAATAAATGCCATGAAAGCAGAAAAGATACCTGTCTTTTCATTTGTGTATCTACAATGTCTAACAGTGTTCATGGCACTATAAAGTTTTTAACAAGATTTTCATTAGGAGAATAGCTGGATATATAATTGAGCTAATAAATGAAGACTGGGTAAACCAAGTATATTCACAGGAAGGAGTCCTAATTTGGAGAACAGTTTTTAAAAAGACAGTTTGGGTGACAGAGAACTAAATCTGTGTGATCTTGAAAGCCAAGTAAAGGAATTTCAATTTGATTTGGTGGAAATAGAGACCTAGTAGAGAGAATGGCAAGGATAAATGGAGAGACAAAAGTAGACATTATTAACAATGACCAGTTTGGGGTATTCCACTGAATCCGTTCTTACTCTCTTCAAAATTCTTTTTGTAGCCTTAATTTCTCTTTCTCCTAAGCACAGTAGAATAATAGAAAAATAAGAAGAGGCTTACCTGATTCAAGAAAAGAGGAGAAGGGAGAATAAGTGGCATAAAATAAGACTTGAAAACTGAAACTAACAATCTCTGAGGTACACACTGGATTCACATAGCTACAGCTTAAAATGGGGAGTAGCCCACTGTGTCAAGGATCCTCAGGATCACCTTCAGGTTAGGTGACTTCCTACAAGGACTCTGAAGTTGTTATATTTATGTTTACACTTTATTAGAGCAAACATGCAGATTAAGATCAGCGGAGGGAAAAGGTGGATGAAGCAAAATCCGGAGAAAACTAAATGCAAGCTTTCAACTGTCCACTTTTAGTGGAATCATATGGAATGTATTTAATCGCCCACCCCCCAGTACGATGTATGACACACACACAAAATATTGCCCACAAGGAAACCCCCTGCTCATCTAGGTGCCTAGAGTTTTTTGGAGGTCGGTTATATGGACATTCCACACTGCATGACTGACCTCAGTTACACAAGCTCAAGACCCTGAGAGAAAGTGTCACCATAAATCACATTGTTAGCATAAACTATGTTGAAAACTAGTGTAGTGTGGTCTAAGGCAAATGCATGCAGAAACACTTCCATCAACTGCAAAATTCCAGGAACTCAGTTCCCAGGAGCCAGCCAAGGGCCAGCCCTGAAAACAAGCCTTTCCTGGGAATATACAGGGTTTGAGCAACTCAGGCCTGCAGAGTTAATCCTCTTCTATTCACTCACATTTTAGAAATTGCCGAAGTTTATTGTACAGTATTTTCTGTGTAAAAGGTAGAAGTTGTAAAGAGAAGACAGATTAGGTCAGTCTACAACTAAGCTCTATTTTAGAAGCTAAGTGAGTAATAAGGAATACAAACTCAATACCAAAAAACAAAATATAAATAATTCCACGTAACTGCCTCTGCTTTACAAATTAAAGGGGGACGTGATTTAGTAAAATTCAGTTGATATATTATAAAATGATAGTAGAGATACTTGGTGAATATCTGGTATGACCTATCCTTTATGTGTCCATCTTTGAGTCATGAGAAAATTGTACGTCTTAGGGTATTATTTCAACCTCTATGGTTGCTGTATTTATGACATCCTAGGCCAATGGCAGAAGATGCGTTGAGAGAAGCTGGCAAATAAACCATTATTTTTAAACATTTTCTTATCAGTCCAACCCACTAATAATGCCCTCATGCATTTTAATGCCAGTTCAAGATTTCCTTCTTCTACCTCAACTAATATAAAAATCAGTGGTCCAATAGAAAACACTCAACTTAGTTTTTCTTAAAAAAAAAAAAGTGATTATGGAAAAATAGATGCATATAAAGTTCTGCTTAGTGATTATCTCATGAGGTCCCTTAAATTTTGAAGTTTTACGTAAATTGGTATGACTTTTGCTTAAGAAGTCTGAAGAATATTGGCGCGCCTGGGTGGCTCAGTGGGTTAAAGCTTCTGTTTTCGGCTCGGGTCATGATCCCAGGGTCCTAGGATCGAGCCCCGCATCGGGCTCTCTGCTCAGCAGGGAGCCTGCTTCCTCCTCTCTCTCTGCCTGCCTCTCTGCCTACCTGTGATCTCTGCCTGTCAAATAAATAAATAAAATTTTAAAAAAAAGAAGTCTGAAGAATATTGAAATTAAAAGCATCTTAGCGTGACTCCCACATGATCATCTAAACATATCAAGGGATACAAATAGTATTTCACCACCTAAAAAGTTCAGTGTTGTATCCCCACAATTAATGCTCATACCATCCCTCTTCTCCATTGGAGATGACATGTCTTAAAATTGTATGCAGTCTTAGCTAAAGACTGATGATGCTGCAAATGGAAGAGAATGTATTTATCCTCAACCCACATCCATTTATATTAAGATGATTCAGGCTAGAAAAAAGGTGGTGTGTTTGTCCCATGCTCACTCATAACATTTTATGAAGAAATGCTAATCACTTACTTAGCATGTAGTTAAGGATTTTGAAAAGTAAGTTCTGCCTATTTCCTCCCCTGGGTTGGTATCATGCCTTAAATTGCCCTGTATCAATCCCCTGGCCTTGTCAGCTTTTACTTTAACTTTTTATATTTTTGTATAATCTGAATGTGAATCCGTAAGTAGACGTTCCTTAAAGTGTGAAGCACAGCAACTTGTTTTCAGTTTTACCCCTCTGTCTGGTTGTGAACATTGGTGGCAAGTAGTAAAATACTGTGAATATCAGCATCTGTTGCTTGTTCATCTCATTAGTTAAAACATGAAGTTAAGGGCTAGGGTTTTTTTGTTATTATTAACACATAATGTATTACTTGCTTCAGGGGTACAGGTCTGCGAATCATCAGGCTTACACATTTTACAGTACTCACCATAGCACATAGTCTCCCCAATGTCCATAACCCAACCACCTTATCCCGCCCCGCCCACCCCCCAGCAACCCTCAGTTGGTTTCCTGAGATTAAGAGTCTCTTATGGTTTGTCTCTCTTCTCAGTAAGGGCCAGGTTTTTATAGATACATGTCTTAAACTTGTAAACTGACCTCCTTTCTACTAGGACCACCAACCTGAGATTTCCCTAAAACATAATCTCCCCAAAGAGAAGAGCAGTGTTTATGGTGCTATTGCAGAAGCAAATTAAAATTTAAAAACAAAAACAAAAACAAAAAAAACCACTCCATTCAGTTTTTGATGTTAAAGCAAAATACAAGACAATTAAGAGCAACTAACAGGTGGCTCCATAAAATAGTGTAATTTTCTACCACTTTCCTATCTCCCTACTTTGAGATCAATCTCTGATACTGGAGAGGCCTCCTCTGTGAAAAACACTTCAGAGATGAAAACTCGGGGTATTTATATGAAGTGAAATAATGAGTGAAAAGAGCCAGTGGTTTCACTCTTTGAACCAAAACAGGCCATTTGAGAGAATTTTATGTTTCAAGATTTGCGAAAATGTATCAATTATTATTCTTAAAGTTTGTTTTAAAAATATTCTTTATGAAGATGATTTTAGTATAAAGACACTGATTTAATTAAATTCAGTAAAATCCTATTTCTAATTAAAAACAGGCAAAAGCAAGTTAATCTTTGTATAAATATTACTGTAATGGAAATGTGGGTACTTTATACGTGACACTATAGACATAGGGAGCTGCTGTCACTAGCTGTGTCCCTGAATTATGGACTTGAAGCCAAATGTCATGTGAAATAGCTGCCCCCTGGTAGTACCCCTGGTTCGACCCCCCCACGATCATTTGATGGACAGTTACTATATGGTAGCACTTCCACAAGTGTTTTGCATTCATCCTCTCATTCACTTCTCAGGACAACCTATGGAGAGTACATTATGGCTACTTTAAGAAAACTAGAATTCAACAAAGTTAGTAAAAATGCCCAAGGTCATTGCCCAGGGTAGATAACAGAGAATGGATACAAACCCACATATGTATCCGAAGCCTGTGCTCTGAACCATTGTGCTGTCTCTTCTCATCTGCTTTACTAGTGGCTGTAATTTTATAATTCTTATTTCTGAGTCAAGCAGGAAGTCACAAGGAAGCAGGAAGAATAGAAAGGGATGACTGTATATGTTGATCAATAAAGAAAACAAGGCACAGAGGACTAATGCAGCAAATTCAGCCTTATCCAGCATGAGGGTATTAGATAAACCTCCATAACCAACTTGTACTCATACCAGATACCACACTTTTCTCATTTACCCCACCACTCCCGTCTTTTCTTGTACACAACTCATCTCTCAAAATCAAAGCATCATTTCAGTGGGGTTTCCCGTTTCCAGTCACCTTCCATCCTAACTTAAAGCCAAAACTCCATTTGTCAATAATTTCCACAAAATATTAGGACATATGTGATGAAAGGAGACATTTCTTGTGCAAAAATTAGACACATAAAGGAACAAGTATTAAAGAAAAAAATGAGCTGCTATATTGGGAGAACACAAAAACGTTGTTGTAGAAGTGCAAAGAAAGGAATAATTGCTCTCTAGCTTGCAACAGGAGACACCTGAGATAATTCTCATCAACAAAGTAAATTTTCTTTAAGAAGAAGGAAGGAGGCAGGAAATTTGAGTGAAGACAGAATGACTAAGGTATGAAACTGTCATGGCTATGGTATATGGATAAAACAATAACTGGAACAATTTGCCAGGAAAACATAGAGGAATTTGGGTAATCAAGTGAAAAATGTGAAACTGGGATACCGCTGTATAATAATGGCATTTTATCAGACAATCTGAACGGTCTGTTTCTTGTTGTTGCCTCAGTGAATAGAAGCTATAGAATATGCAAGCATCTTTCAGGTGAGAAAATATTTCATTCTTATAGTACAGTAAATTTTCATCTAAAGTCAACAGTTTATTAGAAGAGTGAAAAAATGATAAGATAACTATTGCATATTGGATTGTTCACTTATTATAATTTCATAGAATTTGTGCACAGTATATGCTTTGTGAGCATAACCCTAAAAATAGATAAAATTATTTGCTTTCCTAAGAATATCTTATACATAATAAGTAATTTCACTACAGTGATACAAATGTGCTAAATACTTCCTCCTGTTATTCAGTCTATTAAGGCAAATGGACAAATAGGAGAAATATTGTGAAAAGTGGCATGAATGAGAGGAAAATTTGGGTTTAATGGAAGAGAAAGGATAAAATTAGAAACAACAACAAAATCAGTAATTAGTCATGACCTGGCCCACTGGAGCAGAACTAATATAAAATACTGGCATGTAACATAATGTGTGTTTTCCAGGTCTGGTTTAAATTATTAGTGCCTAAAAGAAAATGAAAATGAACATTAATCTGCACTGGACAGAAAAAGAGTGTCAATAAAATTATAAATGATAACATGTGACATTTAAATTAACTTTTGCTTGAAAAAAATGTTTCTTGGGGCACCTGGGTGTCTCAGTCAGTTAAGTGTCTGCTTCAGCTAAAGTCATGATCCCAGGGTCCTGGAATCCAGCCCCCCATCAGGCTCTCTGCTCAGTGGGAAACCTGCTTCTTCCTCTCCCGCTTCACCCTCAGTCCCCACAAGAATACATACTGGCTTACTCGCTCTCAAATAAATAATTAAAATCTTTTTTAAAAAGTTTTTCAAAAACATTAAAATAAAAAAGCCTTTCTTACAAGATATGATTAAATAGAATGCTTTAAAATCTAAATCCAGGGGCGCCTGGGTGGCTCAGTGGGTTAAGCCGCTGCCTTCGGCTTAGGTCATGATCTCAGGGTCCTGGGATCGAGTCCCGCATCGGGTTCTCCGCTCCGCGGGGAGCCTGCTTCTTCCTCTCTCTCTCTCTGCCTGCCTCTCTGCCTGCCTCTCTGCCTACTTGTGATCTCTCTGTGTCAAATGAATAAATAAAAAATCTTTAAAAAAAATAAAAAAATAAAAAATAAATAAAATCTAAATCCATCTACCATTACTGCATCGTTTTCTATTGCAGAGATGACCCGTTATTAGAGAAGTGTGTATGTGTGTGTGTGTGTGTGTGTGTGCTCGTGCGTGCACATATATTATTTATGATAGCAAATGCTCAGGGACATAACAATATAGAATATATTTCTCAAGCTCCCATTATTGCCTTTTAGGTCACTTTAGAGTGAAAAGTTTTTGAGCTATCACTTAGGGAAGTCATGATTCACATCAGCCACTGTAAGAAACATGACTGATTGCAGTCTCTAGAATGGGGTAAAGAACAAAAGTAATATGGTTATGGCAGGGACAGCCAATGATCCCACTAGCACTACTGAGTTAGTTGTTCAGATACAGAAATTACCTTTAAGCAGGGCTGAGCCTATGCCATTAAGGAAAAAAAAAGTATCTGCCTAGAGGCCAAGAAACCGCCCTACCTCTGCTAGACTATTTCCTCCCTCTAGCTACTGAAACTGCAAGGGAGAATCTATAATCACATCTTCATGTATTGATTTAAGCAGCATAATGGATGCTTTGAGGATATAAGAGAGATGCCACTTCCCTCTACAGGACTGAGATACTCATTCCCTCAGCTTCTGGAGATGTTGACATCATAAAATTTTAACTGAGACCCTCTCTGGAAATTGTACTCTTCAGAAGAGTACTAACTTGCCGATGAGGAGCAGCCTTTATCCAATGTTGGGTCAGTTGAGGGAAAGAAGGGCTTGGCCTCTTTGCTTTAAGTAAACAACCCTGTAGGATTATTTCAACACCAGAATTCCCCATGGCACCAGCTGTAGGCTTTGTGGTAACTACATCACAATTCAGTGCCTCCCATGCTCTGCCCCGTGTCTTTCACTCTCCTAGTATAGTGAATCCCAGAGGCACTCCTCAATTAACCTTTTGCCCACAAATCTCAGTTTCAGAATCTTTCCTGGGGAACCTGACCTAAGATAGTTGGTGCCAAAAATGCCTGAGGAAGATGACTTTGCATGAACTTTGGGAGCTGAATCAGCCACCAATCAGCTGGCAATGAGAACTGGTGGAGTGTGGAACTTTGTTAGTGCCTTGCATTTGTTTAGCAGAACAGTTGTTGAGAACCTCACTCTGGCAACTTTGAAGGGCCATGTGCACTAGAGGGGGCCTATCTCAGGTACTTAAGAAATTCTCTCTAAGTAATAATCATTAGGATAATAGAATGGAATGGTTCTTACCGGTGTAGGCACGCTGGGTCTCAGGACCCAGAGGGGTACCCACAGGACCAACCAAGAGGGTCCTTGGCTATACAAAGGATAGAAATCAAACCCAAGTAGCAGGAAATGAGAGCAAAGTTAATTGAAGATGTACAGAGAATGCAAATATAAACAGTGTCTGGGAGACTGAGAAAGGAAAAAGACAATGAGTTTGATCATTGCTTGGTGTCTGGAGTTTTTTCTGAGGATGGTAGTCTTGTGTCATACATCCTCTCAGGCATCCAGGAATTGGTAGAACAAGGACAAGTGCTCAGGTGTCCTCCATAAATTCCTTATGCCCTGCAGCCAAGGGTCTTGGTATCACGATGTCTGGAGTCAGTGGTCTTGGAAAACATACATGACAACCTCACCTGTTCACTCCTTGGATGTTATCTATTGTGCCGAAAGACACCAAAGACATCATTACCTACTTCACTTTTTCAAGGAGCACACACGTTAAGGCATGTATAAAAAGGGAGTACAGGTCCTAGTAAGAACAGAATCAGGAAAAGGAACAAATAAAATAAAAACAACTTTCTTTTCCTGGAGTCCCTTCAGTCTCTCTGTCTCATTACTAGGGGCTATTGATGCATTGGATAAAGAAATCAAAAGGCAGAGGATGATTAATCACCAACTAAAAGCTGAGAGTCAAAGCTAGAGGGCCTTCTTAGCAGCATTTTCTTAGTAGTGTATATTAAATTTCACTTTTTCTACAACTAGAGGACAGAAAAAAAGCTTGGGAACAATGCCCAAGACTTAAGCATAATAGTATTAAAGTTATAGAGGAATTTAGATTCTCACATTTGGAATATCTACCTTGCTATGATCAAGATCCTAATTAGGAAGGAGTAGGACCTAGAAGTATATGATGGGGTTATCTGGATAAATGCAGTCTAAAATATGAATTTCTCAAACACTTCTGAAGACTCAGGGCCTGTTTAAGAGGCCCACAAGTCTCTGTTAAATGCTAGAACTCCCCTCTTGCTTGAAATCAATGTAGGTGTCACTACCTTGCAAGAAAGCATGCACCCCAATCAGGATCTTTCCACACTACTCCTGCAGCCTACAAGATCAATAATTAGGATTAGGTTACAATATAAGCAAACTGGGGAACTTCAGGACTATATCCTGGGGGGACTACATCCTGATTGCCTGCTGGGCTCAGCCAATATTCACTGTTAATGGGTCAGGGGAATCTTCATAGGATTGTCTTTGGAGGATGCTGGATTAAGGAGAGAACATAAAGTTGAAAGAAGAATTTATGGATATGGTAACATCCTTCCATAATACAAGATTAGACACCCTGGCAAAGCACTTGAAAATAGTGCTGATATGCTAAGATTGTTTCTGGAAGTTTAGAGAAGGTGATGGTCCATGCTAAACGCTATAGAAATATAAACAACATAAGACTGGAAGACTCACTAGTGGAGGGACTAGATGATTCTTGGTTTACATGAATGATGAGATGAGCTGGTGGTAAGGGCACAAGCATTATTGAGCAGCTAAGTGGTTGTCTTCTGTGGACCTGTACTGGCAATGAGAGATGCTTACACAGCATGTGCTTGTAAGTGGCAATAGAGATAATGAAGATTATGAAAAATAGGAAACAGGTAGTAGACAGGAGCATCATCATCATCATCATCATCATCATAAGTAAGGTTATCTGAGAGGTAGCTGGAGAACATGTGATACAATCTAAGAGAGATCAGAAGAACCTATCAGGATGTTTAAAAATACCTGAAGTTCACAGGCAATTTGTTTTCAACCAGGAGGAACCTTGCCCCTCACAGAACATTTGGTAATATCCAGGGATATTTTTGGTTGTCACAAATGGAAGAGTGATGTTACTGGCATCAAAGTGACAGAGGCCAGGCATGCTGCTAAGCATTCTACAGTACACAGACAGCACCCCACAAGACAAAATTACCCAGCCACATGTAATGTCCATAGTTCTGAGGTTGAAAAAACCTTCTATAGGAATAAGGTTGATTGAAACAAAATAAATCAAGGATGGATCAGGAGGTTGAGGGTAGCCATTCCCAAACAAGTGATAATTCCTGGATTAATTTCCAGGTTGAGGCCAGTTTTCCCAGATCCAGAACCCAGGGACTGAGAGAACATTTGATATCTCAAGGGAAAGATATTGCAATGCCACTGACAGTGTATAATGTAATGATTTCCACAGTCCTTCCCCATATAGACCTACAGTTATTTACTCTTACGGTAACTGCAGACAGGGGAAAAGGAATACACAAACATTTTGAAGACTACTGGGCACAGAAATTAAGATGATATTACTATCTATGGATCAAAACAGTCATTAGAATCCCTGATAGAAGCATATGGGAGGTAAGATAATACATGAATTTTTGGCTCATATGGGTGTCTCAGTACCTGCCCACCCAGTAATTATCTTCCATGTGTCCAAAGGTATATTTGAAATGAACATATATAAGTGTTGGCAGAATTCAGAAGTTGGTTACTTGGCCTACGTTAGAGCTATTATAAAAGTGAAATCCTCTGTAACTACCTCCCTCCATTGGCAGTCAAATTGTAAATCAGAAACAATATCCTATCCCAGAGAGAATGGCAGAAATTATTTTCACCTTTAAAGGATAAGGAAGGCTTCCAGACAAGATGTTGTACCAAAAACTACTGCCCAAAACAAAGAAAAAACACGAGAATATTATTATGAAACAAAATATTCATAGTAAAAGATATCTAGAAACAAAGGGCAGTGTTTTCTGAGATATAGGAAACAAACAAGTAGAGCCCTAAGATTGTCCAAGTTCACTGCCTTGAGAGATTTTTGGACACAGCACAAGTAAACAGAACTCAAGAAGAGTCTGACAGACTCAAAGATTTGAGGATATAGAATTGAGAATCCAGGGAGACCAAGGAAGATGGATTTTGAAGGACAGTGCAGCAGGATAAAAAAAGAGCATTGTCGATAATTCTGGAAATCTGAGAGGTGGAACTCCACAGATGGGCAGAGAATTCAGAGTAGTAATCACTACGTGCATATTTGAAAACTACCTGAGACCAAGGTAAGAGCTTTTGAAAGGACAGAGGAAACGGTATCTAATACTCGGAGTGGGAAAGATGGCTTATTTCTACCATGCCCAATGACAAACCTCATCATCCATGGGACACTGAGTAGACTAATCAGAAGACTTGCCTCAGTAGCAACCCAGCTCTGGTTAAGACCTAACAGATCTTAAAAGCAAGTCTCAAAAATATTATCATTTTCCAAATAACACCATTCCAAAGCAAATCTCAAGAATATTTGTAGGAATATAAAAATATCCAGAACCCTCCAAAATAAAAATTTACTTCAAATAAGACATTACTAGACCTCAAAGAAGCAGGGAAGTATATCACCAATAAACAGTAGAAAACCAGTCAATTGACATTGACTTAAACCAGATACACAAGAGTTTGAATTAACAGACACATAGAAGAAGAACTGGTGAACTTCATTCCTCTTTGCCCCAAACAAAATTAGGAAAAAAAGAAAAGGTCTGAGGAAGTCTGAATAGGGTTGTTTTACCTCATCATCAAGGCAGATCTTGGATGTTTTCATCAGGTCTTTTCATTGGTTCATGTGTGTATCCTCCTAAAAAGAAGTAAGATCAACGATTTCAGTTTAGGATTAACATAGAAACAAGCAGATAGGACTTTTTGATCTGCTTTGGTTTTGGTTCACTTTGGGATAACTAGTCCAGGAAAAAGTAATACTTCCTATATAATTCTCCCTAAATTTTCTGCCACTGCTACCCATATATTAGCCTGGGATAGCTTGCTGAGGATTTGTTGTTTGTAATAGTCTTCTAGATCTTTTTAAAGTCTGCTATGCAAATGCACATTTATTTAACACAACTTTTAGTGTAATCATATATTATTTATCACATTAAAGTTAGAGTCTGATTGTTCAGACCTTCTGTTATTTCTTGAGATAGACTGAAATTTGCCTCTTTGTCTAAACTAGAGCTCTCCATTGTTAACTAGGATAAGACTTGGAGTTGGTTCTCATCAGGGAGACCGAAATTGTGCATGAAAGTTCCCGTATTTGTTGTCTTTTCTAGGTTTGGACAGATAGCCAAATAAGAACACAATTCTCAAAAAAAAGGAAAATAAATGTAGAAAAAAACCCCTCCGTCAAATAATTATCTGTGTTTGAAATCAGCTAGATGACCTATTTTGCATCTGTACATTTGGACGTTTTTGGATGCCATCAGACTACGGCAGTCTAGATATGAGAGGTAACTTTCTAAGAAGAAATGTGAGGTTCTCTAGATATAAAATAAAATTTTAAAAAAGTGCCAAGAGGAAAAAAAAAAGAACTTAACACTTTGTTTTTCAGAGACATGAAATAGAGAAATGAAATAACGTGACTAATTGAAAGTATACTCCTAGCAAAGGCTGGACACAAGCAACTGTTTTCTTGGTGTAGGTTACTTTCATCCTTCTGTGTCTGTTGCTCGTTCTGCCATGGCTCCCAGCCTTCACTCATGCTAAGCAACCTGCCTGTAGTATCTTCTCTCTTTTCAATGAACTATTTGACATTTTACCTTAAATTTCACATGAATGTTCCCTCTTTCTGGGAAGTCAGTCAACGTCATCCTATGCCAGTCGCACTCTGGGTACTTGTTTCTCAGAGTTCTTTTTAGCAAAATTAAGCAATTTTCTGTTTTCCAGTTGTGACATCCAGGTATATGTATTTCCACTTTTAAGGAGAGTTCTTTGGAGTGAGACCCCATGTGCTGTGTACTGTTAACCTTTTAGCCTTCACCGTTGTCAGTTTCTTTCCTTACGCTGCCCCACTTTCCTATGTTCCTGAGTATATGGCACTTTGCCATTTATCTTGAATTTTCTGTTTATTCCTTTCATTTCATTGACAGCTAAACTTCTTAGAAAAGTGGTCAAATCCCCTGACTACTTTTGCTTATCTTACATTCCTTTTTTCAACCTTCCATAGCTAAAATACTCTGAAAATGGAATTTTAAATGCCAAAAAGAGGTGTTCTCATTATTAAACTAGTGATATTTTTTTCTGGGTCTCTTTTTTCATTACTGACTGTTTGGATTGTTTATTTTACTGCTTCCTTTCACCTACCTGTAACCATTTAAGTCTCTTCTTCCTATTATTCTGCCTAAAATGAATGCATTCCTGAATATAAACAATATAAACATTTGGAATGCTATGTTACAACATCGTAACCTTCCTTTCCCAACTGACAGCAGTTATGAACATTTCATTCAGCAACAAAGACTATAGGAGGTGACATCTGTTATAGAGAGTGCAGGGGTTATCTCTAATAACTGTTATCAGAATAAAGAGTCAATCAATAGAGTAAACAAACTCTAATTCATTAAAAAAGACACTGGCATGTAGATGACACAGGATTGGCTTGAGTAGATCTTTCTCAATTATTGGAAAAATAGTTCCTGCCAATTATCTGCTGATAAGGCAGCTTTATATCAAGGGCCAAAGCAAATTTGTGATCCACAAATAATAATGTGATAATACCTTTCATCTGGTATTTGGTGACTGAGAAATCTTAACTGTCAATATTCAATGGTATCTTCTCAGTTTTACTAATCATTATTGACATAGTGAAATGATTATGAAATTGCTTCCATAGTTTTTGAGGCAAATGTATGGACAACTCTACCATGAGATTAGAAATATTAGAGAAACTAAGGAAGAAGTTATTATACTTTGAAATCTTCAAAGCACAGGGCAAACCTGTTTTTACTTCACTTTTATCTCGAGGATTTTATATATTCTGAGGGAATCATCAAAGGGATGGTATGGTGTATACGATAGATTTATTGTAACCATCTCTGAGGAAGTTACAAATCATATCTGTAAGAGCTGGGTAAGAATTTTAAATGTGTAATTATTTATTGATGCATTATAATGTGGAAGTTCAGATTTGGGGCTCTGAAATCAGACATCCTAGGATTGAATGTCTATTCCACTACTTTCTGTGTAGCTTAGAGCAAGTTACTTGCCACTTAGTTTTCTCAGTTGCAAAATTGGAACTTAAAAAGGGCCCCACCGGGCTGTGGTGAAGATTGCGAGAGCATGAAGAATATGTGGTACACAAAAAGTGTGCGATAATTGTTTGTCATTACACTTGATTACATCATTTACAGCCCACTCCCTTGGCTTTCCCTAAGGGGAAAGATTTAAAGCCTTTAAAATACTGACTGTCCATATACTTGTCCTTAGGAATTAAGAAAAGTGATAACCAAGATTACTTTTAACTCTGCTACTAGAATTTTTTTTTTTTTCAGAGGCAGAAAGGGAACTGAAGATGTGACGGAGCTATGTAAAACTAAGAAAGACCTGTGGCATCTTTTTTTTTGTTTAATATTTTATTTATTTGCTTGTCTGTTTATTTATTTGACAGAGAGAGAGCACAAGCAGAGGGAGAAGAAGGCTCCCCGCTGAGCAGGGAGCCTGATGTGGGCCTCAATTCCAGGACCCTGGGACCGTGACTGGAACTGAAGGCAGACGCTTAACAACTGAGCCACCCAGGCGCCCAGCTTGTGGCATCTTAAGAAGGGCCAGGTGGTACCTGTTTCTAGTCCTAGAGATACAGTACTATGGGGAATAGTAAAAGCCTAAAAAATACTAAAACCGATGCATGCAATGATCACTGAAATAAACTGGTCAGCTGTAGCTCAATTTTTAATGCCGGTTTATCTCATCTAAATCTTAGGTTTCATTCTTTTAGTTAGCAAATATTGTAAACCATAGTTAGATATTCAGGGTTAAATCTGGGTCTCCAAATTTTAAAAATGTAGATAACTATCAAATCACATGAACTGTACCTAGCTCTAAAGCATTTTTTGTCTTTTTTTTTCCTATTATCAAACCAGATTTTCAGCCTTGGCATGCAATATTTGTGAAAATAATGCTTGCATTTTTATGTTAATATACAGCTGGAAGAGAGTACATAGCAATTATGTGATGACTAAAAGGCCCAAAAGCATAATAGCGATGTTTTGAACAATTTAATCCATTAAAAGCTCAGTTAAGTGAATAAAGAAAATACTTTTAACATATGGTTGTAGTAAAGGAAGGACTGGTAAACATTTTAGCATAATGTGATATTTTTGAGTAATTTTACCTCTTAAACCAATATTTTCAGAAAATGGAACAGAAGACTTTTTAATCATCAGAACTCTAATTTTTCCCCAGAACTCTAATTTTTTATAGCATGTCATCTAATCTCTATCATATAGTTTTTAAAGTTTCTACAGTCTTGCTTCCTCTGACATCTAAGTATGTGTTGCCTTCTATTCTCTGAAAGCAGTCTGTAATGCAGACTTGTCAGTGTCTTCCAAACCCAAGTCTCATCTCTGCTGCTCTCTCTCTCAGGATTGCCCTCTGGATGCCCCTTCCCCACTGAAGTTCAGTTGACCCTTACTGTCCAGTGCTGCAGTGACCCTCTCTTGCTGCCAGTGCATATTTATTAATTACTCTCTTGCACATACGACCTTATCTAGCTTACAACTCATCTCCTTTATCATGACTCATGATTTTGTCACACAATCCCAAAATGATAGCACTTTTTACCCTTCCTTTTTCTCTCCAACTTGACCCCCACTCTTAAGAAGATTGCTCCTATTAACTTTGCCTTTACTTTTTAAATAGCCCAATCTCTCGGGCATCTTCAATGCACACTTCTGAAAACCACTGATGTGGTTTGAAAGCTGGAGTTAGGAACTGATGGCCAAGAAAGAATTCTTGAGACGTCTTGCAATTGCAAGAAAGGTGGTTTTTATTAAAGCTTGGGGACAGGACCTGTGGGCAGAGAGAGCGGCAGTGGGGTTGTGAGAAGTGGCTGATTATCTACTTTGGAGTTGGGGAAGTAAAGACAAAGGGAGGTTTCCAAAAAGACTTTCATATGCTAAAGAAGACTCCCAGACTCCCTGGACCCTGGAGGCCTACCCATTTTCTAGCTAAGGTTGTTCTTCCCTCTAGCAAATCATCAACATTAAAACAGTTGGGAGTTCCCAGGTGCATCCTGGACAGTTGCTTAAGCTTTTTTTTTTTTTTTTTTAAAGGTATAAAGTATTATTTGTTTTAGGGGTACAGATCTGTGATTCATCAGTCTTACAATACACAGCGCTCAGCCAACACATACCCTCCCCAGTGTCCATCACCCAGCCACCTTATCCCTCCAGTCCTTTAAACTTTCAAGAATCTGTCTCTTGGTTTCCACTAATGTAAGATCAGGAGATCAAGCCCCGCCTAGGGCACTGTGCTCAGGGCAGACTCTGCTCAAGTTTCTGTCTCAAACATACATACTTACATACAAACAGCTGGGAGTTCTCTGCCTATCTCAATTATTTGCCAATGGGCTGCAGATTATAAGGCAATTTAATTTCTTCTACATTCCTTTCTTGCCTTTGTTTTCCATATCAACCACCACATTCGACATTTCCAGCACCTTCCGCGTTTATGGTTTGCACTCTATTTTAGTCCTCCTCTAGTCTTCCTAACCACTCCTACTTTTCTTACTGATTTTTCTTTGAGGGTTTTCTTTTTAAATTTGATCTCCAGCCTGTGCACATAATTTTTGTGTGTTCTCATATGCAGCACTATTTTTGATGGAACGCAAATACTAATTATTTCTTGTTGGGTCCATAATTAAAGGAGTGAGACTGATACAAAGTGAAGGACAAGCAAAGCTTTATTTCAAGCCAAGCATCGAAAATCAACTGACCATCCAGGGCCATCTCTTGCAAAGAGGCGACCTCTCTCTGCCTTACCGACTAACTTTTAAGGGCAAAGGCCATGTGGTCGGGTCTGGCCACGCACAGGTGACCAATGAGATTGTAACACACAGAGACAGCGGCAGAGTCATGCTAGGTCACACATAAGTGACCAATTGATTTACAATTTACCCTAGTAGATATTTGAACTAGCCTATCACCTTGGTCAGAATTGGCACCCAAAAGGTACCCAAAGGGCAGGACCCATACATAGGGAGACAGTATGCGCCCCCACTGATTGAATACCTCCACCTGGCCTGACCCACCCTTGTATTTCGGCTTTGTTACCTGGGACTGGTTTCCGGGACTTGTTTTTAAGTAAGTCCCCTGGGGGAAGGGGGAGCAGGGACAGTTTAAGGTTTACTGTATAAACAACAATGTCACTATTTAATCAGATGGAATCGCTCTGGCTAAACAGGCCCTTACATTTCTAAATCTATAAATAATGGCAGAATACTTTCTCTTAGTATTTAGCTGCATTTTAGATATCTTTGCATGAATCATCTACCTTCAACACATGTTCGACTCATCCTCTGGACCCAAACATACCTCTCCTTTCTACTCTTCATACAGTGAAATGCACAAATACCTACTTTGGACAGCTAACATGGGCTCTCAGTTGTTCCCTGTTACTTATCTGATACCTTCGCTCATTTACCAAGTTCAGTAAATTCTACTTCCTTAATATTTCCCAAAGCATTGCATCTTTACCCTTGCCCCTGTCACTGCTTAATTGAGAATTACTACTTTTCAGTGGAATCCCTGCAAAACTCTTCTGACTGTTCTTTTCTCTCCTTAGTTAGGATCATCCTTTATCTTAACTGCCAGTAATTTTTCTAAAATTTGCATCTGATGTCTTCCTTTGCACATCGCCATTAAAATCCCCTCCCTGGGCTCTTTAGTCCTTTCGCCTGAACACCTAGGGCCAAAGTTGAACAAAGGGGAGTTAACATTTGAGAGAGAACCAGATGTTTTTTCACCCCCTCCCCGAATTCCCTTTTAATGGATTAATAAAACTTTTAAACATCTTATCTGTGGTCATCCAATACCAGTTTAGTTCTCGATATCCTTTGGAAAGAGTATGATATTTTTTCTGTTTGTTGTAGTTAAGTGAAGGTATACAAGAAAAAAAGGACCATTTTGACATTAGACCTTGAGAATTAGCCAAAGGACTTTGAATACATGGGGTCGAACTAGTTGCTAGCTTCTACCTGGGGAGAAAGTTTTCAGTGTTTGGGGTTTTCCATTTTTTACTTTTTCATTTTTATGATTCTCATGGTACCACGAGTGGGTGGGAGTATTCCTGATATTTATACATGAACAAGTATGTGTTTAGTTGTAAATCATATCCAAGAGTTCTAAAGCTGACACAGAGTTTTGTAGAAAACACTGGGAGTTGTACTTAAAAAAAAATCCAGAAAATGATCAAAATGAAATCTGTAGCTGGAGGAAGGGAAAGTAAAAAGGACAAGTCAAAATGGGCTCACCATACCAATGGGATGAAAAAATGTATAGTACCCAGTGTGAATTTACTTGACATTCTTTTGCTAAACTCTGTGGCTAATGAGAGAAATTAACAGCCAAGTGAGTATTTTCTTTTAACTTGATATAAATGCATACAAACCCAAATAAAACTGCAGATCTAGGCATTTTAGAAGCTCATTATTTTGGGGGAACTTTAAATAGCTTGTCAAATTAAATTAAATGGGAGCACTGAAATAAAATCATAAAAGCAGAACTTTTAAAGTAGACTACTAAGGACATTCCAAAGATGTGCTAAAACTGTATGTGAGTTTCACGTTCCCCTCCTTCCCTATAGAGCATCTTTCCACAAGTATCGTTGTGGGGTGACCCTGTGACCACATCGGGGAGATGCAGGTCGTGCAGATGGTGAAAGGACAGAACAAAATTCTTTCCTTTGACCCAGGACAGAACAAAAGAGATAAAAGTTTGTTAAATACACTGCAAGGGAGCAGTGGGCAGAACAGCAAAAGAGACACGGTCCGGGCCAGGTGGTGGTGAAGGGTCACAGCTATAGGGTGGAATGGGGACATATGGAATTTTCCCTTTTTTTGGTAATCTTAGGAACTGTGCCTGGTTGTAACTGCTCAGTTAGGGCTTAACGGCCATTTCTAGGTGGGTTGCTTAATAAGCCTGCTTTGCATCAGCTCTGAGGTCACTTTTGCCTTGCCCAAGTTTTCACTGCTCAGGCCTATTGCCCAAAAGTGGCCTTTGCAATCTTTACCAGTTAAAATTTCCCATTCTCCAGTATATTCTACATATATTTCCCAAACTAATTTTCCTTAAGCACATAGCTGATCATTCCTAAAAGGAAATATAAAATTCTGCTCTTCAACTCCTCCAATTTTACCTCCTGCAGTGGTTAAAGTTATGTGTGTGTGTGTGTGCGTGTGTGTGTGTGTATTCCAGATTCTCTGTATGCATCAATAAATAGATTATATTCATAATATTTAGACCACATACTACTTCCCAGTCAACATTTTTGCAAAGATTTTTCATTTATTTACGTATTTATTTTAAAGAGAGTTCGCACACAGGGAGGGCAAAGGAGGGGCAGAGGGAGAGAGAGAGAGAGGAAGTGAGCTCCCTGCTCTGCAGGGAATCGCCCAGGACCCTGTGATCATTCTGAGCAGAAACCAAGAGTCTGTGACTGAGCCACCTAGGCACAACCAAGTCAATTGTTCTTAATTTAAAAGGACTAAATAAAAATGGAACTATTACTTATCATACATCCTCAAAATAAAAGATAATTCTATGAATTTCATTGTGAAGATGAACCATATTTAAATAGCCATTTCTGATTGTACCTTTCAGTTGTTTGTAATTAATTTGTAATGTAAATCTTAAATCTTTCCCTTACAAATACACATATCATATGTATATGTATTTAAAATATTGATAAACATTAACAAATTGCCTCAAAAAGATTTAGCCACTTTATCCTCTTATCACCACTGTGTGGGAATGCCTTTTTCTCCTCACCCTTTTCTTTTTTGTTGTTGTTGTTTTTTTGTTGCTGCTTTTTTTTTTTTAAGATTTTATTTATTTATTTTTGACAGGCAGAGATCACAGGTAGGCAGAGAGGCAGGCAGAGAGAGAGAGGAGGAAGCAGGCTCCCTGCCGAGCAGAGAGCCCGATGCAGGGCTTGATGCAGGGCTCGATCCTGGGACCCTGAGATCATGACCTGAGCCAAAGGCAGAGGCTTTAACTCACTGAGCCACCCAGGTGCCCCATCCTCACCTTTTTCTAAACACAGTATTAAGAAATGATAATCACATTTCAGTCTTATCTGTAAAAGATGATGGGTCTGCAATTTTGAGTCACATTTCCTTATTATTAAAAAGCTTTAACATATTTTTCTGCTCATTTGTCATTAATAGTCCTTTTCTACAAAATTTCATTTTCCACTAGGCTAATATTTTCTTTTAGTATTTTTCTGAAAATTTTGTATGTTAAATAACTTAACCGTGTGCTTCATATTTTGCATTGAATTTTTCATTTTTAAAAAATCTGGGATGTTATTTTTGTTGTTATAATTAATATTGTTCTTTTCAGGGAAAAATGTACATAATTCATCAGTCTTTTTTGGATTTTTGACTGTGGTTTTTCAATTCATAAAAATTATTTACCCTTTAAATACTCACTTTTTAAAAAAATAAAATATGAGTTTATTCTTTTTATATTACATTTATTTATTCATATAGATTCACCTCAGATATGGAATTAAATCAGAAACTGGGTTACTTTGTCTAAGTGGATGGACAAGTTGTTCTACAAAACATTGATGAAACAATTCCTTAATTTATTTATTCATATTTATTGAGCATTTTGTTAGGCACAGAGCAACTCAACATTCTTAACAGAAGAATGTTAAATAGATATATTAAAGTCAGGAAAGTTTTTCTGCCTGATAATAATGGGAATGCTTTGCATGTTCACAACTAAGTCCAATTTCAGTATTACTTTAAGATTATTTTTCAGGAATTATCTGTGTATACTGACAAAAAATAATATTTTTTAAAAATCAGGAATAATTCATATATATGTATACATATATCTTAAGATTTTATTTATTCACTTATTAGAGAGAGAGAGAGAATACAAGCAGGGTGAGTGGGAGAGGGAGAAACAGGCTTCCTGCCCAGCAGGGAGCCTGATGCCGGGCTAAATCCCAAGATCCGGGATCATGACCTGAACTGAAAGCAGCCACTTAACCGACTGAGCCACCAAGTGTCCAGGAATAGTTCTTATATATTAAAAGTTTAATGTATGTGAAAGAAACTATTTTCAATTTTGAATTACGTTAATGGGCTTTATCAAGTTCTATTCTTATTTTGGCAAAGTAGACAACACAGTAGATTATTCTCCTAATGTGCTTTTAATTTCACTTTCTAATATTTTCTATTAGATTTTATATTAATATTCAATAATTGTTATGTGTAAACTTTTCTTTTTGCTGTCATTGTCATATTTTTATATATGGCATGCTAGTTTAAAAAATAGAAAATTTCCTCATGAAAGAAGATGGTAGGTGAAAAAAAATAGAAAATTTTCCTCTTTTTAGGGAAGAATAAATTGAAATTATTAGCTTCTGAATAGCTCACAGTAATTCACCTGTGAATCCATATGGGCCTGTTGTATACGGAGAAGTCTTGTATTTAGAAAATTGACTCAAATTCTATAAGAATATTTGGTAGGTTTGGGTTTTCAACCTCTTAAAGAAGCTACTTAGTGGTTGGTCAATTTTGTGAATTTTAAAATATCAGCTATTGCTTGTCTTCATATTTATTTTATATTCAGTGTTTTTGTTTCTTGAATATAATGTTCACATGGTAAATAAAAATGATCTCCAGTAGGATGAATGCAAAGTTGAGAGAGAGAAAGAAAGAGAAGAAAGAAAGAGAGAAAAAAAGAAAGAAAACAAGGTAAAAACTTGGAGACATTATAAAGTTACCTTAATTGTAAAACGTATGGAGTTTTATAGAGATGATTTTCCAAAGGAAGAAATCATATAGCACAAACCTACACACAGATAAAAGTCCCTGTGACCCCCAAAGCTCATACAGAGAAACATGGAGCTGGCACTGCTGGCAGTGGTGAGAATTACACCCAGTGACAGCCTTTCTGATACTGGCTCAAAACTTTTTTATTATTATTATTTTTTAAAAATTTCCTAAATTAAGCCACTTCCTAATACAATTATCCTAGAGACTATAACTCTTTAGTTCTCAGCTCATTAGGAAAAACTAACTCTATGAAAAATTCCCAATGTGTATTTTGAAACCAGATGAATCAAAAAGCAATATTCCCTATATAGTGTTGTCCAGCAGGCCCAAGTTGGTTGGTTTGCATTCTGTGGCTAATTTCCTTAACTATGATTCATTTTAATTGGAATATAAACTGGCAAGGTCTACATATTTCAGGCAAAAATGACAAAAACAGTATTAATTACTATTACTATAGCAAGTACTTGAACAATTTATTAGGGAATATAGGGCATATGAATTAAACAAAATTCAGTAACATACTTGTTGGTAAGGAGTATGCAAGAATGATTTCATTTCCATGGGTGAGTATGATTTTTCTTTAGTATATTTTACATTATTTGTTTATTTTAAGTACCATCGTGACCTCATGGTTCCTTATAAACATCACTGGTTTTAATTAATGAAAATGTTTTTAAATTTAATATTTAAATTTTTACTACTTCATCTTTCCTTCAGAGTAATCACTTATTTTTTTTTTTTTAATGCTGTCCCAGACATTTTTTAAAAAGCAGCTTTATAAAAACAAAGTAGCTCAGGCTCATTTGGAAATTTTCTGAGCCAGTATTGGAATTCATGGATAAAATGCGTTTTGTGGAGAGGAAGAATTCAGACTCAAAGACTACAAATTCTATGATTTCAGTTATCAAACATTCTGAAGAGGCAAAACTAAGAAATGGAAAACAGTAGAATGTTTGCCAGTTGTGGAGGAAAGGATAGCTGATGATGAAAGGACACCTGGAAGAATTTGTGAGGTAATGGAACTGATCTTCATAGTACTGGAGTGGTAGATACAGGACTTCATGCATTTATCAAAACCCATCACAAAGGGTGAGCTTCAATGTATGGAAATTTAAAAAAAAAAAATCTATCAGGTGCTTGGCACCCCAGAATGTTATAAAAACTATGACAAATGAATCTAACCGTATGAAAATTTTGTGATATAACCTTATTGCAGAAAGTGGAGATGATAAGAAGTTGATTGAATCAATACTGAAAAATGGCATTTAGGCTAAAAATTGTCAAGCTGAAGAAAAGTGGAACTGTGCATGAAGAAAGTACTCCAGTTGGGGATTGTTTCCCATGTTGCCGTGTTGCATAGCATGGTGTGAGACAGTTCTGCATCTGCATTATATGTCTGTTCAGGTTAAACAGGTGGGTTGTGGGTCCAGGTTTGTCACTGTTAGGCAGGGAAAACAGAAAAGCAAGAGAGAGTACATGACTAGCCCTAGACTGGAGTATGAGACATCAGTATGAACTTAGTTTAATATGTACATATGGATAGATACAGAAATAGTGATAGGTATGTGTCTATACATATGTTAGTTGTATGCATGCATATATACCCTAGACAAGTTATAAAGAGATTCTAAAAGCAATAACAATCCCATAGCTAAGAGCACACCCAGCACCTAGTTTTTGGTTTCTAAACGCCATTGTTCAATGAAAAGGGCAAGGGCTCTGTAGAAATGGGTGTTTTACAGCTGAGTAAGCTAATGTACCAAATGAGTCCAGAGAATTTTTGGTATCAGAAAGCAAGTAAGTGCTCAAAAAGCTAAGAAGGGGCAAGCAAGTCAAGAGAACATAAAAGCCAAATTGAAAGAGCTACTAATAGTCAAAGCTGGAATAATTTTAGCAGTAAAATGCATAATATTATATTGGACTTAAAAACAATGTATAAAACAAATATACATGAGCCCATATTGATATAAATAAATGATTGAACAAATAAATAAATGGGGAGAAAGGACACATCCTCCTTACAGAAGAATTATAAATAATATAAGTAAATACTGCCCCCTCCAGGAGATGGAACTGAATTCCATGTCTATTCATGTTAAATACTTCAAAAACTAGATTAAAACTTCTTTAATCTGAATAAGGGTATATCCAAAAATCTACAAAGATCATATTTAGAGGTTAATATTAAAACCCTTCCCCTTATGAATAGGAGACACATAAAAATTCTAGCTAGTACTACAAGTTTCCAGCAAGGAAAAAAAATGCATACATAATGGAAAAGAGGGAAAATGTGACTTTTTAAGTAAGTGATGTGATTGTATACATGGCAACTCCAAAATAAACTACTGAAAATTGTTATAATTTGGTTTTTCAAGGTTTCTGGATTCAAGGATGGTATAAAAAAAAACACATATTTCTATACATTAATGACAACAATAGAATGTGAAACCTGTAATGATATCATTTATAACAGCATTAAAATATATCCAATGCAGAGAAATAAATTTTATAAAAGATGTGCCACCTCTTTACACAAAACATTCATTGGCACTAGTGAGAGAAATTAAAGAAAATCTAAATAACTAAAAGTTTCTGTCATTATTGATATTGAAAAAGTAGAAATTATAAAGATGTAATTCTTAAATCAATAAATTCAGTGTAATAATGATAAAAATTACTTAGGATCTTAAGGGGTTTCTTGCGGGGTGTGAATTGATATTATTTGAAAGATTTGTATGGAAGCATACAGGGAAAATAGCCAAGACAAACACTGATGGACAATAAGGATGGAGGCATCTACTGATTACCAGGGTGGTGTTTTTTTGTTTTTTTGTTTGTTTGATTTGGGGTTTTTTTTTTTTAGATTTTATTTATTTGAGAGAGAGAGTGTGAGTGGAGAGGAGCAAAAGGGGCAAGAGAGGGACAAGCAGACTCTACGCTGAGCACAGAGCCTGAAGCAGGGCTTGATCTCAGGTGAGATCACGACCTGAGCCAAGACCAAAAATTGGACGCTCAACTGACTGAACCACCCAACAACAGCCCCCCACCCCAGAGGCTATTTTTAAACTCCATGACATTAGACAGGATGTTGGTGTCTCTGTTATGGATCTGTATTTGGGCTTTTAATGTGTACACATTCAGACTGAATAGACTTACTTATTTTTCAGTCTTTTCAGTGAAAAAACAAAAAAAGTCTGAGAAAACAGTTAACCAAGAAAATAGGTGATAGACCAGTAATGAAGATACACATTTAAAAAAAAAAAAAAAAAGGAACACACTGTTCAATTCTTTCAGATAAAGCTATGACAAGACAGACTTAAATACCAGACCATATTATGATGTTTCAGAAATTTCATCGTTTCAAAGTATCAGTGAACTAATTTAGAAGCAGAGCTAGAGGAAAGGCATAATTTTAGCTTTTAAGGAAAACTGCAATAAAAAAGAACATATGATAATTGGAAGCAGTTGAATATTTACAGAAAATGGACGAAGAGGCTACAAGCAAAACAATAATTTAAAATGGAATAATATTAAAGATTCTGAGAACTCAATTCACTAATCTGGAATATAATAACAGGAACCAAGATACTCTGAAACACAAAAACGGGCACTTGGGGATGCCTGGATGGCTCAATCGGTTAAGTATCTCCCTTAGGCTCAGGTCATGATCCCAGAGTCCTGGGATCAAGTCCCACATCGGGCAGAGCCTGCTTCTCCCTCTGCCTGCTGCTCTCCTTGCTTGTGCTCTCTCACTCTCTGACAAATAGATAAATAAATAAAATAAAATAAAATAAAATCTTAAAAAAGAAAAGAAAATGAAATGGGTATCTGGTGGCTCAGTGCTTTTCACTGAAAAAACTGAAAAGATGAAGGTGGTTGTAGTGTACCAAACCCAAACTCACCATCCGCAAATGTACACAGAGGGCTAGTTAACTTAGTTAACTTCTTTTAGTGAGATGATAGTATATATTTGTAGAAGTACAAAGAATCTCTGATGCCGTCACTGTTTGTGAGACCAAGTTTGAGCTTGCTCTGAGGTGCTGGCTGAGCAAATACCCCTTAGTTGTCACTGACATAAACCACTTTCATTGTATATTCTGGGGTATTTTGAAAGGTTCCACAGGTCAGATGAAATTTTAAAGGGAATAATGTCTTATTTTAGTTTATTCAACAAAAAGTAGAACCCTTCTGGTTTTTTCCTTCATGAATTACTTTTACTTTTTATTTTGAAGTATATCACACTGTAGTTGGTTTTACTTACTAAAAATCCCTAGGTTAATCACGCAAGTCTTGAAGGCCATTTGCAATACTTTTATTGTACCTGTGCTAGTAGCAAGTGTCTCTGTATAGATCTGCATTTGGGCTTTTAATGTGCACACATTCAGACCTAGACCTAGTGGCCTGCCTTGCTAAAATCTAAATTCTTAAACTTTTCCCATCTTACCCCACTTTTCAAAGCAAAAAGAAGAGAAAAAGGAGCTATCTGCATGACACAGGCCCCATCATTCTTGTCATTCTGTTTTTCAAGCATGACTTACTTGGATGTTTGTTAATTTTACTTTTCCTCTACAGCTCAAAGCAAATCAGGAACTATAGCAAGACTGGGCCCCTTCACTATTGACAAATATGCTAATGAAGACTCCTTATTAATCTTCCCTTAGTGGTTCTAATCCATAAATTTAGGGAAAAATAATGTAAGCCAATATTATTCAGGTCCAAATTCATCTGATATATCCCAGAAGTACAACTTCATCATAAGATCTTCCCATCTTTTGTTTATTAAAAAAAAAAAAAAGAAAAAGAATATTCAAAAAGTGTTCTCCAAAGAATAACTTTACTGAGATTCTATCATAAGCCAGGAATTATCAAAACACAGGAACTAAACTGAGAGGAAGAATTTGGGTATGAAACTAATAGATTAAAGGCTCAGAGCCAGATATGAGAAATGTTTACAAATGGAACACAGAACTTAGAGATTGAGCAATTTCTGAAGTTGGCAATAGAGGCATTCTGTAGATTGCTTGTGACCTTAGAAATGGATAGAAAGGAAGCATTAAAGTAAAGTGAACCCCATATTTCCATAGCTGCAGAATGCTGAAACTGCAAAGCCCTATTAAGCTTTTTTGAGAAATATCACTCAAGTTGGGTCATGAATTCAGTGAAAAAAAAATGTGCAGGAAACAAACAAAGACATATCTTTTCACAAGTCTCCTGAAAAATAAAGCACCTTGGAGATTTTTGTCTGACACCTCACTATCAAAAATAAATGATTATAAAGAAGAAGTTGCCAGAATCTCAAAGAAACATCCATATATTGCTTTAGGAAATGACCACAATTGCTTTCATTGAATGCTGATTCAGGAAAATCTGAATATTATTTCTAGAATGTGTGAAAATAAGTTTTACTTTTCAGCCATTAAACACCCACTTCCACAAACAATTTATTACCAACTCTTATTAATACTACCTTCTAAATGCCTCTCACCATCTCTGTTGTCAGCTGATCTCTGATGAAAGAGCAAAGGCAATACAATGGAGCAAAGATATTCTCTTCAACAAATGGTGCTGGAACAACTGAACATCTACAAGAAAAAAAAAAAAAAGAATCTAAACACAAACCTTTAAATGCTTCACAAAAATTAACTCAAAATGGATCGCAGACCTAATAGTAAGTGCAAAACTACAAAACTCCTGGAAGATAATTGGAAACAACCTGGATAACCTTGGATATGGTGATGCCATTTTAGATACAACGCCAAAAGCACAATCCATGAAAGAAATAATTGATAAGCTGAACTTCACTAAAATTAAAAACTTCTGCTCTGTTAAAGACAAATGTCAAGAAGATGAGAAGACAAGGCACACCCTGGAAGAATATATTTGCTAGAGACGTATCTGACAAAGAACTGTTATCTAAACTATACGAAGAACTCCTAAAACTCAACAGTAAGAAAAAAAGTCAGTTTTAAAAAATGGGCTGAGGACCTTAACAGATTTCACCAAAGAAAATATCCAGATGGTAAATAAGCATATGAGAAGATGTTCTACATCATATGTCATCAGGGAAAAGCAAATTGAAACAACAATGAGAGTGGGGCACCTCTGTGGTTCAGTCAGTTGGGTTGATTTCAACTCAGGTCATGATCTCAGGGACTTGAGATCAAGCCCCATAGCATGGAGCCTGCTTAGGATTCTCTCTCTCCCTCTCCATCTTCCCTTTCCCTCCCCCTGCTTGCACTCTATCTCAAAAATGAAAAAAAAAAAAAAAACAATAATGAATAAAATCCCAATGAGATACACGCCTATTAGAATGGACAAAATCTGGAACATTGACAACACCAAATGCTGGTGAAGATGTAGAGCAGTAGGAACTCTAATTTATTGCTGGCAGGAATGAAAAATGGTACAACCACTTATTTAAACATAATTCACCATTTCTTAAAATTATCTCTAAAAGATATATACCGGCATAATCATTGGTGGGAAGTATAAGATTTACTGAACACCAAGGAGAGATATTGATAAATTTTTAGAAACTCTAAAAATATTTAGTTGGATGAACCATATTTCACTTCATTTTTGCCTATGATTCTTACTCCCATAGAATGTCCAGTCTAACTGGAGGCTCTTCTCTTTCCCATATTTCCTCTACATATTTCTAATCACTCACTATTTTGGTATGGGACAGTAATTCAGTTTTGCTCCCGACTTCCATATCTAAAGTCACATGCTAAATTCCCAAGATGTATGGAACAGTTATCTCCTTCTTCCTGTGGTTCATTTGATATGGTTTACGAAATTTTCACTCCCCCCAAGTATGAGTCCCATCCCAAGAAGAATAATAAAAGCTCTTTTTAATCTTTTTATGATTTTAACTATGAGAGAGAAAAAGTGTAAAAAATAATAAATGCCAATATGCATGAGAGGTGGGATTTGTGGATATTCAATTATAACCTAAGTTGGTGTGCTTTTGTTATATCCAGGTGTGATGTCCAGGATACGGTTGGAAACTGGGTTTTTTTACTATCACCAGGGATGAATCTGCAACAGATTTGGGATAAGATGGCAAAGATAGGTAAGAAATGATCTGAACATATAGATTAGAATACAATAGGGCTGGAATGAAATACCCAAAAAGAGAGGAAAAATCTTGCCGATCTTTTATATCAAAATGCTCTTAGGAAGTGTACTCGGCCACTTTATTTACTTATAAGTCACCCACTAGATATCCACTAGGTAGCCAATTTCCAAATCTCTCAAAATATTATGAGAAATCAATATACATGTACTTTTATTTACTTAATGCATGATAAATAGAAAATTCCTTTTAACCATAAAATTTATATAAAGTGAAACACACATTAAGAATTTTCTTAATGTTTTTATCCCACATTTTGGTCTGAATTTCCTGTAACTATAACTTGGACTCATTATTTTGAATTTTGAATTTTTCTTAAAAAAATCACATTGTGTTTTTGTGTGTTACTTATAGCATATTTCTCTTAGACCTTACCATTTAAAGGTTGTGTTTATATAAAATGCCTTATTCCATGCTTAGAGTATAAAACTGATACTAATAAATAATAACTAACATTTACAGATCTGAGGGTGAGCCTAAGAATTTTATATATGTTAGAATGTTTAGCCCTGGAAATAATCTTAAGTAGAAGATAATTTATGAAGTAGATAATAGAATTTGTGAAATTCTATTCTGATCCTTATTTCGGAGATGAGGAAAATGAGTCAGAGAAGCGTAAATAACCTGATCAAATTTACACAGCTGGTCAGTTTGAACCAATGCAGTCAGGTTCCAGCATTGATGTTCTTAAAACTGGGTGATACTGTAGTCTTGTTACCTGACTTTTGCAACAGTGAAATTTCAAAAATTCAAAGTGACCACTACTTACCCAAATAAACAATTCTTGAATGGAAAGGATTTTAAAAATGCATGACTTCTGACTCCAGGTTAAGGCTTTTGTTTGTTTTTCTATTTGCTTGGTGGTTATTTTTCTTTGCTTTCTTTTTATTTTATAACCTACTGCCACATAAACTATGGCAAACTTTAGAAAGAAAAGGTGGATGGTCACGAGTTATTTACTCCACATCAATTAATTAACACTATGCCCGATAACATGCTGGGTATATAAAAATAATACCAAAAAATTGTTTTATTACCAAGAGTTAGATGGAAAAGGAAAGAAGACTTAGTTCTTCTCGCTGCCACAGTAAAGCATTACAGGACAGCAAAATGAAAGTATTAACAGAACAACGTTTTATTAAAGTACACTCCAAGGTGGAGGGGCCAGTCAAGAGAGACAGTGGCCCTGGAAACTTTGAGGTGTGGGCTTATATCAAGTCTTGTTCTTTTGGGCGGGTCCTAGGGTCACATCATTTGAGTGACAGGCCTGGATTATATAAAAATTAGCCAGCTATACATGTCCGTTCCCAAGATGCATTTGAAATGCTTGCATGGGGTAGGAAACTGCAACATTATTTCTATTCTAGGAACATCGGTCAAATAAGGACAAGGGGCTGCTTCCCCACACAAGTGCAACAAGCAAAGGAAACTTAACTCTTCCTGTGCTGGCATATAGTAACTCCAAACCCACTGCTAGAGGGATAGAATCAGGTGGTCACGGGGGGTCCTCAGCCAGAGCTCTCTGTCAGGACATCAAAAGTCCATCCTCCTGTTGCTCGTGTCTAGTTTATAAGTTTCTGCTCCTTAGATTGCATAGTGGAGTCAAGTAACAAAATATGTAATTCCTGTTCTCTTAAGAGTGGGCTGGTGATTGAAACTTAATGACTTGCTTCCAAAGAATAAAGGGCCAAAAAGGAAAAATAGAGACTATATAGAGGATAAACCTGACAAAAACTACCTTAGCCAAAAGATCAAGGCTAACATCATCAGGAATAAGTCATATTAATATAGGTACCTCCTGACAGGAGGTACGGAGGAGGTTAACTTCACGTCTGTGGTATTCTTCCTCAAAATCCATAAGCACAGTCTAATCATAAGAAAAATCGGGGGGGGGGGGAAGTCAAATTAAGAGACATAAAAATATGACTAGTTTTCTTGAAAACTATCGAAGTTATGAAAAATAAAAATGGAGAAAATGTCACAAATTAGAAAATACATAGAAGACAATAACCAAGTGTGAAATTTTATTCTTTATTATATTGTAGAGAAAAAGATATTAGTGGAAAAACTACTTAGCTGTGAAATCCAAATTAAGTTTTCAGTTTAGTTGCCAATGTTGTTTCAATTTAAATTTCTTAGTTTTAATAAATGGATGAATACCCAACTTTTGTAGCATCATGGACGGGACTGGAAGAGATTATGCTGAGTGAAATAAGTCAAGCAGAGAGAGTCAACTATCATATGGTTTCACTTATTTGTGGAGCATAACAAATAGCATGGAGGACATGGGGACTTAGAGTGGAGAAGGGAGTTGGGGGAAATTGGAAGGGGAGGTGAACCATGAGAGACTATGGACTCTGAAAAACAATCTGAGGGTTTTGAAGGGACGGGGGGTGGGAGGTTGGGGTACCAGGTGGTGGGTATTATAGAGGGCACGGATTGCATGGAGCACGGGGTGTGGTGCAAAAATAATGAATACTGTTATGCTGGAAATAAAAATAAATTAAAAAAATAAATAAACAAAAACAAAAACAAAAACAAAAACAAAAACAAACAAACAAAAAAATAAATAAATAAATAAATAAATGTACTATACGGTAATATAAGGGGAAACTATGTGAAGGGTATGGGGCAGTAAACTCTTCTATAAACTTAAAAATCACCTAAAAATGAAAAGTATTTAATAATTACAATGTTAGCAAGTGCTATTTTAAGAAAAGAGAAAGGTGGGGCACCTGGGTGGCTCATTGGGTTAAGTATCTGCCTTTGGCTTAGGTGGTTATCCTAGGGTCCTGGGATCAAGCCCCATGTTGGATTCCCTGCTCACTGGGGAGCCTGCTTCTCCCACTCCCTCTGCTTATGCTTTCTCTCCCACTATCTCTGTCTCTTAAATAAATAAATACAATCTTTAAAAAAAAAAAAAAGAAGAAAAGAGAAAGGTGCCCTTAAGGACACATATGAAGACTTGTCTAGAGTAGGGGTGGCAAATTATAGCTTAATAGCCCAAATGCTGCCCTGGTCTATTTTGGGATGGCCTGAGAGCTAAGAATACTTTTAACATTTTAAAGGGTTATAAACAACACAACAACAACAAAAAAGGGTATGTGACAGAGACCTTGTATGGTGTGCAAAACTAAAATATTTACTATTGACTCTTTGCAAGAAAATGTCTCTGTTCGTAGGTTGAAAGAATCTAGAAATAGCACTTGGAAGAAAGATCTTCTAAACTAAAAACTCAAAAGTGGGAAGGCATCAGCCTAAGGAAGCAGAACAGGAGTAGAATGGAAGGGTAAGGTGCTAACATGCAAGGAAATGTTCCAGGTTAAAGAGAGGCATGTGGGAGGGTAGAAACAATGTGAGATTATGGCCACGTGACTGGAGTGCTGGAGGACACGGCACAGGAGGAGTTGATGCTCTAAGTGAAGCAAGGGCTGGAACCTGCATGTATGCCACATATGTTCAGAATCCACGGAAGTGACTGGATATCTTATAAGCTGGTGAGTGCTATGATATGTTGTGTAATTCTAAACCAGGTCACTTTGGAGAAAGGAGTGGAGGAGGAACAAGATTGGTGACTGACAGACTCGTTTAGGCATTTGTCGTACTTCATCTTAGAAAACAATGTTGGCTTGTTCTGAAGCAACGGCCACGAGATGAAGACATCTGAAGCGATCTGAGTTCAGTTTATGAGGTAGAATCGGTAGCACTGGATATAGACAAAGAGGAAGACAGATGTCAAAAATGATAGTACATATTGGTGTTACTCACCAACATTGCAAAAGTATAAGTTTGAGCAACTTTTGGAGGAAGAGATGGGACATGATTCTGGAGCACTGAATACTGATCACAGCCTGTATTCCAAGGTTTAAATTGTCAGTCATAGGAGCTTTGATGTGATGCTTTGATTGGAAAACTGGCTATTGGTACCCAAACTCACCACATTATAAAACCTGAGGATGCCTTGTAACTCCAAAGACTACCTAGCGAAATACTCTAATCCTTGGTTGAGTGTGTTCTACAAACTTTCCTGCGAGAAAGCCATCCTCCTGATCTGAAACAACTTCCCACCCTTGCTCCAAGTAAACAAAAGTTCCTGAAGATAGTGACTGGAAAACGAAAGGGCAACCTGGTGGATAATCTAATAAGCACAGGCTCTCTAATTGCTCTATTGTCATAAAAATGGCAGTAGGGAAGAATGGTTTAAGTGGACTGCCTGCTGGCTGTGCCTCTATCCTAACCCTGAAATCTGGCTGCTTCAAGTAAAGAACTCTGGCAGCTGCTGCAGGAAGCATACTACTGGGTTTATGGTCCAGCTTTTCCCTGCCTCAAAGTGCTCATCTGAGACACAGGTAATGGCTGTTTCCCAGGGTGGCTATTCCATGGCCCTTCATCGATTAGTCAGGGCAACTATTCACCTGTATGCTGAAACTGCCAGTCAAGAATTTATTGGGAAGTGGAAGAGAGGTGTCAATTTAGTTCAGCTCAGTCCTTTATTTAAGTTATGTTATTTGTATCTTTTTTTGTGAAATAAATATGTTATACATAAGAAATATTAAGATATATATTGCTTTGTAAGGGACATTCAGAATTATTATTTCAAGTAAGAGTTTGCTTTCACTCCAAGTAAAATAAAACATTCTTGCACATATGCAATTTTTAAAATTTGTTTTAGACCTCTTTCCTAAACTATTGAGTGAAAAATAGTTTATTTTTATTATTCACAGCAAATCAACCATGAAAAGCCTCAGTCTTTAATATTAAAAATCATGAACAAGTTGCTTTCACTTGCCGGGTGACTTTTATCCAGAGCAACAAAATCTAATGGTGTAAGGGCTCAGTAGGTAGGGAAAAAACTAAGAGACTGGTGAGAACTTTCAACCTCAAATTTAAAAAGAAAAGCCAACACTACAATTTTTTGCATAGAAAGATTTGCATATGAATTGATATTTTAAAAATTGCTTTTGCTAAGGGATAAATAGAAAATGTGAAAGGTTAAATAATTTATCTTGGTAATTTAATTTATAAAGACAGCTCTGTAGTTGATTCAATTTCCCTGAAGTTTCATGCCTCAAAACAGATTATATGTTTGTGTGTGTGTATATATATATACAGACATATATACATATATATATAGATCTCAACACAATCTAAAGCTTAAATGTATGTAATTAGCATATATAATAATGATGATGAACTGATGCTTTTTCAAAAATGCCTAGGGCGTGTGCGCACACACACACACACACACACAAAACCTAAGAAGTCCAAGTAGCCAGAGAAATAAATTCACTGAGGAGCCAAGAGGTGACTGGAAAAAAAAAAAAAAGAAAGGAAAAAATCCCCACAAAAAAACAACAACAACAAAGAAAACCAAAACCCAAAGCAAAATTCACACAAAAATGAAAACCAGCAACATAAACAAATACAAGCTTTCTTATAGGAAGTTTTCCTAAAATATCTAAAGTCATGGGGAAGATTGTGTCTTCTCTGTACTGAGATCACTTATCAGACTTGGGCCTTGCAGTTCTCAGTGTCATCATTTCAAACACTGATGAGTTTTACCACACAGTTGGAGATGTAGCAAGAAGGGTTGTAAGATACTGTTCTTAGTGGGTTAGAATATCCCTGACCAAATCCTCCAATCTGCATTAGCTTCAATTCAATATTAACAACATTTATCAGACATTTATTTTCTAAATGTTCTGTCATGGAGAAATAGGTAGTTTGGAGAAGTTTGTTGATCCCAATAGTTTTTGATAGTATCATGCTCCTTATATAATACTGTCTGATACATTTAATCACGTGGAAGTATCAGAGGAAAACAAAATATCAATAAGAATGACATATTCATGGTGTAGATGTAACTGGGCCATTTTGGAGCTTAGGATGAGTTAAGAAAAGATACATATAACCGAGGTAGAATATGAGTGTGAATATAGAAGAAGAGTCAGGAAGACCTGAGCTCAAAATAAGCAGTGGCTTCTGAGAGTGTTGAATATAGGTGGTTCTTCAGGCTGTGTTTGCAGTGGGGGGATAAACAGAGAAGGGAGGTCAACCTGCTTGAGACAGGGGCTCTTATTTTCATAGAAGTCAAAAGAGAAAGGATCCTGTCCTATTCTAATTTTTCTTCTATTACCATCAAATTTCTTCTGTTATCATCTAAATATAGAAAAGAGAGAATTAAATATTGAAATCAGATATTTCTTTAGGCATCAGAAAGACAACATAAAGAGGCATGCAGTATATATAAAAATGAGGAGAGTGTGGAACTATAGAAAACTGGAGAGCACATCCTTATTTATAGAGTTTTATACTCCACTATAAAAAAATTTTAAATACCTTGTGTAGGGAAAATGGTGCTCACCAACTGCTCTTTTTTTCTGCTAACCTTTATATCAAAAGTCCTAGAAATACTTGTTGGCTTCTGTTTCTAGTATTGCAGTATATAGATGCCCTGGAAGAAAAAATATCTCTCACTACATAAGACCCATGAATACGGAATATATTATGACAAACATCTTTTTAAAAAAATGTGTTTGGTTGGTTGATTTGGTTTCTCTATTTTTGTTTTTGTTTTGTTTTGTTTGAGTCACACCTTACTGCTCAAGAAAATAGGAGAAATCTCGGTGGTCAAGATGAAACCAGAGGTAAGTCAGTATAGACGTGAAGTTAGTCTGAAGCCTATGCAGACACTGATAACTAAGAGAGTGTGTTAATGTTGTTCAGGCAGCAGGAAACATTACTGTCCCTTGCGAAAAAGGAAATTGCGATACTCACCTGAAACCAGAACCCATTCAATGAGATTCTCAGTGAAAGAGTAAGATGGAAAAATGATCATATTGTAAAAGACAGCATCCTTCAACTATCTAAAATGGGCCACGTGTTCAAAAATATGTCATTTGAGAATATAGAAGCATTTACCTGCCCTTACATAAATTTGAGATTTGCATTAATCTTTGTGTCATCACAGATAGATAGCCCCCCAAAAAATGTTAAAGGGAAGTGGTCCACAAAAGAAAAGTGTGATGCTCAACTATACGAATGAACTGAAATAGCAGAATAAGGGTCTTGAATATAGACATGTTGTTTATGTGTCTGACATTGTAAGAAGGATGAACAGGTCAATAAATGCTGCTGGGATGATAATACAACATGATTGGATTCTTGCCTCATACCATGCAGACAATTTAATTACAGGTGCATTAAATATTAGCTATGACAAGGAAACCTGAAACTTTTAGAATACAAAATGCAATACCATATTGATAACTTCTGTAAAGGATTTATTAACACAGAAGACTCAAATTGTAATGGAAAGTTGGTAAGTTGACTATATTTAAAATAAAAATTTATTTAATGGCAACAAGAAAAATGAAAGTATAACTATATCTTATAAAAAGATAATTGTAATATATTTAACCAGCTTTTATTAGTATAAATTATATAGTATATATAAACATTAAAAACCATAATATAAAGACAAAAACTTATAAGAAATATATGCAAAAGAAAATAACAGACAATCCACAAAAGAGGCTACCTGAATTGCCAATAATATTTGTATAAATGATCAGCTTCACTATTAAACAAAAGGTTGTTAATTGGAAAGTGTAAAAATGTATCCTTTCATACCCATTAAACAAAGATATTTTTAATCTGTAAAAATAACAAGAATTGCCAAAAATGTGCAACAATGTAACTGCTATACTGTACTAGAAGAAATGTAAATTGGTTCAGTCAACCTGGGAAGAAACAAGAAGATATGAAGATTTGTATATCCTATGACCCAATAATCAAAATAGATAGCCTAGGGAAAAGCTCATATATGTGAACAAGCTGACATTTACAAAAAAAAAAATCTTTTGTATATTAAGAAACAATAAAAATACCAATCAACAAAAGAACTGATAAAAACTGTGGTATATTTTATACAGTAACAATTAACATTAATAAAATAGAACTACACTTATCAATTTTGGTTCATTTTATATATATTTGACTAGAATATATTTGAATGGAAGAAAATTTTCAAGAATATATACAATATGTTCACTTTGTACACAATATAAAAGAATGCATGAAAGACTTTCTTTTTTTTAAGTTCTATGTGTCACAAAATAGAAATCAAAGCACAGGAGTGGTTTAGAAGTCATAAATTATACCACTGTGGAGTATACAGGGTGGAGTAAAATGCAAACAATGAAGGCTATTGAGGAGTTCTGTTAAGTTTTAATGTTACTAAATTTGGTTTACCAAACTTCAAACTCTTTAGTGCCAGTCTGTGAATTTGTTTCTAAAAATTTTTTTGCCTTGTTTTTAGATCTGGATACTTCTTTAGGTTTCTTTTATAATTTCCATTTCTTTTTATAGTACGTACATGTTGTCATTTAAATCCTTGAATGTATTTGTAAAGGATTTTTAAAAAGTATTTTTAAAAAGTATTTTTCTTTTAATTCCATCTACTACGGCATGGCTCTTTTGAAGGTACTAAGTGCCAAAGATGGTTAATGGGATCTTTCCACTTTGGTGGAATCTCTGTATCATATTCATCAGACAAGCATCTATTTTTAAGTTGCCTAAATAACAAATATTGTCAAAAATATGCAGCAATACAAATTTTATATTCTCTCAGTGGAAATGTAAGTCAGTTTGCTCTAAAAATTGGTCAGTTTATAGCTCCCTGATAGTTGTTTTTTCCCCCAGTAATTGTTATTTGCTTAGCCCTGTATAGTTGACTCAAACATGTACACTTTAGTAGTCAAGCAAAAAGTTATGAGGAACTCTAAACACACTTCTGAAGCCCTGATAATGTGCCATGTAACTTTACTCAACTCTATTATCTGTCTCCTCAATTCAGCAAGACCTCCATACTTGCTTCTTCATGGTCTTGAAAGAAAGGGCAAACCAGAAACCAGTGGAATAACAGGGCTCACTTAATTTGTTTGCCATGATGTGGGCAGGGATCAGAGGCGTGCTGTCTGGTATATACACTGTCTGAAAACAATCATTTCATGTATTTTAAGTGGTCATTTAGAGTAGGCGGACAAGTCTAATACCATTCACTCCATCATGGCTGCTCATTGCTTTGAAAATAAATATCCTGATGTCATCTAAACACCTATTGAATAAAAAGAATGCAGTCTAAAGAATACAGACATTTTAGAATTGACTTAGTATTTAATGCAAGATATATATCTATCCCCAATTGCATGGAAAACATAAAGTAAGACAGCAAAAACTCCACAAAGGAATTTGTAGGTAATTAGAAAGGATTAGATAATAATAAAGTATATTAAGTACACTACATAATCCCCAAATAGATAAAGTTACACTAAATCATATGTGTAAATATGTTTGTTGACCTAGATTTTCTTAATTAAAAAAAGACTGCACTGTCTCCTGCTTCTGAAGCAAATAAATTTGTAAACCTCTTGAGCAAGAATTTCACTTGATTTTTATTTATGTCAGCTTCACATTTGTCAAAAAAATCACAATAAACTCATCTCGATGGGATTCAGCTGAAAGAGTTTTGGTATCTTCCTGAAACCCCATCTGATTTTAATAACAGTACACATATGAAGCCTATATTTGAATTTTCTTTGAAAGTTTCAAGATTATTTACCTTTTTAAAAGATCATTTCCAAAATTTCATTAGGAACTCTGGCCTTTGATCCTAATTCTTTGATATTATTAGTTTTACTGGATAAGACTAGTAGACTGGAGGAGATCAGCAAGAAAGAGTATAGTCAAAGCTTGAATCGGGGTACAAATATACTTTAACATGGTGATGACACAGTCACAACTAATATTTATTAAGTGCATATATGTTTCAGGGACTCTTCTGACTTTTTTATGCATTTTCTTCAATTCTTGCTATCTACCTTTGAGGTAACCACTATTTCTATCTCTATTTTATTGGTGAAGTTACAGACTTAGAAAGGTGAATATTTTTGTCAAAAATATAAGACTAGGCAAAATTAGGAATCACGCCCTAACAGGCTAATTTCAGATGCTGTCTTTTGTATGAACTAGATATCACCACCCAGTTCACCACCAAGAAATGTCTAGTAACATTTGCCATGGTAAATGTATCTATTAAATTCTGTGAGAAAGTTAAGATTGGAGTAAGCAGATCATTTAGTGTTTTGGGGTCAACCTAACCATAATTTTCTTGCTTCTTCCCCTTGATTTCAAAGATAAAATCTTACTCTCCAATATGGATGCCTATTTAGGAATTTCTAGGAACTCTCCAGTGTACTTGGGATTTTTTCCATCTAAAAAGAAAGGGAGCCATTAAAATATCCTCAAATAAGATTGCAGTAGAGCATAGTTATTTGAATTTGTGTACTTCATCCATACAAATAATAATTTGATTAGTATAGATTAAATTGATAATAAGTATACTTTTTCCATTTATAAGCATGCTTTAAAGAGTTCCTTTGGAAAGAAAATACAATTATTAAACCAAATAAATGAATTTCAACAGTGAAGTGCACATTTAGATTTGTGAAATAATCTCATATAATTACACTTTTATCTATTTAATAAATATTTGAAATCTTTAAATATGTTAAAGCTTTCCATACTTATTTTCCCTGTTAGTGAAGATGCTGCGTAGCATCAAAAACATATGTATATATATATATATATATATCTTTAAAGTTTAGTACTTTTATATTTGTATTTTAGTAGATTAATGTTGGAGGTGGTCATTCAGGGAACAGTGACCACTGGTTGACCTGAGACCTGGACCTGCACGATCAGAGGCTCTTTAACTGCTGCCCTGTCCTTGGAGTATATGTTCAGCCCAGCAGTTCCACAGCCAGAGTTGTTTTTAATCTTGCAACTTGGGAAAGCAGTGTGTTACTTAGACCATATGGATGCATACATGCTGGAACCCTGTTAAGACCTGTATTTGAACTTCTAAGATTCTGTCCAGAGGGTATGCAGATCTATACATCTTGCAGTCATCCAAGACAAGCCTCACAGGGGCAAGTTCCCTTGCTTGTTAAATCATCCACCTCCCAATCTAGAGTGGCCTGCTTCTTTCTTTGGTCTCCCCCCGCTCTCTGGGTGAGGCCTGTGTTCACATTTCACCCAGAAAGCCCCCAAGCTGGCTGGCTAACCAACAATTACTATTTTAGCATTTAATTTAGTTATTTTTAGTATTTTCCTTCTTTAATTTTTTAATAGAAAAAAAATGAAGCCATCTGGGTCTAGAATGTTCTTTCTCAGAAATTGCTTAACTACTCATTATTTAATACAGATAAGGTTTTCAGGTTAGTAACTTCTTGTTGAGTGTGCTTTGGTATCATCACTCTCCTTTGTCATATAGGTATTTTCTCACTATCACTCTCTGGTACGTCTTGCAAAAGTTGATACTGGTCTTTTAAAAAAAACAACTTTTGGCTATTTTCATTTTCTTTATTTCCTATTTTTTTGTTTTATTCATAATCCTCATTTTTAATTTATTCTGCTCATTTTATGTTTAATTTGCCCCTTTTATCCAATTTTTAATTTGGAAATTTAAGTAACTTAAAACCTTTCTTATATGCACTTTAATGTCCATTCATACCTAGTTTATATGAATGGAGACAAATTTTGCACAAAGTATTCATAAATTTTTATATGTTTTTGTGCTATTTATCATTTGGTTCACAATAGATTTCAGTTTCTCTTTGGTTCCTTCTTTTGTCCAACTGTTATTTAGATGTTTAATTTCTAAATATTTGGAGAGTTTCTTAAAATCTTTTTATTATTTCTTTTAATTTAATTCCATTGTGATCAGAAGAGATTCTGTGTATAGATTTAATCCTTTTGATGAGGAATCCTTGTACAGTTGAGTGTTGTTCATGCATTCTATACTTTTTTCTTCTGTGAATTAGTTGTTGAGAGTCTGATATAAAATGCTCAGATACAACCAGATTTGTGTGATTTGTGTATTTCTTTTAATTTCTTTGCTCAATTAAACTTTGCTTTAGGTATTCAAAAGTGCTATTTTAGGAACAGAAACATGTAAGATTGCTATCTTTTTGATGAATTAATTCCACTACTGATAAAAATTATTCCTCTTCATTTGGTAATATTTTTAGCTATAAAAATGCATTGGTATGTAAATAAGCAATCAATCTATGTTTTTATTATTGTTAACATGGTATTTCTTTTCCAATCTTTTTACTTATATCTAATTATAATGTTATATTTAAAGTAGATTTTCCTTTAGTGTATTTCTCACATTTAACTGAAGTGTTTAAACTATTTTTATTTAAGGTGGCTATAAATTTATGTGGATTTCAATATACTATACTGTTATTTATTTCTATTATTTTCATATGTTTACCTCCCCTTCATATCTTCTTTTCTGCCATGTGTTGTATTGTATATATTTTAATAATTATATTTTACCTCCTTAATTGATTTATTAGCTATGATAACTCTTTTTTTTCTTTTATGGTTGCTTTAGAGTTTACAGTGTATATCTATAATTTATCACAGTGAAACTTAAAGTAATAATGTACTACTTCATGAAAACAAAACCACCTCACATCAGTGCAATTCCAGTATTTCCTCCTGGAGACTGCTATAATATGGTAATGCACTTTAATAAATTTTATATTGCATCATTATTGTATTTGTTTGAAAGAGTACCTTTAAAGAAATTTTAAAATCAAGATCAAAACATTGCTTTTTATTTACCCATCTTGGGGTAGATAGTTCTTTGTTTGGTGCTCCTAATTCCTTTTCTAGATGTGGCTTTCCATCTGATACTATTTTCATTCTGTCTGCAGGAATTGATTTAACATTTCCATCGTACAGATGCTGGTGATAAGTTCTTCAGCTTTACTATCCCTGGAAAAGTTTTTATTTGCTTTTGAAAGGTATTGTTACATTGACTTTTTTCCAATACTTTAAAGAAACTGCTTCATTGTCTTCAGTCTCCTATTTTTTTTCCAATTGAACTCTATTGTCATTCTTATGTTTGTTTTGCTGTGTGTAGAATATCTTTTTTTTTTCCCCCTCTAGCTATTTCCTACATTTTTACTTTTTTTTCTGGTTTTAAGGAATTCAAAATCATGTGCTTTCTCTGTAATGTCTTCTTCAAGAATGTGCTTAGGATTCCTTGAATTTCTTGGATCTGGAAGTTGATCGTTTCAATAAGATTTCAGAAATTTTTTGATTCACTATCACTTGAAATGTTTTATCAGACCACCATTGCTCTTCTCCCCTTCAGTGACTCCTGTTATACACATATTAGCCTTCTTGAGATTGTTCAGCATTTCACTGATGCTCCCTTTATCCCTTTAATGTCTTTTTTTCTCAGTTTGTTTGGTTAGTTCCACTGTTGTGCTTTCATGTTCACTAGCTTTTTCTTCTGCATTGTCTCATCTGACATTCATATGATCAAGTGCATTTTTCCTATCAGATATTTCGCTTTTTATATCTAGAAGTTCAATTTGAGACTTGTCTTAAATTTCTTTTATCTCCTAATTTATATGCTTACTTTTCTTCCCTCTATCCTCTTGAAAACAGAATAGAATTACAACTGTTTTAATGTCTGTCTAAATATAAAATCTGTGTCATTACTCTGTCATTTTGTAATGATTTATTTATCTTATTAGAGATCAAATTTTCCTGACTCTTTTCATGCTTGGTAATATTTGATCAAGTTCCAGATATTGTGAATTTTTCTTGTTGGGTCTTTGATAATTTCATATCCCTATAAAAATTATGGAGCTTTGTTTTGGGATGCGGTTAAGTTACTTGGAAAAAACTTGGTTTTTTTCCAAGATTTTCTTTTTAAGCTTTATTAGGCAAGAGCGGAACTACCTTAATCTAGGACTGTCTTTGTTCTACTACTAGAGCAGTTCCCTTCTAATTAGTACTCAACCCAGTGTCCAGTGAATTATAAGACCTTTTCCTTTACCTGGTGGGAACATGAAAAAATTCCAGCACTGTGGGATCCCTGGGAATTGTTTTATCTGCTCCTTTTGGATAGGTCTTTTCAGGCCTTGGGTAGTTTCCTAATGTGCATGTGCTGAGCAATGTTCAGCTTTAACATCAAGGGGGGACCTTATGCAGATCTCCAAAGTCTTCATTCTCTCTTTACTACACCCTCTTCTTCAGTACTCTGCCCTGTGAGCTCTGACTACTTTGATCTAGTGGGACTCCCAGATCTGTCTTTTTAACTTAGGGAGACTGCCAGACTTCAAGTGTTTTCTCATTCCTGCACTGCAGTCTAGAAACTTCTAGTCAGTGAACTAGGACAATCATATGCCCCATCTTATTTAAGTCTTCAGTGTTCACTGTCATTTGCTGCTTCATGTTTATTGTCTGAAGTCTATTCTTTCATATATTTTACATTTTTGCTTTCATAGTTGTTAAGGGAAGGAGAGAAAATTAAGTTCTGTTATTCCATCTTGGTCACAAGGAGAAGTTCGTAATTATAACTTTGATTTCTCATAGAAAATACTTTTTCTGAGTTATGTCAAATAAGAGTATCATTTATATTTTTTTGGCAACAAGAAAGGTAATTTTTTTCTTACCTCCTTTAAATGCAGGGAGAGTAATTTTAGCATGTGATGGTTGTCTCAGTTCTACTTTTTCTTTTGTCAATGGCACAAGAACCAGTTTCCTTATTCATGTGGGCTATCTAGCCATAGCCCCAAATACCCTCTAAGTCTATTGGTCTTAATAAGTTACCACACCATGAAGTAGTCTTTTTACCTTTCTGGCTCTGCTTTACTTCTTTAAGACTTGAAGATTTTCTTGTCTTTGTTTAAAGTTTATTGATTTAAAAATATTATTTTATCCAGCATTATATGGGATTGGGTGGGGAAAGAGGAATGCAGTTAGCTCTGTTATAGAGCTAAAATTTTTCACTTCATTTTATTTCATTGAATTACTTTTTATATATGTTAGTTATTTTTATTTATTTTTTTTTTAATTTTTATTTATTTTTATTTTTATTTTTTTTTATTTCCAGCATAACAGTATTCATTATTTTTGCACCACACCCCGTGCTCCATGCAATCCGTGCCCTCTATAATACCCACCACCTGGTACCCCAACCTCCCACCCCCCGTCCCTTCAAAACCCTCAGATTGTTTTTCAGAGTCCATAGTCTCTCATGGTTCACCTCCCCTTCCAATAGTTATTTTTAAATAACATTTTTTTTGAAGATTGATAACCTTAGGTTTCAACCTTAGGTTACATGAAAAATATGTCAACAGGACAACTCACCATTTAGAAATTTGTTAATATGCCTGAGAATTTTTTATATATGGATTAAAAGAGCACACAGGAAGAGGCAGTTTTGTAAAGTTACTTTTGGGAATATGATTGTATTGGAGAACATGAAGTGGAAGAGAAGAAGTAGACAGTAATCCAGGCACAGTGAAAGCAACAAAGGAAAGGGATGAGAATAGAAATGGTAATAAATGTGTGATTCTAACAAAACTAAAGTCGTTGTAGTAGAGTAATCACATTAGGTAAAAGTAGTAGATGCTGCTTGACGTGATTTGCTCTATTTTATGCAGATGTAGGCTAAAAGGCAGAAAACCAAAGACCATGAAATCAGATTATTCAGATTCTAACTCCTTAAGGATCTGAAACTGGCTTAATTAGTACATTTTAAAGCAATAATAATGCCTCTATCCCAAATGGGAAACAAAGCTTAATGATCTTATTATCTGCCTCTTTTTAGCAAGTTGGGTTTCAAATACTTCAAAATGTCTATGAATCTAAGACAGTTTTTTTTTAAAAGTCAGAATAATTATAAAATAATTGGGCAAAGATAAATCTTCCAGAAAAAAAAAAACCATATAATTTAATGAAAGAATCTGTTAAAAACAGAAAAGAATGGGAAAAAATTAATTGGAGCTTAACAAGAACAAATAAAACCTGAAATTGTGACACATTTCACCTCTAGGTAGACACTGACTTGATAGTTGATTTACTTACAAGAACTTCAACATAATTATTTGCACTCCTTCATAAATAGACTTGGAATTTTTACACAGTTAATGTTTTACATGCACAAATAAAATTGCATTCATGTATAATTATGTATCACATAAAAAGAATTAAATGTGTTTGTGATTATAAAAAAGACTGCTTCTTCTGTTTATACCTTTATAAGTTGAATAATTCATGTATTTGTTTCGTCAGTAGGTAGACTGTGAAATATAAAAGATAAGCTTTTTAACTCAAACACAAGTAGGATTGATTCAGGTCTCTAGTAAGTTCATCCTTTCAGTGATTCCCTAATAAAAGAGGAATACCTAAACTTTATCTTCAATATATTCTGACCGCACTTTACCCATGTAACATAATCTCCCCCAACCCCCAGACTAAATCTCCCTCTAATTTAAGTCATCTATATCTTTATCCTGAAGTTCTTTATTTACTCACTGCTTGTTTCCCGCTCTGTTCAACATGAAAATAGAGTCCATCCTTGAAAGACCAGTTTGAATTATATCTCCCTGCTGAAACACTAAAACCTTCCCTCTTTACTCTATTTCTTTTACAATGTTAGACCACACAGCAAAACATTTAATATTATTTATTTTCTCTATTTTTATTTTCTATAAAAAATGTTTAAATCTTCAAATAATTTGTAACTTCTTTGAAACCAGTCATCACAGTCATTCTTCTTCCCTATTTTCCAAAGTACATAGAGGAATAAACAAAAAGTACCTATTCCAAACATAATAGCTTTTTGATTGATTGATTGTCAATCATTAATTGAGATACCATGTTTAGTGTCAGCCCAGGAACATGAGACTCTTAGACAGGTCTTTCCTAGATAATCTCATTTCCACTTTTACTTTCTATTTAGAGGACTGAGGAGATCCATGACTCACATGCCTAACATCTTCAAAGAGTCCTCTGTGTGACTAAGTTTTCTCTCTTTTGAAGGCTCTGGCAAAATTTGTACTTGGCCATTGGTTTTCTTTGCAGAGGTTGTTTTCCTGACAGTATATTTCTTTCTTTCTTTCTTTCTTTTTTTTTTTTTAAGATTATTTATTTATTTATTTGACAGAGAGAGATCACAAATAGGCAGAGAAGCAGGCAGAGAGAGAGAGAGGGAAGCAGGTCCCTTGCTGAGAAGCAAGCCTGATGTGGGACTCGATCCCAGGACTCTAGGATCATGACCTGAGCTGAAGGCAGAGGCTTAAACCACTGAGCCACCCAGGTGCCCAGTATATTTCTTAATTGTAGCATCTTTTGTGATCTAATTAGACGAGCGATTTCCCAAATCATCAAGTCATGATTCCTTTTTGCTTAAGTTGTTCCTTTGATTTATCCTATTTTACTGTAAATAGGACATAGAAAAAAGGCTACACTCAACACTGCTTGGAACTCTCTTCAGCTAAATATCCAAGTTCATTGCTTTCAGTTGTGCTTTCCACCTAACTGTAGGACATGATTTAACTAAATTTCTGCATTTAAATAACAAGTACATCTTTTCCTCTATTTTTCAATAACATACTCTTCAAATATTCCTACTAAATCCTCACAGACAGTGCCTTTAATGATATTTCTACCAACACTCTCTTTGTGATGATTTAATTATTCTCTAGAACAATATAGATTTTCTCTACTTTGCTCCTCATTTTTTTGAATCCTTACTGGCAGAGTTATTAACATCCATATTTCTGCTAATAGGCTGTGGAAGGCAAACAAAGCAATTTCAGTCATGCTCCTCAAGATTCTTCCAGCCTTTACACATTACCCAATTCCAGTGCCATTTTCACATTATTTTATTTATGTGTCACAGAAGCATCCTGTTTCTAGGTACTAAAATTCACATTAATTTCCTAATGTGCCTGTAACAAATAACCTTGAAATTAGTAGCTTAAACAATCCAGATTTATTATTATAAAGTCATGGAGGTCAGAAGTCCAAAAGGGTTTGGAAAGCCTGTGTTCTATCTGGAAGCTCTAGAGTCCATTTCCTTGCCTTTCTCACCTTCTAGAGACTGTTGGCATTCCTTGGCTCATGGTCCATGTTACTTTAACTTCTGCTTCTAGCTTCATATTGTTTTCTCTGCCTCTGTCCCTGCTACCTCCTCCTTTTTCCTTTTTTTTTTTTTAATATTTTATTTATTTATTTGAGAGAGAGAGAGAGAGAGCACACAGGCGCTGTGGAGGGGGGAAGAGGAAGAGGGAGAAACAGACTCCCTGCTGAGCAAGGAGCCCAGTGCAGGACTTGATCCTAAAACCCTGGGATCATGACCTGAACAAAAGGCAGACGCTTGACCAACTGAGCCACCCAAGCACCCTGTGCTGCCTCCTTCTTGTAAGGACCCTTTTGATTACTTTGAATTCACTTAGAGAATTGAGAATAATATCCTAATAACTAAATCCTCAACTTAATCACATAAACATCTTTTTTTTTCCATATAAGGTAACACATTTATAGGTTTCAGGGAGCAGGACATGTATATCAATGGGGAGCCATTATTGATCCTACTACAAACGTGTGACAATATTTAGTTTATTATCTATAAAATTATTTCAAGAATTAAAATGATTTAATATATCTGAAGCACTTAGAAAAATGCTGACATTTCTTATGGGCTAAATAAAGAAAGCATGTTTTTATAAGCAAACTATTTGTAGAAAACCTTGAATAACCAATAATTAAATGATAGCATATATTTTATATATATTTGTATATCCACACTATTGACTGGAGTGTTGAGAAATGAACATGCTAACATGCTGCCTGTGGGATGTGAGATGATTAAAATTTTCTGAAGGTAGGGTAGTGATATAGGGAAATGAATACCTCTAATATCTCTTCTTTTCATATAACCATTTTAAATTTAGTATTATCTTAAGAAAAATGGCTGATTTCCACTAAAAATGTAATTAATGCTGTGCTTTTGGTAAATAAGAAAAAATGGAAACCTTCCTCAATTTCAAACTATAATAGGTTAAATGAATTATCATAGGTTCATATGGGTAATTGCTTTGTATTCATTAACATGTCCTTGAAAAATATTTAATTATATGAGGAAATGCTCATGATATACTTATAGGTGAAAAAAGCTAATCCTCAAAGAAAACAGCAAAATGATTTCAAGTCTACAGGATCTCAAATATTTTTTCTTTGCATTTTTCTAAAATTTTCTAGAATATACATCTAATATTTGCAAAATAGAGATTATTAAAAGTCCATGAATGATCCAAAAACCTTTTTTTAAATTTTTTAAATTATAAATAGAAAAATGAATAAACATGAGTTCAGAATACATTCCAATCAAAGCAAGTAAGACATGGGTCTACACTAATGATTAATAGTGTGGGCTTGGGATTCAAACCACAGATTAAATCTCAGCTCTGATAATTGAGCTGAGTGAATTATTGGAGTTGGGTGAATTATTTTGCCTCTCTTAACCATATTTTCCTAAACTTTAAAATTGATGGAGTAACGTTAGGTATCTCACAGAGTTTTTGTGACTATTATATAAAATAACTCATGTAATTTAGTAGAGTTTGTCACATAAGAGAGTGTTTGTCACATAATAAGAGCTCAAGAAAGTTTAATTATTAACATCATCACCATTGAACAAAACTTATACTTTCCAAGTTCCAATTTCAGTAAACAGAAACAATCTGTAATCAATGCAGTATCCACCCAACAAACATAAGGATCTCTGAGATAAATAAAGTAAGCGATGTTGCTTCTTGCTACCTCCCATATTTCTGGTCCTCTCCTTTTGAACTCCAGATTCCCTTTTCCCTGCTTGGCTTTTTCTCTTTTTTCCCTATGCACATATTGCCTTTAAAATATTAAGTTATTTATTTTGTGGGTCTAATGTTTATTACCTGTCATAAGATTCCCTAGGGCACTGTCTTTAGTTTGTTTTGCTCATTACCATACCCTCAATTGATATTTGCTGAATGAATGGATAAATGAATGGGTCTTAATCTGGCTTACCACTGCAAAATTTGTATATCTTAAGTTCCTATACAGCAGTGAACCTCCAATGAGATCTTACAAAGGACTGCTTCATGTATTAAGGATGAGCTTTCTGTAGTGTAAAATTCACATCATATTTTGTGTCCTGTTGTTTTAGATCTCAGTTATCTGTCAAATAATTTTGGGGCTCCTGGGTGGCTCAGTGGGTTAAGCCGCTGCCTTCGGCTCAGGTCATGATCTCAGGGTCCTGGGATCGAGTCCCGCATCGGGCTCTCTGCTCAGCAGGGAGCCTGCTTCCCCCTCTCTCTCTGCCTGCCTCTCCATCTACTTGTGATTTCTCTCTGTCAAATAAATAAAATTAAAAAAAAAATTCCAAAGTCCTTAAGGAATGAGTTAATGTATTTTAACTGTAAATGGAGAGATAATCATTGGCTGTCAGCTTTTTCTTTCTCTGGACTGAGAGTCAGATTACCTGGACAGACGTACTCTTGGAGCATTCACTGGCTAGATATGGCAAGGTATGTGAGTGATTAAATGCAGGAAGTCTGAGGGAATGGGTGGGCTAATGATTTAAATATACCAGAAAAGATGGAATATAAGACCTTATGTTCTCTTTTTCACCTTCATCATACACCTAGTATGATGGTATTCCACTCTCACCCTTCATCCATTTTAATCAAGAAAATATTATTTTCTTCAGAACATATTTTACTATGTGTTATATAAGCATCCCATTTCTAGGTATTAAAATCCACAACTGTATTAGGATTCCTGCAAGTGCTGAAAGAATCTTTCCTTTTGGTTATTGACAATATTTTTATAATTACTAGCATCTTTATCACCATTCCTTGTATTTTAATTCTTCATTTGTAATTTGGGGTTTTTTTGTTGTGGTTGTTATGGTTGTTGTTTTTGGAAGAATATTTCAAATTTAAAGAGTACTGAAGAGAGTGAAGAGCCCTAAAAACAACTGAGGTTTTCTGTTGAAAGCATTTCTCTGAACACCTGTGAACTGTTGAATTTAATTGGGCTACAGCTGGAACACGCCTTGGAGAGGAGGGAGCAACCTTGCATTGCTAAGCAAGCATGCATTAACATCACTCTGACTTTCCCCTAACAGGCAAGAGGGCAGAGTGGTCACGAATGACGCAGATGAGATTATGACATTCATCTTCTCTTCTTGACCCTTTATCCACATCTGTTTTCAAGATAGGGTCAGGGAAAGGTTTAAATGACTGATACTGTTTAATAGGTTAACTCTACCAGTGGTATTACTGTTTTATTAAAGCCATTACCCTAAACTGAAATAATAGGAAGGAAATTATGGAATCCCAGGAAGCAGTCTAGAGGAGTCAGGAAGGGATGATAGGTAGTTACAAAATATGGCTGGCACATGTTAAGTGCTTGGTAATTGGGGACTAGTGTTTTGCACGAGGATGTACTTTTTTACAAGAGGTGAATTTTTTTCCAATATTGGAAAGTAGAGAAAGAAGAGGAGTCATACTTAAGAATTCCATGAAGAGGGTTGGCCAGCCTGATAAAAAGGGTCATTTTCTGAGGATTCAATTGTCACAAGCCAGTCTCTGCATCTTATATGGAGATGCAAATTGAGAATGAGTTTTCTTCTATTCTTATTTTCTAACAGTTTTAAACATCAAATCAGATTAAGAAGCTGAAAACACTTCATAAAAAGTAAATGTATAATATGCAGGTTCCAGAATTTTTGAAAAGGGTGGTGTTGGAATTAAACAAAGGTTCTATAGCAGTGTCAGGATTAGTTCTGTTCCACAAAAACTAAAATTGTACTGACATTTTTGCCCATAAAAGATGTTCATATTTCTTAAAAAGAAATAAAACTTTTCTAAGTCATTTTTTCTTATATGGATTCTTTGCTCGAGTCAAGTTAGTCTTCCTGTCTGTCTTTTAAAAATGCTTTATTTCTTCCTTCTTTCATATTTTATTTAGGCTATTTTTTCTTTTCCTGAACTGTACATATCCTTTACCTTATGTAAGCAAAATAGGTCATAAAATGAAGGATTTATGGTGGTTTTCTTAAGTAAAGATTAATGCCTAATTGTCTAAAAGATTTTTGGATATTTGGGTATTATTATACTCCGTGTGTGTGCATGTTTTTATATATGTGTGTGTGTCTGTGTCTGTGTGTGTGTATACATACATACACACAAATAAGTATTTGATGGTGCTAATTTTCTGGCAACTTGTCAAAATGTTCCTTAACCAAATAAGTTAAGTGTGACTGCATAGGACATAGTACACAAACAGGAAAATATACCTTGAAATGTTATGAAAGATGATAGTCTCCTACTAGTTGACCTTTTGATGCAGGATTCTCAGATACTGTGCTGAGGTAAGGTCTCCAGAGAAGTCATATCAGGTGAGCTACTTACTGCTTAGAATTTAACCCCAACTGCATTTAATGATAGAATAATGATCTTAACTATAGCATAAATAGTTGAGAGAATTTAACAATGGTAAGCAGTGTGTGGTAAAACAATGGATTGGGATTAGGCCAGATGGACAATGGATGTCCAGAAAGGTGAAACATAAAGCCATTGACCTCATCCCCAGAGCTTGCAAGCTTTCAGTTTTATCTAGCAGAAGTATGGAGCTGTGAGCCTTCTAACAGATGACTCATTTTATCAAGATATGCAAAGGATTCAGGAGCCAATATTGCTCAAATTATCCTAAGTCATTGCTGAATGAAAAGGACAGACATTTCCATAGACATTTCCACTAGGTAATTATGCCAAAAGGTTAACACTTAGGTACAGAGAGCAGCAAAAAAACAACATAAATATGTATGATGATCCTGAAAGGTAGAATATAATCATGAAAGGAAGGACAATAGTCAGAGATGTGAAATTAATTAAATAATATCAATTAAGGGATGTTTTTAAGTGAACCATGGTAAATATTTTAGTACTGACTTGAGATTAATAACTAAGGTTTACTAGATACTTGGTAATAAATAGGGCATAAAGCATGTGTTACACAATAATAATAATACTGAAATTCCCTGAAGTAATGAAGGAAAGATTCTGAATTTTGGAGGGATATAAGGTAAAACTGATAAATATATGACTAGTAAGACATATTGTGGTTAAGATATTTACCCAAAGAAGCAAGAAGTATCAGGAAATTGCATGAAAAGAAAGCAACAGACAAGTGATAGGATTTCAGCTGACCTCAGATACTTCATGTCAATGTTCAAATTGTAGGATAAAGATAGGAAATAATCTCATTGAGGGGAGACGGGGAAAAGTTGCTCACTGAAACAATGTTAAAAGTGATTTTAGACTCTGAGACTAAAGGCTAAACATACTGTATATAAGTACTTCAACTAGTAAGGATGTTGCCCTGTGAGGTAGAGGTTAATAAATACAAAATCACTATACATTTATACTGTAATTATTTGCATTAAGAAAATGAATGATGGCTAGTGAGATCCAGGTTTCTCATTCTTAGAGTGAGAGGTTACAATTAACCAACATGGAATGGCTAGAATGACCTGTGTGGCACTTGATTACAGTTAGAGACCTCAGTCTGAATTAAAGTTTTATACACATATAGAAATATTTATAGATATGTTAACATACACAGTTTGGTTTATCACTATGATTTGGAAGGGTCAATAATAATGACACTTCAGAAATAGTGAGCACATACAGTATCGAGATCTTAATTTTTTTTTTTTTTTTAAATAGAGACTGGGTGTGGAGGGACAGAGGGAGAGGGAGAAAGGGAATCTGAAGCAGGTTCCACACTCAGCATGGAGCCCAATGCAGGGCTCAATCTCACAACCCTGAGATCTTGACATGGGTCAAATTAAGAATTGGACACTTAACTAACTGAGTTACCTAGGTGCCCTTAGATCTTGATTTTTAATAGTATTCTCTAATAAAAGGACCATGGTTTCTTGGAGATTTTACTGGTTCTAAGACTGGGTCATAGAATATACAAGATGATCCTATAATACCTGCAGTGCCAGAAAGTAAGAGAGAGAAAGCTAAGGGGGGAAAAAAAAAAAGGAGTGATAAAAGCAAAACAGACACATGTTGACAGGGGCATGTCAAGGAAGTCAACTGAAAGAGCTCCCAAGCTAGAACAATTTGAGGAACAAAATAAAATAATATCATATTAAAACTCAAAATATAAGACAATTCTGCATGAGCATATATGGACATAAGAAATGATTGAATAAAGACGACAATGACAAATCTTCCATGTAGTATTCCAGATAACTTATGTAGATATTTCACTTTTAAGGAGCAAAACTAACTTCCAATGCCTTAGTTGAGGCTATATATGGTGACTGACAACCAAAGGGATGAGTATGGAAATGGAGGGGAAAAACTAATTTTACAGTAAAGAAATCTGACAAACACTATCTCAGCTTGAAGGTTAAAGTAAAAAATAAGTCATATTGATAATATCTATCCTTGGTATGATGTAATGAAAATGGCACTTTACCTCTGTAGTTTCCTTTCCAGAAACACATTACTCATTCTAATGATGAGAAAAATAGAGAAATTCCCAACTGCAAAGCCAACAATATTGGGATAAGTTCTTCTCATGCTTCCATCTTTCTTTCTCTTCTACCTTTTTTTTTTTCTATTTTTATCCATCCCATCATCAGATTGGGCTCCTTCAGATAAGCCCAAATCCTATTTTAAGATCAATTGATTAGCAAACTTTATTTCATCTACTACATATACCTTCTTGCCATGTAAGGTAACATAGCCACAGGATTTAGGACACAATTGTCTTTGGGAGACCATTCTACTACCTAATATGCAAGGAGTCAGTCAATTCTATTCAAAACTAAAATACGTATTTTAGCTATGTTCTGCAATACTTTTCTTAAACTTAGGAATAGGCTTTAGAATACAATAAGCTAAAGGATGTTTGACCAAGGTTTTTATCACCCAATTGAACTAAACTATGAAAATAATTAGAATATAAAGTAAAGTTGAGATGTCTAACTCTACATGATCTATGCACAGAATTATTCATTTTTAAATTTCCAGACTGTAGTATTATTCAGTTTTATGACTTAGGGGTAGGTTGTGAGAAAGGGTGATGCATATATATATAAAGGGTGATTCCAACTATGAACTGACTTAATGCAAGGAAGAGATTTTATAGAATATGCAGATGTAGAGGACAGGTAAACACAGGGACCAAAAACCTATGTTCTAATACCCCACATTTTCTTACATCTGGACAGAACAATAACCTGATGGCTTGGCTAAGCAAGGCATAATAAATGGAGGGCAATGTGGAATGATGTCCATTTAAAAAATATGTTACCTTGCTATTATTTCTTTTCTAATGTTTCCTCTCCATTATTTACTTCTTGAAGATCAGAAAATTGACTCAAAGAGAGGAAGTGGTTTGTTGAAATTACCTAGCCTTGTGGTCAATCTGGGAATAAAGTTGAGTCTCTTAATTTTGTATTGTGTATATTTTCCTTGAACAGTTAGGTCCTCTGGAGGTGCATTTAAGATTATGTGTGATCTCTGCCATTAATGTGTTTTGCCCCAAACCAGGCTTGAGACAGCTAAAAGGCAGAAATAAGGCAAATAATGGAAATTTAAAGGGAAAAAAATAATAAATAGAGGAAAAAGGCTTGCAGAGAAGGTTTAATGCATTTTTGCTTAGAAATGCATTTGAGAGCAAGAAGCCTGTAAATAGAGTTCAGGAACTCTTAGAATTTTATTGAAAAGTGATATTATATGTAAGATATTCACTATTTGGGAGTGAGGACACTCTTGAACCAAAATGAAATCACATTTGTGTTGGTCCAAAAAGAAATATGAGTTGAGAAATCACATGGTCCTTTTGCACAGTTTCCCCATGAAAAGTATATGAAAAAAGGAAACAGAGGGGCAGAAACAGGGAGGGAAGAAGGGAAAGAACATCCTATTCATTTCAAGAAAAGAGGCTCCAACAGAACCAAGAGATGTAGCCAAAATATTGCCTGTCATGTTGAAGACACTGATTCTGATTTTGGAGACAGGATTGAGGAAAAGCAATTTAGATTTGGAAATGAGTATAGAAAGTAATTGCTGCACAAATATCACCAGAGCAAACCCACCATAGAGACTAATACAAGTTTAGTATGCAGACCACTAAGAGAGAAGCCCGAGGCTAACCAGTGAAGAGACAGATGCCAAGGTCCTGTAACAACTCAGCATAAGCTCTAAAATGGGAACTCTTGATTTGTAGAGGGGAGTCAAGATGGCAGAGAAGTAGCAGGCTGAGATGACATCAGGTAGCAGGAGATCAGCTAGATAGCTTATCAAACCACTGTGAACACCTACAAATCCAATAGGAGATCAAAGAGAAGAGCAACAATTCTAGAAACAGAAAACCAATCACTTTCTGAAAGGTAGGACCTGCGGAGAAGTGAATCCAAAGCGACAGGATGATAGACCGTGGTGGGAGGGGCCGACTCCCAGCAAGTGGTGGAACAACGGAGCACAAAATCAGGATTTAAAAGTCTAGTCCACTGAGGGACATTGTTCCAGAGGCTAAATTGGGGTGAAGCCCATGCAAGGTAAGCATGGCCCCAGGTCCCGCAGGGTCACAGAAGGATCAGGGGTGTATGAGTGTCACAGAGCTCGCAGGTATTAGGGCGGGGAAGCTAGCTACAGAGACAGAGCAGAGGAGTGAACTCTCAACTCAGGGTTACCTTAAACGGGTCACAGGCTCGGTGAGCTTGGAGCGTGGCCAGAGACCAGGGAGATGGGAGTGATTGAGCACTCTTCTCTGAGGGCTCACTGAGGAGTGGGGCCCCAAGATCTCAGCTCCTCTGGGCCGGAGATTGGGAGGCCGCCTTTTCATTCCTATCCTCCGGAACTCTACGGAAAGCATTCAGGGAACAAAATCTCCCAAAACCGAACCTAAACCAATTACTTAGCATGGCCCCTAGTAAGGGCAGGGCAATTCTGCCTCAGGCAAAGACACCTGAGAATCACTACAACAGGTCCCTCCCCCAGAAGATCAACAAGAAATCCAGCCAAGCACAAGTTCACTTACCAAGGAGAACAGCGGAATTCCAGAGGAAGAGAAAGCAAAGCACTGAAATCAAGGCTTTCTCCCCATGAATCTTTAGTCGTGCAAAGTTAATTAATTTTTAAATTTTTTTTCTTCTAATTTTGTTAACTTTTACCCTTCCCTCTTTTAATGTTTTCTTTTTAAGATTTTATTTATTTATTTATTTGACAGACAGAGATCACAGTAGGCAGAGAGGCAGAGAGAGAGGAAGGAAGCAGGCTCCCTGCTGAGCAGAGAGCCCAATGTGGGGCTCGATCCCAGGACCCTGGAATCATGACCTGAGCTGAAGGCAGAGGCTTTAACCCACTGAGCCACCGAGGCGCCCCATCTATTTTAATTTTTTAACTAGTTTATCTTGATACCTTTCAAAAAAAATCTTTTTTGAACCTTTATTATTATACTCATATTTTATCCTTCACTGTTTCTAACTTTTTTTTTTTTGTATACACATAGGATTTTTTCTTCTAAAAAATTTGGGGTACAACTTCTAATAGATCAAAATACACCCTAAATCTAGGACCCAGCTTGATCTAATCTCCAGCCTGAGCAAATGCTCTCCACTTTTTTTTTTCTTTATTCTCCCAACCAACTTACCTTATCAACTCTTTTGTTAGAAATTAAAGAAAAAAAATTTTTTTCATCTTTATAGTCATATTCCATCCATTCATTTTGTTTACCCTTATATATGTTTTTCATTCTTTAAAATTTTGGGAGGTAGTTTCTTCTAAGGACCAAAATACTCCCAAAATTAAATAGGTGAACCTGTTCTAGTCACCAGTCTAATATATATATATATTTTATTTCTTTATTTGTTTTCTTTTAAAAATTGTTTTTTCCTGAACTCCTTTTACCCCCTTTCTCCCCACCATGATTTGGGGTCTCTTCTGATTTGGTTAAAGCTCATTTTCCTGGGGTCTTTGCCACCCTTATAGTATTTCATTTGCTCTTTTTTATATTCTTAACTGGACAAAATGACAAGGCAGAAAAACTCACCCCAAAAATAAAGAACAAGAGGCAGTACCAAAGGCAGTACCAAAAAGAACAAGAGGCAGTACCAAGAGGCAGTATCTAATCAATACACAGATTGGTAATAGGTCAGATCTAGAGTTCAGAATGATGATTCTCAAGATTCTAACCGGGCTTGAAAAAGACATTGAAGTTATTAGAGAAACTCTGTCCAGAGAAATAAAAACCTTTTCTGGAGAAATAAAAGAACTAAAATCTAACCAAGTTGAAATCAAAAAAGCTATTAATGGGTGCAATAAAAAATGGAGGCTCTTACTTCCAGGATAAATGAGGCAGAAGAAAGAATTAGGGATATAGAAGACCAAATGACAGAGAGTAAAGAAGCTGAGCTAAAGAGAAACAAACAACTACTGGACCACGAGGGGAGAAATAGAGAGATAAGGGATATCATAAGACAAAACAACATTAGAATAATTGGGATTCCAGAAGAAGAAAGAGAGAGAGGAGCAGAAGCTATATTGGAGAGAATTATTGTAGAGAATTTCCCTAATATGGCAAAGGGAACAAGCATCAAAATCCAGGAGGTGCAGAGAACCTCAATAAGAATAGGTCCACACCTCGTCCCCTAATAGTAAAATTTACAAGTCTTAGTGACAAAGAGAAAATCCTGAAAACAGCCCGGGACAAGAAGTCTGTAACATACAATGGTAAAAATATTAGATTAGTAGCAGACTTAACCACGGAGACCTGGCAGGCCAGAAAGAACCGACATGACATATTCAGAGCACTTAGCGAGAAAACATGCAGCCAAGAATTCTATAGCCAGCTAGGCTATCATTGAAAATAGAAGGAGATATAAAAAGCTTCCCGAAAGAAATTGCAAACACCAAAGCAGCTCTACAGGAAATTTTGAAAGGAGCCCTCTAAGCAAAGAGAGAACCTAAAAGTAGTCAATCAGAAAGGAATAGAGACAATGAACAGTAACAGTCACCTTACAGGCAATACAGTGGCACTTAATTCATATCTTTCAATAGTTACCCTGAATGTAAATGGGCTAAATGCCTCAATCAAGAGACACAGGGTATCAGAATGGATAAAAAAACAAAACCCATCAATATGCTGCCTACAAGAAACTCATTTAGATCTGAAGACACCTCCAGATTTAAAGCGAGGGGGTGGAAAACAATTTACTCTGCCAATGGACATCAGAAGAAAGCTGGGGCGGCAATCCTTCTATCAGCTCAATTAGATTTTAAGCCAAAGACTATAATAAGAGATGAGGAAGGACATTATATCAAACTCAAAGGGTCTCTCAAACAAGATGTAACAGTTTTAAATATCTGTGCCCCTAACATGGGAACAGCCAACTATGTAAACCAATAAGAACAAAATCAAAGAAACACATTGGCAATAATACAATAATAGTAGGTGACTTTAACACTCCCCTTACTAAAATGGACACATTATCCAAGCAAAAGATCAACAAGGAAATAAAGGCCTTAAATGACACACTGGACCAGCTAGACATCACAGATATATTCAGAATATTCCATCCCAAAGCAAGAGAATACACATTCTTCTCTAGTGCACATGGAACATTCTCCAGAATAGATCACATCCTGGGTCATAAATCAGGTCTCAACTGGTATCAAAGGATTGGGATCATTCCCTGCATATTTTCAGACCACAATGCTCTGAAACTAGAACTCAATCACAATAGGAAATTTGGAAAGAACACAAATACATGGAGACTAAACAGCATACTTCTAAAGAATGAATGGGTCAACTAGGAAATTAAAGAAGAATTGAAAAAATTCATGGAAACAAATGATAATGAAAACACAACAGTTCAAAATCTGTGGGACACAGCAAAGGCAGTCATGAGAGGAACGTATATAGCCATACAAGCCTTTCTCAAGAAACAAGGTCTCAAATACACAACCTAACCCTACACCTAAAGGAGCTGCAGAAAAAACAACAAAGAAAGCCTAAACCCAGCAGGAGAAGATAAATAATAATGATCAGAGCAGAAATCAATGAAATAGAAACAAAAAGAAAAACAATAAAATAAATCAACGAAACTAGGAGCTGGTTCTTTGAAAGAATTAATAAGATTGATAAGCTCCCGGCCAGACTTATCAAAAAGAAAAGAGAAAGGACCCAAAATAATACAATCACGAATGAAAGAGGAGAGATCACAACCAACACAAAAGAAATACAAACAATTATAAGAACATACTATGAGCAACTCTACGCCAACACATTTGACAATCTGGAAGAAATGGATGCATTCCTAGAGACATATAAACTACCACAACTGAACCAGAAAGAAATAGAAAACCTGAACAGACCCATAACCAGTAAGGAGATTGAAACCCAGTCATCAAAAAATCTCCAAACAAACAAAAGCCCAGGGCCAGATGGCTTCCCAGGGGAATTCTACCAAACTTTTAAAGAAGAATTAATTCCTATTCTCCTGAAACTGTTTCAAAAACTAGAAATGGAAGAAAAACTTCCAAACTTATTTTACGAGGCCAGCATCACCTTGATTCCCAAACCAGACAAGGATCCCATCAAAAAAGAGAAAAAGAGAATTACAGACCAATATCCTTGATGAACACAGATGGGAAAATTCTCACCAAAATACTAGCCAATAGGATCCAACAGTACATTAAAAGGATTATTCACCACAACCAAGTGGGATTTATTCCAGGTCTGCAAGGTTGGTTCAACATTCGCAAATCAATCAATGTGATACAACACATTAATAAAAGAAAGAACAAGAACCATATGATACTCTCAATAGATGCTGGAAAAGCATTTGACAAAGTACAGCATCCCTTCCTAATCAAAACTCTTCAAAGTGTAGGGATAGAGGGCACATACATCAATATTATCAAAGCTGTCTATGAAAAACCCACCACAAATATTCTCAATGGAGAAAAACTGAGAGCTTTTCCTCTAAGGTCAGGAACACAGCAGGGATGTCCATTATCACCACTGCTGTTCAACGAAGTACTAGGAGTCCTAGCCTCAGCAATCAGACAACAAAAAGAAATTAAAGGCATCCAAATTGGCAAAGAAGAAGTCAAACTATCACTCTTTGCAGATGATATGGTACTATATGTGGAAAATCCAAAAGACTCCACTCCAGATCTGCTAGAACTTGTACAGGAATTCAGTAAAGTGTCAGGATATAAAATCAATGCCCAGAAATCAGTTGCATTTCTTTACACCAATAACAAGACAGAAGAAAGAGAAATTAAGGAGTCAATCCCATTTATAATTGCACCCAAAACCATAAGATACATAGGAATAAACCTAACCAAAGAGGTAAAGAATCTCTACTCAGAAAACTATAAAGTACTCATGAAAGAAATAGAGGAAGACACAAAGAAATTGAAAAATTTTCCATGCTCATGGATTGGAAGAACAAATATTAGGAAAATGTCTCTACTACCTAAAGCTATCTACACATTTAATGCAATTTTTACCAAAATCCCATCCATTTTTTTAAAGAAATGGAACAAATAATCCTAAAATTTATATGGAACCAGAAAAGACCTCGAATAGCCAAAGGAATGTTGACAAAGAAAGCCAAAGTTGGTGGCATCACAAGTCCAGACTTCAAGCTCTACTAAAAAATGTAATCATCAAGACAGTATGGTACAGGCACAAGAATAAACACATTAGGTCAATGGAACAGAATAGAGAGCCCAGAAATAGACCCTCAACTCTATGGTCAAGTAATCTTCAACAAAGCAGGAAAGAATGTCCCATGGAAAAAAGACAATCTCTTCAACAAATGGTGTTGGGAAAATTGGGCAGCCACATGCAGAAGAATGAACCTGGACCACTTCCTTACACTACACACAAAAATAGACTAAAAATGGAAAAAGACTCAAATGTGAGACAGGAATCCATCAAAATCCTTTAGGAGAACACAGGCAGCAACCTCTTCAACCTCAGCTGCAGCAACGGAACAACGCCAAAAGCAAGGGAAGCAAGGGCAAAAATGAACTATTGGGACTTCATCAAGATCAAAAGCTTTTGCACAGCAAAGGAAACAGTTAACAAAGCCAAAAGACAACTGACAGAATGGGAGAAGATATTTGCAAATGACATATCAGATAAAGGGCTAGTATCCAAAATCTATAAAGAGCTTATCAAACTCAACACCTAAAGAACAAATAATCCAATCAAGAAATGGGCAGACGATATGAACAGACATTTCTGCAAAGAAGACATCCAGATGGCCAACAGACACATGAAAAAATGCTCCACATCACTCAGCTTCAGGGAAATACAAATCAAAGCCACAATGAGATACCACTTCACACCAGTCAGAATGGCTAATATTAACAAGTCAGGAAGTGACAGATGCTGGCGAGGATGGGGAGAGAGGGAACCCTCCTACACTGTTGATGGGAATGCAAGCTGGTGCAACCACTCTGGAAAACAGCATGGAGGTTCCTCAAAAAGTTGAAGATAGAGCTACCCTATGACCCAGCAATTGCACTACTGGGTATTTACCCTAAAGATGCAAATGTAGTGATCTGAAGGGACACGTGTACCCGAATGTTTATAGTAGCAGTGTCCACAATAGCCAAACTATGGAAAGAACCTAGATGTCCATCAACAGATGAATGAATAAAGAAGAGGTAGTGTATATATATATATAATGGAATAATATGAAGCCATCAAAAAATCTTGCCATTTGTGATGGCGTGGATGGAACTAGAGGGTATTATGCTTAGCGAAATAAGTCAATCAGAGAAAGACAACTGTCATATGATCTCCCTGATATGAGGAAGTGGAGAAGCAATGTAGAGGGTTTGGGAGTAGGAAAAGAATAAATGAAATAAGATGGGATTGAGATGGAGACAAATTGTAAGAAACTCAGTCTCACAAAACAAACTGAGGGTTGCTGGGGGGAGGGGGGAGGGAGAGGTGGTAGGGTTATGGTCATTGGGGAAGGTATGTGCTATGGTGAGTGCTGTGAAGTGTGTAAACCTGGCGATTTACAGACCTGTACCCCTGGGGCTAAAAATACATTATATGTTTATAAAAAGTAAAAAAAATTAAAATGGGAACTTGTACCATTTATGCCCATAGTATGCCTCTTCTCAGTAGCACTGCTTCATGGTGCTGTGCAATGTTTCAAGCTAGTCCTGTGCTTGGTAATGTTATTTCTATGATAAATTATTTTAAGGACCGCCAGAGACCGCCTTGCTTTACAGCTGATTATTGCTAGAATTGACTGAGCATTTTCTTTGTGATGGCACTTTTTAAAAAAAATATTTCGCATGTTAGACTTTTTAAGGTTCCAAATATTGGAATCCAAAGATTCCAAATGTGTTTTTGTCTGTCTGGCTTATTTCACTTAGTATAATGTCTTTTAGGTTAATCTATGTTGTTTCATATGATAAGATCTTCTTTCTTAAGGCTGAATAATATTCTACTGTATGTGTATATACCACATTTTCTTTATCCATTCATCTGTCTGTGGATACTTATGTTGTTTGTATCTTGGGGACCATAAATAATGCTTCAGCAAACATGGGAGTATAAATATTTCTTTAAGATACTGATTTGGGGGGCCTAGGTGGCTCAGTCAGTTAAGCACCTGCCTTTGACTGCCTTTGGCTCAGGTCATGATTCCAGGGTCTTAGGATTGAGTCCCACATTGGGCTGCTTGCTCAGCAGGGAGTCTGCTTCTCCCTTTCCCTCTGACCTTCCCACAGCCCTCCCACCCCACCAGCTCATGCTCACTTTCTCTTTCTTTCAAATAAATAAATAAAGATCTTTTTTTAAAAAAGATACCAATTTCAATTCATTGGATATATATCTAGAAGTGGGATTGCTGTATCATATGGTAATTATATTTTTTTAATTTTTTGAAGGAACTTCCATGCTATTTTCCATACTGGCTATACCAGTTTAGAGTTCCACCAACAGTGGATAAGGGTCCCCTAATAAAGTCAAACTCATAGAAGCAGAAAGTAGAATGGTAGTTGCCAGGGTCTGAGGGGTAGGGGAAATGGGGAGATGTTGCTCAAAGGGTACAAAGTTTCATCTACGCAGGATGAGGTTTTGGAGAGCTAATGTACAACATGATGACTACAGTTAATAATACTGTATTGGATAATTGAAATTTGCTAAAAGACTAGATCTTATATGTTCTCACCACATGAAAAAATAAATGTGAGCTGATAGATATGTTAATTAGCTTGATTATGGTAATTATTTCACAATGCATAAATATGTCAAAACTTAACATTTTACACAAACGTATACAATTTTTTTATTATTATGTTCAACTAGCCAACATATAGTATATCATTAGTTTTTGATGTAATGTTCAATGATTCATTAGTTGTGCGTAACACCCAGTGCTCATCACCACACATGCCCTCCTTAATACCCATCATCCAGTTACCCCATCCCCATATCTCCCTCCCTTCTGCAACCCTCAGTTTGGTTCCTGGAGTCCAGAGTCCCCCATGGTTTGTCACCCTCTCTGATTTCTTCCCAAAATGTATACACTTCTATTTGCCAATTATAACTCAAGAGATCATCAGGATTAATTAATTAATTAATTCAAGCATATCACAACTCCAACAACAACAAAAAATTCACCTGTATTGACTTCCTTAAAACTTGCAAAAACTAAATAATAATATTATCTCAGTTTTATACAAGGGTAAATTGAGGCATTAATTATTAATAAATTAATATTAAGTGTATCAGACATGTTTCCACCTTAGTTAAGGCAGAACTGGGAGTTGAAGAAGTTGTTTGACTGTAGAGCCCATGTTACTAGAACAACCTAGAACTTGAAACTTGTGCAGTACTGATTCCTTTGAGTTATGTCAAGGAAGACCAATGTTGATAAACTTATTATTCTCACTGGAGAATTTTTAGTTCTGCTATGTCTTGGATTCTGTACAAATTCCGTTCAAAGCACCTACTCTGAGCCAGTCTGTGAGCAACTTTAGCATATACTGTTATAGCAATGACAATGCCTTCAGTGTAAAAAAGTGTATAACCATTGGAGCAAATTTCTTAGTGATGCCTGAAAGGATGAGACACAGGTTAGGGCATTTAAAGAGTCAGGAAGAGAAATGCTTTTATTTAATAAAAGATGTGCAAAAATCAGGTAATTAATTGCAGCATTAGTATAGAATTGTAGGCTTTTGGTCTTTCAAACTTTAGTATAGTTTTTCCCCCTAAAATCTTAATTCATTAGAAAATTGCATTGTTGTATATTTTGTGTTTCCGGACCCCAGGTTAAAAGCAAAAAGTTTAGAACCAAGTATGGCAAGATGAGCCATTGGTAATAAGGATATATATGATAATAAAGAAACACCTGTAACATCTCAGAAACTGGAAAAATCATTAATATACTCACTGCCTATTATATACAGTTGGTCAGCTTTTGCTGAACACTCCCCAGAGTGATGTTAAGACTGATGGAACACACACAAAACAGATAGCTCTTCCTTCAAGGACTTTAAAGTATTCTTGGATATGAAAGATGCATATCTATCTATATATGAAAAAAGGCATAAAATATTGACTGTAAGAGTAAGAATCTGCATCAGAGAAATTATACAATTATAAACTTTTAGTTCTAGCTAGAATTCTCTTAAAAAATAGTTTAGATTAGAATATCTCTAAGGGCACTCAAACTTACCGTTATATGATTGTATCAACAACAATGGGATCAGGGTTCTCAGACACTGCAAGCCATATGGAACACAGCCAAAAAGAACAAGTTTTTGTCCAAAACTCTAAATTCATACACCTCTTTTTCCCCCCTACCTTCCACCCTTGAATCTATGAGCCTGTGGATCTCTCTTTCTTATCTCTAGAGATGTGGCATCTTACAGAACATTCTTTTTTCCTGATGCCTAAAAATTCTACCTGAATAACAAGGATGATGGTCCTTGTGTTTTGACTGCAGAGAATCATCAGTAAGGGAAGGGTATCTTTTTCAGTGTTTACTGAATGGTCCCAATTTAGAAAATTGTGTTCTATCATCCACACCTCCCCTATTATTCCTCAATTCATACAAGGACAGCACTCAGAAATCAAATATTTGTGGGGCATGTGTGCAGAATTCTAGAAGAAGGCTATTCCCTTTATTGTACCCCCTTTTACAGAGCTTTTCTTCCCTCCAATAACAGGGCAAAATCACTCTCAGTGTATGGTAATAAACCAAAGACTTCAGTGTTCCCCTCTGAAAATCATTGTGCTTCTGGGTCTTCAGAGTGCCTGAGGTTGCTGAGGTAGAGAGAGATGGAGGAATTAAGAGAACACACAAAATTGCTCTTTGATTTGGCTTATATATGGATTTTCCTCAGAATCATTTGGATAGCATTAGAAGTAGCTGAACTTGAGCGATTTTTATTTACCAATAAAGCTACTCATTGAATGAAGGACACAAGCAAAAGGATTGAAATGTGTATTTTGTTTACCTCTCCAGATACATTTTTTATTCTCTAAGAATGCTCTAAGAGATGACATAATATATCACACAGGTTCTAAGAAAACACATAGTGTATCACACAGGCTCTCTTGTCCTCTGGTGTCCAAGTGGGTTCCTCACATGGGAAGCACTTATAGGACATAAGAAGGCGGGGAGAGAGAAAATAAGGATAGTTTATTTCTTAGCACCATGTCTACTATATCTGGTTTGACAGTGACTATATTCCTCTACCTCAACTGATGCCTAAAACTGATGCCTGTAGCTCCTGTTAAGGGATCTCTTCCCAGGGACTAATGCCATAGCCCCTGCCAGACAATTCTATCTGCACAAACTCTAGCTCTCACTGACATTCAGTAACATTGTTTCTTTATTTGTTTTTTAAGGACTAAGAGTGGTAATAGTTTTCAGATACTACTAATCCCTGGGAGTATCACCATCCTTCCTTGGTTCAGTGACTCCAATGGATAGGTATGTAAATAGTTTATTCATTATACTTTTCACTACTCTTTTTGAAACTACCAATTCTATGTTGGGAATCTGACTGATACAGATTATGAAGTTGTTGGTTGGATTTGTCTTTAGAGCACAGACAAAGAAAAACAGAAATGGGATGGTAACTAAACTGATCTTAAGATCAGAAACCTGGAACTTCAGGGTCCTTAAAACAACCCACAAGCATTTTGACAAACATACAATATGTTCAGCCCTTCTTTTTACAAAGGAAGAAATGTGCCCATCATTTATACAGTTTCACTCTCCCCTCTCCTTGCCCAGTAATAGAGAGGATGTATGGGAGAGAGAATAATAGATCAGGGAAGTAAAGAAATTATCTTACCCCACTTCAGTCCCATGACAAGATTCCAAGCTGCTAAAGCCACATAAGGGTCTAGCCTAAAATACAGGTAGAGGAGCAGAAATATTTCAAATGAAACTTTAAAATGAACAGGACTGGGTTTTGAAACTGAAATAAGATGATTTGAATTAACTGAAGTGACTGGCATTATGGAATCTAGTCACAAATTATAAAGAGATCAACACAAAGGGAGTTTATATAGAATTGCCAGTTATTAGAAAGATCAAACGGTTTCTCATTTAAACCTGTGAAGAGTTGTGAGTCTTTAACAAATCAGTTGTATCAAATACTATGCTGTGGTCAGCCTGCTTTAGACTTAATCATGCAGTGTTACATATGTAGCCATTACATTTAATTAGCTACAACTATGGGATATAAGTATTAAGGAGTACACTATGATTTCCTGCTTTCCATTTGAATATAGTCAGAAGCACTAGATTTTCATCATTCCCTGGATAAAAACTCGGTTAGACACTGTGAAATGATAAAAGATATATTTTAAATAATAAAAATAATAGATAATATGAAATCATATAAAATTAATTGTTATATTATTATATAATAATATATTAAATATAAATATTATATTTTGGTGTATTTAGATATATTTATTTATATATTATATGTATTATTTTATTATACCATATAAATAATATAGTACATTAAATAATAAAGTACAATATATGAGTATATGAATATAATTATAAATATATATTTATATATATATATATGTCTGTCCCTGGTTCCTGGCACAGAACTCCTAAAACTCAGGAAATTTCCTAAGTAATGGGATCACTAGAAGCTTCTTTTATTCTAACATTTAGTCTTTGACCCTGGTTCCTGACATGGTGACTCTTAAATCCCTTGGGATTTCCTGGATGACTGGAATCTCTTTTGGGGGCTGGTCACCAGAAAGATGAAATCATGATTAGAAACTTGGTACTTTCAGTATCCCCCAACTCTGGTCCCTTCTCCAAAGAGGGAGAAGACCTAGAAATGAAGCTAATGACTGCCCATCCCTATATGATAAAGATCCCAGAAGTATGGAGTTTGGAGAGCTTCTGGGATAGTGAACACTAGGATAATGGTACACCTGAAGGGGTCATGAAGGCTCCATCCCCTTCCCACATAACTTGCCCCAAATATCTCTTCCATCTGGATGCTCATCTGTATCTTTTATTGTATATTTTTATAATAACCAGTAAACAGTAAGTAAACTGTGTCCCTAAATTCTGTGATGGTCTTATGACAAATCTATCAAACTGAGGAGGGTCTTAGAACAATCTCCAGTTTATAGCCAATTGTTTAGAAGCACAGGTGATAACCTCAGCTTGCTGTTGGGACTATTATGTATCTGACTGTTATGGGACTGAGCCCCGAGCCTATGAAATCTGATGCTGTCTCCCATAGACAGTGTCAGAACTGGACTAAATTGTAGGACAACCCACATTGCTTAATGGGGAAAACCCTCCAAACTCAGTATCAGAAGTGTCGTAAGTGTGATAGCCATGTGAGAGTAAAAGAGACAGACAGGAAGAAGAGTCAATTTTTCTAGGCAGGAGTTATACCTTTTCTGTTTATTCTTAGGTAATAAAAATTTCATGGTCACTTTAAGTATAAATCACAGTCTCAACTCATTATAAAATGTCTTCTCAGAATAATCCAAAATCATACCTTGGTTTAAAGTTGAGACTTCTCCATTGCCTCAATTAAAGTCTAATCCTCAAGGGAAGCTTCAGTTCAGCAAAGGGTCAGGTGATTAGCTTCTTTTCTTACCTAGTACTTCTCCTCCTTCCACATCTTACTAACTATGGCTGTGACCTCTTCAAGGAAACAGGGATACTCTTAAGAAAGATTTTAATAAGTTGATTTTAGTAATCTAGGTTTGGAGCTCTCTCTGGATTTCGTAGACACTTAAAACAGCTTTCCCCCACTCATTCACTGCCAACTTGTGCTTTTGCACATTCTTCAGAAAAATATACCTTTATAGATTTTATTTATTTATTTGGCAGACAGAGTACAAGTAGTGAGAGAGACAGGCAGAGAGAGAGAGGGAAGCAGACTCCCTGCTGAGCAGAGAGCCCGATGTGGGACTCCATCCCAGGACCCTGAGATCATGACCTGAGCCGAAGGCAGAGGTTTAACCCACTGAGCCACCCAGGTGCCCCCAAATATCCTTTATAATGCTATTGCATTATAAATGCATCTCTATCTCGATACACCCCCATTGTTAAAAATCTCTTCCTAAGTTTTACATGAAGGGGGTAGGATAAGTCCCCTCCAAATTTCCAACTTTCAACCGTTTAATACCCTCATTTCAGTATGAGTAAGAGGGTTGAGAGATACGTTCTTAAATTTACTTTGCATTATCATTTCAATTGCCTTTGAATCTCAGCAAAAACACATTTTCTATATGTAACTGTGGTGTGGTATCTTAAGGTAGCCTTATATTGTAGTTAGACTCTTTTGTTATGAATTGAATATTTTTGTCACTCCAAAATTATACACTGAAGCCATAATTCTCAAAGCAGGAGTATGTGGCTGTGGGGCCTTTTAGAAGTTCTAGGTTTAGATGAGGTCTTGAAGGTAAAGCCCCCTTGACGGGATTTGTGTCCTTATAAGAAGTGAAAGAAACAAAAGTATCCTCTCCGTCCCTCCTCCTCTCCCTCCCCTGTAAGGATACTGTGAGAAGTTGACCATCTGCCTGCCTAGAAGAGGGTCTTCATCAAGACCTGAACCCAACACCACCTTGATTTCTGACTTCCCAGACTCCACATTGTGAGAAATGAACGTATGTTGTTTAAGTCACTCAGTTTATGGTATTTTGTTTTAGTAGCCTGAGAAGACTAAGATACCCTGAGAACTGATATGCCTCCATACCTCCATTCAACTAATTGTGTCAAGCAGAGACAGGTTTATCTTCTCCACACAGAACACAGAATTTAATTGTCTCTCTGTGGGGAGTCAGAAAATGCATTTGTCTGTTCTCCAAGGTGTTAGAGAGTGTGCCCAATATTTTGCATTTTGGGACAACAGACTAAGCTTTAAAGTTTGAGAGAAGGCTGATTATTTTATGTTTTGTAGCCTTGGTTCCTATCACAGTATCTGATCTCTGGTACGAATTTAACATAGACTTTGCAAAAGAAATTTTGAATGGAATTCATTCATGTTAAGAGTGTTCCTGGTTTTAGAGGCCATCTAGTTTTATAGTAATTACAGAGTAAATCACTTAATTTTAAACTAACAGTATGCAAGAAGAGAAAGTCAACTCACAAAGTTCCCACCTTCTTTTGTAATCAGGGATTTTTTGAAGTGGAGTATGGATAAAACTATTGTCTCATCTCTAGTAGAGATGAAAGTTGAAGGAAGCAGAATTCTTAGATGCTAGGGAATAAGGTAGCAGGGTTATAGCCAACTGGCCAGGGCTGTTTTATGTTTACTAAAGAGTTAAGCATAAGATAAGGGTGCTTTAAAGATAAAACTGGTCAGAGGAAAGGAAAGATAGCAGATGAAGACAGTCAGGCATAAATCAGAATACTTAAAGGGGAGTGGGGAGTGGAAACAACCTATCAACAAAATTTACTGGAGAAAAATAAAAAAGTGATGTGTTTTTCTCAGTTAGTTGCAGTTTGAAATTTTAGAAAGATCTTTAAAAATACTGATCCTGGTGCCTAGAGATGAAATTGGCAACCATGTCCATAAACTAAAATTCTTACTTTGGACAGTCTTTTTAAGACTTAAGGTGGCAAAAGACCAGACTAGCCTAAGAGAACAGAATATGCTGGGCATGTTGTAGGGCAAATATATGAGGTGGAACAAACCTTGTCCTTACTCATCCTTACTTTCCCTCTGCAAAATGGAGAAGATTGTGTTTCATGATCTATAACCTCCTTTGAGTCCCCAAATTGTATCTATTTCTTCCCACTCCTGGTATGCAACAGCACTTCATCCATTTTAGAATCCTCTTGCTCTACAGAAAACAAACTCCCATAAATTAATAAAGGATTATTTTTTTCTGTTCAAACTTAGAGTGTGTAGAAGGTGATATTTAACACAAAGTGTAGAAATGACTTTCTGGGGCACCTCGCCGGTTCATTCGGTTAAGTGTCTGACTCTTGATTTTGGCTCAGGTCATGACCTCAGGGTTATGACATCCAGCTCTGCATAGGGCTCCATGCTCCATGGGGATTCTGCTTGGGATTTTCTCCCTCACCCTCTGCCACCCCCTTGCTTGCACCATCCCTCTCTTTTTCTAAGATAAGTAAATAAATCTTAAAAAAAGAAATCACTTATAGTGTAAATCCTCAGATTATGGCATAAATATCACACTTTTAATTTTTGGGGACCCCAAAGATCTTGGGGTCATGAGATGGAGCCCCAGACACCAGTGGCTCCACAGAGTCTGCTTGAGTTTCTCTTTCTTTTCCTCTCCCACTGCCCTTCCCCTGACTTGTTCATACATACTCTCTCTCTCTCTCTCTCACATAAATAAATAAATAAAATCTTTTAAAGAAAGAGTCAAACTGGAGCCAAATACAGTTTAGTTCCTTGAGAAGTGAGATTAGTTTTTCTATAGTAGAAATCTAGAAATCTAGTTACTGAGAACACTGAAGTTTAAGTGGTCATATATAAATAAATCTATAACATCAGAAATAAATTAAAATGTCTTTAGCAATGAAGATTGAGGGAAAAATATCAATAAGGAATAGAGTCATCTCCACATTTTCAGACACATAATGGATTTGAGTAATTTAGTTTTGTACAGGCTATTGGGATTAGAGACTTAGTAGGCTTACTTTTTTTTTTTTTAATATTTCAGGTCTAACCTAAGTAACAATTATATAGAATAAAGGAGACTGGAATAAGAATAATTAGAGATTTTAAAGAGGGCAAGATGTTCAAAGAATGTGAGATCTATTGAAAAAGCTGAGAAAGAAGAGATGGCAAATGTAAAAAAGAAAAGAGAATCAACCAAAATAAGACATTTTTTGTAGAAAGGAGGTAAATATTTTCTAGACATTTTAGAGTGTTTGTGTGTATGAATTTTGAGCCTGATGCCCAGCTTCAGCCATAGCACCTCTATCAACACCAAATAATACCAATCTAAGACCAACATTCAAGTTTTCCAAGTATAAAATCCCGAAACTTTCATAGCTCTGTGATATTGACTCATACTGCAGTGATACTCCACCAATTCTCTAAATGTTCTGGAGGAAGCATCTGATCCTGCTGAATAGTGTCTACTCTGTAGTGTTAGCCTAGACCATTTCCTGTGATACAGGGGGTATTCACATCTCTATAACCTTTACGAAGACCCACATAGGAGTTCATAAACATACTGTGGCCTTTCTCCCTTACCTCAAATTAGTGTGTTAGTTAAAAGAAGCATATTTGAGAGAGATACATTTTATATTGGACAATTTTTTTGGTAGTTTTTTTGTAGTTAATAAATCTGCAGTAAATAAGCAATTTTAAAAAAACCACCTCTTAATTTCCATACAGTTACCACAAAGGGAGTGAGTGAATGTGTCACAACTTATTTTAGGCTTTAAACCACTGTAGTTTTGACAGACACATACTATTTTTTAAAAAGTATTGAATCATAAGCTCCACTGGACATGTCCACCAACTTGAAATAAGTCCAAGGCAAGAAAAAGAAGAAGGATATCCAAACTGAAGTACTATCTGGGGGGTGGGGGGCAGGGAGAAGTGAGAAGAGAAATTTGGAGATCTGTCACTCTAAGAGAAGACAGAATGCTAGCCTGTTCTGTTGGCTTAAGACCCATCCATTGCCTTTTGTCAATTTCACTCAAATATGCTAACATTAACATGTTTTATGATCCTGAAATTTCACCCATATGCAAATGCAGTTAAATAATTAATGCTTATAAATTTTAACTTACTTATGAAGAGATTATGATCAGTGAGATATGCTTTAAGAGGAAAAGTTAGAGGTAAGTTTTAGGGAGAAAAAGTTAAAATAAAAAAGTTTCAATTCTTTAGGCTATGGCATAAATTGTATGTTATATTAACCCTCAACAAGAGTTACAGAGACCCACACTCATTCAGAATCATTAGTGATTGCCTTAGTCAGTTTGAGCTGCTCCAACAAGGTACCACATAGACTGAGTGACTTATAAACAGAAATTTATTTTTCACAGTTCATTGAAAACAAGTCATTTATATGACATTCTAAAGTCCTTTGCAAACCAGATACTACATGATGGGAATCAGATTTACTTGAGTTTTGCCATTTTGAAATTCTTGATTAAGAATTCTGTAGAGTCAGCTATAATATTGAATACATTTACACATTTTATAAGCCTAAGATAGGGAGACTAGCCCAACAGTTAGGACAGACTACCAGGATTTAGATGACATGTTCACTGCTTATTAGACTGCCATCTTTGGTACTGACTTAAGCACAGTAAGCTTTTTTCCTCATTTGTCAATGAGATTGTAGTGTATGCTTTGTGGGACATCCTAAGTGCTGAGCAAATATTAACTATCTTTATTTAATATGCTATACTCAGATCTTCTTAGCACACAAAAAACTAACAAAGTGTTTATGTTATTTTATGGGATCTGTGTAAAAAAAAAATGAAAGGTTATTTGTTTTAGATGTATTTGATATGCAGTAAGATTACCATTTGAGTTGATTTTCTAGACCAGTCCTGACCAATAGAAATATAGTGTGAGCCATATATATAGTTTTAAATTTTCTAGTAGTCACATTTTCAAAAAGCATTTAACTTGTAATCAGTATAAAAATTGTTAAAGAGATATTTTACATGGTTTGAATATGAGGTCTGAAATCCAGTGGTATTTTACTCATATAACTTGTCTCAGTTTGGATAACCATATGTCAAGTACCCAAATAACCACATGTGGCTTATGACTACTCTTTTGGAAAGTACAGTGTTAGAACAGACCAATTACCTGGAACATATGATACAATTCCCCTTCATATGTCCATGGAAGAGTAGTCATTCATTTCTGCTGTGCCTGTCCTTGACCTCAGTCTCCCTCTCAACTCAACACTCAGGCAGCTCCTTCCTACCTATTATTGAGAGTTAGCATGTACTATGAAACTTATTTGTAAACTTGAGTCTATATAGTTGTCTATATAAGTTTCTAACCTGATGCCAAAATTTTTTCTTTGGTCACAAAACTGTCTTCTGATTATGGCAATAGTGAATCATTAATCTGTGAGCTGATTCTCATATAGCATTAGTCTTGGGAAAAAGAATAGAACGGCTAAATAGTTGGTTTATAGAAAAGCTGTCTTTTAAAGAAGTAATTTCCTACAATTAGTTGAGTGTTGGAATGGTATACTTGTAAACATTTATGAAAATATATTATTGGACAGTTGCCAGAGGGGATGTGCAAAATGGGTGAAGGGAAATGGGTGGGGCAGGTTCCAGTTTTGGAATGAATAAGTCATGGGAATGAAAGGTACAGCATAGGAAATATAGTCAATGGTATTGTAATAGTGTTTTATGAGGACAGATGATTGTGGTGAACATAGCATAACATATAAACTTATCAAAGTATGATGTTGTACACCTGATACTAATATCCCATTGTATGTCAAATGTACTACAATTTTTTAAAAAAGATATTCTTACTTAAGGTTAAATATAAGATGAATGTTATCTGAACAAATACATTAAAATCTCTAGGTTAAGAAAAGCTTGAATTAGTAATTTAATAAAGGGGCAATTCTTTTATCCTAGTCTTTTCCCTATATCATCTACTTCCTCTTTTTATTTCTATCCTCCCTTCTTTCTCCTTTGTTCTTTTTCTTTCCATATCCTTCCCTGTCTCTCTCTCCTGCTCTCTCTCTCAGCATTTCTCTCAGGGATATATCAACTCTTTGCAGGATGTTCATACACACAAAACCTAAAGAACAATTTCTCCATCATACACCTGCTTCCTGTGCATCATAAATTAATTTATATCAGTAAGCAGACCCTGACCACTTTTGAAAATACCTTTGCATGACCTATTTTTCATGACTGTCAGGGAGGGCAGCTTCTACAATGCAAAGGAGGATCCTGTCTCAAGACTGTTGATTTCTTTCTTAAATTGGTAAATGTGGAAATGCCATGAAGAGAACACCCACTTGCTGAACCAAGCCAATCTACTTTTCTCACACTTGTTTTGACACTGACCATTTTACAGTATAAAAAGTACATATTTTTATGCTTCTCTCTACTCTGTTTCTTTCAGGCTTTTTAACTGCATAAGGCATTGTCCTTGAGGAAGAACTCTTACTGAAACCACTGAGCAACTCATTAGCTCAGAAATTTGTAGGTGGGTGTGCTCCAGGGCACCAACAGATGGTTTAATTGGGTACAAAATTCCAGAAGGCTATGTGCAGATTGACAACATTTTTATCCAAAAACTGGGGTTACTTTAGGCTTACTGAAAGAAAACTGCTACCTGAATAAAATATGTGATTTCAAGGAAAGTGGTCAGATCTTCTCTAGCCCCAATTCCTCCTTGACTTGCTCACGGACACCTCAACTTGTAACATGATAGGTTCACTTCTTATCCCTAGTTGAAATGCAACTTCCTCTGGAGGTTTTAACAAGATAAATATGAATAACTATTTAAGTCCTTTCCAAATACCCAAAGTTGTATCCAGTCCTCCACTGACCCCAGATTCTAATAGACCTTTTACTATAAGCACACCAACAAAGAAGGGTATGGGAAAGTAACTAGGAGTAAACACACATTCTAAAAGGAAATGTTAGTTTTTTCTCAACCACTAGATCAGGACAACCTTCTGTGTTGCTTATATACTTGTAGTAATAATGGCTTAGGTCTTCTGACTCGGAATTTTCTCATTTAGGACTATAAACAGCAGGTGGGATGGAGGGAGACCACATGTGCAGACAGGACAGTGCTCTCACTGCATGCTTAGGCAAGTTTACAGACAGGAATACTTATGTGCAAACTGACCAATACACTTTGTCGCATGGAGAAGTTTTGATCTTTTAAAAATGATTCATATATTTTGCCAAAGCTTAAGTTATAGAGATAATATCTGAGTGGTTTCCAATTCTGACACCTTCAATTCAAGGACCAAACCATTGCTGACGTGTTATTTATCTCTTTATAATTTATTATTCTTAAGTACCTTCTAATGGGTTTCATTGATTTGTTCATTGTACTTATCACAAGGCAGGTTGGCTATTTGTCTAACTGTGTTGACATTCACATTGATTTTGAATAGCCTTCAATGTCTGTCTTCATTTGGGTAGGGTTGATGAGCCCATGCTAAGATAAATAAGTAATTAAGAGAGGATCTTTTCTATTTGTATCTAGTAATTTTAACACACGTACATGCACACACACACACACACACACACCATATAGAGACAGGTGACTCTTACTTGTAGGTAAGAGAACCTCTTAGGAAGTATGCTAAGGTGGGCCATAGTAATAATTAGTTACACTTCCATTGTGCTTACTAGATTCTAAACATTATTTTAAATCTTCTTAAGTATAAATTCATTTATTACTTAAAACAACCCTAAGCACAGTGAATGCTATTATTATTTCCACTTTATATAGGAGGAAATTGAAACACAAGTTAAATAACTTTCTCAACGTCATACAGTATTTCTGACTTTTCAGTCATAAACTGAAGGGTTTAGGAAACACAAAATCAGTGAATAATTGAAGACCAAAAATACTTCCCCTATCCTATCCAGCTAATTTTTTGGAAAAACCTAGTAGAACTTGATTTGACTTTATAACATTCATTCATATAAAATAAGGGGGACCGTGGAGCTCTTGATTGGCTGGAGCTGGTGGATTGGCATCAAAAAAGAGAGAAGTACCTATTGCTCTAAGGAGATGGCATGTGTACTTAAGAGAATGACTGAAGTGATTTAGCTATCATTAATGGCAGTTAGGCTATGACTACTGAAAATGGAAAGCAAGAACACTGTTGAGCTGAAGAATAATACACAAGGAATTGTGGCAGAAGATTGAGGCATCTCTGAGGGAGCCCATCAAGAACGAAGGGTACATAAATAACAAGACACAGTTCTTTCTCCACTGATCCCCACACAAATTCCAAAACATTTATCTTGAAAATCACCCATGTGTGCATGGGATAAAAGTATAAAAATCACCTCAAGTCACAAATATCAGCACAGGTGCTCAGGTTTTGTTTATGTCTTATATTTTTCCTCAAACACTGAAATCTATTGATATTTGCCTTTTTAGATGCCCACTCACAAATTGTTACATTATTGATTCATTCATTAAATTACTTGAGTATGGTAGGCACTGAAAAGTGAGAGCTGCCATTTATGAATCTGTTAAGACCTTATAAGATGCTTTCATGTAGATTTTATCATCTTTACCATCGCAACAGTTAAAGAGTATTATTTTCCGATTTTGTAGATAGAGGTAGAGATTCCTAAGAGAACTGAATCTCAAGCTTGCTCTGTGCCAGTGACTAAGCCTGTCTTTTATAATGCTTATCCCTCACAACAAATCTGTTAAGAGGGGTGTTATCTCCAAGGACACTGAAGCCCAGTGTTTTAGTAACTGCCTAATACACAATAGCTGATCACACTATAGCTGGTGAAATCAGAAAGTATTATAAAACAGATTGACTCCAGTCTGCACTCTTAATTACCTTATTCTTAGAAAACTTAGACTCCAAGATCAAAAATAACGTTATGCTTCTGCTTAATTTATGAGTGCTCCTGGGAATCAAACACATCAAAAGCATTAATAGCATAAATTTCACAGATGTTCCAAATCACTAAGGCAGACATCAGCCAAAATTAACCTTTCCAATCACCGAATATGGTTCAGCTATTTTTCCATTTTTATACTGAAAGCCTTGAGTTTGCCATGCAACAGGTGAAAAATCCACTTGAGATTTGCATAATCTATTGATAAATTGGGTAAGATTATATCAACCCAATTACATCTACCAGCTGCATTGTTTCTTTCCTCATGTGTACTTTTGGATCATATTTAAAATACATTGCAAAATCTAAAATCATGAAGATTACCCCTAAATTTTGTCCTAGAGTTTTATGGTTTAGGTCACCTATTCAGGTTATTGATCCATTTTGAGTTAACTTTTGAAATGGTGTGAAGTAAGGGTTAAATTTCATTCTTTTGCATGTGAAAATCCATTTGCCCCAGCACATTTGGTGAAGAGACTATCCTTTCCCTGTTAAGTGGACTACTACCCTTGTTTAAATTTAATTGTGCCTAGAAGCTCATTTTTATATCCGTAGTAATTTGCTTTTGTGGAGAACTTTATAAACTATCATCATGTATTGATCTTTTATATATGCTAAGAGTCAGGCATAAAAATTATCCTAATTTTGCAATGAAGAAAGTGAAAATCATATCTACTGTATGATTTGTACAAATACAAACTGTAGGTTAGCAATTTAGTAATTAAAACCTTCCAAAGTTCAGTTTAAATTTTTCTGAAAAATTTTTGTTTCTTATGGCACACAAGTTCTAGATGTCTCAAGCACATAGAGGATGCAAATGGAGAACTGGCTCAGAAAGGATGACGCATTTAACAACCTCAAGTCATGGAACTAAAACACGTGAAGTGATGGCTATATTTTAGACAAGGTGGTCACTGATTACAAAGTACTGAGGTTTCCAGATATTCACTTTAAAAAAGAATTAAATAGATACAAAGCTTTCCCCGTAGCTACATATCACTTCTGAATTCAAAATGTGTTTTGAATTGGTGGGAAAGAGAAGTAACTACTTTCATGACTCCCAGAACACCTCATTTATGTTCTACATGGGTTTGCTAAAACTCAAATGTGTCACCATGGGGTGGTGGGGAAATAATGGTTTTAGCAAACACAGGATCACATCCAGTCACAATGATTGTTAGTTGCTCAGTCACTGTCTGCTAGACCCTTACTATTTAAGAGAATTTCGTTTTTACTGAGAAGTACAATCTAAATGTGGTTAAGATTACTAATGCCCCCACAAAACATCCAACTCCTAATCCCTGAAAACCTATGAATAGGTTCTTGTACACGGTAAAAGGAACTTAGAAGATGGAATTAAGCTAATAATATTGAGATGGGGAGAATACCCTGAATCATCTGATTATGTTCAATTCAATCATAGGGGTCCTTATTAAAGGGAGGGAGGATGATTTAATTCAGAGCATGAGAGAGATGATGTAAAGAAGAAAGTATAGCTCAGAGGGAGAGAAGATGCTGTGTTGCTGTCTTTGAGGATGGAAGAAAGGGCCTTAAGCCAAGGAATGCAGGCAGCTTCTAGAACCTAGGAATGGTAAGGAAATGGATTCTTCAAAAGGGATGCAGGCCACTAAGCCCTTTATTTTAGTCCAGTTAAACTAAGTTTTGGCTTCTAACCTGTAGTTAGAACTACATGTTGTTTTAGACCAATAAGACTGTGATGATTTTTATATCAGCAGTAGAAAACTAAAACATGTTTTAATACAAATAAGCATCACATTTTTCCAAATTCAAGAAGATTGTTGAACAAGATTTACTTAGATAACTCATTTTAGTATGAAAGCAAGTAGGCAATATAGAAAAAAATTAGATATTTTTCAAATAATTACAAATCAATAAAGTATCTAGGGGAAATCTCAATGTAGCATATAAAAGACCTATAAAGGAGAAAATAAAATTGAATCTGAACTAAACAAAACACATGCACCTAAACAAAACATATAAAACCTAAATGAGAAAATGAACACTATAAAGTAAGTGGAAAAAATGTTATCTTTTTTTTTTTTTTAAGATTTTACTTATTTATTTGACAGCGAGAGACACAGTGAGAGATGGAACACATAGGGGGAGTGGGAGAGAGAGAAGCAGACTCACCGTTGAGCAGTGAGCCTGATGTGGGGCTTGATTCCAGGATCCTGGGATTGTGGCATGAGCTGAAGGTACACGCTTAACTGACTGAGCCACCTTACCCAGGCACCCCCAAAATATTATATTTTAAATACAAACTTTTTAAAGATAAACTAGACATAAAATGTACTCTTTACACTGGTGAGTTTTAGCAAATGTATACACCTGTGTGATTACCAATATTACTAAAGTTGTGTTGAATATTTTTGTTACCCCAAAAATATCTCCTTTGTGCTGCTTCCAGTCAATACTGTACTCATGGCCCAAAAGAACACTAACATGTTTTCTTCCACTGTGGATTAGGTTTCTCATTTCTAGAGTTTCACATAAATGAAAATATATAGTCTTTACTTTTTAATATCTACCTTTGTTTCCTCAGAATAGTGGTTTTGAGAGTCATCCATGTGCTTTCACGTATCAGGATATCATTCATTTTTATTGCTGAATGGTATTCTATTTTACAGATATACTAAAAATTTTTTTATCCTTTCACCTATGTTTTTGGTTTTTTTTTTTAGTTTATGGTAATTTAAAATAAATTTTCTATTGACTTTAATGTCCAAATCTTTGTGTGAACACATTGCTCTTTTACTTATCTTGTTTAAATATTTAAGAATGAAATTGCTAGATCATATAAATGATAATCTTTTGCTTTGCTTTATAACTGAATTATAATTGACATAAAATATTCTGTTAGTTTCAGGTACACATCAGAGTGGTTGAATATTTTTATCTATTACAGAATGATCCCATGGTGAGTCTAGTTACCTTCTGTCACTGAGCAGCTATTAAAATATTATTGATTGTGTTCTCTGTGCTGTAAATTATATCCCCATGGCTTATTTACTTTTTAACTGGAACTTCACACTTCTTAATCTCTATTTTGCCCAGGTCCCAACTGCTCCCTACTCTGGTAATCAACAGTTCCTTGTTTATTTTCCTGTATCTATGAGTATGTATCTGTTTTGTTTGTTCATTTGTTGTGCTTTTCAGATTCCACATACAAATGAAATTATACAGTATCTGTCTCTCTTTGCCTGATTTATTTCACTTAGGGATACCCTCTGGGGTCATCCATGTTTTCAGAAATGGCAAGACTTTTTTCTTTTTATGGCTGAGTAATATTCCATTATCTACCTATCTATCTACATAGATAAAGGCAGCTTCTAGAATCTAGAAATGGCAAGGAAATGGATTCTCAAATCTACAGAGATAGATAGATAATGGAATATTACTCAGTCATAAAAAGATCTAGATCATAAAAAGATATAGATTATATATCTACATACATAGATAGATATGTATATCTTCTTCATAATTCATCTACCAGTGACATTTAGATTGCATCCCTATATTGGTTTTGTAAATATGCATTGAACATAGGGGTACATTTATCTCTTATGTCTTCAAATTGGTGCTTTTGTTCTCTTCAGGTAAATACCTAGAAATAGAATTACTGAATCATGTGGTAGTTCTATTTTTAATTTTTTCAGGATACTGTATACTGCTTTCAATAGTGAATGCATCAATTTACATTCTGACCAACAGTATATAAGAGTTCTCTTTTCTTTACATACTCACCAACACTTGTCATTTTTTGTCTTTTTGATAATAGCCATTCTGACAGGTATGAGAAGATATTTGCAAGTCATAAATTTGGTTAGGGATTAATATCCAAAAAATATGGAGTATTTACACAGCTTATATTAAAAAAAAAACCCACAAACAATGTAATTAAAATCAGGCAGAGGACTAGAATAAACCCTTTTCCAAGGAAGACATATGAATAGCCAACAGACACATGAAAAGATGCTCAAATCACTCATCATCAGTAAATCAAAACTGCAATGAGATATTATCTCATACAAGTGATGTATCACTTTATGATAGAGTGTGTAAGTATTTTCCAAAGTGACTATTCCGTCCTTAACATACTTAGAAATGTAAATCTTTCATTTAAGCCATTCTGGTGAATTGTAGCAGTAACATATCACAGACTATTTTCTATTCCTGGAATAAACTACATTTGGTCATGGGATATTATTATTTCTTGTGTTGCTGGATTTGATTTCCTAACTTTAAAAAATTTATTTTAAAATACACATTCATAAAGGATACTGTCATGAAGTTTATTGGTTTATTATCTTTGTTGTCATGTGTCTGCTTGATTTTTTCTTTTCTTTTATTTTGGATTCAGAGAAATGCTGGCCTCATAAAATGATTGGAATTTTTCTTTGTATTCCATTTTAGAATAAAATTATTTTTCTAATTATTTTTTTAAACACTGATAGAATTCACAACTGAAATTACTTCAATTCTGAATTTTTCTTTGGGTTTTTAAAAAAACAACTTCAAATATAATTGCTTCAATGTATATAAGTCTATTCAGGTGATCTATTTCTTCTTGAGAAAGCTTTGAAGTTAGATTTTTTTACAGAAATTCTCCATTTGATATATGTTTGTTAAATATTTCAACATAAAGTTATTAGTATGTCTTTATTATCATGTAGTATTTGTAAGACTGATTTGATGGGATGCCTGGGTGGCTCAGTGGGTTAAAGCCTCTGCCTTTGGCTCAGGTCATGATCTCAGGGTCCTGGGGTCGAGTCCCGCATCGCACTCTTTGCTCGGCAGGAAGCCTGCTTCCCCTTTTCTCTGCCTGCTTCTCTGCCTGCATGTGATCTCTGTTTGTCAAATAAATAAATAAAATCTTTAAAAAATAAATAAAATCTTAAAAAAAAAAAAGACTGATATTGATGTCTCCTCTTTCTTTCCTAGCATTGATGATCTGTGTCTTCTCTTTTTTTTTTTCTTGGTCAGTTTGGCCAGGGTTTATAAATTACACCGATATTTTTGAAGAATCAATTTTTGAGCCATTGATTCACTTTATTGTTTCTGTTTCACTTGATCTCTATTTTTATCCTTATAATCCCCTTAGATAAAGTTCCTTTGGTTTTAATTTCACTTCATTTTTTCTAGCTCTTCAGGTAGAAATATAGATCACTTCATAATCTGTACATTTTTCCTAAAAAGAAAAAAACAAAAAAATCTCTAAAGTTATAAATTTCCCTCTAATCACTACTTTAGATTATTACATAAAAATTTTATATTTTAATTTGTTTTAGTTACATATACTTCTACATTTATTTCTAATGTTGCCAAGCATAAAATTTCATAATGAATTTTCTACCTGATCTTGATTTTTGGTAGGGGAGTGTTCTATAAATTTCAATTAGGTTGAGTTGGTAGATATTGAATTTTAAGTCTACTTTTCCTAATTAATTTTTATTGTAATTAAAGTTAAGAAAATCATAAATAATTGTAAATATAAATTAACCATATCTTAAATTACCTTATTAATTTAAATTTGTTTAACTGTAATACCAATTACTTAGAAGTAAATATTGAAATCCCCAAATATAATTGATAATTTGCTTCTTTCAAATTTTTGTTTGGTCTGCACATATTCCATGTGTTTGGAAATGGTCTATAATTGGTGCATATACATTTGGACTATATGTTTTTCATAAATTTGCTTGTTCTATCATTTAAAATTTTTTTTCTCCCTGGTAATATTTATTCTCCTGAAGTCTCATTTATATTATTAAAATGTTGACTTAAGCTTTCTTATGATTAGCTATTTTATAGTATAACTTTTTGCAATCTTTTAATTTAAATGTATGGTAGGTTATATAATTGTCCTGAGTAGATGTCCATGTTCTTTTATCTGGAAACTGTGAGTATGACACCTTACATTACAATGATGTAGATTTGATTAATTAAGGGTTCTGAATTTCAGAGATTATCCTGGGTTATTCACATCAATCCAGCGTAATTACAAGACTTCTTGTAAGAGGGGCACAGGGCATCAATTTCAGAAAAAGAGATTTGAAGATGAAACCAGATATTGGAGTAATGTGCTTTGTACAAAGAATGAGCAAATGAACAAGACATTCAGGTAGATTCTAGAAGCTGGGAAAGGTAAAGGTAGAAAAACATTTCTTTAGTAATTACTCAAAATAAAATTTGCAAAGCAAAATAAATGGAAGAGTTTGGTGGTATTTAGTATTTTTATTCAATAGTTTGGTGTTGTTAAAATTAAACACTTTCATTCAGTAAAATTAACCTGTTAAAAACAATTTTAGAGAGCAATTAACATTTCTAAATCTGACAAGGAAATAGCATCTGAAAATATAAAGATCTCCTACAAATTAAAAAAAAAAGGCAGGACCATCAGTGAAAAACAAAATCAACAGAGGTTGAAAACTGAAGCTAGAGAAAAAACGAAAGGTTAAAACAGTGATGGTTAAGTTTATGTATTAACTTCATTGGCCTTGAGATGCCTAGATTACAGCTTTTTTCTGGGTGTGTCTGTGAGGATCTCAATGAGATTAGCATTTCAACGGGTGGACTCAGTAAAGTAGACTGCCTTTCTGAACAGTACAAAAGGTGGAGGGGGAGAAATTTATCACTTTTGCATCCTGCCTGCCTGCTTGTGTTGGGACATCTTATCTTTGTTGGTCCTCAGACTAGGATTTACACCATTGGCTCCCCTCGTTCTCAGGACTTCAGACTTGGACTGAATTACACTACTGGTTTTCCTGGTCTCCACTTTGCAAAGGGCTTGTGGATCATGTGGGACTTAGCATAATCATGTGAGACAATTTTTCATAATAAATATATATCAAACAAATTACTGATTTTCCTTCTCTAGAGAACACTGACTAAGACAAATAGCATATGAAGAGGAAATCATAATTAATTACCAGAGGCATTAAACTTATGTAAGGGCCTATTCAGCCAGAGCAGCCCCACCCCTGGTTGAACTGCCATTTTGTTGTAAAACTTAAATTGACACCCCCCCAACCCCCGCCAAGGCAACTTACTTAAAAGCAAGTCTGGGAAACCAGTCCCAGGTAACAAAGTCTAAATACAAGGATGGGTCAGGTCAGGTGGAGGCAGTCAGTCAGTGGGGGCACATACTGTCTCCTAGCTACCAAAGAGTATGGGCCCCACCCTTTGGGAGCCTTTTGGTGCCAATCCTAACCAAGGTGTGATAGGCTGGTTCAAATGTCTACTAGGGTAAATTGTAATTCAGTTGGTCGCCTAGCATCACTGTGGAGTTTCCTGTGTGTGTTACAATCTCATAGGCTACCTGTGTGTGGCCAGGTCCAACCACATGGCCTTTGCTCTAAAAAAGTTAGTCTGGAAAGCAAGGAGGGGTCGTCTTCTCTGTAGGGGTGGCCCTGATTGGTCTGTTTGACGGTCGGTCTGATTCCTGATGCTTGGCGTGAAATAAAGCATTGCTTGACCTTCACTTTGTATCAGTCTTGCTCCTTTAATCACGGACGCATTATTGGGGTACCCAATTTTGGTGGATCCAACACTTAAAATAGCAAAAAGTATTATGTCTATTAAGCTCATAAAACTTAGAAACTCAGTATAATCAACAGGTGGTGTGGATGATAGGGAAATTTCTGCAGTTTAGGATCATATATTGGTGTTGCTGTTCTGGAGAGCAGTCTGGAACTAATTAGTCAAATTAAGTATTCTGTGTCTGCATATGCATGCCAAAGAATTTCTCACAAGGGTCCATAAGCATGTATGTACAACAATATGTATACAATTTGGTTCTTCTGGATGGATGGAGGATTTTGAATGCAACATATGTTGGACACACATCATGGAATCGTCAATAATCAGAATACTGGACAAAATGCACACGCTGAGGAATAGATAAATCTTACAAACATAAGCTGTTGTCTTAAAGTAAGACACAATACTTATTTAAATTAAAATACATTCATATCTAGTAACAATATATGTTTAGTGAGATGTATACAAAAATGAAAAGATACTAAGTACTAGAATAAAATTGTCTTTGAGTTGTTGTAGGTAAGTTGGGAATGTGAATCAAATAGCATTAGAAAAACACTTCACATCTCCCTTGTATTTAAATATGACCATGTGACATAGTTCTAACCAATGGTGAAAGGTACTGGTGATGAAGGAGCAGGAGGCTGGCTGAGGACAAAGCAAAAGCTGGCACCTTGCACCCCTTCTCAACCACTCCTCTCTGTAATATGTGTAGCATTCCTCAGGCACCCCTGAAATGAGAAACAAATAGTTAACTTGCAGAGATCACAATCCTGCAAGACAGGAATCTCCCAACTATCTTGATGTTAATGGCTTGCCAAAACACAACATCTGGCACCTTGTAGGCCCTCTTTAGCATATGAAAGCTCCGTTGAAACCTCCCTTACCCTCACCTTCCCCCAACCTCAGGGTACATAACCTGCCATCCCTCATAACTAGGGGCAGCTGCATCTCTGTCTGCCCACAGGTCCTGTCCCTGTGCTTTAATAAACCACCATTTTGCACCAAAGATGTCTCAAGAATTCTTTCTTGGTCATCGGCTCCGGACCTCAGCCCACCGAACCTCACCTAGGTTCTAGAACTTTACCATTATGGAGCCTGAAAGTGGGACTTAAAAAGAAACATAGTAAACTATTATGTATTTTCTGTTGTTTTGACATTCTTGTCACTGTTTGGAGTGCAGATGAAATGTCTGAGTTTTAGAGTGATTTTTAAAATTTTTTTTTGTTCATGAGAGAATGATAAAAATAATTGTAGAGACATTTGATATCTTTGTGAAACTGAATTAAAATAAACACTTGTCAACCTCCAAAAATCTTATAGCTGTTAATTGTAGCAAACATAATCCTTTCTGTAACTACAACAACTAGGGCAGATTGAGCTACTTCTCTTAAAGGCTATCCCAGGATCAGCATATAGGAAGAACTGGAATTACTGAGCTCTGCTATTTCATTACACCAAAATTAAAGTTTGACAGTGGAAATCATGAGTTTTAAAGACATAAACTATGAGTTCAAATCTCATTCTTCTCAGTTGCTGTCTGTGTCCTAAGAAAATTACATAAACTGCTTCTGCTTCAGTGTTTTCATCTATAACATAAGAAAAATATTACATCCTTACAGTTTTGAGATTTATAGACATAATGCACTTAAGATACTTGGCATTAATTCATTAAAATTTACTTTCTTTCCTTTTGAACAAATATCTTCCATTGTATCAAAGGAACAATTCAAAAAGAGCAAGAAAATTGCCTCTGCACCAGGAAAGGGGGCCTCGGGTTAGTTATCTAAGGTAGGATTCAGGCTGACAGTGATGCAATGACCCTTTTCAAATCATGCTGTAGAAGTTAAACCACCATATGTCATCACAGATGGTGTATTGGCAGGAGGGAGCTGTGATATTTCAAATGACAAAATAGAGTCAAAGGCACTTTAAAAGGTTAACAAGAGGGTCTAAAATTCTTGAAATGAAATTGAACAGGATTATATATAAAACATTTTCATTTGGCTTTTAAAAAACAACCACATAGGGTTGAAGAAGGAGGGATTCATTTGAAAAGTTTTGATTCAAATACCAGCCTTTGGTATTGACAATGATATCAGTTTAAACCAACAAAATGGTGCATATGAAGGTGGTGAGTTTAAGGTGGCTGATCAAAGGTGGCTACATGTTTGTTTCTCTCTGCTCTCAAGATCCTATAAAATGACAGTAAAACCAAACACATAAAAACAAGACAGGAGATAGACTGTCTGTAAATGAGAAGTTTGTGACTTTTTTTTTTTAAGATTTTATTTTTATTTATTTGACAGAGATCACAAGCAGGCAGAAAGGCAGGCAGAGAGAGAGAGGAGGAAGCAGGTTCCCTGATGAGCACAGAGCCTGATGTGGGGCTCAATCCCAGGACCCTGAGATCATGACCTCAAGGCAGAGGTTGAAGGCAGAGGCTTTAACCCACTGAGCCACCCAGGCGCCCCTGAGAAGTTTGTGCCTTTACATGGATAAAGTCAATTTAGACAGCTAGAGACCAGTACTCATAGGTGACAAGTGCAGTGGATGGAAGAACTTCTCTGGATAAACAATAGACTCACAAACACATAAGCACAAAGGGAAGAAGTAAGAATGGTAGCTGAAACAGGGGTTTGGTTGAAATGCTGAATATTGAATTACTCTGTCAGTCTAAGGCCTACATTCTTTTTTTTTTTTAATTTTTAATTTTTAAATTTTTTTTATATTTTATAAACATATAATATATTTTTATCCCCAGGGGTACAGGTCTGTGAATCACCAGGTTTACACACTTCACAGCACTCACCATAGCACATACCCTCCCCAATATCCATAACCCCACCCCCCTTCTCCCAAGCCCCCTCCCCACAGCAACCCTCAGTTTGTTTTGTGAGATTAAGAGTCACTTATGGTTTGTCTCCCTCCCAATCCCATCTTGATTCATTTATTCTTCTCCTACCCCCTTAACCCTCCAAGTTGCATCTCCACTTCCTCATATCAGGGAGATCATATGATAGTTGTCTTTCTCTGCTTGACTTATTTCGCTAAGCATGATACCCTCTGAATCCATCAACGTGGTCGCAAATGGCAAGATTTCATTTCTTTTGATGGATGCATAGTATTCCATTGTGTATATATACCACATCTTCTTTATCCATTTAAGGCCCACATTCTTATCTCACCACCACCACCATTTCCTCACTCATTATCCAAGTGGAATAAAAAAAAGTCATGACATCTTCCCACCATTATCAAATACTGGCTATTACTTCAAACAAACAAACAAACAAGCAAACAAACAAAATACTACAGAGGAATTAGGATTGCTAGAGTAGACTTTGGACCTCTACAGAAAGGTACATCTATGTGAAATTTCCACCCAGTCTACAAATAAAGTCTCTGTTTTGGACTTTGAAATAAAAATCTCTAGCTTCAAACCGGACAAAAATTCCAAGAAGATTCAACAAAATTTCCCATTTATGGGAGTGTCAAGAGGAAAACACACAATTCCATGGGCAGAATTGTACAGGTACAAATAAGGAGTTATTATTAAAAATAAATAAATAAAACCAATGCCATTTCAAAAGTCTCTTTGTGATCAGAAAATATCATTGTGGTCAAAACATCTATGTTTTATTGTGAAATACAGAAAATATATATGTTAGTAATTATAATAATAAATGCAGGGGCCCGTGGGTGGCCAGTCAGTTAAATGTCCCATTCTTGGTTTCAGGTCAGGTCATGATCTCAGGGTCATGAGATCGAGTCCCACATTGGACTCCATGCTCAGTGCAGAGTCTGCTTGAGATTCTCTCTCTCCCTCTCCTTAGACCCCTCCCACTCATGCTCTCTCTCTTTCTCTCTCTCTCTCTCTAAAATAAATAAATCTTAAAAAGAATTATAAATTGAAAACAATACCCATATTTAAAGAAAAATTACCTTAGCAGAGCTCTGCTTCAGATAATGGCTAGCTCATATCAGACTAATCCTCTTACAAATAAAAGTTATATGTTTGAACAAAATGTTAAAGTAAACCACATGAAGGCACTGGAAATTTTCCAAAACCAGACAGAAACTGGAAGGCAGTTGATGACTGAATGAGGGGCACTGTAATAACTAGGAACTCTGTTTTGTGACTTTTGTCCAGAAGGAAGTCCCCAAATGGTTTGGTTGAAGTTGGCAAGAAGTCATGTAGAAATTTGCTGCCCACCTGCTCAGGAACTGAACAGAGCTGGAGCTTCCGGAAGAAATGAAAAGTAAAGAAGAGGATCTCAGAAGGGAGGAAAATGCTAAAGTGAAGCTCCAAATCTTTGTATAACCTTCATAGAAAAATTTTGACTGAGTTCTAAACTATAAACATATGGGGAAGTTTCCAGAACTTGAGGAATGCAAAATCTGAAAGGCTAGAGCTACCAAACAGCTGCTATGTGGTAAAGGGAGAAATATGTTTGGGTTAATTTCAGGCAGATTCATTGTTTAGTAGAACAAAATCAACACTCTTTGAAATGTCTACAATTTATCAATTTGCAATGTCATGTACACAATAAAAATTATTAGACACAAATAGAAACAAACACATTGACAATATTCTAGAGACAAGGCAAACAATTGAAACTGACAAGGAAACGACACAGATGTTAGAATTAGTAGACAAATACTACAATGTCTCTTTTGCAAATATGTTGAGGAACTTACAGAAAATTTGTGTAATAATGAATAAACAAATAGAAAATTTCTGCAAAAAAGAGGCAAGTATACTTTAAAATAAAATGAATCTAGAATTAAAATTTTACTGGGTGATTTAACTATAGATTAAACATCAGAAGAAAGGTCCATTAAATTGAACATAGACCAATCGAAATTATTGAAAAATAGAGAAATAGGTATTTTTTAAATTAAAAGAGTCTCAGTGAGTTATGTGATTATATAAACCATCTAATATATATTGAAAAGAAGTCAGAGAAAGAAGAAGAAAGCATGATAGAAAAAAATATTTGAAGAAATAATGTCCCCAAACTCCCCAATTTGTTGATTGATGTAGATGTTTATATCCAAGAAGTTCAATAAACCCCAACCAGTGTAAAAACAAAGAAAATAACACCTAGGCAGACAGAGTCAAATTTTCAAAATCCAAAAATAAAGAAAATATCATTAAAGCATCCAAAAGGAAGTAATATATTATATATAGGGAAGCTATAATAAGAAAGACAGTTGCATTTTTTTTTTCCAGAAACAATGTAAAGATGAAAATAAAACAAATCTTCAGGGGCACCTGGATGGCTTAATTGGTGAAGTGTCTGCTTTCAGCTCAGGTCATGATCCCAGGGTCCCAGGGTAAAGTCCCACATTGGGTTCCCTGCTCTGCAAAGAGTCTGCTTCTCCCTCTGCCTGCCACTCCTCTTGCTTGTATGTTATCTCTCGGTCAAATAAATAAATAATATCTTTAAAAAAAAAAACAAAAACCCACCAGATATTCATAGTTGGGGTAAACAAGAAAAAACTTGTTAGCTCAAAATTCCGAATCCAGGAAAACTATCCTTCATATAAATGCAAAATAAAGGCTTCTACTGATAAAATATGATAAATATGCAGCTAGTGTGGAACTGCACTCCAAATAACAGTAAATAATTATTTAAAAAGAAATGAAACCAAATGGTAATGTCGATATAGGAAGAAATGAGGAGCTCTCAAAATGGCATATACAACACTGTGTTCTGTGGTTTGTAATACACATGCATGTATTATACGTGAAAACGATAGCACAAAATATGGGGATTGTATCTATTGTATAGGGATTGTATATGTGGCAAGGTTCTTCGATTTTATGTAATAAGCTAGGAGTGCATTTTTTTTAACCACTAGAGAAATGACTAAAAAATGTAAGGATGCAAAGCTATAGAGTCAATAGAAGAAATAAACTAGAATAGTAAAAACAAAGCAAACCACTGTATTAACCCTAATAAAGGCAAAAAAGAAGGATTAGGTGGAGGGGGACTTGGACAAATAGAAGTAGTAAAATGACAGACCTCAATCCAACAATTTATGTTAATTTTTTAAACTTTTATACGTATGAAGACTTAATATAAAAGGCAGAATTAGGATGGATAAAAAAGCTAGGGAAGTAAATGTTATCTTCAAAGTCATACTTTGGATTTACAAACTGAGAGGATTAAAGCAAAGTAATGGAAAATGAAACATATCCTGCAATATTAGAGAACTGCATGATTATAAAAATAGAGGAAAATATTAGGTATCAAAATAGGGAATATTACCACAAATGGTAAAACTTTCAAATATCAGGAAGTTATAAATTCCTAGTAAATCTCTTACTACCACAACTTAAGAAACAAGAATGAACAAATACCAAAAACCCCCCAAACAACAATAACAACAACAAAAACAACCTCATATAACCAAAGGGAATAAATCCCAAATCATAGTTGGATTGTAACAAATGCTTTGCTGAGATTAATAAATAGACAAAAAGGCAGCTAGGATATAGAAGAACTAAACAACACTATTAAACACCCTGACTCAACTGACTTTTATTAAACACTGCACCAAATAATTCTAGAATTTACATTATGTTCAAGTGCATACAGAGTATTAACTAAGACCACATAGTTGGGAATAAAGTCTCAATAACATCAGAGATAGAAATATGAACAAAGCATATTCTCTGAAAATAGTAGTTTTAAATTAATAATGATAATAAGGTTTTTAAAAAGCATCATATATTTGGAAAGTTTAAAGTGCAAAAGAAAATAGTTTGTGTCAAAAATCACATGGGTCATTATGAAATATTTTGAATCAAGTGACAATAAAATGACAACATAATCTATTTGTAGAATCCATCTAAAGCAGTGACTAGATGGAAATTTATAGATATTAATTCCTAATAAGAAAAGTGAAGATCTTCTACTATAAGAAACAAAAAGAAGCTAAGTAATTTAAATACCACATAATTAGAACAAAAGAATGGGAAAGAGCAGAGAAAAGAGAAAACAGAACAGCAATCTAAAAATAACAAAAGCTTTATTTTTTGAAAAGATATATTAGCAAAATACATTGAGAGAGACAGAGTAACAGAAACAAAGAGAGAACAAAACTACCAATTTCAGATATAAAAAAAAATCAATATTGCTCAGACCAAAAAAGAAAAGAAATATAGAAAATAATATCATAACAACTCTATACCAAACTGTGACAACTCCTTAAAAATAACCTATCACACCTGATATAAAAGTAGTCTTATATCACTTAAAGAAATTATATTTTTTATCAGAAACATCACAAAGAAAACTGAGGCTCATATGGCTTCACCATTGAGTTCTCTCATTCGTGGAAGATAAAATATCACATATTTTTCAGAAAATAGAAAAGAAACCCCAATTCTTTTTATAAAGCCAGCAACCTGATACAAAATTCAAATCAATACACTATAATAAAAATAATATATCATGACAATAGATTTAAAACTCCTGGAAAAAATTATCAAAATACATCCAGTAGTATATACAATGTAAAATAACTTATCACTAAGTGGCATTTGTTCCAACTATGCAAGATTGGTTTAAAAATTTTTAAATCACTTAGAATAATTTACCAATTGCATACAAAGGAAATAGGATCATCTCACTATATGCAGAAAGATCATTTGGCAAAGTTCTGCTTCCATCTATTATTTAAATATCTCAGTAAACTGTGAAAACTGTGAATTGAAGGAAACTTCTGAATATGTTAAGACATCCACAAAACACCTAGAGCTAAACCACCTATACCCATTTTTAAAGGTGGAATATTAAATGCTTCCCTAAATTCAGGAACAAGGCCCTGGTGTCCATTCTCAGCATTTCTATATAACCTTGCAATGAATATACTAACAATAAGGCAAGAAATATAAATAAAATGCATGAAGTTTGAAAAGGAAAAGGTAAAACTATTTCCATTCTCAGAAAATATGATTAAGGATGTATAAATCCTTAAGAAATTAAAAAACAACAGGAACAAAGAAATCAATTTACTAATTAATTTACATGGTCAATAATAAAAAAAAATTTTCCATATAGTAGCAACAAATATTGACACATAATATAAAAACCAAACTACCTTTAAAAGTTAAAAAAAATCAAAGTATATGGATAAAATTAAAACATGCAAAACTTTACACTAAGAACTATAAAACTTGAGAAAACTTAAAAAAAAAGATATAATATGTTGAAAATATGAATGTCTAATATCTTTAAGAAGTCCGTTCTCCACTAATTGATCTATATATGCAAGGCCTTCCCAGTCTTCATGCCAATAAGCTACTCAATCTGACAAACTGATTGTGAATGTATATGGAAATGCAAAGGATGTAGAAGAAATAAAAAATAACAGTGTATGTGTGTGTTTGTACAAAGCAAAGAAAAAATGGCAAAGAAAATTGCAAAAAGTATTAAAATTGTTGAATCTAGGTGAAGGTTCTTTTTTGTGTTATTTTTGCCACTTTTCTCTGAGTTTAAAATTATACCAAAACAGAAAATTACTAGAAGAAAAAAATAAATTCTCTGAGTCAAGCTCCTTTCAACACACACAGTCTCCAAAATTTTTTAACATTTACTTGATGATATTCTTTATAGTAATTTTATAATATGTGTGTAAATAATAAACAATTAAAACATTCAGACATATTATAAAATTAGTATAAAGTATATCAAGTATAAAGAATATCAAATAAAACCAGTAAATTAGTTTTGATTATTTCTATAACTTAATAAAAGTGGTTTTATATTGTACTTTTGTCACCTAGCATTATGTTCCTGTTAATGTTGACTTCCCACCTTATTTTCCTCATATTTGAGTGGGAAAAGAATTCATATTTACTCTTCTCCTGTTAATTGACATTTGAGTTCTCCATTCTTTGGTAATTCTTTGATACTTATAAACAACACTGCTATGAACTTTTAAAAATATTTCATCCTGCACTTTACAGGAATTCTGTACATAATATGCCTTAGAAGAATGTTTGTGAATCCTAGAGTACGATACTTTGTCAGGTTTACAAAATAATGAAACATTAATTCCTAAAGTTGTAATTCCTTTATACTCCCACAAACAGAAGTAACAAAATGCAATTTTATTTTGTTTTGTTTTTTAAAATATATTATGTATTTATTTGACAGAGAGAGAGAGACATTAAAAGAGGGAATACAAACAAGGGAAGTGGGAGAGGGAGAAGCAGGCTTCCCGCTGAGCAGGGGGCCAGATGCAGAGCTCCATCCCAGCACCCTGGGATCACGTCTGGCGCTGAAGGCAGATGCCCAAAGACTGAGCCACCCAGACGCCCCAGATGCAATTAAAAATTAGTGGGAAATGGCAAGATATTCAATAACTATTTCTAAGTAACTAATTATCCATTTGAAAATAAATGAAGTTGCATCCTTATCTTTCCTAGTATACAAAGGTAACTGTCATGTGGATGGAACACAATGTCAGTCCCAACTTAAAATTTTCAGAAGGTAGTGAGGTACATTAGGTACCTAATATAATGTAATGTAAACATTAGGTAATGTTTTTATAATGTTGGGAGATCAACGAGTTTATTAATAAGACACAAAAAAACACTAAATTAAGACAATATTGATATGTCCATGTAGTTTTACAGATTTCTGTTCATCAAAGTAAATATAAAATTATAAACTAAGAGAAATTTATCCATTATACAAGAGAAAAGAATTAACTAATATCACAAATATATAAAGATAATCTGCAAATCAGTGGCTTAAATAAAGCAGAAGTTGACTTCTTATCACCTAATATTTCGGGATGAATAGTAAGTTCAGGGCCAGGAGTGAGTTCTGATGCATTCATCATTCAAGCACCCATGTCTTTTGTTTGTGCTACTGTTGCAATCTCAGTACCTTGCATATTTTCTTACATTGAATGGTCAGTACTGCCTGGCTCACCAGCACACAAGGAAAGTAGGAGACAGAAAACAGAAAAATAAGCAATTCTTTTTTTATGCAAATAATGTAGAAGTTGCACACATCATTTCCATTTAAAAATTCTCTGGCAGGAACTTAACCACATGGCCACACTCAATTCTTCCACAGTGCATCTATCACCTTTTCTAAATTTATATGATAATTCATTATTTAAGATAGAAAGGGAAAATGGATACTGGTGGAAAATTACCAGTGTTTGTCATGGTGGTGGGTTTTCAGGATCATGATGTTATTCCTATATAATGTAATATACAGTCCTGTCATCTGAGATGTGGGTTAAAAAATAAATATTTTTAATGAAATGAGGTACTTGTTTTATAATAATGTACAGAATCAATGATTAGCAATCAATGGTTAGCAATCAAGCTTGGAAAGACTACATTTTCCAGTTGTTCAGTTCAGGATTTTCTGTATGCCTAATATATCAAGTTTATTTCTTTTGTTTTTCATATAGATTTTACTAATGTCTAGTATTTCTTATTTATCATCAAAACCTATTCTCTCACCGTAATACCTTTGTCATTTTATCCATTAATTTGTATTTATTTCTGATTTATTAATATTTTTATTAGGAACTTACAACTTCATAATACCTTACTGATGACTAGGATTTGAATGACTTAATTATAGAATAACAACTTTAAATCCTAATAAACTGTCTCCTATTAAAGTCTAATTTGACTAAAAGTACTACATCTATACTAGTTTCATTCTGATCATATATTCCTGAAAAATCTTTTCTTTCCTATTATTTACTTTTATCATTTCCATTATTAGTTTTTATATATTCCACCTGTAAAAGCTTAGATGAATTTTCTTATATGAAATCTGCAAAGCTCTTTCTCTTTAGATGAGAGATTAAGTGCATTTTAATGCCTTGCAAATAATGATGATTTGATGTCATGCATTTTATTTTTCTCCATTTTTTTCTTCTTGTAATATCTTCTTTTGTTTCCTTTCATACTAATTTTATCTATATTTCCATTACTATAATGGCTACTCAAATTTTTCACCATATTTTTTTAGCAAAGTCTAAAGTTAATCGTTATTTTACTCCTCTCACATCTGATATATGGATCTCAGCAGGATTTTTTTTAACTTACTCCAGAGTTGTTTGCTCTTGTCAAGCAAGTCTTATTTTTTAGGGTTATAACTTAAACTTTATTGACATTATTATTTTGCACAAAAATTAGGTTAGATTTATGTCAACATTTACTAGCTAATTTGTTAGTATTTCTTAACGCACCTTATACCTTTTTATTGCACCCTTTATTGGGAATAATTTTCCTTTTTCTTGAAATACGTACATCAGAAATTTCTTTAGTAAATAAAAGAAACAAATCACCATTTGTTATGAAATATAGTATTATTTGACATAGAATCTCAAGTTGAAATTTCGCTCATATCTTTGAAGCTATTATTTTACTTTTTTTCTAAATTCCTTTGTTGCTGATGTGAAATCTGCTGTCAACATAAATATTGATCTTTAGTTGGTGGTCCATCTTTAAGCTTTTTAAAAATATTTTTGATTTTTGGAGTGCCTGGGTGGCTCAGTTGTTTAAGTGTCCAACTTCAGCCCAGGGTCTTGGGATCCCAGGTTCTTGGGATCTAGCCCCAGGTTGAGCCCCACAATGAGCCTCAAGATGAGCCCCAGGTCCTTAAATCTCACTTCTGGCTTCCCAGTCAGTGGGGAGTCTGTTTGTCCCTCTTCCTCTGCCCCTCCCCTTGCTCATGGTCTCTCTTTCTCAAATAAATAAAATCTTAAAAGCAAAAATCTCTTTGTTTTTGGTGTTTTACTGTTTTGATTACATTGTGTCTTTTTGTGGCTTGTGATTTTCAGTGCATTTATCTAGTTTTATATTGTGTTTTTCTGATTGTATGGGTTTATACAATTCATTTCTTCTAAAAATTATTCATTCATAAACTCTTAGCATATTAATTCCCCTCATTCTCATTCTCATTATATTCTCTGAATCTCTGACCATATGTGTATGCATATGTGATAAGCAGACTTCTCAGATAGTACCCATTTGCTGTTTTTTAAGCCTTGTTTAATACCCCTCATTAAGTATGGGCTGATTCTAATAACATGCTTCTAACCAGTAGAAAACAGTTAAGACAAAGGCACATCACTTCTGTGATGCAGTTTCAAAAGATTTTGAGTTTCATATTGTTAGCTGACAGTTCCTATGGTTTTCTTAAATGCACGTTTTGATGAAGCAAGCTGCCTTATTGGAGAGGCTCAAAGGGATGGAAATTAAAAGAAGACTCTGACCAATAGCCAGTGAGGAATTGAGGCTCTCAATCTAACAACCTATAGTCCTGCCAACAAGTAATCACAAGGGAAATAATTCACAAATTTGAAAACTGTTTAAAAAAGGGAAAATAACAGGGTTCCTAGGTGGCTCAGTCAGTTAAGTGTCTGCCTTTGGCTCAGGTCATGATCTCAGGGTCCTGTGATTGAGTCCTGCATCAGGCTCCCTGCTCAGTGCAGAGTCTGCTTGCCCCCTTCTCCCTTTGCCCCTCCCCACTGCTCGTGCTCTCTCTCAAATAAATAAATGAAATCTTAAAAAATTAAAAAATTAAAAAGAAAATATCAAACATTTATCTTGTATTACCAACTGTACTTTGTGATAATTAAATATTAGATCAAGGGACTTATAATTACTATCCAGTAAATAAATAAGGTATGTAAAAACTTTAATAACTCCCTTTAGCTTTTAACAAGGTAATAGAGTTAAGCAGTAATCATCAGTGGCAGCTATTATTACTATAGTAATAATGCATCACCACAAATAATTGTAAAGACTCACAATGGTCTGTCATGGTGTACCTAATTAAGGCTTTGATGAAGACAGGGAATTCAACATACCAGGAAACAGAAAGCCCAGGCATATTTTTAGGTACAGGATTCCATGTCCTTTCTCAGGAGTACCAGATTCACTTCTTTAGATTATAACCATCAAGATATATGTGAGATATCTTGGAGTCACTCAGGGAAGGTGAGTCACATGTTTACTGAGGAATCTTTCATACCTTATAGGCCCCAGGACCAAAATCAGGCTGTGTAGCCAGATAAATCAATCAGAGATCATCAATCTATACACTTTCAATTATCACTGTGTATACACTGTTACAGAGCCCTTCCAGGTGAGTGTTAGACACTGGTTGGTTATATATTGGTTTTAAAGAATTACTATTTTTTGTTGTTGTGTACTGGTATGGTTGACATTTTCAAATGTCCTTATAAAATAGTTACAGATAAAATTATATGACATTTAAGATTTAAAAAATAGTAATCCTGTAGCAATCTCAGAGCATATGGTAGGTTCACAGAGCTAGGGAGACCATATAACTTATCATACAACACAGTGAAAGTGAAAGAAATTTTTCGGAATTTTTCTGGAACAAGGTGCATAAACCTAGTATGTCTCTGGCAAAACAGAAGTTATGGTGACTCTATCCACTGTATATCCACGCGGATAGATTTAAGTAGAACACCTTGTATATCAATGAATAAATTCATATTGATTGGTCTAGATTTAAATAGAATATTTATGACAGGGACTATTTGAAAATTCTGGTGACTGCTTTACAGAAACCAAAAGATTAAGAGAGAAAAAAATGAAATACTATTTTATACTGATTATTTGATCACTCAGTATATTCAGTACTGTTTAGAAATAAAAATGTACTCCATGACTACCAAATTAATTACTGTTTCATTCTCCTGGACAGCTGTTATTGCTGTGAAATCTTACTTATTAGTATATTTAACATGTTTTCCCCTGTGGTAGCTTCCTCATATTTTTAACATTGTTATTTAATCATCCTGGAATAAGAAATCCTGCAGGATTTCATCTGGAGAGTTCTTTACAAAGCAAATAATATTGCTCAGGAGATGCACTCCAGCAAACATTATACTGGGGGTTACTAGTTCAACTCTTTAGAGAAAAGGATGGTTAGTTATGATAAGAAGGTCAAGATTGGTGATGTTGTGTAAAAATCTATCCACTGCTGTTATCCATGTTATTACACTGAATTAGATCTAAAAGTCACACTGAACTTATTATATTGAATTATATCTGAAAGTCACATACAGAACTCTGTATCACTACCCTTATGTTGAATAAAACCCCTTAAATTTACAATTCAAAAAAATTAATAAAAATAACTTAAAAATTTAGGCTACTTTATACTTTGCAAGGTACTTTCACATGCTGCTGAGTGTTCCTGATTATTATTGTTCAGTTGGATGCTTAAATTTAGCTTGTTTTATAAGTGCAAATATGTATAAATATCACAATGACTTTATCATAACTTAATATCTATTACATTTTTAGGAAATAGTTTGTCATTTTTTTTTAACAGTGTAGTTTAATTATTTTCTCTGCTTTTGAAGTTGCTACTCAGATGATGGGAACTTGCAACCACAAAAAGAGTACAGGATGCAGGCTATCTGGCCAATTATAGTTCTCCATCCCCCAAGGTAAGGTCATTAGTATAGAAGGGTTTACCCCATCTATGAAGGATCACAGCGATTTTTTTTTTTTTTTTTTTTTTAGGGAAGACTGGTCTCTGGGAGAGAGGTTCTTTTGATTTTTTTTTTTTTTTAAGATTTTATTTATTTATTTGACAGAGAGAAACACAAGTAGATGGAGAGGCAGACAGAGAGAGAGAGGGAAGCAGGCTCCCCGCTGAGCAGAGAGCCCGATGCGGGACTCGATTCGAGGACCCTGAGACCACGACCCGAGCCGAAGGCAGCGGCTTAACCCACTGAGCCACCCAGGCGCCCGGTTCTTTTGATTTTGATCCGATGAGAGCTGAGGAATATGCAAGCTCTCTTTGCTACCCTATGTAAAGAAATTATTGAAGAATGAAGTCTAAAAAAGAAAGCCAATTATTAAATGGTAGACAAGACATTGCTAAATAGTGTAAGTTTGGGGACGCCTGGGTGGCTCACTCGTTTAAATGTCCAGCTCTTGATTTCGGCTCAGGTCATGATCTCGGGGTCCTGAGATCGGCTCCACACTAGGTGTGGACCCTTCTTAAGGTTCTCTTTCTCCCTCTCCCTCTGCCCCTCTCCACTCTCTCTCTTTAAAAAAAGAATATATATATATATATATATATATATATATATATATATATATATATATATTCAATTTTGTCCCTGAAATCTGGTGAACTCCTTAAACCATCTATCAGCTTCGTGGGTTATGTCAATAAACTTTTGTGTTTAAGTTGATTTGGATTTGATTTCTACAATCTCTGAGACCGGCCTGATTCATTGAGCAAAAAGAGGAAGTTCAGATCATTTGTGAGGCAGACTTCAGTGCACCTGCCCGTGAACGTAACTGTTCTGATCTCTACTTTTTACGGGTTTTCTTTATCAGCGCTATCATTCATCTGATGTAGCTGCCATAGTACTGTTTTCTACAGCAAAGACCATTGGTGTTGCTTGGTATATCAGGGTTCAAAATGATACTCATCCCTCCATCCTCCAAATCTCTCTAAATCATTATCTTCTTTCATTCTCACCCATCTTCATCCAAGGGTGACTTCTCCAGCTTTGTTTTACAGTGATGGACAGACTTTAAAATTCCCCCCTCCATGATTCTCACATCTGCTGTTAATTTCTTTATATAACCTATAGCCCTTAACTGGGTGGGACCTATGACTTACTTCTAACTAATAGAATGTATCAAAGGTGATTAGGTATCATTCTTGTAATTACATTACTTTACATAAGGTTCTGTTTTGCCATCAGACTCATGTTACAGTCTCCTTTCTGGGTAATTGAAGTAAAAGGTCATGTTGGAAAAGTCCATGTGATAGAATTTTAGCATCCTCTAATTGCTGAGGACAGCCTCTAGCCAACTTCCAGAAGGAAGATGAGGACTTCAGTCGTACAGTTGCAAGGAAATGAATCCTGTCAACAAGTGAGCTCAGAAATAGACTTCCGAAATTGAGCCTCCTTGAGAATGTAGCCCTGCATTATTTTGAGAATCTAAGCAGAGGACCTATGTCTGACCTGCAGAAACTATGAGATAAAAGTGCATGGTTTTAAGCCTGTAAGCTTGTTTTAATGTTGTTACCCAGTAATATATAATGTACTTCCCATAAAAAAGTCATCTCAACAAAATTTTCAGTTAATACACTTAATGACATTTATCGATACACTAACCTTTCTTATGCCAGTTTTAAATTCTTATCTATTCATCTCTCTTCTAGAAAACAATGTAAATTTTCTTAACTTTTTTTTTTTTTTTTAAACAGAGAGAGGATCAGCAAGAGAGGGAACACAAGCAGGGGGAGTGGGAGAGGGAGACAGAGGCTCCCCCCCCTTCCCCCACACAGCCGGGAGCCCGATATGGGGCTCCATCCCAGGATCCTGGGATCATGACCCGAGCAGAAGGCAGCCGCTTAATGACTGAGCCACCCAGGACCCCCAACAATGTAAATTTTCAAGAACAAGGTTTATATCTTCTATTAATTAGTGATAGACTCTAGAATGCTAGAGTTTTATATTATAATGAGGTTTTGCATGTTTCTGCTATGAATCAATGTCTCTTGTATAGTAGCAGGTCCTTTTGCCTCCTAAAGAAACGAAACACCTTGATCATAAAAAGAAAATCCTACATTTTTTGATTCTTAGTTTAAAAGTAAAATTCCAGATGTTTTATGAGAAACTTTGTAACGCAGAGTTACAACTTCGTTACACACAGGTGTGGTTGCAGAATTCTAAAATGAAACTCAAGGACCTACACCCTTGTCTAACTCTTCCCGGGAGTGTGGGAGCGATATGTGTATACAAAGGGATACCAGATTTGTGATTAGGTTACTTTATTTGCCAAAATTGGCTTTTTTTTTTTTTTTTTAAGGGGAGATTATCCTAGGTGGCCTAATCAACTGATCCCTGTGATAGGCAGAATTCCAAAGGGACCCCAGCTTGGCAGGAGGGCAGCAAGGGGATGGGGGTGGGGTTTACCTCAAAGGTTTTGACTGCTTCCCAGCGTGTTAGCCCAGTCTCGCGGGAACTCACAGAACTTGCAGGAAGGGGACTAGGAGTCCTCAGGTAAGCTACGCTCGGATGTCCTGCCTGCTGAAGCCCCATGTTCCCTACACCCAGAACGGGCATGGCGGTTTTGGCTCAACCTCCCTTTCAAGCAGGTGCAGTCCAGAGTTAGGCAAAAGTGGATGGTGTGCGCGGTGGAGCAGCGGCAAGCTGAGGGCAGGGTGCCCGTGTCCTCTAGGGCGGTGGCCGGTGTGGACTGACTCTAGTCGGTTTGGGGGGAGCAGCCGCGCGTGCACTGCAATGGAGACTTTCAGGAGTGTACCTCCAGTGACAGCCAGAAAGGAAATGGGGACTTCAGCCTTAAAAGCAGCAGAGAACTAAATTCTGCCAACAACTTGAATGACCTTATAAGCAGATTTTTCCTCAGAACCTTTAGGGGAGGAACCACCCAGCTAACGACTTTATTTCCGCTTTCGAGGACAGCGATCCTGCACCCCAGCTACGCTGTGCCCAGACTTGGGCCCCATTGAACTTTGAAATAGTGAGTTTTGTTTTCAGCTGCTAATTTTCTGGTAATTTGTTACACAGCAGTACGGAGTTGGGTGGGGGGGCAATTGAAGAGATGCATATTTCCATACACGTTAACAAGAGTATGGCCTTAATCAGTGGAGGATAAAATAGAAAAAAGGGGGGAGGGAGAGATGGAATGTGAAAATGCATACTAAAGAAAAAAATAGCAATATTAGTTTGACCATGGAAAGTCATTGAGAGAAAATCTGAGTGAAAATCAGGTGAAAGTTCAATCAGAAAAAAAAAAATGGTGTACATCCATTATGAAGAGAACAAAGGTTATCACTCTACACAATTTTATGTACAAGCAGAAATTTATATTGATTGAAGTGAAAATATTAAGAATATGGCTTAAATTGTCTGGAACTCTAATTTTTACATCAGGGCTTTTCTCCCATTTCCACAAAGACTGTTTATCCTTGCTTTTCAGTGGGCTCTTACCCATCTAGTAGAGATGTTGACTCTGGGTGTAGATTCTCCTGCACATCAAAGCCATCACTTACACTATTTTAGCTTTGGAATATATCCAATAAATGTTTGCACATCAAAGTGTTAATGACCAATCACTGGAAAATGCATTAAATTCATTGGGACGACTTTACATTTTCTAGAGTAATATGCCTTAAAACTCAAATTATTAATCATGCCTTTTAAGCCCTCAAAACAGTCTATCTGGTAAGAAGTTTTGTACTCTATGGTGTTAAGAGAAAATATTCTTTGAATATCTAATTTCTATACATCTTGTTAGCAGAGACATTGGCAACTTTTGCTCCAGGCTGTCTTTTCAGGAATGCTTATATAGTGAGCCCCTTGGAGAGGTACAGTATATCCTTCCAGAATAAAGGATGAGGAGTTTTGCTAAGTAATGTAATAAATATAATGTGTCCCTCTGGGGAAAAGTTTGTGGAAGTTTGCTTAAAGCCAAATATAAAAGATCAGGGCCTTCTAATCTCTAGGTTCTTCAGTTGTGAGGCAAAGCCACAGCATTTGAAATTTCTACCTGCATCAGCGATCACCCTCATGAGACTTGGGAGCAGAAGGTATCTTTGGAAGGCAGCTGTGCTCACCACTATACCGCCAACGCCAGAAGGTATCTTTGTAAACATGAAACCCATGTTGGCTGGTGTGTTGGGTGTAATAAAGCCTCCTTCTCTCTGTCTCACAAGTCTCATGTCTTCTGCCAGTATCCATGAAATTGTGGAAGGCTAGCTAGTTAGCAGCAAACAGGGTAAATTTTAAACCATTTATTTATAATGCTTCACAGAATTATTGACCTGCTTCACTCGAAATTACACAGGTTGAGAAACTTTAAGACAGAATATAGCAAGGACTTAGAAAACAAAATGATGTAATTTAGGCCAAGAAAGGAGACTAATTTACCAACCACCAGGACTACAATGCTATAATATGTAACAGTGAGACAATGAATCTGGTTGAGGAAATGAAGCCAAAGAAGCTCAGCATAATAAAAAAATGTAATTATAGTTATAAATTTGCACAAGTATATCGGTTTGTCTCAGGGCCTTTGCTGAAACCCACCTTATTTTCTGACAAACTTTTTATTTTTTTTTAAGATAGTATCTCATTAATCACAGAAGGGAGTAGAAAATCTTATAGTCCCATTGAGTGAGAAAATTAGTTCAAGTCTATGGATTGCTTCAAGTGCCTTCAAAAGCTGTCACTCAAATAGGTAGTGGTTAGTCTGTAATTTGTTTATTTTTAATAGATGGGAGAGACTTAATAAAAACAAAACAGATAACACCATAGCTCCACTTAACTATTTGAAAGCAATTAGATCAGTTTTGTAAATGAGAAAGCAAAAAGGAAAATACACCTTAGAAAATAGTATGTTGAAATGGCAACTTGAGAAAAAAATGATTCCACCGTTCAATCAATTAAATATTCAGGAAGGCTATGTATACTTCAAACTGGAAAGACTGCAGGAAGTCTACACTTTCTAAATTACTGTTCTAAACTCTCTTCCTCAAGACTGTATTTGTATACACTATTAGCATGTCTTATAATTCCCATAGCAAGGTCCTAAGTATTGTTCTGCCCATTGCTGGCAATGGAATTTCTTTCCCTATTCTTTCTTCAAGTCTGCATAATCTTTAAATTCCATCTAAGCCATGGAAATCTGGGATAGTTTGGCAGTTCCAGCCAGTGATGTGCTGAAACTGGCTTCTACCAGCTCATAAAAGCTTCTACCAGCAACTCTTCCCAGCATTGTTTTATGATTTCAGGTTGGTAGCTTAAAATTGGCCATAGTGGGAGCATTTACAGGATGGATATTGGCAGATATTACAAATATGAGCTTTTTTTTTCCACAACAGAGGACTGATTGCTAAATATTATATCTAGCATATTATTGATTCTAGTCTATAGCAATCTTTACTTTTAGAAAAAGTGTTGCAAACTCTTCTGCCTTTAGGTGTAAAATGAGTAGAATAAGTCAGGTGTAGTTAAAACTAACACATAGTTTATGGTTCAGAAAACATGATGGATGATGGTGTTAGAATTTCTGTTCATATGAAGAGACTTGATACTACTGGAATCCAGGTAATTACTGCTTCATGGAAATGCTGACCATGTATATCCACATTTTGGATCATATGTTTAAAATTTATAACATTATATATTGATATAGTTTCAAATATTAAAAAAAAGTGCAAAAGTAGGACAGAAAAATCCCATTACTTCTTAACCAAATTTATCAATTGTATATATTTGGTTTACTTTCTTTATAAATCTGTTATGTATGTTTGTATATGTATTCTGTGTATTTCAGTATATTGGTAGAAGGACAAATAATTTTTTTTCTGATCCATTTAAAAGTAAGTGGAAACACTCCTTCCCTTTATCCCTAAATCTTTCACTTCTCTTTACTCCTCAGTTTTCACTGTTATTTCCCAAGAACACTATTGTTATATTGCACAAACACAGAACAGCTATCAAAATGAAGGGGTATTTAACATTAATTCAATATTATTATCAAATCCTAAATCCATATTCCAGTATCATCAGTCATGACAAATGTGTCCTTTATAATTATTTTGTTAATTTTTTTTCTGAGGTCTGAGGTCCAATTCAGTGTCAGGCATAACATTTAGTTACATTAATCTAGAAATTAATTCATTAATCTAGGAATATTCAGTATCATTTCTTGTCTTTTTCTGGATCCTGACTGACTTCAAGAATGTATGCTTCTTGTTTTCAAGAATGAACCTCAACTTGTGTTTGTTTGATAGTTTATGGCAGGAAGATTACTGAGTGATAACATGTATACTTAAGCCATTAGATTTATCATTTATTGATGATTCTGATACCTTATATCATTAGGTTTTCCAAATACACACACACACACACACACACACACAAACACACACACACACTCTTAGGGAGAAAAAGTATCCAATATTTTACTATTAAAAATGTTAGTTATAGAATGTTGTCCTCTTGTTAAATCACATCAGTAGCTTGAAATTGGTTGGAATATTTACATCATAGAAATGCTACAATATAGTTTTCTATACTCAACAAACTGTATGTCATTGATTCTAGCCATTAGTTTAGTTTTTTTTTTTTAGCTTTTTTTCTTTAACAATTTTAAGGAATTTTTAAACATTTTATCAAACTTTTTTGGTAGCCCAGTTCTTTCTCTCTCTCTCTCTCTCTTTTTTTTTCTTGTTAGGAGTAATAACATGTATGATGGAGAATTTTGTATTTCCCATGGTTCACTGAGATTCTGTTCATTTTTCCCAAATTTTTTTTATTATTTTTCATCTTCTTATTCCTAAACTTCTGTTTAACTTATCCAGTAATATTTAATTACATTTACTTTTTACTTCAGAATTTCTATTTCAGTTTCTTTTATATTTTCCATTTCTCTACTTAAATTCTTCATTTCTTCATTTGTTAATATCGTATCTTTTCTGAGTCCCTGATAGTGTGATAATAGCTATAATAGAGTTACTTTATGGTATTTCCAACATTCTCTTATCTCAGGGTCAGTTTCTATGGACTGCTTATTTTCCTGCTAATGAGTTATTTTTCTAGTTTCATTATCTATCTAGTATATTTTAATTCATACATGGATTGTTTTTTATAGCCTGTTATAATTATTTATGATAAGAAGATAAGTCTAGTACTTTGCATTTTCATGGTTAAATAAGCTATATTCAGAATAGAGGTCACATATTAAACCTCACCAGATGTGGCTCACAGGCACATTTCATTTAGCTGCACAAGGTTGTTATGTGTAGTATTTAATATTTAAAAACTGGCTGCCAGCAGTTAACTGGCAAAAGAATTTACTTAAAAATCCAAGTATCTGGAACTTCCTTATTTAAACATGAAAATATAAAGTACTGTGTAATACTGACACTTCATCACAGATTTTAAAATCATTTTTATATAAACAAATAACAAAATTCATTAATAATTCCTTTTAGATGGTACTTGAATTTATTTATGGCACTCAAACATCAAATACTATGCCAATAAGAAAAATGTTTAATATTTTCTGATAACAATGTTGATAAATTGTTTTTGTTCAGTTGTCTATTCCGATTTGTCAGTTCTTAAAATATATTGGGATTAGAACATTCTTTAAATGTTGGAGTTTTTTTACACTATTTTGCAACTCATTCTGCCATTATAATATGGAACAGACAACAGATACTCTTCAATTGACAACCTTATAAACATATCCTTCCTCCAAATACCCATCAGAAAATACTGAAATATCATATCTTTTCTGAGTCCTTGATAGTGTGATAATAGCTATAATAGAGTTACTTTATGGTATTACCAACATTCTATTATCTCAGTGTCAGTTTCTATGGACTGCTTATTTTCCTGCTAATGAGTTATTTTTCTAGTTTCATTATCTATCTAGTATATTTTAATTCATACATGCATTGTTTTTTACAGCCTGTTATTTATGATAAGAGGGCAATTATTATATATATCAGTATTATTATATTATTATTATATTGTGTTATTTACTATTTACTATTATATTATTCTTATACTTCAGCTCTAAAGGTAGAGATAGGTTTCCTCTTAAATAATATGAGGGTTTACCTCAACTACTTGCCTGTACCAAGCTTTAGAAGAATCTGTATTGAGATTTTAACTCTCTTCCCTGGTTTCCATATATTAACACATTGTTAATCCACAGGAAATATGCCATTGTGGAAATACAGACAGAGTGAAGGCTCAGGAAAACTCTACAATCTTTTTCAAAGCAGGGCATGGTTTAGAAATAGCTATATTATAAATTAAAACAGTGAACTCAAGTTTTATTGATTTATATGCCATTTGTTGGCTGACTTAATTTGAGCATATCAACTATCTTCTTTGAGTATTATTTTCCCATTTATAAAGTATAGATGATGATACATTCTCTGGTACCCTTACAGGCTTAATGTGAGGATGACACATTAAGATATTTAAATACTATGAAAAGTAAAACATGAGTACAAATGAAAGAGTTTGTACTTTTTGCCCAGAGGGGAAAAAAAAGAAAGCATATGCCTGGGAAGTGTGCTTTTAAGACTGCCAATAATGTCATCTTTTATGTATATATCAGGTCCGTTAAATATGTTAATTACTTCTCCAGAAATTAAAGTTATATTATTTCATAGAGAAATTAGATATTTGCATAAATGTAAAACTCACCTGGGAGGTAGATTTAGTGACTGATGTTGGTACTTTGCATAAGAATGACAATAAACTCTCCTGTGAGTTGCTTTTGTTAGTGGGAAGGTAAAGACAAATCAGTAGAGTGAGCTGAATTACATGTGATTTGCCTCTGTAATTAGGGTTTTGTTTTTGTTTTTGTTTTTGTTTTCATATTACATCATTATTTTATTTCACCCTGAAATAAAGTGTTCCTTTCACACTTCCTGTAATACAGGCCTGGTAATAAAAACCTTTCACTGATTTTATGTATGTCTTAGTTTCTTTCTTTTCTTTTTTTTTTTCTGAAGGATAACTTTTTTAAGCTGACTCATGTACAATGGTTGACTGGTCTGGCCATGTGGTCAGGCAGAAGGGCAGTAGAAAACAGGCCTACCCAAGGGGTACTCATATGGGGGACATCCTTATGAAAATTTACAGATTGCATTAAAATAGAACTTTAAAGTAGGACATACCATGAAGAATCCCTTCAGGACTGGAGGATGAATTAGAACTGGTGAGTGGATATCCTGATGTGTTCACTTGAAGTGGGCACTTGGTTCATTAGGATACAACAATGAAGAGATTGCCTGAATTAAGATATATTCCTCTTGCATCTTCTGAGGCACAAAATGCCAGTAGGGTCTGTTCTGTCAATCAGCAAGGGAGAAGAGACCACAGATAACTATGGGACCGATAATGCTGAGGAAAGGGCAAGATCCCACACATAGCTGGCTAGTTGAACTCACGCTGGTAGCCCTGGGAGACTATAAATGAGATCTGACAGGAATAGACACTCAGGATGGGGCTTTAGTAACCCAGGGATGGAAGCTTAGTATGCTTTAAAAGGACTGGAACAAAAGATAGTTCTGGACCAATTTGGACAGCTGAATCACATTTTTACATTTTCTCAGAGCAAGGGACACCTTTTTATACTTAGAGTAATGAGTGGAGAGAACTGGAATGAGTAATTAAAATATTCATTGTCCAAAACCTGGGGAGATGAACGTATAAAGGGCTGGTTTACATACTTTACAAATCTAACACTGACATTGTTCGTAAAATTACAATAATGGTACGGATGATCAGATGTATAGGGAAATCGAATAAAGATTCCTGTTGATACAGTACTGATGGAAAATGACTGGCCTAAAGAAGAATAGGATTTGGCTAATAATTTTCATGCTCAATAGTACTGTAAGAGTTAAACATAGTATACGCATAATGGTGGATCAGGAAACAAAAATATGAAAATGTGTTAGTGGCTTATAGTATAGATTTATTGTTTCTTTAAATCTATTCCTACCCAACACTGGTTCATCCAAATGATAGGCATATTCATCATACTATGGCTGTGTCTGTTATATTCATTACAAACTAAATGTAGATGCCTAGGCAAATATAATTGTTTTGCTAGAAAACAGACTTGGTCTAAGTCCAGAGGGTAGACTGTTCAGTAAAGAATTTAACCATGCACAAAAAGGTCTAGCCTTTATTCTCATCTTCTGGGAGGTAATCTTCATTTGTCTTGGGTCTTTAGCCTAGCCAAAGAGTAACATTGTGATTTTGGGTGGGAGCTGTCTATCAGAAAGATTAAAACAGATTTAGGGTCAGTGCTTTGAATCAACCTAGAATTAGTGATCCTGGAGCCTGAAATCAACTATATGAACAGTCAATCGTACGTATATAATAGGTTGCCATAAAAACTCTAAATACCAAGGGTCAGGTAAACGCCACAGGTTGATGATATTCTTTGCATATTGTCATACATAAGTGGACAATAGAAATTCTGGTAATTCTCCTGGACACTGTCAGGGCTCTTCTTCTTTTGGCTGATTTTAATCTGTATCCTCTTGTAATAAATCACAACTATGAATATAATAGTCTTCAATGACTTCTGTGAGTCATTCTAGCAATTTATCATACCTGAGGGTGGTTTGGTCCAGTTCTCCCTAACCTAAAACTTGCAGTTGGTGTCCAAAGTGAGTGTGGTTTTGGTTACTGTGCCCTCTAACTTTGTAGTTTGCCTAACCTCATCTAAATGTGCCTTCAAAGAATACTTTAGAGTTAGTTGAGAAATTTCTAAAAGACGAAGAACAATCTATGATTCCAGGAAAATGCAAATATAGCCCTGCTATCAAGCCTGGTAAAAAAGCACATAAAAAATTGCTACATTGTGCCCACAAAATCATTGCCACTATTACTGAAAAGGACATTAGTGCAGATCAGTAGATCCATGGAAATAATACCCAGACATGATCTGACAGTAAATATAGATGATGATGGCTATCAAATAATGAGGCTTGATATTCTGTGAAATAACAGTTAACAGTATCAAATTCAGTAAAAGTAATGGACCATAGTCAAGGATCTGTTTGAAAAATCAAATAGATATAATAAAAATTAAAATAGATAAAGATAATGTATTCAAATACAAAGTAGTCAAAATCTTAAAAACAAAAAATGAAGGCATTATACTGAAGATACCAGTTTTACTGTCTTGGCTAGGAGTTGTGTCAGTATACTATATAAAGATGCAAATTTATCTTTGGATGTTTTAAAGCTGTCATTTTCTAGGATTTGTAAGTGAAATGTGTATAAACAGTGATGTAGGTAAAGAATATTGAATCAAAAGAAAAAAAAAACAAAAAATAATTAGAGAGGTATGTACAAAGTTTATTAAAAATTTACTTGTTAGGTTCAGCCAGATTTTGCATATTTAAGAAAAGTTAGAAAAAAATATGAAAAAATTGAATATTAAAGTTTTTACTAGAGAATGATTTATAAAAATATAATTTGAGATTTTAAAGTGAGAGAAACATTGTATACAGATTAAGGCTATAACAGTGTTGGGTCTTTTACCCTTACCATCATTCAGATCACCAGCTCTTTTGATAAAGAACTGGAAATCATAACCTCAAATTTCCTCATATACTTAGGATGTAATTAGTATTTTATTTGGTTTGTTCATTATGTAGAAGAATAGGTACATGTTTTAATTCACTTTTATATTTGAAGGCCCATTTCCCTAATCTTTCTAAAGACTATTAAAAGGAAGATCATGTTGACTACCAACTTAATTTTGCATATAGGTTAGCTGAGATCTTTTTGAGATATCAGGACAGATTTTTGCCCTTGACTCTTAATTACTAATTTTTAAATACTCCTTTTTCTGTATTATTTTTTTAGGAAGATCTACACACAACATGGGGCTCAAACTCACAACCATGAGATCAAGAGTCACATGTTCTACTGACTGAGCCAGCCAAACGCCCTTTAATTACAAATTTTTAAATTTTATTTTTTTTTCTAAACCTACCAAAACCTATATTCTCTTGCACTCTTTTTAACAAATAATGATCTTTTCTGTTAGATGATTTTCTCCAAGGAGTTTTCTAGTTTCTCAGATATAATAGATTAGAACTAGAATTTTGAAACACGGTCTGTCAACTGATATTATCCAATTAAAATAATAAAGACACCGCTAGGTTTGATTCGTTTTGACTTCAGGGAAATAGAGTTGAAAGAGGGAAAAGAAATAATGCTTGAAAATGAATTTGATTCTTGAAAGCACAATTTCCCAGCCAAATTGAGAGACTCTTGCTTGACATCAAGGTCAGATCAAAGTCTAAACTTGATTTCATTCAAATTGATTTGATTTGAATCTAAAAGTTCAGCTAAGTTCCACCTGATACAGACTTTAATATTAATGACACTTATCCCAATATACTACTTGGAATTGAATGTGGAAACGATCATGTATTCATTTAAGTAATATCGTAAAATAGCAGAGATTCCATTGTGCAAGATAAAATGCAGTGACCTGATTGAGAGTCCTTCCATGAGTATTATTGTCAGGTCTGACACTAGCTTATAAAATATAAAATACACTTTATCTCTTTGAACCACAGGATACACACACACACACACACACACACACACTCACACACAGGAAAGAAGAGAGAGATGAGGGGTAGGAAAAATGAAAGAGAAAAAATATTTGAAGGAGATCAATGTTTATTAAATAGTTTTTAGAAGTATATGACACTTTTATAAACAGATGACCTTCAAGTTCAAATACCTTGAAAAAGTTCCAAGTGGCTTAGAGGCATCATTGTATCATCCATTTTAGTAAGCCAGTAGTTCTCATCAGGGATCCAAGTATCACATAAGTTATGAGATGTTCTGATGTTTCCAAAGATGCAGAAATGGGAATATCCCTCCCTAATGGTGAAGGATGAGCTCCCAAAATAGGCTTTGGTTTAGATTTCAGGGGAGGCAGTTAACAGGTATTAAGAACTCATCTCCTCCCAAGGCAAAGGGGTCCCAATAGCTTGTATGTTGGGACTTTGCTTGCTGGTGAGGAGTTAAATCTTAAAAAGGAGCTAGCCCCGAATACCTGGGTCATGGCAATGTTTTCTTTACTTGCCTGAAGATACAAATCACCTGGGAACATTTGATAAAGCATAGCATACATGCCCTTCCTCTGAAGGTTCTATTTCAGTAACCCTTAAAGGCAGGAATTTGAATTGACATTATTTTTTCTAGGTGATGTTTATCATCAGGGAGTTTGGAAAACTAAGGAGTAAGGGACTCTATCAAGTTGGGAAACAGACTCACAAAGGACAGATATTTTATAGTTGTTTAAAAAAGTGGGCTCTGGAATCAGATTGGTTTTGAATCCCAACATTGCTCATTTACCAGTTATTTGAACTGGGGAGTAATTTTAAAAGATTATTTTACTTAAAGCTGAAAGTAATACCTGGAATAGAGAAAAGCCCTCGATAAGTGTTTATAACGTATTTTGTAGAACCTAAACCAGATACACAACTTTCCTAACTTACTACCAAGACGCTGCCTATTAAGTTATGATGCATTGGTAAGGTTGCATCAATTGTAAAACTCATCTCAATCTAAGAAAAGTTAAGATGGAAAAAAAAAAGTATAACTAGAATAAATGAAATATACTACTAGAGAAGCCCAGAAAGTAATATAAATGAGTAAAATAGCCTGAGTAAGAAACATTAGGGGACAGAATTCCTCTTGAGGTTCAATCTTTTTCCTACAAGAACTGCAATAAATATTTCAGGATAAAGAAAAGTAAATGAAGATGAGTAAGAGGTGAGCAGAGGGATTAGGAAACTGTATGGTTAGACGATAAGTGCCTCCATAGTATTTTTTGAAATATATGCATACATAATCACATATGTGTATGTATATGCATACATACATAATCACAAGTAAGTAGTGTTTTAGAAATAGTTATGTTATATTCCAGAGAGCAATTACAGAGATGAAGGGCTGAAATTATTGTACAATTCAGAACTTAAACCTACTAAGAACTTCCACTGCATTAAAAGTTACATATGTTCTCAATTCAATATAGTAAAAAGCATATAAAATAATTTATAGTTTTCAGACAAAAAAAGATTAAAAAAAGAAATAGTGACAGAAATAGCAGGATTCCCTTCTTTTTATGGTTGAGTAATATTCTGTCACATTGTACACCTTAAACTTACACAGTGTTACATGTCAATTATATCTCAATAAAGCTGAAAGTTCTGAAAAATGTTTTTAACTTTACAAAGCATATAAAACAATAGGAAAAAAGGCACTTGCTTAATGTAAAACAAAGTAAGATCACTTAAAAATGTATTAGTAGTGAGGAAGTGGTGATGCAACATGGGGGCTTAAGTTTGGGAGGGAGACAAACCATAAGTGACTCTTAATCTCACAAAACAAACTGAGGGTTGCTGGGGGGAGGGGGGTTGGGAGAAGGGGGGTGGGGTTATGGACATTGGGGAGGGTATGTGCTTTGGTGAGTGCTGTGAAGTGTGTAAACCTGGTGATTCACAGACCTGTGCCCCTGGGGATAAAAATATATGTTTATAAAAAAATTAAAAATTAAAAAAAAGTATTAGTAATAATGATACATTAAATAACTAAATTTACTAAGCCCACAGTAGAAACTAAAATTAGATTTAAGTACAGTTTTGTCATTTTAAAAATGCAGTGCCACACTTTCTGTCAAATAAAATTGACAGAAAATTTGAAATAAGTGAACGAAAAAGTTATTATAAGAAATAGTAAGACAGCAGTATATAATTTAATGCAGAAAGGACACATCATGGGGCACCTAAGTGGCTCATTTGGTTAAGCATCTGCCTTCAGCTCAGGTCAGATCCTGGGATCAAGCCCTGTGTCAGTCTCCCTGCTCAGTGGAGATCCTGCTTCTCCCTCTCCCTGTTTGTGTACTTGTCACTCTTTCCTCTCACTCTCTCTCAAATAAATAAAATATTTTAAATAAATAGATAGATATTACAAAATGTTTAAACTTTAACATTTAAAATTGAAAGTATTACTCTAGGATGATGCTGAAATGGTACTTAGATAAAAGTGAATCATCCTAAATGTTTTATGAAAAGACTAATGTACACATACATTATGTATACACATATACATATATTATATATATGTATATATAAAGAAAATATATAACTAGGTTATTGACATATTAGGATTTCTTATCAATGAATATATGTATTTCTCTATTGGTTCATGTACTTTTGATATATTTTTACAACATTCTATAAATAATAATGAAGACTAACACCATTTGTTTAGAAGACTTAACCTCAGTTATTTTATAGGTATTAGGTATTATAAGTCACCTTTTTAAATTTTTATTTCATTTTTGATTTTGTTGGTTAGAAATGAATGCGGTAGATTTTTATATATTGGTTTTTGTGTTTATAAAATGCTAAAATGCTTCGTTAATTCTTACATTTATTCTTCTGTAGTATGTTACTCCTACTTTTTAACTTCCCCAAATATAAATTAATTGCTGGAATATTATGTAATTGGCTTTTGTTTAGACATATCTTCAAATTTAGCAGTGCCTTTGCTCACATTTTTTCATATATCCTAGAATTCTTTCATAAGATTTTTGTCTTGCAGTAATATGTTTTCCAAAATTTCCTTAGTGAGGGTGTATTGTTGGTAAGGTCCTTCATTACAGTTTTTCTGAAAAGAAAACATTTCAGCTTTGTGTTTCAATAGAAGTTTAGCTAAGTATGCAATCTAGATTGACTATTATTTTATCTCATCAATTCAAAACTATCAATTCATAATCTTTCTGCTTTTTTGTTGTCAAGAAGGCTTTTTTCTCTTAATTATCCTTACTTGATCTAAGTCCATGTCTTACTAGACACTGTTAGGATATTCTTTTTGCCTCTGATGATCTCTGCCCTTTTGTAGAATGGTACTTCTCTATGGTTATTAGCAGTGAAGACAATGAAGATTCATATCGTTATTATTATGATATATTCTAAATCTTTTATTTTTGTTCTCTTCTCCATCTCTGCTTTATCTGATGCCTTTCCGTTAATTTCTTTAAATTTATCTTCCATTACACTAGTTTTTTCTTCTGCTGTATATAAATCCTTTTAAAAATGTCTGATTTGGTGTTTTCAGTGATTATGAATTCCATTTCCTAAGGTTCTGTTTCAAATCTTCCTTATCCTTCCTTATCAAACCTTCCTTATCTATGAGGAAGATACTTTCTTACTACACATTCTCATTACTCATTAATATTTATTTCTTGATATATCTTAAACCATTTTATATTTCTGCATCCTTAAGATCACCAGCAAGTTTGATAATTTTCTAAGAATATGCACAGGACTCAGCATATAGTCGTATTTATGGCTATGAATTATTACAGTGAAAGGGTACAAATCAAAATCAGCAAAAGCAAACTATTGCGTGGGGTGAAGATTGGAGAAAACTGGGGGAATGTTTCACAGTTTAGTCACAAACTCCATGCTTACTTTCTCTAGCAACATGTTGTGACCGTACAGGTGAAAAATATAAAATGAAAAAACCCAAACATGTAGATGCCTAAATGTCCATTGATAGAAAATGAAAAAATTGACACAAATAATAAAATTCTATGGAGCAATTAATGTGAAAAAGCTAGACCTTCATTTACAACATGTTTGAACTTTGAAACATTAGGCTTACTAAATTAGAAAAGATGCAAGTGTTATAAGTTTTTAGTGAAACGCATATTTACTAGAGAAACTCACTAGAGGCTCACCGCCTAAAATTTTGATAAGGGCTGGTCATATAGGGGCTCTTTGTGTTGCCAAAGTTCCTAAAGTCCAGAAGGAAAGCAGATTTTTGGTATCAACCGTTTTGTTTGCACAAACAATTTAAGCAAATCAATCATATACCTGTAGTGAAGAATGAGAGAAAGACCCTGAAAGCCTATATAATATATAATGTGAGCATCAGGTAACAGAACACACCAATTTCATATGCAGGTAACATGCATGGTGGTCAGGGGTTTTGTGACAGCTGAACGTCAGGCCTAATAATAGAGGAAAAAAGGAGTTTGAAGGGCATGGTCTTATATTGAACATAGGGGTTACTAATTAATGGCATCTTTTAGGGGCTAATGAGTACCAAAGACAAAGTATTAAAGTACATGAATATAAATACTCTTAAAAATTGTGATCAATTTTTACTTTATAAAGCTTGTCAATCTATAATGTAAGTAGAGTTTTCAGTCATTATTGTTACAGTAACAATCATAACAACATAAAATCAAGGTATAGATCATATATATGTATAATGGCATGAATCTTAACTTTTCCCTGTGTTTAATAAGTTTTCTGTGGATAGTTTTTTGTCCAGGTACATATATTCTGTGAAGGCTTTCAGAGTGTTTTTATTGCTTATTAATATTCTGTTATTGATACATCATAGTAAATGCAAATTATATGAAGCTGGGGGAAATCTATTTTTTGTATATTCTTGAAAACACTGCTAAATTATAAAGCAGCACAGATTATAAAAGCCTGGACTCTGAAAATTTAGAAACCTGTGTTCAAATTCTAACTCTACCATTTAACCTTGACACTCATTGAACTTTGCTAAGCTTCAGTTTTCTGATGTGTGAAGCTCAGTTTATAGTACTAAGAATGAAATTAAATCTGAAATACTACTCAGCATAAGTACTTTATTCCAGGTCCCTCTTTTCAATTATTTAGAAATGTTCATTTTTTAGTTTAACATTTTACAAAGCATTTTCATGAGTCTATTACTATTCCTATCTTAGAGATAAAGTTAAAGAGACTAATTGTTTATTATTATTTGTTTACTTATAAACAAATAGTGGAGCCAACATTTTGCAGTGGATGTTCTGACTCTAAATCCCATAATTTATAAAGATGATCCTGGATTTTAGGCTTTACCATATTATACCATGGCAATAATTGAGTAAAAAATACAGAGAGGTATAGTCCATCTGATGTTTTCTGTGCATTTTTTATTTTATTATTTTCTTTTTCCTTCAGCCGACAAAATTCCATTTTTTTCATACACAGTTGTTTTTTTCTGTAGCTTTTTCTTTGAAAGTCAAATAGATAGTCTTTTATTTATGCTTTAGTGTCTTTTAGTACTGAAAATGGAGGAAGGTTTTCTTTTGTTGTTGTTTTTTGTTCCACATTTTGGTGATTTTTAGACTCCCTTGATATGTTTAAAAACATTTGGGTTCTGGTTGCTTAAACCACCCTCACTGCATCACAACTTGGAGAGTGTTGTTTGTTTAATTTGTTTATTTACTACTCTCCTAAATGAATGTGATGACCCATTAATCTATAAAACATTAATAATTCCAGTCTTACTATTTAAAATACATGTCTTACAGTGGATCTAGAGGATCTCTAAGATTCTTTTCAAATCAAATTTTATAATCACAAAATGTTAGAATTAAAGCAGATCCTAGACTCTTTATCCAGTGGTTTACAAATAAGTTTATCAGGGACACAGTATTCTGTGGCAGTTACTTAGTTCCCACTATGTATGGTCTTGAGGCTAAGTGGCCAAGATCCTAAATGTCTTAATTGGAATAACTCCACTTTCACTGTTGGTATGTAAAAATTCTACAAAAGATGTTGGTCAGGTTGTAACAGAGCCAAACTCTTTGTCCTTTCTTCCCTTACGCCAGCCTTTTTCTTTTTAAAAACTCAATCCCAGGAGTATTTGAGAAGAAATCTTCCAAAATGTTGTATTGTTTTCCTGGTTATCTATGCAAAAGTTGTGTCTCAGACTTTGAGACTCTGATTCTTTCTTCTTCTGATGCAATTTTATGATTTTGGAGGTGAAAATGCAGAGGCAGATTTCTTTTCCCTGTGAAATTGCACAAAACATCATTGTAGTATTGGCCAGAGGTCAAAAGCTAATTATTTTATAAGAATTAGTCATGAGCCTGAATTAAATGAATCTGAAATCCCTCATGGTAGATAGTAACTGAGCTAGTCTCAGAGACTTGGAGGTGTGGGTGTAATGCTCAAGCCAAAGGTCCTTCTTGAATTTTGAATTGATAGAGGGACTCATACAAATGTCCCTGCCACTCTAGGCCTCTTATCCTTTGCAACTGTTTTTTCATTTATCACTGCCTAGAAATAAATTGAATAGTCTCCTATCATGCCATCACAAATCATTTCAGTTTTTTCAAATAAAGTTTATAAAATGTTTATAGACTTATTGTCATGTATCTACCTATCCTAGTAAATGAATTGCTGATGTGCTTAATTCTGTGGGTAAATTCTTATTAATTAATTAATGCAACCTGCAACAATGTATACCTTATTAAATTATTAAAATACTTGCTATGAGTCTGGTGAAGAGGCTTAATTTATCCTATTTAATTTGTCACTGTGACAAGCAGCTTTTAAGTATTATTTAATCTTCATAACAAGCTTAATAATAGAGTTATTATGACCGTTATATGTGTCATCGTCACCATCGTCACCACTTGCCAGGTAAGGCTGGTGAAGCATATGGAAGTTGACTAGCTGATAGACTTCTACCTGCTGATTTTGTGAAAATAATACTTATTTATTTATTTTTTTGCTATACATTTTTTTTTGAATTTTATTTTTTTCGGTGTTCCAAGATTCATTCTTTATGCATAACACCCTGTGCTCCATGCAATAGTGCCCCCCTTAATACCCACCACCAGGCTCACCCAACCCCCCACCTCCCTCCCTCAGTTTGTTTCTCAGAATCCACAGTCTCTCATGATTCATCTCCCCTTCTGATATCCCCCAACTCACTTCTCCTCTCCTTCTTCCAATGTCCTCCGTATTATTCCTCATCCTCCACAAGTAAGTGACACCATATGGTAATTGACTCTCTCTGCTTGACTTAGTTCACTCAGCATAATCCCCTCCAGTCCTGTCCATGTTGATACAAAAGTTGGGTATTCATCCTTTCTGAGGGAGGCATAATACTCCATTGTATATATGGACCATATTTTCCTTATCCATTTGTACAAATATTTAAACACAATACCCATAACCATTATTATAACCATGCCTAGTTTTAACTCATGACAGTCATGTATCCAAACTTTCACTACTGCATTTATTTCTTTCAATAAATGAAGAATAAATAATGATCATGCACCTCTAATTAACCACGTAATTTGGTCTGGCTACAAAAGCTATTTGTAAGTTTAGTTAGAGAAGGACACAAAGAAAATAAAAAATATGAAGTTAGGTCTTACCCATGATATATGATACGATGCACTCAGAAGATAGTTTCTGTGACCTCTCATGTTTGTAAGTCTGATATCTTCTGACTCTCAGTTTTCAGATTCAGAAACCTCAAAACTGTTTTTAAAAACTATCTCTTCAAGTTGAACCAATTATTTCTCTTCTTTTAACTGAAATAATTTGCTTGTGCTAACACAAGGCTAAAAGGGCAGTTGGGGGTCCTACTAGCCTGAATAGTGAGGAAGAGCCAAGCCTCCACAGGAGTAATGGTGAGCTATGAGGCCTGAACAGTGCAGTTGTTTCTAGGTGAAGATAGCTTATATATGCATTTTTTGTCTTCATGACATGATTTACACATATACATTTTGAATAGTCATTGATGTAGAGATATTTTTCTCCATTAAACTACTTCCTAAATTGGTTGGGAAGATTCCAGAATTAAGAGGAGCATTCTAGTAATTCATCAGTAATTAAAATCTTGAAATCTACAGGAGTTTTACTTGAAATTTTTTGTTCTGATGCCTTAATGGTTTACTGACCATTTCCAAGAGAATGCTTTCACTCCAAAAGAACAATATTGATTTTACTATATCTCCTTTTAAGACTTCATTTTTTTTGGTTGTTTTATGCTGGATTTAAATTTTAACCTGGTTTATACAATATAATCTACTTTAGTGGTTTAAAGGCATTACATTAAGATAATTTGCTTTCTTTGTTCTGAATATTTTTTCACTCATTTTAAATTGAAGAGTCACTTAACCAAATATATTATCCTTAGTTCCTAGTAAAATATCTGTACACTTCAGTAATTTACTCATTTTTTAAATATTAGAAAGTAATTTTTTAATTTTATACACCACCTCCTTAGCACATGCTATACTATAGTGTCTGTTTAGATTAATCAATCAGTATGCTTTCATATTTTAAGATAGATTACTGAAGTAATGATGATTATTATTAATTTTGTAAGAGATGAACAAGAATTTTTTTAAATGAAAAACCCAGAATGTAGAATGATTTGTGTTCTTTATCATGTTAAAACATATCAGGATATATACTACCATACAAAGTTGTAAAGTAGTTAAGTTTCGTTGTTGGCCCTCTCTGTATCTTTGCCAAATACACTATGATGATAAGTCATTGTCAGATCTCATTTTCTTGTTTCACATAAAATCAAATTCCTATTTTTATTAGCACTATTTTATTTAACAGTGTTATGCAAAGCAAATGAGTTAATAATATAGATAATATCCAAAGGACACACATTCACTTTAGAGAATTGGATCAGGCTACACAAATACAGGCAAATATAGTGAAAGGAGGCAAACTAGCAATGACAACCTTGTGCCACATTATAGACTGCACATACAAACAATGGAAAAGTTTTGCCAAATTATTATTTCAAGGAAAGGATAAGAAGCAAAATCAGGAGAGTTCAGTACTATAATCAAGGAGAAATTATGGTTACTAGAAAGTCATGTGGTCTGGAATTGATGGTCTTAGTTATTATTTTAGTTTCATGATCTTAAACAGGTACTTTCACTTCTCTAAGCCTTAGTTTTCTTATTAATAAAATATAGTATATAATTACACTATTTTATGTATACACACACTTTCATATATTTAATTATCTGATAAGGTTTAGTGACATAAATTTGTTTTTTTTTTCCTGGCTGATAGTTTTCAGGTAGTTTTATTGGTCATAAGATTTTTGACAGTATCAAGAGTACAGTCTGGACCCAGCATCAAACCTATTTTGGAAACACAAATCATTGCAGTAATTTTAATTGTTGTTTTTGCTTTTTTTTTTTTTTTTTAATTTGAGAGAGAGACCGAGATAGCGAAAGCACAGGCAGGGAGGAGAGAGAGAAGCAGGCTCCCAGCTGAAGCAAGGAGACTGAAGCGGGGCTTGGATCCATAAGGTCCAAGGTCTTTGGATCATGACCTGAAATGAAGGCAAATGCTTAACCAACTGAGCCACCCAGGCACCCGCTTGCAATGATTTTTTAAAATCAACAGCTTTCTCAAGGTATAATTCACATACAGTAAGGTTTATCTTTTTTTTTTTTTTGAGAAGTTTTCAAAAATATATATATTTTTTTAATTTTTAATTTTTTATAAACATATATTTTTATCCCCAGGGGTACAGGTCTGTGAATCACCAGGTTTACACACTTCACAGCACTCACCAAAGCACATACCCACCCCAATGTCCAAAATCCCACCTCCTTCCCCCAAACCCCCTCCCCCCAGCAACCCTCAGTTTGTTTTGTGAGATTAAGAGTCACTTATGGTTTGTCTCCCTCCCAATCCCATCTTGTTTCATTGATTCTTCTTTTTAAAGTGCAAATCCAATGGTTTTTGATATATTTACAAAATTTTATGCTGATCATCATTATGTAATTCTGGAACATTTAAATCTCCCACAAAGAGACCTATAATCTTTTTACCAGTGACTCTTACAGGTAGCTAACATTCTCCCCAAACCCAGACTTTGGTGATCACTAGTCTGTTTTCTGTCTCTTTGGATGTGCCTATTCTTGACATTTCATATAAATGGAATCATACCAGCAGTGCCTGGGTGTCCCAGTGGGTTAAGGGTATGCCTTTAGCTCAGGTCATGATCCCACGGTCCTGGGATTGAGCCCTGGCATTGGGCTCCCTGCTCAGCAGGGAGCCTGCTCCTTCTGCCCCTTCCCCAGCTCACTGCTCATCTGGGCGTCTCCTCCCTCTCCTTCTGCCCTTCCCCCAGCTTGTGCTATCTCTCTGGCTTACTCTCTCTCTCAAATAGATAAAATCTTTAAAAATAAATAAATAAGGGCGCCTGGGTGGCTCAGTGGGTTAAAGCCTCTGCCTTCGGCTCAGGTCATGGTTTCAGGGTCCTGGGATGGATCCCCACATGGGGCTCTCTGCTCAGCGAGGAACCTGCTTCATCCTCTCTCCCTGCCTGCCTCTCTGACTACTTGTAATCTCTGTCTATCAAATGAATAAATAAAATCTTTTAAAAAATAAAAATAAAAGTAAATAAATAAAAGGAATCATATCTTACGTGGCTTTCTGTGACTGGTTTATTTCATATTTTCAAGGTTCATACAGGTTGTAGCATGTATCAGTACTTCATTCCTTTTGTTTCCACTATCTTTTTCCTTTTTTATTTTTTTACTTTCTTTTTGCTTTTTAATAAATTTTTATTTTTTAGAGCAGTTTTAGATTTATGGAAAACTTGTGAGGAGAGTTCTGGATCCTACTCCATTCTCCCCTATCATTATCATTAACATCTTAGATTAGGATATTTATGAACAACTAATGAAACAATATTGATACATTATTGTTAAATAATATCTCTAGTTCACTTAGATTTTCTTTGTTTTTATCCAATGTCCCTTTTCTGTTATAGTATCCCATCTAGAATACCATGTGACATTTAGTTGTCATACCTTCTTAGGACATGTCTTCTTTGTTTCCCAGGCTTTCCTTGATTTTGATGGCCTTGACAGATTGGAGGACAGTGTTTCTGGTGTTTTATAGATTGCCCATTATTAGAATTTGTTTGACGTTTTTCTTATGGTAAAACTGGTATTATGGGTTATTGGGAGGAGGACCACAGAAACAAAGTGTAACTTTACCAAGTATATGTACTATCAGTGTGATTTATAACCGTTGATATTGGCCTTGATCACCATGGCTGAGGCCTCTCCAGTGTATTTTCCCCCCTTCCATATTGTACTCTTTGTAAGGGAATTTCTATGTGTAGCCCATACCTAAAGTGTGGGATTATATTCCTCCTCCTTGAGGGTAGAGTATCTGTGTAGAATATAGAATAAATTAATTATAGAATATAGAATAGAGTAATTTATTTATAGAATATAGGATATAGAATTACAGAATATTTATAGAATATAGAAATAAATTTATAGAATTTATAAAATATAGAATATTTATAGAATAATATAGAATATTATAAATAATATAGAATTTATTTATAGAATTATAGAATATAGAATATTTATAGAATATAGAATTTTTTTAAAAGATTTTATTTATTTATTTGACAGAGAGAGATCACAAGTAGGCAGAGAGGCAGGCAGAGAGAGAGAGGAGGAAGCAGGCTCCCCGCTGAGCAGAGAGCCCGATGCGGGACTCGATCCCAGGACCCTGAGATCATGACCTGAGCCGAAGGCAGCGACTTAACCCACTGAGCCACCCAGGCACCCTAGAATATAGAATTTATAGAATAAATAGAATTTATTTATAGAATTCTTTTATTTGTCAGATTTTTATATTGTTGAATGGGAGCTCTTTCACTTGGCTCCTGTGTACCTTTGACATGCCCTCATCAAAGTGGGGTTTTTGGTTTTTTGAACACTTCCTTACATGCTGGCACTGTAAGATACTCCAGGCTCATCTTATATATTTCTGGCCCCAGTCCTGGAATTAGCCATTTCTCCAAGGAATATTTGTTTCTTTTATTGGAGAATGGCATCAGAAACCAATATCTAGGGGCGCCTGGGTGGCTCAGTGGGTTAAGCCTCTGTCTTGGGCTCAGGTCATGATCTCAGGGTCCTGGGATCCAGCCCCGCATCGCATCAGGCTCTCTATTCAGCAGGAAGCCTGCTTCCCCCTCTCTCTCTGCCTGCCTCTCTGCCTACTTATGACCTACCTCTGTGTCAAATAAATAAATAAAATCTTAAAAGAAAAGAAAAGAAAAAAAAAACGAAACCAATATCTAGCTAGGTACCAGGAATGCTCATTGTTACAACGGTGTCATTTATTTCCCAGGTAACCAAAGATTTATGTGTATGTAGACATATCTATAAATATTCCTATAGGTAACAGTCTATATATGGTAAACTAAACATAGGTCCATACTGATGTGTCCAACTTTAATTTATTTCCAAGGATGATTCTTATTTCCTCTCCATGCTTATCTTTAAATTTAAACTCCAGAAATGTGAAGTCTGGCTGCCACCTTCTTCCATCCATTTAATTGTTGTATTTCAGAATACTTGAATAGCAGCAGCAGCATTGTTAACCCATAACCCCCTGGGAAAACATTTTATCAGCTAAAGTACAGTTCTTTTGCATTTCGTCTTTCAGAGTTCACTCATTCCAATATTATTTAGGTCAGCACCTTTCCCTCCCATTCCGTTCAGTGAGATTGTTTCATACATTTGTAATACAGTTAGGTGCTCTTATCACAGTCTGCATTTCTTCCTGGGATTTCCAAACTCCTAAATACATTTTTTTAATATGCATACATGAAAGTTCACTCATTGTGCTGTAAAACTTCCTGGGTTTTAACAAGTGCATGGTATCATATATTCTTCCTTAGACTCTGGATAGAATTCACCAGTGAAATCACTGGAGTTTAATAGTATCTTTTTTTTTGTAAGGTTATTAATTACTGATTCAGTATCTTTAATAGACAGTAGTTATGCTCAGATGATCTGTTTCTCCTTGTCTAAGTTTTAGGAATTTGTGTCTTTCAAGAAATTGGTCCATTTCAACTCAATTATCAGATTTGTAAACATAGAGTTGTTCATACTATAACTTTATTACATTTTTGAGGACTATGGAATCAGTAGTGATGATCTCTCATTTCTAATAGTAGTAACTTTTATTTTCTCTTTTTTCCCCTCATTTAGGCCAGATACAACCTTGTCAATTATATCCACCTTTTCAAAAAACCACTTTTTGTTTTGTTGATTTTCTGCATTGACTTCTGTGTTATTTTCAACTTTATTGACTTATGCTCTAATTTTTATTTATTCTTCTGTTAACTTTAAGTTGAAGATACTTTTTCTAGTTTTTTGGAGGCTTAGATTATTGATTTTAGGACTATTTTTTTTTTTTTTACTAATGCATGTAGTGCTATAAAATTCCTTCCAAGCATTAATAAATTTTATTTTCATTTATATCAAAGTATTTTAAAATTCCTCCTGAGACTTCTCCTTTGACCCATGTTTGATTTAGTAGTATGTGGTTTAATCTCCAAATATTTTGGATTTACCTCCTGACTTTCTTTTTATTGATTTCTAGTGTAATACCACTATGGTCTCTCATATATTTTATATGATTTCTATTCTTTTGAATTAATTTAGGTGTGTTTTATGGCCCAGAATGTGGTCTGTCTAGCTGAATGTTCTGTATGAACTTGAGAATAATGTGTATTGTAATGTCATTGGATTAGATATCCTATAAATGTCAAATAAATCAAGTTGATTAATGATACTGTACAAGGCAACTATATCCTTAATGATTTTCTGCTTGCTTCATCTGCCAATAATAAAGAGAACTGTTAAAATCTCCAACTATAGGAATAGATTTATCTATTGCTCTTTGAATTTGTATGAGATTTTGCCTCACATATTTGGATGCTCTTATTTTAGGAGCATATATGTTAAGGATTATTACGTATTTTTATAGAATTGACTCTTTATCATTATGTAATACCTCTGTTTATCCCTGAGTATTTTCCTTATTTTAAAACTTCCTTTGTCTGTAATTAATAGGCAGTTCAGTTTCCTCTTGATGAATGATATCATGGTACATATTTCCCCATCTGTTTATTGTTAACATAACTATGTCTTTATGTATGTATGTATACATGTATGTATCTATTTTTAAAGATTTCATTCATGCAGTCTAGACAAAGAGCTCATGGCTGGGGGGAGGAGCAGAGGAAGAGGGACAAGCAGACTTTGTGCTGAGTGTAGAGTCCAGTTGGGGGCTCTATCCCGCAACCCCGAGATCATGACCTGAGCTGAAATCCAGAGGTGGCTGCTTAACTGACTGAGTTACCCAGGTGCCCCTTTATGTCTTTATTTCAAAAGGCGTTTCTTATAGATAACATATACTTGGATCTTTTTTAAAATCAGCTCTGATAGTCTATGCATTTTAATTGGTATGTTTAGACCATTCACATTTAAGTGATTTTGATAAGAGTTGGTTTAATATTTACCATTTTTCTAATTGTTTTCTATTCATTGTACTAGTAATATCTTTTGCCCCCTTATTATTCCTTCTCCAGTTTTAATTGTGTATTTTATGTGATTTAATTTTCTCCTCTTTGTTAGCATATTGATTATACTTCTAAAAAAATTTTAGTGGTTACCCTAGATTTTGTAGTATACATTTTACAACCATATAATAAGCATTTATAACATCTATAAATTAAGTGTATATTTACATTAATGTGTACCTATGTAATCATATATAATTATAAAATGTATATTTTTATAATACACATTTACATAATATGTGGTATATATATTAAATATTATATAATGAATATTATATAATATACTTTACAATTTGTGCAAATTAAATGTTTATTTGTAATATATATTACAATTATGCTAAGTCCACTCTGAAGTAATAGTATATATCACTTCCTGGGTGTAAACACACTAAATGTGTTTCTAATTCATCTTTCCTTTCTCTTATAACGTTGGGGTCTTTCTTTTTCCTTATTGATAAGTTGTAATCATTCAATCAATATATCTATGCCTTGATTTTTCATGGTTTGGGGCCTTGTTACTGGGATATTGACATTGCTGATCCATTCCCCTGTTATATCTATCTTCAAAAACTTGATGAACTGATCTGTGTGACTTAACATGTTTTTCCAGTTCTGTCTTTGTGGATCTTCCCTCCCGATATTCTAGTTTCTCGACTCCTCAATTTCTTTGCAACTCCAGCAAGCACAGCCTCTTCATTTCTCCATTTATGAGCCTCCAGTATCAGTCCTCTTTTTTTTCCTGTGTTCCACCTTATGACAACAGTGCTACTGCCACCTGTGAGGGCCCAGGGAATAATCAAGACAGGATGTTTGATAGCATACCTAATGGCACTAAATGCACTCAGAGATTAAAAGATACTGTTGACGTGATGTTTAATCATAAGGTAAACAAGTGCTTCGGTTCTTTATTTCCCTTTGCACCTAATGGGAAATGCATGAATCCTTACAAGCCTGGATCAAATAGAATAATATCCATAAATGCAAATACTCTAGACTAGTTTATCCTAATCTGCTCCTTTATCACTGCTCAATAACTCAATGCTGTGTTATCCCTCTTCAAATCAAGAAGATATTTGTAAACCCATGCATATTTGTTCTCTAGCTTACCACAATCTGTGGCTACACAACCAAGAATAATACAAACATACATTGTTGAACTTACTGGTTTTTGACTCACTCAATTTCATTCCTAAAACACAGCTTTCATATATTTTAAAATATGCTGGAGTGTTAGGAGATAAGCCGTAGAAAAAGGTTTGCGTAGTATTATTTGCCTCAATAGATTTTCTTTTTTTCCCGGTCTCCCTTTCATCTGTAGTTAGGAATCTGTTTAGGTCTGTGACCGTCTAGACATTCAATTTCATACTTATGCGACCTTCTACTATAATGACACTTGTTAGCTTTTTCCCTCTTTATACTCATTGATAGGAATGAGGATTGAGAATGTCATGGCCTAGCTACAGTTTTTGCTTTCTGGTTGCTTTGAATACCACCACAGTTTTGGCATGTGAAAAGGTTACCTGTAGAATTATTACTAAAAGAGAAGAGGAAATTGATTTATTAGTTAGATAAAATGTTGACACACTGAATACGGTGGAGAATATTTTGAGAATGATACATTTATTATTGAATTGAGATTGGACGTACACACAATACACACAAAAAACTTGGTTAACTGTATTCATAAATCTGCTCACTTTGCTGATTCTAACCAAAAGGACCTTCTTACTAATAGGGTTCAAAATACTAAAAATAGTAAAAACTGAAAAGTTTCAGTGATGGTATCAATTAAGTAATTGTGAATTTTCTAAATGTTGAGAAATCATAGAAGCCCACTGAAAAGATAAGTGTTGTGTGTTTATATTCAAGGCCTGGTTAGAGTAATTTGTTAAATAAGACAAATTTGCATTAAGTTCTTTCTTTGGTACCTTTCTAAAGTATCTTTTTTTGGCACTGTTTCTATCTTATCTTCTTATGCCCAGAATATGTTGTACACATATGTGTATTATGTAGAAATTCACAATCTGAGGGTCCTTTCATGGAAACCATTTGGGTGAAGATCAAAGGAGAAAGAAACAAAACTGACTTTGGTAGATTTACAAAAGAAATACCAGGTAGAAAATCAGAGCAATGATTAATGAGCATAGATTTAAAATAATAATAGTTATTCACACAAGAAAAAGTACATGTTTTTGTTTGTTCTTTTGTACACAATTTATAAGGAGACTCCAGCTATCTGGGTATCTGGTAGAGTCTCATAATGCAAACTTCTATTCATTGACATATGATTAATATTCCATCTTAATGAAACACAGGATAATTATGAATAGAGGAACTAAGGTTACCAAGAAATAATTTTAATGGCAAAATGTAAAAAAGTAGGATTAGATAAAAATGACTTTAAGGCCTTTTACACAGGCTAGCTTCCAATGTTACCAGGAGAGAGAGTATTTTAGATTTCTTTACATGAGGTTATTTCCAAAGTGCAGCTTTCCCCAGCTGCTTTCTCTTTTAATGAAAGAAAGGCCATGATGGAATTTATCCTGAATAGGGCAGTTACAATTAGGTTAGATGCCTTCTTCCTGCTTAATTCTTTTAATTTGTCTGCATAGGTCTTGGGTCTCATGTTTGAATACTGGAACTGTATATTTTGATGTTATTATTATTTTAATCAATGTTGGTTTTTTGTTTCCACTGTTATTATGGAATGAATTGGGCAGCTTTTCATCTTTTACTATGAAATGAAATACTAAAAATTGCTTTCCACCTCTCTCTCTAGAAGTTAAATGGAGTTCACCTGTGATTTCATGTGATTCTGGTATCTTTTAATTGGTGTATTTTAACTTCCTTTTCAATATATTCTACAGCAAGAGAATATTAAGTAAATTAATGACAAGGGATATGAGAACAGAGGAAATGAATCTTCTTCTTTTCTTTTTTTTTTTATAAACATATAATGTATTTTTATCCCCAGGGGTACAGGTCTGTGAATCGCCAGGTTTACACACTTTACAGCACTCACCATAGCACATACCCTCCCCCATGTCCATAACCCCACCCCCCCAGAAATGAATCTTCTGATGAAAGTATAAGCTTTCAATTTTTAGCATCCATCCATACCAACTGAAGAGATTTTAAAAAGTCAGGCTCGGGGGTGCCTGGGTGGCTCAGTGGGTTAAAGCCTCTGCCTTTGGCTCAGGTCATGATCTCAGGGTCCTGGGATCGAGCCCCGCATCAGGCTCTCTGCTCAGCAGGGAGCCTGCTTCCCCTCTGTCTCTGCCTGCTGCTCTGCCTACTTGTGATCTCTCTCTGTCAAATAAATAAATAAAATCTTAAAAAAAAAAAAAAAGTCGGGCTCCATTATCTGATATTGTGATTTAATTGATCTGCAGTAGTAGGGCCTAAGCATTGGTAATTTTTGTTCCAAATTCTATGCAGTGATCATAATGAGTATTCAGGGTTGAGAATGTTAAATAAATAAAAAAATAAATAAATATGCATATATGCATTTTGTTTATTTGTCAGAGAGAGAGAGAGAGAGAGAGCACAAACATGGGGAACAGCAGGTAGAGGGAGAAGCAGGCTCCCTCCTGATCAAGGAGCCTGATATGGGACTCAGTCCCAGAACCTTGGGATCATGACCTGAGCTGAAGGCAGTTAACCAACTGAGCCACCCAGGTGTCCCAAGTTTTTATTTTTAAAGGAATTCAAACATTTCCTGTAGAATTTTTTTAAATTTATTGAAGTCATGTTGTACTTAGTATTGTTTTACAATTTTTGATGTCTTCTTTACTGATAATTATGTCTCATATTTCATTTCTTTTAAAGAGTTTTTATTGAGGTATAATTGACATATGACATTATATTGATTTTAAGTGTACAACATAATGATTCAATAATTGTATACATTGTGAAGTTATCACCACAATAAATCTAGTTACTATCTATAAACAAAGTTAACTTTCAGGATTTACTCTCTTGACAACTTTGAAGTATGCACTACAGTATTATTTTTTTTTAATTTTTTATTTTTTATAAACATATATTTTTATCTCCAGGGGTACAGGTCTGTGAATCACCAGGTTTACACACTTCACAGCACTCACCAAAGCACATACCCTCCCCAATGTCCATAATCCCACCCCCTTCTCCCAAACCCCCTCCCCCCAGCAACCCTCAGTTTGTTTTGTGAGATTAAGAGTCACTTATGGTTTGTCTCCCTCCCAATCCCATCTTGTTTCATTGATTCTTCTCCTACCCACTTAAGCCCCCATGTTGCATCACCACTTCTTCATATCAGGGAGATCATATGATAGTTGTCTTTCTCTGTTTGACTTATTTCACTAAGCTGAAAAAGCATTTGACAAAGTACAGCATCCCTTCCTGATCAAACCTCTTCAAAGTGTAGGGATAGAGGGCACATACCTCAATATCATCAATGCACTACAGTATTATTAACTGTAGTCACCATGCTGTACATAACATCCCCATGAGTTATTTATTTTGTAACTGGAAGTATGTACCTCTTGACCCCTGTATGCATTTCAGCCATCTCCTAACTCACCCCTGCACTCTGGCAACCACCTTTCTGTCTTGTATGTAGGATTTGTGTTGTTTCTTTTCTTTCTTTCTTTTCTTTTTTTTTTCTTACATTCCTCGTAAAAGGGAGAGCATAAAGTATTTGTCTAACTTAGTTCACTTAGATTCATCCATCTTCTTGCAGCCAGCAAGTTTGCGTTCTTTTTATGGCTGAATAGTATTCCTCTGTGTGTGTGTGTGTGTGTGTGTGTGTGTGTACGTGTACGTACACATCACATTTTCTTTATTCATCCATCGAAGGACAATTAGGTTGTTTCCATATCTTGGTTATTGTTAAGTTGTAGTAAACATAAGAATTCATATATTTTTTAATTTACTTTTTGAATATATTTTCTTCAGTTAAATATATAGAAGTGGAATTACTGGATTATGTGGTAGTTTTATTTTTAATTTTTTGAAGAAGCTACACCCTGCTGTTGTCCATAGTGGCTGCATCAGTTTACATTCCCACCAGTGGTACACTCTATTTTTTTTTTTCTCTACAACCTTATCAATATTTCTTTTCTTTTTGATAATAGTCATTCTAACAGGTGTGAGGAGTTCGCCCATTCTGGTTTTGATTTGCATTTCCCTGATGAATAGTGATATTGATTATTTTTTCATGTGCCTTTTGGCCATCTTTATTTCTTTGGGAAAATGTCAGCTCAGCTCCTTTGCCCTTTTTTTAATTGCATTTTTTTTTTTTTTTTTTGCTATTGAGTTATATGAGTTCTTTATATATTTTGGATAATAACCCTTTATGTGATTTGCAAACATTCCCATTCAGTAGGTATTAATGGTTTCCTTTCTTGTGAAAAGCTTTTTAGTTTATTGATGTCCCACTTGTGTATTTTTACTTTTATTATCTTTTCTTTTGGAGTCATATCCAAGAAAATTTATCATCAAGACTGATGTCAGGTAGCTTAATGCTTGTGTTTGATTCTATGAGTTTTATGGTTTTAGATCTTACATTCAAGTCTTCAATCCATTTTGAGTTAATTTTTGTTTATGGTATAAAATTATAGTCTAGTGTCTTTCTTTTGCATCTTACTGTCCAGTTTACCCAGCACTATTTATTGAAGAGACCATCCTTCCACCATTGTTATCTGTTGCCTCTTTTGTTATAAATTAATTGTCCTTATGTGTGGGTTTATTTCTGGGCTCTTTATTCTGTTTCATCAATTTATGTATCTGTTTTTTTGTGGATACCATATTATTTTAATAACTATATCTGTGTAATATAGTTTGAAATCAGGGAACATGATGTCTCCAGATTTGTTATTCTTTCTCAAGATTGCTTTGGCTACTTGGAGTCTTCTGTAGTTTCACATAAATTTTAGTATTGCTTGTCCTATTACTGTGAAAAATGCTGTGGGAATTTTGATGGGGATTACCTTGAATTTATATATTGCTTAGGGTAATATGGACATTTTAACAATAATAATTCTTCCAATGCATGAACATGGGATATGTTCCCATTTATTTATGTCTTCTTCAGTTTCTTTCTTCATTGTCTTATAGTTTTCAAAGTACAGGTCTTTTACCTCCTTGATTAAATGTATTCCTAGGTAGTATTTCCGATGCAGCTATAAATGGGATTATTTTCTTAATCTTTCTTTCTAACAGTTTCTTATTAGTATATAGAAACACAATTGATTTTTGTATATTGATCTTGTATCTTATGACTTCATTGAATTTGTTCTAACAGTTTTTGGAGGAGTTTTTAGGGCTTTCTATATATTAAATCATATTATCTGAAACTACTGGAAGTTTCATTTTCTTTTTCAATTTTGAGGCCTTTTATTTCTTTTTCTTGCATAATTGCTCTGGCTAGGTCTTCCTATAATATGATGAATAAAAGTGGTGAGAGTGGGCATCCTTGTCTTGCTGGATCTTACAGGGAAAGTTTTCAGCTTTTCACCAGTGAGTATGATGTTAACTGTGGGCTTGTTATATATTTTCTGTTGAGGTATGTTTCCTTTGTACCCATACTTTTTGAGAGTTATTATCATGAATGCTTACTGAATTTTGTTAAATGTTGTTTCTGCATCTATCAAGATAATGCAGATTATTTTTATCCTTCATTTTGTTGGTATCCTTCATCAAACTGATTAATATATTGGTGTTGAACCATCCTTGTATCCATGGAATAAATTCTATTTGGTCATGGTTAATGATCCTTTCAAGGTATTATTGAATTCAGTTTGTTAGTGTTTGTTGAGGATTTTTGCATCTATGTTGATCAGGGATATCAGCTTGTAAATTTTTTTTGTGTCTTGTCTTTGTCTGGTCTTGGTATCAGGGTAATGTTGGCCTCATTTAGAAGTTTAGAAGTGTTTCTTTCTCTTCAGTTTTGTTTTTTGTTTTTTGTTTGTTTGTTTGTTTGTTTTCAGAGTTTAAGAAAGACAGGATTTAAATCTTCTTTGAATATTTGTTAGAATTCACCAGTGAAGTTTTCTCGTCCTGGATTCGTTTGTTAGGAAGTTTTTGACTACTGATTCAGTCTCCTTACTAGTAATTAGTCTACTCAACTTTTTATTTTTAAAGATTCTATTTATTTATTTGACACAGAGGCAGAGAGAGACACAGTGAGAGAGGGAACACAAGCAGGCGGAGTGGGAGAGGGAGAAGCAGTCGTCCTGCCAAGCAGGGAGCCTGATGCAGGACTCAGTCCCAGGACCCTGGGATCATGACCTGAGCTGAAGACAGACACTTAATGATTGAGACACCCAGGCACCCCCTAGTCTATTCAACTTTTATAATTTGTCAGCATTTATTTTTGGAATATTTTTTGTCTGTTGCTAGGAATTTATGCATTTCTTCTAGATTGTCCAGTTTGTTGACCTGTAATTGTTCATCATCGTTTCTTATGATACTTTGTATTTCTGTAATATCAGTTGTAACTTCTCTTTCATTTCTAATTTTTTATTTAAATTCAATTAGCCAACATATGATACATCTTTAGTTTCAGATGTAGAGTTCATTTATTCATCAGTTTCATGTAACACCCAGTTCTCATAACATCACATGATTTTATTTATATCAACCCTTTCTCTTTTTCTTTTTCTTGATGAATCTAGCTAAAACTTTGTCAGTTTTGTTTATCTTTTCAAAGAATGAGGTCTTAGTTTTATTAATCTTTCCTGTTGTCTTTTTAGTCTCTATTTCATTTCCAATAGTTATTATTTCCTTCCTTCTACTAACTTTGGGCTTTGTATTCTTTTCTGTAGTTCCATTAGGTATAAAGTTAGTTCATTTATTTGAGAGTTTTCTTGTTTCTTAAGGTCTGCCTGTGTTGCTATAAACTTCTCTCTTAGAATCACTAAGATTTAATTTCTTCATTGATTTCTTTAACCTAGTATTCAGTAACATGTTGTTTTATCTTCACATTTTTTCAGATTTTTTCCTTATAATTAATTTCTTGTTTCATACCATTTTGGTCAAAAAAGATGCTTGACAATATTTCAGTATTTTTAAATTTATTAAAACTGGTTCTGTGGCCTAACATGTGATTTGTCCTCGAGAATGTTTTATGTGCCCTTGGGAAGAGTATGTATTCTGCTAATTTTGGATGGGATGTTCTGTAGATATGTAGTAAGTCCATATTGTCTTGTGTTTTCTTTAAGGTTAATGGTTCCTTATTGGTTTTCTCTTTGGATGATCTATTCATTGATAAAAATGGGGTATTAAAGTCCCTACTGTCATTGTATTGATGTCAGTTTCTCCTTTGGGTCTGTTAATATTTGCTTTATATATTTTGGTGCTCCTATGTTAAGTGCACATATATTTACAAATGTTATATCTTCTTTTTGTACTGATTCCTTTATCATTATATAATGTCCTTCCTTGCCTTTATTACAGCCTTTATTTTAAAGTCTCTTTTGTCTGATATGCATATAATAACTACCTCAACTTTTTAAAAAATTTCCATTTGCGTAGAATACGTTTTTCCATAACACCAGTTTCAGGCTGTGTCCTTACATTTGAAATGTCTTGTAGGTAGCATATAAATGAGACATGTTTTTTGTTTGTTTGTTTGTTTTTTAATCCATTAAGTTACTCTCTATCTTTTGGTTGGAGAATCTAGTCCATTCACGTTTAAAGTGATTATTGATAGATCTGTACTTATTTGGCATTTTATTCATTATTTTGTGGCTATTTTTGTAATTTCTCTTTCCCTTTCTTCTCTTGCTTTGTTTTCTTGTTTTTGATAACTTTTTTTAGTATTATGTTTATATTCCTTTTTCATTATCTTTTGTGTATCTGGTATAAGTTTTGCTTTGTGATTACCATGAGGTTCACATATAACACCCTATATTTATAACAGTCTATTTAAAGTTGATAGCAACTTATATTTGAATGCATTTTAAAACTACATTTTTATCTCCCTCCATCACATTTTGTTATTGTTGTCTTATTTCACATCTTTTTATTTTGTGTATTTGTTAACCAAATAGTGTATTTACAGTTAATCTTACTACTTGTGTCTTTAACCTTTATAGTAACTTTATAAGTGATCCACTATCTTTGCTATATATTCAACTTTATCATAGAGACTTTTACTTTCATATATTATTACGAATTAGTGCATTTTATTTTTAGCTTAAAAAAGCTCTGAGACATTTCTTGTAAAGCTAGTTTAGTGCTGATGGACTCCTTTAGCTTTTGATTGTCTACAAACCTCTTTTATCTCTCCTTCAATCTAAATAATGACCTTGCTGGTTAGAGTGTTCTTGGTTGGGAGTTGGTGGTTGTTGTTGTTGTTTCCTTTTAGCATTTTAAAAAAAGATTTTATTTATTTACTTATTTGAGAGAGAGCAGAAACATAGTAGTGGCAGAAGGAGAGGGAGATGCAGGTTCCCTCAGGTTCTGGTTCCCTCCAGGAGCCTGCTTCAGGGCTTGATCCTAGCACCCTGCTGAGCCAAAGGCAGCTGTTTAACCAACTGAGCCACCCAGGTGCCCCATACTTTTAGCATTTTGAATGTATCCTTCTACTCCCTCCTGGCCTGCAAAGTTTTTGCTGAAAAAATGTACTGAGAGTCTTATGAAAGTTTCCTTCATATGTAACAAATTGTTTTTCTTTTGCTGCTTTTAAGCTTCTTGCTTTAACTTTTCACATTTTAATTATGATTTGTGGTTTGGATCTATTTGGGTTCATCTTACTCAGAATTTTTTGGGTTTCCTGGATCTGTTTGTCTATTTCCTTCTTCAAGTTAAGGAAGTTTTCAGCTATTATTTCTTCAAGTAAGTTTTGTGCCCTATTCTCTGTCTTTTCTCTTTTGGATTCCATATGATGTAAACATTATTTTACTTAAGGTTTTCCAATGGGTCCTTTGTTATCTTCACTATTTTTTTTTTCTTTTTACTGTGTTTGGGTGAGTTCCACTGCCCTGTCTTTTACATCATTGATCTGTTCCTCTGTTTCACCAGTCTACTGTCGAATCCCTCTTGTGTATTTTTTAGTTCAGTTACTTTATTCTTTAGTTCTCTGATTTCTGTTTGGTACTTTCTTATATTTCCCCTTTCTATTTAAGTTCTCACTGTGTTCATCCAGTCTTCTCCCTGCTTTGGTGAGAATCCTTATGACCAGTCCTTTGAATTATTTATCAGGTAGATTACTTATCTCCATTTTATTAAGATCTTTTTCTGAAGTTTTATCTTGTTCCTTTGTTTGGAACACATTCCTCTGTTTCCTCATTTTGACTAATTCTGTGTTTGTTTTTCTGTGTATTAGGCTAAAGAGCTACCTCTGTCAGTCTTGATGGAGTGGTTTTGTGTAGGTGATGAACCTTATTTTTAACTTTGCCCTAGTTCTTAGTTGTCTCTCAATCTTTATGGTTATCCAAGCAGCTCAATTGTTGTTGATAGGTCCCTGTTGCAGATATGACAGGTTTTGTCAGTGGTCTAAGGTAAGGGATTTCATTTAGCACCTAGTTTCAAGTTAATTGGAAGCCAAGTCCTCAGGCAGCAGCTTTTAAACTATGCAAGTCTGTATAGTCCTGTGGAGCTGCAGTCATAAACCCCTCTTTCCTCCAGATCAGATCTGTTGGTATCCCATGGGTAGGAGTTTCAAGGGGGTTCTGGGGGATACTGTTGAGCTATGGGAGGCCAGGGGAGAGCACAAGGATAGTGTTCTCTGCTTTTGTTCCTTGGGAACTGCTCCATAGTCTCCAGATATGTGGAAAATCTGAAGCCTGTCCCTCTGGTGAAGCTGCAGGACAAGTAACTAGACCTTTTTCACAGGAAGACTAGAAGTGTGTTTCAATCGATTGTCTGTACAGTGTCCTCTAGGTAGTAACCTACTAGGAACTTTCTCCTGTGGAGCCCAGGAACTCAAGCCCCCATGGCTTCCTGGTCCAGTTGATCAAGGGGCATCACTTCCATGAACTGCACATAACTGTCAGCATTAGCAATGTAGCTGCAGAGCAAAGGTGGCAAGTCATACCTGCTGTCTTTAGCAAGGCAGCAAGAATGTGCCTTGATTGTGTGTGTCTGCTGAATTTAGTGATGATGCTGTGAAGTGCAGGAAGCAGTGCCAGCTTTATCAAGGGAACAGAAGAATAGCTTGCCCGTGTGTGCCCTCAGCCTTCAGTGAGGCAGCGGATAAGTACCTACTTTGTAATGCATCCATCAGGTGCATCTAGGCAGCAAGGGAATGCTGTGACTTTTTGTACTCTTTTGCCCTAATAAGGCACTGCAGGTGTGGTGCAATGCCACAGGCCACCAGCTTCAGCAAAGTAGCAGGAAAATGCCCTGACTACTAGCCTCTGCCAGCCTTAGCAAGGGAGTAGAAGAGTACCATGTACATATGTTCCAATATACCCTGACAGGATAGAGAGAGAGTACAAAAATGATGCTTCTTGATGTCTCCATCTCCAGACAATTGTCTCAACTATTCCCTCCTCAGGAGATGCTTTAAGATTCATCTTTTTCACATATAGTTTAGTGCTTTCCAAACTGCTGCTTTTGCACTGGGTCCTGGGGTGGGTGAGACTATTCACAAGTCCTTTGAAAGGACTCAGTTCCCTATAGCCCTTTGGTATCTTGGCCAGTCCTGTTGGTTTTCTAAAGCATTGGAAACTCATTTCTCTGGTGTGGGTCCCAAAGTTTGGGGTGCCTTATATGGGGCACAAACCCCTCTCTTCTCTGGGAGGATATACAGACTTGTAAGATCCTTCCTTATTTTGATCACCATCCCAGGATTTTAATTTTTCCCCTAGACAGTATCTCCAGCTCTCTTGTCCATCCTGTCCTTTCACTCTTTGTTGTAGAGGAACAATTCAGCTAGTTTTCAGTTCTTTTTCACAAGGAATTGTTCCATATATAGTTATATGTTTGATGTGTCTGTTGTAGGTGGTGAGTTCAGGGTCTTCCTACACTGTCATCTTGGAATGCCCTGCCTTCAGCCTACTCTCTTCTACTCTTTTTCTTTAGTCACACTCACAAAGGATTGATTACTGTCACCATTACCACTATCATTATAACCATTTTATTCTTATCATCATCTCTCTCCTCCAGAAGTTTTAGTTTTCTGGGAGCATGTGATCTAAGTGTTCACTTTTTATTTTTTTTCTGGCTTAAAGTCCCTTTGGGTATGTTCTTATTGTCCATTATGCATTTATGGATGACAGAGTTCTAATGGCTGCAGTTCCTATACCGGAGGCAATCCTGAGAGTGAGGTAGGAGCTTTGGTCTATGCTGTTGTCAGAAACTACCTCATCACTTGCAAGTGGTCAGTCAATTGTTATTGTTAAAGAAAGAACTCTCTTATGATGCTGAACAATGAAGAGGCTGAAAGATTTTGAACTTCTTTCCATCATCTAAAAGCAAAATTGATGTATTCTTGGAAGACTACAACCTGAAAAAATACCATGATGAACAGTTAGGGAGAAACCCATATAAAAATAATTTTACACTTTATGTACATATATAATATTGTTTTATTTATAAGACTTCAGTGCAGAAATACCTTCTATCAGTTTTGTCTTTTCTACTACTGAATGGCTATTTCTTACTGATAATGTCAGGATATTTGTCTCTATTGGTTATTCCATATTGAAGAAAAGTGTTGTATGCTCCTCCCTTTTACTTCAAAATCATTACCTGAATATATTTCTGTGTTGATATTTCCTTGAAATTTTTTTTGGATTAATCATTAGTACTCCTGACTGATACCCATTGTAGAGGGCTTGCAGAATTAAGTACCATAACAAATTGGTGAAACTTTTCCATACAAACATATCATGTTCTGTGCAAAAGAAGCATCTTGGAAGGATATGATCCATTGACGATGAACAATGTATTATTCTTTTTATTAATCATTAATGCAGTTTTGCCTACAAGATACTTCGGGTTATGTTCCACATAATGACTAAAATTCCTGACATTTATTATCTCTGTAACTTGGGCAAGTTACTTAACTGCTTTGGGCTTAATTTCCCTGATCTGTAAACTAGGGATAATAATTGTACCTATCTCATAAGATATTTATGAGAGTTAAATGAATTAAATACATCTGAATATTTTGTAGAGCACCTCACAATCAGTAATTGCTGTTACCTAGGTGTTGGTATTAGAGATTAGTAATAAATAGCTTATGAATAATTAATTCCATTCCTTTTTTTTTTCCCCCACACAATAGAAAGTGTTTATCTTAAAAGTATGCCTAGAACTTAGAAACCTAAAAATCTTCTTGACCCTACGCTGCTCACTACCTTAAGGTGAGTGCCTGCTTGGCCAAAAAAAAAAAGGGATCTTCTGAATCTTAGCTTTGAGCTTCCTCATCGACATCCATCCAGTACCTCTCTTTTTCCCCCTAACTTTTTGACATGATTACATGGCAAACATTGTAAATGGTCACTTTGTAACACTAGCAGACTGCAACTCACCAGCAAAACCAGGACCTCACTATTTTGATCTGTTTTACTTTGGTATTTTTCAGAGTACTTGTTGTCACTCAGTAGTACATTATAAAACCAACTTAGTGGATTGCAATCATTGTTTAAAAAATTAAATTTATAAATAGAGTAAAGATGATAGCATACACGAGTAAGTATAATTTTATTAAATTTTAATTTTAGGGTATATGTATAATTTTTTTCCATGTTATAGAGGGAAAAACTTTTTGGCTGTGTGTGGCTTATGATCAAGAATTTGAAAAGCACTGCTTTTATTTCATTTCTGGCTTAACCTAAAGAATAAATAAATTCATTTATTCATGAATAAAGGAAGAAATGTGAGAGGAGAATTGCTGAGACCTTAATTCTGACTTTCGGGAAGCTAGTTTTCAGGATTTTGAAAGGTGGGAGGCAGAAGAGATACTCAGGTAATGACCACGATTTTGACCTCATTGATAATGCTTAAAGAAATAGAAGATCCTGACACTTATGAATATTTACCTAAATGGAGGTACTAAAAACACATAAAGTTTTTATAAAGAGCAAGGCAATATCAGTGGTTGCTGTGCAATAATAATTGTCTCAGATCTAGAAAAGCCCTTTGAGAAATGCACACTAGCTATTCATTTAGGAACTTCTTGAGCTAACTATCCTGCAATGCACTGTGTATTCCACTGCCCCTTGATGTCATATTATTTACAGTGACAACATTAGCATAATATATGCTTATTTTGGCAAAATACATTAGAATCTAATATAATTATGTAGTACATATGCTGATGGAGGAAGATTTTTCCAGTCAATCCATAGCCCACCTGAAAACTTGCTGACTCACAGGAAAGACTTGCCCAATGAAGAAAAAGTAATGGGTGACTTAAAGAGAAAAGTATCATGCTAATGTCAAGTTTATAAAAGAGGAAAAGAGATTATTTGTTATATGTGTATATGTAACGTAGACTTAAATAAAGCCAGGTATAAAAATAGAAGAATGATAATACATCTAGAATAAATGTAATCTCTGATATGCAAAAATTGAAGAATGATATATCAGTTGCTTAATTGGAAAAGTTACTGACACAGGTGTTTTTTATCCACTTATGCACTCCATTTTATTTGTTTCACTAGTTTTAGTTTATAAATTATGAAACTGGTATAAAAAAGTCAACATGCCTAACTCAACATAAACTATAAATTACAGATACTATTTCCAAGTTCAGATTTATTAACTCCACTTCCAAAGCTATTCTATTTTACCATAAAAATTTTTAAAAATATTGATCAGAGAAAAGAAATTGAGAATAAGCCCACCTTTCAGAATACATCTGTAAATGTGTTAATGAGGCAAATAACAGTAACAGAGAGAAAAATTTCTTCTTTTTATACCACAGAGATATTAGAAGCTAAAGAGTGTTGCGTCAAACAGTGGGTTTCATTGTCCCTACGACTGTAGGCCAGAGAGATTTGAACTCTAACTTTAAAATTTTTATTTCTGATTCATTATTGGAAACTAACATGTAGAAGGTGAACAATGAAATGGGTGACTAAAAGAAAATAGGAGATGTGCCTGTGAAGGTCAGATTCGAAAAAGGGAAACCATAAACCTTGAAGACTGAATGATGTGAAACTGATAATGATGTGAGTCTGAAAATAAATGGTAGGGTCACAGCATGAAAGGCTCAAATATTATAAAGAATGTGAACTAATGTTATATGCAAAGGAGAGAATCTAGATCCTCCTTGACCAGCAGAATTAACTGGTTAAAAATGAATTTATGACAAATATCTTGTGAATTCAATTAGCCAACTTATAGTACATCATTAATTTCAGATGTAGTGTAGTGCTCAATAATTTATAATTATTTGTATGATTTGTATAACACCCAGTGCTCATCACATCACAGGCCCTCCTTAATGCCCATCATGCAATTCCTCCCCTTCCAGCAACCCTCAGTTTGTGTCCTATAGTTAAGAGTCTCATGGTTTTTCTCCCTCTCTGATGACTTCCCATTCAGTTTTCCCTCCGTCCCTTACAGTCCTCTGCCCTGTTTCTTATATTCCATATATGAGTAAAATCATATGATACTCTGCTCCCTACAGAGCAGAGAGCCTGATGTGGGGCTCTATCCCAGGACCCTGGGATCATGACCCGAGCCGAAGGCAGAGGCTTTAACCCACTGAGCCACCCAAGCACCCCTCTACTTTAACTTCCTGAGAAACCTATGTAGTTTTCCAGAGTGGCTGTACCAGCTTGCATTTCCACCAACACTGTAAGAGGGTTCCCTTTTCTCTGCATCCTTGCTAACATTTGTTTTTTTCTGTCTTATTAATTTTAACTATTCTGTCCAGTGTGAGGTGGTATCTCATTGTGTGTGAGTGTGTGTGTGTGTGTGTGTGTGTGTGTGTGTGTGTGTGTTTATTATGATGATGTTCAGTTAGGCAACATATAGTAGTACATCATTAGTTTTTGATGTTGTGTCCAACAATTCATTAGCTGTGTCTAACACCTTGTGCTCATCACCACATGTGTCCTCCTTAATATCCATCACTTGGCTACCCCATTCTCCCACCCACCTCCCTTCTGTAACCCTGAGTTTGTTTCCTGGAGTCCGGAGTCTCACATGGTTTGTCTCTTTGTCTCCCTCTCTTATTTCTTCCCATTCACTTTTCCTGCCCTTCCCCTATGGTCTTCAACACTATTCTTTATGTTTTGATTTGTATTTCCCTGATGCCAAGTGATAATGGAGCATTTTTTCATGTGTATGACAAACATTTCAAAGCAAGTAAGGAAGTTGGAATGTATGTGAGAGACAAAGTTTAAAGGTCTACCATGCTCCTCAAAGGTGGATACATTTGGAGGAGGAATGAAAATAATATTTACTCAGTGTTATAACGTATCAGACATACTCTGTGCATTACCTTGAGTTTCATTATAGCCATGTCACATGGGAATTATTTATTTCTTTTCATATGTGAAAAAAGACCAAGCATCTAAGGGTTTAGGTAAATTAAAAGATCTCTTAAGGTCACTAAGTGGCAGAACCCGGATTGAACCTAGTTTCATTCTTTACTATAGTACTTGCCTCTCATTTCCATCAAGTTACTTGTCATTTCCAATAACTAGAATAATTAAATGACAATAGGACTTTTAAAGTAGTTAATGGAAATTGTTTTTATGTTGATCAAATGCATTTTGCCCAATGTCACCAGCAAAACACCAATAAGATCAGCTGTAAAGTCATCTATTTATTATAAACAAAGAAAGACTGGTCTCTTATGTGCAATTTGAATTACAATGAAGGTAACAGATTTCTGTAGCCTGGGATTTACCATTTCTGGTCAGTGTCAACAGAGTAATGAGATTATTAGCAAATTGCTCTTTTCTTTTCTTTCTTTCACCAACTTGATCCCTTTGACTTATTCCATTTGCTTGAATTGTAGGGAAAATAATTCAATACATGCTAATGAATTCTCAATTTACATAAATCATTTCCCTGTGTGATTTATAATCCTGATTTAAATATATCTCAAAATACCCACATACAAAGAAAGTCTATTATATGTGTGGCCATAATTCTAATAATCATACAGTTTATAAGCTTTAAAAAAAGGAAAAGATTAGGGGACCTCAAGGCATTCAGAAATGAGCCTTTTTCTTACTTTTCACCTCTTCATCAGTCTGTCAATTAGAGAAATTAAGTATATTCCTGTCTTGGAATACTTTCACAATGCATTACTGTTTTATGAGTAATTAAATTCCCTCACAAAATTGGTTTAATTTTTTACATGAAGAAAAGCATAAATAAATATGAATTCACTGATTTACTTATTTATACCTTCTACAATGTATTTTTTGACAGCTTAATAAATTCCAAACGCTATTTTAGGGGCTAGAAATAAGACTGAATAAGAACAGAAGAACTTTTACAAAATTTACAATCTATGAAGAGAGAAGAGATAGGATAAACAAGCAAATAATTCAGCAAATAAAATAATTTTGGTTGTATTGAGGCAAAAATTCATGCCATGATAGAAAGACTTGGAGTAGATGGGTTTGTTGTTTTTCTTGTTCTAATGGTCTGATTAGAAAAGTTCTTTAAAGATTTATTCATTTTATTTTATAGAGAGAGTGAGAGCAGGGGAGAGACAGAGGAAGAGACTCTCAAGCAGACTCCATGATGAGTGCAGAGCTTGCCTCAGGGCTTGACATAGGGCTGAATGTGGGGCTTGATCTTACAACCCTGAGATTCTGACCTGAGCCAAACCAAGAGTTGGCCGCTTACCCAATTGAGTCACCCAGACACTCCTAGAAAAGTTGTCTTTAAAGCAGTGACACTTATCCTGAGACCTTTAAAACCAGGAAGAGTTAGTCCTTCATTGATAAGAGCAAGGAGCCGTGGCTCAGATCATCTCAGGAATACCAAGGGCAGTGCTATTGAGTGTGTTGAGTGAACAAACTATAGACAAGAATCAGATCATTTCAGATTTTATAAATCATAGTAAGGAGTTTGGACATTATTTTAGATGTGATGGGAAGCCAAGGTAGGTGTTGAGCGAACGGAAGACATAAACTGCTTATTTTAAGCTCCATGAGAGTAAGAATTTTTGTCCATTTTGTTTATTGGTATTTCCCAAGCCTCTCAAACATTGTGTCATATGGAATATGGGGTCAATTGATGTGGTATTAAACTGAAAACACATGTAAGGATCTTTCTGTCAGATTTAGGTAGAAGAAAAGTTAAGTCTTAATGTTTTTATTCTCTAGATTTTATTTCTACTGCAGTAATATTTAGTCAGTTCAGAAAAGAGTTACCTGTTACACAATATATTTCATTTAAATTCATTAAACTGATGAATTAAATAAGTGCACCCAATTAATGAAGCTGAGGGTAGGTAATTCTTTGTGTGAAGTAGTAATCATTTCATTTCCTATGCCACTGGGTTCGCTGAAGTCAGTGATTCTTTGTTCTCATCCTCTCATAGAAAACGAATGGGCTACAGCTGATAAACACTGGTTTTACTTTTTGTCTTTTTTTTTTTTTCAGCAGATAACATTCATATTTTCTTGCCAGTTGTTGCACGCCATTACACTAACCATTGTGACGATGGGTACAATGAATCGATTAACTGAGATACATTCTCATAACCACAGATGGGCTATAACGAAGTTATTGTTCATTGACCAAGAACGTACTCTTAATCCCCGTATTATGAGTAGTACTTTCTAAAGTGTTTAATATTTTGCCTTGTGCATTCTTTACACATCTGCATTGGAAGATGCATTCCTCAAGCAGCCTCTGCTGATTGCATAAATGAGTAGTTTATTCAATATTGATTAGAAAGTGAACTTTTTATATCTTTACTAATGGTAGAATAAGAATGGAAGAACAAGTTCTTTCAATTTGTTAAATAACCAAAGCAACGAGGCAGTGTCAGAGAGTATAGATAAAACATTTTGGGTGTGGCAGTCCTAGAACTCAGTCACAGTAGTTCATTGTGTTAGCCTTAAAGATTTCCTTTACTTTGTTAGATCTCAGTTTCTCCATCTGTAAAGTAAGAGGCCTGACCTTACTTAACATTAAGGTCCTATTATAATTGGGATCATTTAGTTTCAAGGGTCAGAAAACCAGTCAAACTTGATTTAATTAGTAATGGGGAATTTGCTTGAAGGATGGGAGTTTCTCCTGAGGAACTAAATGTAGAAAGTGAATTGAACCTCAATAAACCTGAAAAAACAAAAGTAAGAGATGAAAATTCACTTGTAGCTCTTCTTCTTTTTCCTCATGTAGGCATTTTTTCCATATGTACTTCACATTTTTTCTGTGTGTCTATTCACCATCTCTGATTCCAGTTTTATATGATCTTACAGTTGGAAGTGTCTATAAAGATACTTAGAGTCTTTGTATTCTAATAACAAACTCAGTGGAGTCAGATGCCTGGCATCGATCCATTCAACTGTGACTTGGTCAGTCCTCTAGTGTTCGGGGCCATGTGAGCTGATACAAATAGAACAGAAGAAACCAATTGAATACCTGGTTCACCACAGATCTTATGGCCTTGTGACAGTATGTATAAACTATTTTTCTTCTTTCTTTTCTATTTATACTAATTTGTACTTTGTGTCAAGGAAAAATTCTGAAATGACCAGTTTTCTTAGGCAACAAAATAGGAAAGATGTAGATCGTCTTGTGAGTAGGAATTCTCAGCGGGAATTACTTTTCCCTTCCACTGAGTGTATGGGTCGAGAAAAGCGTGCTTTCTTGGAAGAGGAATATATTCTTTGGATCCTTAGGTTTTTATTTTTTTTCTTCTGGAGTCTTCCTTAGTGTTTCCACTTTGACAAATTCTAGGATGTATCTCTTGTTCTTCATGCCTCATGCACTTCAGAAAGCATAAACTCAGGGTCTCCAAATAAACTCCTAGGCTGAGAGCTAACTGTCTTTCACTTACCTCCAAGAGTTACTAATTTCACTAAATTTGGGAGCTGTGCAGTTTCCTTACTTGTCTAGTTGTTTCAGTTTGGAATTTGGTTCAGGGTCTTCCATCTGTCATCCTACTAGAAAAAGAATTTTAGGCTATGGATTTAACCTGAAACTGGAAACCATTTTATGTAACTTTTAAAAAGAATGTCATGCTCTCATAGTAGGTAGCTTCATAGGAAGTACATGGCAATGTCATTTATTCTTTCATTTGTTCTTATAGATACTATGAGCTTCACACTGGTTTGGGGTGTGAGATAAAAAGATCACTTAGTCTTTTAAGGGCCTTCAAAAAATAAGGTCAATTTCCTAATACATGGAACGGTCTATTATCATGGTTCTCTCCAGAGAGGTACACAATTATCCTGTACTATGGGTTGTTTCGTTGCTTATTATCAGAAAATAAAGAAGGAAGCATTCAGATGTGATAAGTATGCTATTTCTACAGGTTTGGCACCTCTTTTTGCATCTACCACTCCTCCTGCTTGTCTGTTTTAGGGATGTCATTTTGGCTTCTGAAAACATAACTAATGATATCTCTACATGCAATTTTCAGCCTCTAAACTGGCTAATGTTCAAACACTTTGTCAAATCTCTTAGTAATATTTGGATTAAACTCATGAAAATGAAAAAGAAGGCAATGGTGAGAGAAATTTGCAGGCTGTAAAATCAGAACTAGCAAATGCTAATCAGCTGTATAAGTTAATTGGATTTTGAAAAGAACTAAAATGAGAATGTCAAAAGTAGATTAAGTTCAGACTTAATCAGGCTAATATTAATTCTGATCAATTTACCTAATAATTTACCCCCTTTCTTCCTTGAAAAATGGCATCCCTACTTATATCTGGAGGATCTACAGAATGGTAGCATATGGTACAGGCATCTGTAAGTTGCAGCAGTAATTGGAGCTGCCATTCTGTGTTTTGGGCAGGACCACTATTTCTGGAGCCATGACATAATGGTAAACATAGTGTAGAGGCTAAACTTGAACACACAAGAGCCCGAAGCACAGGACCAACTCTCTGAATAACTGAAAACTAAGAATGTTTGAATATGATGTCCTTTCTACATCTTTTATCAGGTTTCCCAATCCTTATTCTCACAGTGACTTCCAGGAGCCATTCAGCTCTGCAGACCCATCTCTCAGCCTAAGTCCTTGGACTTCCAACTCTAGACACAGTTTCTTTGGACGTTCTCCCACTCTAACATCAAATTTTTTTCTCATGCATTCTATGATCTTGAAATTTTAGCGTGTGCTAAGTAACTAGATAAGTGAGAAGCTTCAGTGTTTTTTAGATAATGAGGCTCCTTTCCATTAAACTCATGCATTATTTTTATTATTATTTTTACTCTGAACATCAAATCAAAGAATATCAAGTAAGGGTTGTATGGTTCAAAGAAGCTGCCACGTATACTCACCACGAACACTACGACTGAGTAATCATCTATTTATATTGACCAACTACAGTTTGTACATAAAGTTATAGCATTTCTCTTGATTGGAAACTAAGTCTGCTTAATTATGTTCATTTAATTTTACACAGAAATATATGATGCATAAAAATTATTAAAATGTAAACATTTTGTTACTCAAGAAAACAATGAAATAGAAAATGTACTTGTATGTCATATTCAGCCCTAAATGGAACTACATATTTAGAGATCACCATTTATCCATGGGAGAGGATCTAATTAGGAGATAGAGACTGAAGCCTTAGAGTGATATTTAAAAAAAAAAAAAGTTTTATTTTACTGTCTTCATAGTTCGACACAAGTCTTCATACCTGAATCTGACAATAATACACATGCAGAGTAATATTCTGCATAATTCCTAATTAATCATTCCAAGGTTTCTTCCTGACAAAGATTGCTTATCTGTCTGTTAAATTTGGAAAGGTTCTAGTGAATAATGTCATCTGAAAATCTGAATTCAAGTGGATATTGAAATCTGTTGAGATTTCTGGTATCCCATAATTTCTGGGTTTGTCATAATGAAAGCTCAAATTAGAAAAAGACCCATGAAATAATCTCATAAAAGTTGTATGTGGCTGCTTCTCCAATGGGATATTAACCCCAGGCCTACATTAGTATGATTCTTTTTTTTTTTTTTTTTTTTTTAAATATTTAATTTATTTATGTATGATTCTTTTTGATTTACATTAGGAGATGGCTTGCCTTTGGACTGAGTGGTAGGTAGAGAGGAATCCTACATTGAAAAAATGCTATAATTATTTACTGTTTTAAATTTTTCTTAATTTTAGCCTACTTCAGAGTTATTCAATCAATAGTCAATATATTATGCTCTGAGTTAGAGCCAGTGTGTGAAAGAAATAATCTAAAACTAGTAATATGCAGTGTAGAATAGTCAATAATTTAGAGTTAAGTGGCTTACTTCTCACTGTAAATGTTAGAGGAAATCAGAGAGGGGAAATACTGAAAGCTAGAAAGGATTCAGGAGGTAGCGTTGTAATTGGCCACAGTTTAGGTGTTCTGAAAGGGAAAAAAAGATACTTCAGCTAGGAGAACTGTTTCTCAACAGAAGAAAATGGGATTTGATTACAACCAGAGAATTTACCAAAATCTGAGGTTGGAAAGCTCCATTATGTTTTGAGGTCTCTGATCAAAGGTATTATTTCCTAGTGGTCAAGAGCACAGGTCAAATTTACATGCAAGTTATAGCTCTACCAATTTATAGTTGTGTGAGCTGGGGATTTACTTTATTTTCTGGTCCCAAAGCACCCAAACTGAAAATTGAAGAAAATAATAATATTTATTACATGGAAAGCTAAAAATAAATAGAGTATCCAACAAAAACAAAACAACAAATATAAAAGGAAACAAAAGACTTGCATTTTGCCTGTTTTGTAGTGGACCTGTTATTCTACTACTTTTGTTCTAGAAGTTTACTGATGATCTTAATTATAGGTGGAGAAGATATGTATCTGTATTGTATCTATTCTGACATCACAAATTCCACCATTAAAAAGTATCCCCATGGATTATGCCTACGTTACTCTTTATAATGCTTACAATGGCAAATACACATACTGGAATATACCATTCCCATCCTTACATGTTTTATCGATTCATTTGTTGATCAAATATTTTCAGTTCCAACCACTTTTCATTCTACCTTTTACATGGTTCATTAGTTGAACCATAACCATGCCACTGTCAGGAGACATGTTTAGTAGCTTTACATGAGAAGTATAATTTCATCTATATTTTAGCTATATATAATACATTTGTGTGTTTTTTGAAAACCAAAAAATTCCCCAGTGTAAATGTTACTTAGCAATATGCTTTTCAGTGATCTCGTGAACAGAGTCCTGACTCGCACCCACAGTTTTTTGTAATTTTTTTAGGAAACTCATCAGTTGCTCAGGTCAGTTAACAACTGGGATCATCCTTAAGTATTCTGCTTTTTTTTAATATCTTATATCTGATATTCAAAAAAGTATATAAAAATCTAGTTGATTGTGTTTTCAATATAGTTTCATGTCTGTTCATTTCCCTCTACCTCTACTGCAACCACTGTGGTCCTAGCCATCATAATCTCTCATCCGGATTATTACAATAGTCTCATATCATATTGCCCTGTTCCCATCCTTGACTTCCTATAGTCTTTTACAACAGCTACAAAAAGGATTTATTTAAACACAAGATTGCATAGATGTTCTTTTTAAACTTTGCTAATGGGCCCTCTTTTTATTCAATAAAAACAGAAGTACCTTAAGGCCCTACTTGTTCTTGTCCTCCATTACTACTTTGATTTCTCCTGTGGATTATTCACTCCGTTCCCTCAACAGGGTTCCATACTGTCCTTCAAACATGGTAATCATGTTCATACCCAACAGAAAGTCCTCAAGTATTTTCCTTCATCTGGGCTGCTCTTTCCAAAGATATTTCCATCTCATATCTTCAACCTTCTTCAAGCTAAATTCTTAGTCTTTAAATGAAGTCTACCTTTATCACCCCTTGCCACTTTATTCTGCAGACTGTGTCCATGTCTCTTATGTAATTAAGCATCACTGATACAAACCCAGCTGTACTTTTTCTCATTAAATGTATTTTATAGAAATATGTAAATACATAGACATGTAACATATATGTATAAATATGTGTGCATATACACACATAATTTTATTATCTTTCCCCTCCCATACATTAAAGAAAACATTTGGAATAGTTCCTAGCACATAATTAGTATTCAAAAATATTTTGTGAGTAAGTGAAAGAATGAATTGCAATTATGATTATATGGTGATTGTTGCCAAGTATAAAATGCTCTGGGATTATCAATAGGAAAACCTTGCTGTCTGTCATGACAGGAGAGGCATACTAACGAAAATAGTATTTGAGCGGAAGTCTGAAAGAGGAGTAGGAATTAGCTACACATGGGAGCATTGTATATAAAAACAATGAGAACGAGAAAAGCATGTTTCGTGATCCTAAGGCAGGAAGAAGCATAACCTGTTTGAGGAATGTAAGGGAAGGCAAAATTGTGGGTGCTAATAGAGCGCAGAGTAGCTGCTGATGTCACTGAAAATTTAGCTGAGTAGTTCCCAAAGGATTCTCCTATTCTGAGCAGGTGCTTTTATTTAGCGTTTTCCATTAAAAGAAACTAAGAATCAGCCAACCATGGTGTTGTGGGAACTTTCAGTTAGTTTTTTGTTACTTAAACAACTCAGTGCATATATCTTGGTCTCTGAACCTGGGTTGCCTGTTGGGGGGCAGGTGGAGCATGAATAGTTTCTCTGAGACTATTCAGTGATTTCTATAAAACACAAGAATGGTCTGGACAAATATAGGATTTCTGGGAACAGAAAGATTATAGATACTTGGAAGTAGAAACTGTAAGGTTCTTAGACTGATTAGATGGTACCAGTTGGTCTCACTTAGGGAATGTTGAGTGTTAGAGATTCCACTTCCATAGTTTTTCCCTCATCTTCGCTGGGAGGTTCATCTGTTGTTCTGTCCTCCTAGGAAATTATGAGGCATTATATAAAGTAGAATTTAAGAATGTAGGCTTTGGGTGGTCCCATCCATGAGGGGTTTATAGGTGAGCCCTGGGTCTCCCGCCCAAGGAGATGGATGAGGATGGGCTTCTTCTCATGAGGTCAGGCAGAGACATGACCAAAGTGTCAACTGTTCAACAGAAAAGACCAGTAGCATTTTCTAACCCAGTTTGTGGTGCACACTGTACAGTTCCTCAACCACTTTTCTGTGTTTTTTAATGAGAGCCTGGCAGGACTTTCTGTTCATATCTAACAAATTGAAACAACCCTCAGTATTTGAGTTGCAAAATTCTCATCTATTCCAGACCTATGATGTCACATTTGAAGTATCTCCTATAAGTGACACTCATATCACAAATGAATCAATCACATTCTGAAACCACCTCAGAACAATCACAGCAGAACACTATATAAGACTCTGGACCACAGGAAAGTGAAGTAACATCATAAAATAGCTTTAGTGTAGCCAGGGACCCAAGATATGCCAGATATCTCAAAATGGCTCACGTGGGTATTCCAGTGATGGCAATAAAATTACAAAAAATGATATTGGAAGGACCCACACCTTCTTGAGGATGATACAGATGATACAGGTGAAAAAAATACAAGAGAAAGTTTAGATAGTGAATCTTATTTTAGTGACTAAATTTAGTTTTGGTAACAGTTACATGTACATGTGTAGGTCTTTGTTCACATTTTATAAGAAAGCCTGAACTTGAACTCTTAGAGAAATATCAAATGGCTATATATTCACCACCAAGTTCCTTTATGTTAAAAAAAAGACAAAGCATTATAACCAAAAAAGGAAAGAAAGAAAGAAAGAGAGAAAGAAAGAAAGAAAGAAAGCAAGCAGGCTTCATGAAAGACAGATACTAATACTGAATTTGCAACTCACACATGATCTTGATGAAGTTATTTCTCATATCTAAGCCTCCATTTCTTGGTGAAATGAAGATAACTCCCTCATGAGATTGTTGTTACTATTAACTTAGATGATGTATATGAATTATGTAACTTCATGCTACTGTTACTAAGAATTTACATAGTTTCTTCAACTTAAAAGTCATGCATTTCCAGGAGACATGAAGGCCATCTTATTTATTTAAGCAAAGCGAGATTTCTAAACATTACCATGCTGTAAGAGGCTCTTAAATTTGTGGGGAGTCAAACTAAATAAAAATGAGGACTAGTGATCCTGAGTAGAGTTATGCAGGAAGTTTCAACTTAATTAACACTGCTGTCCATTTTCTTCTTAATTCACTATTCTTTCTGACTTCAGGGTGCTTTCCATCAGTGAACAGTAACTTCATTTATGGCCATTTCCTATATATGGACCATCAGGTGTGTTGACTATAGATCTGTCTTCAGAATATTCATGTCAAGTTATTAATAGCTAGCAATGTTCATTTGCAATTTGTTGGGGAGATGACTTAAATAAATATATTTTAAGTCTTTTATTATTAAGAATTAATTAGTTAAGTGTAAATAATAAAATTAATGAAAATAAAATAATATAATCAAACATTAATTATTTTAAGTAAATATTTTCTTTTCTCTTTTATTGGTTACTTTGGAGAATGATATTTTTCTAGTATTTTGCAAGTTTAAGATAGAGGTAGCAACCACTTTCCTATTCCTAAGGAAGGATCTGTTATGTTAGTTGCTTCCTCATTTTAACATAAATTCAGATATGAGTATTGGAAAGGATTACAAAAGGTCCAGTCCCTTGCTTTTAGAAACATAGGATAGGTTTTTCTTCATTCTTGATTTTAAATAACTTGAGTCTCAACAATATTAAGTAACCTGCACATAGTAAGACAGGTAGTAAGAGACTGGGTGACTTGTATTGTATCTTCTGTCTTCTGTTTATAGTATCACATGGAGCTCCATACCTGATACTGAGGCTGAACAAACCAGAAATGAGCCCCTCTGTAGCATTAGGAAAATGTGTTGGTGGCACCCATAACCAATCTAATAATGAAAGTTATTAAGCAGAGGGACTTGCCTATCGATGTGAATCTCTTTGAATAAAAAGCCTTACATGGATTTCTCACAGGCACTAATGCAGTCTCAAAAGCCATTTGGCATTTTTTTTCCTCTTTAATGTCTGATTATAAAACTTTGAAATATAAAGCTTCAGCATGAAACCCTGACATAGCCTTAACTACTGTAAAACTAGCAGGCAAAGCTATAATAATTTCAGCTTTATAATATAATCTAAAATTGAATTACTCTCATTTCATGGCAAAGTCAATATTGCTAATGGATTAAAAACATGGCTGATAAAAGTATTGTTGAACTCATTTTTGGAGAATCACATAAAAAATGATTTTTCTTGTGGTCTGTGGCAATTGAAAGTTGGCATTAATCTGAAAAGAAACCTCATGCACTTTTGTAAGTAAATGCTTGAAGGTCAAAATAAATGAGACTAAAAGTAAGTCTGATTAAGTGGTTGAGAATGTTTTCTGGCATACCCCCATTCTATTATGAAAATACCACTGGGAGACTGGGGCCCAACTGTGGAAGGCCTAACCTACAAAGGAGATAGTCAACAGCAAGAGGCTATCCGTGAAGTCGAAATTCTGCCATTTCTGTAAGCATATTCTAGGAGTCTGTCAGTAGGACAATGAATTGAGACTCCTAGGAAAGTGATTAGTCTACACCACTTTGCAGCTTTGTAAATTTGGGCAAATCTTCTCTCTGGGTTTTCTGTATCTACCACATAAGGGGACAGTCTGCAGGAATGTGACTGTTTTATGCCTCTGTGATTCTATAATATCCAGTAAAGGTACTATATTCTCCTCATTTAAAATGTTCTGAATTTGCAGATGTTAACAGTTAGATTATTGAGGCCTACTTTAATGCTGGATGTGGGCTTTTTGTCCCCAAAACAAAAGTTCTCCATTCTTTCCTATCAAAAAGCATAAACACTTAAAGACTAAAATTGAATTTCTTTTTTTTTTTTTTTAAGATTTTATTTATTTGAGAGAGAGAGAGTCAGAGAGAAAACATGAGCAGAGGAGGGGAGGAGCAAAGGCAGAGGGAAAAGCAGGCTCCCCACTAAACTGAGATCCTGATCCAGGGCTCGATCCCAGGACCCTGGGATCATGACCTGAGCTGAAGGCAGGGGCTTAACTGACTGAGCCACCCAGGTGCCCCTAGAATTGAATTTCTAATTAGAGATTCCTAACATCTGCAGTTAACTAAGGACTAGTGTTGCAGTTTTCTTTAGACAACCAGTTCTGGTTATATTATACCACAATATATCTTTTGAAAGCATGATTCAAACCTTCTATTCAATATATCTAATTTTTGATAATTTCATGTTGATCAAAAAAATTCTCAGGCTTTCAGTCATCCATAGCATCTATAGTTAGTGGTAAAAGCCTTGCATTAGGACTAAGAATCTTCAATTCAGTTTCTAGTTCTGTCTTCTTTGCCACATTTCATCTCTCTATATAAAATGTTTTTTATACCTCAAAACTTGTATTAGATGTCACCTGTCAGAGTGTGATAATTTTGCCAATAATGTATAACTTGAGTATAATCATGATGCAGCGTACTACTCACATACACACATATATGGTCATGAACATACACAAGCCTATACTCTTAAAACAATGACTAAAGATAAGAGAAATGCTGAGAACTGGCCCAAATTAAAAGAGATGATAAAAAAAAAGGTGAAAACTAAATGAAATGTCTGGTTCTTGATTGGTTTCTGTACAGAAAAAAATCCTATTAAAGACAAAACTGGAATAATATTTGAAAGTTGAAAATGGACTATGTATTAGATAGTAGTATTATATTAATGCTAAATTTTCTAACTGTAATGCTTGTGCTATATTCATGTAGAAATATGTCCTGTTTTTAGTATATACTTGCTTAGGTACGTAGGATCAAGTGGGTCAATGAGTGCAACTTACTCTCAAAAGTTCAGTAAAATAATAAGAATTATAAAAAGAACAAAAATATGCCAGAATATTAACAATTGGTGAACTTAGGTGAAGTTTTTTTCAGAAGATCATATTTTTTTCAAAAAAAATTTGTAGATATGAGACTTTTTTTCCAAAATAAAATATTTTAAAAATGCACCTGTTTAACCACTTTTTAAATCTCTTTCATTAGAATATGAGTGTTTCTTTTTTTTTTTTTTAAACCATGGCCTTTTTGAGTCCATGAGAATATGAGTGTTTCTTTTTTTTTTTTTTTTTTAAACCATGGCCTTTTTGAGTCCGTGGAGATAAAGAAACCCTCTTGCACTGTTGGTGGGAGTGCAAATTAGTATAGCCAATGTGGGAAACAGAATGAAGCCTCCTCCAAAAGTTAAAACTAGAACTACCATACAATCCAGCAATCACACTGCAGTGTATTTCCCCAAAAATACAAAAACACTAATTCAAAGGGATACATGCATCCCCTATGTTTATTGCAGCATTATTTACAATAGCCAAGATAGGGAAACAGCCCAAGTATTTGTTGACTGATGAATGGATAAAGAAGATATGGTGTGTATGCACACACATGCGCGTGCGCGCGTGCACGCACACACACACACACACAGACACGCACATTGGAATATTATTCAGCCATAAAAAGAATTAAATCTTGCTATTTGCAGCATGGATGGATCTAGAGAGTATAATGCTAGTGAAATAAATCAGAGAAAGAAAAATACCGTATGATTTGCTCATCTGTGGAATTTAAGAAACAAAACAAATGAGCAAAGGGCAAAAAGAGGGACAGAGAGGCAAACCAAGAAACATACTCTTAACCATAGAGAACAAATTGATGGTTACCAGAGGGGAGGTAGGTGGGGGGGTGGTGGGTGAAGGAGGTGATGGCGCTGAAAGAGGGCACTTGTGATGATCACTGGGGATGTATGGAAGTATTGAATCACTATATTGTACACCTGAAACTAATATACCATTGTATATCAACTAACTGGAATTAAAAACCTAAAAAAATAGAAGCCATAGACTTTTTCATTTATTTCACCTTTGCATTTGATTTGTATAACATATATTTGTGCTTATTTACAATCTAACTAGTAGAACACAAGGGCCTTAAGGACAAAGTCAGTACTTCACTCATTTTTATGTCTTTATCAGTATCTGATAGAGTATTTGAATATGACATATATTCAACTCAGGAATAATTGGTCAAATTATTTAATTCAAACATACTGAATTATACTATATGTTAGATATAGGCCTAATTTGGGGGATACATTAATATGTCACACATAAACCTTCCAAATAGTCCCATGGCACTTTGAAAGTTCTTCAAACATCTTATATATATATATTTATTTATTTCTACCAGTTGGGCCCTTGTTATACTTGTCTTTCCCTTGCTCACTGTACCTCAGCTACATGTATCATATATCTATTTATGAACAAATAGATTTTTGCACATGTTATTCTCATATGTTTAAGTAGCTTGAAAAAGAACCCAGACAGGACTCCCAGATATACATGGGAGTCAGAATAAGTGAGACTCTTGACCAGAGGAACCGTTCTTGAGAAGCCAGTACGAAAATTTCTCCTCCAAAAAGATTGGGAGAGAGTATATTGTGTTTTCAGGAACTTAAACTTGTCAAACGTGGCAAAAGCATATAGAGTAAGTATAAAAGCATGAGAGCTGCATAGTTGAGAGAAACACATATGTGACGAATACTATAATATCATGCCAAAGGATTTTAATTTTAAATATGAGGATAGTTTGAAGGAATTTAAGCAGGGGAGTTAATCAATAAGAATTGACTTTTAAGACAAACATTCTGAATGGCAGAATGAAAGTAGAATAAAAATAAAACAATAAATCAAGCAATAAGAATCAAGACAGGGAGAACATTTAGAAGGCTGAATTCTTAATCCAGTTAAAAAATTAAGTGTGCTAACCAGTGGTCATGGGAATGCTGACAAATGGAGGTAAGAAATGGAACTGAAAGATTTCAAGGAAATGAACTTGATAGAATTCATTTATTTATTGTAAAAATAAAGAGCAGGACAAAGCAATGTGTACATGTTTACTGATATTTCTGATTTGGGGAAGTAAGTTCAATGCAGTGACATTTGTTGAGAGAAATAAGAAAACTGCTTTCTGTGAAAATAGCTAGCAATTTGCACCAACCCACTTGCTGAGAACAACTAGAAAATCTAATATCTGAAGGCATCACATGGTCATCAAGGAAGCTTGGATTTGCAGAATCAAGGCATGAAGAAGGAAAGAGAAAGTAGCCTAGTTGTCGATGTTGATTTGTTCTTGATCTATTAGAGAGCCATGGCTGAAATAAGGAGATGAGGGGTAGAAAATCTAGATCTGAGAACCATAGAAATGAAGCTGAACTCTAGTGGACTTACAGATCTGGGGGAATAAAAAATGATTTCAGGACCTACCAGGGAAGTTCTCTGATGAAAACCTCAGGCATTCATTCACCAAGCAGCTAAAACAGCTGCTGCCTAGGAGTAAATATGAACTGAAAATAAACCACACTAGAAGTGAATCCCAGTTTTGAATTGTTTCAACCCTAATTACCTAAAGGAGATCTGTCCTTAACCTGAGAGACTAACAACAAAAATATATCCTCCTCAAAGTCATCTTGAGCCTTAGATAATCTCTACAATTTTTCTCTAATATTCAGCTATTATTTAGTAATAACCAAGATAAAGACTGGATAAGCACTGAACCAAAGGAGAAAGAAAGGAGACTTGCCAAGTATCTGACATGAAATTTCAAAACAGCTGAATGAAATATTATATAAATGAGAGAAACAATGCAAAAATATTGCAAAGAACTGGATACAATAAAAATAAATTGATGGGCTCCTGGGTGGCTCAGTCTGTTGAGCATCTGCCTTTGGCACAGGTCACGATCCCAGGGTCCCAGGATTGGGCCCTGTGGCAGGATTCTTTCTCGGAGGGAAGCCTGCTTCTCCCTCTCCTCCTCACCCTTGCTCTCTCTCTCAATATCTCTGTCTCTGTCTCTCTCAAATAAATAAGTAACATCTCTAAAAAATAAATAAATTGAAAAATTCTAGTACTAAAAAAAGTAAAATGAAATTAACTCAATATGTGAATTTCACAGCAGATTAAAAACAGTTGAAGAGAATTAGTGGATTGAATGATGTGACAGAAGAAAGTCTGCTAGCTAAAGAATGACAATAAAAAAATAATGGAAAATACAGAAAAGAATGTAAAAAATAGGGAGAAACTAAAAGGTCTTTACGTTAAAAAATTAATAAAAAAAATATATATACATATATAATCCCAGAGTAGTAGGAGAATGAGAAGGAGATAGATAATAGAATAAAAGTGGAAGAGAATTTTTCAAAACAAAAAAAATGCATCAAGCTACAGATCCAAGACGTGCAATATATTCAAGAAAAATATAAAGAAAACCATAAAATCTTAAAAGCAGCCAAAGTAAGGACAAATGCATCTTTAAAACACCAATACAAGGATGTACTGCCGAATTTTCAACACAAATACAGAAACCAAAAGAATTTTTTAATTCTTAAAAATTACGAAATGAAGAGGATGAGTCAAGATGGCGGAGAAGTAGCAGGCTGAGACTGCTTCAGCTAGCCGGAGATCAGCTAGATAGCTTATCTAAAGATTGCAAACACCTGAAAATCCATCGGCAGATCGAAGAGAAGAAGAACAGCAATTCTGGAAACAGAAAAACAACCACTTTCTGAAAGGTAGGACCGGCGGAGAAGTGAATCCAAAGTGACGGGAAGATAGACCCCGGGGGGAGGGGCCGGCTCCCGGCAAGCGGCGGAGCAACCACGCACAAAATCAGGACTTTTAAAAGTCTGTTCCGCTGAGGGACATCGCTCCAGAGGCTAAACCGGGGCAAAGCCCACGCGGGTTCAGCGTGGCCTCAGGTCCCGCAGGGTCACAGAAGGACCAGGGGTGTCTGAGTGTCGCAGAGCTTGCGGGTATTGGAACAGGAAAGCCGGCTACAGAGACAGAGCCGACAGTAAGCTCACAGCTCGGTGTTACCTTGAACTGGTCGCAGGCTCGGTGAGCTCGGAGCGCGGCCGGAGGTCAGGCAGACGGGAGTAACTGGGCGCTGTTCTCTGAGGGCGCACTGAGGAGTGCGGCCCTGGGCTCTCGGCTCCTCCGGGCCGGAGACCAGGAGGCTGCCATTTGTATTCCCGTCCTCTGGAACTCTACGGAAAGCGCTCAGGGAACAAAAGCTCCTGAAAGCAAACCCGAGCGGATTACTCACCCCGGCCCCGGGTAAGGGTGGTGCAATTCCGCCTGGGGCAAAGACACTTGAGAATCACTACAACAGGCCCCTCCCCCAGAAGATCAACAAGAAATCCAGCCGAGACCAAGTTCACCTACCAAGGAGTGCGGTTTCAATACCAAGGAGAGCAGCAGAATTCCAGAGGAGGAGAAAGCCAAGCACGGAACTCATGGCTTTTTCCCTGTGATTTTTTTTTAGTCTTGCAGTTAATTTAATTTTTTTCTTTTTCATTTTTTGTTTTTTTTTGTTTTTTTTTTTTTTTCTCGCCTTCAGGTAAAATTTTTTTTTTTAACTGTTACCTTTTTCTTTTTTAACGATTTTTTACTAGTTTATCTAATATATATATTTTTTTCTTTTTACATTTTTCTTAGGTGTTTTCCTTTTTTTTTTTTTTTTCTTTCTTTTTTCTTTTTTTTTCTTTCTTCCTTTTTGAACCTCTTTTTATCCCCTTTCTCCCCCCTCACGATTTTGGATCTCTTCTAATTTGGTTAAAGCATTTTTTCCTGGGGTTGTTGCCACCCTTTTAGTATTTTACTTCCCCTTCATATATACTCTTATCTGGACAAAATGACAAGACAGAAAAATTCAACACAAAAAAAAGAACAAGAGGCAGTACCGAAGGCTAGGGACCTAATCAATACAGACATTGGTAATATGTCAGATCTAGAGTTCAGAATGACAATTCTCAAGGTTCTAGCCGGGCTCGAAAAAGGCATGGAAGATATTAGAGAAACCCTCTCGAGAGATATAAAAGCCCTTTCTGGAGAAATAAAAGAACTAAAATCTAACCAAGTTGAAATCAAAAAAGCTATTAATGAGGTGCAATCAAAAATGGAGGCTCTCACTGCTAGGATAAATGAGGCAGAAGAAAGAATTAGTGATATAGAAGACCAAATGACAGAGAATAAAGAAGCTGAGCAAAAGAGGGACAAACAGCTACTGGACCACGAGGGGAGAATTCGAGAGATAAGTGACACCATAAGACGAAACAACATTAGAATAATTGGGATTCCAGAAGAAGAAGAAAGAGAGAGGGGAGCAGAAGGTATACTGGAGAGAATTATTGGGGAGAATTTCCCCAATATGGCAAAGGGAACGAGCATCAAAATTCAGGAGGTTCAGAGAACGCCCCTCAAAATCAATAGGAATAGGCCCACACCCCGTCACCTAATAGTAAAATTTACAAGTCTCAGTGACAAAGAGAAAATCCTGAAAGCAGCCCGGGAAAAGAAGTCTGTAACATACAATGGTAAAAATATTAGATTGGCAGCTGACTTACCCACAGAGACCTGGCAGGCCAGAAAGAGCTGGCATGATATTTTCAGAGCACTAAACGAGAAAAACATGCAGCCAAGAATACTATATCCAGCTAGGCTATCATTGAAAATAGAAGGAGAGATTAAAAGCTTCCAGGACAAACAAAAACTGAAAGAATTTGCAAATACCAAACCAGCTCTACAGGAAATCTTGAAAGGGGTCCTCTAAGCAAAGAGAGAGCCTACAAGTGGTAGATCAGAAAGGAACAGAGACCATATACAGTAACAGTCAACTTACAGGCAACACAATGGCACTAAATTCATATCTCTCAATAGTTACCCTGAATGTTAATGGGCTAAATGCCCCTGTCAAAAGACACAGGGTATCAGAATGGATAAAAAAACAAAACCCATCTATATGTTGCCTCCAAGAAACTCATTTTAAGCCCGAAGACACCTCCAGATTTAAAGTGAGGGGGTGGAAAAGAATTTACCATGCTAATGGACATCAGAAGAAAGCAGGAGTGGCAATCCTTATATCAGATCAATTAGATTTTAAGCCAAAGACTATAATAAGAGATGAGGAAGGACACTAGATCATACTCAAAGGGTCTGTCCAACAAGAAGATTTAACAATTTTAAATATCTATGCCCCCAACGTGGGAGCAGCCAACTATATAAACAAATTAATAACAAAATCAAAGAAACACATCAACAATAATACAATAATAGTAGGGGACTTTAACACTCCCCTCACTGAAATGGACAGATCATCCAAGCAAAAGATCAGCAAGGAAATAAAGGCCTTAAACGACACACTGGACCAGATGGACATCACAGATATATTCAGAATATTTCATCCCAAAGCAACAGAATACACATTCTTCTCTAGTGCACATGGAACATTCTCCAGAATAGATCACATCCTCGGTCCTAAATCAGGACTCAACCGGTATCAAAAGATTGGGATCATTCCCTGCATATTTTCAGACCACAATGCTCTAAAGCTAGAACTCAACCACAAAAGGAAGTTTGGAAAGAACCCAAATACATGGAGACTAAACAGCATCCTTCTAAAGAATGAATGGGTCAACCGGGAAATTAAAGAAGAATTGAAAAAAATCATGGAAACAAATGATAATGAAAATACAACGGTTCAAAATCTGTGGGACACAACAAAGGCAGTCCTGAGAGGAAAATATATAGCGGTACAAGCCTTTCTCAAGAAACAAGAAAGGTCTCAGGTACACAACCTAACCCTACACCTAAAGGAGCTGGAGAAAGAACAAGAAAGAAACCCTAAGCCCAGCAGGAGAAGAGAAATCATAAAGATCAGAGCAGAAATCAATGAAATAGAAACCAAAAAAACAATAGAACAAATCAACGAAACTAGGAGCTGGTTCTTTGAAAGAATTAATAAAATTGATAAACCCCTGGCCCGACTTATCAAAAAGAAAAGAGAAAGGACCCAAATAAATAAAATCATGAATGAAAGAGGAGAGATCACAACTAACACCAAAGAAATACAAACTATTATAAGAACATACTATGAGCAACTCTACGCCAATAAATTTGACAATCTGGAAGAAATGGATGCATTCCTAGAAACATATAAACTACCACAACTGAACCAGGAAGAAATAGAAAGCCTGAACAGACCCATAACCAGTAAGGAGATTGAAACAGTCATTAAAAATCTCCAAACAAACAAAAGCCCAGGGCCAGACGGCTTCCCGGGGGAATTCTACCAAACATTTAAAGAAGAACTAATTCCTATTCTCCTGAAACTGTTCCAAAAAATAGAAATGGAAGGAAAACTTCCAAACTCATTTTATGAGGCCAGCATCACCTTGATCCTAAAACCAGACAAGGATCCCACCAAAAAAGAGAGCTATAGACCGATATCCTTGATGAACACAGATGCGAAAATACTCAACAAAATACTAGCCAATAGGATTCAACAGTACATTAAAAAGATTATTCACCACGACCAAGTGGGATTTATTCCAGGGCTGCAAGGTTGGTTCAACATCCGCAAATCAGTCAATGTGATACAACACATCAATAAAAGAAAGAACAAGAACCATATGATACTCTCAATAGATGCTGAAAAAGCATTTGACAAAGTACAGCATCCCTTCCTGATCAAAACTCTTCAAAGTGTAGGGATAGAGGGCACATACCTCAATATCATCAAAGCCATCTATGAAAAACCCACCGCAAATATCATTCTCAATGGAGAAAAACTGAAAGCTTTTCCGCTAAGGTCAGGAACACGGCAGGGATGTCCATTATCACCACTGCTATTCAACATAGTACTAGAGGTCCTAGCCTCAGCAATCAGACAACAAAAGGAAATTAAAGGCATCCAAATCGGCAAAGAAGAAGTCAAATTATCACTCTTCGCAGATGATATGATACTATATGTGGAAAACCCAAAAGACTCCACTCCAAAACTGCTAGAACTTATACAGGAATTCAGTAAAGTGTCAGGATATAAAATCAATGCACAGAAATCAGTTGCATTTCTCTACACCAACAGCAAGACAGAAGAAAGAGAAATTAAGGAGTCAATCCCATTTACAATTGCACCCAAAACCATAAGATACCTAGGAATAAACCTAACCAAAGAGACACAGAATCTATACTCAGAAAACTATAAAGTACTCATGAAAGAAATTGAGGAAGACACAAAGAAATGGAAAAATGTTCCATGCTCCTGGATTGGAAGAATAAATATTGTGAAAATGTCTATGCTACCTAAAGCAATCTACACATTTAATGCAATTCCTATCAAAGTAGCATCCATCTTTTTCAAAGAAATGGAACAAATAATGCTAAAATTTATATGGAACCAGAAAAGACCTCGAATAGCCAAAGGGATATTGAAAAAGAAAGCCAACGTTGGTGGCATCACAATTCCGGACTTCAAGCTCTATTACAAAGCTGTCGTCATCAAGACAGCATGGTACTGGCACAAAAACAGACACATAGATCAATGGAACAGAATAGAGAGCCCAGAAATAGACCCTCAACTCTATGGTCAACTAATCTTCGACAAAGCAGGAAAGAATGTCCAATGGCAAAAAGACAGCCTCTTCAATAAATGGTGCTGGGAAAATTGGACAGCCACATGCAGAAAAATGAAATTCGACCATTTCCTTACACCACACACAAAAACAGACTCAAAATGGATGAAGGACCTCAATGTGAGAAAGGAATCCATCAAAATCCTTGAGGAGAACACAGGCAGCAACCTCTTTGACCTCAACCGCAGCAACATCTTCCTAGGAACAACGCCAAAGGCAAGGGAAGCAAGGGCAAAAATGAACTATTGGGATTTTATCAAGATCAAAAGCTTTTGCACAGCAAAGGAAACAGTTAACAAAATCAAAAGACACCTGACAGAATGGGAGAAGATATTTGCAAACGACATATCAGATAAAGGACTAGTGTCCAGAATCTATAAAGAACTTAGCAAACTCAACACCCAAAGAACAAATAATCCAATCAAGAAATGGGCAGAGGACATGAACAGACATTTCTGCAAAGAAGACATCCAGATGGCCAACAGACACATGAAAAAGTGCTCCATATCACTCGGCATCAGGGAAATACAAATCAAAACCACAATGAGATATCACCTCACACCAGTCAGAATGGCTAAAATCAACAAGTCAGGAAATGACAGATGCTGGCGAGGATGCGGAGAAAGGGGAACCCTCCTACACTGTTGGTGGGAATGCAAGCTGGTGCAGCCACTCTGGAAAACAGCATGGAGGTTCCTCAAAATGTTGAAAATAGAACTGCCCTATGACCCAGCAATTGCACTATTGGGTATTTACCCTAAGGATACAAACGTAGTGATCCAAAGGGGCACATGCACCCGAATGTTTATAGCAGCAATGTCCACAATAGCCAAACTATGGAAAGAACCTAGATGTCCATCAACAGATGAATGGATCAAGAAGATGTGGTATATATACACAATGGAATACTATGCAGCCATCAAAAGAAATGAAATCTTGCCATTTGCGACAACATGGATGGAACTAGAGCGTATCATGCTTAGCGAAATAAGTCAAGCAGAGAAAGACAACTATCATATGATCTCCCTGATATGAGGAAGTGGTGATGCAACATGGGGGCTTAAGTGGGTAGGAGAAGAATAAATGAAACAAGATGGGATTGGGAGGGAGACAAACCATAAGTGACTTTTAATCTCACAAAACAAACTGAGGGTTGCTGGGGGGAGGGGGTTTGGGAGAAGGGGGTGGGATTATGGACATTGGGGAGGGTATGTGCTTTGGTGAGTGCTGTGAAGTGTGTAAACCTGGTGATTCACAGACCTGTACCCCTGGGGATAGAGTATTATGCCTCCATCAGAAAGGATGAATACCCAACTTTTGTAGCAACATGGACAGGACTGGAAGAGATTATGCTGAGTGAAATAAGTCAAGCAGAGAGAGTCAATTATCATATGGTTTCACTTATTTGTGGAGCATAACAAATAGCATGGAGGACATGGGGACTTAGAGTGGAGAAGGGAGTTGAGGGAAATTGGAAGCGGAGGTGAACCATGAGAGCTATGGACTCTGAAAAACAATCTGAGGGTTTTGAAGGGACGGGGGTTGGGAGGTTGGGGTACCAGGTGGTGGGTATTATAGAGGGCATGGATTGCATGGAGCACGGGGTGTGGTGCAAAAATAATGAATACTGTTATGCTGGAAATAAAAAAAATAAATAAATAATAAAAAAAATTACGAAATGAAGATTACAGGTAGAGCTTTTTAGAAATCATTGAACACTACATCAAAAAACTAAAGAAGTGCTATATGTTGGCTAATTGAATTTAAATTAAAGAGCTTTTTAGATAAGCAATAACTATGAAATTTTAGTGAGTCTGTTTCCTCTCTCACTTATACACACACACCCTAATAAAATGTACTTCAAGCAGAGGGAAGATGACTCATGATATTAAAAGTAGAGAGGGTAGAATCAAGTGGATAAAGAGGTATGTGTGTGGGTACATCTGATAGAACATTTACACTATAAGTTAGTTATTTTTTAGTATGGGGTTCTAAACATCTAGAGAATTAAGATGCATGGTGATAATGGAAATAAGGCAGAAAGGGAATAAACAACTTAAGTATTCTTAGAACTCCTATTTTTGAATAGTAGGTAAAGGACCAATTCATATTAATCTTGAATAAAATATATATTTTGTTATAGTTAAGGTAAATCCTAAAAGAAAAATGAGAATGTGTAAATAATAATTGAGGGAGAAAATGAAGAATACATTAATGATTAATTTACCTGAGACAAATTAAGAAAGAGATTTGTGAATATAGAACATGAGACAAATAAAAAAAATGGTAGAAGGTAATAGATTTAAGCTTGAATGTTTCAGCAATTATATTAAAGGCGAATTAACTGATTTAAGCTATAAAGATGGTCTATTAAAACAGAGTACCTTAAGTCGTTAGATAGCTAGATAGATACATAGTTAAATCATAGAGAATGTATCAAAACAGCTAAAGTGATTGATTTATGTTACCTCTTTTTACCCTAATGTAGAGCCCTGTGATGATTAGATTAAGATGGTACAATCATTTTACAAATACAGCAAACGTAATTCAATAAATATGTGGATACTTAGTGGCTGCTGGTGTTGCCATAACCCTGATAGGACTTATGCCAACACTGAATAAATATAACAGGTGTCTGTTCAGAGTCCGTGAAGCCAGTTAACCCAGTTGCCTGTTACAGATCTGTCATCTTTTTTATTGCTCAAGTTCCAATTATTATGGTTATAGATCTTCTCTGGACTCTCATTCCCAAATTGTTCAGCGCTTCCATCCCCCATGTCCCACCTCTCTGCTGCTCTCCTTGAGCTCTGGACCTCTATTCCACAACACACACATTTCTGTATATTTTTGAATTGTTTATTGATTGTTCTTATTTTATCGTTTTGTTTTAACTTCAGTTAATTTTAATAGAATACGGCCCATTTCTGGGGCGCCTGGGTGGCTCAGTGGGTTAAAGCCTCTGCCTTCAGCTCAGGTCATGATCCCAGTGTCCTAGGATGAGTCCCACATCCGGCTCTCTGCTCAGCAGGGAGCCTGCTTCCTCCTCTCTCTGCCTGCCTCTCTGCCTGCTTGTGATCTCTGTCTGTCAAATAAATAAATAAAATCTTAAAAAAAAAAAAAAGTATACTGCCCATTTGTGCTCGCTTCGGGAGCACATATACTAAAATTGGAATGGTAGAATACTACCCATTCTTCCACTACCCCTGGATCAGAACACAAATCAGTGTGTTTCTAATTCATGCTAGAAATGAATATATCCTGAAAGTTAATGTTTCCATCCTGCTGTACCACAGACTATGACTACTCCTCATTTCATCACTACCATCTATCAACCTTCTGATCTCTCCCATATTTTTGTTGAAAATATTGACATTAAACTCAGGAACTTTAATAGATATCTTATCCCATCCTGCAATAGTTTCAATATTTTTGAAGGTGACCTATCCAAGTCTTTCAGTTGTTTAACATACACGTTTTTTGTGACCTTCATTCAATAAACATATAATACCTTGGATCTTGTTATTACTGGGAATCACTGTGCTTCTGTAATACCTAATTACTATACCGCATTCCGATGATAGCTTTTTAAGCCCAAGTTCTCTTGTTCTTTGCTTCCGACAATAACTCATTTTCTGACTGTATCCTATTTTCAGGGACTCTTACTGCCTTTATTCTACTTTATTATGCCTTTATTTATAGTGCCTAACTCCCTCCCTTTGCCTCAGCTTAGCGACCCCTTCTTTCTTGGTATCTTCGTTTATTCAGTATATAATTTTTTTTCCATAGTTTTAAACTCATATTTACAAACAACCTCAACCCTTTTGCCCACTTGCAATTCCATTGCTAACCCTGCACTAAACTGCACCCTTGGATCAATATAAATATTTGCCTTATTCTATTCTTTATTTGGGTGGCTAAAAAAAAGTAAGCCTACCATAACCTCTTCCCTAACTCCCAACTTCCCTCAGGGAGCTTTTGCCTCTATTATTATTTTTTTTTCCACCACAGAGAAAATAGTTTGATAAGAACTTTCTAAACTACCTACCTCTTATGTAAACTTAACTGTAACTATATCTATCTTTATCTCCATTTCTTCTTTATGTAATATAACAGTTACTTCATTCTCTCCTAATTTATAACCTTACACCGTTCTCTAGATTCCATAACATTGTGCCTTTTTAAGGATAAAATTGCATTATCCTTTTATTTATCCTGTTTCTCAACTTTTTCCACTTAGGTTTTCTTAGCCTCTGTACTTCAAACATAAATACATTCAAACCATCATCAAATAAACAAAAAAAGCATTTATCTTACATCCAATGGAACATTATTGTTATTTCATTGTATTTACAGAAAAAATATTCTTCTAAAAACTGCCTATACTTGAAGAATGAGTTTCTTGAAATCCCACTTCCTGTTTGGTAGGATAAGACTTGTTTTTGCATCATTGTACCACTGAAGGCATATCAAAATCGTCATTAAAGACCATGTTGTAGCTAAGTTAAAATATATATTTATATTCCTTATTTCTGAAGCCATCAGATAATTGTCACAGTTTAGCTTCCTTAAGAAGAGGTCTCTGATATGTAAATTAACATGCAAAAGTTCTTTGGGATCAACACCTATTGAGAGAAGGAGGCAGGATTGGTCAGAAGGAAAAGTTGAAATATGATCCAGTCTCATTGGAGGCCTAAGCTAACCCTATGGGCAGTTGTGAAATTGAGATGACTTTGGAATTTTCCCGAGTGAGAATGTAAAGAGTGGAGCTTTATAATGAACAGTTGTTTGTGGATGTTGAGAAGGAGATGTGGACTTGGGTGAGACCGTTCTCTTCAACTAGGGAAATCCTTTTAGAGGGTTTAAAAGCTCAAGGCTTTCTGCCCACAGCATTGCCAGCTATTAGAGAAATACATTCTTCACTAATGAAGGGGATCTAAGTAGCGCATCATTACATCCAGATCAGCAATGTTTACCAATCCGGCTTGTTAATAAATTTCTCTTTCCATATGGTTTACAACTACACCTACAAGACTTGTCAAGAAGAGTTAATTATTAAAAATTATGTTGAATTATTCTCAACTGGCTGGCTCCTCAACTGCCTTCTGGTGATTCCGGGAGAGATGCACAGAAGAGAATGCCAAACAAAAAGGTCCTTTTTACTAATTGTTGTCTGACTGCATTCCAAAGGCTCTGTTCTGGTCATTTTCTAATCATAAATTCCTCAACTTTTACCAGTTACAGTGGAACTATATCGTGATAACTGTAATAATATCCATCTCTAGCCCAGTGTGTTTCCCTGAGCTCCAAGGATATATATCTAATTATTTACTGGACATCTCCATGACTAGCATTTCAAATTAAACATATCTAAAATGAACTCATTGTTTTTCATCTTAAAAATCTTTATTTCTCTATATTCTTTTTAAAAATAAAATTTGATCTTAAATTGTTCATTCATAGAGAAAAATATGCAAATAATGATTGCACAGAGAAATTATAAGAAATTGAGCAACCCATTAAGTGCCACCTAGGTCAAGAAATAAAACACTCTGAGGACAATAGAAACCTTTATTTATGTCTACTTTTTCTCCAGAGGTAACCATTATCATGATTTTAGGCTTTTTCTTTTCTTTCCCTCTTTGTGTTCATTTTCTCCAGTTTTATTGAGATATAATTGCATATAATGTTGCATATGGTGTACAATATGCTGATATGATACACATATGTATTATGAAATGATACCCACAATTAGGTTAGTTTACAAATCCATCACCTCACATAATTACCATTTGGGTTTTTTTTTTTTTTTTTTTCTGATAAGAACATTTGACATCTACTTTCTTAGCCACTTTCAAGTATTTGAAACAGTACTGTTAACTATAGTCACCATGCTGCACATTATATGTCCAGCATTTATTGATCTTAATATTGAAAATCTGTATCCTTTGACCAACATTTTCCCCAGTTCTCGCATTTCTCAATCCCTGGCAACCACCATTCTATTATCTGTTTTCATGAGTTTGACATTTTTATAATCTTCATATATATGAGCTCATACAGATTTGTCTTTCTCTGACTTATGTCACTTAGCATGTTTTCAAGTTCCATCCATAAATTGAAAATGACAATTTCCTTTTCTTTATGGCTAGGTAATATTCCATCTCTCTCTCTCTCTCTCTCTCTCTCTCTCGCGCACACACACACACACACACACACACATACACACACCACACACACACCACATTTTCTTTATCCATTCACCCATCTATGGGACATTTACGTTTCTTCTTTAATTTGATTTATTCTACCAAAAGTTAACTCTTATAAACAAAATGAACATATAATCTTATATCTGATGATTCTTTCATCTGTACTTAATGTAAATGAATGAACATTAGCTCATGTTTTAGAGCTTATTTGAGTAGAAGAATATTAAATAATTCCTGGCTAGAAGTTTTGCTTAACACATAAAATAATAGTGGGTGCTAATCTTAAAGAATCATGTTAAGAATACTTTTCTTCTAGCTTTATCTCCTCAATTTACTTCTTCAGTCTAAACAGCTGTCCTTGAAAGTTGGGATTATTAGTCATAACCCCATTTCTCTTTTAAAAATTCTTTCTAATTGTTCAGATATTAACATAAAAAGACATCAATTCATTTTTTCAGCAAACACTTTTGAGATGCCTACTACAGAAAAGGGACATAAGACATCATGTCTGTGAAGCAAGCATATCTGTTCATGGAAAGTCCACAGAGTAGCAGTAGTAAAGAAGTAGAATATACTCTCATAAAACTGATCTGATTGATTTGTCTAAGTTGAAGGGTTGAATGGACCTAGATGTGTGATGACAGTATCAGGATTACCTGGGAACATTAAAAATTCCAGTAGTGGTCACTAATCAGTTCTTAACATATACTTGTTGAATTGAGTCATGTGTTTTGCATTTTGTGCAATACTTTTTTACTATAAGAGATTAATAGTCAAGAGAAAGATAAGTGTACATGCTTGCATCTCAGTAATGAAGACATTTTGAAGTATTACACTGATGTACATATGATTGATTAGAATACTTCAAAGTACTTGTCTGTAGAAGTGAAAATAAAATACTAGGAAAACTTCCCTATTGCAATGGAAAAGTTTGTCATTCAAATTAATGTTGAATGATTTTTCATGCCTGTCCTCTCCATTTTAGACTTTGGTAGAATTTTAATAATGCAGACACTGACATGCATTATGTTGATAAGATTCTATCAGTAGGTTGTATAGGTGGTGAATTTATGCCCATTAATTTGAAATGTGAGTTTGGGGGAAAAATCTAACTAATTGGATAGATTGTCCAACTTGTGAGATTTATTATTTCATTTTGAATTGATTACTTCCATCAAAGGCATAGATTTACTTGATATAATTAAATAACCAGGCTATTTGCTGTGTTTTGGTAACTAGTATATTTTCAGGGCATGGTGCAATGGATGAATTGATCTACCTAACACAATTACACCTGTTCATTGGGCTCATAAAAGAATGCTAAGAAATTCCAATAAGTAATTTCAATCTGTTCTGATAAATGGAAACTAAATCTGAAAAGCTGTTAGATCTGAGGCAGAAAAAGAAAGGAACAAGCAGTCTATTTTGTTTTGCAAGTTTGTCCTTTGATAGTTCTTACATTTATCCAGTGAAAATAACAAAGCACACATCAGTCTGGCATAAAAGAAAGTAGATGTGGATTTTTCTCCCACATTACAGAATATTATTACTCAAGTATGCATAGTTTTCAGATGTTGAGCAATTGTTCTCCATGCTTTCAGCGTAGTGAAAAAAAAATAAATAATAAGCGAGGCTGTTTTAAAGCAGGAAAGATTACACTATGCCGTAAGCAGAGATTTCATGAATTTTAGTGATGTGTCACCATCATGTAGCTTAGTGTATCCTCTAATGGTAATACAGACTGGGGTTAATTGTCTGGGTCATTGTTGGGGTTAACACAACTGTCAAGTGTGAAAGAGCAAGTGAGTAATGAGGTAAACGTTTATGTGTTACATCTCGGTATGTAGTAACATGAAGAAGTAGGAGATCTATCTACCTACCTACCATCCATCTATCTATCTATCTATCTATCTATCTATCTATCTATCTATTATCTATCTATGTTAGTTTGCAGTGCTTTCAATTACAAAATACAAGACAAAACAAATTAAAACAAAAACAATTAAGTTACTTAACTAATAGGAGTGTTTTGTTTTCACTCAGTAAGAAGTCTGCAAGTAGGCACTCCACGTTCATGGCTGCTACCAAAATTTGTAATGTTTTGGGAGCAGGGTTATTTTTATAGTTTTGCTATGCTATCTTTAGTACATAAACCTTTACCCTTATGCTTACCACTTTTATTACTTAGGATAGGTTGGAAGATTCTGTAGTATTTACATACAGCTGTACCTCAGGGGCTCAACACAACCATGTCTGTTTTTCTCATGCAGAGTCCAGTTTACAACCAAGTCAATCTCTGTGGCTGCTCTCCTCCAGGCAATAACAAAACACTCCAAGCCACCTTGGTCTGTAGGTTCATCCATCTCAGCACAGTGTTTCTTTCCATAGCCCCCAATGCAAAGGAAAAAAGAGGAACCTTGAAAAAAAGGGTTTTTCAGTGCCTCAGTCTGGAAGTGACACATGTCATTTCCATCCACAGTCAGTCATATAGGGCAATGAGTGTAGTTTTGCATGTACCCACGACACAGGGAGAGTTAGGCTTCAGGCTGTATGTATGCTTTCTAAAGATGAAAAAAATAGAAAGGGATGGGGGAAGATGAATTGAGAAAGGAAGGGACAAAAAATGCTTTTATCTAGTTATACTTAGTTTTTATCTAGAGCAGCACATTGCTAAGACAGTCTTTTCTTAACAGAAAAGGTGGGTTGTGCTATTTTGCACAAATAATTTTGTAAGAATATTTTACCTCAGAGAACATTATAGAGTGTTGTCCAGATGGTGGTGAATGGGCTATTTGAATTGCAAACACTAAGGTTGAATTTTTGTTTATTATCTAGCTTTGGGAAGAAGTAGTCCCTGTTGCCCCATCACACTAAGGTACTATGTATTGTGTTTGGCAGCATCAGCCTCTTATATAATGTGATTCACAAAGACTAGAAGTGAGTCTTCTTCCCATCTATTGCTAAAGGCCAAAGTTACAAAATCAACATAGATGTCAGTAAAGAGATGTTTGAGGCCATGGAATCATGTAAGTTGTAGAGGATATTACCTTTGAAACTGACCCAGAAAAATTGCCAAGAATGAAGCTTGAAAGGCAAATTTTGCATAATTCTGTAGAACCAAGGCTAACAGAAACCTGAAGACCATGTGAAGAATTGATTTTGAAATGTGCCTAAAAGCTTCTACTAACTTTCAGGTGAGAACACTGGCTTTACTTCTAGAACCTAGAGAATTACCAGCCTCTTGGTGGAAAGGTGTGTTTCTGGCTAACCCAAGAATGTGCCAGCAGATGCCTCCACAATATCAGATGGTATGTTTTGGGGAAAAGACAAAAATTCCTGGGGACTTACTGGGATTAGGACTTAACTCCCTTTCCTTTCCATCAATGCTGAGAAAAGGGCAATAGTTGCAGTTACTATTTTGACTCCAAGGCCTCAGAATGATAATAATTTAAAAAAAAAATAGTATTCAATTTATATCATGGAGATCAACCATGCTTCTTATGGGGATATATGAAAAATTATGGATTTTCAATCAGATACCATAGCATAATATGTTTAATATAAACATCTCCCCAGTTCTGCTTTGATTTTTCTCCATTTAACCTTTACTCAAACTTCAAGCAGTTCTTAACTAATATCTGTTGCCTAGCAGGATGGTTGAACATAAATATTCTGTAATCACATTTCTTAAGTCTGGTTACTGGTTTTATTACTTTGTAATCTTGAATAAGTAAATGAAACTCTGATTTTTGAGTTTCTTCTCATGGAAAATGATAAAAATAGTACCTATAGATCAGCGTTCTTGTGATGTTTAAATACAAACGCATTTAAAGTTGATGATGATGATGATGATGAAGAGTCTGGTGACTCCAGAAATACTTTATGAAGGGAAATTTCTGTACTTGGAACATTTTTACTCCCAAATTATTTCTTTTGACACTAGAAATGTTAAAAATAAACCAAAGAGTCCAAGGGGTAGATATTTCTACTGTTCTTTACAGTGGTAAGACTGATATATATATATACCGGTTCAAAAAGAGGTATTATTATAATCCATATATAAATTATTTCTTATGAAACTTAAGAAAATGTAGAAATTCTTTGAATTGAATACACTACTGAGTTTTGAATTTTTCCAAAGTGTCTTAGAGTTAAAGGGAACTAAGAAGGCCCTCTACTCCCACTTCTTTTTTTTATTTATTTATTTATTTATTTATTTATTTATTTATTTATTTATTTTTATTTCCAGCATAACAGTATTCATTATTCTACTCCCACTTCTTAAATGCTATTTGGAGAACGGAATTATTAAAACAAAGATTTGTTCTTCTTTACTATCCAGTATTGAGACTCCTGTAGTCTTCTATTCAGTTCTTCATATTCAAGTATCAATCTATGATGTATCTAAAAGACTGCTTCTAGAACATCAGTGATGTATGAATGGATACCTACTGACCGCGTGAACACATTAAAGGTCTCAGGCACTCTGCTAAGATATCCAATGTCTTTGAAATCTATTAAAAATTATAAGAAGCTTTGCTATTATCATTAATGGAAATAAATATAGTTCCTCCTGGTTGAGTCCTGACTGTGTCAGGTAATGCATTAAGCCCTATACATACTGTCTAGTTTAAATCTCATATCTGTACAATGATGGCAGTATCATCTCCACTTTCTAGAAAGGTTGAATGATTTGAGTCACATATGTCACTCCTACCTGTACTCCTGGCAGTTGTGCTATTTGAAACAATATCCTTTTTTAAAACCCAGTACTTAGTAAATGTATAATGATGTTTTTGTTTTTTAGTTGAATGAATGAATTAGCAAAAAGAACTAATAAATGAAGTGATTACCTTTGCTATGAAGGTTACCAAATTGAAAAAATATATAAAATTTATATAATTAATAGTGTGTTAGATATGGGCAATTATAAAAAAGTCCATTTTAAACAAATAGACTATCTAAGCTACAGACTGAGAAAGAAGGAATATTAAAAATAATTAAAATAGTGACTACTTTTTCATTTAGACGTGAATATTATTAAATATTTACATGCCACTAAACATTTCTTCCATAAACTAGACTAGTGTATTTCAGCACTTTCTACTCTGTCCTCACTTTGATTAAAAAAAACAATGACCTTCTTTACTATTACTTAAAATTTCAAATTAGATTATTATCAGCAAATGGAACTGGGAAAATTAGATATCTATATTGCTGATTCTTACTTTGCCCCATGTTCAAAAAATTATCTCAAAATGGATTATAGTTGTAAATGTAACACTTAGAAGTATACATTTCTAGAAGAAAATTTCGAGAAAAACTCTATAAACTTAGACAATGATTTCTAGATATGGAACACATGAACCCTAAAAGAATATGTTGGTAAATTGGACTTAATCAAAATTTAAGACATTTATTCTCTGAAAGATGCTGCAGAGAAAATGAAAATAGAACCCATAGATTGGGAGAAATGACTTGAAAGTCATACAGAAGATAACTTATATCCTGAATATATAAAGAAGTCTCAGAATACAGTAATAATAAATAGCCCAATAAGAAAATAGACAAAAGACTTGAGTAGATACTTCACCAAATAAGATGTTTGGATAGAAAATGCAGATATGAAAAGGTGATCAACATAATTAGTTACTGGGGAAATAAAATTCAAAAACTAAAACCACAAAGATAGAACAACATACCTATTAGAATGACTAAAGTTTTAAGTACCATAACCACGTGCTGGTGAGGAGGCACTGCTCTTGTATACTTCTAGAGGGGAATGTAAAATGGTACAACTGTTTGACAAACAATTTGTCAGTGGCATAAAAAATTAAACATACACCTACTATATGATCCAGACTTTCCACACCTGTATAGTTGCCTAAGTGAAAACACATGTCTGAACAAAACTTGTACACATAGAGCAGCATTATTTGTAATAGCTAAACTGTAGAACAACTCAAATTCTCCATCAACAGATAAATGGATAAACAAATTGTAGTATATCCATACAATGGAAAACTACTCAGCAATATAAAAGGAATGAATTATTAATATCTAAAACAACACAGATAAATCTCAAAATAGTTATGCAGAAATAAGCCAGATAATATAAGAAGACATACTGTATGACTTCATCTGTTAAAATGTCTGAAAAATCCAAATGAATGTGTATTGAGGGAAAGCATGCTAGTGATTGTCTGGGGTTGAGGGGAGGGAAAGCAACCAAGAGACATTACAAGGAGGCACCAGTAAACTTTAGGAAGTCATGAATATGTTCATTATTTTTTTGTGGTGATGGTTTTATAAGTACCTGTATATGTCAGAACTTAAACGTATGAAATTTTATACTTTAAATATGTGCTGTTTTACCCTGATGCTATTTTTTAAAGGCATATAAAACTCGTAAAAAAGATAATTATGTTTACTGATATTAGAATTATTCTAAAACAATGCTTAATAATATAGTCATTATAAATAATATAAAAATAATAGAATAGAATATGTTTTTGCAAACCGTGTCTTTCTACTTTGCTGGAGAGTCTGTTCCACCTCTGGTCCTTGAGAATTTTAGTCGGGAAGATCAAGCCTACTTCTATCCCACTTAGCTTGCAGATTCCAAAGCACGGACAGGTACTATTTTTGTTCTCTCTAAAAATAACTCCTTCATTTTATAAGGGTCTTTATAGTCAGAAAACTCTAAGATGGTCATGTGTACATATGTAGTGCAAGAGGGTCAGGTTTGCAAATGATGATACACTTGTACAGGCCATTATGTTTTCTTTTTCAAAGAACTTGTACATACATGATCTCATTTGATCCTCTTATAGCTCCTCATTCAGTCTCCCAGCATCCTCCTCACAGACAACTAATTCTCCAGCATTTTGGCATATGCTGCACTGTCCTTGCCACTACCACCTGTCAACAAAACACGCACCTGATCCACCTCTGCCCCAAAGTCTTTCATGCATGGTTATCTGTGTTAAAACCATAGGATGCCAGAGCTCAATATACTTTCAGAAATTACCTCAAATCTCTTAATTTAGAGAAGACATTTAAACCCATGAAACTTGGTATCCTACTTAGGAATCTAAGAGGACCCTAATTACGTGTCCATTAAATCTGAAGTTCTCTAGCTAGCATGCAAAACACTCTGTAGTTACACCATATCTCCCTGACAATATTGTCTTTATTCCCATAAAGTTCTTTTATATTCATGACATTTATCACATTCATAATTTTTGACAACATACTCATTTACCTTAAATTTTCTTTGTTTTTAATGTTACTATTTTCTCTCGCTGGCCAGGAAGATAGTAAGCTTAGTAAGCTCAATGACAGCAATGATTGTATCTGTTTTGTGTAACACCAGACTCTAGCATATTATGGGGGACAAGTTCAATTTAGTAATTATTTGCTGAGTGATCAAAAGGATAATGAATAATACTTGGTATGTTCACTTCCTGTCAAATACACTAGGCTTTTCACTGTCATGATATTACATGTTCAGTCCATCTTTCTTCTTTGCTTATGGAATGTTCACTTGATGAAGGCAAGTAGATATTATCTCCATTTGATAGGTGAAGGAGATGAGGATTAGAGTACTTAATTACTACTTAGCTAGTACTAGACATGGTATTTCTTGATTAAATTATTCCACTTGAATTTCTCCCTCACCCCATAGAGAATTACTATATGGATTTCTCTGCAAACAAAATGGAAAAGGCCCATAATCTCCACATATTATTTTAAATTGGGTTATTGTAATATGTTGTGAAATCAGGCAAGTACATTTGAAATGGGCCAGAGAGCCACACACAAACCATATAAAATTGTGTATCATACAAACATAGTAAATATTTTTTGACTTCCTCAAAATGAAGATCTTTTATCTACCATCCTCAACTATTTCATACAGATACAATACATAACAACACCTGTTTCCTAAGTTTTTGATTTTAGACGATACAATACATAACAACACCTGTTTCCTAAGTTTTTGATTTTAGACATTCTGACAGGTGTGGGGTGATATTCCATTGTAGTTTTGATGTGCAATTCCCTGATAATGAATGATGTTGAGCATCTTTTCTTGTATATTTTGGCCATCTGTATGTCTCCTTCCCATTTTTTAAGTTGGATTATTCATTTTTTGGATGTTGAATTTGATAATTTCTTTATATATTTTGAATACTAATCCTTTGTCAGATACATCATTTGCAAATATGTTCTCCTGTTCCTTAGGTTGCCTTTTAATTTTGTTGATTGTTGGCTTTGCTGTGCAGAAGCTTTTTATTTTGATATAATCCCAATAGTTTATTTTTCCTTTTGTTTCCCTTGCCTCAGGAGACATATCTAGAAAGAAGTTACTAGGGCCGTTGTCAGAGATGTTATTGCCTATGTTTTTTTCTTCTAGAACTTTTATGGTTACAGGTCTCACATTTTGGTCTTTAATCCATTTTAAATTTATATTTTGTGCATGGTGTAAGATAGTGGTCCAGTTTCATTCTTTTGCATGTTGCTGTGTAGTTTTCCTAACACCATTTGTTGAAGAGACTGTCTTTTTCCTATTGGATGGTCTTTCCTGCTTGGTGAAAGATTGATTACAGAATTGTCAGTTCATTTCTAGGTTTTCTATTCTGTTCCATTGATGTATGTATCTGTTTTCATGCCAGTACCATACTGTTTTGATTACTACAGCTTTGTAATGTAACTTGAAGTCTGGAATTGTGATGCCTCCAGCATTGGCTCTTTGGGGGCTTTTGTGGTTCCATACAAATTTTAGGATTGTTTGTTCCAGCTTTGTGAAAAATGTTGATATTTTGGTAGGGATTGCATTAAATCTGTATATTGCTGTGGGTAGTATAGATATTTTAACAATATTTGTTTTTCTAATTCATGAGCAGGGATTATCTTTCCATTTTTTGGTAGGTCATCTTCAATTTATTCAGAGTTTAATATTTTTCAGAGTGTAGGTCTTTCATCTCTTTGGTTCGGTTTATTCCAAGGTAGCTTATTGTTTTTGGTACAATTATAAACAGGATGATTGCTTAATTTCTCTTTTTGCTGTGTCATCATTGATGTATAGAAATGCAACAGATTTCTGTACGTTGATTTTGTATCCTTTGACTTTATTTAAATTTGTTTATCAGTTCTACCAGTTTTTTGGTATAATATTTCAGATTTTCTACGTAGAGTATCACGTCATCTGCAAATAGTGAAAATTTTATTTCTTCCTTGCTGATTTGGATGCCTTTTATTTCTTTTTGTTGTCTGATTGCTATGGGTAAGAATTCCACGACTATGTTTAATAAAAGTAATGAGAATGGACATCCCTGTCTTGTTCATGACCATAGAGGAAAAGCTCTATTTCTGCCTTGAGGTTGATATTAGCTGTGGGCTTTTCATATATAGCCTTTATTATGTTGAGGTATATTTCCTCTAAACCTACTTTGCTGAGAGTTTTTATCATGAGTGAATGTTGTATTTTATCAGATGCCTTTTCTGTATCTATTGAAATAATCATATGGTTCTTATCCTTTATTTTATTAATGTCATATATCACATGGAATGATTTGCAAATACTGAACCATACTTAAAAGCCAGGAATAAATCCTATTTGATCATGATGATATATTTTTTTTATTGTGTTGTTGGATTCAGTTTGCTTGCATTTTAGTGAGAATATTTGCATCTATGCTTATCAGGGGTATTGGCCTGTAGTTCTCTTTTTCAGTGTTATCTTAATCTGGTTTTGGTATCCATGTACTGCTGGAATGAAATTGGAAGTTTTCCTTCCTTTTCTATTTTTTGGAATAGTTTGAGAAAAATAGGTATTAACTCTTCTTTAAATGTTTGGTAGAATTTGTCTCTAAAGCCATCTGGTCAAGACTGATATATATATATATTTTTTAAACCGGAGCAGCACAGTTATTTTGCAGATTATCTCTTAATTTTGGCTTGTCTAATATTTTCTCATGGATAGATTCACATTATGCACATTTGGTTGTGAAATATATGAAGTTAAGTTTTTCTCATTGCCTCATATCAGGAGGCACACGCCGCTGATTGTTATAGCTGGAAATGTTAGTGTTGATTATTTAGTTAAAAAAGCATTTGCCATTTTTGTCCACTGTAAAGTTAGTATTTTGCTCTTTGTAATTAATATGTAACTTGTGATGAGAGATTTTGAGAGTATATAAATATTTTGTTAGTCCTTAAACTTTCATTTACCATTTCAGTATCCATTGATAACTCTTGCTTGATATTATTATGATGTTTTTGAAGTGCTAATTTTCTAATTTAATCATTTGTTCTGCATTTATCCTTGACCTTTATGGTAAAGAACAGCTTTCTTCTCTCTCTCTGTCTTGACACACACACACACACACACACACATAAACACACATATATTCTTAGATACATATTTGTATATATAAATATATATTCTTAGATATTCTTAGATATATATTGATATATAGATTGATATATAACTATACTTAAATGACACTGATAAATATCATATATATGATAGAAATCTGGCCAGTGGGAGTCCATTCAAACTGGCTCCTTATATCTTCAATATGTACCTATAATTTTTAGAGCAGTAGGGTCCATTTTGGTCTCATCAACATGTCACATTACCACATTATTCAAATCTCTGTCTACCATGTGTTTGCTTATCTGTCTGTCAACATCTATAAGATATTTAAATCTTCTTCTACTGACTTTCAGTTTATCATAGTGATACATAGAAATCAAATGGAAAAAGGGGTGGTACTTAACACCATGCAAAAAAATTTTCCTATAATTATAACAGTAATAACTTGAAAATTATTATATATAAACTAGGTTCATGAAATGAAAGTTTTTTTCTTTAGATAGCTTCATTTGATACTCAAATTTTTGAGAAACTGTTACTAAAGCATTGCTTATTTTTGAGCTCCTACCTGTTCATCTCTTGTCCCCAGAACTGAAATATCATGACTTCTGCCTGTAGATCCAGCTCCCTTCCAGGCAATAACGTCCATCGACAGTACAGAAAAATTAAAAATTAATTTCACCCATCACACTAATATATATCTCACTAATACCCAAGTATCAGGATCTGCATTTCTGAAAAGTTTCCATGAAGTTAATCCCTTACTCTGTACTAGACACTGTGCCATCTCATTGAAACCAGTGTGCGTATTTAAGATTGATCTTTTACTGAGTAATTAGAGCAATGTGATAATAGTCTTCCATTACTACATCTGAACCCTGAAGTTGTTAAATTGAATGGTATTTCAGTAGTGGAGGTTGTGACAGGCAAAACAAAATCAGTTTTGACAATGTAAAATTTGAGGTATTTCTCTGACAGCCATAGATTAGAAACTAACTGACAGGAGTTCTGTACACTAGTTATAGTCCATTGGAAAATATTCATCCTGATATTTTTTAAAAGTATGAACTGAAGAAAGACCAAAAAGAAGAGAAATTTGGTCCAATTTCTTATGATGCAAGATTACTTAAAATCCTAGGACCCTGAAAACACATACATAATTAAACATGTAACACAATAAAATTTATGAGAATTAAAATTTAAAAGAAGATAGGAACATAAACATACTTTTGTATTGTTATCACCAAACTACACATTATTTTATTTTTTTAATTTTTTAAATTTTTTAATAAACCTATAATGTATTATTAGCCCCAGGGGTACAGGTCTGTGAGCCACCAGGTTTACACGCTTCACAGCACTCACCATAGCACAACCCTCACCAATGTCCATAGACCTATTCCCTACACTCCTGCCCCCTGCAATCCTCAGTTTGTTTTGTGACATTATGAGTCTCTTTTGGTTTGTCTCCCTCCCAATCCTATCTTGTTTCATTGATTCCTTTCCTACCTCCCTAATCCACCCCCCACCATTGCATCTCCACTTCCTCATATCAGGGAGATCATATGACAGTTGTCTTTCTCTGATTGACTTATTTTGCTAAGCATGATACCCTCTAGCTCCATCCACGTCGTCGCAAATGGCAAGACTTCATTTCTTCTGATGGCTGCATAGTATTCCATTGTGTATATATACCACCTCTTCTTTATCCATTCATCTGTTGATGGACATCTAGGTTCTTTCCATAGTTTGGCTATTGTGGACATTGCTGCTATAAACATTCGGGTGCACATGTCCCTTCGGATCACTATGTTTGTATCTTTAGGGTAAATACCCAGTAGTGCAATTGCTGGGTCATAAGGTAGATCTATTTTCAGCTTTTTGAGGAACCTCCATGCTGTTTTCCAGAGTGGTTGCTTGCATTCCCACCAACAGTGTATGAGGGTTCCCCTTTTTCCGAATCCTCGCCAGCATCTGTCATTTCCTGACTTGTTAATTTTAGCCATTCTGATTGGTGTGAGGTGGTATCTCATTGTGGTTTTGATTTTTATTTCCCTGATGCCAAGTGATGTGGAGCATTTTTTCATGTGTCTGTTGGCCATCTGGATGTCTTCTTTGCAGAAATGTCCGTTCATGTCTTCTGCCCATTTCTTGATTGGATTATTTGTTCTTTGGGTGTTGAGTTTGCTAAACTCTTTATCAATTTTGGATACTAGCCCTTTATCTGATATGTCATTTGCAAATATCTTCTCCCATTCTGTCAGTTGTCTTTTGGTATTGTTAACTGTTTCCTTTGCTGTGCAAAAGCATTTGATCTTGATGAAGTCCTAATAGTTCATTTTTGCCCTTGCTTCCCTTGCTTTTGGTGATGTTCCTAGGAATAAGTTGCTGCGGCTGAGGTCAAAGAGGTTGCTGCCTGTGTTCTCCTCAAGGATTTTGATGGATTCCTTTCTCACATTGAGGTCCTTCATCCATTTTGAGTCTATTTTTGTGTGTGGTGTAAGGAAATGGTCGAATTTCATTTTTCTGCATGTGGCTGTCCATTTTTCCCAACACCATTTGTTGAAGAGGCTGTCTTTTTTCCATTGGACATTCTTTCCTGCTTTGTCGAAGATTAGTTGAGCATAGAGTTAAAGGTCTATTTCTCTGCTTTCTATTTTGTTCCACTGATCAATGTGTCTGTTTTTGTGCCAGTACCATACTATCTTGATGATAACAGCTTTGTAATAGAGCTTGAAGTCTGGAATTGTGATGCCACCAACTTTGGCTTTCTTTTTCAACATTCTCCTGGCTATTCGAGGTCTTTTCTGGTTCCATATAAATTTTAGGATTATTTGTTCCTTTTCTTTGAAAAAAATGGATGGTATTTTGATAAGGATGGCATAAAACGTGTAGATTGCTTTAGTTGACGTAGACAGTTTCACAATATTTGTTCTTCCAATCAATGAGCATGGAACATTTTTCCCTTTCTTTGTTTCTTCCTCAGTTTCTTTCATGAGTACTTTATAGTTTTATGATTACAGATTCTTTGCCTCTTTGGTTAGGTTTATTCCTAGGTATCTTATGGTTTTGGGTGCAATTGTAAATGGGATTGACTCCTTAATTTCTCTTTCTTCTGTCTTGTTGTTGGTGTATAGAAATGCAACTGACTTCTGTGCATTGATTTTATATCCTGACACTTTACTGAATTCCTGTACAAGTTCTAGCAGTTTTGGAGTGGAGTCTTCTTGGTTTTCCACATAAAATATCATAACATCTGCAAAGAGGGATAGTTTGACTTCTTCTTTGCCGATTTGGATGCCTTTAATTTCTTTTCATTGTCTAATTGCTGAGGCTAGGACTCCTAGTTACTATGTTGAATAGCAGTGGTGATAATGGACATCCCTGCCATGTTCCTGACCTCAGCAGAAAAGCTCTCAGTTTTTCTCCATTGCGAATGATATTCGCTGTGGGTTTTTCATACATGACTTTGATGATATTGAGGTACGTATCCTCTATTCCTACACTTTGAAGAGTTTTGGTCAAGAAAGGATGCTGTACTTTGTCAAATGCTTTTAAGCAACTATTGAGAGTATCATGTGGTTCTGGGCACTCTATTCCGTTCCATTGACAAATGTGTCTGTTTTTGTGCCTGTACCATACTATCTTGATGATTACATTTTGTAATAGAGCTTCAAATCTGGACTTGTGATGCCACCAACTTTGGGTTTCTTTTTCAACATTCCTTTGGCTATTTGAGGTCTTTTCTGGTTCCATATAAATTTTAGGATTATTTGTTCCATTTCTTTGAAAAAATGGATGGGATTTTGATAGGGATTGCATTAAATGTGTAGATAGCTTTAGGTAGTATAGACATTTTCCCAATATTTTTTCTTCCTATCCATGAGTATGGAACATTTTTCCATTTCTTTGTGTCTTGCTCTATTTCTTTCATGAGTACTTTATAGTTTTCTGAGTACAGATTCTTTGCCTCATTGGTTAGGTTTATTCCTAGGTATCTTACAATTTTGGGTGCAATTGTAAATGGGATTGACTCCTTAATTTCTCTTTCTTCTGTCTTATTGTTGGTGTAAAGAAATGCAACTGATTTCTGGGCATTGATTTTATATCCTGACACTTTACTGAATTCCTGTACAAGTTCTAGCAGATCTGGAGTGGAGTCTTTTGGGTTTTCCAATATAGTACCATATCATCTGCAAAGAGTGATAGTTTGACTTCTTTTTTGCCGATTTGGATGCCTTTAATTTCCTTTTGTTGTCTGATTGCTGAGACTAGGACTCCTAGATGCTATGTTGAATAGCAGTGGTGATAATGGACATCCCTGCCGTGTTCCTGACCTTAGAGGAAAAGCTTTTTTTTTTTTTTTTTTCAGTTTTTCCCCCATTGAGAATGATATTTGTGCTGGGTTTTCATAGATGGCTTTGATAATATTGAGGTATGTGCCCTCTATCCCTACACTTTGAAGAGTTTTGTCAAATGTTTTTTCAGCATCTATTGAGAGTATCATATGGTTCTTGTTCTTTCTTTTATTAATGTATTGTATCACATTGATTGATTTGAGGATATTAAACCAACCTTGCAGCCTTGAAATAAATCCCACTTGGTCGTGGTGAATAATCCTTTTAATGTACTGTTGAATCCTATTGGCTAGTATTTTGGTGAGAATTTTCACATCTGTGTTCATCAAGGGTATTGGTTTGTAATTCTCTTTTTTAATGGGATCCTTGTCTGGTTTTGGGATCAAGGTGATGCTGGCCTCATAAAATGAGTTTGGAAGTTTTCCTTCCATTTCTATTTTTTGGAACAGTTTTAGGAGAATAGGAATTAATTCTTCTTTAAATGTTTGGTAGAATTCCCCTGGGAAGCCATCTGGCCCTGGGCTTTTGTTTGTTGGTAGATTTCTGATGACTTTCAATCTCCTTACTGGTTATGGGTCTGTTCAGGTTTTCTATTTCTTCCTGATTCAGTTGTCTCTAGGAATACATCGATTTCTTCCAGATTGTCAAATGTGTTGGCGTAGAGTTGCTTCTAGTATGTTCTTACAATTGTTTGTATTTCTTTGGTGTTGGTTGTGATCTCTCCTCTTTCATTTGTGATTGTATTGATTTGGGTCCTTTCTCTTTTCTTTTTGATAAGTCTTGCTGGGGGTTTATCAATCTTATTAATTCTTTCAAAGAACCAGCTCCTAGTTTTGTTGATTTGTTCTATTGATTTTTGTTTTGTTTTGTTTTTTGTTTTTGTTTGTTTGTTTCTATTTCATTGATTTCTGCTCTGATCTTTATGATTTCTCTTCTCCCGCTGGGTTTAGGCTTTCTTTGTTGTTCTTTCTCCAGCTCCTTTAGGTGTAGGGTTAAGTTGTGTATTTGAGACCTTTCTTGTTTCTTGAGAAAGGGTTGTATCACTATATATTTTCCTCTCAGGACTGCCTTTGCTGTGTCCCACAGATTTTGAACCGTTGTGTTTTCATTATCATTTGTTTCCATGAATTTTTTTAGTTCTTCAATTCTTCTTTAATTGCCTGGTTGACCCATTCATTCTTTAGAAGGATGCTATTTAGTCTCCATGTATTTGGGTTCTTTTAAACTTTCCTTTTTTTTTTTTTTAACATTATTGAGTTTATTTATTTTTTTTTCCAATGTTGGACTCTTTATTTTTGTTCCATTAATTAGGTTTTCTCTCCTAACACCACAGTATTTTATTACAGTAATTTTCTATTTTATTAGGCAAGTATACACATATCGTTCTCTTTTTTTCTTTTTTTTTAATTTTTAAAATTCATTTTCAGTGTAACAGTATTCATTTTTTTTTGCACCACACCCAGTGCTCCATGCAATCCGTGCCCTTTCCAATACCCACCACCTGGTTCCCCCAACCTCCCACCCCCACCCCTTCAAAACCCTTAGATTGTTTTTCAGAGTCCACAGTCTCTCATGGTTCACTTCCCCTTCCAATTTCCCTCAACTCCCTTCTCCTTTCCTCTTGTGATTGAGTTCTAGCTTCAGAGCATTGTAGTCTGAAAATATGCAGGGAATGATCCCAATCTTTTGACACCGGATGAGACCTGAATTTATGACCGAGGATTTGATCTATTCTGGAGAGTGTTCCATATGCACTAGAGAAGCATGTGTATTCTGTTGCTTTAGGCTGGAATGTTCTGAATATATCCAGTGTGTCATTTAAGGCCTTTATTTCCTTCTTGATCTTTTGCTTGGATGATCTGTCCATTTCAGTGAGGGGAGTGTTAAAGTACCCAATCATTATTGTATCATTGTCTATGTGTTTCTTTGATTTTGTTATTAATTGGTTTATATAGTTGGCTGTTCCCATGTTTGGGGCATAGATTTTTTAAATTGTTAGATCTTCTTGTTGGACAGACCCTTTGAGTATGATATAGTGTCCTTCTTCATCTCTTATTATAGTCTTTGGCTTAAAATCTAATTGATCTGTTAGATGGATTGCCACCCCAGCTTTCTTCTGATGTTCATTGGCACGGTAAATTGTTTTCCACCCCCTCACTTTAAATCTGGAGGTGTCTTCGGATCTAAAATGAGTTTCTTGTAGGCAGCATGTTGATGGTTTTTTTTTTTTTTTATCCATTCTGATACCCTGTGTCTCTTGATTGGTGTATTTAGCCCATTTACCTTCAGGGTAACTATTGAATGATATGAATTTAGTGCCATTGTATTGCCTGTAAGGTGACTGTTAGGAGTAAGGAGATATATTGTCTGTAACGAGACTATATATTGCCTCTATTCCTTTCTGATCAACTACTTTTAGGGTCTCTCTTTGCTTAGAGGACCCTTTTCAATATTTCCCATAAAGCTGGTTTGGTGTTGGAAATTCTTTCAGTTTTTGTTTGTCCTGGAAGCTTTTTATATCTCCTTCTATTTTCAGTGATAACCCAGCTGAATATAGTATTCTTGGCTGCATGTTTTTCTCGTTTAGTGCTCTGAATATATCATGCCAGTTCTTTAGGCCTTCCAGGTCTCTGTGGTTAAGTCTGCTGCCAATCTAATATTTTTACCATTGTATGTTACTGACTTCTTGTCCCGGGCTGCTTTCAGGATTTTCTCTTTGTCACTAAAACTTGCAAATTTTACTATTAGGTGATGGGATGTGGACCTATTCTTTTTGATTTTGAGGAGGGTTCTTTGCACCTCCTGGATTTTGATGCTTGTTCCCTTTGCCATATTAGGGAAATTCTCTACAATAATTCTCTCCAATACACCTTCCGCTCCCCTGTCTCTTTCTTCTTCTTCTGTAATCCCAATTATTCTAATGTTGTTTTGTCTTATGGTATCCCTTATCTCTCAAATTCTCCCCTCGTGGTCCAGTAGTTGTTTGTCTCTCTTTAGCTCAGCTTCTTCATTCTTTGTCATTTGGTCTTCTATATCCCTAATTCTTTCTTCTGCCTCATTTATCCTAGCAGTAAGAGCCTCCATTTTTGATTGCACCTCATTAATATCTTTTTTTATTTCAACTTGATTAGATTTTAGTTCTTTTATTTCTCCAGAAAGGGCTTTTATTTCTCCGGACTGAGTTTCTCTAATATCTTCCATGCCTCTTTCGAGCCCGGCTAGAACCTTGAGAATCATCATTCTGAACTCTAGATCTGACATATTACCAATATGTGTATTGATTAGGTCCCTAGCCTTCTTTACTGCCTCTTGTTCTTTTTTTTTTGTGGTGAGTTTTTCGGCCTTGTCATTTTGTCCAGATAAGAATATATGAAGGAGCAAATGAAATACTAAAAGGGTGGTAAAGACCCCAGGAAAATATGCTTTAACCAAATCAGAAGAGACCCCAAATTGTGGTGGTGATGGGGGGAAAGAGGGTAAAAAGAAGTTCAGAAAAAAAATTTAAAAAAGAAAATAAATAAAGAAAAAATATAAAAAAGAATATATATGTATATATATATATGTATATATATATATATATATATATATATGTATATATATATTAGAATGGTGGCTAGAACAGGGTCACCCACTTAATTTTGGACCTATTTGGTCTCTTAGAAGAAACTACCTCCCAAAATTTTAAAGAATGAAAATAGAAGGGGATACACAATGAAGGGATGGAATATGATTATAAAGATGAAAAAAAAATTTTTTTCTTTAATTTCTAACAAAGGAGTTGATAAGGAAGTTGGTTGGGAGAATGAAGAAAAAGAAAGTGGAGACTAGACTCAAGCTGGAGTCTAGATCCAACCTGGTGCTAGATTTATAATAGATTTTGATCTATTAGAAGAAGTTGTACCCCGGATTTTTTAGAAGAAAAAACTCTATGTGTTTACAAAAAATAAAGTTAGATACAATGAAGGATAAAATTTGACTATAATAATAAAAATTCAAAAAATAGTTTTTTGAAAGGTATTAAGATAAACTAGTTAAAAAATGTTAAAAGAGGAAAGGGTAAAAGTTTAAAAAAAATAGCAGAAGAAAAAAAATTTAAAAATTAATTAACTTTGCGTGACTAAAGATTCATGGGGAGAAAGGCATGAATTCCATGCTTTGCTTTCTCCCCCTTGGAATTCCGCTGTTCTCCTTGGTAAGTGAACTTGGTCTTGGCTGGTTTTCTTGTTGATCTTCTGTGGGTGGGGCCTGTTGTAGTGATTCTCAAGTGTCTTTGCCCAAGGTGTAATTGCACCGCCCTTACCAGGGGCCAGGCTAAGTAATCCCCTCTGGTTTGCTTTTGGGAGCTTTTGTTCCCTGAATGCTTTCTATAGAGTTCTGGAGGACGAGAATGAAAATGGTGGCCTCCCTAGCTCAGCCCTGGTGGAGCCAAGAACTTGGGGCCCCACTCTTCAGTGCACCCTCAGAGAAAATTGCTCAATTACTCCTGTTTCCCTGGCCTCCAACTGTGCTTTGAGAAAAGCATTTAATCACTCCCGTCTCCCTGGCCTCCTGTTGTGCTCCGAGCTCACTCAGCCTGTGACCAAGCATCTCTGTCTATGGCACTTAGCTCCACCTGGAGTCTCCAAACCCCACAGATCCCTGAGCTCTTCCGGGTCAGGGTCTCCCTGGATCTTGTGGGGACCCCACTTACAGAGCACCAGCCTGTGCCACAGATTACAGTTCAAGGTAACCCCGAGTTGAGAGCTCATTCCTCGGCTCTATCTCTGTAGCCGGCTTCCCCACTCTAATACCTGCGAGCTCTGCGACACTCAGACACCTCTGATCCTTCTGTGACCCCATGGGACCTGAAGCCATGCTGTCCCCACGTAGGCTTCACCCCGGTTTAGCCTCTGGAGCAATGTCCCCCAGTGGAGCAGACTTTTAAAAGTCCTGATTTTGTGCTCCATTGCTCCACTGCTTACCGTGAGCCAGCCCCTCCCACCGTGGTCTATCTTCCTGTCACTTTGGATTCACTTCTCTGCCGGGCCTACCTTTCAGAAAGTGGTCAATTTTCTGTTTCTAGAATTGTTGCTCTTCTTCTCTTTGATCCCCTGTTGGATTTGTAGGTGTTTGGAGTGGTTTGATAAGCTATCTAGCTGATCTCCTGCTACCTGATGTTGTAGCAGCCTGCTACTTTTCATCCATCTTGACATCTCCCCACTACTTAGTATTTTAGCTGTGCTATCTGAACTTGACCTGCAGATGGGATGAGCTTTCCTATTAGTATAATTTTTTGGTTCAGGATGAAAAAATGTCTTGTGAAAACAGAACTCATGATGTTTTCAGGCTGACCTGCAGAATATGGTTTTTCCTTCCTTGATTCCAATATCTCTTGGACTTTCCCTGATACTGTGTCCCTGTACTAAAACTGAGCTTGTCCAGGCAGCTGTATGTAGAGTTGCTTGTGGTCATGAAATGGACCATTCTTCAAAAACAAAAAAAAGGGGCTGATGTATTAATTACTAATGTCTTCCAGCTATAATAGTCTTCCTTAATTAAATGAATTATTTATTTGATTAAATGTTCATCTATTAACTCTTACATTTACCAAGCCCTAAGTTGAATATAGACCATTTTTTTCTAATAACTAATATATGTATTTCTATGTCAGCATATGACCTTTAATGACAGTAAATTTGCAATTCCCTTTTGTGGAAAAAAAAAATGACTGTGTATTACCAAGTAGAATAAGGACAGGGCTTGACTTGAAAGAAGTTCTGCTGATTACTCAAATTCTAGGAAGTAGCCTTTTTTCAGGGACCATCCATATTGGACAGTGTCCTCCCAAACAATCAGAAGCTTTTCTCTGGGAGTGTCAATCTTGGGATGAGAGGACATGCAGAGCCAGGTATGTAGTAGTGTAAGGTAAATAAGCAGAGGCAAAGGTCAGCTGGGCCTGCAGTGGAGGAAATCTTGAGCAGGTACAATATATCCTCAGTGCTTCAAGGATACTGAGTTCCCTGGGTCCCTAGACCTGTGCAACATCCTGAGTCATATTGCGTTTCTCTAAGATTTTGGAGGCTGTTATAGTGCTTTTTGGTAACTTATGTGTTACAAAAATAAGTTACTTAACATAACTTACCATTAACTGAGGTGAAATAATCCTAACAAAATTCTTACCCCAAAAGAGTGTTTAATCATTAATCATATAAGAGGTTTTTAGATGTACTAAGATTTTACCAATTATTTTTTATAATTGTTTTACCATATAAAAGGGGCAAAACTATACCTATTAAATATTTGTAAGAAATAAAGGATAACATTTCAGTGAAACTCATTTATCAGACAATTTTTAAGAATATATTTTTACATTTAGTTTATGGTTCTGTAATATTATTCACTCTATCCTCACTCAGAAACATCTCCTGGTCTTTAGTATGTGATTATCATTCTTTTAAAAATATAAATAACTGTATATTTATCTTAAGCAATATATTACAGTTTTGACAATTTAAAAAAGTCATATAAATTGAATTATATTCTATTTTTCTATAATCTGAAAATGTTTCACTAAATATTATATTCTTGAGATTCATTAATTCTGTTGCATGTAGCTTTATTTCATGAATTTTCAGTGCTGTTTGGAATTCCATTTCATAGATACTATTTATTATGTAAATACCATTACACAACTTTATTACAAAGCCCTATTTATTCCTTTATCCTTTGCTGCATCCTTAAGAATTGGTCCAATTGGGACGTGGACACCAAAAATGGTTTTGGAGTAGCCATATCACCATGCTGATTTACTCTGTATTTACTATTCCTAAAAATCTGTAGTGAATTTTATCTGCTAAGACATATCTTCTCTTGTCTTTATAGTAATTGGATTCAATAGATCAAGTAAATTTTTGTTAAAATGTATATTACTGAAATTACATCTTATCCCAACTTGTCAGGGACTTTTGGAATCCTTTTTCTGTTATCTAACATATTTGTCCTTTGACACATTTATATATGGTCATCTAAATCATTGATGTGGACAGGACAGGGTGGAGGTTGCAACCCTGAGACAAATGTTCAGAAACATCACTCAGATTGATAATGAGTGCTCTGTTAGCCAGGACCATTTGAATGGTTATTGGACTGGATTCTGTTCCACATTACCACCATTCCAGCCAGTCCTTGTTACAGACTAGACTATCACAAGGGACTGTGACAACTGCCTCACTGGAATTCAGCACTGTATAATTGAATCTGTGTCACAGTAGAAGGTTAAGACTGTTAGAGAAGAAATGGAGATTGGTTAAAAAAGACTTGTTCTTTGTAATCCCTGCTAGATTTAGTATCAGTTGTGCCATTTCTATCAGGCAGTATTCGTCACTGACAGATGTTAAACGGCAGATGGCTACACATTTTGGAACTTAGAATTCTTCTCTTACTTGAAGAGTAAGAGTATTTATTAAGCATACTGATGATTATTCTGCTCATTTTCCAGAGTTCAACTAAGTTCATATATATTTCAACCCATTCTCCTATGTATTAGTAATTGCCCATTGACCACAAAGAGACTATTAGAGCCAGACAGGCCTGTATAGATTAACTCAGTGGTTTTGGTTTTTGAACAGATTACTCCTACATCTACCAGAATATGTATGAGACAACTGACCCATAGTTTCATACGTGTCCATCTACACTTAGGTCAAGGTATCTCAGGTTTGTTTATGTTTTTAATAGTCTGGGTTTCTTTTGCACTTTTTAAAGCTTTTGTTACAGAAATATTTCTAAATTCCACCCATCCAGTCTCCTGTCCTTTTTTCCCACCCCATTTTTAATATGAAGTTATATTTCCATTCATAGATTCTCAACAAGATTGCTAGCCTTTTGGGGGCATACTCAAAAATATCTGAAGTTTTTAGATTGCCTTTGCCTTTTTTGAATGGGATATTGTATATGTAATAGAGGTAATGGTCAGAATAATGGAGTTTAAAAAGAGGGGATGTGTGTGCATGTATATGTGAAATACAAAAGTTCAGCTGGACAGAAGTTGTACTGTGATATAAATAGATAAAATTAAGCAATGTATTGTTATCTATACTATTCCAGTGAACACTGAGGAGTTTAAAAATGTTTTAAAAGTTGCTGAGGAAGGTAGAATCCCCTGGAAGCTCAATTTCCACCTTCCTTATTTCTAGCTGGTTTTTTATTACAGCAAGCTTAGAAATATAAACAATTATTTTATTATATTACATTACATTTATTGCATTTTGTTGCATTCCCAAATCAGAAATCAGAGAGAGAACAGTAGAAATGGCTTACTTCTGTTCCACAAAGTCTGGAACCTCATTTGGGAAAACTCAAAGGCTGGTGATTACTCAGCCATTATATCCAGATATATCTGGATATATCTTTATTGTCTTGTCTGGCAGTTGATGCTAGACATCAGCTAAAGTCTTAGCTGAGTTATTGGCCAGAATTCCTATACGTGACCTCTCAGTGCTACCACACTGGAAATGAATATTTCTCTTATGGACTCTCGGCTTCTCCAAAGGATGGTGGCTGATTTTTAAGCAAAGGCAAAACTTAATAGCATACTTATAATCTAGCTGCAAAATTCATGTAGCCTAATGTCTTCTGTATTGTACAGGTTGTGATGACCTGACAAACAGGTGACCATGGATTCTTCCACAATCTGTCCTCTGATTGCTTATATAATGGAATATTTTTCAGCCATAAAAAGGAATGAAGTACTCTTACATGCTACAACATGAACAAACCTTGAAAACATCATGCTACATGATATGACCTAGTTAAAAAATGCCACACATGGTATGATTTTATTTATACAAATTGTACTGAATCCATAGAGACAGAAGGTGGATTCGTGGTTGTCAAGGCCTGAATGGAGATGGGTAAGGATAATTACTGCTAATAGGTATGAGGACTTATGGGGGAGAAGAGTAATCAAAATATTCAAGGATTAGCAAATGGCCATCAGCGAACAACATTTTAAATATACTAAAACCCACTGTGCACTTTAAAATGGTCAATTTTATAATGTGTGAGTTATTTCTCAAATTTAAAAATTACTTATTAAATAAAAATTAAACTAATAGCAACAGGATAAAGGACTGATGCAATGAAAATACTAGGATATAACACGCCTGTTTGCATTATCAGAACTTCACTGACTCGTAAAACTTGAGGTACCATCACAGGTAAAAAACAGCAAATAAGTGATTTTTCTCCCAAAGTCCCAATAGTTATCGTGGACTCCAAACAGCGTACCTGTTTAATAACAAGAATAAGGGACTCAGGATTAATGTAGGTAACCCCAGAAGGTATCAAGAAGAGGTAAGGTGGGAAACTTTGGGAAAAAAAGTAGACTACCTGGTAACTAAGAAGGTAAGAGGTTGTAGCCTTTTGATTCAGATATTAAGAAAAGTGTTAGAAGGAAGAGCTAGAAATATATTGTTTTCAGGTTTTTATATAATATAGGAAGTGGTATAATATTAAGATAGTTATAAGCTTAAAGTGTAGCCAGAAACCCCATAACATCCCCTAAAAATAAGACTTTAACCAACTAGCCAATAGTAAAGATGGAAATATAAAACATATGTCATTCAAAAGTTGTCAGGAAAAAAGGCAACAAAGAATATTTCGGACAAATAAGAATCTAGGAGCAAGATGTAAAATAAAAACCCAACCATATCAAAAATTTCATTAAATGTAAATTACTTAAATACATTTAAAAAATACAGACTTAACATAAAAATAGCAAGACCAGAATATACGGTATTCACCAAGGAATACACTAAAATATAAAAATATAGCTTTCTTAATATTAAAATAATTGGAAAATTTATAACTTAAAAGCATTATCCTAAGGAAAATATGAGTGACTATATTACTATGAGTCAGAGTAGACTTGACAATAAGGAAAGGTTCAGGAATGACAAAGAATATTTTGTAATGATAAAGGGGCAATTAATCTAAAATACATACCAATCTTAAATGTTTATGCATTTATCATCACAGCACAAAAACACTAATATAACAGAGGAAAATGACCAAACCACAAGTATAGTTTAAAATTTAAACACTACTCTTGTAGTTATTGATTGAACAAGTGGACAGAAAATCAGTATGTATCTAAAAGACTGGAACAACACTATTGAACAATTTTACTTAATTGCCATTTAAAGATAATAACATAGGGCACATTCTTTTTTAGTTCACATGAAAAACTCATCAAGAAAGACATAGCCTATGCCATAAAAATGTCTTAAGTTTAAAAATATTCTTTAAAAAACATGTTCCTTTACTACAATGGGATTAAACTAGAATTAATCATAGAAAAAATCTAAAAATCTGTAAAATTCCTAAAATTTCAAAATTAAACAGCACATACCTACCTAATCTATGATTAAAAGACAAATTCATGAGGAAAATCATAATTTGAAATTAAAATAATTTGAAATTAAAAAATAAATGAAAACACAAAATAGGAAAATATGTATGATGCAACTTAAGTGGTGCTTAGAGGAAAATTTATATCCACAGTATATTAGAAAAAAAATAAAGATCTAAAATCAATTATTTAAGATTTTAACTTAAGAACGTAGAAAAAGGGGCACCTTGATGGCTTAGTTGGTTAAGTGTCTGAGTCTTGATTTAGGCTCAAGGTCATGATCTTAGGATTTTGAGATAAAGCCTCAGGCTCCACACTGGGTGTAGAGTGTGCTCAAGATTCTCTCTCTCTCTCTCTCCCTCTGCCCCTGCTCACCCCATCTTGCTCTCTCTCTGTCTCTCAAAAAACAATAAATGAATAAATTAAAAAAGAAGAAAGAAAGAAAGAACAAAGAAAAAGATGAATAACTTCATCCCAAATGAAGCAGAAAGAAAATATTGAAGATTAAAAGTAGAAATTAATTAAATAGAGAACAGAGTAATGTAGGGTATCTATGAAATCAGGGACTCATTTGAAAAGATCAGTAAAAACTGAAAAATCTTTAGATAGACTGATTTTTTTTTTTTTAAAAAAGAAGAAACAAATAGTTGATATCAGAAATGAAATAGAGGACTTTACTACAGAGCTTACTGGAACAAAGCAGGAAGTTGCCTTCTTAACATTTCTATTCAAGATTGTATGAGAGTTTTAATCAATAAGACACATGCAAAAAAAGAAAAATGAAAATAGTACAGGAAGTAAAACCTTCTTTACTTGCAAATATAAATAGAAAATCCTAGTGTTTATAACAATGCTACCAGAACTGATAGGAGCTTAGTATACTTACAAGATTTACAATCAATATGTAGTAATAGTGTTTCTATATACTAGCAAGGAAATTGTAAATTAAATTTTCAAAATATCTTTTACATTTATACCAAAAACATGAAATATACATAGAAATACAAAACCTACAGAACAGAAAACTTTGCTAAGAAACATTAAAGACTGACTTGCATGCTAAAATGGCAGTTCTCAAATTGATGTATAAATTAGGATGTAATCCAAATTTCTAGCAGCATGTTGAAGAAATTGAGAAGCTGAATATCAAATATGTATGAAAATGCAAAACCTAAAAGAGCCACATCAGTTTTGAGAAAAAAGAATGAAGTTTGTCTCCCTGATTTCAAGATTTGCTATAAAACTACAATAATCAACACAGCATGGCATTGGCATGAAGACAAACCAATGAAACAGAAATACACCCACATTATGTGAATAATTGATTTTAACTAAACTCGAGAAAAAAATATTCTTTTCAACAAATGTTGCCAGAACAAGAGATATGTATATTGGAAGGAAAAAGAACCTCAAGTGTTACTTCACATGATACACAAAAATTAAAATGAACAGAAAGCACTCAGAAAATATACAAGAAAAGTCTTAGACTTTTCCTTGAGGTTAAAATACCTCACCCTGAAAGATACTGTTAAAAAATATTAAGTCAAGACATAAGAGAAAATATTTGCAAAATATGTATTACTCAGAGAATTCATATCCAAAATCTACTTTTTAGAAAAGAAGTTCTTGGGCACCTGCATGACTCAGTTGGTTAAGCAGCTGCCTTCAGCTCAGGTCATGATCCCAGGGTCCTTGGATCAAGTCCTGCATCAGACTCCCTGCTCAGCGAAGAGTCTGCTTCTCCCTCTGCCCCTCCCCCCTTCTCATGTTCTCTCACTCTGTCTCTCAAATAAATTTTAAAAATCTTTCTTTTAAAGAAAAAGAGAAAAATTCTTACAAGAAAAATAATTATGCAAACAAACCATTTTTTTTAAATGGGCAAACAATTTGAGAAGATATTTATCAGTGAAAATATTCCAGTTGCAAAGTCATACATGAAAAGAATCTTAACATAATCTGCCATCAAATAAATGTCAAAAAACTACATTGAAAGAAAGCAGATAAATTATTGCTTGGGATCATGGTGCAGGGAGAATGACCACAAAGGGTCAAAAGGGATATTTAGGGAATGATAGCAGTATTGCATATATTGAGTAGTTACTTGACTGTACACATTTTTTTTTCAAAATTTATCTAACTTTACATTTAAAATGGGTGGATTTATTTTTATTGAAGTATAGGAGACCTATAATGTTATATAAGTTTCAGGTGTGCAATATAGTGATTCAGTAATTCTGTATACATTATGCTATGCTCACAATACTGTAGCTGTGACTATACAATGTTATTACAATATTATTGACTATATAATGTATGCCGTACTTTTAATCCCCATGAATTACTCATTTTATAATTGGAAGTTTGTATCTCTTAATCTCCTTTAGCTATTTCTCCCACCCTCTAAACCCCCACCATTCTGGCAACCACCATTTTGTTCTCTGTACTGATGATTCTATTTTCGTATTGTTTATATATATATATATTATTTTTGCTCATTTGGTTTTGGTTCCACATATAAATGAAATTATATGGTATCTCTCATTCTCTGTCTGATTTATTTCACTTAGCATAATGCCCGTAAGGTCCATCCATGTTGTTGCAAGTGGCAGGATCTTTCTTTTTTTGGCTAATATTCCATTGTATATATAACACATCTTCTTTATCCATTCATCTATCAATGAACATTTGGGTTGTTTCCATACCTTAGCTATTTAAATGATGCTGCAATAAATATTGGGGTGCATGTATCCTTTCAAATAGATATTTTCATTTTCTTTGGATAAATATCCAGTAGTGGCATTACTGGATTGTATGGTATTTCCATTTTTAACTTTTTGAGGAACCTCCATACTGTTTTCCACATTGGTTGCACCAAATTACATTCCCACCAATAGTACACAAGGATTCTCTTTTCTCCACATCCTCTTCTATACTTGTTAAAATGGGTGGATTTTATTGTATGTAAATGACACCCCTGTAAAATTATTTTTTGAAATTCTACAGGTGTTTATTTGGTCTTTGTCATTTAGGGCTATTGGTATGTGTCAAGTTAAATCTTTCTCCTTTATTGGCAACACAGGCTTTACACTTTTGCATTCTTTTTTATTTTATACTTTCTTAATTGCTAAGAGTTAAGAATCTTTTTGTTTTTTTTTTTTTTTTCCTTCATTTTCAAAACACCAACTTTGGAGCTACTTTCAGTTTAAGGAATGGGTGGGAAAAAGCCAAGTTTTTGCTGTAAACAAATACATATGTTGCAAAATGTAGTTATACTTGCAGGTAACCATTTCTTAAATGAGAAGGCATGGGAATATCTATTGCTTGACTTGGTATAGTTTTGTAACACAAAAAGTCTTAAAAATGTGGTGAGAGAAGAGAAGGCAGAACACACTTGGGGAGCAAATAATTTTACATTAACAAGTACACACATTTGGAAAGATCACATGAAAGGGAGTTAACAAGTACAGCCCAACTGAGAAGCACATATGACATCAGGAATAAAAAATGAATAAAATATGGGGCACCTGGTTGGCTCAGTGGGTTAAGCCTCTGTCTTTGGCTTGGGTTATGATCTCAGGGTCCTGGGATCGAGCTCTCTGCTCAGCAGGGAGCCTACTTCCTCCTCTCTCTCTGCCTGCCTCTCTGCCTACTTGTGATCTCTGTCTGTCAAATAAATAAAATCTTTAAAAAAAATGAATAAAATAATGGCTAGTTCACTAACAGAGAATAAATATGTGATTTAAAGTAGTATGAAGAAACTTGCAAACCCTAAGAAATTAGCCAAAAACCTTCTCTAGACTGTAAAATAATTGCAAATAGGTAAGAAATCCTCATTATTTACTAAAGCATCACAGTATAAACCTGGGATACTTTTCAGACCTTTAAACATTTACAGGTCTCCTTGCAAGGCAAGTAAAGGACAAACTAGAATCATTACTCATTTAAAGAAGGGTCAAATATACCAAAATGGTAGAGTTCATATTTTCAGACACAGACATGAAATTCAGAAACTGAAAGCAAATTTAAGTCAGTATGTGGACATCAAGTCAAAAACAACGGGTTAGAGTTGTTGAACTTTCTGTCTTTTCTCCTAAGATTTAACAAATGATTGGCCATATTTCTGGGACAGAGAGCCTTGAAAAAACAGTGATGGATAGCAAGTTTTGTCTTTGGTGCTTATGCATTAATTTTATTGATACCCCTAGAATCTCTCCACAAATCTTTTAAAGTGCAATTTTTATGAAGACTTACTTCTGCTGGCCGGTACTTGTTAACTAAATGAGTAAGTTTTAGCCTCAGAACATTATTTACTTATTTTAATATAAGATTTGGGGAAACTAAAACTCTCAGACCATACCTTGCCCACGTTCCTTGTTCTCTGCCAGTGAGACCAGCTTAGACAATTGACACCAGTCTAATTTGATTAACTGCAGCTATGTGGTCATGGAGATGGGAGCATGAAAAACAGAGTACTGGGACCTGTCTGGGTCAGAGGGAGCCTAATCCAAGAAAATGCCCAAGGTCTGGCTTTTTACTGCTCCTCTTTACCAGCTGACTTGGCTCCAAACTCTGTGGCTAGTAGGTCCAGGAGCTCTGAGATTATTAATGACATATTTCTTAGACTATCTCTTATGCATTTAAGAGCTTACCACTTAATTAAGCTTCCTGGGGGCAGAAATATGCCTTAACAATATCCACCATAGGCCTACAATATTATATGATATGTACATATTTGAATTATAATAGTTTTCTAGATGACCAGTTCATAAGTGTATTAATGGTCACCATTTGTGTATAATACTACTAAGTATTTACATTAAAATACTGGAGAAATTATGATTTGCCTACTTAAGCAGTTATAACCATTATCTCCATTCATTAGATGAGTTGAGTAAAGCTTGGAGAGATAAGCTATTTTGCACAAAATCACATTGCTAAGATATGGTGAAATACTATAGTAGAGCTCTTTCTAGCAGCAAGATATGTTCAGATGACCCTATAAATAAGGTTTTGAAAAATGAAATTCTGAAGGTCTATGAAAAAGGTTGCCAAATAAAATATAAAATAAAATAAAATACAAAATAAAATAAAAATATAGCCTGCTCAATTAAATTTAAATTTCAGAAAACAGAATAACCTTTTACTATACATAGGTCCCAAATATTGCATGAGACACACTTAGGCTAATACTTATTTTTGTTTATGTAAATTTCAAACTTAACTTGAATCCTGTATTTTTATTTACAAAATCTGGCAGTCCTACCCATTCATGTGTTGCCATACATTTTGCCTGTGCATTCGTGATCTCATGAAAAACTCTATCAGAAGAATCTTGATAACAAACCAGTGCATATAGAAAAGTAAATCTACTTGCTAAGGATAATGCTGAAATAGAAGAGATAGAAGACAAAGTCCTCTACTCTCAAAAAGGTTAGTAATCAGATCATGCAGAAAAAAGTACCCCTGAGGAAGTAACAGTGAATAATGACAATGAGCTAGTGAGTACTAGACTGTGAGTTAAGGAGGGAAGAAAATCAAAACAGCATTGACTAGCCAGAGAATACATAATCAAGGGAGTGGAGAGGATTAGTAGTCAGAAAATAACCCTGCCTGGGAAAAGTATTACTCTAAATTGTATCTGATTCTTCTGTGTCTGAAGCGTGCTAGTTGTCAATAAATTCTAGTACATTTTGTTGAATGTGTGCAGTGGAAACCCAGACTCTTTCCTAAGCAGAGGGGGCAACAAAAATGTAGCCATAAAGAAAATAATAATGATAGCGACACGAAGATAGTGATGTGAAAGTTTAAGACAAGTCTGAACGAAGTAGAGTGGTTGTTCTCAAAATGTGCTTCCCGGATAGCAGTATCAACATCATGTAGGCATTTCTTAGAAGTGAAGATTCTTTAGCTTCACTCAAAAAATACTGAATCAGAGTAATTTATTATTTTAATAAGCCCTTGGTGATTCTGATGTATAGTAACATTTAATAATCACTGAAGTAGAGTTGGCAAAGGCATCTTTCTTTTTCTATCAACCAGGACAAGCAGCTTGGGTAGACTGTATGTACACTACAAAAAGTTAATCTCCAATATCAGCTACAAACGTGACAGATATAAAGACAGTATCTTTATATGAATTGTCAAAAGCCTCTGATTTCTTCTTAAAATCATTCAAAGTCCTAGCTAGGTAGGAGATCTATCTTTAAGATTAGTAGGTCAAAATTTTTCAACAGACTCTAATATTAAGAAACCTGCTCCTAGAGGCATTAACTCCCACTTTCAAGAATCCAAAGCAATTGTTTTATTCTTACAGCAGTTACTCACTTGACCTACTATTATTAAAATAGCATGATATTATTTTGTTTCTAGTAAATCCCATTCCATTTAACTAAAATGTAATGCAGAAGGTCTTTAGTAAAGTTTCTGGTAAATGTTATGATTTTCAAATAGAGCTTGAGAATAAAACAGCTCAAGGGGCTATTTGACAGTTAATATAAAGTTTTAGCCCAGGTCGTTGTGAATAATAGGTAGTATTTATTGAAGGATTTTTGTAAATCAGATTCTCCTTGAAGACCCATATATGTATAGTCTTTTTTTTTTTTTAAGATTTTATTTATTTCTCAGAGAGAGAGAGAGCACAAGCAGGGTGAGCAGCAGGCAAATGGAGAAGCAGGCTCTCAGCGCAGCAATGCAGGACTTGACCCCAGGACCCTGGGATCATGACCTGAGCCGAAGGCAGACACTTAACCAACTGAGCCACCCAGGCGTCCCTGTATAGTCTTAATTAATCTTCCCAAAAACCTTATGGGATATCATTCCCATTTTATATGAAAAACTGAGGCATCTAGAAGTTACATAGTTTGCTAAATTCATGAAACTGCTGAGGGAGAGCAGTGTTTACAATTTATATATACAGTCTGCCTGTGGAGTCAAAGCTCTTAACCATGACAGTGGCCTACTTGTTGTGTTTGAGCAAAAGCTCATGAGTAAGAAGCAGCAGTTCTGTGGGATTGTTTGATAAATATTAACTAGCTTATAGAAAGAAATTTGCTTCTCAAAGGAAATACATCATTGTGATAGAATGTAGGCAATGAAATATTAATTGAAATTTGAGAAAATTTTGAAACTCACCATCAAAATTAGTATTAAAAACAGATAAATGTTTAATGTAAAGAAAGCAACATTTGGAATGGTGTAATTATAGTAACTACCATTTTAAAATTTTGAAGCATTCTATTCAAATTAATTTTCAAAATATCAAAATGTTATAAATTGGAATGATTTATGATGGCAATCTTTTCTATCAGGTTACACATATACACACATATTTGTGTGTGTGTGTGTGTGTGTGTGTATAGTTCTTCTATCCCAGATGGTATTAAATATAAATGAGGCTATTTTTATTGTTCAGAGTTAGAATTATAAGTATTTGTTCCAGTGCCATAAGATATTATATAAATTGGCAAATAGGCATGTTTTTTCAATAACAAGCAGTATCTTGCTCATAGTTAATTCTCTGTATATATTAGAAATAACATTGGAGAAGTGGATTGAGGTCATATCAAATAGTGCTGTTGTGACTATTAAGAATTTTGAATTTTATTTGACATGTAATGACATTTAGAGTTTTTATTTTTAATCAGGAGTTATATAATAAGGGATGACTTTCAGGAAGTACAGCATGTAAGATGGATAGAAAAGGGAAAAATAGTCAGAGAAATATATTATGAGGTTATTAAAATCGTCCAGTTAAGAGGTAATGGGGATTTATTTTTTCTTGTGATTTTTATTTATTTATTTGAGAGAGAGTGAGTGAGAGAGAGAGAGCAAGTGTGCCAGTAAGAAAGAGCATGACCAGGGGCAAGGGGCAGAGGGAGAAGCAGGCTCCCCCCTGAGCAAGGAGCCTGATGCAGGGCTTGATCCCAGTACCCTAGGGCTTGGTGATCAGTCCCTGCACCAAAGGCAGCTGCTTAGCTGACTGAGCCACCCAGGCACCCCAGTAATGGAAGTTTAAATTAGAGGTTTAAATTCAAAAGGAATTTAATTGGAGGTTTAAATTCAAAAGGAATTTAAAGAAAGAATCAGAAACAATGGGTATTTCAGTCTTAGAATCAATAGCAGGTGAGAATGAGAGAGAGGGAAAAGCTGGGATGATTGTGAGTCTTTGAGTGATAGGTGGACACAGTGGCATCATGAATAAGAAACACTGAAATTAGCACTCCACACCACCTCCATTGTGGCAGTCACTACTGAGACAACTATTTCCACTTCAGAAAATGACAGGATGAGATGAGGTTCCTCTGAGTTCCTTCCAGCTTTAAAATTCTGTATATTATAAAAATAGATTTGAAATTAAAAGTAACTGAGGCAAGTTACCAGAAATATAATGAATGCATAGACATAGGCATTGGTAATAGGTTGGAGAATGTCCCTCTGTCAAGTTCTAACATTTTTACATCGCATTTATAAGCATGCACATATAGAAAATAATTGAATCAACTCTAGTTCTTACGTGTTTTTTTTTTTTTTCAGCAATTTGATGATCCCTAATTTGCTGACAATAGCTGTATCACTTTCATGTTACCAGCATGGATAACTGTGTAAGTTTTAATATTTATATTTGAATTATAACCTCCAGAATCTCAACTGACAGTCATCCTTTAGAAATGAGTAAAAACACTAAAGTAGCAACTCCCAGCTCCTACTGCATGCCAATAAAAAACTCTTTTTCAATTTCCTTGAAGAATAGCTTAAATGAACTCTTTCCTTTGCACATCCATTGGGCAATGTGGTCTTTAAAATCAGTGACTCAAATAATGAATAAATTTAGAGAAAAGAATCTGGCTGAAAGTCAAGATGTACCAAATGATTGTTCTTTCCTAATAATTTGGTGTCCTGCTGCTTGACTTTCTAAACTCACTTCAAAATTTGCATAATACAGAAAGTGATAACTTTGGAAAACATACACATTTTCTTCAGCAGTATAAAATGAAATCCAAGGTTATGAGGCCAGGCTTTACAGAGGGTCACCACTTACTACTTTGGTTCTATGACTAAATTTTCTCCTTTTCAAACAACTCTAGTACTCCTGCTAGAACAAGTTTTCTTTCTCAACATTGCTCACTCTGTGACCCAAGATTTCCAAACTCTTTTTCCTTATAGATCATTATCAGACTCCTAGTTGGCCTTTAGTGTCCCCCACTATCTAATTGTACTAGAATTATATAAATTTATCTTCCTTTGGTTTTGATCCACTCTCCATTATAACTCCCCCCAACCACAATAGGCCACTCTCTACTGCATGTACACCTTTCTTTTATGTTCCTCTCTCTGTCTAGATTGACTCCTTCTCTACTTCTCTGACCTACAGCCTCCAGTTTTAAAAGTGCTATTTCAGCATTTTGCTTCTTTCATTCCAAATTCTTCATTTCTCCATCTTCTCTATTTAATAATTTTAGTTAGTACTTGCCAACTGATGGAGAATAATGATGAATTTATTGATTTTCTGAAAAACTCCCACATGTGGTCATGGTAACAGTATGCAGAAGCCAAAGTATATGTATGCATATGTGTATTTGATAGGTCATTTTAAATAATAGTCAGTAGTCATTAGAGTATTTAAATAATAGTCATAATTTATGCTCAGCAAACATTTAAGTACCTACTATGTTTTAAACATTGAATTATTGTAAATTGCAAATTTACATTGTAAATATAATGCTATAAAATAAACCACTAGAAAATCTCAATGATACACAGTAAGCATTTATTTCTCTGTCACATGTCTGCACATCATCTCAGGTGCAGCTGATCTAGGCTAGACTTATTCTATTCTAGGCCTACTCTGATTCTGTTCTAGGTCTACTTCAAGTATCACTCATCATACTTGGATTAGGGGAAAGACAAGGTAGTTCTTCTAATGGCAAAATGTTAGAGAAGGGCACAAGATCAACCTACATACACATTTCAAAAGTCTACCCATGTCTTGTCTTTTAACATTATGTTGGTCAAAGCAAGTGATATGACCAATCACCCAGTCATGGGAAGACCATGGCAAAGTATGAGGTGAGCATGTACCTAACTCCTACAATAGACTGGTAAATTGAGAACAATAACTTCATCTGTCACAACAGAGCAGACATACAATGCTGGCTTATAGTCAGTCCTGCTGTCTTGCAGTTTATAATCATTTTAGGGAGACAAGTTAAAAGGTGATTAAAATATAGTAATACAAATGTGAATATATATATAAATATAAATGTGATGTGAGATTGTTTCTACACTGGTCTAAGATGGTATGTAAAACCACTATTTGTCAGGAAGGTATAGATTAGGTACTGGCTGATATCAAGATTACATGGCAGTTGGATTTAGGCTAGCATTCATGGGAAGTAAGGAGGTGATAAATAGCCATTATTAGGAAGAAAGATATTTAGAGTGAAAAAAGTTATCTCAGACACTATATTTGTTTTTGACCACTTTTCTGTATATCAGAGAAGGAAAATGAGAAGGCACTTGAATCTCAATTGTGGGTGCAGCAAGATCAGTTCGTGAGACATGAAAGTAAAGTAAATCCCTGGAAGTAAACTACTTGATGTTAGAAAATTTTTAATATTTGTTTTCTCTTCCCAGTAACTCTATACATAGTTGTCACATGATGTTAATTTGGTACATGATGATCTACAAACCCACCCTAATGTAGGAGAAGTTCTGATATATAATCAGTGCCTGAGTAGAGATATCAGGAAAAAGAAATGACGACACCACACTAAGTAAAAATTTTAGAATTCAGTATTTATAAATGAAAAAATAACCTTCCATTTCTCTTTAAATGCTTTTCTTCATGTGTGTTTTCATTCCTTTGACAAGCTCGTAGTTGTTGGGTCTGAGAGTTTCCTGGAGGAGGGAGAGGTCCAAGAAAAGGTTCAATTCAGTTTGGCAGCATTAGAAAGAAGCGGTCTTATCAATCACTTTCTTGTCTTAAAGTGAAGAATGAGGGAGAATCAAAGGGACAAGATTAAGAGTTAATCTAAAAAAAAAAAATTGCTCAGTAGGTCACTCTGTTCTCTACTACCTCTTGGTTTAATTTACAAGTAATGAGTCATCTTGACTCATTAATTATTCACCCCATTCACCAGGATCAGAATGTAAGTTTTGATGTAAGCTCAGCAGAAAATGTATATGAAGTACATTTATACCTCAGAGCATGGCTATTTAAGGCAAGTTTTTGTTAAGTGCAGGAGAATGGGGTGGATTGGCAGTGGTTGGAAATTGGAAACACACATATACATGGAGGAGAACATGGCACAGGGAGCTAGACAAGGCTGAAGGTGTAGGAAGAATAACAGCACAAGGAGTGATTTACGAATCACAGGGTTTGGTCATAGATGAGAGATCTACAAAAGGGAGTGGTTTGTCTGGACATCTAATCAGATTGGAGAATCTTGACCTTTCAGGATGGAGATAAGCAGTTAGTATTCTGGCAATTTTAAGCAGTTCTTGAGGCAGCAACCATCAGAAACTGGATACTAAAGACAAATTTGGGTGCTATATAAAGACAGAACCTCAAGCATTTGAGGGGGGAAAAAAGCTGCTAAAACAACTAGAGCATGAGCTGAAGCTCAAGTTGCAAGAATGAGGTAAGGTGTAATAATCAGTACTTGTGTACTCACAGGTCAGAGGCAGCTGATGAATAAAAAGTGGCAATGTTCACTTCTTTATTTTTTTTTTTTTTTTTTTTTTTTTTTTTTTTTTTTTTTTTTATTTTCAGACTTATTTTATTTTATTTTATTCCAGCTAATTAACATACAGTGTTATATTAGTTTCAGGTGTACAGTATAGTAACAAAAATTCCATACATCATCCAGTGCTCATCACAACAGGTGCACTCCTTAATCCCCATCACCTAAATCACCCACCCCCAACCCATGTCTCCTCTGGTAACCATCAGTTTGTTCTCTATAACTATTTCTTTTTTTTTTTTTTTTTTTTTTTTTTTTTTTTTTTTTTTTTTTTATTTCCAGCATAACAGTATTCATTATTTTTGCACCACACCCCGTGCTCCATGCAATCCGTGCCCTCTATAATACCCACCACCTGGTACCCCAACCTCCCACCCCCCGTCCCTTCAAAACCCTCAGATTGTTTTTCAGAGTCCATAGTCTCTCATGGTTCACCTCCCCTTCCAATTTCCCCCAACTCCCTTCTCCACTCTAAGTCCCCATGTCCTCCATGCTATTTGTTATGCTCCACAAATAAGTGAAACCATATGATAATTGACTCTCTCTGCTTGACTTATTTCACTCAGCATAATCTCTTCCAGTCCCGTCCATGTTGCTACAAAAGTTGGGTATTCATCCTTTCTGATGGAGGCATAATACTCTATCCCCAGGGGTACAGGTCTGTGAATGCACATCTTTTATTTAGTTCAGAATTACTATGAAATCAATGATGTACCATCACACACACACACACACACACATACACACACACACACACACACAGTGTTTGTGTTGAAGCAATAACTATGATGATAGGATATTTAGAGCTGAGGTCTTTGAGAGTTAATTGGGTTTAGAAGAGGTCATGAGGGTGGAACCCTCATAATGGGATGAGTTCTATTGTTAAAAAAAAAGACACCTGGGAGCTTGTTCTGACTTCTCTCTCGATCATCTGAAAACACAAGACAATGACCCTCTGCAAGTCCAAAGACAGCCCACACCAGGATGCACCTTGATCATGGATGTCCCAGCCTCCTGAACTGTGTGCAAATAACTTTCTGTAACTTAAGTCACCTAATCTATGATACTCTGTTATGGTAGCCTGAGCTGCCTAAGACAATGGCCCTTTCTTTTTGCTCACTGCTGACAGTGTGAAAGCTGAGGCGTTCCAGACTGGGAACAAGGATTCTGAAGCTAGCATTCCTGACCTGCATTCACATTCTTTCCCTTTCCTTGGTCTCCCCCTCTCTCTTTTCTCTCATCGGAGGAGGATTCTTTCAACAAATTTTAACTTTTCACTGCACATTGTAAGATTCTGAAAAGGCTCTCCAAAATCTTTCCCCAAAGCAGGAGAGGTTTTAGTTGTGGAGCTGTGCAAGGAGCTTCTCAGAAGAGCTACTGCTGTTCTTCCTGCAGTGTGGTTCCCCTACTCTTGTGATAGATGCTATAACCAAATATGTATGCAAAAGAGAACAGTTTCAAAAATTACTGTAGATGATGGCCTCCATGCTCAGCTTTACTTTTGCCAAAGAGACCAGATATTAGAGTTCTTTCGAAAGTGTATATGTCTTAGAATTAAAGACCATTTACATGAAAGTTCATTGTTCTTAATTGATCCTCCTGGTGGCTGATTCTGGCCTTTTCATCTTCTTTTTGGTCTTACAGTGGATACAAGGATAGGCATAAAGAACTAGAATTATTTTTAAAAGGTGTAGATCAAAGTAGAGAGAACCATGAGGTAGTTAATATTTTAAGTACGGAAAACAAGTGTTGGTGAATGAGGAGATGGCAAAATACACAACCCAAGTACCCAGAATTAAGAACTGGCAAAACACCGACTGCTCAAGAAGCTGTAGGGTGAAAAAATCCAAGGCTAAAAGTAGCTTTTTTTCTCCCCCACCTACATGACACTACCCTCCAGAGTGACTTTACTACTCAGACATCTGCCAGGACACAGGCAGTGTCACACAGGCACAGTTCAGTTGTCCCCAGACCAGTTGTGTGTGTGGATGGGGGCAGGAGATGTTTGTTTTATGTAACAAGTGCTCCTGTTCTTTCTCTCATTCAAGAAATAGTCTGTTTGTCTCTCTGTAGTATCTTCCTCTTTATCTTGATCATTCTTCAAGACTTAGTCTATGTCTCAATTTTTCTAGGCTAACTCAGGCCTCACATGTCATCTATATGCTGAACAAACATGATGCATATACATATATATTTTTTTCCATATCCATTGTGTGTATGTATACACACACAGAGACACACACACGGTATATATATCTTCTCTACCAACTTTTGTAAGGTCACAGTAAACTGTGCCTCCATTCCCCACTAGAATGCAAAAAAGTCAGTATAAGTTTATTCTTTAATTAAATGTATACTCATTCACTACTTAATATGTAAAGCACAGTGCTAGACCTTGTGGGAAAGTTGAAGAATTATGGCCCAAGTTATTCAAGACTCACAATCTAAGAGAAAAGATAGTCCATTTCATAAATACTTCCAAGATAAGATAAACTGACTTTTTAAAAATGTTTGTTTTATTGTGGTAAGAACACTTAACAGGAGACCTACCCTCTTAACAAACTTTTAAGTGTATAATACACTGCTGTTAACTATAGGCACAGTGTTTTAGCACAGATTTCTAGAACTTAGTTCATCTTGTATAACTGTAACTTTAAACCTTTTGATTAGGAACTTCCCATTTCCCTCCATCTCCAGTGCTGGTAACCACTGTTCCTTTCTCCACTGAGTTGACTGTTTTAGCTACCCCATATAGATGAGATCATGCGGTATTTGTTCTGTGACTGGTTCATTTCACTTAGCATAATGTCTTGCAAGTTCATCCCACGTTGTTACATATGGCAGAATTTCCTCCTTTTTAAGGGTAAATAGTATTCAATTGATGTATATACCACCTTTTGTTTTCTTTTAACATTCATCCATAGATGGACATTTGTTTTCACATCCTGAGTATTGTGAATAGTACAGCAATAAACATAGAAGTGCTGATATCTCTTTGAAGTCCTGATTTAAATTCTGTTGCATAAATATTCAGAACTGGAAATGCTGGATCATGTTGTTGTTCTGTTTTTAATTTCTGAGGAGACTTCATACTGTTCTCCATGGCAGGCTCACCATTTTCCATTTCCACCAGCAGGGTACAAGGGTTCCAATTTCTCCATGTTCTTGACAAACACTTGTTTTCTCTTCTTTTGATAACAGTCATCTTCATAAGTGTGAGGTGATATCTTATTGTGGTTTTTATTTTCATTTTCCTCATGATTAATGGCACTGAGTATATTCTTTTTGTTTTTCAAGATTGATTGATTGATTGATTGATTGATTTGACTCGGAGAGACACCGTGAGTGAGGGAACACAAATGGGGGGAGTGGAATACGGAGAAGCAGGCTTCCTGCTGAGGAGGGAGCCTGAGGCGGGACTTGATCCCAACTCTCTGGGATCGTGACCTGAGCCAAAGACAGACCCTAATGACTGAGCCACCCAGACACCCCAAGTATATTACTTTCATATGTACTGCAGTTTTGGAGTTATAAAAGTATAGTGGAGAGACAGCAAGAAAATAACTGTAGAGAAATGTATGAAGATGTGCTTTACTATAAACCATTGAAGACAGAACTCTAGATGAAGAGAATAGATTGAACAAAAAAATTTCTTTCGTATGCCCCTTCTGCTTTCTTTACCGCATTCCAAATGTACCTTCTGATTCTCTAAGAAATTTCTTTACTCTGATAAATTAGATCCTTATGATCTGTATTATAATTGTACTATCTATATTCATAATGTTATCTTCAAAGTATTTTTTTTACAAGACAATTTTTTAAAAATATCTATAACAAGGCTGCAGAAAAGATACCATTAACTGTTTATAGGAAAGCAACTGGATATCCAGGCAGATTAAATACAGAAGAAATTAATAGGCATTCACATTAAACCCATGTTTTAAAACTTTAAGACTAGTACGTCTCTAACTTGACAGATTTTTTTTTCTCATTTAGAAAATAAGCTGTCTTAGGGCGCCTGGGTGGCTCAGTTGGTTAATCGTCTGCCTTTGGCCCAAATCACAATCTCAGGGTCTTGGGAGGAGCCCTTCTTCTGGCTCCCTGTTCCGCGGGGAGCCTGCTTCTCCCTCTCCCTCTGCCTCTCCCCCTGTTCGCTCTCTCTAAGAAATAAATAAAATCTTAAAAAAAGAGAAATAATTAGAAAATAAGTGGCCATTTTTGTATCTGAGGTAAGAAGACAACGTAGATTATATCATGTCTCCTTTTAATTCTTAGAAGGTGGATAGTTTACTTAATCTTGAGAGTTAAAAATATAAACACCTGTGAAAAATTTTAAAGATGACATGTACAGAAAGTTATATTAAAAAAAACCTGTTTTTAATTAGTAGTGAATTTATATATATGAAAGAGGATACCTAAATGAATCTAAGAGAAGTAACTTTAAAAAACTGTATTTGCAATGTTTTTCATTAATGACGTGATTATTATTGAGAACTCTTCTTGGGTGTAATTGTCTTTTATTTTCAAATACATGTTCTAGAACTTCAGGAATTGTCAAGAGAGATTTATATTTATAAATGTTAGGAGAGATTCTAAAATATATTTTATTTTTCTCACTCATCTTTATTTTTCCCTTCTTCCACCAGATGCTCTCCAGAAAGGAATTTCTTCTCCTCCTCTGTGATACCTTATAAAAAGCTAGGGGTATGTATTTTTAATTTAAAAATGTTTGAAGCAGAAAACAAATGATGCGCATGTTACAGTGAAGGACAGGTAACAGAAAAGTTGACAGAGCTTTATTTTTCTCTGATGTCGCCCATAAAAAGCTTCATTTCCTATGACATTGACAATATCTTTCCACCATTAAAAATATTAAGAGTATAATTAGTGGCTCTCGGCACAGGAAAAGAGTCATTTAAAAATTACCCTTATTTACTTTTTATAGAGTCTGTCCAAAGAATATCAATATTTAGTGAATATGGCAAAAGACCTATCGATTTTTCTCATCCAAGAAAATGGTCAACCTCAGAAATAGTTTTCAAAAATCATTATCTCCAGAAATACACTCAGTCCTGGATTTTCATCAAGCCCACTTATCTTTCCAGTGCCAACCCTTTCGTTTAAGCCTTGGAGATTTAGAATAAGACCTTATATTATCCATAGTGTTTGTAAAGTGTTCACTAATCTCTTCAGGTGTGTCAGACCCTGAAAGGAACATGATGTCTACCTTACCTCCTCATCTTTTTACTTAGCTTACCTAGGACTTAAAATATCTTCTGTGAGAAAAATATCAGCAATAGTCAATATTAACCTGTCTTCTCAGTATTTGTATAGTGAATTCAAAAGTTTAATACATTTAAACCACATCATGAAATTCTATGATTTTGTACAAAAATAATTTTAATTTTTCATCCAAATAAAATTTAAGGCTACTTGTTTTATTGACCCAAAGAGAGCTTCTAATGCTGTAGGTAGATATATAGGTGTTCATACAAATGCATAGACACAAATATACCTATATTTCAGTTAAAAGGTTTTTTTTTTTTTACCAAATTAAAAAAAATGTTAAACAAATAGTATGGACTGTATAATTAATTTGTTCGTAACAAATATGGTCCCTGACAGTTATCTCATGGGTTGACTATAAAATTCAGAAGGCATAATTTCTTATTTCATCACCAGTAACTTACTATTGTGGATGCTGTACTAACCTCTCTGTTACAGTTTTGGCCATTGTGTAAATGGGAGTAACTCCATCTTCTGGTCCAATGGGTGGCTGGGTCAGCTGAAGCCCGAGTCACCTCAGCTGTGATTCTGTGGTATGAAGTCAGGGTTTAGATTCTGATCAATTAGGTACTCACTACCTCTTTTAGTTCTATCCTAATTCTGTCTTTTTTCCATAACTTACCACTTCTCTTTTCTCATGAAAATGTGAGAAAATGTATTTTTTATCATCATAAAAAGAACCTTCTTCATATCCTTGAAGAAGCTTAACAAAAAGAATCTGCTCCAGACCACAACTAATCGTTGAGATGCTTTCCAGTTCCAATTCTGATATTCTGCTTTTTACCACCTTTCTCAGCCAATGAAGTTGACCTACCTTCATGTATTTCCTGTTGCAGAGATGTTGTCAGATTGAAGTAAACATTTATAAAGGGCTTTGATCTTCTGAAAAGAAAAGCCTTATGAAAGGTTATTAGATGAAAAGCACTTTCATGGTTGGGTGTCTGGGCTTTTTCAAATGCCATAGACAATATAAGCATTTCAAAAGATTATTATAAAGATAGGAAGTCTGCCACCTTTGGGATTTTTCTTACAGTCTCAGCACTGGAATTTAATAACCATTCAGAAAGGAAGAGATTTTTAAATGTTCCAGCATCCCCCAACCATCTGTGTTAAGTCTCTATGGTAAGTCTCTCTATAGCCTGGCGTACGTATGCAAGCATCAGGTGATGACTTTGAGAGACTTCATGAGGACAAATCACCAAGACATTTTTTTTGCCATTGTATCTTTCCTCCTTAAATAGCCACTTAGTTCCTCTTTAGTGAGTTAAAGAAATAAATAGAAACTCTTAAATGGGGTATATTTATTTTGGTAAATTATTAAATAACCACAACATAATGAAGCCATTTGGTTGCTAACATTTGGGTATGATTATTCAGATAAAGAGCAAGTATCTGGAAGAAAAAGAAGGCACTTGACTTCTCAAACTTGGCCTTGCTCCTGAATTGTTTACCTAACTTAATCATTTAATTGAGACTAAATTATTAACATAGGATATGTCATATGAAGACAATAATTAACACATCCAGTTGGTTTTTAGTCCTCATTTATTCACACTTCATTTTACCACTCCTATTCTTAACATCCTTCCCCTAATTATTCTTGCACCTTTCCCAGTTTGCTTTTCTTCCCTCTAACCTCCATTCTGCTCTTAGAGTGAACAAGACACTCTAAAAACTCCTTCATTTACTCCCAGGGCCTAAAACAGTGATTACCAAAGTGGCTGTATCATTCTCTCTCCCAGGAATGCCCTTGGTCAATGACTGATGTGTAATAATAAAACACCAGAATTTCCATTTATGATTTATCACATCCTTTTGAAACATGTTGTTTATATTAATGTTTCTATTTTTAGCATGTTGGTACAGTAATACTTGGATATTGTTTATAAATAAGTATATTCATATTAAAATGTAGTCTTAAAATAATGGTAAAGTAAGGTACCACTTGTACACCTATTAGAATGACTAAAATTAAAATGACTGGCCTTACCAAGTATTGGTAGGGTGTTGAGAAACTGTATTTCTTAAATGTTGCTAGAGGGAATGTAAAATGGTACAACAAAATTTGGAAACATCTTGGAAGTTTTTTAAAAAGATAAATATACAATCTTTATATGATACAGCCATTCCTATCTTAGGTATTTACTCAGGAGAAAAGGAATTGTATGTCCAAAGACCTCTCCATGAATGTTTATAGCAGCTTTATCAGTAACAGTCAAAAACTAGAACAACCCAAGTTGGCATCCTCAGGTAAATGGATAAATGAATTGTGGTATATAACCACTTAATTACATACTACTCAGCAATAAAAAGTAATGCGCTGTTGATACCCACAACAACACAGATCAATCTCAAAATAATTACACTGAGTAAAAACAAGCCAGACAAAAAGTAGTAGATATTGTATGATTCCATTTTTATAAAACTAGAAAATGGAAATTTATAGTGAAAAGAAAGCAGATCAGTGATTGCTTGGAGATGGGAAATGGGAACAGGTGGGAAAGAAGGATAACTGTAGAGTATCAGGAAATTTTGTAGATATGATATTGTTCAATAATCTTCATTGTGATTACTGTTTAGCAGGCATGGATATATGTCACAACTTATGAAATTAGACAAATATGTACAGTTTATTGTATTTAATTATACCTCAATAAAGCTATTTTTTTTTAAGATTTTATTTATTTGTTGGACAGACAGAGCTCACAAGTAGGCAGAGAGGCAGGCAGAGAGAGAGGAGGAAGCAGGCTCCCTGCTGAGCAGAGAGCCGGATGCAGGGCTCCATCCCAGGACCTTGGGATCATGACCTGAGCCAAAGGCAGAGGCTTTAACCCACTGAGCCACCCAGGCTCCCCTCAATAAAGCTATTTTAAATGATTTCTTTTTGAAATTTTGATTCCATTTGCCAAAGAAAAAGTCTTAATATGGCCTAGAGGGCCATTATGTGACCTTTACCTCTACCTTTACCTTATTCCCTGGAAGCTGTATAACACTCTAGTGACCTAATAATAAACACTTGCTTCTACACATTAAGTTGTTTCTTACCTTTGTGCCTTTGTTCATCCTCTTCTCTATGCCAAGAACACACTTCTGTAATTCTTTGGCTGTCTAACTTTTCTGTATCATTTATCTGTATTATTTCTGTATTATTTATCGACTTCTCTAGAAATCTTCCTGTGGCTACCTAAGATCAAGATAGGTGCCACTCCTCTGTGTTTCCCTAACACTCAGGACGGACTCTTATTTTTGTGCCAATAATTATCAGCATATGTGTCTCTTCTCCTTGATAACAGGAGCCTCATTTATTCAGCTGGATATTCTTGGATAATATTTTAAAGTACCTGTTCAATACAAATTTGTTGAAATAATGTAAGAAAAAAGTTCTGAGGACAATATACAGTTTCTCATTCTGCAAATCACACTGTGGTTTATGAGAATATGCTGGGTCGAGTATTTCTTGAGGTCAAGTTGAAGGCATCGTTTAGATACATCAAATATTCATATTGTTATTGTATTTGTAACTAACATCCATTTTCACAGTCACTGGGAAAATATGCTCTGTTTCTCATTGTGGGTTGATTTATAGCACTCTGTTTCCTGGTTACGTCTGCTAATGCTTGGTATTTCTACCTATTATACAAGAAGCTTTATGTAAGGTTGCAGACATAAGCAACAGGATATAGGGTGGATTTAATTTAAACCAAATCAATTTAAATCACAGTTTTAACCCACAATTTAGATCACTTGTAACAGAACCGAGGCTCAATTCCTCCATTATGCACCCATTTTTTATAACATTTTTTGATAAAATCTTAATGCATGTGCTTCCAGATCCAGACATTACATTTTATTTAGAAGACTAAGCTTTTTTATAGATATAAAGAATCAATTTTTAAAATTTATTTTAATGTAATTAGCAAACCAAATTGTATCTGATTATTTTGGTTTATTGGATTAAATAATTCTAATAGTCTAGTCTCATGATGAATGCTTACTATTTAACCCAAACAAGGTTATTCTGGTCCTTGTTTATCCCTGCTTTTGTTAAATGTTTGCAGGATTTTTGTGCTCTTCTATAGTAATAGCAGTCTTTTTCCATCATTCATTCTACCCCCCAATCTGTATTCTTTCCATATGTTATCCAGTCTTTGCAGTAGTACCTGAATTGTGTACCTAATTCCCACCCCACCGTGCACACACATCCCAAGAGTTCTACCTCAGCTTTTAGAGAAGCATATAGTTTGTGTTTTGTTTATAGTGAAATAGACTCGACTTAGTTGTGTCTCATCTTAATGAAACAAGAACATGCCGTTTAAAATAGCACAATTTTAGCTATTATTATTACATAAATACAGATTAGTTGAATTATTACTGCCAAGTCAACATGAGCCAAATCCTGATGTGCATGTCCCAAATGTAGGTTTTTTTCTGTTTATTGGTGGATTAGACATGGAATATGGCTTCCTATTTTTTTCCCATGTAAGATTCCTTCCAGTGTATATGTTAGCGTATATTATTTCAAGAAGGATGGTATTGGCAAGAGAAATTCTTAAAACTCTTAAAAGGGAAGTCTGTTATTAGAAAGTTCAACAACAAATGTTCACTTGTATTCCTTATATGCAAGGAGTAGTCCTAGCTGTAAGATATGTAATAGATTGCTTTACTGGACTGAATTCTTCACCTTCCTCTTATGCATAGCTTTGTCATACAATTTCTCAGTGCCTTTCACCTCCATGGGTCAAGTGTTCGTCATCACTACTTGGCTTTAGATTTGATCATGTGACTTACTTTGACCAATGTAGTATTACCAAATATCATGCAAGCAGAAGCTTGAGAAGTATTTACTCTGTGGGCTTACTGCTTTATCTCTGTCATCTGCATGAGAAACATAAGCACTGGGTACCTCATTGGTCTATAGCTTCCAAATCTAGGTAACTTTTGACTCAGTGTTTCTAAAATTAATCATTTACCAGGATATATTTGAACACCATAAAATTCATGAGACTAGTGTCCATCAAAATGATGATTTATTAATTTCACTGTGATTTTTATATATAATTGACATATTCTCTCTGTTTTCTCACCTACATGGGAATTCAGTTAAATTTATAAGTTCCTTTTGGGATATAGAATGTGAAAACAAGTTAATTCAACTAAAATAATATATAAATATTCTGTCCTAGTATTATTACAAATTATGTTTTGGTGTCAGGTTCTCCATCTCCTGAGCAGAGCTCGGTAAAAATTTGAGTCCGTTTTCTATCCACTTTCAAGTCCCTCTCTTTTCTTCTTTTTCTAACTACACACACACACACACACACACACACACACACGTGTATTACATATATATATGAAAGTATATATAAAAGTATTCTAACTATAAAGTATAGATATATAAATACATAATGTGTACACACATATACACACATGTATAGTATATGTATGTCTATGTGTATACATACAAATACACATGTATATAAATGTGCATATATGTGCATGTATGTGTGGGTGTGTAATTAAAGTAATATATGTACATACTTAAATATATATAACCCTATATATATATATATATATATATATATATATATATATAGGGTTATAAAGAAAAGCCATTTCTTCTGTTGATTATCTCGATCTATGTTTCTATTTCTATTTTTATTAGTTATTTTAATTATTTCTGTTTGCCTCCTGATGTGACAGATAAAAATTGACTACTTTAACTATTGCTGAATGTTCTTCCCGTCCCTAAATAATGAAACTGGTATTTCCTCAATTTTGTTAGTTTTGTAACGTTATTATGTCATGATTCCTTTAGCTCTAGTTTTGCCAAGCAACCAAACTGTGTCTAGGTTACATGCTTCATAAGATGAGCAAGCTAGCAATCGTTTCCTTCAACTCTGTTCTTCTTCTATCACTGAACTCCCTTTATTGATATTTTTATTGCCAAGTCTTATAGCCTTTACACTGTACTCCATAATTATGTGCTTCTTCTGTATGTTGATTCTAAAGATTAAAATTCAGTACAGTATTTTCTTTGTTATGACAATGCATGTAAGATTTACCATGCAATTAATTAATATATTATTTTCATAATTCCTTTCTTATATACCCATTGCTTGTTTTGAAGTTCTAAATTGCCTATTTTATTTATATTATTTGTATTTAATTTAAAGGGTTAAATTGAAAAAAAAAAATAAAAAGTACTTGTCTGAATCATAAGTCTTACCCTACACAAACTTTGGCAGTGATAAAAAGGATATAGGTGAGTTCCAGGCATGATCATAATAATTTTCCCAGAAGAATCCTAAACCATCATATACAAGTTTTTAAAAATGCCCATTTCTACGTGCACCTGGATGGCTCAGTGGCCTAAGCCTCTGCCTTCTGCTGAGGTCATGATCCCAGGGTCCTGGGATCAAGCCCCACATGGGGCTCTCTGCTCAGCAGGGAGCCTGCTTCCCTTCCTGTCTTTCTGCCTGCCTCTCTGCCTACTTATGATCTCTGTCAAATAAATAAAATCTTAAAAAAAAATGGCCATTTCTCCTGTATTTGGATATGTTTTCATAGTCAAACATAAACTTTGAGCAACATAGACACATTGTTCGTAAAATAATTGTTTCCCTTATAATACTTATTATTTTTACATTGATATTTTATATCAAATATTTAGCTATGCTCCATAAATGTATAATCCCATTTACACTTAAAATAAGTACTTTTGTCAAAGATGGCATATCCTATTAGAAAACTTTACAGGAAAGAGACTTCCAGGTTTCTTTCCACTAGGAAGGCTATTTTCATTTGTAGAATATGCCTAGTCAATCTCATTAGCAGATTTATAAGAAAATGTGGTTTTGGTCATTCATTTTGCCTGGCCCAGTGAAGAAGGAATGAGTACTAGGACTGTTATTAACATTTTTCTTACAACATCCTTAGAATTTTTCCATTTCTAAAGATAATATCAAATCAAATCTTTAGACCAGTCTAATTTCCTTTACTTCCCACTATCTGTCCCCCTGTCCCTTTCAGTACTTCTATTGAAGAGCCTTCTATCAACTTTTTAAGTAACTTCCCAGGAAAGCTTGCAAGAAAGATCAATATTTGGGGTTCTCATCTTGAAAAATACCTGTATTATATCACATTTGATTGATTTTTTAAGCCCAGATCCAGATTTCTAAGCTCAAAATCATCTTTCCTGAGAATTTCAGAGGCTATGTTAAGGTATTCTTCAGCATGTGGTACAGCTAATAAGAAAAATGACTTATGCCTGTTTCTTATACCTTAATAGGACAACTGTATGTTTGCGAATGTGCAGGTGGGATATCAGGAGGAAGGGAGTAAACATGAGTTCATCGCTCCATTCCTTATTGCTTCTTTGTATGCCATTACGAATGACCATCATCAACTATTTGCTAGTTATTTTAGAAACAATTTATTTCCAAAGTCATGTCAGTTGACTATAATTAATTGGTTATTTCACTGCCATCTTCACTGTACAGAAGGTAAAACTTTATAGAGGAGGTTCACTTTGGGGAAAATCATACAATTTATTAACCACTTTGTATATAAAAATGTGCTAGATGTTTTTCTTTGTTGTCCTATTTAACCCTCACAGTGATCCTGAAGTTGGCTTATCCTTGCCATATGCATTTTAATTTCTTATTTCAGAAGAGGAAACTGAGGTTCGGAGGTCTTAAGTGTGGTGTTAGGTCACACAGATAACATGCAGTTGAGGTAGAGGTGAAACCCAGAATTCCCTTGTGTCCATTCTATTCACCAGGTTAAATTGCCTCCTTTTCACACGCAGAATAAATGATCAACTTAAGACCCCTTCCAGTTCTCAATTTTTTGCCAAGAACAGTAAATTCTTCTAACCCTTGCCAGAATTTCTTTCAGACATTTTTCCTCAACCTGGAGAGATCATTTCTCTAAGGATAGTTGCTGAGGATCTGTTCCTGTTGGGCAGCAAGTAATTTGTCAGGTTTTCATTCTAGTCAAGTGGAGAGGCTCATTTATTCATCCACATAGCAATGTCCATTTCACAGTCAAAAAAAAAGGTGCATTTTAGTTTCTTATAAATATCAATCATGCTAAGATTTTGACAACATAAGGCTAATAGCACTCTATAAAAATGATCCCTACAATCATCCAGTATTAAAGTGGGGACAGTACAACTAAGTGTAGCACAATTCACTGAGGCCTGTTTCCCTGTTGGGTTGTTCTGCATTCCTACAATTGGAGAAGGGAAGTCAGGAAGTGTTGGCTACACCTGTGGATTTCCAGGAGGAGACGAAAAGATAGGAATTTAGCTAAAATAAATCAAGAGGATTTTCTGTTTCTGGTCCAGCTCTTTATTTGCTGCATATTTTGAGTAAGGGCTGGACTTTGTGAATAATAAGCTATTGTTATTTACCCCAGGAGGCATCATCCACTGTAGAGCTGTGAAGATGTAGGTGTACCTGCCTACAGTGATGCTCCAGCATATCCAGCACATTGATCCGAGAAATAAACAGGCACAGTCCAGAGTTTGAGGGGAAGTTAGATAGTACATGGTACAACTCATGTGTACAGGCTTTTCAGACCAAAGTAGCTCACTAATTCTCATTGTCTGTAACAAACTACAAAATTAAAATGGGGACTGTGGTGTATGGATTTTATTTAATTTAACATTATGGTGAAAGTTCCTATACTGCAGGTATTTCCAGGAATGACTCAAAGGGAAGACTGTGCCATCCAGAAATGATCCGTGAAATGAATAGATTGGTAGCTTTCAGGTAACAAAGGCATTGATTCAGGAACTTAATGTGTAATATTTAATCCAGGTACCTGGCATTGCGTAAGTGCCTAAAATATTTTGGTTCCCTTTGACTCTAACTTAACTTTAAATTTTAAGTTTATTATTTTATTCATTTTTCTAACTCAGACAATTGAGTAAGACAACACTTTTTTCTCAAAAAGTCCCTGTTAAATTACATTATAATCTTAGTCTCTGCCAAAGGCAGAGAAGAAGGGAGTAGTTTTGATTAGTGACATGACTTAATAGCCCTAAAGATATGATGGTTATTAACTGTGAAACCCTAAGTTAGTAACCATCTCTGTATCATAGTTTCTTTAATGCAGGTGTATTAATTCTATTATTACATTTAAAATAACCCAAACTTACAGGCTTAAAACAACACACATTTTTTAAAAAGACTTTATTTATTTATTTGACAGACAAAGATCACAAGTAGGCAGAGAGGCAGGCAGAGAGAGAGGGGCAGGGGAAGCAGGCTCCCTGCTGAGCAGAAAGCCCAATGTGGGGCTTGATCCCAGGACCCCAAGATCATGACCTGGGCCAAAGGCAGAGGCTTAACCCACTGAGCCACCCAGGTGCCCCAAAACAACACACGTTTATTATCTCACATATAGGTCAGGATTCAGAGCCATGGTTTAACTGGGTCCTCAGCTTTACGATATCTCCCATGGCTATAATAAATATTCAGCTGGAGCAGGATCTGCTTCCAGATTTATTTATATGGTTGTTGCAGAATTCCGTTCCTTGTGGGTTTTTGGACCGATGTCCTTAGTACTTTTCTGGCTGTTACTTGTAGGCTGCCCTCAATTCCTTGCCATTTGAGACTCGCACATAGCAGCTTACTTCATCAAAGCCAGAAAGAGAATCTGCAAGCAAGACTGAACTCATTGTCTTTTATAACCTAATCGTATAAGTGATACCTCATTACTTTTGCCATATGCTATTCTATATAAGTCAAGCCAGTAAGTCTAGCTCACACTTAAGGGGAGGGTATCATGCAAAAGCATGAATACAAGGAATTAGGGATCATTGAGAGTCATCTTGGAGAGACTGAGTACTACAATAAGTAAAGCACTGTGAGGGTTTGGAATATATTCAGTGTTCAGAAAATGTTAACTATTTTTATTTCTGCTAATAATAATAATAGTTGTGTTTACATAGTGCTTCCTTATTGAACAAGTAAAAACTTCCAGTATTTTACTTTCTGATCCCCTTCAACTTTATTAGGTGTATGGAATTAGATATTATTATGCCTGTTTTATAAATGTGGAAAATGTTAATTATTACAAATTAATTAGGTATCTGGTCCTGAATTTCAGACGGAACGTTTCCAAGAAGAAAAATGGAAGAAATGGGACAAATGTGCTATATAAACAGTCATTGGCCCCCATTTTACCCGAGGATGGGCTTGTGGATTGATACTCAGCACGCTTATGTTCCAGTTATCTATAGCTCTGCAACAAAACACTCTACAACTATGGTATAAAAAAGACACTTACTTATTTTCCTCACAGAATTGGGAATTGAATAAGCTCATCAGGAAGTTCTTGCTCTGAGTCTCTGAAGCATTGGCAGTTTCATGTTATCAGACGCTGGAGTCATCATTCTTATGTTCTAGAGCCTGAGCTGGGCAGTCTAAAATGGCTGGAGCTCAAAAAAGTGGGGCATCTTTCTAGGTCTCTGTTATCTTTTCTTGTGGACTTTCTGCATGGCTTTCTCAGGACAGTCAGGCTTCTTAAGTAGTTGGCAAAGGCTCTAAGAGTGAATGTTCTAATGTAAGTCAGCAGAAGCTGTGAAGTCTTTTCTAACCAGATTTCAGAAGTCTCACAGACTTTCACTGAAATCTGTACATGGGGAGAGTCACAAAGCCTTGACCAAGTTCAAGGACAGGGAACATAGAATACATTTCTTTGAAAGAACAGTATCATGTAATGTTATGGTCTAAAACTATCACATCATCTTCAGTTAGGTTATTACTATAAAAATAGGAAAATGTCAGCGAGTCCCATCTTTCTCTTTCCCTCTTCTCTTTTCTATGTTATCATCTTGGTTCCTTTTCATATTCCTCTCCTTTACACTAATTTAGTTATACCTTTTTAAGAGTTCTTTTTATTTTCTTCAGTTTTGCACATGTTTTTCAAGTTGTTTCTTGGCTCTGGCTTCCGAATTGTCTAGTCACAGTGAAATGCAGAGTTCAAAGCATGACAGACCATTAACTGAGGCCATCATACCTTTGAGTCTGCATGCTTCTCTTTCATCATGTTCAGGTTTACATTTTATCTCATCTTGCTTATCCTCGTTACTGCTCCTTATCTTACAGATCTAATTCATCAATGAACTGGTGGGAGGTCTTAAGCACACAGCATGTGTCTATAAACAAGGGCTTACAAATTCATATTCAGGAGATTTTTAGAGCTTAGAAATGAGGAAAGAAAAAAGGAAGGCTACTTCCTATGTAACTACAAACAACATTATATTCACTGTGAGCACATTTGACTTCTTTAAATTGCCAGTGTGCCCTATGCAAAAGCAAAAATATATCATTAAGCAATAAATTTTAAATTCATTACCAAGCCTATTAAAATGGAGTTATAGGAATTCTTTGAGATATTCAAACTGTTGCATAATATAGGTATTAAACATAACATGTCCGCTTTAGCACAAGGAAGCAAAGATTCAGGAAGCCATGATATTTGGCAGTATAAGAAGTCTGTCATGCTTACAAATTTCTTCATCTCTGCCTCAAAACTTGCTCTAGTATTTTCTTCTCATTACTTCTAGAAAGAACACAGTACTCCTATATTAATTGTAAATGATCTCCAAAGTAAACCGGTAACACAGCCGTAGTTGAATGAGTTGGGTATGCTGCTTTTTGCAGTGAGGAGAAACACATAATGTGGGACTTCTCAGTAAGAAGTTTTAGAAATGAATGATTTTAGGACTTAGGGTTGTGTTAGTTTTGAGGAAAGTTTAAGCAAGTGAGGCCTTGCTCTGACTTGGATGATGTTATGAAGTATGGTTAATATTTAACTGGTTATCATAATAACCCTTATCTAAAAGGAAGGAAGAATAAGCCAAGGTTAAAATTATAATTGGTAAAAAAGTAGCAGTCACTCATTATCCAGAAAAGCGTGTGTTTGGTCACTTTGTTATTTGGATAATGTTCATGTTCAGACATCATTATAAAGTATATTCTGGTTTTGTCTTGATCTATCATGACAACAGAGTGGCCTTTCTAGTGTTGATGGTGTTGAAATTGTTCATATTCTACAGGTGAGCAACAAAACATAGCTGATAATACCAGGCCCAGCTGTCAGGAACTGCTTTCTTTTTAACCCCACTTTAGAGAAGTAGCTGCACAATTCCCTCATCTTTCCATATTTTCATGTAAAATGGGGGTATACGAATATTACTTGCTTAATAAAATTATTGATAGAATAATACTTGCTTAATAGCATCTCTCTGCCTATGTCTCTTGCTCAGTTAGCTGGAAATCAGTAAATTTCAGCCTCATATCATCATTCCTTTCTTTAAAAATTCTTCTAATTTCATATCTCAGTTTCCTAATCTTTATATTAAACTCATACATTTCCTCTTAGAGTTCTTTTATTCTTGGATATCTATCTTTCACTTTTATTTTTTTTCTTTCTGTAATTTTTTAATTTTAAAATAAAATGCACATATGGAAACATACACAAAACACAAATGTGAAAATCAACACCAATATAAACACATAATCCTCAGTTTAAAATGAAGAAGAGGAAAAGGAGAAGAAGCCATTATTGCCACCATGGCATGGCCTGTGTTCCATCCCAACACCAACCCTTTTCTCCCAGAAGGACCCACCATCATTAACATAATTCTTTAATTACTTTTATAGCCCATCTTTGTTATTATACTAAATGTACAACTTTAATGTCACAGTTGTGGTTAGCAGAATAGTTCTAGTGTTAAGTAAGTTACTTTGAATGTGGATGTCAAAGAACCAGTGGGAACAAGTGGAACAATCAAGAAACCACACTGGTAAATGTGATTTTAAAAAGTACCAACCCAAGATGAAGATAATGGAATTTACTTTCAGCATCTCTGGTGTCTTACCTTTTCTTTCAAATTTCTAGTATTTTAGGTCCTCTATTTTTCCTTATCTGCTACTAGGAAAAATTCTTATATCATCATTTTTTATTGAATACAAATGTGTAAACTATAGGGTAAATGTAAAAACTGTAAGGTAAATATAAATTATTATTCCCTCTCTTTAAAGTATTTGCATTTGTAATATTTATTCTTTATATATTCGTGCTGATGGAATTTTAAGAATCAGTTTAAAAAAATGACCTTTTGGACACAGAAATGTTCCCTTGGCAACCTTAATATCCTATGAAATTGATATATTGTGATACTACTTTTAAAAATGACACTTTCCCTAATTAGTGATGTAAATAGGCCTGTATTGGGAATAGGTAGGCTTGAATTCCAGGCCCAGATCTAACTGCATGATATTGAGGAATTCATATCAATGTGCTTGTCCCAACACTTGATTGGAGTTGGCTAAGTATCACCTTAATTTTAGGACACAGGAAGATAGTGATATAAGGCACTTCAAAGAACCCTGAGTTAAGTGAGAGACAAGTAAGCAAGCTGCCAATTTAAACACAGTATGATATGTGATGTGAAAGAAATGCCCAGAGTAGACACTATATGTGATGTGAAAGAAATGCCCAGGGAATCCAAATAAAGCCAGTGGACCTTAACTCAGAGATGAGAGAAGACTTTTTGAGGAGTCAACTTTGAAGGACCTGGAGGAGATAACCTGGTAAAGAAGGGGAGAAGCGAATTCTAGGCAGTGAAAATATAAGCAGTGAGATAATGCACAACAAGCTGTGTAAGTAGTTGATAATGTGGTTTCATCTGTAAACCAGAGTTGAAGACTAGTGGTGTCATCTGCAAATTGGAGTTTACAGAGTGATGTGGCTGAAGAGAATATGTCTGCTATATTAACCTTAAGGTCATGAAAAAAATGTGGACTATTGAAGGCCATTTTAATAGGGGAGTTACATAATCAAATTTTCAAATTAAAAAGACTGTTCATCCGCAATGAGAAGAAATCAGACAAAGTAGACACAGAATGGAAGACAAAAAAAAAAAGTAGACTTTGAATTCAGTAATAAACTTGGAAAATAAATTTGAGAGACATGATTTAACCCAGTTTTAGACATGTTGATTTTGATATTTCTGGTAGAAGTTTAATAAATGTTTTCTGTTTGAATGAGTGGATGAATGAGTGAATAAAGTAGCTATTTAGGGCTCATATGCTAAAACCCGAGGTATATTATCCTACAGAATTGCTAATTCAATTGTGTGGGTAATGTTGAAAACTCTTACAAAGTGTGCCCAAAGAGGTATGAATAAGAATGCCAATTGCAGCAGTATTTTAATTTCAAAAAATTAGAGGGGAAAAAAATCTTAATGTCTATGACAAAAAAAAAAAAAACAAAAAACAAAGATAAGCTGATAAATTTTTTTTTAAAGATTTTATTTATTCATTTGACACAGAGAGATCACAAGTAGGCAGAGAGGCAGGCAGAGAGAGAGAGAGGAGGAAGCAGGCTCCCCGCGGAGCAGAGAACCCGATGCGGGACTTGATCCCAGGACCCTGAGATCATGACCTGAGCCGAAGGCAGCGGCTTAACCCACTGAGCCACCCAGGTGCCCAAGCTGATAAATTTTAATTCAGTTATCAAAGGATATTCAGTGAATTGAATATGTCAGTTCTATATGTATCAAGATGGAAAGTCTCAAAAACAGTGATGATATGCATGATATATTTTGTAAGATTCCTATTATTTATAATCTGAAGATATAGAGAACTGTGCTATATATTTTATATGAGTATCTACATATGTAAAAATATCATAAAAACATGATAGAAATATAAACTCCAAAATTATGATAGAGTTATTTTCTGAAGGGAGAGGGAGGAAGCATAAGTGTTTCAACTATGCTGTAGCCTTTTAATTCTTTTTTTAAATATTGATTTAGTATGTCAAAATGTTAACATTCTGTATTGAATAACATTACATCATATATTTTTGCAGGTTTTCAAGCTTTATATATCTTGCTCAATATATTCTTCAACTTACTCTATTAACTCACTGTTATGTTTTTGAGATTTATCTGTGTAGGAGTTGTCTTATTATTCCCTGTTCTCTTCACTATGTTTAAAATACATCATAAAAATATTTTTAAGAAAGCAAGGAGAGGAAATGAATAAGGAAATACTCAATAACCAAAAAGAATGTGAACCCAGGAAAATTATCTGAGACTTGGTTGAGTTTGTTGCAATTCCTTATATAATAGCTTCACCCTCTGGGGTGTTTGTCCTGAGAACAAATCAGCGGGCTGCCAGTACAGATATAATCCCACCTTATACCATCCCTCCAGTCACTCTTCCCTGAAGCTAAGGGGGGGTCTAGGTGCTCTAGCACATTTCTTATGTGGAAAATGGTTTTTGCAATTATCTTCCAGGAAAGTCAGTAGCACCACCAGGAGTCGAGCACTTTCTCTAACGTAGAATCTTTGTTGCCATCTGATATTTTAACCTACTATACAGGAGGGGTTGAAAAGCTTGTCTTAAGTCTGTTATAATAGAAGGTGGTAGAAAATAGTAACAGTGCTTACAGATGGGGTAAATTAAGGTCTGAAGCCATGGGATTGACAACCAATGTCACAATACGAATCCCAAGAACAGGTCCTCTACCTTTAAGAATAGCTAAGTAGTAAGAATGTGTCTACAGTAGAACCAGAACATAGCTTTCATTCAGCTACTTGTTCCTGTGGTCTGTTAGACATATTCCATGTCCTGCTTATTGGAATGATAAAAGATATTTTTGAGGGATCACTGAGTTACCTATCCTTACTCCAGATACTAGCCTACTTGGAGGCCATTAGTAGTGCTGTGAGTGGAAGAAAATATCAAGATTGGAAGTCATAGTTGCTCTGAAATAGGTTGTTACAAAGAAAAGGGAAGTAGTAAGTTGTTTTAGGCAAAATCAACTATGGTGAATTAGGTAAACAAATCATGTTAGTAGTAGTTGACATAAAAGTTTGTATAAATGTATGAAAGTTGAGGTTTTTACAAACTAGTATCTGAATGACATGTCTTTTTGGATATTTATTTTGGGGTTTGGGGCACTAAATATTTGTTTATTTACAATAAACCTTGAACAGCCCCATCCAAAACTGTTATGGTCACAGATGCATGCCCTTGGGGAAGATAATTTAGGGTCACAGATGCATGCCCTTGGGGAAGAAAATTATTTTAATATAGAACATTGGAATTCAAGTAGAGAGATTTTGCCCACCTGGGGACATTTGGCAATTTAGTAATGCCTGGAGACAATGAGGAGGGAGGTGTGCTTTTGGTGTCTTGTGACTAGAAGTCAAGGAAGCTGCTAAACATTATACAATGCACATCTCCCCACACATACAGACCTCAAAAGATCCTGTGGCCTAACATGTCAGTAGTTAGGAATACATGAATACATTTAGGAATGTAAAGTCTACCGTGTTGATTTGATTTGCTGAAGCTCACACCGTTCATAAATGGTGGCACAGGGATTCAGCTGCAAGAAGGCTGACTCCATCACCCATGCCCTTAATCTATGTCATTTAGTTTGTCATTTAGCAGCAAGATAAGACATGAGAAGACAAGAAAAGAAAAAGGAAAAGAAAGGAAAGAAAATAGAAGTTTTCCCTAAATTTCTACATTTTATATAGAAATCTCTTTCTCAGTGGTTCTTAAAATACTGCTCTGGGGACACACGGATCTCTGAAACCTTTCAGAGGATCCATGAGGTCAAAATAATACATGCAGAAAAAAACAATGAATTTTAATGTAATAGTATGAAAAGCTCATTGAGAGGGTTTCACTTTCTATTCTGTAACTAATCTCTATGAAATTGCCACTTGTTGAATGTTGATGTATTGTTAAAGAAAACCTACAGTTATCAGAAATATTATTAAAATATCCAGTCACAAGTTGAATACAAAAGCAAATATAAAAATGTAGCTGCTTTTTATTAAACCACATGTGTCAGACATACCCTAGTATGTATCTATGCTTTTGTAAAATTCCCTACCATTTGGAATCTGTAACTTTCTCCTAGCCCGTATAATATGGCAATGGTAATAGGATATCATTACCATGATCATATTTCATTATTTAAGACTTCATCTTGGACCGGAGAGAGAGACTTCTCTGCTGGTTTTGAAGTAAGCTTTCATGTTTTAAGAGAACCACATGGCAAGGAATTTCTATTGAGCTCTAAAAGCTGGGTAGCTTCTAACCAACAGCCTGTAAGAGAATAGGAACTTCTGTCCTGCAGTTGCAAGGAAATGAATTCTGCCAACAGCCCAAGTCATCTTCCCCCCATGAACATGCATGTGGGAAACATAGCTAAGCAACACTCTGATTGTAGTCTATGGGACTGTAAGCAGAAGGTGTAGGGCAGCAAGGGGAGGCCTTCTCACCCACAGCAACTGGGGGATAGCAAGTGCTTGTTGTTTTAATCCCCAGAGTTTGTGGTAATTTATCATGCTGCATAGGGAACTAATGCACCACACATTAAAGAGATTCGTAAAAATATATTTTTCATATTAAAATGTAATGAGCCGATTATTCTTACTCAAAAATGAATAAATAAACTCTTGAGTTTTTTTAAATTTTAATTTCTAACACAAAAAATACCAGTAAATGTAACATAGACAAAAGTTCTTTGGGAATTTTCATTGTTTTAACAGTATTACGGGGTCTGTAGATAAAAAATGTTGAGAACCGCTGCTCTATCCTAACTTTCTTTTTTTTTTGAAGACTTTGTTTACTTATTTGACAGACAGGGATCACAAGTAGGCAGAGAGGCAGGCAGAGAGAGAGTGGGAAGCAGGCTCCCTGCCAAGCAGAGAGCCCGGTGCAGGGCCCGATTCCAGGACCGTGGGATCACGACCCGAGCCGAAGGCAGAGGCCTCAACCCACTGAGCCACCCAGGTGCCCCCTAACTTTTAATTTCACTTTCCAACATTTCCTTACCTTCCCAGCACAAATTCTAGCCACAAAGGAGTATTTCTATTTTCCTAATATGCTGAGTGTTTTCAAGTTTCTGTGTCTTCACCAGCGTTGAATCAGTACTCCTCTTCCTGTCTTTGCCTAATGAAATCCTGGCCATCATTTAAGGTCAAGTTCACACTTTACCTCCACTTCTGAACTTAGAAAGCTGAATTACATAGTCATTAAGTACACAAAGACTTGAATCACCACCTACTTCCAGCCACATGACTTTGTATAAAGTACATGATCTCTTGGGGCTTCAACTCCAAATTGTGACAAGAAGGTGTAAGTCAACGGAGAGCTGTAAAAGTTAGTTGATACAGGCCATGGTAATTGGGCTATAACAACAAAGTAAATCTACAATAATGATGAAAAATAATTGTTTTTGAGAACTAAATACTAGAAAGAATTTTACATGACTTATGTTACTGGATCCTTCTAAAAAGTCTGCTATAATTATGCCCATTTCACAGATGAAGATTCTGAGATTTAGAGAGTTGAAGTATCTTGCCCCAATCTCATGATTAGTGCTCCGACCTCAGAGCCAAGCTCTTGACCATGATGCCCTCTAATTTAGACTGCACTTTATGTAGACTTCTATCATAAAACTTACTTCATTATCTTTTTCTTTTTTTTAAATTTTGTTTGCTTTGCTTCTCCACTTAAATTGATAAATCATGAACTACTCTGTTTAGTCAGGATGTCTTCTTCAGCCTTTTAACCTCACTGTCTGTCACATGTCCCTGTTTATTTCCTTCATGGCATTTAGCTTACACTAATTATTATACTTGTTTCCTTTTTATTTTTGTCTCCAGAGATGGAAACTTTGACTCTTTTTTTCTACTGGATTTCCTTAGTGTCTAGAACATTTTCCAACATAAATTAAGCATTTGGTAAATATTTGTGGAATGTGTAACAATTCCCAATACATAAAAAGTAAGACATTGATAGCTGTTACGTGTTGCTCTATTAAATTGATCCATCACAAATAAGACAATCTAGGCTTTCAACATCTCCCACACTGTGTCTCGTAATCCAACATGTATTTCTGCAATCTTTCCCCAAAATTAGAATGTCGTTCCTTGTCCTTTCTAATCAACTCATGTACATCTTTTGAGACCCAGATTAAAACTAAACTCTACTTGAATCTTTTTCTTAAACATTTCAACACGTTATGACCTGTTCCTTTGATAATCACTCATCACCACTTTGATAATCATTCATTTATTAATAGTAGAATTTCCTGAGCATTTAATTCTAGACACTGTCACAGGTCTGAGGAGGGAACATGGGAAAAGAAAAATGGCTTCTTCTACCCAGCAAGAGAAACAATCAACAAAATGAAAAGTCAGTCCATGAAATAAGAGAAAATATTTGTAAACTGTATAGCTGATAAATAGTTAATATCTAAAATATATAAGAAACTCATATAACTCACAAAAAGGTCAAGTTATTCAATTAAAAATGCGCATAGACCTCCATAAACATTTTTTCTGGAGAAAAACGACATAACCAACAGGTACATGAACAGGGGCCCAACATCACTAATCATCAGGGAAAGGCAAACCAAAACCACATTGAGAGATCATGTTATAGCTCGTGGAATCGGTGTAAAAAGTGCTGAGGAGGATGTGGAGAAAATGTGACCCTTTATGAAATTGGTGAGAATGTAAACTGGTCCAGACTCTGTGGAAAATATTATGGAGGTTCCTCAAAAATTAAAAAAACAGAACAACCATATGATCCTGCTATCCCACTTCTGGGTATATATCTATAGGAAACAAAATCACTATCTTGAAGAGATATGTGTACCCTATGTTCATTGGAGCATATTCCCAATTTCCAAGGTGTGGAAACAACAAAACGTCATCAGTGGATGAATGAATAAAGAAAGTGTGATATAAACAATGGAATATTATTCAGCCTAATCAAAGAAGGAAATCTTGCCACTTGAAACAAATAGATGAAGTTTGAAGGAATGATTCTAAGTAAAATAAGTCAGACAGGGAAAGATAAATACTTCAGGGTTATTATGTGGAAACCAATAAACAATAGTCAGTCTCCTAGGAATAGAGAGTAGAATGGTGGTTGCCAGGGGCTGGTGAGTAGGGAGAGGTTGGTAAATGGTACAAACTCTCAGTGATAAGATGAGGAAGGTCTGAAGATCTAATGGTGACTATAATTGATTGTATTGTGTAATTGAAATTTGCTAAGAGAATATATTTGAAGTGTTCTTACCAAAAACATGTGAGGTGGTGGATATGTTAAGTAATTTGGTTATAGAAATCATTTCACAATATATCATATATCAGATTATCATAAATGTATACTCTAAGTGTATTACAATTTAGTTGTCAATTATTCCTTAATAAAGTCTTTCTCTATATATAATTTATATTTACCTATATATTTAAACATATATAGTCAGTTTTATTGAGCTACACACACGTGTGTGTATATCACGTGTGTGTGTATATATATATACACATATACATCACATATACATACATATATATGTATGTATATATAAAATATCTCCAAAGGAAATTAAGTCAGCATCCCAAAGAGATACTATATGTCCTTGTTCATTGCAACCTAAATGTTCTTCAGTAGATGGATGGATAAAAGAAACGTGATATCATGTTGTTAACAAAATGATGAAATAATTTTCTACCAATTTTTCCTCAAATAACACTGATACAGACAATTACCCATGGACAAGAATGCCTTTGTGGAAGTCCAGGAGCCAAGAAGAGAACTTACAGCACAATAGTAGAGGAAAAATAAAATCGCAGATTGGAAGCATTGAAGAAGGTAAGAAGACCAGTTTTCCTTTACCTGTGTCACCCCTCCTTCAAGATGGCACAGCCCAGTTCCAAGAATGAACTTCTTAGCCTGTAATTTCTCCCACAAGGGAAACTGAAAGCATGTGGATGAGCAGGAGCTTTCTCTAGCAATGCAAACCTGCCCATCCAAAATACTGAGATGTGCTGCATGAATTAGAGACAGAGGATGGCTGAGAGGGTCATAGTAAGGGCCCTCAGAAGGCAGTAGAGGGACCCAGATCCCATTAACCACCTTGCAGACTCCATCAAGATAAACATCAGTGGGCTTGTGGAGATGCATCCCTGTAGGTTTCTGCCACATGTGGCTCATGGACACCCCCAAAACTCCATCCACTTCACTGACAGGTATGCCCCAAGGACATTTCTCTGTGACAGTGAGACTTCGTAGACAGCTGGTGGGCAAATGCAGAAAGATAGATGAACTGCAAGATTGGGAGAAACCACACAGACTTGAGCATGGAGCACCACCCTAGGGAAAGCAAATGGGAGTCTGTCAAAAACCAGCCTGTCAGACAGAGTGGCCTAAAAAAATACACACACACACACACACACACACACATAGTTGTTTTTCCCAGAAGCCTTTCAATTTCGAAGATTTAATTATAAATGGAAATGAGAACTCTTCACAGATTTTATTAGAGATTAGAGATTTTATTAGAGAAGCACATTTGTTTTGATAAGAATATTCTATTGTACTCATACTTGACACTTTTGTTCATATATATATATTTTTCTTTTATCCAACAGGATTTAGTATATGGAAAATTGATGGAATATTTGTTGGATTTACAGAGAAATGAAAGGTATGGACCTTCCCTGAGTTGGCTTCAATCTAGGGGTAGGTAAAGGGGTATAAATGAAATACAAAGAGAGTACTAAAGAAAGAACAATTTTTATGTTGGTGAAGAAAGAAAAGGGAGTAGGGGAAGAAATTAATATGAGCCCTGCTAAAAGATCTCCACACCAGGGAGCAAATGAACCTGGTATTTTAGTGACAGGGTAAGTGAAATTACTTACTGATATTTCATATAAAGAAGCCCTAAAAGTTAGGTAACAGTCCATTTAGAAATTTATATCGTCTTCTGATGGTTTCACATGCCTAGCATTTAACTACTTAATTGATCTGAAATGGTCACCTTTCTAAACCAGAGGACAGTTTTTTCCCCTTCTTCTGTCCCTTGGAAGAAAACTCACTAATACTTCTGCTGAGAAAAATTCTATCCCAGGAAAGAGGTATTTATAATTAAATCTTTCCTATCCAGTATCTAGTTAACTTAAAGTTATTCTTCTTTGTTTTGTAGTTGCTGGGTCCTAGATTTTAAATAAAAGATAGCTTTGGTGACCTCAATAGATTTGTGTGATCCAGGATAAATAATATATGCCCAGAGTGTCCATTATTAATTTTCACTACCACCAGTAAACAATGGAGCCTAGCCTCAGCTCTCCAGCCTCTTCCACTGAAGGCGGTTAGCTCATTCCGTAGGGTGTTTTCCATACTTCATCTGCTCATTTATATGTATGTTCTGAGATGCTTTGATTGGGAACCTCATCACAAAATGTTTTTGCATTGGGCCTTAATGGAAGTTCCAGCATGCTATTTATTCCCCACCAGATAGTTTGTTAAAATGCATTGTATTGCAACTTGCTGGACAATGTTCAGAGAAATAGTACATCCTTCCATAAAACCGCAAAGCATGCAGTCCGAAGCACAAACAAATCTCACTGTACTAAAACCCCACTCTTCAATCAACACTGTATTCCAGCCTGTCATATCTCTCCAACAGCTGCAGAGGGAATAACTCTTGTATAGAGGTTTAGGGTTTTCTTTTAAAGTAAGATGTGTGTACAAGTGACTTGCAAAAAGAGGGCAATAAAACTCTGCAATCTTTTCCAATTTTCTCTCTCCATATTTAATGGTGCCTGGCATTTCTATAGATGACATTTAATATTTGAAAGGACATAATTTCTTTTGGTGCACAGAGGAGTTTCTGTTATGTTTCTGGCAGATAGAGAAAAATTTGTATCTCTACATGTGATCTGCATTGAAATCTCTATGTGTGATGGTTATTTCTCAGTGTTTATACCCTCCACATTGTACCTCAACTAGATCAACGTAAATCCTCTGTTTGGTATTTCTTTATAGGCCTGTAGTCACTCATATTAACCAACAAAAATTAACTAAAAATTCTATGTTGAAAGTAATTATAGAAAAATCTACTTTGATGCTTTCCGAATTGTGTTCTCTAGAGACCAGGCGTTTGGTAAATCACCTCAGGGCAGAGGTAGCTGTATAAGGAAGGCAGTGAGTAGCCTTATTTGCTCAAGCAAAAAGGCTCTGCTTGGAAATATATTTCAGATCTTTCAGTGAAATTTTGTTAAAAATGAGATTTCATTTATTTAAAATAAGCAACAGTACAAGACTATTGAGTTCAAATTATTTATTTTGCAAGTGGGGAATTTTATGTAAGAGACCTGAGGTGGCAGAAACTGAGTCTTTGAACTGCTAGTTCAAACCAAGTTCAAACTGCTAGTTCGAACCAAGTCCAAAGAATCAAGGCAGGAAACAACAAAAGCAATGAATCCTGTAGTGTCCGTAAAATAGAGGACTTCTGCGAGAAAACTTGCATGAAGCAAAGTAAGAGTGAGCTCCATTTCTTTCTTCTTCTCCTTCTCCTCCTCCTCCTCCTCCTCCTTCTTCTTCTTTCTTTTTTAAAGATCGTATTTATTTATTTGAGAGAGAAAGAGAGTGGGGAGAGGAGCAGAGGGAGAGGGACAAGCAGACTCTGCACAGAGCATGGTGGTTGAAGTGGGGCTCAATCCCACAACCCATGATATCATGACCTGAGCTGAAATCCCATCGCTTAACCGATTGAGCTACCCAGATGCCCCAAGTGAGCTTCCTTTCAATAGCTACATTGCTGCAAGTTCCTGCACCCCATATTTGCTGCTTGCCTAGTGTAAAGATAACCTTTTAGTCTTCATTTGATTAATGGCTAAGGGGAAAGAGATCTCAAATTGTATCAATCTGGCAAAGAATTTTTTTAAACTTTAAAATAAAGCTTGATAGTTTGTATTTATTTGTTAGGAGCATATAATGGATTTACAGAAAGAGCTCTTTGAAAACACTATGATTTACATCTCTTTTTTTCTATTTATAAACCTGTTCAAAGCAAAGAATTCTATTATTCCTTCTTATGACTCCTATCAGGTATAACACAGAATGGTGCACACTTGTGTGTGTATATGTATGTATATATATGAATGTGTAAACACACATAATATGTGTGCAAGAGTAAAATGCTGAGGAGATAAATAAATCTACTTCTTGATCCTTTGTCCCTGAAGGAATTTATCAGCTTTAGTTCCTTATAAACATCCTGAGTTACATGCAGACAAATGATACAATTGGGGAGTATTGAGTTGTCTCAACAGCCTGAGTTAATCAATCCATTAAGTATCTGTCAAAAGGGCACAAGATATTCTTTCAAAAATCAGAGAATATATGAAGAAGTCACAGATTTAGTTTTTGCTCTCAAAGAACTTGTGATCCATAGGAAATTGTTGATAAATGGTAAATGCTGGTAGTGCTAAAATACATAGCAGTGTCTCCCCAACTTTGTTGCACATTGGACTCACTTGGGAATGTTTAGAAATATGATGCCTAGTAATCATCCTCAGTTATATGTACATATTATGGGATACAACTTGAGCACTACTGGTTCTTCATGTACCATAGGACACTTTTTCCTAAAGAATACCACATTCTCTGTTGTTATGAAGTCTTTGCCAAGGCTTCTTCATCTTTGGTACTCTAAACCTCATTCAGGCATCGCAGGTATTAGCAATTCATAGCATTCAGTGGAATCATTTACTTTCCTTTCACTATTAGAAAGAACAAGTTAAACTAGCCACTTTAGCTAAGACTTAGAATTAGCCCATAGCCATTTTTTGACCACCCCTTTTGCCCATTAGAAACATCGGAAAAGCTTCTGAGACATTCTAATGTAATGGTGATCAAACTCTATTACATATTAAAACCTCCTGAAACCAGAAGTTCAAAACCATACTGATTATATCAAAATGGGGCTGGGAGCCAGATCTCAGTGCTTTTTAGAGATCCACAGATGATTCTAGTGTGTAGCAAAATTTGAGAATGACCTTTCTAATGCCCAAGACCCCTACCCAGAGGTTGTGATCAAGTTTTGCTGAGGCAGGGAATGGGCATGAGTTTTAGAGGTTCCCCAGGGGATTCCAATATTCATCTAGGAGAGAAAATTTCTGAGTAGAGAAGTTGCTCAAATATGGTTGCCTATTGGAATCACCCACCCAAAGATATAGATAGATACAGAGATAGATGATAGATTGATTTTTTTTAACACAGCAAAGTTTGAGAACCATTGATTCAGAGGCTCTGTTTTTTTACAGTATGACTCATGGGCCACTAACCTGGTGATCCCTATTGAAGAAATAGATTATGGAGTCCTTCCATATACTTACTAAATCAGACTGCAGAGTTTGGACACAGAAATACTCATTTTAACAAGTCCCAAATAAAATTTAAGGTTATTGTTCTAGAGCAGTAGTTCTGAACCCACAGTTGATTTTTCCCCCTTAGGATTCATTTGCTAATGTCTGGAGAAATGTTCAGTTTTCACAACTGGAGTACATGTTACTGGTATCTAGGAGGTTGAATCTAGGAATGCTTCTATACTTCTTAATATGCGGTGTGGGCCACAGCCCTTCTCAATAATTATCGAGTGCAGAATGTCCAGAGTACAGAGGTTGAGACACTTTGTTCTAGAGTAGTGGTTCTCAAAGCTTAGAGTACAGCAAAATCCCCCAGATTTTAAAACACAAATTTCTGGGTCCCACAGAGTCTTTGACCTAGTAGGTGAGGACAGAGGTCAAGAATCTGCAATTTCTAACAAGTTCTGGTGATTTTGACAAAACTGTTGTAGAGGCTGCATTTTCAGAAACATTGCTCTAGAATTTGCCTCTCATTTGTCATTGAATGCTTCTGGCTCTGCTTTACTAGAAATAAAATTCAACAAGATACGGAAATATAAATATAGTGCAGAATCCTATTGGGAACTTGGAAACACTCAAAGACCAGTGTACCCTAAACTTGTAAATTTAGGTTTTTCAGAATCTGGTCATTTCCTCCATCTTTATTGTCAGTATTAGTATTCAACTATAGGGCAACAGTTTTGATTTCAAATATTTAACGTTTATGTATTTGGTCTATAGGTGGTTCTTGGCATTTGTCTGGTAAGGAAACTTTTAGTAATATAATTACCACACTTCAAATATCTATGGCACATTAGTTTACTAACTAAGTTAGTAAACTTAGTTTGATACCTTTTTCACATAAAAATCCCGTTTATAAAATACTTTTTAACAATGCACTTAAGTAACAAAACAAACACAGGCCATCTCAGACCACCCTGAGGTGCTTCTCACTGATTTTAGGACCATTCTTTCCCTCAGATCGTTGTAATCAGCAGCAGCAGACATACCAAAAAAATGTTAACATCTCTGAATAGAGATGTAAACTGTTTTCATCAGGCCCTCCGTCTCTGCTCTCTCCATTAGAGCCATCAATAACAAGAGAGACAAAAATTATAAATCTGTAACCAGGCAACAAGGACAAAGCTAATGAACATTAGGCTGGAGATTGTAGCCTTTATAAATAAAATCCAAATAGCACCTTAGCTGAATATATTTTTCCAGTTTATTGCTGTTTGGACACAAGTGAAACCAAGATATATTTCCAATACTTTGTTTGCTTTTTCCTTTTTTTGCTCTAGTTTATGTCCTGTGATATTACTTTGTGGAAAGAGACAGAGTGGATGAAAGAAGTCCATAAATTTGAATAAAACTGTTTTACTGTAAATATTTCTACTTACATATATTGTCTTATTTTAATATGTCCACTCAGCAGGTTTTCCAGAGTGATCCTTTGGACCTCTCTTGTGTTTGGCCATGCTGTCTACAATTAAAGATTTTGAATTGTAAGGCTACCAGAAAAAAATCTGAATGAAAATGAGTATGTGGAGAAAAATACTAACTTACAGACAGAACTACAAAGACGCTGGTCTTGCTATCTCCTTTCAAAATAGGAAACAAAGTGTTCTGAAAAAATAGAGTAAATTCATTCTGTTTATATAAAGGTATGATTTTATTTCAGTTATAGACACTGTCCTTTTCTGGTTTGGCTTTCTGTGTGGTTGATATTCACCAAGTACTTGAACTGCAAGGAAACTGGATTCTCTTAGGATAATTTCTTTATTTTTCCTATCAGGGTTCTCTTAAGCGTTTCCAGTCCAATGATGCAAATATTAACTTAATGTCAAAGAAAAGAAATAGAACTATTTAGTGTGATTTTTGCTTTGGAATGACAGATATATGACAAATATATGACAGATAGAATGACAAATAACAGATATAATTTGTTAAACATACCTATTTTACCTTTTTTTTAATTTAGCAGAAAGACCATGAGACTTTTACTATGAGAACCTCCTAGAAGTGCTAATCTGTTGTCTATATGTGGTCCTCTAACCTCTGGCACACCAGAAAGGCTCTTCAGAGGTTCAGTTTTCAAGATGAGTGGCAGGTCCTCTTGAATAAATAGTGGAACTCCAGCTGGGGCCTGTAAAAGTGCCCAGTGGAAGCCACCAGAAAAACACGAACCCTAACTCTGCAGAGATTGCTTCAGGAAGGAGGGGAGAATTCATTCATTTACACTTTATCTCAGAAACAAGTTGATTCTTGGCAGAAAAAAAAAAATGATGTTGGGTACATAAATAGGTAGTGTCACTCGTTCTGTCCCAGTCTAGGGAGGTGAAGATACCAATTTCCTTGAAATTGAAATTTCTTAAAAAAGGAGTACTATAAGAAAAATTGTAAAAGACCTTCCCTTTAATATCCCACTAAAAGTTTGTAATACAGTTCAGATGAGAACCCCCTCTCCCTATCAGCTTTGGTGGCTCTGAGAGTGAGGAGGTCCACATGGTAAAAAAAGGATGACTGACTAATTAAAAACTTCACATTACAGCAAAGCTCATCTAGGTCCAAGGAAATGATAGAGGACAGAAAGCTGAGGCATCAGATCACTGAGATTAACCTCAGGGGACAGAGAGGAAGGTTTTTGCGAAACCAAGGTAATCCTAGAAAAGGGAAAATTTATGGTTTTTTCATGGTAAGGCTTCAAGGATTAAATTAATTTCCTTTTTCTCCCTTATACTCAATGGTTGTACACCCATCACAAACTCAGTTAGTTGAAGCATACTGAAAACAGTAAGTTGTGCTTACTCAATAAAAAATATGCACCATAAAATATAGTTGTATTTCATAAGATGAAAAAAAAAAGCACTAGGAAAGGCATACAGGGAGGAAAAGGTAAACCAAATGATACTCATATCAGCATAAAAGGAAAAAGTGAATTAAGGAGACAAAAAGAATATGACTTTTGTAGTATTCAGTTAGTTGTCTTCCGGTTAAAAATACTTTTAATGTGTGGAACAAAAGACATCATGGTCTTTAGGTCTAGGAGGGTCAGAATATTTCATTACATCAGTCTCACACCAGGGCTTTTGGCAAAAATATTCCCTCAACATTTTACAAATTATTTCAACCACTGATAATGTGATTATGATGCAGCGTGAAAGGGCAACACTTAAGTTTTATAGCAAAATGGCAGAACCAATAAGTAAGCCTTAAAACCATAGAACACATGCTAATTGAGTGGAAGGAAATATCGATTGGAGTGGAAATAACCAGACTGCCAGTTTTCATCTCCTTGTCATATGCCATCGCACATATTTAAGCAAATATGCAATTCCAGTGATTATAGCAAATGAAGATAGAAATCATGAAAACCAGGTAAAATGCTTAGGATACATTTTTTTTTTAAGATTTTATTTATTTATTTGACAGAGAGAGAGATCACAAGTAGTCAGGGAGAGAGAGAGATAGAGAGAGGAGGAGGAAGCGGGCTCCCTGCTGAGCAGAGAGCCTGATGCAGGACTCAATCCGAGGACCCTGAGATCATGACCTGAGCTGAAGGCAGAGGCTTAACCCACTGAGCCACCCAGGCGCCCACTTAGGATACATTTACTAAAACATTCTGTTTCTTCTCTTTTCTGTTTTGCATACAAATCTGAGTGTGTACCTGGGCATTTGTGTGGCTCTTGGGAGTGAGGGATTATTTAATCTTCTTTTTGGCATGTCCCTTTACAAATTAATTCAGATTCCAGGAGCTGCAAGAGAAGGAGGCAACACATAGAGTAGGAGCTGTTTTTGTGACCTGATGGTTTGGAGAGATATTGGCACAACCAGGAGATGGAAAGAGTCAAAGTCAAGATAATAGTAAACACTTGCTTTGTCTTGTATTTTGTTGGAACTCAAGAGGAGGATAGCTAAATATGCCATATATATTTTTTCTCTATCCTCAAAAAACTCAACCTAAATGAAGTGTATTTTCTCCTTTTATTGTTTATCCATTTATTAAGTAAATATGTTTTGTGTGCCTGCCATACAAAACACACCTGAGCAAGGTACAGAGACAGATTTTTTTCACTTAACTCTAATACAAACAAAATGTTTAATCTTTTACAAGCGAAAGTCTAGTTGCCTGATTTTATGACCTACTCTTGCTTTTTTTAATATATTCCAGTTCTTTGGGGGTAGCCTCCTCAAGGTTGCAGTATCTAGTATGTTTTTTATTTCCACCTTATTTTGCAGAGTTCATTCTCTTGCCCTTTGTGTTTTAGTCCCACTTCCCTCTTCATTACCCTAAATACACTATACTTCCACCTGTTTCAGAGCTTTCTCACCATCTGTTCTAGAACATTCTCCCTTTTTTTTTATTCTAAAACAAATTTTATTCTAGAACAGAATTTGTCTGTCTTTCTTAAAGGTGTATCCCAAGGACTCAGCACAGAGTTTAATGGACATTAGAGTCATTGAATAGAGTGAATAAATTGATAGAATTTTTAAAAAACCCAGAATAATGCAAGTCAGTAGTCATTAGAGAACAAATGTGGTGCTTTCTCATCATAGTATTCCAGGGATGAGGACAGTGACTGTCATATGGTGGGACTGAGGCAGTTGGTGAATAAACAAGTTGTTTACTGACCTCGATGCATTATGAGAGGAGAGAGGAAGGACCAGTGAACACATATGTATGAACATGTATGTGCATGTATGTGATTAAAATTACATAAAATTAGGAAAACAATCCAGGTGCTAAATTGGAAAATAAAAGGGTTCTTAGACAATGTTTCTTTTAGACAGTAACATTTTAGCCTCCACCTGAAAAAAAGGAAGGAACCAGCCATGCCAAGAGAAGCAAAGAGCGTCCCAGGCAGAGGGAGCAGTGATTACAAAAGGCCCAAAGGCAGGCTAGTGATTGGTGTGCGTTAAGAACAAAAAGAAGGGTGTCCTGGTAGCCTGGATCATGTTGAGTTAGAGGGACGGTGACAGGGAAAGTTGAGAATGAAGCCTAACGGTGAGATCACCTAGAGTTTTGAAGGCTCTGATATGATTTTTGGATTTTAAACACAATGGGAAGCCACTAAGAATTGTTTAAGCAGAGACGGCATGATTCAGCTTGTATTTTATAAAGGTCACTTTGGCGGCTATGTTAGAAAGTTCACTGGAGGGGAAAAATCCTGGGTCCAGGCTACAATTCAGTGATTGAAAATTGGAAAGAGGGGCTGAAGGTTTTGTCTGTCTTACTAAATTACTGCCATGGTACCCCAAGTCAGGAAATTTTTTAACCTATGTTTTATCCCTTATAAACTTCTGCCATGTTTATTTTACCACAAAGGAAAAATTACACTGTAAACATCTCTACTTTTAATTTTTTATCTTAAAAATATACCAGAAGCAGTAGATTTCAGTCTGTAACTTCCTAATATGCTGTTGGTTTTGTATAGGAAATGGGGGGGGGGGGAAGCGCCCTGGGCTCTCACCACAATGAGGTGAATACATACTTATTTTGGACCTTCTGCTGTGTCTGTTTCTCTAGGTCTTTGAAACAACCAAGGCTAGAAATGTCTTGAGGGGTCCTGCTTCCCTTTCTCATATCATCATAGAAAAACACATGCTCCGAAGAGGGCTGTCCTATTACAGCCTTCCCGGGCTATAGGATGAATTCTTGCACAACTAAGCTTAGTTTTATACTTGTCATTCTCATGTGTTTTCTGTAAATTATTTTTAGAAACAAGAGACCACTGATATTGACACAAACACTGTGTGTTAAATAGCCTTACATGCATTTACAGACCAACAAAAACCCTGCAACAAATAGCATTCCAATAAACACATGCATTTATACAGATATTCACATGCATATTTCTTTGCCTAGAGTATAGAGTGTTTATATTGTCCCAAACACAGCTGCTTATCTCCAAATAACAAGTGGTTTTGTGTTTTTTTAAGAGACTTTGTAGGAAGAAAGGGAAGACATAATATAAAGCTGACTATCAAAATTTCATAGGTAATTTTCTATCCTGTTTCTAGTCATGTCACTTTGTGGTATCAATACTTATTCTTGGTTGAAATTCAACCAGGGATAGAAGGAAGAACAAAACGTGAAATACATGAAGTCTGTTCCCTTGGTGACGCTTTCATTTCAGAAAAAGTTTGTCAATTAAAGGTGAATATTCGAGAAATATGGATTCATAAAGTGAGGAAATGTCCTGTGTTACTTATGAACACAGAGAGGGCCTCACCACACTTTGCTCAAGTTATTATTTGGAAAACTTGACTTTCTAACAGAGGATAAGAGACAGATATGTTGCATCCAATAAATAGATCAGGGATATCGTTGTGAACTATTTATCTGGATTTAATTATTATGTGAATGATAGCAAACTGATAACTAATGGTTGGGTATTTAGCGGCCAAACTCACAATTGTCTGGATCATGTAAAATAAGATTCTAATATCAAATAGCTAAAAGGGCCTAGAGCTGGGATTAATGATCTCCACATGTAATTTCCCATGGGTTTCCTTCTCCATTCATCAGGGGCCATATTTTTTCATTTGACAGAAAGAGCTGGACACTGAGGTATAAACACCCTGTGAGGGAAGCAGAGACTTGGGCTCACTATAAGCAGTAAATGGCAATCTCCAAATCTTTGTGAACATGGGGTCTGATGAGGGAAGAAGAGAGAACATCAAGATGCTGAGAACTTATTATAAAAGACTAAGTGGACCCTAAAGGTCGAGAAGAGATACAAAGAAGCAACTGGGGACTTCAGAGTGTAATTAGTTTCACACTTTTGCTGTTGGCTAACTTCAAATTAGAGAATATATAGACATGAGCTCCTTATATTATTTTTCCACAAGTGCTGCTCACATTGAAGGAGAAATTAAAAAAAAAAAAAACACAAATATAACACTTTTACAAGTATGTGAAAAGAGGATTAACTGTGCAGGCTTGGGTTGCTCAGACAGTGTGCATTCACAAGAAAGGCTTGTTTTCCTGACTGGTCCTTAGTGGGCTCCTGAGAACTGAGCTCTTGGAACGTTCTATCTGATGAGTGTCTTACTTGCCTAAGATCTTGAACCACCTTGCGCCGGTTTGTCCAGATAGTTTCTGCTAACAGTGTGATATATGCTGGACAGCTGCTTCCCCACTGGGGGTCTAGAGCTTGAATAACTGAGGTCAATCATGTAGGTGATAAATGCTTATGTAACTAATACCCAATAAAAATTCTGGACACCAGATTAGGAAAACTCTCCCTATTCACAGTCCTTCCCATGTGTTGTCAATGTAAAAGAATTAAGTACATTCTTTTGACCCCAGTGGGAAGGGACTGTTGGAAGCTTGCTACTGTTTTCTTCTTCTAGACTTCACCCACATGTGGCTTTTCCCTTTGTTGAGTTTACTCTCTATTATTTTGCTATAATAAGCCATAGCAGTGAGAATAAGTTCTGAGTCCTATGAGTGAATCATTGGGCCTGAAGGTAGTTATGGAGACCTCCAATGAAAATGTCTTCTAGAAATCCAGCTGTTGGTTAATCTGACCAGTTGTAGTGTATCCATTGGGTAGAACTGGCATGAGCTATATTCAACAACTATAGCTCCTTCCTGATAGACTGATTCCTTAGCACTACTGCTCCCTGGGTTCTCATTATGTTTCCTTTTCTTGAGCCTTCAGGCCTAGAGATAATGATAGCTTCCATTAAACTCTTCACTGCACCAGTAGAGTGTTCCTTTTGTTTATCACCAGTCATGAGACTGGTGCAAAGATACATACCAAAAACTCAATGAGTGCATTTATGAATAGTCAAATGGATGAACAGATGAATGAGTAATCTCTGCTCCCTCATAATTTATAAAAGTTACTTTGACAAACTCAAGCCAAACGCTTAATTTACTGCCCTTTTTTTTTTTTTTTTTTGAATTGTGATTTAACAGAGGCCTTGGAAGTTAATGCAAAGATAACATATCCATGTTGAAGTTTTCATATAAACTGGAGGAGGAATGTAGGGGCCACACACTAAGGGCTGATGTTTACATAGCCTATGCAGAGGCTGTAATTTCCCTTGCTTTGGCTTCTCTGGGATCCCCATATGACCACCAGTGCTTACAATCCCAATTGTAACAAAAAATATCATTTTTTGTTCCCTTTGTTCCCTTTGTTGAGTTTACTCTCTATTATTTTGCTATAATAAGCCATAGCAGTGAGAATAAGTTCTGAGTCCTATGAGTGAATCATTGGGCCTGAAGGTAGTTATGGAGACCTCCAATGAAAATGGGAAACAAAGGGAACAAAAAATATCATTGTTCTAGCAAGAACAAAATTCACACCTAAAAGGGTTGAAACAAGGATAGCTTAATGAAAAGGTTGTTGACAGAGATGTGGGAAACCTCATCACCTATAGGCCTGCTGCCTGGAAAGAGTTCAGAGCCAGAGAAGGGTCTCCTGACAGGCATCAGAACCAGCTACTGGTTCAGAACGAGCTACTGGTTCAGAACCAGCTACTGGCAGAACCGTAGTGCCAAGGCAGGAAATGAGTGAGGAAAATAAGTACTTCAAGATCCTTTCATCCTGGTTTACAGACTACTGACAGTGCTTCTCATTGATGCAGCCTAATTCAACCTGAGGATAAGGTGATGCAGTCCAAGCCTCCTAGGGAATAGAGTAGGGAATGCCTGGAATGAAGCAGTGAGACAAGTGAAGGAAAGCCAGCCTAGCATGTTTAGAATATTTCCCAAGGGCAGTGCTAAAGATTTGCATAAGCCCTATCTGGTAAGAACATTAATAACCAGGACTTCAGTAAAAATCTGCTGCCTTTGCAAGCAAATTTCTGAGACTGAGAGTCACCCCACGAGGAAAGCTTGACAAATAGTATATAATACCCTAGATATCATAGACACTCTATATTTGTCAGACATAATAGGTAGACATCAACTCATCTAATTGTGATTCCCTAATGATACAGAAAGGTATCGGGATTGGCCTCCAAGTCTCCGAACTCATCCTCCAATTCTCCTTTTATTATTGCCTGCTGTACTCCAGCACACTCCTCGACCACACTGCCCCCTTTCCTTTTTATCTTGGAATAAGCTTCTGTTTACCCTATTCTGCCTGAGAAATCACTGTGCTTTAGTTTTACCAGCCAATAGCCATTGGCTTAGAAATGATTAGGGTTCGCCCCAAGAGGAAGTCTTTGATCACTGGAGCCAGATCCAGCTGTGAAAGTATGTGTTTTCCTGCTTGGTTCTAACATTTTCTCTTAATTAGGGCAAGAGAGACTGCCTTGGGAAGTTGATTCTTCACCTGCACACATAATATCTGTGCTTACTTTCTGTGTTTCAGTGTTCTCTGAGGAAGCACTTGGGGACTCATTGGTAAGACTTGTTTTGAAGTAATTGCGAGGGAAAAATGAAGCACACCTCAATGAAAACTCATTTTGATTCTATTCCCTACTCTCTCTCTTTTTCTTAAGTCCAGCAGCCCCAAATCTCAGGTTGCAAACAATATTATTCAATAAATTTCACTTTGGAGAATAATCCAATAGAACAGACCAAGGCAGAACAAAAACAGCAAGGTCTTCCTGATCTCACATGAACAGTTCCCCTTCTGACAGCAGAAGGCTGCTCTCAGAAACACCTGTTCTCAAGTCTCGTACCTGGATGAGATTGGACCAGTTCTTGCAAACCTGAGTGAATATGCAGATGAGATTCAAGCAGGTCCACAGAGTTCCAAATAAAATATCCACATGATTAGCACAAGGTAGGGTAAGATTTACATGAAGATAACTGATAAGATTAGTGTTAGGGAGAAGAGAAAATGAAGTAATGAAGTTGTACTTGAAGTTATAATTTAAGTGAAAGAACAGCAAAGATGATGAGATGAGAAACCACATCCCTGAATGCTGGGCTTGAAGTTTGTCACCGAAGTTTGAGAGAATTCAATGAGTAATTGGACTCCAATGGGGGAATTGTGCTGACATTTCAAACATTTATTTCTATTATGTTATTAAGAAAAGATACAGTGCGTGGGGAGAGAGTAGAATTTCTGATACTTGAAATTGATTTCAAAAAAGGCAACAACCCACTTGTTTGGTAAGTAAACGTTTGCAATGCAGGCTTCTTGGATGTGACTCTTCATAAGAGTTCTGGTTTTGAGCCATGCCCACTAGAATAGGGTATCTCTCTTCAATAAGCCTAGGTTCAAAGTCCTAGCAGCTCTCTGACCATCACCTTTATTTCCTGTTCTATTTTTGGTTTGGTCAGGGCCAGGCAATGAGTTACCTAATTTCATGATCAAGTTAAACTAATCTACGATCACATTCCAGTTGGACAGATCTGCAGCAGTGATGTATTTTACCAGGAGATAAAATCCTTATATTTTCTAATGATCTAGTGTCTTGAACAGTGAGAATGTAAGAGGGAGGGTAGGGAGTATTTCAGAATGAGAAGAGCTTTCAACTGTTCATTTTGCCTTATGATTAAATGACAAAGTCTATATGTATACCTAAAAGTAGGCTGAAATAAAAGCTTAGTAAGCAGATTGTACATGTCTATGTTTATGGATGACTACTGAAACAGCATAAGTACAATATTTTGATAGAGTAAGTGAAGTGTTTTTATTTATGGATGTTTTTTTTTTTTTTCAAATGTTCTGGACCAGTTCTTGCAAAGCTGAGTTTTTGAGGGATATATATATATATATATATACTCTGTACTATATTATGGGCCCATTGCAGTTAGATATAGGCAAATTTAGATAAATCCTAAGCAAACTAGTGAAGTTCTCTACAAGTAGGGAGCATAGGTAAAAACTTAGGTGAAAGCTATCTGGACAGACAGATTGCCTAGAACTTCATAAAAATATCTCAGTTTGAGTCATCTCCCCAAAACCAACTCTCTGCCTCCCAGATAGCCAAACACTAGGGTTGTAAAGGCATTAAGTGTCTTAATAGGCTTAGTGTTGGAGAGATTTCCATACTCTCTCAACCACAGATACTCACTGATCCCCTATAAACCCCCCCCCCCAACAGCTCTACATCTCTTCACTTTAAAGAGACTTCATTTTAAACAGGGATTCTTTTTGAATTGATAACTCAAAGGAATGACCCAATCTTGGAATTTTAGGTTGGGTAAAACTTGAAGAATACTTTGGGCTCACTTCCCAGTTCCTAGTTTATATTTGTTATCTTGCCCTCCTCACCTAAATTTTTCTAATGTTTGACACTTGTCTAGAGTAAACAACCTTGTGTTCCAGTTTTTCTGTTTTTACACATCATCTATTTTGTTTTGCCCACAGAGGGACTTAATAGAGATTACTGGATGCTAAACTCAATGGTGTTTGGTTTTCAAAAGATACATTTTTCTTTCAACATTCTTGTCTTCAAAGGCTAATGGGATGTGCTGCTCTGTTGGAAGCTAGAGTTAGGTAGGTGGAGAAATCACAACAATTATTCCTAATTGCTGCTGAATCCTTGCTTTTTTAGCAGAAGCAGGAAACTGGTTTAGTTGACAGAAATGCATATCTGCTAAATAGGAGAAATGCAATTAGTGGTTAGTTGAGAGGTGGGAAAGAGAGATTTTACATTGTAACAACTGAAAAAAGAAAGGACATGGAAATTATTTAAGTTAGGCAAGACTTATGAAACAGCACAGAAACCACACTATTCAAGGTCTGTCATAATCACCAACTGCACTTCTCTTCCAAAACATATTTGGAAAAAAAAGTGAGTTTTGTCCTTATAATCTCATAAATCTCATTAATGAAGAACTATATTCATTAATTTGAAGAAGAAAGGAAGGATCTTTGTAGCTAGATAATTTCAAGTATGAGTTGAGCTCTGCCATTTATAAGGCATATGACTTTTTGCATGTTGTTAAACCTTCATTAGCCTGTTTCCTCTAAAACTGGACAATAATAAAATATCTTTAGACAGTCGTTATGAAGTTTAAATGAGATGATTATTCTTGATATTATATTATTTAATTATTCCATTCATATTTAAATATAGGTTCTTACTAGCTACAGGATATTAAGCAATTTATTTAAAGTCATCATTTGTAAAATGGATCTGTTAATATGTAGCTTTTGGGGACAACATGTACAATTAACCAAGTATATAAATATCTATACCACATATATAATGAAGTATCTAATATGTGCTTGGTTTATACTACTTTCTTAAGAGACAGCTATTCCTCTTTTTCTCTTTCCTTCTTTTCCCCACCCTTCCTTTCTTCCTTTCTTCCTTCCTTCTTTCTTTCATTTTGAGGTGGACAGCTAAAAGGTTGGGAAAGACAATAGCTTGATTGCCTCTACTCAGAATTCCTTTTCTAGCAATTGCCTCCCCTCTCCCCCTGGATGCTCTGTAACTGCAATCACAGAGTCTGACAGAGTTAGGAAAAATAATACACCAGGTTCAAATCTTAAACCTTCAGAGGTGAAAGATGGGTGATTTTACACGTAAGGCCACAGCTCATCTTTGTTTCCAGTCAAAATCTAATAAAACAGTAAATCAGTGGACTTCCCGCATCTCTTCCGCTTTTAACTTTCAATGTAAAGTGTCAGTTTGGCTTATTAAAGACAAAAACAATAGTCAGAAGATGAATATGATCAAATGAAAAGATTGTCTTGCTGATAGCCTCTGAGGAAAAGCAGGTGCCATTAAGCGGTGGATGAATGTGTAGTCAGGAGACTGGCCCTGGGGCTGGGAGAGAGAACTGCTTTTCTTTATGCCTCAGAAGAAATAAAAGTCGGGGACCAAATAATGACTCTTGTGCTTTTCATAGCCAATATTTGTAGGACTAAACTGCTTCAGAATGCAGGTGGCACTGTAGAAATATACCTATCCTTCATGTCTAGCTGAATACCAGCATTGTCTAAGAAACTTTGCCTGCCTACTTCTGTTCCTCCATCTCAAATTTCTCGAGCATGCATGGGACATACTTCATGAAGACTCATAGTATGTTCTTAGTGAGAAATCCTGAGTTTATCAAGTTTCATATTCATCTTGTTTTTCTCCCAAGAGAATCTACCACAATGCTAGTCACGTTACTTTGAACAATCCTAGTTTTATTGATAAATATTAACTATAGCTCAAAGTCCTAGAGAACTATACTTTAGAATTCTTTAAGTCACACAGAAAAAATAAATTTTGGATTCAATTTAAAGTATTGGGAATTGGCATGATTTAAAAGAAAGGGGAGAAGGTCTTCAAACTCCCAGTATCTTAAAACAATAAATGCTTCTTTCCTTACTCAGGTAAGTCTTTGGGTCAGCCATGGCTTCACTGAGCTTGGCTCCTTGTTTCAAACCAGCTTCAGATCTGCTCCATTTGTTTCCTTATTCTCCTTGGACCAGCAACTACCTGGGCCATATTCTTCTCACAACACATTGCAAGACCACAACAAGGGAAGCCAAAACCTGTCTGTATAAAGACTGTCCTTGAGTCTTGTTGGCAACATCTACTTGGCCAAGAAATCACATGGCTAAGAGAAACATCTTAAATTTTGTGGAAGAGAAAGAATAAAGAATTGGAAACAGTCAACTTTCCACAGTAACTAATATTTAAGTTTCTTGCCAGTGCAAATTACAGATTTGAATGATTTACAAATATTCTATTTAATCCTTATATTACTCTTATGATGCTGGACATAGTATCTCCATTTTATAGGTGGGTAGACTGAGGTTCAGATATTTTAAGCTGCATGTTCAAGGCCAAGAAAAAAAGATGCATTGTGGAGTTCAAGGATAGTTTCCAAACTCATATTTCTTTCCATTAAGTCATATTGATGGTGTATAAGGGACATTCAAAAGTAGCAATTAGTTTTATCATGTTATGTGGCATTATTAGTACTGGACACTGTTATTAGTACTTTGTATATATTAATCCTGCCACTAACTCTTTGTGATATATAATATTACCCATTTCATAGATGAGAATCCTGAAACACAGAAGGTTTAAACAACTTCTCTAATATCCAAGCCATCTGTTTCTACTGTTCTGCTAAGCTGCTGTATGATAAGCCATAGTACTTCCAGTGTTATCATCCAATGATGAGGAAAATCAATAAAGCACATGACACACTGTATATTCACACCATAATTACTTTTAACCCTCTTACTCATTTTAGAATTAATACCTAAAATATATTTTGAATCTGTCTCTTTTTCTCCATTTCCACTTCCAACCTGCTAGACTATTCCAGATCATTTCTTGACTGGAATTCTGAGAAGCTTCCTAACTAGTTGCCCTGACTCCCCTCTTATCCCTTTGCAATGCATTTTCCACATATCAGCCTGAGTAATCTTTGCTAAAATGTAAATCTTTTTTTTTTTTTTTTTTTTTTTTTTTTTTTTTTGTCAGAGAGAGGGAGAGCACAAGCAGGGGGAGTGGCAGGCAGAGCAGGCAGAGGGAGGAGCAGACTCCCAGCTGAGCAGGGGGCTGGATGTGGGACTCAGTCCCAGGATCATGACCTGAGCCGAAGGCAGATGCTTAACCAACTGAGCCACTCAGGTGCCCCTAAAATGTAAATCTGCTCATGTCACTTCCCTACTGGAAATACCAATGCTTTCTTTCTGAATTTTAAACAATGTTCAAACTCTTTATTTTAGCCTATAATGCCTCACATGATCTGGTTCCTGCCTGCCACTTTGATTACATCAAGAACAGTGCCTCCTTCACTCCTCAAGTGCCAGTATACAGTTTTCTCCCTCCTTAGACAACAACCCTGGCTGTTTCCTGCCTTAGGATCTTTACCATACTGACTCACTATAGTACTCATATTCTAAACAATAACCAAGTGAATGTAATTCTTAACACTTACACTATTAGATATTTATTTCCTTTGTATATTTGTTTTTTATTCTCTCAAGTACATTGAAGCTTTAAGGGAAGAGGAATCTTACCTGCCTTGATCAGTTCTTCCTTCTTGTTTCTATTTTCTGGAATACCACCCACTCATAGTAGGTACTGAATCAATATCTTTGAGTGTGTTAATGAATCTGTAAATAAATACATAAAATTCACAGATACAACCGTACTATCTCATTTAATATCTATGAAGAAAAAAACCATCATTATGCATATTCAGAGTTTGAGAAATTAGGCAAACGTTGTAGGTAAGCGCAAAAATTTCTAAGTGGTTTAAAATGGCCAACAATAATCCTAACCCTGTTCTCTCTAGGCTTGTGTTAGTTATCTTCAATGCAAAATGGTTAAAAATACCAAGAAACATGTATGAGTGTGTGTGTGTGGTATATATATTAAGACAGGAGGAGAAATTTTTTGTTTAGTGAGATATAATAAAACTACTTTTTCTTTGTACTTTTGGAATAAGTTTTTTAAAAAGATTTAATTTATGTATTTGACAGAGAGAGAGCATAAGCAAAGGGAGCTGCAGAGGGAGAGAGAGAAGCAGGCTCACTGCTGAGTAGGGAATCGAACATGGGACTGGATCCCAGGACTCTGGGATCATGACCTGAGTGGAAGGCAGCCATTTAACCAACTGAGCCACTCAGGTGCCCCAGAACTTTTGGAGTAATTTAAAGACTTATGAGGGAAATATTGGATATATGTGACTTAAAGCTTTAAAACAACCCTGATAACCAAACTCTTAAGTTGTGCCTTTACTTTCAGTATCTGCATAAGTGTATATACTTTTTTAACAAATATCTTTGGTCACTCTAGGGGAAAATGGTTAGCTTATGATGGTAATAGATCAATCAAGGATATAATCATTTACACATTTTCAATGTGCTCAGTATGGACGGATGTTCTTTAACTCACCCAACACCCAGTTATTCTTTTTTTTTTTTTTTTACCCAATTATTCTTAAATGCCTTCTGTATGTCAAACATTGTGGGAAATTCTGAGAAATTAAAAATGTGTTTGGTATCCACAATGAGCTTATAGTGTAAGACAGAAGAGAAGCATAATGTTAATAAGCAAAGTAGCAAATGGTATAAAACTAGATGCAATTAAAATTTTAACAGTGGGTGATGCACAAATTATGAGGAGACAAATATAGTTTTCATGGGAAAAGAAATTATTAAGGCAACAAAAGGAATGGTATGACAGAAAGAAAAAGAAAGGAAATGAATTCAGATCAGCCAGGTAAAATATGCCGGGAATTCCAAACTAGAAAACAGGTATGCGTGTGTGTGTGTGTGTGTGTGTACATGCACACGTGCACACACGTGTACATGTTTGTGTGCATGTGTGTGAATGTACTTTGCCACTATGCATTACAGTAGGAAACAGAAAATCCATATAACTGTTTACCATGTCCCAATTCTCTGTTTAACTTCTTCCCTGTTTTGTTTTATACAAGGTAGACCTCACCTCACAAGTACAAGTTACTTCCCCAAAATAAGGGCATGTAAACTTAATCTTGTGGAGGTAGAGTTTCAAAAATGTGAAAAAAGTAACTTATATGATACCCAATTCCACAGTGGCAGCATCTCATGTCAGTTCTTGGAAGTGCTGCTTTTCATAGGTGAAGGATTATTATTAGTTCATGACCCCAAACCCCCTCCACCCCCCTTCTGTATCGATCACCATCCAATTCACAGAAGGGAAGAAATCATTCCTTATTCAGGAAATGGAAGCTAGTTCATTCATTTCATAAAATGGCCAATTTAAGTTAGAAATCTTATCCACTTCCTACTTTAAAGTTACCTGTTTCACAAGCTCAGCATATCCCAAGATGTTCATTTTACAAAGCCAGCAAGGATATTCAGAGAAATTGTCCATCACATATTTCATATCCTGAGATTGCCAATCTCATCAGAAAGACAATACTGGACTGATTCCAATTATCAGGCAAATGACAGTAGTGTAAAAGATTAGCCTTAAGGATCACTTATCAACATCCAATTCAAAGTACTGAAATACCGATGCAAGGAAAATCAAGATATTTAAAATATGTATACATTGTTAGATGGATAAAAGAAACTAGACAGATTAACAAATAACAATGAGAAAAAAATAGATCTGAATAAGTATTTTTAATATACACTCTATAAATCTATATGCTTGTTATGGTATTGATTCTGTTGCTCAAAAGATTATTGGAACTTCTTTTATAAGACTATATTTGGAGTAGTTTAGAAAAAAAGACAGAAGTCACTCTTTTTTTTAATCAAACCTTACTTTTGACCCTTAATCTTTGTAACAAGATTAGTTCATAAAACTACTGAGTATAGAAATTTTTTTAAAAAAAATTTTACTTATTGATTTGAGAGAGATAACAAGTGAGAGAGAGCACGAGCAGCAGGGAGGGCAGTGGGGGTAAGGGGTAGAGCGAAAGGGAGAAGCCCGCTTCCTGCTGAGCATGGAGCCTGATGCAGGACCTCCCAGGACCCTGGGATTATGACCAGAGCTGAAGGCAGATGCTAAACTGACTGAGCCACCCAGGTGCCCCTAGAAATTTAGAAATTATTTTTGACAATGTGAATCAATTAAATCTTAATCCAAAGGACTCTATTTCCTCTCCTTCCACAAAACAAAACAAAACAAAACAAAAACCCACAAGCAAAAAAGAAAAGAAAAATCAAGAATAAAAAGAGATAACACAGAATCAAGATAATCTCTAAATAGATATCCCAGGAGAGAGAGTTACATAATATCATTATAATGAACGGTAAATTATGTTAGTTTTGATGGAAAAAATCATTTTTTGGATATATAAATTCTGCTCTATCTGTGGAAAATGAAATCTCTCTCTTCCTCTCTATATATGTACTTTTTTTTTTTTTTTTACACTTATTGGGATTCCTTCAATGTAGGCTCTTCTGGGGGAAATCTATCACTTTTCTGTGGTATTGGGCTTTTCCCCTAAATTTTTTGAAAAGCAATTAAGAAAGAACAATCTTTTTTTTTTTTTTTTAAAGAAAGAACAATCATATTGAAAAGATAAAGATAACCATGAGGGAAAAACATATTGTTATATTATTAATCAGGAGCAAATACCTTTCAAAAATCACTTCAAATTACCAAAATTTAAAGACATTGGAATGTAACTATCAACATTCCTTTTAAAGAGCTCTATAAATGAAATGAAATAAGAAAAATCCTAAATAATCACTCTTTTCAGTATGTTCAATCTATTGTCCCTGTTACTGACTTGAAAAGATGAAACTTCATGTGACAGAAATTGTTGACTTTATATCAGGAAGAAATTGCATTTTCTTTCTCTGTAAAAGAAAATTGGTTTTATTCCAGTATCCCTTAGCATTATGCTCAGGTAAGGTGGACTCCACCTAATGATAAATCATAACTAGTCCTGGATAATGAATTATAGGATTCTGCATGTAGCTACTGGACATAGAAAGAAGGTAGGTGGGAGCTTGTAAGCCCAATTTCCTCCATGATCAGTGAGACAGCATGAAGAGACACCCTGCATTTCTTATTACTTTTGGGCATTGTTGTGAGGATGTCAACTTGGAGCTTTGATAGCTATGATACGGCTGTAAGAAAAGAACCAAAATAAAAATAAAAAGAACAGGCAATCCTTATGTACCTTAGCACTTGCTGATCTGTTGAATTGACCAAATCTAAAAACCTGTACTTCCAGAAGTCTTGTTATGCAAGATCATTAACCCGTATTTTTAAATACACTTTTAGACAGTCCTTCTGTTACCTGCAGCAAAGCTTATCTTGTGAACTCCAAATGAAATCATTAGCTTTCATCAAATATCTGGCAGCTTAATTGTCTATTACATACACAGGGAGAAAAAAACAACAGTAGAATGGTCCTAGCCCACAAAAAGTTTCTATTTAAGAACCTTCTATTTAAAAAGCTTATGTCTTATGTACTTGTTAATGCATTCACTGGCATTATCTCTTACTATAACAATAAAGCTTTAATTAAGTAATGACAATGTGTAAACACTTTGCTGGATGCTATGGGAAATATTCTGATGTCATTGAGTCTCATTCCTCTTTTAATTTTCAAAGGGAAGATATTTATTTGCTCTTCAACCATATTCTAAAAATCTATTGCGGTAGAGTATAAAAACAGATTTGATATGATCGTTTAAAATTTGGTAAGGAAACATGACAGGAAGGAGAGTCATATAGAGGAGAGTTCTTTATCACAATGTCTAATTATAAGTCAAGAAAAATTAACATAGGTTAATAACGTGAATAGGAATAGAGAAGCAGATCAAAAGAAAGGTTATGCATACAATAGTAACAAGGAGGATAAATGTGAAGAAGATCTACTGAGAATATAATCCAAAGGAAAGAAGCAGTTGATTTCCAATCTCTTATGAGCTCCTAGTTAGGTGGACCAGACAAGAAATAATGAGTATTGGCAAGAATGCACAGGAAAGGGAACCTTTGTATGTTATTGGCGAGAAAATAAATTGATTCAGTCACTATGAAAAATAGTTTGAAATTTCCTCAAAAAATTAGAAAGAGGACTACTTATACAATCCAGTAATCCCACTCTGTGTATATATCTAAGGGAAATAAAATCACCATCTCAAAGAGATATCTGCACCTTCATGTTCACTGAAGCATTATTTAAAATACCGAAGACACGGAAACAACCTAAGTGCCCATCAGTGGATGAATGGAAAAAGAAAATATGGTTATAAATATATAATGGAATATTATTCTACCAGGAAAAAGGGAGATCATGCTATTTATGACACGTATGGAATGAGGGCATTATGCAAAGTGAAATAAGTCAAACAGTAAAGGACAAATACTATATGAAACCACTTATGTGTGGAATCTCAAAAAAAATCTAACTAATAGAATTGGAGAACAAATTGATGGTTGCCAGAATTTGGGAAGAGGGGAGCTAGGGGAAAATTAGTCAAAGTGAACAAATTTCTAGTTATAAGTAAATCCTGGGGATATAAAGTACAGCATTGTGACTATAGATTACCAATACTGTATTGTATATTTGAAACTTGTTGAGAGAGTATATCATAGAAGTTATTGTCACAAGGAAATATTTGTAACTGTGTTAGGTGATAGATGTTAACTAAACTTATGTTAATAATTTCATAATATATACCTGTAACAAATCATTATGTTGTGTATCTTAAACTAATACAATGTTATATATCAATTTTATGTCTCAATAAAATGGAAAAAACAGGTAAATAACAAGACAAAAAAGATGTAGAGCTGTAAGAATTTTAATATACCACTAAAATGTGCATATTTCTATAACCAATATGAAAAACATTTTGTCAATATTCAGTAAACATGAAAAAAGCCACACTCTATAACTCAACAACTTTTATCCTGGCTTTATAAGTCAGGGAATCTCACACACATTTGCAAAAATAAACACATAAAACAATTTCTAACATTTTTGGGGAAAAAAAAAACAAACCAATGCCACATGTTGTTTGTGGGCTTTATTTACCTATCTACATTTTAAATCAAGGCACACATGATATTTGATAGTGTCAATATAGTCATCCTTCTTTGTTCAAAAATTATAGAGCATTTTCATATTTTCTTTGTTATTTAATAAAGAACACTGAAATGTAAATTAGTTATATTAAGTAAAACCTTGACTCATTGAAATAATGTTAAAATAAATAGCCTACATTTATAGTAGTTATTGGTTGCTACAAAATTCTTGAGACACTGTAAGTACCTCATAGATTACGATATACTAGTGTGTTCAAACAGTAAGGCTGAAAACTAGTTTCTGGATGACTAGTCAACTAGTTAAAATCATCTCAAAAGACTTGGGGGAAAAGAACAAAATGTAACCTGCATTATTAGGTTGTATAGTCCAGAATAAGGGAAGTGAGAGACTACTACTAAATTCAAATCACAGTGTAATTATTTATATTTGTTAATTATATATATTTATATCTAATCAATTATATAATTAATGTTGGATATTACAAGGTAAGTGTACTCAAATATTTGTACAGAATATTGAAATCCTTTAAATGAGGAAAATTAATACAGCTGAGGCCACAGGGGAGATGAGTCTTAGTAAGAGAGCTTATGATTCTATCTTCAATTACAGGAAGCCTGGCAACCCCGTGGAAGAAGACTTTGAAGTTTGCTGTGTAATTCTGGAGGAGAAAACAAAGACTGATTTGGCAAAATTTCAGGGAGCCATTTCAGTGTAGTATAAAGAAGACATTCTAACAAACAAAGCTGCATAGCAATGGAAATGACTATATACCATGAGGTAATGAATACTAATCTCAGGAAGACTCAAAAGTTTATGTGGTAACATTGCTGTACTTACAGAATGTTTGACTATGTCATCCCTCAGGAATCTTCCACCAATGGAATTATATTTTCATACAGCTCTGATTTGATAGTGTTAAATAGTGCTTCATCTGACTCTGGCATGTGATGTCTATGGAAAGAATGACTTAACTCTTGCTTTAGAATGCTCAGTGATAGGAATGGGAAATGTGAATAAACACCCCTGTCTGTCTGTCTGTCTGTTTGTTTGTTTGTTAAGATTTTATGTATTTATTTATTGAAAGACAGAGATCACAAGTAGGCAGGGTCAGGCAGAGAAAGAGGGGGAAGCAGGCTGGATCCCAGGACCCTGAGATCATGACCTGAGCCGAAGGCAGAGGCTTAACCCACTGAGCGACCCTGGTGCCCCTAAACACACCTCTCTTAACTAATTAAGTAACAGGATGTGAAGTTGCCTGTCACAGTTGTTAGCACATAAGTAGTATATTTATACTAATTTCATTCATTGGCTATGTAGTTTAAGTGATTCTGGGTGATCAATGTTTATCAATAATCGCATTAAATATATTTGTTCTGCCCACACCAGTAGATTTGCATTGAAAACTCAAATAGTTTTCTGAAAAACTGAGAAATCAAATCCACCTTCACTTAACCCATATTTTTTGCCATGGTACTTGTCATTGCCATAGTTCCTCAATTCAGTGGAATTTCCTAACGGAACACACTAGTTTTCATCGCTGGTATTGCCAGCAGTTTCTATTATAGGGGGTGGAGGCTATTAATGCAATAGCATATTGTTCAGAAAAATACTGTGGCTACCCATCGGATGAGCTCAAACGTATTTTTTTATGTGAATGTATCAGAATTTGGATAATTGTGGGCCCAAGGAAATAATATTCTACTAGGTTTGCAAATAGGCAAATTGTAGGTTAATCAAGGTAAAGGTTTCATGTAATTTTCAAATACTTATTCCAAGCAAGCCACAATCTAAAGTGCCCTTGCCTTGTTCCAGAAGGTTTTAATTCTTGGATCTATCCTAAAAGGAGTGATTATTAGCAAGTAGGATGATCTCTCCTTCCTCTCCAATTTCCAGCTCCCAGGCTAAGGTGGTAAGTTGTGATTACCTTTAAAAGAAACTCCAAACAACTATCTTCATTGCTTCATGGACTGTGTATTCTCTAACCAGGGGTTATGGTTATGGCTGAGGAAAGCAGGCGAATGTAGACAGAGAGGTAAGATGATTTGCCTATTCATTGCTCCTTCCTCCCAACAGAGTAATTTTCCAAAAATTAAAGTACAAGTGTCTACTGTTCTTCATTATACATGAAAGCATTCACTTAATGGCCTTTTTAATATTTCTCATTAAGATACAAGTTTTTAAAAATATATATTTTGGTTTTTTTTTAATTAAAACTTAATATTTAGAGCAGATTTTTGTCCACAGCAAAATTGAAGGGAAGGTACAGAGGATTTTTATACACTCCTTTCCCCCCTGCATGCTCAGCCTCCCCCACCATCAACGTCTGTCTTCAGAGTGGTTTATTTGTTATAATGGTAAAACAACACTGACCATCATAATCACCCAAACTTTATTGATTACATTAAGGTTTACTCTTAATGTATCTTCTGTGTATTTAGACAAATGTATACTGACATATCTATCATTAGAGTATCATGTAGTGTATTTTCACTGCCCTACAAATCCTCTGTTATTTACCTATTCATCTCTCCCCCATCTCCACCCTTGGAAACCATTGATCTTCTTTCTTTTTTTGTGTGTGTTCCAAAATTCATTGTTTATGCACCACACGCAGTGCTCCATGCAATGCGTGCCCTCCATAATGCCCACCATCAGGCTCACCACCCCCACCCCCGCAGATACTCACTTTGTTTCTCCGAGTCCACAGTCTCATGGTTTGTCTCCCCCTCTGATTTCCCCCAACTCACTTCTCTTTTGTTGTATCCACAGTTTTGCCTTTTCAAGAATGTAATATACTTGGAATCATGCAGTATATAGCCTTTTCAGATTGGCATCACTTACTTAGTAGTATGCCTGTAAGACTTCTCCATGGCTTTTCATGGTTTGATAGCTCATTTCTTTCTAGAACTGAGTAACACTTCATACCCTGGTTAATTTATCTTTTCACCTACTGAAGGACATCTTTGTTGCTTCAAAAATTTAGCAACCATAAATAAAGCTGTTACAAACATCTGTTTGAAGGATGTTGTGTGGACATAAGTTTTCAACTCCTTTGGATAAATGCCAAGGGCTGTGATTGCTGAATGATATGTTAGGAAAGGAAATTTAGTTTTGTAAGAAATTGACAAACTGTTTTCCAAAGTGACAGTACCATTTTGCATTCCCACCAGCAGTGAATGAGAGTTCCTGTTGCTCCACATACTTGCCAGTATTCAGTGTTGTCAGTGTTCTGGATTTTGGCCATTCTAGTAGGTATGTAGTGGTTTCTTGTTTTAATTTGCATTTTCCTGATGACATGTGTTTTCAGCATCTTTTCACATGACTACTTACCATCTGTTTATCTTCTTTGGTGAGGAATCTCTTAAAGTCTTTGGGCCCATTTTTTAATTAGTTTATTTACTTGTTGTGGAATTTTAAGAGTTTGTATATTTTGAACAACAATCTTTTACCAGTTATGTCTTTTGCATGCAAACATTTTCTCCCAGTCTGTGGCTTGTCTTATCATTCTCTTACACTGTCTTTCACATTTATGAGTTTAAGTCTAGCTTATCAATTATTTCTTTCATAGATTGTTCCTTTGCTGTTATGTCTGAGAAGTCATTACCATACCCAACTTTATCTAGGATTTTCTTTTATCTGCAACTTCTAGGAATGTTATAGTTATATATTTTACTTTTAGGTCTGTGATCTGTTTTGAATTAATGTCTGTGGAGGCTGTAAGGTTTGTGTCTAGATTCATTGGTTTTGTATCTAGATACCCAGCTGTTCCAGTATCATCATTTGTTGGAATGACTGTGTTTGCACTATTGCATTACCTTTGTTCCCTTGTCAAAGATAAGTTGAATATGTTTACATGGATCCAATTCTGGGCTTTCTGTTCTGCTCCATTGTCCATTGTATATAATTTCATCAGTATCACACTATCTTGATTTCAGTAGCACGAAGCCCATTTTCTCATGGGGTTATTTGGTTGTTTTGTTTTTGTTTTTGTTTTTGTTTTTTTTGCTGCTGTGACTTTATTTTATGTTTGGATGTTAATTTTTAATCAGATACATGATTTGGAAATATATTCTCCTATTTGTAGATTGACTTTTCATTTTGTTGATTTTTTTTTCCTTTGTTGTGCAGAAACTTAATTGATGCAAGTTCCACTTGTTTATTTCTGCTTTTGCTTCCTTGCTTTTGGGGTCATATAAAAAAGATTTCTAAGTCCCATGTCAAGGAGATTTTTCTCCTATGTTTTGAGTTGATTTTTGTGTATGGGTAAGATAGGATCAGTTTCAAATTGGCACATAGGAAAAAAAAAGTTCCCCAGTAAGACTAAGCTGTTATATTTAACCTAATAAAGTACTCTTCCTAACCACTTTTCCACGATAAATAAAGAGCAAGACAAGGATGATTATTTTGTTTCCACTCCCTTCTTCTTCCCTCACTGGTATAAAACCAAATTCTCTAAGTTATTTATTCAATTTTGATACCATTGTGATTTTTATGGGCTTCAAAAAACTCTCATTTCTGTGCTTTTGAAATCTTAATTTCTGGCAATTGAAGACTTGCCATTCTAGATTCCATGTTTGGCCATATATGTAAAAATGATCAAGTTTTGTTCAGAATAGTTAGAGAAAAGGGTCTCAATGGTTTCTGTCCACCTTTGAAAGGGAGACTTAAACGCCGCTTTATTATTTTTTTTTTAAAGATTATATTTACTTGAGAGAGAGCCAGAGAGAGAGAGAGAAAGAGAGAGAGAGAGACCATGAGTGGGTGAGAGGCAGAGGAAGAGTCGGCCTCCAAGCTTGATCCCGGGACTCCTGGATCTCGACCTGAGCCAAAGGCAGAGCCTTTTACCAACCCAGCCACCCAAGCATCCCCTAAATGCCATTTTAAATCAGAAGTTAAGGTAGGTGTTTTATTACACTTACTTCACAGATGATGAAACTAAGGCTCTGAGAGAATTACTGATATTTCCAGAATTATGTGAATGAGATTTGAATTTATTCTTCAGAGCTAATGTAATGTATAATCTGCAGGGAACTTTTATATACAAATGTGTTTACATTTCAAAAGGGTACATAAACTGTTAAAAATAAAATCAAGGGAAAATATAACCAAGGACTATAAAATAAAAACAATAACAGCATTAATGGTAATTCCCCAAATTGAGTTGAGGTAGGAAAATTGCTAAGTTAAACATAAATACTTCTTTTTCTTAATTTTAGCACAAAAAAAAATCAAGGAAAAGATAGTTTTTCATCTTGGAACCAGTGGTATAGCAGTGATTATTTTCTTATTTTATTAATATCTGAGCTTTTTCCAAGGAGATACTGAAACTGCTAAATGATGATTTAGATAGAAAATCAGAAAATTACTCAGTATTTGGCTTTTGTCTTCTCTGTCAAGTAAAATGACCACTGGACTAAAATAGGAGCACAAACACAAATACTGGAGGTAGTTTCCTAAGATGATGTTCATGATGGCTCATGATATTTTATGTGCGCAACTAACTTTTTGAATCATTTCAAGTTCCCTAGCAGACAAATCTGACCCTGGAATGAGGAGCTAGTAAACAAGATCTCTGAATGGCCATTGGTGATCATTGAGCTATTATTGTAAGTAGGATAATATCTGTAAATTGGGAAATTTCATCTTGACTTTTACAATGGAGACTCAAAATGGAATTAACAAACTGTGAACTGGCTCACTTAATATTGAACCTGGGCAAGATTCTATAATCAAGGAGCACTAACATATGCTTCATTTCACTTGAGATTACATTAATCCCATTCATTTCCTTGGGAAACATAATAGGTGAGTATAAAATTTTAAAAATCAGGTAGACATAGGGATCAATAAGGCATTTGATAGTCTTTCTTATAAGATAACTTGAAGCTGCAAAAGAAAGCAAAGATGATAAGCAAAAGCATTTTATTGAATAAAAAAATCAATTAAACAGTATTGCCAATGTAAGTTGGATTTTGGTTAACTCCTTGAGTGATTTCTTGTGACTACCTTAGATCTTACATACAGATTATTTTTTTTATTATTTTTTATTTTTTTTAAAGATTTTATTTATTTATTTGACAGGCAGAGATTACAAGTAGGCAGAGAGGCAGGTAGAGAGAGAGAGGAGGAAGCAGGCTCCCCACTGAGCAGAGAGCCTGACGTGGGGCTCGATCCCAGGACCCTGGGATCATGACCTGAGCCGAAGGCAGAGGCTTTAACACACTGAGCCACCCAGGTGCCCCTTACATACAGATTATTATACCTAAACTACTTTTAAAACATGTTAACAATACAGTTGTTGTATTTTCAAAATTACAGATTAACATACAGCAAATTTAATATTTACATTAGTAAACAGTTTGAGTTGTGTCTTTGGAATGGTGATAGACTTCAAAATCGTAAAAAGACCATACCACTCTGAAAAATGATATTCCATAATGCACATGCTAAAAATAGAGGGCAGGATACAAAGTAGTAGTTCTTTTTTCTAACAAAAATTCACAGATGGATGGAAAATATCCCCCTGGTCAAAGAATAAAGGAATAAGATGATTGAGTAAAAATCTAAGACATTCATAAGGTAGAAGTCCTTTATGAAAGATGTAAGTGTTTTGCTTTCTAGCTATATATTTCAAGTTAGTCAAGTGGGACAACACACAGCTGAGCACCTGCAAGTTTCAGAAAGGGTCAAAGTGGAACAAAAAATTTCAAGGAGAGAGGATAAATAAGTGTCCAAGTATGAGCAATGCATTATCAATGTGTTTGGGAACCAAATACATTCCTCTTATATTTAGTCATCATAATGAAATTAAGGACAGTTAAATGTTTACAAAATATGAATTTGGTGAAAATCATCATATAAATTGCATAAATACTTTGTGTTAATCAAAAGCATACTTGTTGAGGCAAATATCTGGAAATAATTCAAGATATTTTTAGAATATATTAAGGAATATTACTAGAAGTATTAGGAGAAGCAATTGATTTCTTCTATTGATAAATAATAAAGAATAGAGAGACATCTAATAGTTGGTGAATAGCTATTATATTGCAGGTACTTTGTTTTATATGTTTTTTTTTTTTTGTTATTTCTTCCTCAAAACTACTCTATTTTTCTGATTAGGAAACTGAAAGAAAATTTCCAACATTATGTTACTTTCTCAAGGGCATAGGACTTGTAAATAGTAGAAGTAGTAGCCTTTGAATTCACGTTTACACTAGGTCTTTCCGTGGACTGGTATGAGCTAGAAACCGATCCAGATTACTCTTCAGTGAGCAAAAGATCCAAACTTCCACCCCTTTGTCCCTTGCTGACATATACATGGAATCAAAAACATAGGATTGATCAAAAAGTTTGGTAAGCTTTGTCTTCCCCCCCACTTAGCTTGGCATCTAAACCCTTAGAGGGATTCGGCCCAGCCAGATATCTGAAATTGAATTTAGCAGTGAAGAGGCTCATACTGTTTCTCTAAAAGAGAGGGTTAAGTTCTGTAATTTATGCAATATTTCCATTTTTATTATTTGATATCCCTGCATATCTGTGAGAGAGGTTGTAGTCTTCTATAGAAACGAATCATTAACTATAATTTTTCCCAAGGATTCAACTAATTAGATATAGAAGTTGAACTAGAACTTAATTTTAAATAACAATCAATTGCCTTTCTATTTATATAAATGACAATTACATAAATTCATTTATAATCCATTTTTATAATGTGTTTATGGATTAAATTTTACTATATATGGAAGAAATAGAAAAACAGAAATGAAGCAGTTTTTGACACAATAAGTCTTATGGTTGCTCTCCACATAATTGCCACCTGATATATTTCAGACTGGTTTTCTAGCTTATGTGAAATTTGATGTTGTTCTGAGTGGTCTCCTAAATTATTTTTGTGATCTTGATACCCCTGTTTCCTCTGAATACTACATTTTTACGAGCATGCAATGGATTCCAAATATTTACTTCTTTCAGGTACACAGCATGTTATTGAAGCCAAAGTTTACTGGATTACTGGGTTCAATACAGGGCAATTTCTTGAATGTTATGATTTTGCCACCAAAAATAAGGAGCAAAGAAGAGATACTGCAAAGATCTCAGTGATGGATGAAGTGAAAGATTGCTTTGGAATCATTAGGATAACTTCCTTAAGATTGCAACACTAACTGTTGCATGAATATCATGTTAGGTGGACAAATCTGACAAAATAAATTATATTAGATGTCAATGCAGTGTTAGTATCAGTTTAACATAATGAATAGTTAATTTAGCTTACTCTAAAAAATCAAAGGTAGTTATATAAGACATTAAAAGGTTGTTATTAATAAAAATAAAACACATTTCTAGTTGACCCAGAAGTTAATATATAGAAATGTTTCTTTTGAAAGGATTTATAAATAATTTATGGAAACATATAGAAAGGGATGTGATATTGAAATAAAAAAGTTACCCAGTATGGTAGTTTAATGATTTATTCTGGAAAGTAGAAATATAGCTCTCTCTTGGAATGAATATTCTTTCACGTACTACTTCCCCTCCCTTATCTCTCCCTCCTCATACTCCTCTCATGACTCTAAAAAGGAAAAATGATCACATTATCCACACAGAAAAATACATATTAAGTAGATAATATTACTCCTGTTTTTCAGGTAAAGAAAGTAGATTACAGAAGAATTAGGTAATTGACCTATTGTCATATTTTGAGTAAATATTGAAATTTGGCAGGGTCCATGTAAATGTCCTCCTCTTGGTTTGTAAAGAAAAAAAAATTACAGACGTATCACAAATTTCAGGATCGTGACAGAAATAAGCTTCCTGTGTCTTGAATGCTCTAACACTGAAAGTTAGAAGATTCAGAGAAAGAGCAAGGTGGCCTTCAGAATTTTGTATGTGATGAATAACAAGTTGTGCATGCATTAGAAAGGGAAGAGAAGTTGCTTAAAGTGGAATGAGATCTGCTTTTAATATAGGATATGCTCTCAAACAGATACCAGCTTTAGACTTTTAAAATAAGATAGAAAGCATAGGAAAAGTAAAAAAGAAAAGGTTAGGGTGGGAGATGAGGGCACCCATCTAGCTATAACAAGGAAAGAAAAGAAGCAAAATTGAGTTAAGAAGTAGGTTAGAGTTTAAAAACACCTAGCTAAATCTGCATGAAAGTGTAGAATAGTCACATAGAGAAATGAAAGTAGGTCATTAGATAAAATATTGCCAGGCTTTCTGCTGCAGGACAAGAAATCACATAATGGAACATTTGAAATGTCACTGAAGTCATGACTTTTTCTAGTCAATATTGTCGGTTCATACTCATTGCTTATTTTTGGTGAGTGTGTGAATTTGAAGATAATTTGAGATCATGAATAGAATAATACACTCTTTCATGTGTATAATGTAAACACAATATCAAGTTAATGTAAGTTTAGCCTCTGTGGATCCATACTGAAATTTTCGGGGAACAAGTCAAGGAAACATCTATAACTGTGCTGTGGAATTGAACTTAATCATCGCTTGGGTTCTTGTGACTATAACAGTAGTTAATTGAATTGGCAAAAGTAGACTTCCAAAGATATAGACAGGACTTTTAAAACCGGTTACTTCTGTTCCCTGAGGGAGAGAAGGGCCCTTGATTAATAAAACACCTGACAGTTTATCGCATTATGTTTAGAGAAATACCAAAAGTGAATGATAAATGCCAAATTTCAATTATATACACACTTGAATTTTGTTTGGCATTACTGGTAGTGAAGGATACAGGAAGACCAGTTAGAAGGCAGCTCCACTCTATGTGGTAAGATGTAAGATCTATCCCTGAACATAACTGAAGAGATAAAAGGAGAACTTTAACAAATATAATTAAAAAATAAAAACAGAGCTTAGTGATTGATTGGATATGAAAGAAGTTAAATAGAGGCAATAGGTTAGGGGTGATGTCAGTCTCGGATAGAAAACACATGAGTAGGCCTTAGGTAGGGTGGAAAAATTATGAAGTTCAATTTGAAGATACTGAATCTGATAGTCCTGTGGAACGTGCAAGTAGAAATACTCATTTTTAAGGGCTGGATATTGAGATTTGACTATTGGTCATTTAAGTCTTTAGAACCTTTTAATGACTTGGCATTAATTATTTTACAAAGTTAATTTACTTTCCATGAATCATGCTTTATAGAATTTTGAATTTTATAAATTAGGATAAACATGGAGAACTTGAGTAACTGATCTGGATAATTAAAAGTAATAAAACTTGATTACTCAATTATTATAACATAGTTTATTTGTAAATCCAGGAATGTCAAGAAGTTATTGAGCACTAGATTTTTAGAAAGTACATAGAAGAAGGTCTGTGTTTCTAAAGAATCTTTTTTTCCAAAAAGATAAAACACATCCTTATGCAAAGTAGAAATCACACACCAGCAATAGAATAAGTTTAGTTTGCAACTGTAAGCAAAAAAACCAGAAATATCTAAGTTTTGTCTAAGCAGAAAGAGATTGATCAGAGATAACCCCTGTCTTAAAACAGAGAGCCTTATGGAGCACCTGAGTGGTTCAGTCATTTAAGCATCTGACTCCTGGTTTCAGCGCAGGTCATGATCTCATGTGTCCTGAGATCCAGCTCTTGTCAGGCTCTGCATTCCGCAGGAAGTCTGCTTGAAGATTCTCTCCCTGTGCCCCTCCCCTGACTCCTTAGCTTGCAGGCTCCAGAGCTCTCTCTCAAATAAATAAATAAATCATTAAAAAAACAATCAGAGAAGGTTGTATTATCTCTGGCATTATCATAGTGCGGGGAAAATTTAATAAACTAGGTTCAGTAAATGAAAAAATCTGAGGCAATAATTTAAGAAAATATAAGCTGTGGGATTTACAGTAGAACTCAAAGATATACCAGGTATTAGATTTCTAACCACACCCCTTTTCCATTAAGTTAATTTGCCTTTTGATGAGAATGTTGCTCAGAGGTGACTATAAATGATCTTTGAAATATTTCTTCTCCAATGGGCGATTTACATTTTAAGGAATGTTCTAATTTTAGAGACCTTCTTTCCAGGTGTATCTCAGTTCTGTGAGAGGCCACACAGAATGAAGTAAAGTGTCAACCTATTGAATTTAGTCAGATCAGGGTTAAAATTGTTCAACATTTTACGAGGCATTTGATTAAGAGCAAATGTTATAGCATCTTTGAGATGGGGAGTGTGATTTGTAAAATGACAACAATAATACATATTTTCCAAGTTTGTGGTAAAAATAAAAATGACAGAATAATATACATAGCCAAACAAGGTAGTCCTCAAATACTAGCTGTGGATCTTATTTATTTATTTATTTACTTACTTATTTATGTATTTATTTACAGGGGTTAACGGTTGTAACTGTAGAAGGAAAAAGATTAATTTCAAAACTCGGTAAGTGCATTTTCCTCCTCTCAGTTCAAGCAGAGCACTTCTGCTTTCACTTTTCCTCAGGGAAGAGTGTGACAGTCATGCATATCTTAGAAGGATTCATTTTCAGTGTCTTTATGCCCTTTGTCAGGGGACATAGGCAGTATGCACTTGACTCTAAACATTAATGCTTTGCTTTGAAGTGAAATTTAATTTTAACTGCTTTATGTTTTTAGATTAGAATTGACCAGATTACACTGGATTGGGACACCAAGAGACTCAGGCTAATGGAGAAGCCATTACTCAGATTTGAAAAGGAATTCAGGTGACTCTTACATAAGGAACTAAGTGTTATGTCTCAGACGGGACCCATGTTACTTCCAAGTATGACTTTTAGTTCTACTCAGGCACTAAATGACCAGGAAGTACAATCTTGTCATGTTTCCAGAAGACAGAGTCACAAATATTTAGCAAATATAGTAAGTAACTACCAGAGTTAGGAGTTAATACACACACATTATATGTGTTGAGAACATGTTGCAAAAATTCTGGGTATGGAAAACATAACTTCCTTTTTCTGTTACTGAAATACATTATCTGTCTCAAGTTCTCATTTTGCCTGCTGGCAAAAAAATAAATAAATAAATAAATAACCTATTAATTGTAAGAAAATTCAGTCACTTCCAGCATTTCTTAGTCATCCTTAGTCATTAGAGGCTTAAACTGAGCCAAATTAGCATTTTTACCATCTGCAGAGAAAGATAATCAGGGATATGTGGAGTGAGATCATGGAAGCACATATAGCTTGGCATTTACCGATTGATACCTAAGGTCTGGTTGTTTATTCATCATCTACAAGGTGGTTCTCATAAGATGTACCATGAGATGGTATAGTAGCAAGAAACCAGGCTTTCTCTCTTATACTAAAATCAATGGGAGAAAATAAGACAGAATTAGATGTGGCCCCCAAAGTAGAAGTTATTAGAAGAAACAAGACAGCAATATATAAAAGGCTAACACAGCATTCATAATAAGTACCAAGTACCAAAAGAATGACTATCAAGATAGAATGCTGGAAAATTTGCTGAGCAAGGAAAGTTTGTAAGCAAGTGCTCTAAGTTAGAGAGATTTCAGTAGAGAAAAGAAAAACCCAAATCTTAGTCTACTCACAACCAATTAAAAAAGTCATAACAGTAGGTCCATTTGTATTAGATCTAAACTTTAATAAAAGCTAAAATTTATTAAGTGTTTACTAAGGTTAGTTTCATATGCACTTAATGTGCACTGTTGTCTTTAATTCTGATAATTATTTTATGAGGTCAGAATAAAATTTATGTTAAAGATGTGTGATATTTAAAGTAGCTTAGTAACTGAGCGGGTGAATTGTCAAAGAAAGGACTCATGTTTAGATGTTTCTTACTCCAACTGCATGCTCCTAGCCACCACACTTATTTTTATTTGCTACTTCTACTTATTTGGTATCATTTTGCAAATACAGCACATTTACATATATTCAAATTTCATCACTTCATTTTCAGTGAATTTTTAAGGGGCAGATTTATAAGACTCTTGTGACCTAAGTTTGTGTTCTGACTTCATCTTATAATAGCTATTTTAACATGAACAAATCGTTAATTTTTTTGTGTGTCTCTTTTTCCTTATCTATATAATAGAGATAAAACAGAGATTAAATAATGGCCTTGCCAATCTTACAATGTTATTTTGGCTACCAGACTAGCTACTATGTAGAGGACACTTAATAAATTTTAAAATTATTACCAGAAGGGGTTTAACATTCCACATAAAAAGAGTGAAATATTAAAAAGATAAAGATTAGCTTATAAAAACAATGTTCATAAGGTAATTCAGAAGCTACTAGGCACATATGCAGTATCCAAAAGCGAAGTATTTAGAAACTTATCTCATAATGTTGGACAATAATAATATAATAAGCAAAACATTAGTGCCAAAGAGCATTTCAAAGATAAATTCACCTTCTAATGGCCAGAGAGAAAAAAAAAATCTTAACCATCCCCAAGTCCCATAACCTCATGTTAGGTGCCCATTTAATAACTTGAAGAAAATGGCTAAGTAGTCTATTTTCATTATTACAGTGAGTACTCCACTAACTCTGCCTCAGTTTCCTGGATTGAAACAATCATGACAACTTTCCAACTGATATATGAGTAAAAATTTGGGTAGCCTAAGGCAATGATGAATAGGAACCTTGAATTTTAAAGCAGTGTCTAGAAGATATCCACTATAGAGGACAGAGACAAACAGAACAAAACTGTAAACCACAGTCAATGTGAGAATTATATTAGGAAATGTTTAAGGCTATAGATTGAGAATAACAGACCCATCCTCCTAATTGAAGACACATTTCCTCTTAAATTAACAGATCTGTAAGTAAATGCACTAAACCACAACTGCAATACTGGATAACTGCAGATATATCAGTTTAGGTGATCTATAACATACAGGAATGGGAAACAACAAAGTACAAGGTTTTTGTCATGCTAATTAGCATAACTCCCCATTTCACACAGTCAATAAAAATTCAAGCTGATTTCCCATATCTGTGCAGGATATGAGAGTAATCAATATTCACAGTCCAGTTGTGAGTTAGGAGATTCCAACATTAAGGTTTTAGAGAAGAAGATGAGAGTCTGACTAAATCTATATGTCTTTCATCATAAATAAGTGCTATCAGACCTAATAATAACAGGTCAGTGAATCAGCTAGGTTTAAAATGTCTATTGTCAATAGAAGTTGCAAGTACTCAAATAAAAGTCCAGATAGCTTTCTAAATCATTTTATTGATGCACGAGTAACTAGGTTTTGAATATCTACCATCTGTCCAAAATTGTGCTGCTGTTAGCTCCTGCACTGTTTTCCTCTTCACTAATTGCTCAGATCTATACATTCACCCTAATCCCCAAGTACATGTATATTCCAAATTTATTCTAGTTTGAATGTCAAAGCCAGAGCAGTATGGTTGACAATAGCCTCAGGTGTGCTCATCATTAGAATTAGCCCACTGATTGTAAACCTGTTTAGTGACAGTGAGTGATCCCAAGGTGCCTCTAGTATCCTAGCTAAAACTTTCCCATTTAATCTGCTCTTACCTACTCCATTATATAAACACTCTAGACTAACTGTGTTTAGATCTGGATCTCACTCTTTTTAACTCATATTTCTCAATCAGCCTAAGCGCCTTAGCCTGTGGGAGTTCCCCTGAAGTTTTGTTAAGCTTCTGTTAATACAGTGAGCTGAAGCCTATTTCCCATAAGCCACACATTCCTCTCTCAGTCATTGCTCAAGATCATACCTAGATTATATCAGTTGTCTCAACTCAGGAAGAGAAGATCCCATCTTTGTACTCCTCTGACCTGGTAGAAGAAAGATATCTTAAATTACATGCAGATGGGAACCCGGAAAGTTATCTATCATTGTCCTTCCATGGAAGATGATAACCTGATACTGACAGTCATTGAGATGTTGACTGAAGTGAAAACCTCCATGATTCATTACTAGGAAATTCACGCTGTAGATCTCATGTTAATTCTTCTCCAGTAGAGCCTGATATCAGTGGAGAATAGGTGATATGGAGCCACACTATGTGGAGAGCTCTGAGTATGAGAAAGAATTTGCAATTTATCTGAATAGGAGTAGTTGTTTCCTGAATAGGAGAGATCCACGTCAAAGTAGAGTTTTAGTATGGTAACCATACACTGATTCACTCAGAAAAGATCTAGTTTTTACTTCTGTCTGGTGTAATGTTTAATTGTGCTGTTTTTTCCCTCAAGATTTTATTTATTTGAGAGAGGGGGAGAGACAGAGAGAGAAAGAGAGAGAGAGCACAATGAGGGAGAGGGGCAGAAGGAGGAGAGAGAGAATCTCAAGTAGATTCTGTGTTGAGTGCAGAGTCCAAGGCAGGACCAATCCCACAACCCTGAGGTTATGACCTGAGCTGCAACCAAGAGTCAGATAGCCACCCAGGGGCCTAACTAGTGCTACCTTTCATTCTCAAGAGATTCCCGGTTTGGACAAAAAATTATTGTCCCCTGTATTCTTATGAAGATGAAGAACTGAGGTAGTTTAGATTAATGGGCAAAGTGTTCATTGTCTATAATGCCCTTGAAACATACTTTGGCCAACAAGGTAATGTTTGCTCAATATCCTTTACCTAGCATCCCCCGGTCAAGCAAACATACTCTTGGTTCACATGCCTCCTCATTTATCCCACCTCTGTTAGGAGAGCTCTTATTGTGTGTGGATGAAAATAGAATGATTTCACATTTCAGATTTGCCTAGAGGTTAATATTCTTTAATTGCTTACAATATTACTCAAAATAGCATTTGTTTTCCCCATAATAATTTTTACCATTTTATTATTGAAACTTGATATTTAATTATGCTGCACTTACTTTGTTTTCCAGATGCCTTTTGCTTTCCTATTTTAATTATAGTATGAAAGGGGGGGAAGAAGATAGGTTTGTACCTATCTCCCCCCAAAATTTCAGATATAATTAACCATTAAATCTTTAACGGTTACTAGGAAATGTGGTGTGTGTGTACTGTTATCCAACCCTCACATTAAAATTTAGATTTAGGGAGGCGCCTGGGTGGCTCAGTGGGTTAAGCCCCTGCCTTCGGCTCAGGTCATGATCTCAGGGTCCTGGGATCGAGTCCCGCGTCGGGCTCTCTGCTCAGCGGGGAGCCTGCTTCCCTCTCTCTCTCTCTCTGCCTGCCTCTCTGCCTACTTGTGATCTCTCTCTGTCAAATGAATAAATAAAAATTAAAAAAAAATTAGATTTAAGTTCCAATAATTCAGAAATCTCTGTATCAGCTCTAAAAACTGTGAAAGGTGCAGTGTAGATCTGTTCTAGATATAAAGATAAAGGGACTACACTCTCCCATACTATGAAACAGTATTCCCCCATGAAAGATTACAATACCTCCTAAAATAAGTGGGATAAAAAAGTTCATGGAGATAATGCAAAGAGTCTGAATCTTATATTTGGCTGCTCTACCTTAATAGCATCTAAACCCATCAGAGAAGTATAGGCTTATTCTTGAAGCAGTGGCCAGTAGCAGTGGGCTTATTTATAGGCTATCCCTGGCACAAAGGTGGTTTAAGTACAAAAACAGATACTTAAAGTTTGCCTTGAGTAAGGGGCCTCACCTAACAGAGAAAAACACGGTGCAAAGAAATACCTTTTTGAGATGGCCTATACTTCTGACTCTATAATTGTGTGTCCAGGATTATCATTCTAATAGCAATCATTTACACTTCAAGAAAATCAAAATAAATTAACCTGACCACATATATGTACAAAAGCAGTCCTTATTAAGCATACTTTTTTTAAGGGAGAGTGCATCAGAAAAAAAAAAATGACATAAAAATATCAGTAAGAAAGATAAGACATCAATTCAAAATGCTAAGAAAAAGCATAGTTTTAAAATTATTTACTACACAAAGAAAATAATATACTTAGGAGTTGTAATTCCACATAATTCAAATAGATTTATAAGGCAAAAGTTATTTTTAAAATAAGATAAATGACTAAAAAATAAAACAAAATATATGAAGCAATGAAACCCAAGGCATTGGACATCAAACAGTAGAAAACTATGATCCCTAAGAGATAAGGAAAATGAATTTAACCCTACACTGATTGTAGTATATTGTCTAAAGAAAATTTCCAAGAGAAGTTCAAGATGAGAAACATATGCAGAATCCATAGTCTCCCCAAGTTGAGGAAATAGAGATTGGAGTCTAGAGAAGCCAAGGAGGCTAGAGTATACAGGGAAGAGCAGAAAAAAGAGAGCTGCATGAAGAGGGAATCCCAGTATCTATGTAGCTCTTACAGTTTCCTGAACATACAGAGTACAGTGACAACTTTTAATGTTCTTTTCTATTGATTCTACCACTATTACTACTTATAGGTTAGTTTCAATTTATTTATTTATTTATTTTCTTAGTATCATGAGTTGTCTTTTCCTGATTCTTTGAATTTCTGGCAATTTCTGATTTTATGTTAGACATGACTCTTATGTTGTTGGATGCTGGATATTTTGTGTTCCTGTAAATTTTACTGAACTTTCTTTTTTGATACAGTATGTCATGTAGAAACCATTTGATCCTTTTAGGACTTGCTTTTAGGTTTGCTAGAAGGGATCAGAACTACATTAATCTAAGTTTATTTTATTTTTTTTCCTGCTCGTGAGGTAAAAATTTATATTCAACATGATGCTTATGGTTTGAGTCTGGGTGGTGATTATAGCTTCTATTCTTGGCATTGTCTAATTTCTGGGTATTGTTCCTGCTAATCCTTTTGGTTGGTTCTTTCCTCTGCCCTTGGGTATTTCATCACATGCAGATAGTGATCATTACTTAATTGAATTATCTTTAAGATCATCATATTGGATTTAAAAACCCAAGACCCATATATGTGGCCAGAAAAGAGGCTTTTGAGTACAAAAAACATAAATAAAGGTAATTAGAAAAAGATATAATGTTAACACCGATCAAAGAAAGCCAGAGTAGCAATATTAATATCAGATTAAAGAGATTTCAGAACAAAGTTTCTAACCAGGAATAAAGGGAGTCATTTCATAATGGTAATATGGTGAATTCATAAAGATAATATACTATTCCTATATATGCACCTAATAGGGGAACTTTAAAGTATCTGAAGCAAAACTGATAGAACTGCAAGGAGAGATCTTATTGTAGACCAATCTTCAAATATAGTTGGAGATTTCAGTACTTCTATCTCATAATGGATAGTACAAGTAGAAAGAGAAAAATATAAGCTATAGCAGACTTGAACAACACTATCAACCAATTTTGCCTAGGCCATATTTATACAGTGGTCCAAACAAGAACAGCAGCAGAATATACATCTTTTCCAAGTACATATGGAACATTTAGATAGACCTTATTCTGTATTGTAAATGTTTTTGATAAATAAATTTAAAAGGATTTAAGCCACACACATTATGTTCTTTTATCACAATTGAATTAAAATAGAAATCAATAACAAAAAATAATTTGAAGATCCTCAAATACTTGGAAACTAAATAACACATTTCTAATGAATGAGTCCAAAGTGAAACAAAAAATGAGATCTAAAAAGTATTTGAAGCTAGGTGAAAATGAAAGTATAACATATTAAAATTTGCAGGATGCAGCTAGAGTAGTACTTAGGAATTTATAGAACAAAACTCTGTATTAGAAAGGAAGGCAGTCTCAATCAAAAACCAGTGTTTAATGTTCAGATTTTTAGATGGACTGGTTTCTCTCTTCCCTGAATCTTATGGACAGGAAAGGGCTCTAGGATGGGGACCTGCTGACAAAAACAAACAAACAAACAAACAAACAAAAACATGGTTTGGATTAGCATATACTTGCTATAGTCTCTCCCTCCAGCTCGTTATGGAACAAGTGGGAGGAAAACCACCAACTCCTGGATTCTCCCTACTTCTTTCCTGCTTTGTTAAAGATTAGTTGACCATACAGTTGAGGGTGTATTTCTGGGCTCCCTATTCCATTCCGTTGATCTATGTGTCTGTTTTTGTGTCTGTGCCATACTGTCTTGATTATTACAGTTTTGTAATAGGGCTTGAAGCCTGGACTTGTGATGCCACCAACTTTGGCTTTCTTTTTCAACATTCCTCTGGCTATTCGGGGTCTTGTCTGGTTTCATATAAATTTTAGGATTGTTTGTTCCATTTCTTTGAAAAACATGGATGGTATTTTGTTAGGGATTGCATTAAACATGTAGATTGCTTTAGGTAGCAGAGACATTTTCACAATACTTGTTCTTCCAACCCATGAGCATGGGACACTTTTCCATTTCTTTGTGTCTTCCTCAATTTCTTTCATGAGTACTTTATAGTGTTCTGAGTACAGATTCTTTGCCTCTTTGCTTAGGTTTATTCCTAGGTATCTTATGGTTTTGGGTGCAACTGTAAATGGGACTGACTCCTTAATTTTTCTTTCTTCTGTCTTGTTGTATAGAAATGCAGCTGAATTCTGTGCATTGATTTTATATCCTGACACTTTACTGAATTCCTGTACAATTTCTAGCAGATTTGGAGTGGAGTCTTGTGGGTTTTCCACATAAAGTATCATATCATCTGCAAAGAATGAGAATTTGACTTCTTCTTTGCTGATTTGGATGCCTTTAATTTCTTTTTGTTGTCTGATTGCTGAGGCTAGGACTTCTAGTACTATGTTGAATAGCAGTGGTGATAGTGGACATCTCTGCTGTGTTCCTGATCTTAGCGGAAAAGTTCTCTGTTCTTCCACATTGAGAATGATATTCGCTGTGGGTTTTTTCATAGATGGTTATGATGATATTGAGGAATGTACCCTCTATCCCTACATGCTGAAGAATTTTGATCAAGAAAGAATGCTATACTTTGCCAAATGCTTTTTCATCATCTATTTTGAGTATCATATGGTTCTTGTTCTTTCTTTTATTAATGTATTATATCACATTGATTGATTTGCAGATGTTGAAAATTGGTCATGGTGAATAATCATTTTAATGTACTGTTGGATCCTATTGGGTAGTAGTTTGGTAAGAATTATTGCATCTGTGTTCATCAAGGATATTAGTCTGTAATCCTCCTTTTTGATGGGGTCTTTGTTTGGCTTTGGGATCAAGGTAATGCTGGCCTCATAAAATGAGTTTGGCATCCATCTCTATTTTTTGGAACAGTTTCAGGAGAATAGGTATTAATTATTCTTTAAACGGTTGGTAGAATTCCCCTGGGAAGCCATCTGGCTCTGAGCTCTTGTTTGTTGGGAGTTTTTTGATGACTGCTTCAATATCCTTACTGGTTATGGGTCTGGTCAGCTTTTCTATTTCTTCCTGGTTTAGTTTAGGTAGTTTATATGTCTCTAGGAATACATCCATTTCCTCCAGATTGTCAAATTTGCTGACATATATTTGTTCATAATATGTTCTTATAATTGTTTGTATTTCTTTGGTATTGGTTATGATCTCTCCTCTGTCATTCATGATTTTATTTATTTGGGTCCTTTCTCTTTTCTTTTTGATAAGTCTGGCCAGAGGTTTATCAATCTTATTAATTCTTTCAAAGAACTAGCTTGTAGTTTCATTGATTTGTTCCACTGTTCTTTTGGTTTCTATTTCCTTGATTTCTGCTCTGATCATTGTGATTTCTCTTCTCCTGCTGGGTTTAGGTTTTCTTTGCTGTTCTTTCTCTAGCTCCTTTAGGTGTAGGGTTAGGTTGCGTACTTGGAACCTTTCTTGTTTCTTGAGAAAGGCTTGTATGGCTATATATGTTCCTCTCAGGACTGCCTTTGCTTTGTCCCATTAATTTTTTTTAAAGATATTATTTATTTATTTGACAGACAGAGATTACAAATGGGCAGAGAGGCAGGCAGAGAGAGGAAGCAGGCTCCCCACAGAGCAGAGAGCCTGATGTAGGGCTCGATCCCAGGACACTGGGATCATGACCTGAGCCAAAGGCAGAGGTTTTAACCCACTGAGCCACTCAGGCATCTCTGTCCCACTAATTTTGAACAGTTGTGTTTTCATTATCATTTGTTTCCATTAATTTTTTAAATTCTTCTTTAATTTCCTGGTTGACCCATTCATTCTTTAGAAGATGCTCTTTAACCTCCATGTATTTGAGTTCTTTACAACTTTCCTCTTGTGATTGAGTTCTAGCTTCAGAGTATTGTGGTCTGAAAATATGCAAGGAATGATCCCAATCTTTTGGTACTGGTTGAGACCTGATTTGTGACCCAGGATGTGATCTCTTCTGGAGAATGTCCTATGTGCACTAGAGAAGAATGTTAATTCTGTTGCTTCGGGATGGAATGTTCTGAATATATCTGTGATGTCCATCTGGTTCAGTGTGTCATTTAAGGCCTTTGTTTCCTTGTTGATCTTTTGCTTCCATGATCTGTCCATATTAGTGAGGGGGTGTTAAAGTTCCCCACTATTATTGTATTATTGTCAATGTGTTTCTTTGATTTTGTTATTATTGGTTTATATAGTTGCTGCTCCCATGTTAGGGGCATAGATATTTAAAATTGTTACATCTTCTTTTTGGACAGACCCTTTGAGTATGATATAGAGTCCTTCCTCATCTCTTAGTATAGTCTTTGGCTTAAAATCTAATTGATCTGATAGAAGGATTGCCACCCCAGCTTTCTTTTGATGTCCATTAGCATAGTAAATTGTTTTCCATCCCTTCACTTTTATTCTGGAGTGTCTTTGGGTCTAAAATGAGTTTTTTGTAGGCAGCATATTGATGGGTTTTGTTTTTTTTATCCATTCTGATACCCTTTGTCTCTTGTTTGGGGCATTTACCCCATTTACATTCAGGGTAACTATGGAAAGATATGAATTTAGTACCACTCTATTGCCTGTAAGGTGACTGTTACTATATATTGTCTCTGTTCCTTTCTGTTCTACGACTTTTAGGCTCTCTCTTTGCTTAGAGGACCCCTTTCAACATTTCCTGTAGGGCTGGTTTGGTGTTTGCAAATTCTTTTAATTTTTGTTTGTCCTGGAAGATTTTATCTCTCCTTCTATTTTCAATGATAGCTTAGCTGGATATAGTATTCTTGACTGCACATTTTTCCTCATTTAGTACTCAGAATATATCATGCCAGTTCTTTCTGGCCTGCCAGGTCTCTGTGGGTAAGTCTGCTGCCAATCTAATATTTCTACCATTGTCTATTACAGACTTCTTGTCCCGAGCTGCTTTCAGGATTTTTTCTTTGTCACTAAGACTAGTAAGTTTTACTATTAGATGATGGGTTGTGGACCTATTTTTGTTGATTTTGAGGGGCATTCTCTGTGCCTCCTGGATTTTGATGCTTGTTCCCTTTGTCATATTATAATATGACAATATAATATAATATAATATCAATACTCAATATAATATAATATCATAATAATTCTCTATTATAATTTGCTTCAATATACTTTCTGCTCCCCTCTCTCTTCTTCTGGAATCGTAATTATTCTAATACTGTTTCATCTTATGGTATCACTTATCTCTCAAATTCTCCCCTCGTTGTCCAGTAGTTGTTTGTCTCTCTTTTGCTCAGCTTCTTTATTCCCCATTGTTTGGTCTTTTATATCATTAATTTTCTCTTCTGCCTCCTTTATCCTAGCAGTAAGAGCCTCCATTCTTGATTGCTCATTAGTAGCTTTTTTTATTTCAGCTTGGTTAAATTTTAGTTCCTTTATTTCTCCAGAAATGGATTTTATTTCTCCATACATGGTTTCTCTAATATCCTCCATGCCATTTTTGAGCCTAGCTAGCACCTTGAGAATCATCATTCTGATATTGATTAGTCCCCTAGCTGTGGGTATTTCCTCTTGTTCTTTTTTTTTTTTTTGTGGTGAGTTTTTCTGTCTTGTCATTTTATCCAGATAAGAATATATGAATGAGAGAATAAAATACTGAAAGGGTGGCAAAGACCACAGAAAAATGTACACTAACCAAATCAGAAGAGACCCCAAACCAGGGTGGAGAAGAAAGGGGGTAAAAGGAAATATATCTATCTATATAGATAAATATATTTAAATGTACCATATATTTCATTCATATATATACACACACACACATATATATATATATATATATATATATATATATATATACATTTATTTGGTAAATAGAACAGAGACCAGAGACACCAGAGATCTATTAGAAGAAATTATATCACAAATATTTTTGGGAAAAAAAAAAACTAATGTGTATACAAAAAATAAGGTTAAATATAATGAAGGATAAAATATGACCATAATAATGAAGGTTTAAAATGATTTTTTTAAGAAAGGTATCAATATAAACTAGTTAATAAATGTTAAAAGATGAAGAGAAAAAGTAAAAAAAAATGGGATAAGAAAAATATAAAATTAAAAGAAATTTATTTAACTTTGTAAGACTAAAGGATCATGGGGAGAAAGCCATGAATTTCATGCTTTGCTTTCCTCTAGCTCTGGAGTTCTGCTGTTCTCCTTGATCAGTGAGCTTGGTCTTGGCTAGATGTTCTTGCTGATCTTATGGGGGAGGGACCTTTTGCCATGATTCTCAAATATCTTTGTCCCAGGTGGAATTGCACCACCCTTGCCAGGGGTCAGGCTAAGAAATCTGCTCAAGTTCACTCTCGGGAGCTTTTGTTCCCTGAACACTTTTGGTAGAGCACTGGAGAACGGGCTTGAAAATGGGAGCCTCCCAATCTCTAGCCTGAAGAAGCCAAGAGCTTGGGGCCCCACTCCTTAGTGCGCCCTCAGAGAAAAGGGGTCAATCACTTCCATCTCTCTTGTTTCTGACTGCACTCTGACTGCATTCTGGGTTCAGCCTGTGACTGAGCATTTCTGTCTCTGGTGCACAGCCCCATTTGGAGTCTCCAAACCCAGCAGATCCTGCCTCCAGAGGAGGAAGGTAAGTCTCCCTGGATCTGCCACTTGTGGGGTGCCTGCTCAAAGAGCAGTGGTCCAGCTGTGCAGCAGAGCACAGTTTAAGGTAACCCTAAGCTGAGAGCCCACTCCTTGGCTCTGTCTGTGTAGTCCACTTCCCTGCTCCAATACCTGGCAGCTCTGCCACATTCAGACACCCCTGATCTTTCAGTGACTCGGTGGGTCCTGAGACCACACTGTCCCTGTGAGGGCTCTACCCCCGCTTAGCTTCTGGAGCGATGTCCCTCAATGGACCAGACTTCTAAAAGTTCAGATTTTGTGCTCCACTGCTCCACCGCTTGCTGGGAGTCGGCACCCTCCCTGTGGTCTATCTTCCGGTCACTTCAGATTCACTTCTCTTCAGGTCCTATCTTTCAGAAAGTGGTCGATTTTCTGTTCTAGAATTGCTGCTCTTCTTCTCTTTGATCTCCTGTTGAGTTTGTAGGTGTTCAGAATGGTTTGACAACTATCTAGCTGAACTGCAACCTGATGTCATTTCAGTCTGCTACTTCTCTGCCATCTTGCCTCTCCAAGGCAAATGAAAATTAAAATACAACATACCCAAACTTATGGGATACCATAGAAGTTGTACTAAGAGGAAAGTTTAGACCAGTAAATGACTACATTTTGAAAAAGAAGGATTTCAAATGAACAATCTAACTTTGCACCCCAGAATAACTAAAACAAACAAACAAACAAAAAAACCAAGAAAACCCAACTAGGCCTAAAGTTAGCAGAAGAAAGGAAATAATAATAACAATGATAACAGAGCAGAAATAAACAAAATAGAGTAACAATAGAAAAAATAATGTGTTTTTTTTTAATTATGAAAATCAACAAGCCTTTAGCTAGCCTAAGAAAAAAAGAAAGAAAACACAAAATCAGTAATGAAAAAGGAGGCAATATACTGCTGCCCCAGAATGAAAAAGAATGATCGGAGGCTATATGAAAAATCACGTGCTGGGCACCTGGGTGGCTCAGTTGGTTAAGTGACTGCCTTTGGCACAGGTCATGATCCCGGGGTGCTGGGATTGAGTTCCACATTGGGCTTCCCCTGCTCTGAAGAGAGCCTGCTTGTTCCTCTCTCTCTGCCTGCCACTTCCCCTGCTTGGGCTCTTTCTCTCTCTGTGTCAAATAAATAAAATCTTTTAAAAAATAAAAAAGAAAAATCACTTGCCAAAAAGTGGGATAACTTAAAAAAAAATAAGTTCCAGAAACATAGAACCTACCAAAACTGAATGCATAAAGAAATTGAAAATGAAATAAACCAATATCTCATGATGAGATTGAATCAATAATCAAAAACTTCCCAGCAAAGAAAAGTCCAGAACCAGATGGCTTCACTGGTCAATTCTTCATATTCAGTAGTGAATATTTAAAGGAGAACTAGTGTCAGTCCTTCTCAAATTCTTCCATGTAATTAAAGAAGAAGGAGAATTTTCAAACTCATAAGGCCAGCATTACCTTAATGCAAAGATAGAAAAAATACTACAAGAAAACTACAAGCTAATACCTTTGGTGAATATAGATGCAAAAAGTTCTCAAAAAATTAGGACTAGCAAACTTAATTCAACTTCACATTAATAAGATCATACACCATGACCAAGTGAGATTTATCCCTGTTATTGAAGGACGTTATGACATATGGAAACTAATGTGACACCACATTGACAGAATAAAAGCAAAACTAATCACATGATCCTCTCAAATATAGAAAAGCATTTGACAAAATTCAACTGACTTTATAAAAACAGTAAGAATAGAAAGATATTAACTTCAGCATTATAAAAGCCATATGCACAGCTCAGTTAATATACGTCATGGTGAAAAACAAAAAGCTTTTTCTCCTAATATCAGGAACAAGGCAAGGATGCCCAGTCTGACAACTTTTGTTCAACGTAGTATCAGAAGTCACAAGTAGAACAGTTAGGTTAAAAAAGAAAAGAAGAAGAAGAAGAAAAAAAAAACGGATCCAAACTGAAAAGGAAGAAGTAAATTATCTATGTTTGTAGATAATATGCACGATCTTATATGTAAAAAATCCTAAAAATTACATACACACACAAAAATGTGTTAGAACTAATAAACAAATTCAGCAAAATTGCCAGATACAAACACAACATACAAAATCAGTTGTGTTTCTATACATTAACAATGAACAGTAACATAATCCCATTCATAATAGCATCAAAAAGAATAAAATTCTTAGTAATAAATTAACCAAAGAGGTGAAAGACTTTTTGGGTGAAAACAACAAAACAGAGCTACAAGAAATTTAAAAAGATATAGAGAGCCACAAAATTTCCTGAATAGTTGAAACAATATTGAGACAGAAGACTAAAATCATACTCCTAACTTCAACGCACATTATTAAGCTACAGTGATTAAAACAATGTGGCACTGGCATAAAGACAGACATGTAAACCAATGGAAGAAACCCACACATATAGTGTCAACTAATCATTGGCAAGGGAGTCAAGAATACTCATTGGGGAAAGATAATCTTTTCAACAAATGGTGTTGGAAAACCTGGATATCTACATGCATAAGAATGAAATTGGATTCTTACCAAATACCATGTACAAATATCAGCTGAAAATGTATTAAAGACTTAAGCATAAGATCTGAAAGTTTACAACTCCTAGAAGAAAATATAGAGGAAAAGCCTCATGACATTAATTTTGGCAATGACTTATTGAATATGTCACCAAAAGCACAGGCAAAACAGCAAAAGTAGACAAATGAGACTACATCAAAATAAAAAGTTTCTGTGCAGGAAAGGAAATAATCAACATAATAAAAAGGCAACTCACAAAATGAGAGAAAATATTTGCAAAACATATATCTGATAAGGGGTTTCTATTCATGAGGTGTAAGGGAATTGTGCAACTCAATAGCAGAATAACAACAAAAAAAAAATCTCTATTAAAAATGGACGAAGGATTTCGGTAGATATTTCTCCAAAGAAGATTTATAAATGGCTACCAGATATAGGAAAGATGTTCAACATCAGTAATCATCATGAACTAAGTTCTGCATGGTTGTGTACCCCCAAAATTCATATGTTGAGATCCCAATGATGGTATTAGGAAGTGAAGCCTTTGGTATATGATTAGGTTATCAATTTGAAGTCCTGAAGAATGGGATTAGTGCCCATAGAAAAGAGGCACCAGACAGCTAGCTCCCCTTTCTACCAGGTGAAGACACAGTAAGAAGTCAGCAGTCTACAACCCATAAGAAGGCTGTCACCAGAACCTAATCACACTGACAATCTAACTTTGGACTCCCAGCCTCCAGAATTTTTAGAAATAAATTTATGTTGTTTATAAACTACTCAGTCTATGATATTTTGTTATAGCAGCTCAGATGGACTAAGGCATAATGGAAAAAGCAAAATAAACCGTGAAAATATACACCTCACATCATTAGGATGGCCATTGTCAAAAAATAGAAAATAATAAGTGTTAGCAAGGATGTGGGCAAATGAGAACCCCTGTGCACTGAATGTGGTAGGAATACAAAATGGTGAGGCCACTATGAAAAACAGTATGGAGGTTTCTCAAAAAAATTAAAAATAGAACTACCAAGTAATCAGCAATCCCACTTCTGGGTATTTATCCAGAAGAACAGGAAACAAGATCTCAAAGAGATTTTTGTACTCTCATGTTCATTGCAGCATCATTCACAATAGCCAAGAGATGAAAACAACCCAGTGTTCAACAACAGATGAATGGGTAAAGGAAATACAGCATATATACATAATGATATATTATGCAGCCTAAAAGAGGAAATACTGTTATATGCTACACCATGAGTGGATCTTACTGTTAGTATTCTAACTGAAATAAACCTATCATAGAAGGACAGATACCACATAATTCCATTATAAATGAACTATCTAAAGTACAGACTCATAGAAGCAGAATATAGAACAGTGGTTGCAAAGGACGGGGGTGGAGAAATGGGGAGTGGCTGTTCAGTGGATATATAATTACAGTAATAAAAGATGAAAAGTTCATAGATTTGCTATAAAATAAAGTACACATAGTTAACGATATTGTACTGTACTCAAAAGTTTAAGAGGATTTATTTCATATTATGTATTTGTTTTTCCACAATAAAAAATAATGCTAAGGGAGAATATAATCCATTTAAAAAACAAAGCTATAACATTTGAAGAGTGGGTCTTAGAAATTGAGAAGAAAATAAAAGAAATGGAAGCAATACCTAAATTTTAATGAGAAGAAATCATTTTTTGGCCAAAGAAATGTTTAAACTCAGTTTAAGAATTTTAATAGAGTAATGGGGTAATGAAAAAAGACACAAAGACACACATTAATAAAATTAATTGCTATACTACAAAAATTAAATCTGACAAGGACTGAGAATTAACAGGGTGGAAATTGTTATCTTTTGTAAAGAAATAAAAATCAGACTAGTTTACACTTCTCCTTAACCTCCCTAAATACCAGAAGATAATGGATTTAATCTTAAGCAAGAGCAGGTCGTGTGATCCACAAAACAATAAGCCCAATCTCTAAAAGCAATAGTAAGGCCCAGAATGACAGATGTACAGCACACATAGAGATCATTTAGACCTGATTAAAGCTGAAAGACATGGGTCTTTTGGGTAAAAACTTAAGTATACCACGAAGGCTTCCTTCTTATCTATTCGACACAATCAGTGTGAGATAGTTTTTACTAAAATTCAAATCTAGTCACATTGTTCTCTCTACATTGAAGTATTCAGGGATCCCTATTACCTTCAGAAGAAAATTTAAGAATGACATAAAAGGACCTAAAAACTTGATCCATATTGCCCTTGCCACTTCTCCACTTCCCTGTTATAATTCCTTAATTTTTAGCTATATTAATCTGCTTGCATTTCCCTAGACTAATCATTTTCTCTCACCTTTAATTTTTTAATTTTGCTCCTGTTATTTTTTCTGAATTGAGTATTTTCCACATTTGTCCCTTTTAAGACTTATTCCAATGATCTCTTTATCTTCTAAATGTTTATTTTCAGGGCCAGCCTATATAAATACTGCTATCCTGTGGTTATTCTCTGTCATCCCCTTAAAAAAAGTTATTTTTGTTATAGCACTGCTCCCACTGTGTTGTAATAATTTATTATTTTTATTACTATCTACTCTCGGAGATATAAATACTTTAAGGAATAGGTCTTTTTTGTCATTATTTTCCTAAGACATATAATGAATACAGAGTATCTGTGTGTGCATGTGTATATGTGTATATATTTTTCAGTAAAAAATTGTTGAATGAACCAATGAATAAAATTAACACTGCTTTCTTCCATGTTATTCCAGTGCTTTAGTATTCAGAAAATAATTATCTGGTTTAAATATCTTCCTATTTTTTTCTGCATTGAGATAAAAAAAATATTCATCATAATTTTCACACAATTCCTCCTTAAAATATCATTATCTAGAGAAAGGGTAAGCTCCATGAAGATAGGGAATAACCAGGAGCTAAATGCTGAATATTTAGGTTTCAACTATCATAGTGAAAACTCTATTTGAACAACCAGGGTATTCAGTGAGAACCTAGGATCATCACACTATGGTAGTTGGGCTGAGGTTCTCCTCAATTAGTGGTTTTCAAACCACTGGGCATTATTGTTTACCAGTGAACATTTAGTAAACTCTATAGAAATATTTTTGTTTGTCTCAACTGCCAGTGAGGTGTACTATTCTTAATTATCTGGTGAGTAGAAACCTGAGATGCTATAAATGTCCTACAGTTCTCAATTCTCAGAACAGGCCACTGAAACAAAGAATTATCTGGAACAAAATATTAATAGTGCTGAGAATGAGAAACATCATCTTATTCTAGAAGCTACTCTAGATTTTCCCTAACAAAACTTAAAAGTCTTAAAAGGATCTAGCTGATTGGCAAGAAACTTTATAGCTTTGCCTTCCAAAATACTCTTAATGAAGGCAACAAAATCCAGCATCCTAATGACAGCTGATTCCCAATATCCAGAATTCGATTTAGAAAAAATGCCAAAGAATAAGAAATGTGATCTACACCCTGGAGAAAAATCATGTAAAAGAAACAAACCAAAATGACAGAGATGATGAAATAACTTTTTAAAAAGTTTTATTTATTTATTTATTTGCTAGAGAGAGAGAGAGAGATCACAAGTAGGCAGAGAGTCAGACACAGAGAGAGAGGGAGAAGCAGCTTTCCCACTGAGCAGAGAGCCCAATGCAGGTCTCAATCCCAGGACCCTGGGATCATGACCTGAGCTGAAGGCAGAGGTTTAACCCACTGAGCCACTCAGGTGCCCTGATGGAATAACTTTAATAGAGACTTTAAGCAGACTTTAATAAGAACTTTAAACAGCTTTTTAAAATATGCTTAAGAATTTAAAGGAATGGGTGCCTGGGTGGCTCAGTTGGTTAAGCAACTGCCTTCAGCTCAGGTCATGATCCCAGAGTCCTGGGATCGAGTCCCACATCAGGCTCCCAGCTCCACGGGGAGTCTGCTTTTCCCTCTGACCTCCCCTCTCACGCTCTCTCACTCTGTCTCTCTCTCAAATAAATAAATAAAATTTTTAGAAAAAAGAATTTAAAGGAAAAGATTAACGTAATTAGGAAAGTCATCAAGGAACTAAAAGAACCAAATGGAACTTTAATTTTAAAAATTTACTAGATTTTATATAATAGCAATTAGATACTTGAGAAATGATCAATGATCCTAAAGATATAGTTAAAACAAAATAAAAATTGCAAGGTAAGGTAATAATTAAGTAGAACCTCAGGGACTGTGAACAAGTACTATAATATACATTTCACTGGAGTACAAGAAAAAAAGGAAGAGACAGAAGCATATGTTTGAAGAACTACTGGCCAATAACAATAGTAAAAACCACGAAATTTAATAAAAACTATAAAATCACACACCTAAGAACATTTCAGTCAGCAGCAACAGAATAACCATTTCTTTCAGGTACACATTGAACCCTCACTGAGATCATATTCTGAATTGTAAAGCAAATTTCAATAAATTTACATAAATTAAATCATATAAAGTATTTCAGAATTAAATTGGATACCAATAAAAGAAATCTATATTTTTTAAATCCCCAAATACTGTGGAAATTTTAAAATACACTTCTAAACAACCATGGGTAGAAGAAAAGCAAAGGAAATTGGAAAATATATTGAAATATGTTGAACTGAATAAAAATGAAAGCAAAACAAAACAGATCAAATTCATTGCTGCTGGCTTCTGCTTCAGGATTTAGATATCTGGAAAAAGTAAAGCTTTTATACTGAAAATAACAGCACACCAAACAATCTGCAAAGTCCTTAGTTTTCTTGAACCTGTAAGAACACTTTGGTCACAGGGCAAACAACTAGGCCAGAGTCTAAGGGGAGAAAGGCACTTGAAGGGAGGAGTGAGACATGATCATCAGCTTACATAAACTAGATACAAGCAAGCACCAGAAAGAGTAATCTAGTAGAGTTAAACTAGGAGTATTTGGTAGACTGATGGAGACTGAGTCTGCACACTGGGGCTTGTATTAGTTTCCCAGGATTGCCATAACAAAATACCATAAAATTAGGTGGCTTAAAAGAATAGAAATTTAGTCTTTCACAGTTCTGGAGTCCAAAATTCCAAAACCATAGTGCTTGCTGAGCCATGCTGTTTCTGAAGCCTCTAAGGGGTGATTCATACCTCTTCAGCTTCTGGTAGCCCCCAGCATTTTGTGGCTTATGGCAACATTACTCCAGCCCCTGATTCTGTCTTCACAGGGCTTCTCCTCCTCATGCCTCTCTCCTTCCTTAAGGGTGCCAGTGCTATTGGATCAAGTGCCTATTGCACTCCAGTATGACATTATTTTAACTAATTACATCTGCAGTAACCTTGTCTCCAAATAAGGTCACATTCTGAAGTGTTAAGACTTCAACATGTCTTTTGAAGGGACATAATACAATCCATCACAGAGCTCAAAAAAATTTCCCTATGACCTGGGGAGGTGAAAGAACTCTACCCACATTATTCTCTTCTATTTTCTCTATGTAAGAAAGCTTTAATTTGTGGAGAAGAAAGGCAAGAAACACTGTTCCCCATCGCTGCTGAAGTGAGGGGGGAAAAAAAAGGATCTTACCAGCTACACTAAAGAGGGAGATTGATACATTCTTTTGGTTGAGATACTCCTATCTATCCTTAGTCAATTTTAATGCATATATGCAATGATCTGGAGGAGTAAATTAGCCTCAGTAATTTACCATGTAGTACAAATTTGGTTTCTTCCATCAGCCAGGAATGAGCAGAAAGAAGAGAGAATTTTCTTATGCCAAATCTCCACCAACATATACAGTTTAGCCAAGGGCATAACTCCATTTTTCATACTGGAGTGTTCTGGTCATCAGTCAATTTTTATTTTAAGTAAAAGTATATTGGCAGCAGAGTTCTGGAGTGTCATCTGTAGGGGAATGTCTAGCTTTGGGATAGGCTTGTTCTCTCATTGAAAGAGCCATTGCTGTGATCCATCAAATAGTAGCTCACTCTATACATATTTAAAACCCATCCTTCATGAGAAATTGTGGTGTTGCAGAGCCGTTCTCACTGTGGCAGGACAAGATATTAATGGTCCCTGCTGCCTTTCTCTGAACCATCCCCAGAATGTGTCATGAATCAAATGAAGAATTAACATTGGACCAGAAAATTCAAAACAGAAAGGCCAGTAGCAATAAATGAAGAGGAATTCTCTTTTCCACTTCCTGAAATTCCATCAATTACTTAGTATACAAATATTCTAAATTCCAAAATATGAAATCAATAATGTTAGTTACTGACCTAAATATTATTCTTAAGCTCATAGCAATATTTTTCAAAATCTATTAATATTTATAATGACTTAGAAAGGAAGAGCCTTCAGTGAGGCAAGTTTTAAATATGTGAATTAAAAAAATACACATTTTTGGTAAAATGTATCACCAGCGCAAGAGGAAAGGAATGATCCCAAGACTCTTCAGTGGCCTCATGCTCCCTGGTAACATTTGAGGCAACGAGAGAGTTCCAGTTACTCTTTTGAGCCACTGTGAGACATTTATTCCAACCAGGATACAGATTCTAATGGTCTGGGTTTTAAATTTAAAAAAATGACATCTGACTTTTGGAATTATCATAACAAAGGTGTGGAGAATGAATCTAAGTCTTAGCCCTGAACCATTCTAATAATAAGGAATGTGTTATTGACTCACACCTTCCAGTTGTCCAGGGTAATTTTCTTAGCAAAAATGTACGAAGCACTTACTATGCACCAAGAATTCTGGTAAATACTTTATATAATTAATTTCATTCAATTGTCCGGTTACCTTTTGTGTGGGTATTGTTATTATTTACATTTTCCCATTTCCTGCAGCTTAGGGTTCAGTGATGAAGTTCCCACAGCTTTCTAAATTCTTTCTTCTCAACTTTAAGGAATGAGCAATTAAATTCCATAGGCAACAAGTACAACAAAATCTCAGTGTCCTACAAAAACACTTTTATTTTTTAGCTCATTTTTGACCATTGTAGTAGTTCATCTAGGACTCAGCTCCCTATTTTCTTCATTCCACATATATGCACTCTGGTTGGAGTACACCTGTCTCATGTCAGAGGGAAAAGAGGATAGCCGTCTAAAGGAAAGCTCTGAAAACTTTGGCTTAAAATGGCATATATCAAATTTGATGACCAAGTCTGATGTTAAGAGGATCAGGATACATAATCTTTAGGTAGGTTGATACCCTGAACAGAGGAGCAGTAAATATTTTGAGCAAGAGTACAATTTATTGAAATAATTTACATCTTGTATTAATGGGATAGGATGATGCATTAAAATATGCTTCAGAACTCTTTAAAAGATTATTTGCTTTTTAAAATGACAATGATTAAAAGTAATCTAAGAGGAATTATGGTTGATTTAATTCTTCTGAGAAATTATTATTAATTCAAAAGATTGGGCAAAAAAATTATAAAAAGCTTAGTTTAAATATATTTTATGAGGTACTATTAGATAAATTGCCCAATGGTTAGGTGTGTGCCTATAGCCTAGGTCAGCTTTTGAAATAGAGGTTTGTAATTAGTCAGCATGTAGCTCATCATTAGATTATAATATTAGTATAATATTACTCATTAGAATATAGTATTAGTATAGTATTAGAATATAGAATTATCCTGGAAGGAAACCTAGAGTAAAGAGTGAAGTGATTATAGATAGCACATAAGAGAACAACACAATTTAAGTAAAATAAGAGGTAAGGTATCTAACAAAGTACACTCTAAAAGAAAATAATAGCTATAGAAAACTAGAAAAACAGAATCAAAAATAAACTTAATCAACTAAAACCTCTAATTTTCTTCAGAATTGAGTTTTATTCATAGCTTACATCTTGAAATTTCATGATGTATGCTGACTATGCTGGTGAAAAATGCTGTCCAACAAAAACAAGCAAAATACTTCCTTTGGAGAGGAGGAGAGTCAACACCACTGCTACCCTCCACCTCCCCTCCAACTGTTTTTTTTTTTTTAAATTAATTAATTAATTTATTTATTTATTTTTTTTATTTCCAGCATAACAGTATTCATTATTTTTGCACCACACCCCGTGCTCCATGCAATCCGTGCCCTCTATAATACCCACCACCTGGTACCCCAACCTCCCACCCCCCGTCCCTTCAAAACCCTCAGATTGTTTTTCAGAGTCCATAGTCTCTCATGGTTCACCTCCCCTTCCAATTTCCCCCAACTCCCTTCTCCACTCTAAGTCCCCATGTCCTCCATGCTATTTGTTATGCTCCACAAATAAGTGAAACCATATGATAATTGACTCTCTCTGCTTGACTTATTTCACTCAGCATAATCTCTTCCAGTCCCGTCCATGTTGCTACAAAAGTTGGGTATTCATCCTTTCTGATGGAGGCATAATACTCTATCCCCAGGGGTACAGGTCTGTGAATCACCAGGTTTACACACTTCACAGCACTCACCAAAGCACATACCCTCCCCAATGTCCATAATCCCACCCCCTTCTCCCAAACCCCCTCCCCCCAGCAACCCTCAGTTTGTTTTGTGAGATTAAAAGTCACTTATGGTTTGTCTCCCTCCCAATCCCATCTTGTTTCCTTTATTCTTCTCCTACCCACTTAAGCCCCCATGTTGCATCACCACAACTGGTTTTTATCTTTCATTCTCTGGTACCTATTTCAGACATGCTGTGGGTTTTGGAGTCAGTTGTTATGCACCACTAATCAACAGAGACAGAAAAAGGAGTCATGAATGGAAATTTACTAAAGTGAGAGCAAAACAGGTGGAGCCCATGTGATGTGAATATGGGGCATATAAGTAGAAAAAACCACACCAACGTCAGAGATCCTGCTTGTAGAATATTACTTTTATAGCTTAGATCTCTATTGTCTGTTAAAACACACAGCTCTCTGGGAGACAGAATGCTTTGAACTATGCTCTCTTGGTCATATTCACAAAAACACATCCACACTTACAAAATGTCTAGAGTCAGGAACTTCAGAAAATTTCATTAATGGAAAGCAATTTTATTCTGATACTTCCCTGAGAACAGATTTGAAAGGATATTGATAACACCATTATCCTTTCACTAGTTCGACCTAACCATAGAGATGTTATCCTTGGTTTTGTCCCTCTCCCTTATGCCCATGTACAATCTATCATCAACTGGGTGAGCTCCACTTCCCAGATATTCCTGAATCCAACTGTTTATTTTCACTTCCTGTTACCACCCTTCCAAATACTTAACTGTTGCATGAATGACTATTGGTCTTTTGACTTCTATTTTTGCCACTTTAATAGCAATGAATGATTTTTTTTTTAATGTGAATCAGTGTTTTTCAACTCCTCAGGTCAAAGGTCCTTAGTGGCTTCTACCTTCTCTTAAATTTAATTCCAACCCTTTTATTCTAACCCAGAATGTTCATCATGATTCATTCTTCCTACACTATTCCGTCTTTTCACAATCCAGGAGAATTCACTTCTTTTCTTTAAAATACCAATCCCCTTACCTGGTTGTAGATCATTGAACTTCCTATTCCTTCTTCCTGGCATGATTTTTCCCCCAGTTCTTTGCACAGTGGGCTCATTTCATTTTGTAGATGTTCATATCTAATCTTGTTAATTTTCTTCATAGAACTTTCAGAATTGTTAATCTAATATATTTCAAAATTATTTATTATTGTATATTTCTGCCCAGCTAGAGAGGTAGAGACTTTATCTGACTTGCTTACTGTATCCTCAGAAACTAGCAGAGTACCTGTTACAAATAGATATTTCATATATTTGTTGAATAAAATGGGTGAACAACAAGGAAAAGAATAGCTTCTGAAAACTAAATGGGGAATAAAACTGGGAGATGGAGAATTAAAAGACAATGTCCACCAAATTCACAGTTTTGCTGAAGTCTGACCATAAGTGTGTATGTACCTTTGTGTTGTTGAGCCAATGTATGGGTAAGGGAGAAAACTCAGATAGTGTATCCTTCAGAGGAAAGCTTCCTAGATGCCCCTGGGAAAAACAGATGGCTGTTAAGCTTCTATTTGTTCCCTCTGAGACTTTAAAATCTACCTTAATTCCTGCTCTGAGTCAAGGAGAACTATCAGAAGGAACAGAAATTAAAAAAAAAAAATGTTTTAGCATAGCATTACTCCAGTGACATGTCTCCCAGTACTGTTCACATGTAACACAAAAGCCCTTGACATATTGCAGAAGTGTCAGAGGCCTGCTTAAGGATATATATAAAGTTAGAAAGGTACTTAAGACCAGACCTCTGCATGCCAAGATATTTATCTTGCTATTCCTCTTTCTCTTCCTTCCCTATTACAAATGCATACTTTCCACAAACTTGGAAAAATTCATCCACCTCTAGTACCATATTAATAACACTGATTTTCCTATGCAATGCACTGCTTTGAGTACTTTCCATGTTTTAGTTCATTTCATTCTTATTTCATCTGCAGAACAACCCTATGAGTCTAGCACATGTTGTACCCATGTACACATGAGAAAAGTGATGTTAATCCTTTAGAGATCATAGAATTTACCTAAGATTGGGATGCCTGGGTGGCTCAGTGGGTTAAAGCCTCTGCCTTCAGCTCAGGTCATGATCTTGGGGTCCTGGGATCGAGCTCTGCATCAGCCTCTCTGCTCGGTGGGAGACCTGCTTCCTCCTCTCTCTCTGCCTACTTGTGATCTCTGTCTGTCAAATAAATAAATAAAATCTTAAAAAAAAAAAAAAGAATTTACCTAAGATCACATGTGTAGTAAATCATAGGATTTGAACTGGTAGTTTGGACTGGCTTCATAAATTGTTTCTCACTGCAACATGATCAAAAGCAACAATTCAGCCCACTACAGAGCAGAACATTTAAAAGCCACTGAGAATATGTAATTTTTCTTTAACCAAGATTAACTCCTTTCACTCCTTGCAAAAAGTCTTCCAGAATGCATTTCATATCATATGCAAAAGAAATAAATTTGTTTTCTTAGACTCTTTCCATAGGGGGTAAAATTTCAAACCAATGTCCACTTCCCATTTTAGCTTCAGATATTGCTAAAATGTATAGAGGAAGCTGATGGGTAGTACTGATGGATAGTGCTGGTGAACTAGAAACATATGCCTTTCCATATACCTTAATGAAAGGCATGGTTAAGATATTAACCCTTGATGTTCTGTGATTATGAATATGTGATCATTAGCCTTATGATTATGTGAGTCTCTGAAGAGCTATATGGAGCTAAAAGAGGCCATGTCTGCTAACAGGAGAGAACAGCAATTTCCTTTAGGTGAGTGGTCACAAAAAGCTGAGAATTAATGATAATGTACATTTACTCAATTACAGTAAAATTAAGTTTTAGTCATGTTTCAGTCTCCAGAACTAGCTAAGATAGTGGAGGAGGGTACAAGAGGAAGAGGGATAGATACACATGCATATGGCTAGCATTCCTAGTGCTATTTAAAAGAGAAGTCTGCATTTTCAATACCCTCTCTTCTCCAAAAGACCTAATGAAGAACTGGAACAAAAAAGTACTTTCAGGCCCCACGGGCATTCCTATGGAATTCATACTATAAATTTTTTTGTAAGCTCATGAAAATATACTTTTTAAGGTAACTCCATTCCTGATTATGGGACTTTCAACAACTGCCTGATTGAAAGAACTGTTGTAATAGCTTAAGGCCATTTTGATGCTCCTTCTTAACCATGTGCGGTGCTACATATCCTGATATAGGCTAGGAGAAACTTTGTTCTATATACTTCTCATGTACAGAGAACCCAAATGTGTCTGTGTGTGTGTATGTGCGTGTGTGTGTGTGTGTGTGTGTGTGTGTGTACAGGTCTATCTTGAAAAAAACTTGAGCCCAAATTTGTGGTATAATGGGGGGCCACCTATAAGATAATTATTTTATAGATACTGTTGAAGATTTCTAAAACCCCAGGTGACATATTTTAAAATAGAGTACAATTAAGGTAATACATTCTTTCATGAATAGTATAATTGCTGACTTTGGTGTTTTTGTACACAGAAAAGCAATGCAATGTCAGTAGGTTTCTGGGAGTGGCTAGACAGACAAATACAAAGGCAGAAAGTCAGATACACTGATTAATAAGTAAATGGAATCTTAGAAATTAGACCTCAGTGTCCAACAAAACTGTGTATCAAGGCTGGTCCCCAAATCTGGTTCCGTTGCTGTTGCTGATCAGAGGCATGGGTAGGACTACAGGCATGTGTCCTCACCAAATGGGAAATAGAATAGAGTTACCTTTCTTTAAGATCGTGCAGTATCCTGAGTGCCAAGATAAGGATTCCAGTCTTTAAATTTGAATTCCAAAGATAAAAATAAAAAATTATCTAAGAAATATTTTAAAATTCAAAGGACTTCATTTCTGAGAAAATATTTCTTTACAGAAGATCCCACACTAATTATAATTCAAATTCCAGCACACCTTACATTTGTGTTGTATATGTTACTAGGTTTATAGATTTTGATGCACAATATATAGAACATGCTCCCTAAGATCCAAGTAGTGCGCAATATAGAGAGCCAAGGGACTAACTTTTGGAGGAAGCTGATCTTCTCCTCAGAAAATGAGAAAAATTGTGTGATTCTAGCAGTATACAAACTGCAAGAAGAAACACACTCATCCCTCAAAAGTTCTTGACCCCTCATTTTCTTATGGTGTATCAAGAAAAGAGATCAGATAAATAAGAAAATGGAACCTCATGACTTATTGACATTTTTATGGCATCAGAAGCCAGATTTTGCCCAAAGGGGAAGATTTCTTTTCAGTGATTAAAATATTACCCAGAAATCTCTGGCTTTCTGAAATTCTCAATAAAAATTCCAAATCTGTTGGCAATAACTTTCAAGCATCACAATTTCTGCCAATAAAAGAATGATCAATCAAGTTGTGTTAAGCAGGCTCTCACTTTAGTTGTTTGAGAGTCCAATTAAGGAAGGTCAAATTGCTAGTGTTCTGCAAGTATTGTTTGACATGAAGTGTGTATTTGAAGTGGAAACTACAGGGATGTTTGATGCAATAAACTAGATGATTACCTTGTTTGGGGAGGATGTTCATCATAGTAGAAAGACCTCATTTGGAAAAGAGAGAAAATTCAGGTTAGAAAGTTATGATTTAGAGCTCTATATTTCCACTCCTCAAATCTATGATCTTTGGATACATAAATGTAGTCAAAGACAGTTTTCTTGGAAAACAAAGGTTCACTGATTCACTTAGGGAATCTGAAGGTGAGGAGACCCAGAAGGGCACTAAGACGTGAGAATTTATTTATTTATTTTTAAAGATTATTTATTTATCAGAGAGAGAGAGAGGGAGGGAGAGGGAGAGAGAGTGAGCACAGGCAGACAGAATGCAGGCAGAGGCAGAGGGAGAAGCAGGCTCCCTGCTGAGCAAGGAGCCCGATGTGGGACTCGATCCCAGGACGCCGGGATCATGACCTAAGCCGAAGGCAGCTGCTTAACCAACTGAGCCACCCAGGCGTCCCATGACTTGAGAATTTTTAAATAAGCTATGGAAATGGGGGGAAACTATATGAATCCACTCAAATAAAATCTTTGGGGGATGTCGCATAAAAAGAAAGTGAACAAAGGATCCTATAAGAGCCAGATGTTCATTTTTTTTTTTAGCTTTTTAAAAATTTATTTATTTGACAGAGAGAGAGATCACAAGTAGGCAGAGTGCCAGGCAGAGAGAGAGAGGGAAGCAGGCTCCCTGCTGAGCAGAAAGCCCAATGCGGGGCTCGATCTCAGGACCCTGAGATCATGACCTGAGCCGAAGGCAGAGGCTTAACCCACTGAGCCACCCAGGAGCCCCCAGATGTTCATTCTTATATGAAGAGAACTACCCTCCAGCAAGATCAACTTCAATTTGGTTGGAAAGAAGTTTGATACAAAACAGGGAATACTTATTGTCATGTGCTATGTAGACAAAGAAGCTACATGACATAATTTTTTTTTTTTGCTTTATGTTGTCATTTTCCAGATATATACAGAGACAATAAATAACTTAATGAAATTATAAAAATATAATCATAGAGACAATATTCACTGCTTTAGATTCAAACAGAGCTGGGTTTTACTTCAGTTGCATGATCTTGATTATGCCACCTAACTTCTTTAGTTCTTAGTTTACTTACTTTTTTTAAGCCAGGAATAATGTTTTCTATCCTCATGGAATTATGAGTATTAAAGAGTTATTACAGATAGAGGATTAGGTATATAAACTTCAAAGTGTTGAACATTTTTGAGTAGTCAAAAATGTGTTCGGTGGTAGTACTAGGAGTGGCAGAATATATGAACTGAGGCCCAGAGAAGTGATGATTTGTAAGGTCAATGGTTGGTGGTAGAATTGAGTTTCAAATTGGATCTCCAATCTCCCTTCCAGGGCTTTTTCTACTACATCACATCCCCCAGAAAAGCTCATCTCTGAGCTTTGATGATTTCATGTTCCAATATGATCAGGACCTATCTAGCTTCTTCAACCATGAACTTCCCTTATAGTCTAATAAAAAAAAAAATGACACAAATACATAGAGGCGAGCAGTCGCAGCAAGTCAGGATTTCAAGGAAAAATATCAAAGTCCAGTTAGCAATGCTGCTCTCAATTTGCCAGTTAACTTTTAAGTTCTCCAAGTATTTTCTATATGGCATTCCCATCTTCATTACAAACTGTTGCATTTGCATTTATAATATTATTTTCAAATTCAGTTTGTTTCAGATTATAGAAAAAAATAAAAGCACACTGAAAAATGGGTTCTTTGAAATAATGCAGAAGTAGAATTCAGAATACACACAGGCCTCTTAAGCATTTACATACTTAAGTATTTATTCTCTTAAATTGCTAGACAAGCTAAAAAAGATGTAAAAGGGTTTATAACTTAAATCCCTCCCTTAGTCAGTCTCTCTGCCTCAGTGGCTCCCAGGTGTCCTCTGATATTTTTGTAGTTGTGTTCATTATCAAGCACTTGGGTTGACGGATAGGTGTGAATCAGTGAAGGTGTGACAGGCTGAGATTTTATTCTACTTTACACACCTGGATATTGATGGTATTACCTTATCTAAGTATAATAGGCAGAATAATGATCTCAAAGATGCTTACACTCTGATCCATGGTATCTATGAATGCATTACTTTATATGGTAAAAAGGATTTTGGAGATGTGCTTCAAGTTAAGATCATTGAGATGGGGAAATAATCCTGCATGATCCAGGTAGACTCAATCTAAGTATATGAGTCATTAGCAGTGGAGAATTTTTTCCAGCTGCAGGAGGACTAGGGATGAGGCAGAAGGAGGAGGTCAAAGAAATTTCAAGCTTCAGAAGTATTCATGCCATTGTTGTCTTTGAAGATGGAGGAAGGGATCCACTTAGTCAAAGGATGCAGATATCCTCTGGAAGCTGAGAAAGACTCCCTGAGGCAACAGTCAGCAAGGGAATAGGGACCAAGTTTTACAATCAGATAGGACTAAACTCTACCAACAAGTTGTATGAACATGGAAGCAGGGTTTTCCCTTGATTCTTTAGTAAGGAATAGAGTCTGATACCCTGATTTTTAAGCAGGCAAATCACCTGACCCACCGGGCTTCTGATCTGCAAAAATGTGAGATACAAATTTGACCCATTTTAAACTATTAGCTTTGTAATTTGGTTATAGCAGCATGCATTATAGTTTTGTTTTGTTTTTTAATGGTGTTTTGACCCAGTTTTGAAGACCTGACTAGAGGAAAGTAATTTTCCCTTCTTAAGTGGCTAAGTCTGGATTCCAGTGACCTCTCTTACCTGGCTCTCACACTCTGGGCCACTATACACCTGCCCTAATTCTCCCAGGTTCATATACCAGACAACCAGCGGCATCCCCTGTGCTCTAGAACCTGCTGAAATTATTCAGTCTCAAACCTGCTTGCAGCAGTTATTCCTTTCCATGGAAACCACAATAAATGTGCTTGTCAGTGGTTTCTTTCTCTTTGCCTCCTGACTGACCCCAGCACTTCCCCTGGGACTGTGGGTGCTGTGTTCTCCTTAGGCAATTGTGAGTATGATAATACTGCAAAACTCTTTCCAGTGTCTCCCTCTTGAGCTGTATCTGGTCTCTCCATACCTCACCTGAGCTAATATGTGTAGAACACAGGAATGGAAAACTAATGCATGAGGTTACACCAAGGTTACATGATTACCCTCAGATGTTCCAGCCCTCACCGTTTACTTAACTATCCTGAAAAGGGGACCATGGGTTTTGGGGGTACTAGGTGGCACTTTCTCCCCATCACCCTCATTGCTAATCCTGCAACTTTGTTCTCTTGTAATGTGCTTATTTATTGGTAAAACAGAAATTAAGAATACAGGCTTCAGAGTGATCTTCAACCTATTTCTGTGGAACTCTAACATCTCTAAACATGCATTTCCTCATGTATGAAATTAATATAATAAAATTGCCTTATCGGGTTGTTGTGAGTATGAAGTAAATAAAATGTGAGACTATATATGTTTGCTTAGTAGAGTGGCTGATATTCAGTAACATAATACAGTAGCTACTATTCACTCTTATTATAATTAACTTTGGGATTATTCTTCTCCCACTGAGTTTCTCTTCTCTTTTTTACTGGCTCCCTATTCTCATCTTTTACTTAAAAGATGGATTTGCACCGAAGTTTCTGCTTCAGCATTCTCACTGTCTTCTACTCCTCTCTCCTTTCCCCCTTCCCTGACTACATTCAAGGGTAAAGGCAAAAGAAGCAAATGCTTCAATAAATTTGACAAACATCCCAAAAGTACCAAAGTGATTTAAAGAACCGTAAAACATTATTTCAAGCGAAAGAAGTCAGGCAAAAGGACCACATATGTTTTTCAGGATTTCGTTTTCAATTCCCAGACAAGCTCTTGTTTGCCCCAGCTGAAATCACAACCTTAGGCAACTGAGATGTTGCCAGCAGTTAGTTGTTGTTTGGAAATGCCCCAGAGGTAAGCTGCAACTCCTTCGTGAGTTGAGCTCAAATCAAATGAATAGCCTCCATATGTCTGAGAATAGAAGTTTACTGGGAAACTCCAAGTTCATACAAATATTAACTATACCCTAGAGATGGTGCTTTTAACAGATCTCTGAGTGGTCAGGTATCTGTTGTCGACAGTGCTGCCAGCTCTTGGTAACAGTAGCACTAGAATGGGAGATGTGGGAAGTGCCCTAAATTAAAATGTCCCAGACTACTGACATTAAATTGTTAGCAGTTTCCCTAGGATAGATAGTTTTCAGTGTATTCTGTGGCTTTGCTTAATTGCCAGATGTCTGAAATGGTTGATTTTAGTTGTTTTGCTTTTATTTTTATTGTTTTATACAAAGAACAAGATAACCTATTCCTCATTCCACCATTCCAGAACTGATTAAACATTATTTTTAAATGTATCATTAATTCTTCTATATGTTGATTTTTCATCTGCTTTATGTCAGTTAGTGATAGAAATGTATTAAATCTCTCACTATGATGATAGACTGCTCTACTTTTTCCTAGTTCTCTGAATTTTTGCTTTATATGTTTTGAGACTATCTTGATTTGATTTGATAAGGATATTGATTATGTATAGTATAGTTATATCAGCTTTAATTGGATAAATTCCATAGCATACAATTTTTTTCCATTTTAAGCTTTATGCATAGTTAAGTCATATATAAGCCACTTTTTAACACAAAGTCCTTTTAGAATACTAGGAACATGCAGACTGGGACTTCATATGTAGGTGACTTCTGGGTTGTGATCATGAATTATTTCTAAAATAGGTTTCTCACCTTGGGGTCTTGTTTTGACTTAAATTATAGTCTGGCAGCAACAAAGGAATATAAGGTTCATTTCTAATTCATATGTACATGGAGGGTGCTGTGTTTCAGGGTCAACTTTTTGCCAAGGGTAGATTTGCTTCTATTGGACTCTTCACTTGGGTGAGGTCTAGACTTCCTTCCTTTTCTCTGCATACTGTGAGGCTACTAAAATCAAAGTTCTGTTGTTTTCAGTTTCAGTAAATGTTCTCAAGGGAAAAATTGCTTAGTGTACTACTTACCTGTCTGATTCCTTCTTCCTTAAGCCACCTTGGATGTTGAGGTATTCATCACTAGACTATCAGGTCACTAATACATTTCAAGAAATTGTTTCTATCCAGATTTTTTCAAATGTTTAGAGCATGAGTTTCAAACAGTTTTCTATTATTTCATCCTGCCTAAAACAGAAGTAGAATAGATGTGATTGTGTTGTACATCTCTTATCTGAAATTACTACTCTATTGTATAATTATATTTTGTGTATTTAGATATATAAATACATAATACATGTTGTATATATTCATACTGAACACAGTACCTTCCCCTTCCTTTACTGATACCCACCATATCTATCCTTTATTCATTGCTGTTCCCAGCTTAATTACCTAGCCAATCATAACCTCAAATGGATTTCACTCTGCCATGTGACTATACACAGCTGATTCTAGAGTTAGTATCAAATACAAATTGTTGTTTATTAACTGACTATGGTGCTAGTGGTTTCCTCAAATCTAAAATATGGAACTTTAATTAAAAGTGAAATCAAACAAAATAGAGCTGTGCACATGAAACATTTGCAAATGCTATTTTCTAACTTCATATCCTGCCTTCTGCCAATGTCAGTCCTCCAAAGCTGATGAATCTTATTCCTCAGTAAATGAGTTCTACTTCTTTTTGTCTTTGATGATTTAAAGTTTTCTTTAGTTTATATATATATGTATTCATGATACACAATATTTATCCTGTTTGGCATTAAGTAAACTCTTACAAATTAAAGTATTAATTATTTGTCTTCAATCTCAGGAAATACTCAGGTTCAGATATTTCCTTCCCACTGTGTAATTATTACTGTTCCTGGTGCTCTTATTACACTGATGTTGACACTTTAACTTCTGCCTCCCTCATTTCATCTCTTTATCCTTTCCTGCTAAGTGCTGGATAAAGTTCTTTACATTGATCCACCAGCTTACTCATTTATTCTCTGAATGTGCTCCTTTTGATGGCCAACCTATCCGCTGAATGCTTTATTTTAACCTTCTGCCTCCACCACTTACGATGAGCTTTCCATTCCTTAGCCTCCTGCTAAGTGACAAGAGTTCATGGCAGTTTAAGTGCTCCCGTTGCTCTAATGGCATACTACCACCCCCAAATTGCTCAGCCCAATTCTAACAGCATCTTTCAGTGCACTTAAGATCATTAACATTAAATGTCTCCCATATAAACATAGCTGCTGCTACTTATTTCTTTCAGTTTTGTTTTTGTTTAATTTAGAATAGGATTTTTAAGAATAGTGCTATTATATTGATATCAAATTTAACTCTGTACTATTTTAATCTCCATGCATAGAGTCAGCTTTATTTTTTATTTTATTTATTTTTTGAAAAGATTTTATTTATTTATTTGACAGACAGAGATCACAAGCAGGCAGAGAGGCAAGCAGAGAGAGAGGGGGGAAGCAGGCTTCCTGCTGAGCAGAGAGCAGATGTGGGCGGGGCTCCATCCCAGGACCCTGGGATCATGACCTAATCCGAAGGCAGAGGCTTTAACCCACTGAGCCACCAGGCACCCCGAGTCAGCTTTATTTTATAAATTTTAAGGTTTTGACTTCTACTATTTAAAAATACATTCATTTTTCTATAAAAGTATATGACATACTGCGTTCTTAATGTCTACTTAGGCAAACCAAAGATAATACCTAAACAGCCTTCAAAAGAAAAAAAAATTGAATCTGAAGTTTTCACTGTATTAGTTTTCTTGGTATTTTTAATGATGTTTGATCATGTTAATACAACTCCACTGTGTTATTTATGACATGTCAAAATGGCATCTTAAAATAATATTTTTCACTAGTTTGCCCTGAATATGGTCTCTCTTGATGAATGTCTCACTTTATTTAGATACTTGAAAAAAAAAATTGCTGTTGTTAGGTGGGATTATCTATAAAATGTCAATTAGATTAAGTTTATTGGCTGTGTTGTTTAAGTTTTCTATATTCTTACTTATTTTCTGTCCTTAAAAGTTATATGACTATTTAAATTACCTATATCATACTGGCTGATTTGTGCTACGTTGCACCTTTAGAAGAATTGGTCTTGTTCATCTATGTTGTTAAATGTTTATATTTTTAGAATAATTTTTAGAATTTCTTTATTATCCTTTTCATGTCTGCAGTCTCTAATTATGTCTCTAATACTATTTTCCTATTATTTCTGGTTTCTTTTTTTTGTCAGTCACACTAAACTTTTGCAAATTTGATTGATATTTTCAGAGAACGAGCTCTTTGTTTTATTTTTTTTATTATTATTATTTTTTACAGCATAGCATTTTTTTTTTTTATTTCTCAGTGGTATAAAATTATTTTCTTTTTTTTTTTTTATTTCCAGCATAACAGTATTCATTATTTTTGCACCACACCCCATGCTCCATGCAATCCGTGCCCTCTATAATACCCACCACCTGGTACCCCAACCTCCCACCCCCCGTCCCTTCAAAACCCTCAGATTGTTTTTCAGAGTCCATAGTCTCTGAGTGAAATAAGTCAAGCAGAGAGAGTCAATTATCAGCATAGCATTTTTTAAATTAACATATGATGGTTATTTGCCCCAGGGATACAGGTCTGTGAATCATCAGGCTTACACATTTCACAGCACTCACCATAGCACATAACTTCCCCAGTGTCCATAATCCAGCCACCCTATCCCTACCCCCCCACCTCCCAGCAACCCAGCAATCTTAACCAGGTGGTGGGTATTATAGAGGGCACGGATTGCATGGAGCATGGGGTGTGGTGCAAAAATAATGAATACTGTTATGCTGGAAATAAAAAAAATAATAATAAAAAAAAAAAAAAGAAAAACACCTGAAAAAAAAAAAAAAAAAGAATCTCTGATGGCTCATCTCCCTCCCAATCCCATCTTGTTTAATTTTTTCCCTCCCTACCCAAATGACCCCCTGCACTACCTCTCAAATTCCTCATATCAGAGAGATCATATGATAATTCTCTTTCTCTGATGGACTTACCTTACTTAGCATAATACCCTCTAGTTCCATCCACGTCATTGTGAATGGCAAGATTTCATTTTCTTTGATGGCTACATAGAGTATTCCATCATGTATATATATATATATATACCACATCATCTTTATCCATTCATCTATTGATGGACATCTAGGTTCTTTCTATAGTTTGGCTATTGTGGACATTGCTGCTATAAACATTTGGGTGCACATGCCACTTTGGATCACTACATTTGTATCTTTGGGGTAAATACCCAATAGTGCAATTGCTTGGCTCATAGGGTAGCTCTCTTTTCAGCTTTTTGAAGAACCTCCATGCTGTTTTCCAGAGTGGCTGGACCAGCTTGCATTCCCACCAACAGTATAGGAAGGCTCCCCTTTCTCTGCATCCTCACAAACATCTGTCCTTTCCTGACTGGTTAATTTAGCCACTCTGACTGGTGTGAGGTATATTTGTATTTGTATTTGTATTTCCCTGCTGCTGAGTGATGTTGAGCACTTTTTCATGAGTCTGTTGGCCATTTGGATGTCTTCTTTGGAGAAGTCTCTGTCCATGTCTTCTGCCCATTTCTTGCTTGGATTATTTGCTCTTTGGGCATTGAGTTTGATAAGTTCTTTATAGATTTTGGATACTAGGCCTTTATCTGATATGTCATCACAAATATCTTCTCCCATTCTGTCAGTTGTCTTTGGTTTTTGTTGACTGTTTTCCTTTGCTGTACAAAAGCTTTGATCTTGAAGTCCTAATAGTTCATTTTTGCCCTTGCTTCCCTTGGCTTTGGCAATGTTTCTAGGAAGAAGTTGCTGCAGCTGAGGTCGAAGAGTTTGCTACCTCTGTTCTCCTCAAGGGTTTTGATGGATTCCTGTCTCATATTTGGGTCTATTTTTTGTGTGTGGTGTAAGGAAGTGGTCCAGTTTCATTGTTCTGCATGTAGTTTCCCAATTTTCCCAGCACCATTTGTTGAAGAGACTGTCTTTTTTCCACTTGACATTCTTTCCTGCTTTGTTAAAGATTAGTTGACTGTAGAGTTGAGAGTCCATTTTTGGGCTTTCTATTCTGTTCCATTGATCTATGTGTTTGTTTTGTGCCAGTACTATACTGTCTTGATGATGACAGCTTTGTAACAGAGCTTGAAGCCTGGACTTGTGATACCACCAACTTTGGCTTTCTTTTTCAACATTCCTCTGGCTATTCGGGGTCTTGTTTGGTTCCATATAAATTTTAGGATTATTTGTTCCGTTTCCTTGAAAAACATGGATAGCATTTTGATAGGGATTGCATAAATGTGTAGATTGCTTTAGGTAGCATAGACATTTTCATAATACTTGTTCTTCCAATCCATGAGCATGGAATGCTTTTCCATTTCTTTGTGTCTTCCTCAGTTTCTTTCAAGGGTACTTTATAGTGTTCTGAGTACAGATTCTTTGCCTCTTTGGTTAGGTTTATTCCTAGGTATCTTATGGTTTTGGGTGCAACTGTAAATGGGACTGACTCCTTAATTTCTCTTTCTTCTGTCTTGTGGCTGTTGTATAGAAATGCAACTGATTTCTGTGCATTGATTTTATATCCTGACACTTTACGGAATTCCTGTACAAGTTCTAGCATTTTTGGAGTGGAGTCTTGTGGGTTTTCCACATAAAGTATCATATCATCTGCAAAGAATGAGAGTTTGACTTCTTTGCTGATTTGGATGCCTTTAATTTTTTTTTGTTGTCTGATTGCTGAGGCTAGGACTTCTAGTACTATGTTGAATAGCAGTGGTGATAGTGGACATCCCTGCCATGCTCCTGATCTTAGGGGAAAAAATTTTCCCCTTTAGGAATGATACTTCCTGTGGGCTTTTCATAGATGGCTTTGATATATATACCCTCTATCCCTTCCCAGTAAAGAGATTTCATCAGAAAGGATGCAAATGCTTTTTCACCATCTTGAGAATATCATATGGTTCTTGTTCTTTCTTTTAATAACATATTGTATTCATTGATTGATTTGCAGATGTTGAACCAACCTTACAGCCCAGGAATAAATCCCACTTGGTCGTGGTGAGTAATCCTTTAATGTACTATTGGAGCCTATTAGCTAGTATTTTTTTTTTTAATCTTTGTATTATCATTTAACATTTTATTTTTTTTAATTTTGTTTTTTTTAATAAACATATAATGTATTATTAGCCCCAGGGATACAGGTCTGTGAATCACCAGGTTTACACACTTCACAGCACTCACCATAGTGCATACCCTCCCCAGTGTCCATAACCCCACCACCCTCTCCCTACCCCCCTCCTCCTGGCCCCCCTCAGTTTGTTTTGTGACATTAAGAGTCTCTTATGGTTTGTCTCCCTCCTGATCTCATCTTGTTTCATTTATTCTTTTCCTACCCCCGAAACCTCCCACATTGCATCTCCACTTCGTCATATCAGGGAGCTCATATGATAGTTGTCTTTCTCCAAATGACTTATTTCACTAAGCATAATACCCTCTACCTCCATCCACGTCATCGCAAATGGCAAGATTTCATTTCTTTTGATGGCTGCATAGTATTGCATTGTGTATGTGTGTATATATATATATATATATATATATATATATATATATATATATATCACCTCTTCTTAATCCATTCATCTGTTGATGGACATCTAGGTTCTTTCCACAGTTTGGCTATTGTGGACATATTGTGCTGCTATAAACATTCGGGAACACATGCCCCTTCGGATCACTATGTTTGTATCCTTAGGGTAAATACCCAGTAGTGTAGTTGCTGGGTCATAGGGTAGCTCTATTTTCAACTTTTTGAAGAACCTCCATGCTGTTTTCCAGAGTGGTTGCACCATCTTGCATTCCCACCAACAGTGTAGGATAGTTCCCCTTTCTCCACATCCTCGCCAGCATCTGACATTTCCTGACTTGTTAATTTTATATTGGCTAGCATTTTGATGAGAATTTTTGTATCTGTGTTCATCAAGAATATTGTTCTGTAATTCTCCTTTTTGATGGAGTCTTTGTATGGTTTTGGGATCAAAGTAATTGTGGCCTTAATAAAACTTAATAAAATAAGTTTGGCAGTTTTCCTTCCATTTCTATTTTTTTGGAACAGTTTCAGGAGAATAGGTATGACTTCTTCTTTAAATGGTTGGTAGAATTCCCCTGGGAAGCTGTCTGGCCCTGGGCTCTTGTTTTTTGGGAGATTTTTGATAACTGCTTCAGTTTCCTTACTGGCTGTGGGTCTGTTTAGGTTTTCTATTTCTTCCTGGTTCAGTTTTGGTAGTTTATATGTCTCTAGGAATGCATCTATTTCTTCCAGATTGTTAAATTTGTTGGTGTATAGTTGCTCATAATATGTTCTCATAATTGTTTGTATTTCTTTAATGTTGGTTGTGATCTCTCCTCTTTCATTCATGATTTTATTAATTTGGGTCCTTTCTCCTTTCCTTTTGATAAGTCTGGCCAGGCATTTATCAATCTTATTAATTCTTTCAGAGAATTAACTCATAGTTTGGTTGATTTATTCCACTATTCTTTTGGTTTCTATTTCATGGATTTCTGCTCTGATCTTTATTATTTCTCTTCTCCTGCTGGGTTTAAGTTTTCTTTGCCATTCTTTCTCCAGCTCCTTTAGGTGTCTGGCTAGGTTATGTACTTGGAACCTTTCTTGTTTCTTGAGAAAGGCTTATATGGCTATATACTTTCGTCTCAGGACTGCCTTTGCTGTGTCCCACAGATTTTGAAGCATTGTGTTTTCATTATCATTTGTTTCCATCAATTTTTTCAATTCTTCTTTAATTTCCTGGTTGACCCATTCATTCTTTAGTAGAATGCTCTTTAGCCTCCATGTATTTGAGTTCTTCCCAACATTCCTCTTGTGATTGAGTTCTACCTTCAGAGCATTGCAGTCTGAAAATATACTAGGTATGATCCCAATCTTTTGGTACTGATTGAGACCTGAATTGTGACCCAGGATGTGATCTATTCTGGATAATGTTCCATGTGCACTACAGAAGAATGTGTATTCTGTTGCTTTGAGATGGAATGTTCTGAATATATCTGTGATGTCCATCTGGTCCAGTATGTTATTTAAGGTTTATATTTCCTTGTTGATCTTTTGCTTGGATGATCTGTCCATTTCTGTAAGGGGGAGTGTGAAAGTCTCCTACTATTATTATAGTATTGTTGATGTGTTTATTTGATTTTGTTGTTAATTGGTTTATATAATTGATGGCTCCCATATTAGGGGCATAGATATTTAAAATTGTTAGATCTTCTTATAGGACAGACCCTTAAATGTGATATAGTGTCCTTCTTCATCTCTTATTATAGTGTTTGGCTTCAAATCTAATTGATCTGATATATGGATTACCACTCCAGCTTTCTTTTGATGTCCATTAGCATGGTAAATTGTTTTCTAGCCCCTCCCATTCAATCTGGAGGTATCTTTGGGTCTAAAATGAGTTTCTTATAGATAGCATATTGATGGGTCTTGTTTTTTAATCCATTCTGATACCCTGTGTCTTTTGATTGGGGCATTTAGTCTGTTTGCATTCAGGGTAACTGTTGAAAGATATGAATTTAGTGTCACTGCATTGCCTGTTAGGTGACTGTTACTGTATATTTTCTCTGTTCCTTTCTGGGCTGTTACTTTTAGGCTCTCTCTTTATTTTGTTTCCTGTGGGGCTGGTTTGGTGCTTGTAAATTCTTTTAATTTTTGTTTGTCTTGGAAGCTTTTTATCTCTCCTTCTATTTTCAGTGATAGCCTATCTGGATATAGCATTCTTGGCTGCATATTTTTCTCACTTAATGCTTTGAATATATCATGCCAGTGCCTTCTGGTCTGCCAGGTCTCTGTGGATCGGTCTGCTGCTAATCTAATATTTTGACCGTTGTATGTCACAGACCTCTTGTTCCTGATCTGCTCTCAGGATTTTCTCTTTGTTACTAAGACTTGAAAGTTTTACTGTGAGATGATGGGGTGTGGACCCATTTTTATTGATTTTAAGGGGATTCTCTGTGCCTCCTGGATTTTGATGTTTGTTCTCTTCACCAAATTAGGGAAATTCTCTACTATAATTTGCTCCAATATAACTTCCGCCCCCTCCTTCCTCAGCCCTTTGTTTTATTGACTTTCTCTATTTTATCTATTTTTATAATTTCTCCTGATTTTTATTATTTCCTTTCTTTTGTTTGTTTTTTCCCCCTTTTCCTTCTAAATTCTTGGGATAGAAGCTTGAGTATTGATTCAAACATTCCTCTTTTCAAAAGTCTGCATTTGGCAGTATGAATTTTCTTCTCTGTGCTGCTTTAGTTACATACCCTAAGTTTTGATAGGTTGTTTTTTTAATTTTCATTCAGTTCCATGTACTTTAGAATATCTATTTAGACTTCCACTTGGCATCATGATTATTTAGAAGTGTGTGGGTTGTTTTGTCTTTTTTTTTTTTTTTTTTTGATAAGCTTACAAATATTTGCACATTTTCCTGTTATGTTTGTTGGTTTCCAGTTTGATTCATAGTTGCCAGGGACATACTTTATATGACTTCTTTTTCTTTTTAATCATTCAGGTTTTTTGGTTTTTGTTGTTGTTGTTGTTGTTTGTTTTTGTTATTGTTTTTGTTTTTGTTTTTTGGTGGCTTGGAATATTGTCTATTTTGGTGTATGTTTTGTCATCACTTGAAAAGAATGTGCTGTTGAGTAATTATGTTTAATTATTGATATTTTGGGACACAAGCCTAACATTTTATTTTTATTTTCTATTCTCTTTGTTTTTTATTTCAGTGTTTTCTTTTTTATGCCTTCCTTTCAATTAATTAAACAGTTTTTTGAATTCTATTTATATTTTCACATACTGTTTTTGGGTGTATCTTTTTTTCAACTTTTATAATGGTTGATATCGGTTTTATATCATATATACATAAAATAACAGTCCATTGGTGTCATAATCTTACAGTTTGATTGACGTACAGAAACCTTACCTCTTTCATGTCTCCATATCCTCCTACATTTAAAATATAGTTTCTTCAGTATTTTCTTTACATATATTTAAGCAATAGCAATGGTGTTACATTTTTTGCTTCAAACATCAAACACAATTTATAACACCCAAGAGAAGGTAAGCCTACTATATTTAACCAATATTTTTGTTTAGTGTGTTCTTTCTTCAGTCTATGTATTCTAAAGTTCCTTCTTTTATTATTTAAATTATTCTCAGAGAATATCCTTTAGCCATTCTTTTGCAGTAAGTTTGCTGGTGACAAGTCTTCATATTTCTTCATCTGAGAATTTCTTGTTAATGTCTTCATTACTGAAGGTTATTTTCTCTGAGTATATATTTTCTTTCAGCATCTCAAAAATACGCTATTTCCTTTTGGTTTCCATGGTTTCTAAGGAGAAATCTACTGTCTTACAAATGTTTTTCCTTTATAGGAAAGTTATCACTTCTCTCTTAGTGCTTTAAAGAATTTTTATCTTTAGCTTTCAGGTGTTTGACTATGTTGTATTTTAGTATCAATTTCTTTGTGTTTATCCTGTTTGGGGATTACTAATTTTTAAAAATAATCTGTAGATTTATATATCTTGCCAAATTTGGAGTTTCAGTCATGATTTCTTTGACAATCTTTTCAGCCCAATATCTTTATCCTCTTTTTCTTTGATTTCAATGGCACATCCATGTTAGAGTTTTTGTTATATACGGCCCTGAGGTTCTACCAATTTTTATCTGACTACTTTCTCTCACTTTTTAAATTTGTTAATTTCTATTATTCTGTTCTCCAGTTAACTTTTTTTTTCCTGTTTCTCTTTTCTGCTGCTGTGTTCATCTGCTAAATTTTTCATTGGGGCTACTGTATTTTCCAGTTTTATAATTCCCATGTAGTTCTTTTTTATCTTCAATTTGTTGATTTTTAAATTTCTTGACTGGAACTTTTATTTTTTATTCTTTTAAAATTTGCTTCAAGCCTGTTCATAGTTTTTCACTGAGGTCTTTATATCATAAGGATTTAATATTTTTTTGACAGATAATTCTGACATTTTGGAGTTTTGTTTTTTGAGGTTTTTTTGTTTGTTTGTTTGTTTTGTTTTTCCTGGCCAATTTGAGACTTTGCTGGTTCTTGGTGTGATAAGTAATTTTTCAGTTGAGTCATGAACATTTTTTGTATTATGTCATGAAATTTTGGATTCTTTTTTTTTTTTTAAAGATTTTTTATTTATTTATTTGACAGAGAGAGATCACAAGTAGGCAGAGAGGCAGGCAGAGAGAGAGGAAGGGAAGCAGGCTCCCCGCTGAGCAGATAGCCCGATGCGGGACTCAATCCCAGGACCGTGAGATCATGACCTGAGCCGAAGGCAGCGGCTTAACCCACTGAGCCACCCAGGTGCCCAAAACTTTGGATTTTATTTATACCTTTTGTTTTGGCTGACTTTTTCTGACACCATTCTGTCAGTGGAAGAGGATTGCTACCTCATAATTTAGAGTAGGAAACAGAAGCCCAGATTCTCCAGTTGGATGCTGTAGACACTTGAAGGAAGGGGGTTCTTCATTTCTGTTAATTGAGAGTGAGAGTTTTGGCTTCTTATGTGGCCTCCACTGACACTGTAGTTGGGTTGACCTCATAACTGCTGGGTCATGAAGATAGTCTTGATTCTCCACTAGGCCTTCTCTGATACTGCTTAATTGGGGTGGTGTATGATCCTCTTACTGTTCTGTGTGGAAGTCTATGCTTCCCACATGGTTTCCACTGCCACCAGATTGAGAGTGCAGTATTAGTACCCAGAAGGAATGAAGGTACTTGCTTCCTTCTCATCTTTCTCAACACACAGAATTGTTGGGACATATTTTATTACAGTCTCCCAAGAACAGAAGTTGAGGGTTTCCACTTGATCTTTTTTGTCATGTGTACAGGTGGGACCACAGTTTTTTTTCTTTTTTTCTTTTTTATTTCTGTGGTTCTTGGCTGGAGTAGAGAATACTAAGTGTTTTCTTCCTAGCCAGACTACCACTTTCCTAAAAGAGTTACGACTTTTATTGTTGTTTTTATTATCATTGTTTTTCCTCTTTGGTCTGTGTCCTTTAGTGTTTCTGGGTTGCTAGCTTCTTTGGCTCCAAGTTTGGGTTATGTGAGGTAAAAAGAAATTTCAAAGAACTCACCACTGTATCTTTCCTGAGGGTCCAAGTTTCTTAGGAAGTCTGCCTTCTCCTCACTTTTCAGAGTCCTCTTTCTTGGTTTTATGTGTAATGTTGAAAGTTTTTAGTTGTATCTAGGAAAACAGGGAAACATACTCAGTTTTACTAAAAACAGAAGTTACAGATTGAATATTGTATATAATCATATTGTATTGCCAATATTGGCTTATTATTTATAGCTCTTTTAAAATTATCGTGTAGGTTACCATAGAGTTGTAATGTTTATCTTAAGGAGTAACAGTCTACTTTCAGATAATATTATTATCTGAAATCTAATAAAAGATTTATTAACAATTGACTCTCAATTTCCTCGATCCCTTTTTTCCTACCATTATTTTAATATTTTACATTTTACATATGCTGTAAATATACTGGACATTGATAATCTTTTTATTTAGGCAATTATGTTTTAGAGAAATTAAAAGACCAAAAGATTATTGTTTTCCCATTCAATTGTCACGTAGAGTCCTCTTCCCTTTCTTGGTGTATGTGAAAGCTGCTTTGGTATCACAATCTTTCTGCCTAGAGAAAATCTTCTCAACATTTCTTAGAAGAGATACTGGCAATGAATTTTTTCTGTTACTGTTCATCCAAAAAAATTCATATTTATCCTTTATATTTTGAAGATATATTTGCTGGTAGAGAGGTTTTGTTTTGTTTTCTTTTCTTTTCACTATAAAGATATTTACTCCATTGCCTTCTTATTTACATAATAATTTTTAATAGAAGCCTATATAATATTTATCTTTGTTTCTCTATATATAACGTATCTTTTATTTCTGATTACTTTGCAGATTTTTTCTTTATTTTTCATTTTTAAGAGTTTTATTAGGATAGACCTAGTGGTGTTTGTGTGTATATAGATTGATGTGGGTGGGGGAGATTTATCTTGTTTAGTCTTATAAAAGATTCTTGGATCTGTTGTTTGGTATATTTCATTAATTTTAGAAAATTATTTGCTCTTATCTTTATTTTCTCTGTCTTGATCTTGCTTCTGGGATTCCAGTTACACATGTGTTAGACCAAATGAAACTATCTCACATATCTTGGAACCTGTTCAATTTTCTTCATTTTTCTTTTTGTGCTCCAATTTCCATTATATCCGTTGACTTAGAATGATATTCACTGGAGGTAACTCAAAATGTTGAAAATAGAACTACCCTATGACCCAGCAATTGCACTACTGGCTATTTACCCTAAAGATACAAACGTAGTGATCCGAAGGGATACATGCACCCGAATGTTTATAGCAGCAATGTCTACAATAGCCAAACTATGGAAAGAACCTAGATGTCCATCAACAGATGAATGGATAAAGAAGATGTGGTATATATACACAATGGAATGCTATGCAACCTCAGAAGAAATGAAATCTTGCCATTTGCGATGATGTGGATGAAATTAGAGGGTATCCTGCTTAGCAAAATAAGTCAAACGGAGAAAGACAACTATCATATGATCTCCCTGATGTGAAGAAGTGGAGATGCAACATGGACGGTTAAGGGGGTAGGAGAAGAATAAATGAAACAAGATGGGATTGGGAGGGAGACAAACCATAAGTGACTCTTAATTTCACAAAACAAACTGAGGGTTGCTGGGGGGAGGGGTGTTGGGAGAAGGGGGGGTGGAGTTATGGACATTGGGGTGGGTATGTGCTATGGTGAGTGCTGTGAAGTGTGTAAACCTGGCGATTCACAGACCTGTACCCCTGGGGATAAAAATATATTATATGCTTATAAAAAATTTTAAAAAATTAAAAAAAAAGAATGATATTCACTGATTCTTTTCTCAACTGTCAAGTCTATTGATGAACTACTGAAAGCATTCTTCATCTCTGCTACTGTGTTTTTATGTCTACCATTTATGGTCACATTTATGTTTGATTCTTTATTGTAGTTTCTGCTGAAATTCCCTACCTGTTCATTCATATTATAGACATTTCCCAGCAAAGCCTTTAACATCTTTATCATAATTATTTATATTTCCTCTCTGATTGTTCTAATATCACTGTAATATTTTAATCTTACTCTATTGACAATTTTGTCCTTTGACAATATTTTCATTTTTCCTTATTCATCTGTATGTTTCATAATTTTTGTTTGAAAGAGATATACATTTTGTAGGACAGTAGAGACTGAGTTAAAAACTTATTCTTGGAAATAGGCTTTCCTCTTCTTTTTCTAGTTACTTGCATGGAGGATTGAGTAAATTTAGTCAAGAGTTGAGCTGAAATTAGAGTTTTTGTTACTATGGTTTTACTCAGAGCATCACTAGTCTTCAAATTTTTCTCACATTGCCTTCTGTTTAGTGTGGGGGTAGAGAATTATTTATAATATCTGCTCAACTCTGCATTTAAATTTCCTCTTTGTTCCTGTATCACAATGAGGGTATTGATCCCTGCTCTTGCTTCTTTCTAAGCAGTATTTTGGACTTCTCTTACTTATTCTTTCAAGAAGGGGGTGGGGGGAGACAGAAGGGTCACATGAAGGAGATCTTCTCTGTTGTTCTGGTTCAGCCTTAGTCTTAGGCAGATGGTATATCCCTGAATCTCAGGCATAATCTTTCTCAGTGATCCTTCTTTGTCCCCAGTGTTAGGGGATCATTAATGATATGGCCTAAGGATGTTTTCTTGCATCTTCCCCAAAGAAAGAGGGATTTTTTTGGTTTGTTTGTTTACTTTTTCCAGTTTTGATAGGTATTTATCTGTATTCAGAATGTGACAGAGTTCAGTGTCCTTTCCCCAGCTGATTATGAATTTTCTTCTTTGGGGAGTTAGAAAAGAAGTATCCAGGCAAGACTTAAATTTTTCCCAATGGCAGCTGCTATTCCTCTTTCCCAGGTCTTCACCATAGGACAAGATGTTCTTCACCAAGGACAAGATGTTCTTGTCCTGCCCACAGTATTTCTCATGATAACTTAGTGATGTCAGTGGAGAAGAGCCTGTGAATTGGGATGACTTTCTCTTGTGTTTGCAATTTCCAGAATTTCTATACTTTCATGCTAGCCTGCAATCAGCATTCAGATATTGATTTACATTTATTAAAAATTCATAATGGTTCATATGATTTGTGTCTTCCTTAGATAATCAATCACTCATATTTACTCTCTCCTCAGGAGAGTATTTTTCTGATGTTTTCCATTAGTTGATTTCCTTGTGACTTCAGCTGTGATTTGTTCAAGAAGGCTATGATTTTTATAGATTACTGTTTTTTATTGTTATTGTAGGAGTATGAGTGGTGGTCTTTTCAACTTTCCTTATTCCAAAACAAAGTTGAAAGTTACAGTGACATTTTAAAGCAAATTGTGTAATGACATTTGTAACTCTAAGATATAAATATACACTTTTGCAAAAATTTGGAAATTAGTTAAGTAACTAAATATGAGGATGAAGATAATTCAGTCCTTAGTTTCTGAAATTTTGTATGAAGTTAATAAATATGAAACAGTATGTTTTAGTTCTCTCCAGAGTGATTACATTCATCTTTCTGTATTAAAAGAAAGCTTCATCTATCAAAGCTCTAAGACAGTCTCCAAGAAGGAAACTTACACTATACATGGCATCTAAAACTCCCCCATGTCTTAATGAAGAACAGGGAAAGAGGGATCAAGGTGTTGGCAGCCTTTAGGAAAATAAGCTGACTCTAAGTGCTAGCTAAATTCCTGAAATTAAATGAAATATGTATAAATTATATATAGTGGTGAATGATGGAACTTCCCAGAATCTTCTCCACTTAGGGACTTTAATTTATAACTCTCTTTTACAAAATGCTTCCCTAAATTTCAGGGATTATTTTATCCATAGGCATAAGTGGAAAACCTAACTTTGGTTTATTTTCACAGCCATGGGTGTTTTAGGACTTCTAACAGAAGTACCATTTCTATTCTAGCAAGAGAGATATAATACAATTGTATCCTCAAGTATTTCTATAAACAAGTGGATTTTTTTAAAGGAGGATAGCCTGAATTACATTTCCAATAAAATACTGGTCAATCCCAGATTTTAAGTAAGAGTCAACATTATAAATATGTTCTTTCAAAACCAGTCTGCACTTATCCTTGAAAAATTCTTGCCATCAGTATATTCCAGAAATTATTTTAAGAAAACAGAAAAGGAAGAGGGTGAAGGAAGATTTGACTTTAATTTTGTTTTAACTTTGAGAGAAGCAGCTATTTTTATCTTGCTGACTTATTTATGAGACATAAGAAAGAAGCCTGTAGTGGAACATTTCTTCTGAACTGGATTTGAGCATCAAGGAAAACCATAAGGGACGCTTTGGTTAAAATAAGAACCGACCTTACTAGTACCCTGATTGTGAAACACAGCTTTTGTGACTGATGTTGTTGTTTGAAAGAGTTTCCTTTCTTTATTAGCTTTCATTCTCACCTGTTCTATACTACCTGGTCCCTGCTGAGCTGACCCTGAGAATAAAGGTGTTTTTGTAAAATTTTCAATTCTGTTCCCTGCCAGTTGGAGTTCAAAGTTTGTCTGAACTCCATGGAGCTTTCTTGATTCACATGCAACTTTTGGGCCTTTGAAATTTACCCAGTAAGAAAAGAACAAGGTTTATGGCCAGTATCAGATGAAAATCCTAGGACAATTGTGAGATCTTATAAAGCCCATTGTATATGGCACATATCACAAATGTAACAGGAAGGACCCCATCTGACACTCATGGATTCTGGAAGTTGCTCTGTTCATAGTCTAGCATATATTAAAGAAAAATGCCTCTCTTTTTTACCTGTCTTTGCTGATTGGTTCTTTATATGGCTAATTATTCTCATAGATTTTTTAATAGATTACTTTTTTATTAAACACCTCAATGACTTTCCAAAATATGTAAAATAATGGCCTTGCCTAAAGATAAAGAACTCTTCTACTTGGTAGGTTAACAAAGATATGTAGTTTTGGGGGGTACCTGGGTGGCTCAGGCTTTAACCCTCTGTCTTAGGCTCTGGTCATGATCCCAGGGTCCTGGATCGAGCCCTGCATCAGGCTCCCGGCTCAGCAAGAATCCTAGTTCTCCCCTGCTCATTCCGCCGCTAGTGTTTCCTCTCTCGCTGTCTCTCTCTCTCTGTCAAATAAATAAATAAAATATTAAAAAATATATATATATATATATATTTAGCTTTTTGACTAACATCTGGGGGAAAAAGGATAGAGGGAATCTAATATGGTGAGAGACTGGGCCTGGGGAGGTACTGTTAATGAAGAAAGAAATCTAGTATTAAATTTAGGGTTTTTCTCTATTGTGTACTGTTACACAATTTCCTAACTCCTACTACCCCAAAATTTCACTGATTATCTGCCATACAATATTATGTGTTGTAATATTTGATGTTAGAGATGGGTGGATGAAGGAAAGAGAGACCGTACTAATAGAAATATACAGCACAATGGTGAGTCAGTAGATGCAGGAGCTAAGTAAATAGGCAGACTTAATGACTTCTGCTTTTATTTCTGGTTTTCTTCCTTGACTAACAAGAAAAGATCATTGAATGAATTGCTGATGCTTATGATCAGAAACATGCAGCATATCCGTTTTATTATAACAGTCAAGGCCAATAAGAGTGAAAGAGTTATTAATAGCTGTACCCTAAGCACTGTGGCAAAGTAAGATGTCTTTTAGGGGTTTCTGGTTGGCTCAGTCACTTAAGCATCTGACTCTTGATTTTGGCCCAGTTCATGATCTCAGGGTCCTGAGATTGTGCCCCGAATGGCTCCAGACTCAGTGGGGAATCTGCTTGAGATTCTTTCTTTCTCTTTCTAATTACCCCTCCACCTCCTCTCTCTCTCTCTCTAAAATAAATAAATATTTTTAAAATAATAAAAATATCTTTTAAAATATTTGGTGTTTAAATGAAAAGTTAAAGAAAGAGGTAACAAATATAGGGATTAAATGGGTCAAATTAGAAACTTGTTGGCCAAATAAGGCAGTATGAAGTTTGGACACACTCAAACTTTTGCTCATTTACAAATGTGGTAGATATTAGTGCTATTCACCAATATTTCCAGTTGTCTTTCTTACAGGAACAAAGGGAGAGTGCAATGTCCCATTTTTGTGATGTTGATATTATCTAAATATCTTAATTTTGGTCAACAAAATTTGAGAAGTAAAATGTGTAATATCCAGGCACAAGCACACTCTACCTGTTTCCATGAGTCAGGAAATAAATATTTATATAAAAATGCAATCTTGATTCTTCATATAGAGGATGGGTAATCCAGAAAAATGCCTGCACTCTCATCATACTTCATGTAAGCGAGAAATTAATCTTGGTTGTTTTAAACTACTAGTATTTTGAAATTGTTTGTTTTCAGACAAATCCTAACTAATGCGATTGCCTGCACTCACATTGTTTTTAGTGGTGTCTTAAAGTAGTTGTATGATATACTTACCCTATCTTAGACTTTAACAGGCTTCTTTCTTGAGCATTTGTAAAACTAGTTTGAGAATTTTATTATTGGCAAGAGTATCACTTACATGTGCTAAATCCTATCTTCCAAAACATCAAGCCATTAACATTATTTAAGGCATAGATCAATTCTTCAGTCAATGTTGTATTAATACAAGTGTGCTGCAATTATTTTGAGGTATGTCTCAAGTGATCTGTTGCTAATTATTATTAAATACATATGTTGATGAGTGGAATAACATTTTCCAAATTAAAGTAGATTCAAATTTATTATATAAGGAAAATTTTACTTCTTGCATTCTAATACTGAGTTAAGGTGAAAGGTATAAAAATAATTTCAGTTCAAAGAGCAAACTTGTGTATCTCTATTGGACCACATTATTCTCAGGACTGCCTTCTTGTATGTATCATGATGAAAACAAGTATTCCAGTGTTCTGTCACTGGTTGCAGAATACCAGAGGTAAAAGAGACCTTGTACAATTTACTTACTGATTTTATATTGTTTTCTCAACTGTGTTTTGTAGTCATGTCAAGGCCATAGAATAGACAAAAATAAATTCTATGGGCTAGTATCAAGCCCCCCTTTTCTACTTCACACAAAACACTTTCATTTGTGTTCACATGTAGATCATCTGCTTACAATTTAATCTGAACACATGATTTTATAGTTGGGAAGAAGTTCTACCACAAAATGAAAACACAGAATAGGTTATCCTTCTATTTTACTGGTTAAACAAGCTCAAAAAAGTGAAGAATTCCTTAAACTGACAGTAAATTTTATAACTTGGACTTAAATTTCATTTTCTTAAACACTATTTAATATTCTTATATCCAAGTAATGCTTAGTTCCGTAATAGACAGCAAACTCGTTTTGTCTTTTTTCCCCTTTCTTCTTTTCACCTGCTGTAGATGTATCAAAACCAGGCTATTTACAGCCATAATTATTAGGTAAAAGAACTTTCTCTTTTAATAAGTGCTCTACTTTATCCCCATAGTTAAGGAAAAAAAAGCTATTTTTTTTTTTGGACCTATGACCAAGTTTCAGAAAACATTCAGAAGCAATGCAATAAAATAGAAAGGACCAATGAAACACAAAGGACCAGCTCTAGAATACATGTAACTGAGTGGGCATCTGAACTGTAAATTAAGATGAAAAAAAAAAAAAGATATTTCAGAGTCATTTCTTTATGAAAAAGTGAGGAAAATAATATCACACATATAAATCACACCGATCATAGTAGACAACCCACAAATACCAAATCCCTCTTCTTGAAGTTTACCTTTGAAGGTATTAACCAGTAAATCTATCAGACCATTTATTCAAAGGCAGAGTAGTGTAGTGCTTAGGAAAAGTGGTCATAGGGCCAGCATTCCTGGGTTCAAATATGGCTTCAATATATGCCCACCATTAGACTATAGCCAAATTACTTAATAACTTCCCTGTGCCTTAGTTTGTTTACCTGTAGAACAGGGACAATAAACAAAAGTATCTACTTCATATAATTGTTATGATAATTACATCAATGTCTACATTTAGAAAACTTTTCAAAAGTACCTGACATAGGTTAATTGGCCAATAAATTATGTGTTATTTTGTTGTTGTTAAATATTCACAATGTGCACAGCCCTACCCTGCGATCTAGAGCAATATGGAAAAGGCAGATTTACTTATCTAATTCATCATGTCAAAATGATTTTGAACACAATGTACAAATCTTATGAGGATAGACTGGTTTAAGGCACTTTTGATACCTTGGACATACCTCATAGTAAGCTGGCTTCTTTTTTTTTTTAATCTATTGATTGCAATAAATGTTATGATGGATACAACTGCAATAAAACTGGTTTTATTTTAAAATATTTTGTTGTTCAAGCTTTGAAGGAATTCAAAATCTGCAAATTAGCCTTATTTGACACTTCTCTATAATTTGATAGACTCTTCACTGCAGAAAGAAACCCCAATTATTGAAGTTCTATTGTAATTTAACACACAAACACACCCAAGAGATAAGGATTTGGCAGTGTGTTATCCATTCAGGTTAAGTGATTTTGGGTTCCACTCCAGTAAAATTCTGCTTGAAGCATAACTGTGTTGCCAATGTTCTCTCCTATGATGAAAAATGAGTATACCAGCCAACTCTGGTCTGAAAACTAAATTAGAAATGAACTTTGAAGAAAAAATCCTTCACTCCTAGAGAAGAATGTGATCTTAAAAATGAATTAAAGCCTAGAAACCAAACATTGATAAGGGCCTTGTATCTATCAAAGAAAGTATACTATTGAAAGTATTCATTCATCTGAGTTTAAAATGTAATGTTAGCGCTTTCAACCTAAAGGCCAATTTCTTCCTTGATGTCTTGAAAATTATCATTGGAAGCAGTGATAGCACTCAGTTATAGGAATGCTTTCCAAGAGAGCACTAACAGTGTATCCCTCATTTTGCCAAAATCATGTAACATTTTTATCATAAAATCATAGCTGCTTTAGATTTCATTAACAAATAATGGAAAGAATAGCTCATATTTAGAGTCTGATCTGTTTCCAAGTGTTTGGTATTGGAATTGGTGAAATCAAGCAGGGAAGGAAGAGGATAGAACAATCATTAGAGTAAGTGGCAAAGATGGAACAAAAAATTGACCAAAATGAATTGTCAAGCAGCAGGAGGTAAGGGGACATATCAATTTAACTGTCAGTATCTAGGCATATATTTCATAAAGAGTTAGTCACAAGCAGGAATGGATCCAAATTTTGATTTATCGCTGATACCAGATAAAGATAAGGACTCCCATAAATAGTATCCCTGTTATCTTACAATAGCTTGCCAGGCCTCTTCAAATCAGAAGAGGGAAAAAAAAAATAGACAAATGGACTATTCCTCACAGGATTAGAGAAGTGTCATCTGACAGAAAGTTCATGTATAAACTGTTGGGTATCAAGGATTTGACATCAGGCCGGAGAACAAAGAACAAATTGCTCTCCAGGTATCCCAAATATTGAGCAACAGACCTGGACACTGAGACCATGGAGAAATCATCAGTTTTGGAGAAGTATTAATGGTTAAAAATCTTGAATACTCACTCTGACCATACAGAGTCCTTAGCATTTGATTTGTAATGTAGAGAAAAATCTGTACTTTGATGGAAAGCTATACATTACCTAGAACATACCCTTTAGAGTTTCCTGGTTCTGATTATTATGGAGGGTCAGTTTACAACTCTCTAAATTATAGATAATAGGTAATAATGAAAAATAGTTTCTGCCTACAGGCTTGTAAATTTTTTTTACAGCAGATTTTTAGTTGAATTCCTTAAGGTAGAAATAGCTAGTTTGATCTCCTGTTGTATATTTATTTCATGATTTTAGATCTATAATTATTCTCTTCTTTGTATTATATAAATTGGTTATAACATCTTATCTATTCCCTCATTTAAGTAATGAGTTAAATCATTTATTTATTTATTTATTTATTTTTAAATAGTTTGCATTTTAAAGATTTTATGTATTTATTTGACAGAGAGAAATCACAAGTAGATGGAGAGGCAGGCAGAGAGAGAGAGGGAAGCAGGCTCCCCACTGAGCAGAGAGCCCGATGTGGGACTCGATCCCAGGATCCTGAGATCATGACCTGAGCCTAAGGCAGCAGCTTAACCCACTGAGCCATCCAGGCGCCCCGCGTTAAATAATATATTTAACACATGTTCACTTTTTATGTACATGGGAGGTGGTTTTACTTTTTTTTTTTTAAATTAACCAAAGATGAAAGGAAAAACTTAAAATACTCTTTTCAGATCCCATCATTCTATAGGTGAGTAAACTGAGTCCCAAAGTGATAAAATGACTCTTGTGAAGTTTTGCAGTTACTTACCGGCAGATGCAAGACCAGAACCAAGTCATTTCCCCATACTTTTGCAGTCCTTTTTCCTACCACACTCAAAACCACATGAATTAGCTTTTATTTTTTTAAGTTAAGACTTTATTTTTTATATTATTTTTTTAAAGATTTTATTTATTTATTTGACAGACAGAGATCACAAGTAGGCAGAGAGGCAGGCAGAGAGAGAGGGGAAAGCAGGCTCCCTGCTGAGCAGAGAGCCCGATGCGGGACTCAATCCTAGGACCCTAAGATCATGATCTGAGCTGAAGGCAGAGGCTTAATCCACTGCACCACCCAGGCTCCTTGATTTTACTTTTTAAAGCAGTTTTGCGTTCACAGCAAAATGAGAGAAAGGCACAGAAATTTCTCACATATTCCCTGACCCTCCACATGCATAGCCTTCCTCATTATCAATCCCCCACCAGGGGGTAGGGTACATTTGTTACCATTGATGAGCCTGCATTGACACATAACCACTCAAAGTCCACAGTTTACATTAGGGTTCACTCTTGGTGTTGTACATTTTATGGGTTTGGACAAAATATATAATGGCACATAACTATCATGAGGGAATCATAGACTATTTTCATTGCCTAAGAATTTTCTTTGCTCTGCCTGGTCTTCTCTGCTGACATACGCACACAACCCCTGGTAACCACTGATCTTTTTACTGTCTCCATAGTTTTGCCTTTTCCAGAATGTTGTATAGTTGTAATTGTACAGTATGTAGGCTTTTTGTATCAGGTTTTTTTTTATTATTTTTATTTATTTGTTTGACAGACAGAGATCACAAGTAGGCAGAGAGGCAGGCAGAGAGAGAGGAGGAAACAGGCTCCCTGCTGAGCAGAGAGTCTGATGCGGGACTCAATCCCAGGACCCTGGGATCATGACCTGAGCCGAAGGCAGAGGCTTTAACCCACTGAGCCACCCAGGCGCCCCTCTATTAGGTTTTTGCATTCACTTTTAGTTAGCTTTCTAAAGAGAGAGCAGTTTATAGCCCAGAGAATGGGTGGATAATAATAACATTTCAGGCAACTATACATTGGTGTGTTTGGGAGCACAGGATTTTGAGACAGAAAAGAAGCTTCCTAGCCTTCCTTTTATGTCTGAAATAAATCTTTCAAGGTGATACCTAATTCACTTATATGTAAACTTAGCTCTGTGTGTAGAGGAGAGAAAATGGCAAGACCTGAGAATTAACTGACAGTCTGGGAATCACTGGGAGCTAATAATTATGCTGGCTTCCCCTCCTGATTCCAAAGTGCAAACATGCTTTAAACAGATTGCCAGTTCCCCCAGGGAAGAGAGAAGGAAATGGCTGGATTAAAGTCAGAAAGCAGGGAGCCAAAAAAATCTAGTATTCATTACCATCCCCATCAATGAATATTTATCGAGCTCCCACAGAGAACCTAGTATCAAGGCTCAGGAATTCAGAGAAGTAAATACAATTTAGAGCAGTAAAAGTTCTCTCTATCCAAGGCTGCCACATGGCAGTGGGGAAGAACCCTGGATGCCAAAGGAAGGAGAGGAGAGAGCCAGGAAAAAGCAGACTCTTCCCTCTTCCTCAACTTTCTGAAAAGAATAAACCTGTCCTGTAGTCTTAATTTCTCATTTTTGTTTAATTACCCAAGACTAAAACTGTGGTCCATTTTTTATCTTCAGTGTTTATATTCACAGCAGCTACCTTGGTGTCTTTTAAAAACTTCCAAGTACCTTCAGACTCTCAGGTTTGGTGGTATTTTGACCTGTAATGTGAAGAATACCAAAATTGTTATAATGGTAGATATTCCTGACCAAGTCATCTGACCAATGGAAAATTATCTTGTGAAAAATGGTTTAAGTCTAGTTACCTGGTTTCAAACATGAAACCAAAAGCAAGTTCTTTCTCCTAAAATTGACTATGTCCTTCTACTAAGAACACAGAATTGCCCAGAATGAATAATATCAAAGTAAACCTTCTCCCCTCCTAGGTCCAATGGCTAGGCCAGGGGAGATGAATGATAACTGTTTCCCTCCAGCAGAGATCAGCTGAGGGCCATAAGAGTTGACAGACATCTTGGACCACAGTTTTAGTCTTGGTCATCTGACCAAGTCCTTAATGTAGGTCCTAACTTTCTGAGAAATGATACTCAGTTGGAAGACTTTCATGCCTAAGCAAGATAGTGATACTTTGTAAAAGGGTGGCATTTTGAACCTGATATGAAAATTCTTTGAATTATTAGTGTATGGTTTCTAGTACTGTAATTAGAAGGAATCATTAGATTACTTTCATGCATGCAGCCATGCTTGTGAAAGCCTACCAATTCCTGTTTAGAGTTACCTGTTATTTTGTGAAACAGCAGGCTCTGTGACTCCTCCTCCAGGGTTGCCTGGTATAACAAGGTAAATTCAGTTCATGCTGATACTGGAAACTGCTGGCAGAACTAGTGTCCCCCTTCTGTCTGGACAGGTTGGATCTGGTGCTCTCTGGGGAATGCAGACTTCTCATGTGATTTCTAACCTCCCCTCTCCATTATGTCTGTCAACTCTCATGGCCCTCAGCTGATCTCTGCTGGAGGGAAACAGTTATCATTCATCTCCCCTGGCCTAGCCATTGGACCTAGGAGGGGAGAAGGTTTATTTTGATATTATTCATTCTGGGCAATTCTGTGTTCTTAGTAGAAGGACATAGTCAATTTTAGGAGAAAGAACTTGCTTTTGGTTTCATGTTTGAAACCAGGTAACTAGAATTAAACCATTTTTCACAAGATACTTTTCCATGGAACTGCTGCCCCAAAGTGAGATATGCATCATTGGTGTATCTCATTTATATCCTCATAAATGACTGAGTAAAGAACATGCTGTCAACTGTGTGTCCCTCATCTTCTTTCTGTTCTCTGTACTCCTGTTTGCTCTTATTCTGTCTTCATTCTCATCTTCTATGTTCTTTCTCCACACCAGAGTTTCTCAGCTCTGGAACTACTGACAGTTAAAACTGGATAATTCTTCACTCTAGGAGACTGTGCTGTTCATTATAAAGTATTTAGCAGCATACCTGCCTTCTTTTCTCTAGGACCAAGTTGCACCCCCCAAAGTTGTGACAACCAAAGTATGTCTCCAAATGTTGCCAAATTTCCCCTAGGGGTGAAATCTTTCCTGGTTGAGAATGACTAATCTAACCCTGGATATATTTCTTCCAACTCTGCCATAACCAGCTGTGTAATCATGACCATGTAACTCCATCACTGTAGGCAATAGTTTTAACATTTTAATATTTGTAGAATTTTCTACATGGCATCCCTCTTCATTCTTTAAGCCCGTTCTCTTGCCCAGGCCTTAAGCTTACCAGTGGACCCAGTTCATTTTTCCTTTAATGCCTCTGCAGTATAATATATTTTATACACTCTACCTGCATTCTAGCCAAAGCTCAATCTGCTTTTCCACTAACATAGTTTTGTCAGATTTTCTCAAAATTGCAGTAATATGTATTATAGAAATACTCACTAAATTTTGGATAATAAAGGAATGAGTGAAATTATGAGATGCTGAATTAATTGTTGAATTAAGGAAAGAATATATTGATAATTTTAATGGCTTGAGATACCTCGACATGACCAAATTATTGCCTACTCTCTAAAAATAATTTTTCTTCAGTTTGTCCTACTTAGTTCTAGAGATTGAGTTAAAAGATTTTTAAATTATCGCCTCAGTTTTTCCTACATTATTTGTCCAAATATCAAGGCAACCTTATTGTTAACTATGGCAAATGTTATCTTACTTTTGACCTCCATTATATATATATGGCTATGCTTCCCCAGGTTATTGCATCTTATATGTATAATAAAAAATCTGGATCAAATAAGAACAACAACAACAACAAAACCACATCTTAAAAACTCACTAGTGAAAACACTGGAAGGGTTTTTAGAAAGTGCCACCTCTAATTCACTAAACTATTACCCTTGTCCTGCTTTATACATCCTGATTCTTCTCCCTCCCCTGTCCCAGGGTTAAATCTTTCCTTACAAAATACATTTCTGAAGAATTTATGGAGAAGCAATTGGTCCACTGGGGCTTTTCAGCTCTAGAGGCAAGCATCATTTCTAGCTGGTCAAAATCTTCTGTCCGGTACAACCTCCTGAGATTTTGTAAATTGAACCTCAGCTGACATATCATTTAACCCAGAAGAGTCATCACAAATTTTTGGTGAATCCATAGTTTAATAAATAAAATTTTCCTTCACAAGCATCAAATACAGATTTGAACTGGATGGCTTGAAATTAGCTTTCCTTCTTGGGACCCTATGATTTTATCATTTTAAACTTCAGTAAGTTTCAAAGTTGAATGATCAGATCCTACTCTGAAGATCTTAAAATTCTGATACTTAGGTACCTATGAATAAACAGCTAGGACTTCTCAATCATGTAAAACACTGTAGATAACAAAAGGAATGAGCTCTCTTCCTAGGGGCAGGGAGATTAACTCATCTTGACAGAGATTAATGGGAAGGAAAACAAGATCAATGCTTAGATGCATATGAAAAAAAGTGACAATCATGGCATAGGTTATATTTGCTTAGCCAGGACCTTTGCCTCTTTAGTTATGGTGCAATGACAGGAGGGAAACATTGCCTTTGAAAGGACTGCTCCCCACCCCCGCTGTTGAAGACCTTATTTACAGTGAATACCTCCACTCAGTTTTTGTACTTAGAAAATATGGTTGTCATCCTCATTAATTATATTTGAGTTGTGTTAATGGTTTGAAGCATGAAAACAGTATTATTGCAATGTAAATTTTAGGTGATCTAAGGCAACCATTTTTATAGTCCAGGAGTATTTAATGGAGGAAAGTGACCCATTAGCTATCTGTCCAGCAATATACTGTTTGTTTGTTTGTTTTCAAAAAAATTTAATGTAAATTTCACCTAAATTTAGCACAAAGACTGATGAAGGGGATGGTGTGGAATTTTGATGGTTTGGTTGATTTCTATTAACCATTCAAAATCTTTTATAATTTCCCTTATGAGCCAAAGGACAAACAAGACACTACTGAAACATAGGCCTTTCCGAATATTCTATATACATGGATACTATGAATCAAATCAACAGGTCTTCTGCTTTTCCTTGAATAAGAATTCAGCCTTTGTATTTACTGCGTCCTTTGCTTAGAATTCTCTTCCCCTAGAATCTGCAAGTGATGGTTCCCTTATTTTCTTCAGCTCTCTGTTCAAAATTCATTTTATCCCTGAAGCCTTCTCTGCCCACTGTACATAAAACAACATTCATGCCATTTCTGGCATTTCCTATCTCTTTATTCTGCTTTATTTTTCTCCAAAACAAAACAAACAAAACACTTATTTGCATGATTTCTTCTATCTAACCCTAATAGAATGCAGGCTCCATGAGAGCAGGGGTTTTGTTTTGTTTTCTTTGTATCAATGTCACCTTGAAGAGGGACTGAAGCATCAGAGGTACTTCCTATTTATTTGCTGAAGAAGTTAAGTAGGTCATCAATTATCAAGTCAAACTAGAGTTGTCTTGTTTAAGGAATCAATCAGAACTGAAGAATATCTAGTTAATTTAGGTTTCTTATGTTTTAAGACTCTCCACCAGATCCCCAGACTTTAAATTAAAAAAACAAATTCTAATACCTTATGATGAATTTACAAAGCATATTTCTTTAATTTCATCAAAAATTAAGGAAATCAAGAAATTTCACATAAAAATAAGGATTTCTGGATTATTTTGAATAATTGAATCCCACTTCCTACCGTTGGAGCCAAATTGTGGCATGTTCGCATACATAAGTTGTATGCTCTGTTGATCAGCACAACCTGCAGACTTCCTACTGTTTCTTATATTTGGACATTTCCAGCTATGTTATCTGCTTGGTTACTGAAAGCATTTAAAGTTGCAATTTTTGCTATATGAACTCCTGAGTCTATGCCTAACTGTTTAATGAAAAAGGTGAATCATCACAACTAGAGTTACTAATGGTTGTCAACACACTTTTAATACACAAATCACAAAACAAAAAATACTAAAGCAGAGAACTAGTGGAATGGTTTGGGCAAGGTGGAAAACTGGGCTTGTTTGGCAGTCATCATGTGAGTGGCGTCTCCTGGGCACTATTCAGTAATTCTAGAACACATCTGTACCATCATCATCTTCCCTCACTTAGCCCCTTTTTAAAGTTTACGTATCCAAACTTTCAATCCTGACTAGAGCTAGCATACTGTTCTTGAAATGCTAAGGCACAGTCTTCAGCTATGATTATTTCTGTGACCTATATGACACAGTAAAAGGAGACATGACGGGGCGCCTGGGTGGCTCAGTGGGTTGAGCCACTGCCTTCGGCTCAGGTCATGATCTCAGGGTCCTGGGATCGAGTCCCGCACTGGGCTCTCTGCTCAGCGGGGAGCCTGCTTCCCTCTCTCTCTGCCTGCCTCTCCATCTACTTGTGATTTCTCTCTGTCAAATAAATAAAATCTTTAAAAAAAAAAAAAAAGGAGACATGACACAGGTTAAAAGAACTAGAGTAAGTAGGCAATAAGGCAGATTTCAAACTTCTCAATTTGGTCAAGTTAACCCCTGCCTTGGAGGCCACACCTGTGAAATAATAACTGGCATTTATTGAGAGCTCAGTACACATAATTCTAGATGCCTTACACATATTATCTGTGCAACAACCCAATAAATGGTTAATTAACAAGGTCAAGACCTACAGCCAAGAAATGTGAACGAAGATTTAAACCCACGTATTCCTTGGGGCACCTGGGTGGCTCAGTTGGTTGTCTGCCTTTAGCTTAGGTGGTGATCTTGAGGTCCTGGGATTGGACCTCTGTGTTGGGCTCCCTGCTCAGCGGGGAGTCTGCTTCACCCTCTCCTCCTGCCCCCTTCCCCTGTTCATGTTCTTTCTCTCTCTCAAAAATAAATAAAATATTTTTTATTTTATTTCTCAATTTTTTGAGAAATCAATATCTCAATTCTTTATTTATATCTCAAAGATAAGTAAATAAATAAGAAATAATCCCAGATACTCCAGCATTACACACCATTTTGTTACCACGTCCTAGAGCATTGTCTCCATAAGTATGTAAAGTTCTTTTTTTCAAGATTTTATTTAGTTATTTGAGAGAGAAAGAGAATGAGAGAGAGAGAGATTTGGAACAGTGGGGAGGGATAGAGGAAGAAACAGTCTCTTCACTGAACAGGAATTCCTATGCTCAAGACTTAATCCGGGGACTCTGGGATCATGACCTGAGCCAAAAGCAGACATTTTAACCAACTGAGCCATCCAGGTGCCCTATATAGTTCTTTTTAAATTAAAAAATATATATATTTTATAAACTTCACTACCCTCTGTTTTTAACAAATGGACTTTGAGTGTTTGGTTCTAGCAGTGGAGTGCAAGTACTCTCATACCCTGAGGGAAGAATGGTCTTCCTCCAGTGGGAATGCCTCTTTCTGCTTGAATTCTCAGCTTTGGCAGGGAAGAACATGGAATGGTGTCTACCCAAACTGAAGAAACATTTTAGAACTTCTTTAAAAAGGAAGACAGTTTTATTCAAGCCCAAGTTAGGATAGCTACCCAGAATATACAGTCTTCACAAAGAAGAGAGGGCTCCATAAGGGAACATTTGGGGTAGGATTATATACATGTTTTACATTGAAAGTTACAAATTATTAGACAGTATTCCAGAAAGTTGTAGACCTTACATTAAATTTCTAGTGTATTCAGGGCTTTATGATTTTAATCTTATGGGAACCAGGGATGTTTCATATTTTCTTATCTTTTGTGTTCAGAATGCTCCTTTTTGGTCATTTTCTTTAATGAAACAGATGTATAATATGTGTTCAGGGCAGAAATGGAGCTCATACTTTGAGGTTTTGTTAAGTCATTTTTACCTAGGTAAATGTTAAATTATAGCTTTCCTAGGAACCTAGGAGCAGGGCCCACAAACATTAAAAGTTGAAAATCAATGGTGAAAGAGAAGGGAGCATTTCCCTAGCCAGACAGGTCAGCCATATCAACCCTGGCAATCAGTGGGGTGACAGATGTTACAGTCAGAAAACTCTTACATCTCTTATGTAAAGTTCTTTGCATAGCTCCTTACAGGTGAATTGTCAATATAGGCTAGTTATTATGTAACCTAGAACTTTGAAGTCCTAAGTGAGTTCCTTTTTTTCTTTTCTTTTTTTTTTCTTTCTTTTTTTTTTTCCCCAGTATAATCTCCTTTGCTCCATTTACAACATGCCCAAAACAATGCTCTTGTTAAAATTCAAGACTCTTTTATTGGCATTTCTTGAGCCAGTTGTTAAGCCTGAGTCTCTCTCCATCTGCTTCTAGCTTCTATAACTAGATTTCTATTTCATTTTGGTCTGTTTTCTAATTTCTTCATCCCACAACCTGTCTAATACCCCCAACAACACCTGCATCCCTGAATTAATCTTCCTGGGCACTTCCCAATTTCTGGAGTCCTGCCCCTGGTACTTTGTGTTCCACTTGGTAAATGGAATTCTGTAACTGGTCCAAGCTCTGTTCTATAATAAAATATGCAAGCTCAGGATGCTATTAATGAAGCTAATGCAAAAACCCAGGGGTTCTACCTCCAAGCTGCTGTCTGAGTCAGTGGTTAAAACAATCTAAAATAACCAAATCTAATTTTCCTACTCACATGCTTATATATCACAAACAAGTATATTAGAATGCTTTGGGTTTTAGACATTCTCCTTCAACAGAATATTAGACAACAGGAACATACATATTTATTATATAAAGAAGATTCTTTACTTTATTCTATCATCTCTCAATTATGCCATTATATATTTTGTACTTGATTACTCTCACATAAAACTAAATTTATAAAAACCAAAAATTTATTAAAAAAAAAAAACAAAACTAAGGCACTTCTTAAAAAAAGAAAAAAAAAACCTAAAAAACGGCAGAATGCTTTCTCCATTAATCACCTAGCTGTGACATCAGCAGGTGATTTCTCAGTTCCATTGGCTTTAAGTGAGCTTGAGGAGTGAGTTGTCGCAAAAGACTCCGAAGGTTGATATCTTCCATATCTTTCCATATCTTGGCAAATATGTTCCATATCTTGTAAATATTGCTGCAGTAAACATACAGGTGCATATATCATTTTGAATTAATGTTTTCATTTTCTTTGGGTAAATACCCAGTAGTGGTATTACTGGATCGTATTGTGTTTCCATTTTTAATTTTCTGAGGAACCACCATACTGTTTTCCACAATGGTTGTGTTTTTGCATTTACATTCCCACCAAAAGTGAGTAAGGGTTCCCTATTCTCTACATCCTTGCCAAAACTTGTTACTTCTTATCTTTTTGATTCTAGCCATTCTAACACATGGTTTCGATTTGCATTTTGCTGATCAGTAATGTTGAGTACATTTGCATGTGTCTGTTGGCCATCTTTATGGCTTCTTCAGAAAAAAAAATGTCTGTTTAGGTCCTCTGCTTATTTTTTAATCATATTGATCATTCTTTTATGTTGAGTTGTACAAGTTCTTTATATATTTTTGATATTTACCCCTTCTAGATATATCACTTGCAAAAATCTTCTCTCATTCAGTAGGTTGCCTTTTTATTTTGTTGATAGTTTTCTTTGCTGTGCAAAAGCTTTTTATTTTGGCATAGTCCCAATAGATTATATTTGCATTTGTTTCTCTTGCATGAGACATATCCATAAATATGTTGCTAGGGATAATGTCCAAGAGATTACTGTCTATGTTTCTTTTATGAGTTTTATGATTTCATGTCTCTCATTTAGGTCTTTAATCCATTTAGAGTTTATTTTTGTGTATGGTGTAAGAAAGTGGTCTAGTTTCATTCTTTTGCATGTTAATTGTACTTCAATTAAAAAACTATACCAGAAAGAAGAAAAAACATAAATGATACATAGCAGGAAGTAAACAAAACATATTATGGACTGGTAGTGCTGAGAAATAACAAGTTGGTTTTATTAAAACAGGGGGAAAAATTCTCCTCAGTGTGTGCTATTAAATCTTCTCAAATCAAAGCCAGACTTCAGTTGATGATCTAAACAATTTGGGGGAACTTCATAATGTAGAAATATAATCTTTACACTTTGGGGACTAAATTGTTAAATAATAAAATCTTGGGCAGTTTTCAAGAAGGAACAGTTTATCCACTAGCATTGCAACAAGGGCAATAGGGAGTATTTTGGAATTGAAGACAAAAAGAAATGAGCTAAGACACAGACATAGACATAGAAAGAGAATTAGCACAACACTGGATTGTAGAAGGAGAAAAAAATCAGTGAAAACCAATGGAAAAAAAAAAAAAGAAAGAAAAGCAATGGCAAAAGCCAAATGTATTCAAATGTTGTAATGTGAGAACAGCTCTCAGATGAGTATTTGAGAAGTAAAAAGACTGAAGATTTTGTAGAACAGATAGAGGAAGGTCAGTCAAAGTTCAGTTTTGTCCCATGAATTGTTCACTGTTCTAATTCTCAGATGCTGTGGGACAATATCAGAAGAATATAGAGACAGCAAAACTAGGGTCACAACATTTGCATAAACAATTGAGATTAAGGAAGAGGGATGGTAAGATGGAAGCTTAGGTTTTACAAATTCACAGTGAAGAATTCATAGTCACTAAGGACATTCATAACATACAAATAATATTTCTCAGTTTTTAATAGCTTGAGACTACTTTTGAATCTGGAAACAGGTTTTCTTTCAGTTCATTTCCTTTTGTTTCTAAGAGAGTGTGTGGATAAGGAGGGAGTCAATGATATTTGGATCAGGATTTTCTTAGAATTTAAAAAAAAAAAACAAGAACTAGAGTTGAAATAATTTTGAAGTTTGAGACTTATTTGTGTCAGCCATGGCTATGGATCATTCAGATCTTCCATCAAGAGAGAATCTGCTGTGAGGAGAATTGTTGGTGACAGACAGCACCTGCTAAAATTTCAGGATCCAACAGAACATTTTTGATAAAGGTGCCCTATCTTTAACTGCTCCCAACCAATGACTGCACACAGTAAGAAGGCTAGAGATGGGTGATCCCTGCCCAGAGAAGGTCTTCCCTGATGAAAACCTTTGTTCTGGGGGCTCTCAATAAATCTGGCCAAGAATTTTTCTCCATCTATGGTCCTCCTTCTTGCCTTCTCTTTTCCAGTGTCAGACTGTGTTGTCATCCAAACGCTCTGCCTGACTGCTCCTGCTCCTTCTCTCATTACTGTCAGAAATGTTTCTCCCAATAAGTCTCCTGAACTTTTAAATATGTCTTGACATCTTACCTTTTGGGAGACCCAAACTAACACATGGACTCATTTATAAAAATAGTGAAAACATATCTGAGGAACTGTGTTTAACAAATGGATATGTCTCTGTTCCACGTCCTAAAACTTCAGAGTCATGGCACCTCTACGAAGAGGCAGGCAAAGCAATCCATAGAAACCACATTGATCCAGAGAGGTCTCAAAAACTTCCTTGGTCTTTCCTTTGAAGAAGAGAGACACTGTAGCTCACATCCATATAAGTAGATGTATCTGGTGCCCTCTTGTAACAGCCTGGATAGACTACAGAGTGATTCTGAGATGTTAAACAATTTAATTTGGAACAAGTCAATGATGATTGATTGCATTTTTAATCTTCTCTTTTTTCCCTTATATCTAGTGGTTAAACACAGGTATTAGAATATTATTTTGGCTTTATTTGTCTACAAGTGAATTATTGTTTTAGATATCTTCATGAACATCTTCGTATTAATCTCCTTTTTTATAAGGCCAATTCCTTTTGTTTGTTTAGTGGTTAAAATTCTTTATGTTCTAAAATTCATTTAAATATTGTGCCAGAAAGTCTGGCAAGGAAAGGTACTCTACTTCCTATATGCAGTTAAAAGTATGTTATACTTCAAAGTCTGAAACTACTAATAGTAAGTCCTAGTAGTAAACATTATAATATTTCCTGATACTTCAGTAAACAATTAAGTCCAACACTATCAAAAAGAGCTTACACAGTAAGTGAACAAACATATTAACAACATTAATTGTGATGATTAATATATATTGTAAATAGAGGGACTGGATGCTTATCTAACCATTTGTGGGAGAAAAAAACCTTGGTTTTAAGGTGGATATATTTGGAATTGAGATGCATCTTAGAACCAAGGGAAAATACCAGGCAATACACTCTGAACATACCTCAGTATTGAACCATATCAGATAACTATCATGTTTCAGTAGAGTCCAATTACCTTTAGACCCATTATTACTGCTACTCTTCATGTTTCATCAGGAATACATTTTTTCCCTTCAAGCTTATTTTCAATTTTGTCACTGTATTCTTCAGTTCACTTTATTGAGCACCAACCAGGTATGAAGTCTTGTGGTTATCAACAACAACAAAATGAGCAAGATATAGTTTCTGACCTCTGAGGTCTAATATGATGATTTTTATATGTATCATGGAATATACATCCCCTGTAAAAAAAAAAAAAAAGAAAAAAAGCAAATAGTTCTACAACTACAGACAAAGGAAATGTGTGATTGTTTCTGTAACTGAAGTAACATTATAATGTATTATTTAGACTTGACACTTTTGAGAATGAAAGGAAGAAAGGAAGAGCCATTCATTTTTATTCTGTATCAAAAGGCTTTCACTGGGACTGACCAGATAATCCAGGATATTAAATCATCCATCTGAAACCAAATTTTCTGGTATCATATGTATTGTTCTCAGTATCCACAGCTTTTAAGATTGGCAGATTCACCTCAAAGAGATAGGAGAAGATCAGGCATAGGTATTGTTGCATAAGTAGAATCCTCCTAAACTATGGGGAGAAGTTAAATTCATCTGCCTTGTTAATATTACTTCCATGAAACATCTAAAATGTGTGACTGACACTATGAGAGAATGAAAGGAAAGCACATGAGTGATTATTTTATTCCTATTCTATCTTATTTGTTAGATACATATTCAGTGGTGAGATACCAAAAAACAGCCTCCCAATAATTTCAATATGGTTAAAATTTATTTTTCTTATTATTTTCATTCTCAAAGAATAGAGATAATAAATATTTGAACTGACCTAAACTTGTCACCAGTTGGGAGAGCCAGTGTGATCAATTTCCCTTCAGAGAACTAAGTAACCATCGTGAATAAAAAGCATCCTTACGAGAATCTCAACCTTCGCCAAATTCCCTCACCTGAATTCCACCAGACTTTATGATATTCTTTTTTTTTTTTTTAAGATTTTATTTATTTATTTGACAGACAGAGATCACAAGTAGGTGGAGAGGCAGGCAGAGAGAGAGGAGGAAGCAGGCTCTCTGCTGTCTTTTTAAATTTATCTCCATGTGTGTCTTCCCGTTTTAAATACAGGCTCACTTAGGTCAGTAATAGGACTCAGGGTTCACACAAAATCTTTCCTCTCTAAGTAGTATTTTTGCTCCATATGTGGACATTTAATCCTTCCCTTGATTATAAACAGTCAATGTTTATAACTGACTACCCATTTACCATAGCTGCTCATAAATTGAAGCTTTGGTCTGAGTTGCATCATTCATATTATTTCTCAGAACTAAGTCCACATGAAGTCAATTTTTACATTCAGATGAGCAAGAAGGGCTTCTTCCCACATGCTGAAAAGTTACTTTACTCCTGTGGTCTATACCTTAATTACAATTGAATGTGTAAGATGAATATTATCTTAAGTTCCTCAATAAAAAACACGATGGCACACACACTGGGTCAACTGTACCAGCCCTGGAAGTGTACACTTGGCTCTTCTTTCAAAAACCAATTTATTATTCAACTGCAAGTGTAGTTAGCTGACAGCTTGTAGCCATGAGTGTATTTAGGATCCACCCCAGCTTCTGGGTTATGGCCATGTACTTCTGGGGCAGCTCCCAGACAGTGAGTTACAGAGCAAGATAGTGTGTTTTGGATCTTTCTGTCTACATTGAAATTCTTCTAATGGGCAATCTCTTTTCTGGAGGCCACCAGTTGAGTTGGATAAGACTTTGTCAGATCAGTATTACTCCTGCCCAACCCTCCTTTCTCCCTTCTGTTATCTTTCACAGACATTAATCTCCAATAAACCTCTCCACTCTCAATTTCAACTCAGCACATGTTTTCTAATAGGCCCAACTAAAATACAAACTATCTAAAAAGGTCTCTGTGTCTTATATCTGGTGCCCTCATTTCTTGGTTTGATAAATTATTTCAAAGTCTACTATGTAATCTTTTTCAGTAGGCATGCTCTGGGGTTATTTATCCCTAAGCTTTTTTGGACCATAATTTTCACAGAGAGTTTTATGAAGGCTATAGGCCATCTGTTTTAGAAAGCCCTCACATAAAATGAAAATTGATATGCATTTTAGGGGTTCATGGCATCATGTTTTAAAGTTGGGCAGTAGGATTCGTGCAACAAAAATCATTCTCTAGGGTACCTGGGTGGCTGAGTGGGTTAAGCATCTGCCTTCAGCTCAAGTCATGATCCCAGGGTCCTGGGATCAAGTCCTGTATCAGGCTCTCTGCTCAGCAGTGAGTCTGTTTCTCCCTCTCCCTCTGCCATCCCCCCCACCCCCCGCCAGCATCCTGTGCTCTCTCTCTTTCTCTAAAATAAGTAAATAAAAAGTCTTTTAAAAAATCATTCTCTAAAAGGAAACTCCAAATTTTATGTGGTTTGGAATAAAGAAAAGTTGAGGACTTCTTACTTGGTAACCATGCTTTTAGAATCTAAACTGCCTGTGTTTAAGGATCTAATCACTACCCTATTTGTTGGTCAGAAATTTTCAGTGGCTCCATATTGTGCACATATAGGAAAAATCACTTTTTTTGTCAGCCATAATTTACTTCGTATAAGCCCAGCAGTGTTTCTTGCCTGTCATATTCTTTATGTTATTCTTCTTCAGTCATGCCAGACTTCTCACAAGTCCCTTTCAATACTCAGAATTCCCTAGCTTCAAAATCTTTTCTCATACTAATACCTATTCATGGAATTTGGTTTACATCATCTTCTCCCATTTCTATCTATCAGTTCTTACTAATTTTTTAAAAGAATTTCTTTTCTTTATTTTATTTTATTTTTTTATTTGAGAGAGAGAGAATGAACAGGAGGGAGGGGTAGAGGGAGAGTGAGAAGCAGACTCCCTGCCAAGCAGGGGGCCTGATGCAGGGCTTGATCCCAGGACCCTGAGATCATGACTGAACTGAAGGCAGATGCTTAACTGACTGAGCCACCAGGTGCCACTCCTATTTTTTTTAAGATCAAATACAATCCACCCTTCTTCCTATGGCTGTTCTAGAATTTACACATCAATCCAATATTCTCCCAATTTATTCAGTCTTTGTATATTAAAAAAGAAAAAGTGGAAGGCATCTCCCCTAGTGTTCATCTCCACAAATAGGTTATATTGAATTTCTTTTGCCAGTATTTATTATTTCTCCATCTCCCAGAAGCAAGAGAATGTCAAGAACACAGAATTGGAGTACATTAACTGTTTAGCACCACAAACAAATGATATACCTCTACTTCTTCTATTACTTTTTTTCCTGCTAGTGTTCTCCAGTAATTTTGGATATTAAATGTCTTTGTTAAGAACAAGCCAAAGAAAAGTAAGAAGAATTTCACACTAGGCAACTCATGGAAAAATAATTTTATTATATAGGGAGACTACCATACATAAATGCATATATGTTGTTTCATTTTGCTTCACTGTGTTTCATTTTGCCTACCATGAAGTAATTTTACTGAAGAAAGGATCCTGAAAATCACTTCAAGTTTTCTAAGATAACAAAAGGTATGCCTATAACCCCTGTCTCAGTAAATTCATGTACAAGACAGTTTAAAACTAGGTCAATTTCATTGACTATTCCATGACAAGAGGAAACTATAATTTATATTTGGGGATCAATGAAAATGAGCTTATCATATCCTCTCCTAAGTATAGATTTTATTAAGGTACTCAAAAAAGGAAAAGAAAGGTTCTGCATAGGGGAAGAATGGGTAAGCAGAAAGAGTAAAGAGAAGAGGAATGGAAGAGGGAAAAGAAAGAAAATAAAGGGACAAAAGGACATTGTAGATGTGAAAACAGGTGGAAGAAAATGATAACAGAATTAGAAGAGTAAATATGGATGGCTATACATTTTTGCCAATTAATCTAGATATTCTTATATTCTAAATTCAAAAGAGGGGCGCCTGGGTGGCTCAGTGGGTTAAAGCCTCTGCCTTCAGCTCAGGTCATGGTCCCAGGGTCCTGGGATCGAGCCCCACATCCGGCTCTCTGCTCAGCAGAGAGCCTGCTTCCTCCTCTCTCTCTGCCTGCCTCTCTGCCTACTTGTGATCTCTCTCTCTCTCTTTGTAAATAAATAAATTAAAAAAAAAAAAAAGAAGTCTCAAGCTTTCTAAAAAAAATGTAAAAATAAATAAATAAATAAATTCAAAAGAGCTAAAAATTTAATCAAATCTCACTTCAGGACCAAGAAAAACTTTCATGTCCAGAACAATCAAAAAGCTTAATAAGAGGGGTGCTTGGGTGGCTCAGTGGGTTAAGCCTCTGCCTTCGCCTTGAATCATGCTCTCAAGATCCTGGGATGGAGCCTCACATTGGGCTCTTTGCTCAGCAGGGAGCCTGCTTCCCCCTCTCTCTCTGCCTGCTGCTGTGCCTACTTGTGATCTCTCTGTCAAATAAATAAAATCTTCTTTTTTTTTTAAGTTTAGTAAGAAGAAGAAAATGTTTAAAGTCACTGGAGAATTGCTAAGGTAGTAGGAATGTATAAGATAAAGATCTCAAAGAACAGAGAAAGTGAAATGAGTTAATCTTAGAATTTGGGCTCTTTTTGTTCTGGGTAACCCGCAATTATGAAAGCAAAAGTGGTAGTTGAAAAGCTGAAGTGTTGAATTAACTTTCAATAATCCCAGAACTAAAGAAGCTAAATTGTAATTAAGGAGAGACCCTCGTAAACCCCTCAAGCTTTTTGTTAGACTGAAATATGCTGTCTTCCAGGACTTATAGAAAAACAAAATAAACAACCCAAGCAAGAATGAGCACATCTCTGTAAAATCTTAACTCTTGAAAAGTAGAGGTGATTTTCCCTAGAATATTTGCCTGCCAGAAGTAACATTTAATTCTCGATAGAGAATAAACTCATGTAGCATTTTGCTTAAAGTTTTTAAAAGAAAATGTCCAACATTTAATCAACAATAATGAGGCCTAACAAAAGAAAGTAAGTAACCAATTGCAAAAGAATATAATACAAGCAGACCAAGAGTGTGGAACATTCTTAAAATGTTAAATGTATGCCTACCATAGGACTCAACCATTCCACTCCTTTAGATGAATTTGCGTTTTCTAGAGTTTTCTGTAAATGGAATTTTATAGTATGTACTCTTCTTCATTTGACTGCTTTAACTCAGTATAATTATTTTGAGACTCATTTATGCCACTAAGTGTAAGTGTAATCCATTTATTTTATTGATGAGTTTAATGTTCCAAATTTGTGTGTTTACACATTTGTGCATGTATTAATGTACCATACTTGTTTATACATTAAACTGCTGAGAGGCCTTTGACAGTTTCCAGGTTTTGTCTATTAGAAACAAAGCTGCTATGAATATTTACGGACAAATCTTCATAGGGTACAAACTTTCATTCATTAGTTAATATACTTATTTTCGAAAAGATTGAGACACAGTATAGGCATAGAAAAAGAAGCTATGAAATCTACATCAGTGTAGAACTTCTAATATAATAGAGAAGGCATAGAGAATAGCAAAAATGGTGTGAGCCGTTTTCTGATTTATTTAACAATTATGAATCAAATACCTTTAAAAGAAGTTCTTGGGAATGACATAAACTGGATAAATAAGGTCACTGTTCTCTAGAAACGATTTATTTAAATAAATAACAGCTATATGAAAGACTATTTAGGTGAGGAGGGAAGCAAAATGTTAGCCTTTAAAGAAAAGAAATGCCTTTATAGTTGAATTGACCAAGGAAACACACATTTAATAGAAGAGGTGAGTAGATAAGAAGCCATGAGCAAAACCATGTCAGAGGAGGGATTAAGGTGATTTGGGGTCAGAAGTTGATGCAATAGCATATCAAATATTTTGGATTAGAAATTATGCAAATAAGTGTGTAAAAAATGCATTGGTCACAGGCAGTTATACAACAATTAAAGGGTTTTATCTCAAATGTAATGGGTGGAGTTTTATAAGCTTAATCCTGTTGAGCTTCAGTGGGAAACTGATTTGGTATAGGATTGATAAAAAGAGAAGATTTTGACAGAGAACATCAGAAAGGGCATTCAGGAAATGAGGGTTAGAATTCACAAATGATGATGTGGAATTACAAAACCAAAAATAGTTACAGAGTTTGGAAATACCAAAAAGAAATATATATCTAATTAAAGCAGAGACACAAGGTAAAAATATACATGAGATTAATCAATCAAGAACTATTAATTGAATGACAGCTGCATATTTAGCACTGGCAAGGTGTGCTCTGGGATACAAATGTGTCCTCCTCAATTTTATTCAAGAATTATTGATGCTTATGATGTGCAAGATAGAGAGAAGTACTTCAAAGAGTTTAAATCAAGACCAGTAAAGAGGAGCATAAATAATGAAGAGACAAGAAGCATTTTAAGGCAGGATCAGCTAGGCCCTACCGAGAAGTAGGGATAAATGGAGCTGAGAGCATTTAGGGAGTGGTGCTGGGGGAATGTACTTGATGGGCTGGAATTGTTAGTACAGATCTCATGAATGAGAAGATATTTTATCCAAATCTAACATGGAATTTGTAGAAGTCTTTCAGGTGGAGGAATAAAAAAGGGCAAATACAGGACAAAAGATATGCAGAAAGAAACTTTACCAAAGTGGAAGATACAAGTTACTATGATGTGAGAAAGAAGAATCACTCCAGTCCCCTACCCTCTGATTTTTTTTAACTCCAGCACTAAGCCTCAGGGCCACTCCTATCGGCCCCTCAACTTGCTCTACCTGAAATGTTCCTTAACTTCTGAGCTTATGCAGCTCATTTCCCTCACAAAACTGACAACATCAGTATAGGCACATATAGTCCCTACTTTCCTAAAACAGTGTGTTTTGGAGTGTGTTTGTGAGGAGTTGGACAATGGGCATTACAATCTTGAATCAACTTCTTGCTAGTTAAGTTATCTTGGGCAATTTGCTTAGTATTTCCAAGCCTCGGTAATTTCTGTTTATCAGCTGTAAAAACGACTAAAAATGATTTTGTCATTTTCCTAAATGTTGATAGTAATATTAATGCTATCTGTACCCTATCTTGCTTGAGGGTTAAATTAAATGACTGGTATAAAGCTTTTGTGAGTACAGTGCCTTGAATACACATCACTGCCATAATTTTATTCCCTTGGCACCAGGTAGAATGGTATTTTAGGTTGTATTATCTCCCAAAATAGAAAAACCAAACAGAAAGATGTACCTGCTCAGCTATAGAGGAATTGTTCTATTAATTATGATATAATTATTCAATGTAGTAATATAATTTTTACATTATAATTATAATTAAATTATATTATTATTCTGTAATTATGCAGCCATTAAAAATCACATATCTACCTGGCTATATAGCAACATGGGCAAAAGCCCAAAATGTGGAGCCAAGACAAAAAGTGGAGTGCAAGGTTCTTTAACCCATATCAATGTTTTTGTGGTCTAATGGTTAAAGTTAGTAAACTAGAAAGTAAAATAACATTAACAGTGATTCTATTCAGGTGATAACTTTGTGGGTAATTTTTTAATTTAAATATTATTTTTATTTTCCATAGTATGTTACTCAATGAATCTGCATTACTTTTAAGATAAAAAATATAATAAGTATCATTATTTTAAAAGAATTCAACTTGCCCACAACATGCAGCTTGAAAAAGGCATCAGAAATCTAATTCTTAGTTGTCACAACAGTCTTTGTTGCTGAACGTACACATCACTTTTACTCTTCATTCACAGGTAGTCACTTAGTTCTAGGGCATACTTTAAAATGCATTTGCAAGTGTAACTGAGCAAAAAAGATAAAATATGTTCATTTAAGCAAACAATACAACATACTAAGGAAGTATTCAAAGTATCCAGAAATCTATTAATGTCATTGTATCACAATAGGCTTGGCAGCTGTGTAAACTTGTAAACTCACTTCTCTGATCTACCCTTTAAACTAATTCATTAGAATTCTTGCTGACCTATGTTCATATTGAGAACCACATGTTCACTGCTAATATTCTCACAATAGTTAGTCACGAAGAGTTTCTCACCTGTCTCTCCAGGTTAGGCAGCAAGAGAAAGAAAGTTGAATTCCACAGTTTTCAGGTATGTGTGAATCAAAGCTAAAATTAACCACTCAAATACAAGATTATTAGGGAAATATAAAAAATAGCAATCTATGAAAGAGAGATGAATTAAAGATGCATTGGTTAAAGACAGGCTTTTCGAAATTGTTCTCAGTCAAAAATATTCATCTTGGGGGCACCTGGGTGGCTCAGTGGGTTAAAGCCTCTGCCTTCAGCTCAGGTCATGATCCCTGAGTCCTGGAATCGAGCCCCGCATCAGGCTTTCTGCTCGGCAGCGAGCCTGCTTCCCTTTTTCTCTCTCTGCCTGCCTCTCTGCCTACTTGTGATCTCTGTCTGTCAAATAAATAATAAATTAAGAAAAATATATATCCATCTTGTATTTGCTCACACCCTATGTGAATGAAAAGATCTGCATTTGTTCTGTTAGGTAAAAAGAGAGAAATTTGAATTCTTCTTTACATCTATCCATCAATGTTTAATGATCAAATGTCATATAACAAGAATGATTTAAGTACTATTAATTCTAATAATGTATTTTTGAATTAAATGTTCTTTTAGTGTCTTTCATTATATATTAAAGTCTGAATATCCCAATATTTGTTTATTTTGTAACCATGTTTCAGAAAGAAGCTATAGTATATTATTCATAAATATTTCCTAAAATTATAGAACTCTATCTGGTTACAAAGTTCTTCCCAGAGAGAGGAATTCCTCATATGTCTAGTTCTCAGTGATGTTATGAGTAACACATTGAAAAAAAGAAATGTCCTAATTAAATGAGTTTTGCAAATACCGGGCTAAAAATTGGCTAAATTGTTTCTGGTTTTTGTTTTTATGTTGTGCATGCCTACCAGAATTTTAATTAGTTAAAATTCATCTTGAATATCTAAGAGGAAATTGTAATAAGAGGGTTTTCTCATATGTATTTGGCCACTTTGCTACAAATCCCTCACCTCATTTTATAATTTAATCAAAACCATTGATACATTATATGGTGCATCCACTTGAGTTTTGACAAATGTACACAACTATGCACCACCATAATCAAGTTATAGAACATATCTGACTTACAAAAAAAATCTCTCATACCCCTTTGAGGTCAAATGACTCTAGCCATCCATAAATAGCTTGGGCAACTTCTGTTTTCTTTTTTATCAAATAGACTAGTTTTACTTTCTTTGGGGTTAAATAAAAATAGAACTATACAGTGTGTACTCTTGTGTCTAGTTTTGTTCCCTCATTATGTTTTTGAGATCCATCCATACTTTATTAGCAGCTCCTTCCTTTTTATTACTAAGTGTTAATTTATTTCATAGGTATACCACAATTTGCTAGCCTTTCACCTGCTGATGGGCCTTTAAGCTGTTTGGAGGTTATAACTTTTATGAATGAAGGTAACATGTACATTTGGGTATTAAGACATTTTGTGGAAAGATATTTTTTTTCCTCTTGAATAGACACCTAGAAGTGAAGTTTCTGGGTCTTGTGGCAAATATATTTTCACATTTCTATATTTTGGCACTTTAACCTTTGATGTGATGTGATTGTTTATGTACACTCTGGGTTCTGCTATATTGTTCTGAAAGTGTTGATGGTTGCTTTAGCAGGCAGTTAATTTGATAAGACACCTAGAAGTGAAGTTTCTGGGTCTTGTGGCAAATATATGTTCACATTTCTATATTTTGGCACTTTAACCTTTGATGTGATGTGATTGTTTATGTACACTCTGGGTTCTGCTATATTGTTCTGAAAGTGTTGATGGTTGCTTTAGCAGGCAGTTAATTTGATAAGACAAAAATTTAAAAATCTCATGCCTCTGGGGCATGACAGCTAAAATCTCAATTCTTTAAGACTTATTTCCAAAGAGTTTTGTTTTGCCTTCTATAATTGTGATTCTTGAGATGAACTAGAAATTTGGGCTGGGTATAAATACAGAAATGGGAGTAACCATTCTCTTGCTTTCTCATTTCTGGTGTTTCCTATCCACACTTCTGCAGCAAGTCTACTTCCTCTGGTTATTTCAGGCAGAACTGGTATTTCTGTGAGATATCTAGCTGTCTGACACTGAAGCCTTTGGGATTATCTCGTTTCTTGGGATAAAGTTGTAGAAAAGGGGAACTTATTCCATGCTTATCACTTGTTCCAAGATTTGACTCTCTCTTTAAAACTTCCTTTTTTCTTCAGTTTCAATACTCTTCAGGCACCTCTGGAATTTTAAAATATTTATGGGAATATTGGCTTACTAAAATGTCATACTTTCATACCTATGGGGAGGATTTTTAAAATGCAGCTTTTTTAAGGCTTCATATAAGGCTATATTGAGTTTCTTTTTTCCTCTTGAAAATTCACTTTTGATTGTTCCTGGTTTTTTTCAGGACTTTTTTCCATTTTATCTAAATTTATTATCAAAATGTTGTTGAAAATACTTCCCTTTTATCTATTTAACATTTATAGCAGTGATTTTCAACTAGAATCGACTTCGCCTTCCAGGAGACATTTGGCAATGTTTGGAAACATTTGTGATGGTCAGGACTTGGGTTGCTACTGGCATTTAGTAAGTAGAGAGCAGAGATACTGCTAAACATCTTAAAATACACAGAATAGCACTGCAAGCTACAACAAATAATTTCCTTGTCCAAAAAAAAAAAAAAAAACCAGAAGAGCCAAAGTTAAGAATGGGATCTGATGTGATATTCCCTCTTTTATTCCCAACATTATTAGTTTGTTAATTTTTTTTGTTTACTTATGATCAATCTAGCTAACATTTATCAACTGTATTGTTTATTCGAGTGAACAAGTTTTGGTTTCATTGAATTTTATTGCTATTTGCTTTCTGTCTCCTTGAATTCCATTCTTATTTTTTTTTCTCTTCCACTTTCTTGAAGTTAAATTTGCCCCTTTCTCTATGTTTTATGATAGAAGCTTAGATAATGGATTTTAGATCTTTCCCTTTTTAATATTAACCTTTAAAACCACATACTTCCCTGTAAGCACTTATAGCTTACATATTTTTAATATCTTGCCATTTGCGACCACATCAATTCAAATATTTTTAATTCAATTCAAAATATTCTCTAATTTCTTTTTTGATAATTGTTTTGATAATTGTTTTTGATAATTGTTTTGAAAATTGCCAACAGATCATGAAGAAGCATGTTATTTAATTTTCAAATATTTGGGGAATTTCTAAAATATCTTTTTGTTGGTTGAGTTTAGCATAGTCTGTTGAGAAAACACACTATGTATGATTTCTATGTTATCAGAGATACACTGTCTATGATTTCAATCTTTATAAATTTATTGAAAATAATAAGAAAATGATAATTCTCTTGGCTGGGTGAAGTATTCTATAAATGTCAATTAGTTCAAATAACTGATAGGTTTGCTTCACTTTTGTATATCCTTACTTATTTTATTTCTTTTATAACTTACTAAGGAAGTAGAGTTGAAAACCCAAATATAATTGAAGACTTGTCTATCTCTATTTTTAATTATTTTTTTAAAAAGATTTTATTTATTTATTTGACAGACAGAGTTCACAAGTAGGCAGAGAGGCAGGCAGAGGGAGAGAGGGGGAAGCAGGCTCCCTGCTGAGCAGAGAGCCTGATTTTGAGCTAGATAGCAGGACCCTTAGATCATGACCTGACCCAAAGGCAGAGGCTTAACCACTGAGCCACCCCAAAACCCCTGTATTTTTAATTCTGTTACTTTTTGTGGCATGTATTTGAAGCTCTGTAATTGTTTGCTTGCACACTGAGAATTGTTGTCTTCTTGTTGAATTGTCTCTTATCATTGCTAGATTATCCTTTTATCCTTGGTAATATTTCATTTTCTGAAATCTACTTTGTAAGTAAGATTTTCATTCTTGTACCTTGAACTTATTTTTATCTTCATATTCACAATGACATTTTTACAGACAAACTAAAGTTCTATTTTACTTTCTTATTCATTGTTAGAATCTCTTCCTTATAATTCGGAGCATTTATATTTAAGGCAGTTATCAATGTTGATTTTTATTTTCTTTTATTTATTTTTTATTTTCTTATTTTTTTAAAGATTTTATTTATTTATTTGACAGATAGAGATCACAAGTGGGCAGAGAGGCAGGCGGGGAATGGGGGGGAGCATGCTTCCCACTGAGCAGAGAGCCTGACATGGGGCTTGATCCCAGAACCCTTGGATCATGACCTGAGGCAAAGGCAGAGGCTTTAATCCACTGAGCCACCCAGGCACCCCAACGTTGTTGATTTTTAAAGATCAAAGATTTTAATTGTTTTTAAATCACCATAATGCTTTTTTGTTTTTTGTTGATGTCATCTGACCATTGTTCTTTTATCCTCCTTTTCCTGATATCTTTTGGAGTAATTGTGTATTTTTTTTAAGATTACATTTTAAACATCACTATTGGTTTATTTGCTATGTATTTTAATTAATGGTGACTCTATGGTTTACATTATGCATCTTTAACGCATCAAAATCTACCTTTAAATAACATACCACTTCACATACATACACACACATACACAATGTACTTCCATTTTTCCCAGTCAGAAATCAGTTATTTACTTGTTAGTAGTGGAAAAGCAAGTTTCATAGAGGTTATATCTTTATGGGATGAAGGAGAATTTTTTTTCTCTTTATTATGGCTCCTTATTCACAAGCACCAATCAATTTCACAGTGTTACCTACCATTTCTTTTAATGCTTTAGCCCTTATACTGTTGTTTCAGAGTGCCATTTTATACTCTCCAAACAGAGTGAATCTATAAGCTCTCATTTCAGGAAGTTGCCATTAATATATTTCCAAATATCTGCAAGTTTTATATAATAAGATCCACTAAATACAATATTTAAAATATAGCAAGGTGATTTGTGGAGATTTTAATATTCTGTAACCACTGTATTTGCATGTTCTAGAAATCACATGTTTTACTAGCATTGAGAATTTGGAAGTATAACTTGATATCCCCAAAGGGATATAGGCATATACACCTTGCATATATTCTACTTTAGTTGATGATTCCTAAATTACCTAGAAAAAGGAAGCCCTCACCTGTTTTAATTCCGTTAACCTGCCTTAGCATTCAGCTACATTAAGGAATGAGCATAGGTTTTTAAAACTAGGAAAAATGTCCTATTTATCGAATGTTGTTTTCTTCAAACTGAAGAAGGAGTTGTGGTTTAAAACTATGTAAAATTGAACACTGCATGATGATAATGACAGAAGTTTTTAGTAGGCTAAGTAACAACTGCTTCATTTAGCAGTGTCGCTGGGCACATGGACCTATTGGGAACTTCTGACAATATCATCATTTAATGTCAAGTACACACATTTTGCTGCATCCTGTTCAGTGAGTTCTCAGCTACATCCTTAAAATTACTGTGCAAAAAGAAATCCAGGACAGGAATCTTTGAATCTGCTGCCATCACAGGGGCTTTGATTTCATTTATTTCCAGTGAAGTAGCCAAATGCAGAAAGACTGTTAATAGTTGGAGCTAATAACAGCAAACTTATTTCTATGCCAACACTAAGTAAAACTAAATCAATTCTATAAAATATTTGAAAGATAAATAACAAAGAGCTAATATGCAGAATATATAAAGAATTTACAGAAATCTGGGGTGCCTCAGTGGTGCAGTTGGTTAAGCAACTAACTTGGTTTTGGCTCATGTCCTGATCTCAGAAGGGTCATGAGAACCAGCCCCGGGTCAGACTCTGTGCTCAGTGGGAAGTCTGCCTGTGATCTGCTTGTGATTCTCTCTGTCTCTCCCTCTGCCCCTTCTACTTGCCTCTCTCTCTCTTGCAAATAAATAAATCTTTAAAAAGGATTTATAGAAATTTTTAAAAATGTAAAAAAAAAAAACAGAAATTGAACAAAGGATAAAAACAGAAATTTTGCAATACAAAACCATGAATGATGTAAATTTATGATGATGGTGATCAAAGAAATGCAATTTGACATTACAAAGTCAAGTAAAAAATTGAATTCTGTGTTCCCTGGATGGTTTGTCCAAACAGAAAATGTCAGGTGCAAATGAAGTGATGCAAACTATAAACAAGCTTTTAAATGAAGACTGACCAACATCTTGTTTAGTTAAAATGGAAAAATAATCAAAAAGCAAACTTAGAGCATCTAGGATTTCAGTTGCTGAATGATTTATATATATAAACAGTATCCAGCAATTGCACTTCTGGCCCTGTTCTGAAAAACTACTGCCTGGGCTTATATCCCCTGACCCCATCTCTTTTTACTAGATGGCCTTGCTCACACTACTTATCCTGTCTGAATTGCAGTCTTTTTATCTTTAAAATGGACTACCTTATTCTTATGGTTATTGTAAAGATTAAATGAGACACAAAATGCTGAAAATAGAGCTTGACACATAATGAGCACTAAATACATGTTAATTATCATAATTATTGTTAATAACCTATAGTAATGATTCATTCTGTGCATAAAGATACATGTGTAAAGATGCCTCTTGAATCATTGCTTATTATTTGAAAATTGTTAGCAAACTAAGTGACCATGAATAGGTCAATAGCTAAATAAATGACCATAGATCTGTGAAATGTTTCATAAAATGCCACACAGTGGCATTTTTTTTAAAAGTGAGTTTTAAAGTGGAAACATCAAGTTACAAAGCAAAATATGTAGTATAAAGATATTTATATAAAAATGATTGTACTCATACATAGCATATATGTAATACATAAAGAATCATCAGGAAGGGTATGCCTCAAACTGTAAACATTGGTTAGCTGTAGACAAAGGAGGAGTGAAATGGTAGTTTAATATCATGCTTTGTACCCTTCAACACAATGAAAATTCATTCATATATCATTTGTGTAATTAAGAAACAAAATGAGCCCAACATCCCTAAGCACTCCCACTGCTCTCTCCTTTTGGTTTTCTGATGCTCAGACTGCTTTTGCTTGGGTCATAAACCTTAGCTCGTGTTATGTGCCTCACCCTTGTTTTATAGTTATGTTTGTAGTGGCTTATCCAGTTCTGGCCCCTTCCTCAATACAAGCTCCTTATGTAATTCTGGGCAAGAGAAGTAATTTACTTCCCTTGAAGTAATTTACCTGACAATGACCAACTAGTTCTAGTTTGCCTGGGATTTACTTGGTTTTAGTACAGAAAAATTGTCATCTTATACCACACACTACCCCTGGTACCTCTATCTCTAGTAGATTCACATCGAAGATGATAGTAATGATATATTTTCAGAAAGGTATTTAAAAAATACTAAATGGTCTTCTTTAGATACCATCTCAATTTTCTCTTTGCCCACTATTTTACTATATGTGTGTATGTGCGTATAATATACATTATATATACACAAATATATTATAACCATATCTATATCTGTACCATATCTGTATAGTGATATACTCTGCATCAGTTTGTAGCACAGCAAAATTTATTTGTCCAACTTTCCTATAGGATTTCACAAGTATATCAGAGATTTGGAAACTGAGTGCCCTAGAAGACACATTTATAAAATTGCTGTTAACTGTGTGTGTCTATGCATGGATTGGAGCTAGAATGATTCCGTGGACCAGTCGTAATAACAGAGAGAACAAAAATGTCCTGCCAAGTTGAAATAATACATTTTGCAAAAGTGGCTTTTAGTAAATACCCACTTCCTCCCAATTTCCTTACCTGTAAAATGCTTTGACGTGAATTTGGTCCCCTTAAAACCTAAAATCTACAATTATGTTCCTTGGCTGCCTCTTTGAAAGGTGAAATGCCAGGTGCAAATGAGGTGACAAGAGAAAGCACAAGTTTTTCAATAAGGAATGTTTGACATTCTGTTTAGTTAGAAGGAGAAATATATTGTTCTTTTTTAAGCTTTCAGTTACATTTATTCTTTCAATAAATTCTCCATCTGTGTTTACTGTTTTCCTGGCTTGTGCTAGATACTAAAGATACAACAAGAAATATGATTAACATGGTTCCTGACTTAACATACCTAATGTCTAGTGGAGGAGACAGGCTTTTGATAAGCAGTTATAATATGCTGTGAAAGGTATGCTGATATACCAAAATTCAAGGTGTCTTGGAGCTCATGGAAGGGACACCAAATTCAGACTCTACCAGAACTGTCTTTAGAAGCATAACAGAATATTTGGGATGGAAAGGATTTTAATGACCATATTAGCCTGGGTTACCCAGAAAAGCAGAAACTGTATGCATATGTGTATTCACATATGTGCGTGTACATATACGCATGTGCTTATACAATTATGGAGGCCAAGATCTGCAGTTGGCAAGCTGAGGACCCTGGAGAGCTGATAGGAGAGCCAATGGTATTACTTCTAGTTCCAGTCCAAAGACAGTAGAAGACCAGCATCCTAGTTCAAAGACAGTCTGGCAGAGAGAGGAATTTCTCTTATTGAGTCTTTTCATTCTTTGAGCCTTCAGTGGATTGGATGAAGCCCAGTTACTTCGGGGAGGGCAATCTGTTTTGCTTACTCTGCCAATTTGAATGTTAATCTTACCCAGAAATACCCTTATAGACACACATAGACATATTATTTAGCCAAATATCGGGGCACCCTGTGGCTCAGGTTACAATGACACACAAAATTAACCATCAGAGTGATCATAGGGCTTGGATACCTTGTTTTGCAAATGAGGTCCAGGTAGGTAGTGTAAATTGGCCACTGACATGAGAAGTTGTGCAGCAGATTTTCTCCTTCCAGGCTAGTGCTTGATCCATTCAATACAGAGGAAGGGTTTTTGTTTTGTTTTGTTTTGTTTGTTTAACGATTTTATTTATTTATTTGACAGACAGAGAGCATAAGTAGGCAGAGAGGCAGGCAGAGGGAGAGGAGGGGAAGCAGGCTCCCTGCGGAGCAGAGAGCCTGATGTTGGGCTAGATATCAGGACCCTTAGATCATGACCTGAGCCAAAGGCAGAGTGGTTGAGCCACCCCGGTGGCCCCCCCCTTTTTTTTTTTAAGATTTTATTTATTTATTTGACACAGAGAGAGAGATCACAAGTAGGCAAAGAGGCAGACAGAGAGAGCAGGCTCCCTGCTGAGCAGAGAGCCGGATGTGGGGCTCGATCTCAGGACCCTGAGATCATGACCTGAGCCAAAGTCAGAGACTCAACACACTGAGCCACCCAGGTGCCCCAAGAAGTTTGTTTTTCATATTATGTTCTCTGTGGTTTCAGAGCTCCTGACCCCACAGATTCTACTTCTTTAGTGCTCACCCAGAGCTTGCCTCTTTGGCCAAAACCCATACTATGAATAAAGCAAGGGTGAAGTTTTTTTTAAATAGTCATCTAATCATGAGTTCTAATTCCTTAGGACTTTGTTTTCTGAATGAAATTTAGCATCTAATCCATTTAGTATTAACCAGGAGTGTATATCCTAAGGGTTTAGGGGCTTTTTTCAAAAATATATATTCCTGGTCCCTGTGCCTAGTAGTAGTTTAAGTCTGATAGATCTTTCACATACCTTTCTTTTCTCTCTTTTTTTTTTTTTTTTTTTTTTTAAAGATTATTTTAGAGGGAAAGAGTGCATGGGCACTGTGGCAGGCAGGGTGGGTGGGGGGAGGTGAGGGAGAATCTCAAGCACATTCCCTGCCAAGTGCATAGCCCAGGGAGGACTTGGTCTTAAATCCTGAGATCATGACCGGAGCCAAAAATCAAGAGTTGGCTGTTTAACTGGCTGAGCCACCCAGGCACCCCAATATACCTTTCAAATGTACAACAGATCAGGTCATTGCCTTTACTGATCATATGACTGAATCCAGTGAAAAACTTAAGGGATTCATAAGTAGACCTTGCTGAAGAAATGTTGGATCCCTAAAGCTTCAGTATTTTAGCACTTTTTAAAAGATTTTATTTATTTATTTGTCAGAGCGAGAGAGCACAAGCAGGGGGAGAAGTAAGGCTCCCCACTGAGCAAGGAGCCCAATGTGGGACTCGATCCCAGGACCTGGGATCATGCCCTGAGCTGAAGGCAGCTGCTTAACCAACTGAGCCACTCAGGTGTCCCTTTAGCATTTTTGATCAGAGTCCTACTGTGCTTTCTCTGCCCTCAAGATGAATTATTTTCTTTATGTGCTCCTACAACAGGTAAGAATAGACACTTTCCTAGCAGCCAACTTAGTAGTCAATGATCTCTACCTTCTCTCACAAGGATTCAGTGTTAGAATTGTATCCCTACTGGGATTCAGACATGACTGATTTCAGAGAACCTGATGTGATGGGCCTGTCAGAAATGGCTTAATATGGAAACTGAGATGATGACTCTTGCTGTTTGGAAGAATTGGGGTGACATAGTAGAGCTATGGCAATAGTAGAAGTGTTCTGGACCACATATGAGATGGCTTCTGAGATCTTAAGTAAATCTTGAGGAAAAGGCTCTGTGTGGACTGGAGAATCTGAGGCAATACATTTATGGAGGCAGTGCATTGAAATCAACTTAAAATTATTACAAATATTAGAAAAATGAGATAAATGTATATATGTACATATGTATAAATATAGTAGGTTGGCATCACATTGTCATTTAAATTATACAGAACAATCAGAGAAAAGGTCATTTAAATAGGAGGGGTAAATTCACACATCTTTGTACTCAATGAAAATTTGCCTTAGAGTGCAGGGGAGAAGATAAAGACATGAATCTGTTCTTTCCAAGTTGTTCTATTTATAGTGTGAGTATCTCACCTTGCTGAATATCATTTTGCAATTTTCACATAAATCATGACCCCTAACCATAAACTGGTTCCTTTAATTGGTACTCAATCCAAGCCATCCTTTCAGGATTTGTTTTATCTTTCTGTTATTGTTTCCTTATATAATGACTTTAGAAACTTACTCTAAAATAAGATTGATCTATGCATGTGTATGAACACATATGTCTCACAAGGTCCCTACATTCCAAGGACTTCCAGTCTAGTTGCAAGAAACCAGCACACAAAACAATTAAATAACAGCAGAAGTGTTCATATGTTCCATAAAGGAAAATGTGGCCAGAACACCTTGTTGAAATTCAGATGATAGTGAGAGTTGCTATTGCTGTACTTATCAGGGAAGGCCATTATGGAGGAGTCTAGCACACAAACAGGTGTTGCTTTATCTCTACTGTGTAATATGTAACTCATATGTTAATTTGCTTTAGATTTTAATCTGAACTTTACTTACAGTGTTTTAGATGCTACTGTGTATCATGCACTGTACTAGTTTCTTTGTAGATTAGACAAATTTATTATTATGGTTATCTTCTATGGTCTTTTATTCTTACAGCATGTGTGGAGTGGTGGAACTCTGCAAGACTCTCCTCTGACCTTGTCACTTTAGAGGTGAGATTCTAGGTAGGTGGAGGTAGAATAGCTGACTGCCTATACCTTGTAGTTTTTAATACTGAGAATGATATTTATACCCCTGAAGAGACCTCAGCTATTTCACAACTATAATTACAGTTCATTCTCAGAATGCTCTAACATTAGTGATTTTTTTTTCCTTTCTTACAGAGCTCTGGTCTTTTTACTGCTCTGAAGTAAATCAGCTTGAGTTCATAGTTATTTACACCTGAGAGTGAGGGGAAAATCTGACAGGTGGTCTTAGAAGGATGACAAAAACAAGAGTTGAAGAGTGAGGAGTACTTGGAGGTAGGTATGATCTGACTTTGCTAAGGGAGGGACAGGAAAGAATGGGTAAATTTGGGACCTCTAAAAACTCTTTTCTCTTGCTTTACATTTACCAAGAATTCCCTTGCTTAAAAACAAATGCAGTTAGACTTTTCAATGGATACAACTTAAAAAACTCTGAAAGATAGCCTGCAATAAAATAATAAATGTCAAGAAGATGATGGATGCATGAGGAGCCTTGAATCCAAATGGTACCGCATTCCATTTATCTGAAATGATTCATAGTCAGGATTACCAGACTGTAACAGGTGGCTACTTTTAAATACAGATGCTAAATGTCATACCTGCAGATGGTTCATCAGTAGAACATGGAAAAAACATCTTAATTATATATTATGAAGTCTTTTCATAAAAAATTAAAAGATAGGCATTCATTATGCTTGTTTGAGTTATATCACTGAGTACAGATGCTGTTATGAGTTAGCTGGTGCTTTAATCAAAACAAGTATCAGTGGATCAATTTAATGATATGAAAGTTCTGACTTAGGTTGGAAAGTTTCTGGCAATGCAAATTTCTTGCAGTTTCCTGATTTATGCATCAAAGGAGAAGACTCTACTTCACCAGAATCCCACATCAGTATGTGTTAGAGTAAAGAAAGAGATACTCAGCTAGTCATCCTTAAATGGAAGCATTTTAGATTGGCTTATAATACTCCTAGAGACATATCAACCTGAAGCCTAAAACTGGAAACATTTCATGCCTGACATGGACTTTGGAATCATTGTGGCCGATCTATAAAAGAACGGAGGTCATTCATGCACACAGACACTTCATAGTCAAATGATTTTTTGTTTTACTATGTCTGGCCAACTTATACAATCGACATTGCTGGAATGACTTACTACTGCCACTTATAGATGGAGATTTAATTCAATTTAGCACATTAAAAAAGTGTGTCAGACTCTCAATGTGATTCCCCATAGAGATAGCTCTCCAAATGTTTTGAATCTCTGCAAATCCTCCAGGATTATATATGGCCCCATTGATATCAATAGTGTATTTGCTAAATTATTTTTCTCATTACCTGATATATTCGTATCCCTATTCATCATAATGATGAATGGATGTTCAAAGCCTGTCTATAATACAGTGTTAAATTCTCTAGATCCATTGCCTTAACTGAAAAATGAGGGAAAAAGGAAAGCTGTGCTATTGTTTAGAGATGTATGTGTGTGTGTTGTATCTTTAGACAGATTTTCATAAACTGAAAGTACCATTTAAATATAAGGTTTTCTATGATTGGTTTTGACATAAAATCAAATCTAACTTCCTTAGAGCTCTGAGCAAGCTGATGTGCAAGCAGGAAGCTCGGAATCAACCCTGCCAGGAATTAAGAGCAAATGCCTGGAAATTTCTCTAAGGAAAGTTCTATTATTTCTTTCTTGTCCTCCTATTTTTAGTTAAAATGAGAAAGCAAACGGAACACTGCATTTTTAATTATGTTGATATAAACAATATAATAACATTAAAAAGTAAAACAGTGCAAACAAAATCTAAAAATGAAAAGTAGAAGTACTCCAACCTCATCATTCCCACCTCCCAGCAGTACCACTGTATAGTGTTTCTTGTACATCCTCCTTGTAACTTTCTTTGCAAAAACAAGCACATATATTTGCATATCTACATATATTTATAAATATTTCCTTTACACGTATAGTAGGATGCCTTACCAGAAGAAATGCATGCCAGAATTTAAATTTGTATTTTTTATTCTTATTTGCCAAGAGAAATACTATTTCCCCATATTAACATAAATAGATAATCACCTTATAATCACAAACGGTGGGAGGAATATACAGTGAACTGTCTGATTGTCCAAAAATCTGGGGTATAATAAGACTTCCTATACTTCGAAGCTACCCCACTACTACTTTAGCAGTTATGGAACCAGATTGGGTTTCTAGGTCTATGAGGTGGCAACTTCTGGATCCTATATCAATACAGCCCTCTGAGGTCCAGCTGGTACTTGGGGCGCTTGCAGTGAAGTTAAGAGAAAAAAGCTAGACTGTAATAACTCAACTGAAATTAGGCTTATCACTGTTGAGGAAAAGAGACTGGCATGTGTTCATAGTGGTCATAGGCAAACTTTGTCTGTTGAATCATGTTAGTCCAGACTTGAAGTAAATGAGCCCATGTTTTTAGTGTCTAACCCCTTCAGACCAAATTAGCCCAGGTATTTGCAGGACTTTCAGGACTTTCTTCAGCGGAGAAATAGAGAGTAGCACAGGCATTCCAAAGGAAAATCGTAGACCTCATGCTACTAGTATATGTGGAGGGTTGGACCATCAACAGACAAAAATGAGATTTCAACTTCTTTCTTATGGACAATGCTATGTGTCATGAATGTAAGTAAAAACAGGCATCTGTTTATTCTGACCTACTGCTAATTCTCTTAACTAAGTACATATATTTTAGCTGGTTTAAAAGTTAAAAGTTCTGTTCATGTTTGTGCAGCAAATTTGGAATCCTCTTCTACTCAGATCATTGCACGTTTCTTTTCTTACTTCAGATTTCTCCAGTATCTTCTCATAACAGTGCATGTATATCCATACTTCTTTATTCTCCATCGCTGCATAATCTTCACATTGCATAAAAGTATCATGAATTACTTTTAAAAATGCTTGATTGTCATTTGGATTGTTTTCAGTTCTTTGTGAGTACAAACAATGCTACAGTGGCCATGCCCATATATGTGTTTATGTTAATGTAATCCACAGACTAAATTCCCAGCCGATGAATCCTTGAGCAAAGAGAATGCATTTTCAATTTGATAGCTAGTGCCAAATGGCACTCAAATGATGGTATCCATTTATACAGCCAGCAATGATATATGAGAGTCAGGATTTCTTTGTAAGGAGTGACACATTGCAGATGTGGATTCAAAGTTCTGCATAATGTTACTTAAGGTCAAGACGACCCATCTCAAAACACCTACACTCCCACTCCCTCCCACTCCTCCACCCCAAAGTGGACATATTCTCCTTTGGTCTTTATCTCTGAGGGACAAACTTAGCCCCATATATTTTTCTTATGAAAGCAGCTTCTGGGTTTTTGTGTTTTTTTTTGAGCACTTTATACTCACCATTTTGCAGGCACAAATGTCAAGGAGGTGTATGGTATACCTGCTGATTCATACCTCTATTTGAGAAAATCACCTCAAAGCAGTCTAAGGTGCTAGCCCAGTGTTACTTGCACTGCACCCCATTATCCCCACTCCCCCTTAACACATCCACGCACAGATGCTGCTCACACCTTCTCATCTGTGGTATCTCAAGTTAATCCTGCCAGTTCATTTACTTATCACAGAGGCATGAGATAATGACATCACTAAGAAAGAAACATTTATTAAAAGAGAGGTAATATCTTTCCAGAGGCTTAATTAGCAGGGGAAGAGGACAGTTTCAGAATACTTGCACAGACAAAACTTTTATTCTTTAAGATCAAATTTAGCCAAGATGACCTCTCTTGTATAAAAATTCATCCATATTTAACTGCTTTGGGCATGATTATTGTTCATGTCACATACTTTCTTTTCCACCTGGAATCGCCCCCTTTCAGTTGATGGTAATCAAAAGAAGAGCTATCCTATGTGTAGAAGAGCATATAAAAGAGCTTTGGGAAAACACTGCTGGGCTTGCTGTTTAAGATCTTAAAGGTGAATCTGCCATGAAGACTGCTTTGCCTTCTGTCTTTGACTTGAAGTATTTGGCATCAGTATGGCCCAATTGAACTTATAACAATGCTCCACCAGAACCCAGGAGCCTGATGGTTAATGACTGAGGTCCTGCTACATCTTCTTCTTCTTCTTCTTCTCCTTCTTTTTTTTTTTTAAGATTTTATTTGTTTATTTGAGAGAGAGAGAAAGAGATTACGAACAGGAGGGAGAGGGAGAGGGAGAGGGAGAAACAGATTCCGACTGAATGGGGAGCCCAATGCTAGACTCAATCCCAGGACCCCACTGGGATCATGATCTGAGCTGAAAGCAATTGTTTAGCTGACTGAACCACACAGGTGCCCTAAAGTCCTGCTATATCCTTATTATATCAAGGATGTTAGGAAGTTACTTCATCTAGAGTCAGACCAAATTTTGAGCACTGGGGATACTGAACAAGACAGACAAGTTTTATGTCATGTGAAATTTGTATTAGAGGACTAAGGACATAACACCAATGAGTAATTAATGCAGTTTTGCATAGTGAAAAGAACATGAAAATAAAATAGGATAATATAATACTTTGGTCCAGTCTGTGTAGACAACCACATTAGAGTGGTACAAGAAGGCATCATTTGCGCTGACACCAGCATGATGGAAAAATGAATACCAGGCAAATAAAACACATCTAAGTTGGAAATGAGATTGGTATATATTTTTAAAATTACTTTTAACCACATTCTCACCCACCAACACTTAACTATTTATTGTCATCTTGATTCTAGCCATTCTGACAACTGTAAGGTGATATCTCATTGTGATTTGATTTGTAGCTCCCTGATCACGAGTGAAGTTGAGCATCTCTTAAATGTCCAGTTCAACTGGAGTATAATGAGTGGTGGTGAAAGGGACATGGCGTGATAGAAGGTCAGCGGGATAGCTGGATCAGCACTTAAAGGACCACAGTAAGGTGGGTGGATATTAGTCATTATGAGTACAGTTTCATAATATTGTCAGCTCCAACTGCAACAGTCTGGTAAAAACCTCCATGGTCTCTTGCCTTACAACATTTTTAGGCCATATTCCTCATGATTGATATGCAAGCTTTCTGTCTTTTCAGGTTTATATGACCTATTTTTTCTGAACATGGGATCTAATCCAAGTGAAGTTTTGGTATCACTGTGATGACAGAAATTTAATCCATCTGAAAAGTATTTATATTCATTGGCTGATACCACAGAGCACAATATGCCAAAATTAAAAATTTTTGATGATACCTCTGAAAACAGTTTTTCCCTGAAGTGGTGCTAAAGAGCAAATTAAAAGATTAATATCTCCACTCTTTGTTGCCATTTTATCATGAAATATGTATTGCTAGGGAAAGAGTAAAGACTGAACTGGGAAGTTATTATCAATGTTATTCAAGGTGAAAAGTTACACTCACTTCAGTCAAAAGACATTCCATTGAACTAGGTTTGAGCCACTGGTCTGTTCCCATGATGTTAGTCATCATCATATGGTCAATAAATTATGTATAATCTTTTGTGGCAGACCTTTCTTGATCCTGTCTATACTATTTCAGGCCCCTAGGAGCACAGAGTAATAAATATAGTGGCACTAAATGGCCTGTTCTTTGACACATTCTACTGAGTATATGTCACTCTTTACTTCTCACTGTTTATATTATAGTCACCATTATTAATATCCTACTGGGTGAATATCTTCATGTATATAAAAGGAAGATACAAATCCTATCTTTTCATAATGTTTAAGAAACTACAAAAGTGGAGAAAACCAAACTGATTACTTAATGTTTATCAGATACTCTTTAAAGAAAATGCACATACTCTAGCAGAGGTTCATGCCTTTCTCCATATCCATGTAGCCTTCTAAACTACTGAGTTTGCCAACAATTACACAGTACTTTCAAGAGGCTGATGGCATCCCACCTTATGCCCATTTCTCCTTTCTCTACATAAGTGCTACTTTTGTCATAGGATCTTTCTCCATTGCAATCAATCACAATTTAGAAATTTAGAAATGGAAGGGAGTTAATACTACAGAAATCAAGTCAACCAATAAGGAAAGGAATGGAAATCACTCAAATGTCTGGCTATTGGCTCCATGTTAATGGTGGCAAGCTGGGGGTAGCTTTGCCTTGAGTCAGCAGGCTGAAGTGCCATTAGTTAAAGAAAAGCTCATGTCGAAGCCCCAGTTGAGGTAGTGGAGAAACAGATTACACACTCCACCTCTTAATGAAGAGAACTACAAAAATTACATGGCAAAGGGACATACACACAGGAATGTGATCAATTTGTGGCCATTTTTTACCATATGCCATACTTTTAGAGCAATAATAAGTTAATAAAATATTTAATTATAAAAATAATAGCAAGCACCATTTTCCTCATTTTTACTTTAATAAGAATAATTTTAATTTTTACTGTTGTGTATGATATTGGTTGTAGGATAAAACATTCTCTCTCAAAATATCTTATCTCCCTGATAATTTATAATTCTCTTACTATTCTCTTTTTCCTTCTATGACTACTGTTTCTGAATCTAACTACTTAATTTATCTTAGTCTTCCTTCTATTTCACGAAATATGGGTATCTACTTGGTTTCTTTCTTGGCCTTTTTCCTACATAGGTTTTCTTAAAGAGCCCTCACTTACTGTAAAGCTTTAAATACCTTATTTATAAATTAATTGCCAAATATTCATCCTATTCTCAATATACTCTAACATCCAGTTTTCTAAACTACTTGATAGACATTTCTGCTTTTATAATATTCTATTAATTAAAATTGAACAAATCCAAAAACATATGTTCATTTACTTTATCCACTTTGTTTTGGGTCATTATTTCCAGATGCTGATATTTAACCTTATTCGTATTATTTTCTCTTCTACTGTAGAGGCTATTTTATCTGTCCTTCTTTCATGTACAATTTTACCTATTAAGAAATGATCAAAGGATCTACTTTGGGCATTGTTGGAATAGATAGTCAATGGAGCTGACTTACTTTAGAACAATGTATGAGCTCCTGAAATTGAACCCAGAAATGCCCTGGTCCAATTCCTCACCAACGTTTTCATAGTCAGCCTTCCTTTCATTTGGTAATAACGTAATGTCTTCCAAATAATAGCTGTCCCCACTTTTCCCCTCTAAATTAGTAAGAGCTCATTTCTATTACTTTTTTTTTTTTAAAGATTATTTATTTATTTATTTGACAGAGATCACAAGTAGGCAGAGAGGCAGGCAGAGAGAGAGAGAAGGAAGTAGGCTCTCTGAGGAGCAGAGAGCCCGATACGGGACTCGATCCCTGGACCCTGGGATCATGACCTGAGCTGAAGGCAGAGGCTTTAACCCACTGAGCCACCCAGGTGCCCCTCATTTCTATTACTTTTAACCTAAGAATTCAGGCTGACTTAACGACTGGTACTAAACAAGTGGTACAGTCAATAGATCCTCAAAGACAATTATGAGATATTTTCTAGAAATAGGTGAAAATCCTATTTATTTAAATCCTATTTATTTAGTGAGGCTAGGAAAGTAACAGTCCATGATAAATGACTCTTACTTGTGTGAACCTAAGATAAGTTCACCATTGAAGGTTAAAACTGAGGTAGGTGCTCCCATTCCACCAATTTAAAGGGAATGAGTTAAAAACAAAACAAAACAAAACAAAATAGAATGGTTTTCTAAATGGCATTGAATAACTGGGCAAGTAAAAACAAACTTTAACTTCCTTGCCTCAGGTCAGGAACTGAAACTGGGAAAGTATGCGACATTACTGAAATAATTTTATTCCTTATAACGACAGGCTGGCACTCCCAAAAACCAAGGTCACAGAGTCGTTCTGTGGGTTAATGAGTTACAACTCCAGTTGAATGCACAACATTGTCAAATCTCTTACATGGCACTTGAGATCCTGATTTTTTTAAAAAAGTTATAACCTAATAATTGTAATCAGAATTTCTTGAAGGACCCAGAGGATTTCTGAAATGCTGTCCGAAAGAGCTGCCTTGCCTGAGGAAGTCATGACCCTCTTTTCATTACTCTTCACTTGGAAACAAAAATTTGCATTCAAAACTGTATTCAGAGTGAAAGGAGAATCAAAGTTATATCCAAGAAGAAATACAGTAATTTACTGATTTGTATTATTAAATATAATGGAGGATTGATTTAGTGGATACTTAATCAAGAAATTAAAGAATTAAGGGCATTATTTTTAATCAGGCTAAATTTATTGAGATATCTGCACTCCTAAGACATTCTGTATTAAATAGGGTGTTGCATTTGGCTGCTTTTTTTTTTTTTTATTTAACAGTTTGTTAGATTGGCCAATGAAACTTCAATTCATAGCTAACCTATTTAAGTGATTTATAAGGTCAGAGAAAATTTGGCATAATGTAAGCAAAGATATTTAAATGTTTGTGAAAATAGAAATATTGTGCTTCCTGTTTTCCTATATTTCTCTTCACTGAGTTATCTGGCAGCAATTCACAAGACCTTTATTTTCGTTATCATCAGGAATAAATTGATATGATAAACATGAAAATGTTTAGAAAATAACTTATAGCTATTTTCTATTGACCAGAAATATTGGTGGGAAGGTTTACTGTTAAAATTGGATACCTCTTCTCGGTAGAACTGAGGGGAGTTTAAGACTGTGGAATGAAAGTGAAAGCGATTAACCCCTAGAAGCAAAATGGACCTTATCAACTTTATAGGCCTAGCTGATGATGGAATGTAACCATGGTGTTCAAGGACAGATATGATCATATAACATATTTTTGGAAACAGGTTGATCTATAGAGATCTCTAACTAAAGTTGGCATATCATAAATGACTGAGGAAGAATACCAACAGACAGCCCATAAAGGTTTTACTTTTTACTCATCTAAAACTACTTTGGCTACAATATTCACATAATTCCAAGACCTGAGTATGTTAACAGATACTAAGCCTTAAATGAAGTTAGTGTTTGTTACTTATAGTCAATGAACCTTATTTGACCATAATCACACTATACCCCATTTTTGGTTGAAAAGATACTTTCTCACTTTCATCTGATGATTTCCAGTTGGTCATTTGATGAATTAGCTATTTATAGGGTCTCCTTCCAAAGGGTCTGAATAGGAAGTGAGGAGCGGTCTATTCCACTACAAAATTATCAGGTAAGAAGAACATCATTAGCCTTAGAAGTCATAGAATCCTAACATATAGAGGAAAAGACTTAGATCCTAGATTTCAGTAAAAATCAGTATAGTTATATGCAAAAGATGAAGATTAAACTGCACATACAATCAGGGGAAACTGTCAACATTTATTGCTGCTCTTCTAGGTACTGGGGAATGAACAAAGAAAAATACTAATACTTAGTTTCACTATGAGGAAGTAATATTTGCTGACAGTTACTTGTGAGGACTATTTACTATTAGTAGCATATTACCACATGCACTATAACTATTATGTGTAATATGAATATGTGCCAGATTAATTTTGAAAATTTTTATTTGATTATAATTCTAAACACTGCTCCTTGTGTTCAGTTTTCTGTTGCTAGGCTGGCATGATCATCTGATCACACTGTAAAGAACATTGAATGTAACATTTTATAAACATTTGCTGAAAGAAATATGCCTTTCTCTCGCCCCTTAGCGTAGGCATCAGAGGCAATTTTCATTTTTTAAATGCTAAGTAAAGTTCTAAGCTGAAGGCTCTGGAGGAGATGAGAAGAAAGAAGGCATAAGGGAGATTTCATATCTCATTGGTCCACTCTAGGCCGGGTACAGGTATATTTGAGATGGGGCCCTGAAGGCCAGAGCAGATCAGGTGGGATTTGACTGAGGCCAAGAAAGATTAAGGATGGACTCAGATCTAAAAAAAAAAAAAAAAAAAAAAAAGAAAGAAATCAAAGCTGAGAAGTCAAACCTGTTGTCAAATCCAAGGGGAAAACAACTGAGATTATTAGACAAATAGGTCAAAAGTTTAAGGGAAAATAAGATTCGTTTATCAAACATCCTGAATGTCTGCAGTGTTCTTGGTGTCTGAAGATAACTACTCTCAAGAGTTTATAGCCTAGTGGGGGAAACACACGCATAAATAGGTCATTATAACACACCCAAGGGAATTTAATCTTAGAAAATGGAATATAGTATTGCACAAGGATCATTTAAGGCAGCTGGAGGGGAAGAAATCAAAAGCTTTCTGAAAAAAGAAAAGTTCAAGCTGAGACTTAAGAAATATAAGAGTTAGATAGATATATACAGATATATATATAAGATACATATAGATAGATATATATAAGATATAGAAGAGTTAAAATATATAAGATATATAAGAGTTAAGATTATAAGAGTTAAATAGATATATATATATATAAAAGTTAGATACCTGTGTGACAAATCTGAGGACATTCCAGGAAGGAGAGTTAAGATACCCAGAAGAATAAAGTCAGGACTCAGCACAATGAATGTTAGAAATTATAGGCAGGTAAATGCTGCTAGACTGAAGTGAAAAAGAATATATAATGAGAGTTGATATTGGAGATGGTGGAGGTCAGAGGGTGTGGGTAGAAGAAGAAGGTGATGTCTGTATATCAGGTTGAGGAAATTAGATAAAATCTTGCAGGTGATAAGTAACCATTGAGAATTTGGGGAGGTTTTGTTAGAAGACAAATAATTTCCTTTGATCTAGGACTTCATTTGAATAAATGCCCCTTACTTCTTTCTTTGTTCCTTACTACTTTCCACTGAATATTAATGGGAGTTTGTATAACGGATGGTTCTGAGGGAAAACATCTAAGTCTGATGTTATCTTTTGGATATGCCTGCCTTCTAAGAAGTTGTTTTTTGATTTGCCCTTCTAGGGACTGGTTTAGCTTAGAGGAAGAAGCTTTGACACGTTGGAGGAGAACTAGTCACCCCTCTGTGCCTCTGGGCAGAGCTGTCTAATTTAGAGTGTGTTAGGCTTTCCTTTTACTCTGGATATGAAGTCACATTCTATAGTCAGCTGTTCTATAATAAAGCTAACATTTTGATCTCTAACTAATTTGTTCCAACACATGAGCCCAAGAGCCCACAGGAGATGATTTGGTTGGGAGGTGGTAAGTGATATCCTAAGTATGAGTGAAGTTACTCAGAAATACCAGAGGGGATGAGAGGGACAATGAATCCTTATTCATTATTTTATCCAAACATGGATAAAAACAACATTTATATGATGTGTGACAAAACATGATCTCACCTAGGCTGCAAAGATATATAGAAGAGGGAAAACCAAGAGATTGTTACCTACGCAAAGGGAGCAATAGTTTTAAGAAAAAAGGGATAACCAAGACATCAAAATTTATATTGACAAAAGTCATGTTCATTAATAAAAGTATTAAAAAACTAATTGAATATAATAATTAGTACCTCACTAGTGGTATTTTAGAGTAGTTTTAATTTTTGATTAAAGAAGACATGACCAGACTTCAAAAGAATGCAAGCTAAAATGAAAAATCAATTCAATTATATTAAAATTAAGAACATTTATTTTATTTTATTTTATTTTTATTCATTCAAACAAATAAAATGAAACAAAATAAACAAAAAAGCCAAGCTCGTGCATAACAGAGAATAAATTGGTGGTTGCCAGAGGAGAGAGAGGTGTGGGGTAGGCGAAATGTGTGAAGAGTCAAGAAGTACCAAGTTCCAGTTACAAAAAAATATGTCATGGGGATATAACATACAGCATGGTGCTATGGTTAATAATACTCATGCATATTTGAAAGTTGCCAAGAGAGTAAATCTTAAAAGTTTTAATCATAAGAAAAAAATTTCCAACTCTGTAGAGTAATGGATGGTAATTGAATTTATTGCAATGATCATTTCTCAGTATATACAAATATCGAACCATTCTGTTGTATATCTGGAACTAATATGTTATTTGTCAATGACACCTCAGTTTTTAAAAAAAGAACTTTTGTTCAGTAAAATATGTCATAAAGAAAGTGAGAAGATAGTCCACACTCTGACAAAAGATACCTGCAACAGCTGTAGCTAATAAAGACTTAGTATCCAATATAAATGGAATTTATATCATTATGAACAACAAGAAAAAACATGACTCATGGAAAAAAAGTGAGCATTTAATTATAGAAGAGAAAATATGAATAGTGGATAAACATGAAAAGATGGTGAAACTCACTAGTAATGAGGAAAATGCAACTTAAACTCAAATTAATATACAAAAACAAATAATTAAATGACTGATAAAATTAAATGTTGACTCGGATACTTAGCAAATTAGTAACTCTCATTCCTTCATGATAGGAGTGTAGACTGATAAAATCCTTTTGGAAGCACTTTGGGCTTTCTAGCAAAGCTAAATATGCACAGGTCCTGTGATCCAGCATTTCAACTCAAATGTGTCTCAGTATCTAGAGCAAATCTTGTACAAAAAGATATATTTAGAAAGATTATATCAGCATTTTATTGCAATGGAAATAATGTATATCATAATTTCTTTTAATGAACTGTTAAAAATTATATATGATACCTCACATAAAAATAGCTACATATATCAACATGAAATTAAACATCTTGACAATGTTAAAATCAAGAACAAGCACAGTTATATAACACATTAAGATAAAAGGTATGCAAAATTAAACATTGCATTAGTTAGGGATACATACCCAGGTGGTACAACTATAAAGGAATATCAGGGAATTATTTGCTTATGAGAAGAGTGGGCACCTGATGGAGGAAGGGGTTTGGATGATGTTATGATAGTTGAGAGACATAGAGGTGCTTCTTGGGTGCAAGTGATGTATGCTTATTGAACTAGGTACATAGGTGTTCACTTTAGTTTTCTTCGAAATGTACTTAGATATTTCATAATTTAAAGAAAAATTCTGAATGAAAATAAATAGGATGTTACAAGGTCATTGCTTTGCAACATCTTGAAATTATTAAAAGAAATTATATTTAGAAAAGTCACAGTAAATGAGGCTACTATATTTTGCAATCAGACAGATGAGATATTTTGGAATGAAATAGCTCCTGCTATAAAACAGTTGGAAATGCAAATACAACAACATTATTTTACACATACAGCTGAGCTTGCAAAAGAAGTCAGGAAGAATTCATGGAGGCCTAAAACAAAGTCGCAACTGAAATCTAGAGTGATAAGCACAATATAGCTAGAACTACCGTACTACTAACAGCAGTGTAGATTAGAACAGTTGGCACAAGTTGACAAGTCAATGAACCCATACAAGAAAGGGTGAAATGAGAACCTTGCATCATTTCGAACTCTCAGAAAGCTACCTATCTCGGGGCACCTAGGTGGCTGAGACAGTTAAGTATCTAACTCTTGATTCTGACTCTAGTCGTCATCTCAGGGTCATGAGATTGAGCCCAGTATTTGGATCAATGCTGAATATGGAGCCTGCTTAAGATCCCCCCCATCTCTCTCTTTCTGTCTCTCTCCTCCTCTGCTTCTTCCTGCCCCCCCCATGCATATCTGTGCACTCCTTCTCTGAAAAAAGAAAAATTGAAAATTAAAAAATAAAATAAAATTAATAATGATTGGAAGGGAGACAAACCATAAGAGACTCTTAATCTCACAAAATAAACTGAGGGTTGCTGGGCGGAGGAGGGGTGTGGAGAGGGTAGTTGGGTTATGGACATTAGGGAGAGTATGTGATCTGGTCAGTGCTGTGAGGTGTGCAAGCCTGATGATTCACAGACCTGTAGCCCTGGGGCAAATAATGCATTATGTGTTAATAAAAATAATAAAACAACAGCAACAACAAGAGCTTACATATCTCAGTGAAAGTCTGAATGAGGGAAAGGAACAATAACAAAACAAAAGTAAAATACTCTGAAATATTTCTTTGTCTCTGCCTTGAGTCAGGATGGGACAATTACATCAGAGAATTTTACTCTAAAGAGGACAGAGATTTGGCTTGAGCAAAACCAATAAGCAGTAAAGAAAATAATGCTGTAATACATTATCTACCCTTCCCTAGGCCCAGGTGATTTTATGCGTAGGCTCTAGCAAATGCTCAAGCAATACATATAACTTCCATTTCATACAAGTAGTTTCAGAAAAAAAAAAAAATGATAGATGCAGAAAATGTGTTGTCTGAAGTCCAGCATTTCTTTGTATTTTCTTTTTTTTTTTTTTTAAATTCTTTGTATTTTCAAACTCTCAAAAACCATGAATTAAATAAAAATCCCTTAATTTGATAAATGCTGCGTAACAAAACCCCAAACCTATTCAATGAAAAATAATACATTTGCCATATATCAGAAAGAAAACTTGGAATGCTATTCTTTTATTACCATATGGTTCATATTTCCTTTATATTATAATAATTCAAGGGGAAATAAAAGGTATGAGCTTTAGGAGGGAAAAATAAAATTGTTAATATTTTCAGGCAATATGATCATCTACATAGAAAATCTAACAGAATCTACATCAAGCCAGGAATTTTCAGTGTTCTGAAATCCAAGCCAAGTGTTTCAAAAAGAGAATGATCAACAGAATCTAATACTGGTAGGTCAAGTGAATGAAGTATAAACAATGAATGTTTGATTTGGCATTGTGCACGTGGTTGGTATCTTGGATAAGATTAACTTATGTGGAATGGTAGGAAGAAAGGCAAATGCATATAGTGAGTTTTTTTTCAAATCTTTCAAGAAGTGTTGTGTTAAAGAGAAATCAATTGTGAAAGCATAGAGAGGGAATATGAGTTTTGTATTTTTAAAAGATGAAGAGTTGTCTGCTATAGGAATAATCCTGGGGATGGGGCAGAGCAACTTGCAGTATAAAAGAAACAAGAACAAACAGCAGTGAAGTCTGCTGATGACAAGAAGATGACATTCATTCTAACAGGAGTTAATGTGGACTTTATAAATTTGAATATATAATAGTTGTTAACTTAGGAAAAGGCAAGTGGGAATAAGGTTGGAGAGGAGTGTATAGGGGAGTTCAAATATCTGAACTATTTACTTGCTAGTCTTAAAAAATTGGAAGTGATAAAATGGGGTATGAACACACACGTGGAAGTATTTTCCTTGAGTTGAAGACAAAAGGAAAAGAGAAACAGAAATAATTAATAGGTGGAAGTGCAAAAAAGTGCTTAGATCATTTCTAATACACTGATGGCCAACAGACACATAAAAATGTGTTCACCATCACTTATCATCAGGAAAATACAAATCAAAACCACATTGAGATACCACCTTACTCCTGCCAGACTGGCTAAAATTAATAACAGAGGAAACAATAGATGTTGGTGAGGATGTGGAGAAAGGGAAACCCTCTTACACTGTTGGAGGCGATGCAAACAGATGCAGTCCTTCTGGAAAACAGTATGGAGGTCCCTCAAAAAGTTAAAAATAGAACTACCCTATAACCCAGCAATTGCACTACTAGGTATTTACCTGAAGGATACAAAAATACCAATTTGAAGGGGCACGTGCTCCCCAGTATTTACAGCTGCATTACCAAAGTTAGCCAAACTTTGGAAAGAGCCCAAATATCCACCAACTGATGAATAGATAAAGAAGTGATATGCACACAATGGAATATTACTCAGCAATCAAAAAGAATGGAATCTTGCCATTTGCAATGATGTGGATAGAGCTAGAGTGTATTATGCTAAGTGAAATAAGTTTGAGAAGAACAAATACCATATTATTTCACTCACATGTGTAATTTAAGAAACAAAACAGGTAAATATAGGGAATGGGAAAAAGAGAGAGGGAAATAAATCACAAGAGACTCTTAACTATGAAGAACAAACTGAGGGTTGATGGATGGAGGTGTGCAGGGGATGGGCTAAATGGGTGGTGGGTTTTAAGGAGGGCCTTGTTGTGATTAGCACCGGTTGTTACATGTAAGTGCTGAATCACTGACTTCTATATCTGAAACCATTTTTACCATATATGTCAACCAAGTAGAATTTAAATAAAAGCTTGAAATCAAAATAAATAAATGAATAAATAAATAAGCAAACTCCTCTTCTTCTGCCCATCTAGTAGGAATTATGCTCCTCTGAGAGTAAGATATGAAAGAGCTAGACAGGAGACTTTTGAATGCAGTCATCAAAGTTAAGTCACATGAATTTGTATGGACATGGACCAACTTTGTTGATGCTTTTTTCCTTGCAGTATCAATGAAGGAGTAGAGAAGTAGCTGAGGTGTTGGGGTAGAATAGCAATTCTGCTGATGAGCTCCACAATAAATGAAGGTATTGAAATGGAGGAGTGAAGGGAAGAAACTAGGTCATACACTTCTCTGAGTAACAGAGCAGCACTCACTAGATTACCTCATGTGAGAACCTTAATTAGTGACATACCAGCTGGGATACAAGAGTGCAAAATTATAGGGAATTTTAAGTACAATTTTATGATTATATTTATAAAGTAGGTTTTAATTCTCCTTATATTTAATTATTAAGGTAAAAATGCTCAATATTGTAACCACATAAGTATTGCCCCTAATACATCTGAGAATTATGAGTCTACATTTCTTTTAGTTCTCTTGTTCTAGTTTCCTTCTTACCAATGAATTTTCAATCTCAGAATTATAGTTATTTCTCCTGCGAATGGCAGGTTGCAAATAAATTGCACCTTTGGAATTATGCGGTGTAACATCCTTAAAGGTTATTGTTCTTTTTCTGGGGTGCTTTGATTTTTATAGACTTTATCCTGATTTCTTCATTCTATCTAAGTGCTGCTGACATAAAGCAGTTGCACGAATAAGACTTTCAAAGATTTACCTTAACCAAGGAGGACTACTGTGGAAGAAACCACCTAGAATGGATTAATAAATATAAATACTATTTTAAAAATCCATCTGCTATTTCCTCCTGTGGGAAATGATCACTGGCTCTGCCCAGAGCTGCTCTTGCACCTGGTGAGAGAATAAAGGATATCATTCATTAAGTGGTTTACCAAACAGGGACACCCCCTCCCCCCAAAATCAAACCTCTGCCTAAGGAATTTTAATCATTTGCAGCTGATTTAACATGACATATTTTATAATATAACATAATCAAAGTTTTATGCAGGGATCCCTCCTTCTACTTTTCTCTCAGAGAAGAATGAGCAGTATTAAAATTTTTACTCCCATTGTCCAGAACAAACCTGCATACATCATGATTTTCATTTCTTTTTTTGAATATATGTGAATTTATGTATGTGTATGTGTGAAAAATTTTTTTAATGTGATCAATACATTCATACCATTTGTCAGCGGTTAGGGATTGGCTTGGGTTTTGTGGTTTAATGATGTATTATGAATATCTTTCTATGTCAGATTTATGTCAACTTATTGTGATGATGACAATAGCATTCTATAATGTGCTATATAATACTTTAACAACTTAGTAACTAAGGGCTTTTCCCCCCTAAAATTTTGTTAGTTATGAACATGGCTGCAAATAACGTCCTTGAAAACATATTTGTAAAGGTTTATGCAACACTATCATGATTGGATAAGGGCCGTGTGGGTGGGGTTTGGTCTTTGCCTGCCCCCAGCTTCAATCAAAAGAGCTCCATTTGATCATGTTGTACACATTGGATTTCCATAATAGCTAGTTGATAAAATATTGTTACACATTTTAAAATATGTACTATTTAATATATTAGTAATAAACAATAACAATAAAAGTTAAAGAACTTCATTATAACACAAAAGCTTTTATCTTCCTCTTAATGGTTAAGGACAGGACTATACCAAAGAGATTCCTATGCTTTTCTCAGGGGTGTCCCATAGACTTTAGGGAATCTTAGTACCTTTATTATTTCATAGTTGCTTGCTTATTTGTTTTGTGGTACTTTGTATAAAGTCTCCATTTACCATTTTTCCTAATTTGGATGAAGACGTTCCCAATTTCAGGTAACACTACATTGTCTTGTCAGACGTGAGCAGAACCTGGAAGCATCGAAATGATCTAACTGTAGAACATTTAGAACCAGCCATCCCAGTGTAGTAGGAAAGGGAATCTATCCTCAAAGCTCACTTAAATGCATTTTGACACACTTGGATACCATATGTGAAGTGTGTTCTGTGTGTGTGTGTGTGAGAGAGAGAGAGAGAGAGAGATTTAAATATGCACAAATAAATAAATAAATAAATATGCACAGAAGGCCTTTTGGTTAACAACACTAAGTGATCTTAGACATAAAGCTATTCTCTCTTGGTCCTAGCATCACACTTTTTGAATTTGTGGATTTCATCTTTAAAGTTTCCCCAACTACTTTTAGTTGTATCTGACAGTGATACTGAAAAAAAAAAAAAAAAAAATGCAGGCAGAATTGGGCTGCGAGAATATCTGCCATGGAAAACAACAAAAGAACTAGTTCTTAGCTTCTCTTGGGTAACTCTGCCTTGACTTTGTCCAAATCATTTTCCCGTCAGTTGTTTTAAAATATAGCCTTTGCCATCAAAGAAGTACTTGGTAGTACTTCAGTATATAAGAAGTTACTAAAAGCCACAGAATAATGTGAAGTTACCTGGCCGGTTCTTGTATCTCAGAACATGTTTCATCTGCTCAGTATAGTGTGATTCTTTATGTGGGAAACAAAAGCATAAAAAAATATTAAATTTCCTACTACTTATTGCCAATCGACAAGTCCTTGAAACAGGCAGAGTGACATTCCTCGAGGGACATAACTGCTAACACAACTAATCAATGTTAATACTTTGCTGAGGGCAAAAGGCAATCTTAGCCCAAACCCTGTGTCCTGTAAGTTTACTTTATTTTTTTTTATTAGGTTCAATTAGCCAACATGTAATACATTGTTAGTTTTTGATGTAGTGTTCAGCAATTCATTAGTTGCATGTAGTACCCAGTGCTCATCACAACACATGACCTCCTTAATACCCATCACTGAGTTACCCCATCCTTCTACTCCCCTTCCCTTCTGTAACCTTCAGTTTATTTCCCAGATTCCAGAGTCTTTCATGGTTTGTCTCCCTCTCTGATGACTTCCTATTCAGTTTTCCCTCCCTTCTCCTGTGGCCCTCTACACTATTCCTTATGTTCCACATATGAGTGAAACCGTATGATACATAATTGTCTTTCTCTGCTTATTTCACTTAACATAGTCCCTTCCAGTTCCATCCATGTCAAGGCAAATGGTGGGTATTCATCTTTCCTCATGGCTGAGTAATATTCCATTGCATATATAAACAACATCTTTTTTATCCATTGTTCTGTTGAAAGCATCTCAACTCCTTCCACAGTTTGGCTATTGTGGACATTGCTGCTATGAACATTGGGGCGCATGTGCCCCTTCGTTTCACTACATCTGTATCTTTGGGGTAGATACCTAGTAGTGTAATTGCTGGGTCATAGGGTAGCTCTATTTTTTTTTTAAGATTTTATTTATGTGACAGAGAGAGATCACAAGTAGGCAGAGAGGCAGGCACAGAGAGAGAGAGAGAGAGAGAGAGAGAGGGAGAGGAGGAAGCAGGCTCCCTGCCCAGCAGAGCCCGATGCGGGACTCGATCCCAGGACCCTGAGATCATGACCTGAGCTGAAGGCAGAGGCTTAACCCACTGAGCCACCCAGGCATCCCAGGGGTAGTTCTATTTTTAACATCTTGAGAAACCTCCATACAGTTTTCCAGAGTGTCTGTACCAGTTTGCATCCCCACCAACAGTGTAAGAGGATTCCCCTTTCTCCACATCCTTGCCAACACTTGTTTCCTGTCTTGTTGATTTTAGGCATTCTGACTCGTATGAGGTGATATCTCACTGTGGTTTTGATTTGTGTTTCCCTGATGCCAAGTGATGTTGAACACTTTTTCATGTGTCTGTTAGTCATCTGTGTCTGTTAGCCATTTGTGTCTGTTAACCATGTCTTCTTTGGAGAAAAGTCTGTTCATGTCTTCTTCCCACTTACTGACTGGATTACTTCAACATATAAAAATTCCTTTGGCAATATCCTTTATCTCTACCCCCCATGATACTTATTGACAACTATCCTCCAAACCATATGACCCACCGTTATACATCTGAAGGGTCTTATGACTAAGATTTTATTAGATGGTAATAAATGACTTTTCCCTACTTTATCTAGCCCTCTCAGGATCCTGGAAACCTTATTTCCAAAATACCTGGGAGGATTATACTATCCCTAAGCCCCTCCTAACTTGAAAGTATATAATGGGCCACTCCACATGACCCCAGTGCTGCTCTTTCTGCCCACACGTCCTGTCCCCATGATTTAGTAAAATCATCTTTTTGCAATAAAGACTTCTCAAGAATTCTTTCTTGACCATTGGCTTTGAACACTCTCTTTCTTACATCGGTTCTTAAATCCAAACTCTCTTCTGTATAAATAGCAAGTATGTTGCACATATCACAACATGATTCTCTCTCTGTTTGCCTAGCTCTGTGCTTATCCTAGTATGCAGAACTCAGGCTTAAGAGCAAGAGACACATTCTCTCAGGGAAGAGAATAGTTTGACATCATTTACTAATAATAAGCAGTGAATTAACTATAATTCACTAGGGTAAAGTTCTGTCCTAAATGCTCTCTTGGATTTCAAGTGAGAAGACCTGTTTCTAGCTAAGAGATGACCTCTTGCCAACTGTGAAACTCAAGTTTTCTTCTGTGGAATGGGAACGTTCCTGTGCTCTTATCTCAAAGAGCTTTATAGTATGGGACTCAATGAATGCTTTGTAAGCAAGGAAGTGTTCTATAAACACAGATGGATTTTCTTTTTTCCTTTAAAGATAATTTTCCAACCAACCGTATTCCTTGGAATAGTAGTTTAACATGTTTTAGTCATTGGAGGTTTGCTGTTTTCATTCTTTAAAATGGCCATTTCTGTTATGGCTTGACTAATCTTATAAAGAAAAATGAAGGCATTCATGCCTCCAACGAATTGTTTTTTCCTTAACCTTGCTTTAGGAGGGCTGTCATCAAGTAAGTTCTTCTCAGATAGGCAATGAGAGTCCATCTATAAGAGGAAGGCAAGGTATCTGTGATAAAAATATGAGAAATGGTCAACATCAAAGTCCAGCCTACAGGCTTAACAACCCCAAAATCTAGCCCAGTGTCAGATATAAAATAGACATTTGAATAGGGCTAAGCAGTAAGCTAAATAAAAAGATGATCAAGTCATGGATTCTGTCATTGGGAAGCTCTAAGTACAGTCAGGGCAACTAACACATGGAAATATAAGATATATAATGGTTATTGTAATATTGGTATAGATCTATATGATGTAATACAGTAAAGAGAAATGTGACAAATGCTATAGGAGCAGGAAAGCATAACTCTTTGGCTCTGCCTGCTGAAGTTAGACAAGTGTTCACCAAGGGTCATAGTCATTCCTTGGACCAGCTGTGAGTCACCTATTGACCTTAAAAGGCTGACTATTACTTCCCCACATACCCTCATACTCTCTCTCCAGATAGGAAAAGGAAAGAACAAAACCTAGTCAAGATTCCACGTAGCAACATTTGGAATGGTTAAGTTTATAAGGAAATGCTTCTTATATGTTGGAAAAAAACATAAGTCCCAGATCAGCTACCTAGTCTGTCCTTGAGGATGTACATGTTCTCAGCAAGTTATTCCTATTACTTAAAAGAAATCCCACAGGGACAGCAACATTTCTTCCAGTTTATCAGTGCTGATCAGTGTGCTTAACTGTCCATTGATTTGCTGACAGCTTGTAATAAAAATTTTTAAACCTACCACATGGCTTGAAAGGAAAAAAAAAAGTGTCCTTATTACCTTTTTTCAGTCTTGAAGGGAATACATTTTTGAAGTATAAATTTTAGACACCAATAAGCTTTACAAGGTCATAGTCTGGCTGCTTAGGCACTGTGTTGTGAGCTTAATTAAGGAGAACCCACCCACAAAAATCTTTATGACTAAAATTTTTAAAAAAGGAAATAATTGCTAATGACAATTCATTTTCAATTCTTCCTTTTTAAAAGTTTTTATTCAAAAAAAAGTTTTTATTCAGATTTCAGTTATTTAGCATTCACTGTCATATTAGTTTCAAGTGTACAATATGACTATATTCAACACTTTCATATAGCCTCCGGTGCTCATCACAAGTACACTCCTTAATCTCCATCACCTATTTAACCCACCCCTTCCCCCCATAACCATTAACATATTCTCTGTGGTTAAGAGTCTGTTCCTTGGTTTCCCTCTCTTGCACTCTCTTTTTTCCACTTTTGCTTATTTGTTTTGTTTCTTAAATTCCGCATGAGTGAAATCGTGTGGTATTTTCTTTCGCTGACTGACTGACTTTACTTAGCATAATACACTTTAGCTCCATCCATGTCATTGCAAATGGCAAGATTTCATTCATTTTCAATTCTTATTTTAAAAATATTTTATTTATTTATTTGACAGAGAGAGAGAGAGATCACAAGTAGGTGGAGAGGCAGGCAGGAAGCAGGCTCCCTGCTGAGCGGAGAGCCCAATGCGGGGCTCCATCCCAGGACGCTGAGATCATGACCTGAGCTAAAGGCAGAGGCTTTAACCCACTGAGCCACCCAGGTGCCCCTCATTTTCAATTCTTGAAGTTAGACATTGCCACTCTCAATTCTTTGTTTTTAAAGCAAGATAGGATGAAATACATAAATTAAATCTTTTAAAGGTAATAAACTAATTTGTTCACTTAACATTTGTGATCAGAGAGAATCCTCTCTCCAATGTGGTTCTGTAACAGATCAAAAACCTTTTTTTTAATCACCATTTTCTCTACCAGCATCTTTATGGTGCCTGGAATTTAGGACAGACCCCCCCCCAATATACGAATACTATGAATAAATAAATAGCAGATATAATAGGTGATGTGTACAAGAATGTTCATAATAATACTGCCCATAAGAGCAAATATTTAAAAAGAAAGAGAAACAATGTGAACAGAAAAGGCGATAAATGAACTTTATTATTCACACAATGGAATGTTATACAACATTAAGAACAAATAAGCTATCAATGCACATGACAGTATGGATAAATATTAACAATATATAAAAAAAATCTTAAAATAGTGCATATACCGTCATACCCTTTTTGTAAGGTTAAAAAAACGGTAAGAAATAAATTTAGGGATCATATATGTACAATAAAAACCTTATACATAGGAATGTAAGAGAAAGATTAACATGGGTTTTGGAGTGATTGTTTGCTTGGATAAGTGGGAGAAGATGGTGGGGTAGGTTATTAAAGGAGTATCATATGGTTAAATAAAGATTTTTGCAAAGTTCTAGGCTTTTGTTTTAAATGGTGACTTCCAATAACCAATTAACTGAATAAATTTAAAAAAACCTAAGTAACCATTATGAGAGAGGTTTGTGAATGAAGGATTATAGTTGATTTAATTCTGTGACCTGAGATAAATGCACACTAAATAGAAGTGACCCTTTCATTCAATCTAACACTGTCTTGAGCAGAATTTAAGCTAGACTCTAGTACCAATTTTTTTCTAGTGGATTCTAAATGGCTACAGCTAATGGTACCTCAAGTACCTGCCTGATCAGGGTGGTTTTCAATCTACCTAGTGTTGTTTCTTTGGGTTTTTGTTTCCCTATTTCTTCTTTAAAGCTATGGTTTCTTTCATTGCTGTAAAGTGATTGCATTAATGGTATCGGGCTTTCTGAGGCAGTAAATAGAGTCTGATCTCAGGTTACCTTGGTCTTGCAGACACACACTTACCTCTCTATTGCTCACTGTCCTGTTTTCTCTGCCCTGATGTTTGCTCGTTTATCAGCACAGTTCTCTGACGTAACTCCTCACCCACCTCCCACAATCTGTGAACTCAGGAATGCTTTTGTTCCAGTTATAACTGTGTCTAAAATAATCTGTCATCAGTCTCAGCCTCATTGAGGATCTTATTCATTGTATTACCAGTTTTGTTACCGACTAGGCTTGTGAATTTTAGGGTTAAACTTTGGTGCTAAACATGGGTTTTTGGGGGATCCAAGCCCTTAATACTTCTACAATGTTTTTCACTTCATTTTCTCCCTACTCCTTCCTGCCAACATGATATAGTGCATTTCTAGCATAGCATTAAACATTTTCTAATTTGATACCAACAAATTATTTAAAGTCTTATTTCACAAGATCTACCAAGATGAAAGCTTTTTCCTAACCAGGTTAAACTCATCAGCTCCTAAACCAAATTATAATTTTATTTCTCTGTTTGGAGTGTTCCTTTTTCTTGAATCCTTTTTACTCTGGGTAGCTGAGTATCTCCATCAATTATTCAAGAAATATTTGTCGGTTTACACCTGTGTTCAGTGCATTAATTCATTCAATGAGATATATATATTTAACATTTATTTTGTGTTAGGCACAAGAATACAACAGTTAACCAAGCACAGACCTTTTTCTCAAGAAAAATACATCCAGGGAAGAGAGATAATTAAAAATAATTTTATAATGTGTTGGATTTTAATAAATGTTACAGAGAAAAATCTAACATGATAAAAAGGGGAAAAAGGAATAGTGCTGTTTTAGATAGAAAGGTCAAACTTCTTGATAAGGGTAAATTGACAGACATGAATGAAACAGAAGCTGAGCATATACATATACAAGGAGAGGAGTTTCCTGGAAAGAAAAACAACAACAACAACAAAACAGCTGGAAAGCCCTGAGATAGGAGTAATCTTTGTACTTGAGAATAATAAGGAAGGAAATGAGGAGTGAGAGATAAGGTTGTTCTTTGGGGAACCAGCTATTGCAGCATAAAGAGGTATGTGGTGTGACAGCTCTTTCCCACTCCACACTACTACCTAGGAAGGACAGGTGGATGTCTGCTCACTAAAAAAAGAAAGGAAGGGAGGGAGGGTGAGAGGAAAGAAAAGAAAAGGAAATGGGGCGCCTGGGTGGCTCAGTGGGTTAAGCCGCTGCCTTTGGCTCAGGTCATGATCTCAGGGTCCTGGGATCGAGCCCCGCATCGGACTCTCTGCTCAGCAGGGAGCCTGCTTCCTCCTCTCTCTCTCTCTCTGCCTGCCGCTCTGCCTGCTTGTGATCTCTCTCTGTCAAATAAATAAATAAATAAAATGTTTAAAAAAAAAAAAAAAGGAAAAGAAGGGAAGAGAAGGGAAGGGAAAGAAAAAGAAAAAAAAAAGAAAAAAAAGAAGGAGAAAATAGTAGTTTGTTCTCATATAGAAATGGTAATTCAGATGAACCTGAAATTCTTGAGTCATAATCTTTACCTGCTACGCCTTTTAAAACCTCTTCACATTTTGCATGGCTTCTGGAACTTAGTGCTTTTATGATTTAACCTTTATCCTTTATATTACAGAATTCAACCAGGATATGTATAAATTAATATCAGCTACCACATAATGAGGCTTTTAGCATAGGGAATATTAGTTTATATTGTTAATTTGATAGTTGTGTCTTCTTTTCACTTCTCTTCAGAAACTTTTATTGTGTTGATATGCGTTACTTCTGCTAGATTCATCTACCACATCACTTTTTAATTTTTTATTGAGGTGAAATACACATAACATAAAATTAGCAATTGTGAAGTGAATAATTCAGTGGCATTTAGTATATTCACAGTATTGTGAAACCATCACCTCTATTTAGTTTCAAAGTATTTTCATCATCCCAAAGAAAGCCTCATACCCACTAAGTAGCTTTTCCCCACCCCCCATTTCCCTAGTCCCTAGCAACCACCAATCTGTTTTCTTTCTTTGTGGATTTACCTATTCCAAATATTTCGTATAAAGGATATCATACAATATGTGATCTTTTGTGCCTGGTTTCTTTCACTTAGCATAATGTTCTTGAAGTTCATCCAAATTGTAACATATATTAGTACTGCATTTCTTTTTATGGCTGAATTATACTTCATTATATGGATATAACATAATTTTTTTTTAAAGATTTTATTTATTTATTTGACAGGCGGAGATCACAAGTAGGCAGAGAGGCAGGCAGAGAGAGAGAAAGGGAAGCAGGCTCCCCACCAAGCAGGGAGCCCGATGCGGGGTTCCATCCCGGGACCCTGAGATCATGACCTGAGCTGAAGGCAGAGGCTTAACCCACTGAGCCACCTAGGCGCCCCTGTAACATAAATTTTTTTATCCACATATATCACTTGATGAACTTTTGGATTGTTTTCATCATTTGATTATTGTGAATAGTGCTTCTATGAACATTCAGATAGAAGTATTTGGAGTGCCTATATTTAATTTTGGGGGGTAGAAACCTAGGAGCTGAATTGCTGAATCACACGATAATTTTATATTTAACTTTTTGAGAGCTGAAAAAATCTTCCTCAGTGGCTACACCATTTTATATTCCTGTCAACAATGTACAGGTGTTCCAATTTTGCCACATTCTTAGAAATACTTTAATTTCCATTTTAAAAGATCATTATTATAGCAATCCCATTGAGTATGAGATAATATCTTGTGGTTTTGATTTGCTTTTCCCTAGGGAATAATGATGCTGAGCATCTTTTCATTTATTTATTGGCCATTTGTATATCTTTTTTAGAGAAATGTATATTGAATTCCTTTGCCATTTTAAAATTAGCTTCTTTGTTTTTTTCTGGTTGAATTCTAAGTATTATTTTTATATGCTTAATGTTACACCATTATCAGATACAAAATTTGCAATTATTTTCTCCCATTCTTTACATATTCTTTTTATTTTCTTGATGGTATCCCTGACATATGAAAGTTTCAATTTCGATGAAGCCTTACTTACCTATTTTTCTTTTGTTACTAGTATTTTTGATATTACATCTAGAAAATTCATTGCCAAATCCAAAGTCATGAAGATTTACTCTGTGTTTTCTTTCAGGAAATTGTAGTTTTTATGTGATCCATTTAGATTTCATATTTTTATATGTTGTGAGGTAAGGATAAGACTTTTTTTTTCTTTTTCTTTCTTTCTTCTTCTTTTTTTTTTTTTTTTTTTTTGTAGATGGAGATGCAATTATCCCAGCACTATTTGTTAAGGAGACTGTTCTTTCCCTACTGAATGGTTTTGGTACCTTTGTTGAAAATCAAATGACCATAGATGTATGATTTTATTTATGGACTCCATTTCCATTCCATTAATCCATATATGTTTATTCTCATACTAATACCAGCCTCTTTTTTTTTTCTTTTTTTTTAATGTGGCTTTTTAGTAAGTCTTTATGTTAGGAAGTGGTTTGTTTTTCTTTTTCAATATAATTTTGTCTATTCAGGGGGCCTTGCAATTCCATATGAATCTGAAGATTAGCTTTTCCTTTTCTATAAAAAGGGCTATTGGAATTTTGATATGAGTTGCATTGAGTCTATTGATTTCTTTGCGGTAGCATTGACATCTAAACAATATAAAGTCTTCTAATCCATGAATGTGGCTTATCTTTCCATTTATTTAAGATTTGAACTTCTTTCAGCAATATTTTTCAGTTTTAAGTATACATGTATTTTGCCTTCTCAGTTAAATTTACTACTAAGTATTTTTTCTCCTTGAATGCTTTTTGTTTTAGGGAGAGAGAGAGAGAGAGCACGTGCATGTGAAGGGGGAGGGGCAGAGGGAGAGAGAATCTCAAGCAGACTCCTCCCTGAGCACAACATGGGGCTCAATTTCATGACCCTGAGATCATGACCTGAGCTGAAATAAAGAGTCAGATGCTTAACTGCCTAAGCCACCAGGAGCTCCTGAATGCTACTTTAAATGAATTGCTTTTGTAATTTCCTTTTAGGATTGTTTATTGTTGATGTATAGAAACAACTGATATTTGTTGTTTCTTTTTTATTGTTGTTGATTTTGTATACTTTAACTTTGCTGGATTTGTTCATTAGCTCTAAGGGCTTTCTTCTGGATTCTTAGGGATTTTGTGTATATAGAATTGTGTCAACCTCAAATAGAGAAAGCTTTGCTTCTTTCTTTCCAATTTGCATGCTTTTTAGTTTTCTTACCTAATTGCCTTGGCTAATATTTCTGATAAAATATTGAATAACAGTAGTAAGAAAGTACATCCTTGCCTTGTTCTTGATCTTAGGAGGAAAGTTTTAGTATTTCACCATTGACTGTGATGGTAGCTATGAGTTTTTAATAAAAGCCCCTTGTAATGTTTAAGTTACCATTTATTCACAATTTTCTGAGTGTTTTAATCATAAAAGGACATTAGACTTTGTCAAATGCTTTTTAAGGCAATAGAAATGATTATGTGAATTTTTCCTTTATTCTGTGGTATAGTATGGTATTATACTGATTAATTTGCTTATGTTGAACCACCTTTACATTCCTAGGATAAATCTATATTTATAAAGGATTTGGGTCTTTAGATTTTTTTGTTTTTGTTTTGTTTGCTTTCTTCTTATGGAGGAGTCTTTGTTTGGCTTAGGTATCAGGGTACTTCTGGTCTTATGTAATGAGTCAGAAAGTGTTTCCCCTTTGATTTTTTTGGAAAAGGTTTAGAAGGAGGGGTGCCTGGGTGGCCCAGTGGGTTAAGCCTCTGCCTTCAGCTCAGGTCATGATCTCAGGGTCCTGGGATAGAGCCCCGTATCGGGCTTTCTGCTCAGCAGGGAGCCTGTTTCCCTCTCTCTGCTTACTGCTCTGCCTACTTGTGACTTCTCTCTGTGTCAAATAAATAAATTGAAAAAAAAAAAAGAAAAAGTTTAGAAGGATTAATATAAATTCCTATTTAAAAGTTTGGAAGAATTCACCAGGAAAGCCATCTGGTCCTGGGCTTTTCTCTGTTGGGAGATTTTGATTACTGTTTTAATCTCCTTACTTGAAATTGGTATGGTGAGATTTTCTGTTTTGTCTTGGTCATATGGGGTAATTTGTGTGATCCAGGAATTTGTTTATTTCATATAGAGTATCTAATTTGTTGGTATACAATAATTCATAACATTTGCTTATAATCCTTTCTTTATAAAGTCAGTAGAAATGTCTCCACTTTTATGTCTGATTTTATTTATTTGTATCTTCGCTCTTCTGTTTTTAATCTCTATAGCTAAAGATTTTTCAATTTTGTTGATATTTTCAAAGAATCACACTGATTTCATTAATGCTCCTTGATGGTCTCTTATTTCATAATTTTCTTGTCTAATTTTTATTTCCTTCCTGTTCCTAGCTTTGGGTTTAGTTTACTTTTTTTCAGTTCTTTAAGTGTAAAGTTAATGATTGATAACTTTCTTCTTTTTTAGTGTTGGCATTAGAGCTATAAATTTCCATCTGAATAATGCCTTCACTGCATCCCATAATTTTGGTATGTTGTGTTTTTGTTTTCATTTGTTTCAAAGTATTTTAATTCTGCTTGTGATTTTTTTTTTTTTTGACCTGTTGGTAGTTTAAAATGTGTTGTTTAATCTACACATATTGGTGAACTTTACAGTTTTCTTTTTTTTTTTTTTTTAAGATTTTATTCATTTATTTGACAGTGAGAGATCACAAGTAGGCAGAGAGGCAGGCAGAGAGGGAGAGAGGAGGAAGCAGGCTCCCCGCTGAGCAGAGAGCCCGATGCGGGACTCGATCCCAGGACCCTGAGATCATGACCTGAGCCGAAGGCAGCGGCTTAACCCACTGAGCCACCCAGGCGCCCCTACAGTTTTCTTTGTTATTGATTTCCAGTTTCACTCCTTTGTGTTCAGAGAAGATACTTTGTATGATTTTAATCTTTTTAACCATAGAGACTCTTTGTTGTTGTTGTTTCATAGTATATGATCTGTCCTGGAGAATGTTTCATATGCCCTTGAGAATATTGTTTATTCTGCTGTTCTGAGTTGAATATTGTATAGTCTGTTAGGTCTAGTCAGTTTATAGTGTTGCTCAAGTCCTATATTTCCAATGGATCTTCTGTTTAGATTTCATTATCAAAAGTGGGGTATTGAAGTCTCTATTATTGTAGAATTATCTATCACTTCCCTTAACATTGTCAATGTTTGCTTCTTGTATTTTGGAACTGTTTTGTTTGCTACTTAAATGTTTAAAATTGTTATTTTTCATGAATTTATCCTTTTATCAACATATAGTGCACTCCTTTGTCTCCTTAACATATTAATAATAGTTGTTTTAAATTCCCAATCTAACCTCATTATCCCTATCATATGTGAAACTCATTCTGATGCTTGCTCTGTCTCTTCAAACTCTTTAAACACCTCTTAGTGTGCTTCACAAATTTTATTCTTGATGGCGAGATATCATGTACTGGGTAAAGTGAAGTGCAGTAAACAAACATTTAGTAATGTTAGTAATACAAGGTAGTGTTCTTTAGTCCTATGAGTCCTTATTCATTTAGAGAAACTGTGCATGTGTACCATGAACTTCACAAGTGCTTCTCAGTTTTTTTCCCCCTGTAGGTGCGACAGAATAGCTAGAGTAGCTGGATTTGAGCATGCCCTTTCTCCAGGTCAGCTAGGCTCTGATAAAAGTGAAATAGTTTAGGCTCTGGTGAAATACTATCTCTAGAAGGCAGTCTTTTTAAGAAAAGAATACTCAGAAATATTTTTAAATGGCTCCTTCCCTCTCCTTGCTGGAAACCCAAGAGGATTTTTCTCTAATATTCTTTGTCAGAACCTGATTGGGCTCCTAGAGTTAAAGCTCACAGAAGTGTCAGAGTCTCCTTATGACTGGGTCTCCCTGGAATTTTAAACTTAGATTTGTCCCTGTAACCCTCTAACATTTCTTCAATTACAGTTCAGGTTTTTCTACCCCAGTAACTTGTCCTTTCAGAGGTTTCTGCTCAGGGGTTTCTGCTCCAGTAAGTTTTGAAACTTTGTATTCACCTATCTCTCCAATTTTGGAGGCAGTGGTTTGCCCTGGGACTTCACTCCTCTAACAGATCTTAGGAAGATTGTTGATTTTTCAATTTATTCTAAGCACCTCATATTCTAGACCTAAAACCAGGAGTCCTCTTTTTTTTTTAATCATAGTTTTTGACTTAAAGCCTATTTTGGCCAATATTAGTATAACTACCCAGTTTATTCTTGGTTACTATTTTCATGGATTATTATTTTCCATCCTTTCACATGCAACCCATTTTTGTCTTTTTATCTAACATGAGTCTCTTATAGACAGTATATAGTTGGATTATAGTTTTTAAATCCATTCTGCCAATTCTTGCCTTTTGTTTGAAGAGTTTTATTGTATTTACTTTTAGGGCGTTTTTTGATAAGCAAGGACACACTCCTATCTTTTTGCTATGTATTTTCTTATAGCCTTTTTGTTCCTCCTTCCTTCCATTACTGTATTCTTACGTGTTTAAATGATTTTTTTAGTGTGCCGTTTTGATTTACTTCTTATTTTTTTTAAAGATTTCATTTATTTATTTGGCAGAGAGAGATCACAAGGAGGCAGAGAGGCAGGCAGAGAGAGAGAGGGGAGGAAGCAGGCTCCCTGCTAAGCAGAGAGCCCAGTCCCAGGACCCTGAGATCATGACCTGAGCCAAAGGCAGAGGCTTAACCCACTGAGCCCCCAAGCACCCCTGCTTCTCATTTTTAATGTATATTTTTGGATATAGTCATAGAGCAGTATTAGTTGTTATAATTGATTATTTTGGTTATTCAGTATATAGTTAGCACTTATAGTTTAGCTTTATTCACCATATTTATATTGCATGTGACTTTCTAAATGTCCCAGTGTACATGAACGCTGTTGAATGTCCTAATTTCCCAAACATTCCAGCCCAGCTCTTCCTCCCAGGCATCAGACACTATTGTTTGCTGCAATTATAAATTTCTTTCCCAAGTAGTTTTGAATTGGGTGTTTGACTTACCGTGTTTTGGAAGACCATCTTCTGCTTTTCTGTCCAGGGTCATGTCTGAAACTTGAGAAGAAAAAACAAAACAAAACAAAACAACAATATACAGCTGTGTTAGCTCTCCAGGCAGCCCCCTTCAGGCAGACTTTCAGGCAGTTAGAACAAACACAATTTTTTTTTTTTTTTTTTAAATAAATAAGGTCTGTTCTCTTCCCTCTGCTCCCTCAGGAAGGGAGGACCAGAGTTCACCCTGGGAGTGCCAGAAGCAGTCATCAGGACAGCCACTGAACCAGGGAGGGAGTAGGGCAAAGGCAAATAAAAATGCTATAAAGTTTCCTTAACATTTTAAGTTGCTTTTTCTAGATTCAGCATTTGCATGGTTACATTAAACCTTTGTGTGATTGTTTCTCCTGAGTTCTGATAAAGTTGATAGTGATTATTTTTTCTTGATTTTTCCATGTTTCTGTGAAAGGGCAAGCCCCTTAGAATTACCTAATTTACCATTTTAGCTGATGTTCATTTTTAACACATCAGTTTTTGTTCTTCATATTAATCTCTCTCTCTTTCTCTCTCTTTTTTTACCTTTTTTCTGAGTTCTAAGAGAATTGCTCAAATTAAGTAACAAGTTTTTAAGTTTTTTTTAATTTTACTTTAAATCTTGTATTTTCTCCTTTCAGTAGGTTTTCATTCAGTGATTATCTATTTCATCTTCAAACTTTCCCACTCTCAGATTTCTCTCTTTTGCTAGATATAATAATGACTCATGGAGTCCACATGAGATCACTCCTTAGTTTTTCCCTAAAGCCTTCTCCTTTGTGCCATATATAAGACCAGTCCTCAATTCTGAACAAGGTAGATTTTTCTTACTGTAATTATTCTCATTATAGTTAGTAAAAATTTTTCCAAGAGAGCATTGTTACATTTCTCTTTCAGTCTCTTTTTCTCTTTAGTTTTAAGAACTGGTTTCTTTTCCTGTGTCTTCATAACTTTATTATTGAAAAATGGAAGATTTTGCATGAATCCAACACCAAAAGCCAATTTATAATGAGAGTTTATATTTCCTTAGCTATTTTAATGCTACGTGCAGTGTCTCTTGATTTTCCTGTTTTAGTTCAGGAATCAGTTTCTCTCTAAGATGCTAAATATAGTTTATGACAATCCTTAAGACTCCACTCTATTACTTTAATCAGTAAGCAATTAAAGACAGAGAGAGAAGAAAAGTGTGTGTGTATATCCTTATCCATCACTATTATTCTATATACCAGCAAAAATTTCTGAACTCAGAAGCATGAAGAATTATGGGAAGAGTAGAGAGAAGAAGCATTTCTAGAAGCATTGCAAGTGCTTGGGTGAATATAGGAAAAGGTAAAAAGAACTTTGATATACCCAAAAGGAAGAAGGTAGTGTTTATAGAAATATGGATATTTTGGAATCACCTGGATCCAAGAGTTATTTGTTACATTGTACTTCCTCCATGTAAAAAAAATAAAAATTCCTCTTTTAAAAATAGTTAAATGAAATAATAATTTAAAAGGAATTCCACACAAAAAAGATTTGGCATATCCTTTTGTAAATTGTTCAAATGTTTCATAATGTTTGGAGACAGGAAATTCCTCCCGAAATTTAAGTACTGTTCTCTCATACTACTCACCCACACGCTCACACACACATTTTAAAAAATATATCACCAAGCATTTATCCTTTCTGCATGCTCTGAATCAGTGGAAGATTTGAATGTTCCTATCAGTAAGTTAAGGGAATTAATGTAAAATCCTGGGGCTATCATGACAATGTGGTAATTGTCCCTGGTGACTTTTAGATTTGTGTCAGAAAGGCACAAGATCAACTAAAATTCCAATTAAAACAAAGTGTAATAAAGTTCTGAACAAAAGGCTGACTTCATTAAATGCCAACATTAAATATGTATTTCTTTTAAGAACGAGGCTTTTGGACTACATGAAGAGAACTTCTTTTCTTTTTTTTAATTACTGAATAAACAAGGCAGTTTTAAGCATGGAATAGATTTAACTCATTCCAAACCTGAATCCTGAGAAGAATTTCTTAATTTGCTCAGCTATTATAAGTAACAAGTCCCGTTAGCCAAGTTCTAATTTTATTTCTCAGGCACCTGATTTAAATATTGTTTATAACAATGGTTCCCAACTTCACTACACATTATTACCACCTGAGGAGATTTTATAAATCCTGATGCCCTGATTGCACCTCATACCAATTATATCAGAGTGGGAGCAAGTCATCAGAAATAGTTAAAGATTCCCAGGTGAATATAATGTACAGCAAAGTTTGAGAACCGCTGTTTTAGAATTCTCATACATTTGTGTAGATAGCAATCACCTCACATATTATCATTAGATTTCTCCTTCCTTCTTTCAAAGAGATCTGATTCAGTGGGTCTGGTGTGGGGCACTCAAGGTGACTTGGATGCAGGTGATCCAAGAACACAGTGTAGAAATACTAGCGTGGAACAAAGAGATACTCAGACGTCTACTAGATTTTTCAGCTGTTTCTCATTGTTCACCATGGTGTTAAATGCAGTATGGCGAGCGATGGGAAAAGAAAGTTAAAAGACAATCTCTACATTTAATCTTATATGTATAATAAGTACTCAAAAACTATACTGCATTGAACTAGTTGGAGGAAAAGGAGCTTTTTAAAAAATATAGAATGATTAGGTTTAGTATTATTTAGTTGTACTATTAGAGAAGATAAAGACAGAGGGGCAGGGTCATTTTATTCTCTGATCTGTGTAGGTCCCCTTTTCTCAGGTACTTTTCTAAATCTGAACTACTTGTCTCACCAAAGAATGGTAAATTGAAGAAAATCCCTTATTAAAAGTTGTTATAATCCAGATAAGCTTTGGCTCTGAGGAATGTTGACAATCCAGATGAAGCCAGTGAGAAAAGCAATACTTAATTTGGAGGACAATTAGCATCAAAGGTGTGTGGCAAAGGGAATCTTGTCAAAGCCAAGACAGGTTCTAGGCAATAAAAATCTCCCCCAGAACAGTGATCACTGAAGTGTGATGTGAGGCAGGGTCAGTTGTATCTTTGGAGTAGTCATTCCAGTCATGAATGACATGGTAGAAACAGAAGTTAAGCTCTTATTTTGCTATCAAGACTTAGATAAGGGGCGCCTGGGTGGCTCAGTCATTAAGTGTGTCTCAGCTCAAGTCATGATCCCAGCATCCTGGAATCCAGTCCCATATCGGGCTCCCTGCTCAGTGGAGAACCTGCTTCTCTCTCCAGCTCCCCTCTACTTGTGTTCCCTCTTTCACTATCTCTCTCTGTCATAAATAAATAAAAAATCTTAAAAAAAAAAAAGACTTAGATAAGGAATTGAAGCTCCAACCAAATAAACTGAAATTCACAGCAGTACTTCTTTCCCAGAAGAAAAGAGTATTAGAGATAGAAGCACACATTAGGAAAGCATGGAGGGGTTGTAAGAAGGTCATGACTTTATGGGGATGCAGATGTCAAAGATTAATTCCAGATATTCCCCAAACAAATGAACTAACAAACAAAACAATTATTTATGACAAGCTTAATTCAAAGTCCCATCGGGGCCTTTGAGCTAAATCTCTGGATTTAGTTTCAACACCTGTTTCAGGAAAAGTATTGAAAGAAACAAACTCTAAGATTTCCTCCTGCTATGAATAATTCTGCGTATATTCCTCCAAATTCTATTTTTAACAAGAGAAGAGACTCCAAGGGAAATCATTTGTAGGGAAATAATCGAGATAGAAAGAAGTTTATAAATAGAAAATGATGGTTTTGAGCATCTATAGTGATTCTTTATCACTTTGTATTTCGGGAAAGGATGAAGGTGAGGGTTTTATTTAGTTTTGAATGTATAATTCTTCACAAGGTAAATTCAAAATTTATTAAAGGGTCTGACTCCCCACCCCCCTTTTTTGGGAGGTAGGACTGCTGCCTTCATGCCTCATCTTCCTTTTCCCTTTTCATATCTTCATAGGACAAGGAGAAAGTTTGCTTCCCTCCTTCCGTGCCTGCGGGAAATTCAAACCTGACAAAATCCCAGCGCATGCCCTTGCACTAGCTACTACAAAAACCCAGTCCACTCCCTCTGCCTTGCTCAAGTCGGCTGGAACCTGTTGGTGTCTCCGTGTTCTCTCCAGCAGTTCCTCTGTAAGTAAAAAAATCTTTTCATAACCTCTTGGTGGGTAGTGTCATCCGTCTCAGCATACAAACAAAATTTGGGGTGGGGCTGTATCTTTTTCTCATGGGATGTCCAAAATTTTGGTGCCGTGAGCAGAATGTCTGTCTAATGACCATTCCAAGCAGGGATCTTTTCTTTTGCTTTGGTTTGCTAAGTGGCTCTACTGCTGGCAGATGAGCAATAATTTTGAACTGCTGCTTGCTAGCTATTATGCTCTTTGAGCTGTGTTACTGTCTGCTGGTAGGTTTGTGCTTTGAGCTAGGCTGCTTTGTGCTGCATTGACTGAGTTCTACAGAGCCTCTGCTATCTAGTACTATGGGATTGAACCTCTCCCTAAAGTGTTCCTGAGTTGTGTATCTCAACTGTATGATTGTATATGTTGATTCCACCATAAACAGTGAGAGATGCTAGGCTCAGGAGAATGACTTTCACTCTATGACCCTTAGTTGTATGTCTCAGCCCAGCATTGGCCTCTGTTGGACAGAGGACTCAGGGGAAGGACTCCTATCCTGTACTGTGTGTAGACTCACTTACATGGAGGAAAAGTTATTACTATGTAGCATGCTGAAATCTATGCTCCTGAAGGCAGATGTCTCACTAGGACTCTACAAAATGTGTTTGCTGCTGCAGCTGCTGCTGTTGCCTGTGCTTCTAACGCAAAGATAAATCCTGATCCCTAGAGTTCTAGGGAAAAATATATATGGTGTGGATCGGCAGAGCCAAGGGCTTAATTGTCCATTGTGTTGAGGTGGCCTCTAACTCTGTTGATACTGATTTGAGACTCTGTGGAGGAATAAACTTATGAATATAATCAGAGTAGAAAGGATCCTCCAAAATATATACACTAACCACACACACACACACACACACACACACACACACACAGACAGACACACACACACAAAAAAAAAAAGGAGGAAGGAAGGAAAGAAGTGAGGAAGGAAAGATGGATACAGGGCAAGAAGAAAAACTGAACCAAATGCTTACAGTTGACCCAACTGGAAATCCAGAATTGACCAAAAGAATTTATACAGCAAAAAGATAAAAGAGTGATGATTGGCTTTTACTCCTCCACATCACAGATCTTGAATTAACTATAACACCTCCTAAAATGCAACAACTGACAAACTTCATGGCCTTAATTGATAGTGGAGCTCAAATTAGAGTTATACTTGGGTATCCCACTAAATTTAAATAAAGTATCTTAGGGGAATTACTAAATATAAAATAAAGGACTGATACTTATGCTTCACCTTAAGTGTCAGAATGATGGCTTTGCCTAAATTTCCCATGACCATAGAACCTAGTACCCTAAAATACTGCAAAATAAGCATAGTTGCTCTGACCTAATGAGTAATAAAGTATATTTTAATTTAAAATTAAATGAAGTCTTTGGAACTTACACATGAGCTTGACAAGATGGGAGACCAGTACCCCTTCCTCAAATAAAATAGCTAAAATGGCTCAATGTAAATTAAAACTGACTTTCAAGATTGAAACCCATTTATATGAGAACTATTTAGTGAAGGGATGATTTATCCCCACTGCTTTTCCATTTAACTGCCAATTTGGCCTGTTCTTAAACTTAAAAGAATGGGTGGTGGATTGTTGTAACCATGCACCTGAGTGGCTCATATGGTTATGCATTTGCCTTTGGCTCTTGTCTTGATCCCAGGCTCCTGGGACCTAGTCCCACATCAGGCTTCCTACTCAGCAGGGAGCCTGAGTCCCCCTCTCCTCCTTGCTCTTGCTCTATGTCACTATCTCTGTTCTTTCTCTCAAATAAATAAATAAAATCTTTAAAGGATTATTGCAACCTTAATGCTTCATCCAAAGAGCAATGGATAAATGTTTTCCTATTGTAAATTTGGCTAAATGTTCTGTTCAATGCCTCTTTCAACAGTTTCTCAGGCAGTTTGCCTTTTAGTGTGACACGGTACACCTTCCCCTGAGGTACCAGTGGCTTTGCCATCATATATGGTCTTTTTGGACAAGATCTTAACCACCTCCAACTACTTTTAGGAGCCCAAGTGTGCCATCACACTGACAATAGCCTCCTCTGAGGAAATCCATTCAACACACTCATTCTGAACATAGAAATCTTCAGTAAGGAGCTTCTGAAAAAGGTGAAAAGCTGTTGGCTCACACATAGTGCAAAGTCCTGCCATATCAGCTTAATTTTGGAAAATTATGTGGTAAACCAAGGGCCACTCAATTCTTGATTATGTTAAGGAACAATTATCAACTCTTTCAGCTTCCATGACATTAAAACAAGCCCAACATTTTAAAAACTTTTTCAGATTGTAAGTAAAATTTGAAAATTTAAAAATGGATTTTACAACTCTGTTAAGGATGGTTTGTTTTGCAAATTGTACTGCCTTGAAGGGAGCCTTTCCAACAGAGGGCTCTGCTATCTGTCCAAATTGCAATGAAACATGCACTGCCATCAGTACCTCCTAAAAACTCTTTCACTTTAGAAGGCTTTGCAATTTCTTTTTGTGTGTCCTAGAGTCTCTAGATGAACCATAGTGGCCATACATTGCCCATAGCTTCTAATACAAGAGTCTTCCCACTTCAACCCCATGCTATATGCCATTAGAGTAGTTGTAGCTGACTGTGTACTGGTCTTTCCTGGAATTAGAGTCTCTCATAGTCCCTGAGCCTCTGACCCTCTGTAAAGACTCAATAGTCCCAACCCAATTTCATGAATATCCTTTCATTTCAGGACTGATTTGTGATACCTCCCATATTGGATGCTATATTTTCATATATCTAGACCTATGTTTGGACTTTGTTTTTCTATTGAATTCTATTGAGAGTCTATTTATTCATGACAGATGCCACCCAGATTTAATTACCAAAGCATTGTAACATACTTATTGCTTAATACTTAATAGGGTTAGTCCACATTCTATTTCTGACTCCCAGTTAATACTAGGAGTTATCCTAGCCCCAAGTCTCTTCCCTTCATAGGGGAACCGTTTCTCCACTGCCATATGACGATCCCTATACTGAGTCTCTGGGATGATTCTGTCAAGGATTAAACTCCCATCACCATACATACTTGACAGTCACGACTTATATTAGTGTCTACTTGTGCCATCTTACTGGTATGCCTGGTAGACAACAACAATTGCTAAGGACATGTTACCACAGTATCTTCAGATGGTATACATAATCTGCTTTACTTCATTTCTTTTAACTTCCTGTTGTTGGATGTTTTTACCAACACAGAATTTATCTGTAACTGCTTCTCATGTTCAGTTCCCAATGTTTCCCATCTAGCACAATTTCAGAGACAACCAAGCCATTACTATCAGCCTATTCCTTCAGGTTTATATTGGGGCACTCGGTACTGTGATTTAAGTTGTGTAAAACTCTCATATCCTATCACCTAGAAGGGAAATTCAAACAAATTATATATACACATACATATATGAAAAATAATACTTTAAGAATCTGAAAAGGATTTCAGAACAACTTCTTTGAAGACTTTTTTATTTCTTAAGACTCTTAATGGGAATTAAAATGTTTATATTTTACAATAAAGTTGCATGGTTTTATTTTTTTAATTGCATTTTATCTCTTATTCAAGTTTTGGCTGAGCTTCAAAGTTTACTAATTTGTAGTTGGTGTCCTAATTATTAGTGCGCTGTGCTGAGCCTCTCCAGAATGAAGCCAATTCTCTACATTTAGTCAGGTTCCTTTGCAAGGTAAATATGTCAGGTGTATGAGTGAGAAAAGCCCTAAATATTATTTTTAATTGAAGCCAAGTAATCTCAACAGCTGTTTTTTATTTGTTTGTTTTTAATTAGATCAAGGAAATAAAATTCCATTTGTTCAAAGTTAGTCTTAATTGTACTTTCTCAAATTTTTCTCTGATTTTATTTTCCTACAGTTAAGTAGTTTGTGATAATACACAGTGGTATTGCTGGCTTTTATCTGTTGTCTACAGTTTAATTTTATACATGACTTTTACATTAAGGGATTTGAATTTAGTTTTATGGGCATTTATTTTTGCTGCTGTTTTCACTGACTGAAAAATCTCCCCACATTTATTGTTTAAGGTAACATATGGCAATACCTAGTTTAATATGATGGAGCTCCTCTTAAAATGAATCACTCTTCCGTTCCCCCACATGTTTTGCCAAACAATAGGCTGGAGTGAATAACAGCTAACATCATTGGATGCACGTGGGACCTCTCTGGCAGACGGATCATAGATGTCCCATTCTCCTGGGCACCTATGGAGAAATGCTCTTGGTTGGGAAGGCAGCTCAATATATCCATAGTGCTGCAGTTTCAGAAGAGGTTTCCATATACGCACTGACTATTCTGCCCTCATTCCTGGTCTAATACTACATGACATTGGTTGAGGTACAACAGAGCCCATTAAAAAATATTCACCAATACACATCTCATGCTCCTCCATCCCAACAGACAACATAAACACTGCTTTTCAGAGAATTCTCTGGAATAATAATTATATATCTGTTTATTAACATACTTAATTTCTTTTTGGTCCTATGTCATCATATCTTATATTCAATGCAGTTACTTCAATACAATGAGGACCTGAAGCTACTAGGATAATTGGTAAGATCACAAGTTCTACAGTGAGGTGGAATGGCTCCCATCTGAGCCATAGCACTTAAAATCCATGTGACTTTGAACAAATTACTTAAACCTTCTGAAGTCTAATATCGTCATCCATAAAATAGGAATATAGTGCAATCCTACTTGTGTTAAGAAGATTATATATGAGTGGTTTTAAAAGTTACCATCTCAGCAGAATACTTTCTAAAAATGAAATTATGCAGAAGCCTAACATGAAAAAACAGACTTAGACAAGTGAGTATTTTAGCAAAAATTTGATGTTGTTGAATCATCTATTACCATCTTTAAGAAAGACAACACAGGGTAAATTTCTTGGGAAGTTGTGGAAATTTCTAGATGAGCCAGACTCTATTCACTGAAGACACTTGATGAATGCTACACCTTGTGTTTGACATTGTAGTGTGTGCACACTGTGGACTAGGGGCACAGTGGTGAATAGAGCAGAAAAAAATCACCTTCACAGAGATTTTATACTTTAGTAGGGCAAATGACAATTGACAGATAAATGTATTTATGATACCTATCTGGGAGTAAGTGTGGGTAGAGATGTGGGAGTAGATGTGCTAAGAATGAAGAGATTCATTTCTGAAAGGAAGATAAGTTAAGGCTTCAGGAGATAACATTTGACCAGAAGCATCCTTAATGAGAGGGAATTAGGTTTCTATGTAGAAAATGAACACTGTCAATATTTGGAGAAAGAATATCCAAAGTAAATGGACAACTCACACGTGCTGAGGCAGAATCATTGTTGACCCATTTAAGGAAAAGCAAGGACACTGATGAGGCAGGAGAGAATGAAACCAGTGAGAAGTGACAGGAAATGCAATCACAGTTAAAGGTCATTCCAGATAGGGTCTTTATGAGTTACCAGTAAGGGATTAGGACTTTAAGCTGAATGAGATGAAACCGCATTAAGGGAATCAAGAAGAGGTATGATCAGACTCATGTTTTTGGAAGATGAATGGTCTGAGAAGAGTCTGCAGAATATGAGATAGAAGATGTCCTGGAGACAGGAATTGATTTGGACCCGTGCAGTTGCAATGGAGAGCTGTGGAGTGACATGATTTGAGACTTACTTTGAAGGAAGAATCAACAGATTTTCAGGTGGATTGGATATGAGCTCCAGAATTTGGAGCCTGTAGGAAAAACTGAGCAATAGTGGGGGAACAGTCAGAGCTCTTTTTCTCCAGGGTTACTGCAAGGGAAGTTTAGGAAAAAAGAACATTTAGAGATTCTTCTACATGTTGCCCCGTGGTACCGATAGGGAAATTGGTCACTGGAGAAAAATTAATATTAAGGCATCAATCTCCATGTGGCTATGATTATGTATGCCTTGATGAGGAGGTGTGGAGACAGGAAAAGAGATATTAAGGCTGGTTGCCATCATTTGTTTCGCTTCACTTCAGTATAGTGGGTATGTCCAGAATTTTTGTGTTTAGAGTTTGTGGTCTTGTTGGATGTGACGACAAAGGGCTTTTTCAAAAAATGGTTTTGAATACATATTTCATAATTAATAAAAACAGCACAGGCTTCTAAGAAGCGTATGGGACAACTGAAATGTTATGAGGCATGGTTTCCTCAGAGCGTTCTAGACCATCTGTCCTCACTTTGTATCACCCCGAACATCGCCACCAGAGTTATTTGCCCCAAACAGAAATCCTGTATTAAACCTCTTGTGGGAAAACCACTGACAGATTAATGAGTACAACCACCACAGAAAACATTTTGGAAAACACCTCCTAAAATGAATTTTTCACATATCCTGTGATCCAGTGTTATATATTCTAGAAAAATGTTTACTTATTCAGAAGACAGGTACACAAATGTTTTCAGAACCTCTGATCACAATAGCAAAAACATGAAGTCCCATTAATACCTGTTAGTGTGAGAGTGGATGAAAAACTATGGCACGTCAAACAATATAATATTTTCTCACAGTCAAAACCAATCAACTACAGCAGCATGCAGTGATAAAGACTTCGGTAGTACAGTGTTAAGGGACAAAAGTAAATCTCAAAATAACCCATAAGTATGATACCTTTTTTCTAAAGTTAAAAACCGTTAAGTAAGCTTCTGAATACTGAAGTGAAAATATAATTTAATATAAAGTCAAATTTTAAAACAAGACAGTGATGAACACAAGATTTAAGATGTGAGCTCTGTGAGTATAGGGAGGCAGGGGATGGTATGTTGGTAGAAGGGATGTGATTCAGTGCAAGTGACTGTTAAGGTCCTAGCTGTTTTGGGTGGTTGTAGATCCATGGATAATTATACAAATTTTAAATATCTAACTATATATCTTAAAAACTCAAAGGGTGGAGTTTACTCATGGGCCAAAGCATAGAGCAAGTCATGAATCAAAGATTATGATTTATTGAAGTTAGTTCAAGGTCCTTTATAGAAAACAAATGACTCACCTTCTTCATAGCAGCAGAATTCAAACATTTATTTATACAGGCCTATTTCTGAAATAAAAAAAAATTTATTTCAATATTTCAAAAAAATTTTTTTAAATTTTTTGAAATACTGTTACCATGCCCACTCAAAATTCATACATGTGATGCTTTAAAACTTATATACATTCTTTTAAACAGACTGATTTATAAATTTTAAATAATTTATATTATATATTAAAATTCTCATTTATGTGCTATAGAATTATCCCACTTTAGTTCTTTATTATGCATACCCAAAATAGATACTTAAAATAATTAAAATAAATACATTGTTCTTAATATTAAAATGTGTTAATAATAGGACATATGTTATATACATACATATGTATACAGGGAAAACTATATTAAAAACGATTTATTATTTTTGAAAAATTACATCTGATTTGTTAAATTACTTCAAATTGAACATATGGTTCTAGGCCCAAGATATCGTGATACTTGATCTTAATGGCTACATATCTGAAAATCTACTTCATGATAATAATGAAGAATCTGAAGGGAAAATTCGTTGACTGCTTCATGTTACGAACCACATTTTGCAATCTTGTCCACCAACTAGGCAAAGGCTTGTTATGCTGTTGAAATTCAGTATGCAAACTTCTCTTGTTATACTGAGTTGTTCTTGAAAAAAAAAATTGAAAGCATCCATCTCTTATTTTGACACAGGTTGCAAATTCTACTCCCAAGTTCTTTGAGAGGGCAAGTTTAAAAATATTTATAATTCGTGTGTGTGTGTGTGTGTGTGTGTGTGTGTGTGCGTGTGTAGTTTTCAGAGACAAAAATCACATGACGGGAAATATTTCAAATCATTTTAATCTTTTCCATGTTGAAAACATTCGTTTTGCGCTTTTTTTTTTTAAATAACATCTTCAAACCGTATATTTTGACTTTTCTTTAAAAAATGCAGATAGATATTAAAAATACCTATCACATCAAAGTACAGCAAAGTTGGTATACTTCTTTTTTAAAATATGTAACTTACTAAGCTCAGCAACTCTATAGAACTTTGTCCCAAGGTATCTGTAAACTCATGTGTGGAATAAAGGGTTTTTTAAGTCAAGGGCTGGGCTTTGCCGCTAAAGGGCCTACAGGACCACCTGTAAGATGTCTCCGTTGAGTTTGTTAAGACTTGTTTATCTGATCCCAGCCTCCTTTCTAAGCCATACTTGGAGCATTTCCTGACTTCTAGATGTACCATGTATCTAAATTTCCCCACCTTCCACTTATTTTTCTGAAAATGGTAAACTCTTCATAGCTCCCTTTCTCTAGAAAACCCTCACTGATTCACCAACATTCAGAATACATGACACCACTTCTTTTAAATCTTTCTTCAAGTTCCTATGCAGACGCAATCTTTCCTGGTGGTCTGTGTATTCACAGTTACTGACTAATCTCTAAGAGAGTACATATCACAATATATTATAGTTATCAGTCCATATGGCTGCTTCCCCTGCCAGACAGTGATCAACCCAGAGGAACTAAAACTTTCTAAAACATGAACCAATTTTTTTTTTAACTCCATATTTCCTCTACAGCATCTGGCATATACAAAGAATTCAATAAATCCTTGTTAAATGATGAATGAGTGATTCAATGACTATACAAGTGTTTAAATAAATCAGTGAATGGTAAAATGAAATGAAAAGAAGGAACATTGAATTCCAGGGACAACCCAGATACAATAATATAATTTTAGCAAGTTTGGGCACAGATGTATTGGATCGTGAAAATGGTACCAATATATGCTTTACAATCATCCCTAGGTTTTTTCAATAAAAAAGCAAAATAAGTTATTATTTCAACTTCTTATAAGTACATGTGGAGTAGACTCATCCTGTGATTGACCCTGAGAATTGAAAAACTAAATGGTGATGGAAAAATTATTTGCTGGGTTCAGTAAGGATATAATATACATATAACAAGGATATTGGTATCCAGGAGCTATTATTCCTATAGGAAACACCCAGTTAGCAACAGTTAAGTCAAAACATGCCTGACACATGTCCCAAGAAAGCTAAAAGAGGAATTAGGAGTAACTATATTCTGATTTTTTTTAAAAGATTTTATTTATTTATTTGACAGAGAGAGAGAGGGAGAGAGAGAATGCACCAGCAGAGGAAGCAGCAGAGGGAGGGGGAGTCTATCCCAGAATCCTGGAATCATGACCCAAGCCTAAGGCAGCCCCATATCTGACTGAGCCACCCAGGTGCCCTGCCTTCTGAATTTTTTATGACAGAATTTTTAAAAGGCCTTCATAAATTTAATAACACCATCAATTGGGGGGAAAAAAAAACTGTTCAGAGTGTTACAGGGAAAAATTTCAACAGGTCAGTGGAAAGAACGATCACTTCTCAAAGGTTCTAGAGGGTAAGTGGATAGCAGTTGAGCTGGGCCTGGAAATATGATTCTACACCATGTAGCCACACACATAGAGCATTAGAGTTGTGAAGTTGCCTCTGTGACAAAACATAATGGATGGCAAGGAAGCTTTCATTTGGCCATATGGCCAACATCAGTGCTTGGGAAGGCCTTACCTCATGCCACCATTTAAGATCCCTCTGAAAATTAAAAGTCCTGAAGGCCCACACTGTTGCTTTATTGAGAATAATTTAAGGTATTGACTCATCTTCAGAAATGATGGGTGATGTTGTGTGTCCAGCCATGACATCTTTTTCTAATTTGATGTATTAAGTAATGATACATCCAGCCTCATTAAATGATCACCTTAATTATGACAATGGATAACTATGATCATTAAACCAATGACATCTGTCACCATCAGCCACATGAGTAATGAATGAGTTACAAGATCAAATTTATATCACCTTCATAATGTCTGATGATTGAGAGTGAGCAGGGACATAGCAGGGTTAAGAATATATCTCGGAAGCCATAAAGATAAAACACAAGATAGTGGTTGTTCTAATTCTCCATAAGATTAATGGAACAAGGTAATTCAGCTCCCAAGGTGGATTCAGTGAGGAGAATATTCATGAACCATCCAAATCAACAGATTCAACAATTTATTTTGTTTTCTCCACCAGCAGTTTAGACCAAGTGAAAAATCAGAATGTGACATTAGCTGTCTGAATATTAAAACTTGTTTTGTATAACCTGCCATTCCTCATTGTCTTTTTAGATGTCTCCATTCAACTGCTCTCTGTAAAAGCAAGTGGTATGTAGCACCCACCTCTTCCTCTTAGGGCCTGACCTTCCAGACTGCCTTACTGTTGTCCAGTATCACAACTAAACTCCCCTGCCCTGTGTCTCCTGATGGGGCCTGTCTTTTTTTCAGGTTGTCAAGAACTAATTTGTGGTAATAGTGCAATATATTTTTCACATTTTGACAAAACTGATTGGGAACAGTGAACATACTGTCATAGATCCAATTATCTTTGAATTCTGAGCTGAACTAGCAAAATGGTGCTCAACAGAAATAAATATAAAGTTCTAAGTTCATATAACAAACACCAAAAGAAATGATAGGTGTTCTGCTCCAGGAATCCCTTTCTGTTTTGACTAGTGGGCAGCTCAGAATAACCTGTATGGTCAGTTCCCCGATATCATTATTAAATTATTCCCCTGGATATTTTTTTTTTGTTTTGTATCATTTTAAGTTTTATATCTTAACTTCAAATACAATTCTAATTTTTTTCTTCATTTTATAATTCCACATGTTTTGCTATAATTGTCCTCAATGTTTTACAACTGGGTGGAATGCAATTGAATATTAATAATAAAATACAGAACTGGAATAACTTCGGTCAGCAACCATGCTGATGTAAAGATCAAAGAGCTAGGTGTTAGTAATTTAAAATGAATCTAAGTATGTCTAACTCTTAAAAATAAGTTTAAATGACAGTCAGATATATAAATCAGAAGTAATGCTTTCGCCATACTCTGTACTAATCAGACCATATTTGGAGTATTGAGTTTGAATCTAAAAACCATGTAATAAGAAATCTGTTTATTATTGGTGATAAATTCCTTCCACCAGAGTAGTGTTATAAGGGAAAGTGCTACCTTGAAAGGCCTTGAAGTCATCATGGAACTCCTCCACATAAAACCCCAAGGGGGTCCTCCATATAAAGTAAGTGAGGTTCAGAATGCACTGAGGAAAATCCATTAATTCATCAGTATACAATACAGATTCATCCACCTATATCTGTCTAATATGCTCCTTCATGTATCAGCTTTCTTCTTGCTGTTTTCGAACTTGTCAGATGTGATGGGGTTAATAATGTTTATAAAACATTCCAAAAATTTTAAACACAACACATGCATGCTGTAAATGGGAAAGAATTGATCAACTTTATTCTGGAGAAAGCCATGGTAAACGAGTCTGGACATTGAAAGCTTGTGAGTAGCAGGTTTGGTTTTGCGGGTTTTATTTTGTTTTGAATTGAGGAGAGGTTTGGAGTAGGTGAATGGATGGACCAAATGTCTCTGATTTTGCCCAGATTAAACTTCAGAGTGTGATGGGTTACCTTGGCTTTTCACAAACCAGTAACTCAACATTTTTTTTTCTATTATCCTTAAAATATGATTTAAATTCTTCTATCCGGTAATCAAAATCCTTTAAGATCTGGCCTCAAATTACTCTATTGTACATTCTTACCCAATAAAAAACCGAGATAAGAAGAGGCATCTATCCCTTCAATCGTAGAAAGATTAAACAATATAGCATAAAGAGAGGACATAGTTATTGAGAAGCAGCTATCACCGACATCATCTTCTTCATTATTTTCATCTTCAGGTGTTTGGTTATTTCACAGTTTTTATTGGTCTCCTTCCTTAGAGCACACACAATTCTAGGTACTGGAGAGAGAGAGTATCAATCTACTCATTCTGAATAAAGACCCATAATATTAATATATTTATAATAGAGAATTTTAATGTTTTGCTACTCTTCACGTTTAAGAGGATGTGAGTTGTGAGAAAACCATTGATATTAATCATTACAAAAAAACAAAACAAAACACAAACCTCTACGTTGGTCAGTATTCTGAGGCCAATGTCAGTATAATCTCCCACACCTTCCTCTTCCCTCTCTGATCTTAAGCAGTCCTCAGTCCTTGAGAGAGAGAATCACAGAGTGACTAGGATCTTATAGTCTGGAACCTAATGACCTATATTTGCATCCTAGTTTTGTCACTGACTAGCAGTGTCACCTGGGGCAAGTTACATTCTGTCTCTGTACCTTAGTTTCCTCTACTGTAAAATTGGGATTATAATAATTATAATAATAGTTATAATAATTATTATAATAATACATCTACCTTATGCAGCTGTTTTGAGGATTAATGAGGTAAAATCCTTAGAATAAGTCTTGAGACTTAGAGTGTAATAGGATGATGCTGATGATTATGGTGATGATGATGATGATGGTGGTGGCGGTAAAGTGAGAATTTACATTCAAAATGGTTACCTGCTAGATGTCCATCATAAATAAAAATCTAATTACATTTACTAGGTTGAGATTACAGAGACAAAATAATAGCCTTAGACATTTATGGCAAGATTAAAATAAGAATCACAAAAACAAATGTATCTCAGGTGAGCCTTTAGTTAAAAATAAATTGCTAAAAACTCTTCTGCCTTTTCCAAATCCCAAAGTCAACTAATGAAAGTATATTAGATACCTATTTCTGTGTAAGAAATTAACCCAAAATTTAGCATCTTAGAAAAAAATATGTTTATTATCTCATTGTTCCTGTGGGTCAGGAATGTGAGTATGGCTTAACTGTGTCCTCTAGCTCAGAGTGTCCCACAGTGCTGCAATCAAATTGCTAGCCAGGGACACAGCTGTCCCAAGGTTCAACTGAAGCAGGATTTGCTTCAGAGCTCACTTAGTGGTTGTTAGCAGAACTTAGTTCTCTCAAAGCTGTAGGACTGTGAGCCTTAGCTCTTCACTGGTTGTTGACTGGAGATCAGGGACCTCTCTATTAGACCCCTCATAACATGGAACCAAATTCCATCAGAGCAAGCAGAGAGCAAGTAAGGATGAGCAATAGAAGCTTGAATCTGTCATAACCTAATTTTAGAATTGACATTCTTCCACTTTGGCCAAATTCTGTTGATTAGAAGTGAGTCACTACGTCCAGCCTGCACTCAAACAGAGGGGATTATACTGTGGTAAGAATAGTGGAGGGGGATCACTGGGGACCATGTTAGAAACTGCCTACCACAGCCATATATAAAAGATAATTAGCTCATATGTTGCCTACTATAGAAGGCTTGATATTCTATGCATACTAATATAAGCTGGTCTAGTTGGCCAGGTAACTATCTTACAGTTGCTCTAGTTAGGAAGGATGGTGAATATAAAATGTCTGTTGTATATTTTTGTTTTTTTTTATATTTTGAGAAAGGTAGGGAAAAGGGATATTTCCAGATTGGACTCAGCTTAGAAATGCTTTCTTTTCCCACTAAAAGCCAGAGGACAACATAATATTCTTCCCGCTGCTATATAATAGATCAAACAAAAGAGAGGGAGAGAAGGAGGGAGAGGGAATGAGAACTGATGGGTCATACTGATGGAAGAAGACCCCTCCAGGGTGATACATGGTTGTAGCCAGAAAGCTTCAGAACCTGACAAAAGAATATCCAAGCATCACTCAGACCTCTAAATCAGTTAGGGTCTCTAATAGCAGTCATAAGAACAATAAGTAAAACACATGGAACATTTACTTTGTGACAGACATTGTTTCCTTTTTTTTAAATTTGTAATTACTTTTCTTTACAATTTTCCTAAGTGAGTCCCATTATCCTTCTCTTTTTGCAGATGAGGAAACTAAAGCATAAATAGGTAAACAACTTGCCCAAGATCCTACGGCTTCTTAATAGCAAAGCTAGTATTTGAACAAAGACATCAGACTCCAGATCTGGTATGCCGAACCACTGGTGATGATACTCTACTTAAAATGTGTTAGACGAGTCATTATTCCTTCCCATGTGCCCACAACAAGCACAGCATAGGGCAGAGGTAAAATTGATGGCCATGAACAAGAAAGAACATTCAAAGAAGCCAAAGAAGAGAGCCATTTTCTTTAGCTGTACTTGGTTATGGTTTCACCAATTGCCCATGAAGATGAACACTGTTCAGCTGAGTAGTTTGTTGGTATTATGTAGTTATAATCAATTTAAATACATATTTTATCATTCTTATTCTATGGGGTGAGTTCAGTTACTCTCAAGTAATTTTTTCATTGACAGCATAAAAGCTCTTATTAGTGAAATTTTATCTGGTATTGCAACAGATGAGTAGACAAATCTTGACCATAAAATATGTTGTTTGTAGTGAGCAAAACTCATAATCTGTAACTCACACACAGTGATATCATAAAAAGACTTATTCTTGCCTTGTGTAATCATTATATGTCTCCTTCTCTCTCCCTCACTTCCTCATTCTCTCTCTTACACTTTCTCTCTCTCTCTCTCACACACACACACACACACACATTCTTGTCATCTGTCGGGGGGTGACAAAGGGAATAAGAGAATTTTGCAAAGTCAAATTATCCCCCAAAAGTGTACTGAATTTCAACTATATTATTCCAAAATTTATTGAGCATTCGGTATATCCCGGAAGTATTTTCTTGATATCCTAGCTCCAACACTGCCTTATTTTCACCAGGGAAGGCACTATAGCTCTGATGCTTGTAGGAGTTGATCAGGTTTGAAAAGAGATGGTGGCCATGACATGCTCATGTCCATACAAGGTATAAAATACACCAAGTGATTTTGAGAAAGAAAATAACTGAAAAGCAGATTGCTAAGCATGTAGAAGAAGGTGAGGGCAGGAGAGAATAGAAGGACTAAGTCACCTCAACCAGCTGCTTCCCTTCCTGCTTCCTCTGTTTCCCTTCCTTCCTCCTGCAAAAGATTATTTGTTCCTTGGGGAGTTTCAATTAAACAGGCACATGAATACATTAACCTTTTCTGTTTGCAGTGCATCCATCAGAACAGCCTTGGCACGCCTTTAAATTACAGGGCTAGGCTCTAAAGGAAGCTACCATGATATCCAACAAATCTTGGGCAAAATTTGTCCAGATAAGGCTTGAAGAACCAATACTATGGTGCATAAATGGAACGCCTTATTTTAAAAAGGATCTTTTATAAGTTCAGTTTTTAGTTGGGAGAAAAGTGCCAGAACCATATGTTTATTTGATGAAATTTTCACTAAAATAAGATTATACTAAACAGCCTGTATCCATATTTCAACTACAGTACACATGGGTGAAGGTTTTCTTATTCACACAGTGGCTTCACTTGTATTATCTCATTACCTCCTCGCAACAACCTGAGAAATAGGGAGGAGAAATGAAGGGGAAGGAAAGTAGTGTTAGTTGAGATATATATCAGGCATCACATTAGGGGCAAGTTTTTTTTTGTTTGTTTTTTTTTTTGTTTGTTTGTTTTAAGTAGGTTTTACACCCAGTGTGGAACCCATCATGGGGCTTCAATGCATGACCCTGAGATCAAGACCTGAGCTGAGATCAAGAGTCGGACACTTAACTGAGTTCCCTGGGACAAGTATTTTTAAATTCCTATTTTTATAGATGAGAAAGTCAGGGATCTAGTGTATCTAAATGACCAGCTACAGAATCTCTCAAGGTGGGCAATTTTGGGTATTATGGGCAGAATAAACCTTAGATATATGGCACTGCCCCGAAAATTGCTGTACGTGTTGGGTTTCTGGCCCTGCATGAAAAGCATCATCATACTCCCCTATCAACCTGAAAACCAGAAGTCTCCACATACGTTCACACATCACCCATTACAGTAGATATGGGAAGAAAGGCATCCACACCACCTCTGCCTGAGAATTGGGACTGCAACCTGCATTTGCTGACATGGAGCTTTCTCTGTCCATATCTGCTGAGGAGTTTTCTTGTCTTTCTTGCAGAAGCATAGACAGAGTTGCTGATTTTGTCACACTGAAAGAGTTGAGGCCTGGTCCAGAGTCAGAACTTGCAGCATGTGTGTATGTATGAGCAACACCATTTAAGGGTTGACAGTGTGGGAAATGAGTGGAGTAGGAAGAGAAAGAAAGTTCTGCAAGGATCATTGCCTGGGTAGGGAGTTTGAGTGTGGTTCTGGGCAGCAGGGCAGGGCCAGTTACGGTGTCTGTTTGGGTCCAGGATACCATGACAAATAGAATGCAAAAGATTTATTAAGAAAATGCCTATGAAGGTAGAGCACCTGCGTTACGTGAGGGTTGAAGATGAAGCCAGACCCAGGGAGGAGCTGGGAAGCCCAAGAAAGGCGGGAGGCAGGGGAAGGGTGCGCTGTCCCAAACCAGCTTCTCCACTCATGTCTTTACTTTTATCTTGCAGTATTCTGCCTTTAATTTACTGTGTTATGTGAGACCAGCAGCCCGTTTTCATTCAGGAACATCTTTCATTTTAAGTGTACTCATTGATATGCTTGTAACCAAAAGTATTTTCCCAGAGTATTTGAGCTAATGTGACCGCCCGTAGCATAACACACATATTAAGAAGACAGAGTATTCTGGCAAAACTGTCTGTAAGCACCAATTCCTACTCTCCAAGCAGTAAGGAGGATCATGGATAGTAACAATAGGTGTAGCTGAAGAGGGTTCTAGGTGGAATAATGACAAGAAAAGGCAGCTAGAATACATGGACACCAATATAGCTCATCACATTTTCTTTTTTTAGATTTTTTTGTTTATTTGACAGAGAGAGAGAGATCCCAAGTAGGCAGAGAGGCAGGCTGAGAGAGGGTGGAAGCAGGTTCCCCACTGAGCAGAGAGCCCGATGTAGGACTTGATCCCAGGACCCTGGGATCGTGACCTGAGCCAAAGGCAGAGGCTTAACCCACTGAACCACCCAGGTGCCCCAGCTCATCATATTTTCATCGAGATCCACTACTACATATGAAGTATACAGAGAAGTGTGACTTAAACCAGTGGTTCCCAAAGTGTGGTACTCGGACCAGTAGCAACAGCAGCATCTTCTTAGAAATGCAGAGTCTTGGGCCCTACTCCAGAAATTGAGGGGGGATGGGTGGGCAGCAACCTGTGTTTGAACTAACCCTCCAGGAAATTCTGATATACACCCAGGCTTGAGACACCCTCGCCTAAATTATATTTTCACAGTAACCTTCACAGTTTGACTTGTCTGCCCATGTTGCTGTTACTTAGACCTTGGGTGATCTTCTCCCTTTTCCCTTCTGGTTTCATATAACTGACACCTCTTTCACTGCATTTCTTCCCCATCTACACATACTAGACACACACTAAGGAAACACACTCTTGATTTTTTAATTTTCCATATATATGTATAATATGCATCCACCTGTCCTCAGAAAAATTTTACAGGCTTACATCAATTATCCTCACAGTCTAGACCTCAATAGTCTTCCACGAAAAGCCATCTTCCCCAACTGTAAGGATTTAATATCTGATCTTTCCTCTCTGAGTAGACCTAGATCACATGTATGGCTAGACAGTATCTTCATATTTTGATGGGTACTAGAACAAGTATAAGGACTGTTTTTGGTTGGAAATTGGGGAGCAGATAGTGTGAAATCTGTTTTTCTTGATACCTATGTTTACCTAAGAACTGAATAGGTATATAAAATGATCTTCAAATGGGTGCAGCTGGGAGAATGGAATTGAGACACCAGAGTCATCCTTTGAGGATACCTCTGTTTACAAACAGGAGGTAGAGTGGGGTCCTAGCAATTCCAGGTAAATTAAGATTTCTTTCTGTGGTGAGCTGGGTAGCTTTATCCTTCATGCATTTTCCTTTTTATTCCCCTTTTGTTCTCTGTTGGTATTCTTCCTTCCACCCTTAGTGAAATCTCAGCCTCCTCTGGCTGTTAAGAGACAATAAAAATGGGCTTGGTGTAAATATTTGGATAGTTTTTAAGAAAAAGAAGAACACGTGGGGGCCAGTGAGGTTGTAGCAACCATAAGCACCGTGAGATACCCCAGGCAGATGGTAAACCTTGTAGAGAATTGTAAATTACTCTTAGTCCACTGGCCTGTGGATTCTCTTTCATGCTTCCTGAGTTTAGCAGATTCTAAAAGCAATGGAAATTAGAGTCCAAAATATAACTTTAAGTCATTTACGTGGTTTGCATGACGCCCGTAGCATGTGTTTCAAATTGCTTCTGAAAAGCAACTTTCAGTACTGCAAAAATACAGTCATGAATTGTTGACTGAAATTAGCTCCCTAACTTAGCTACAGGACCATAATTACTCACATCAAGGAAAAGCAGACCAGACACACAAAGAACTTGTTGGGGGAAAAAAATGCACCACTGAGCCCTGGTAGACTGAACACTGCTAAATGGTTTTGTCGGATCCAATTTTGATGATTATTTAGCAGTCTTCTACCCGCAGCCTCAAAGTTCCCAGGGCATATCCTGAATTGAAGGATATTTGTAATAAAAAGATATAAGCCTCCAACTCTCATTTTTACCAAACATTAATAAAAATCGAATTAGAGGCAAGTGCCTTGAAAGGCTACTGGCAAAAGGTTTGAGTATTGTAACAATGTGAATCTGATAAGAAAAGGAAATGCTTTTCTTTTTTCTTCCTTTTTTATTATAGTAATAATATAAAAATTTCTTTTTTAAGAAAGTTGTGAAAAAGGTAAAAAAAATTCTCACATGCTAATATACCTAGAAAGAATGGATTCTATTTTTTTTTCACTTTGCCGAGAATACACAGCTATGAAAGGCAGCCACCATGATTAAAGCTGCGCGACTACCTCAGACCACAATAGAGATTCTGACTCCAAGTGCCCTTTTCATTATACTTAATGAAATGAAACTTCATTTTCCCACACTCTTGAAATTATGTTAGCTGAGAGTTCAAACATGTAAGTGAAGCCAAACACCCAAAAGAATACCTCCCTTCTCTGTTTCCAAAGGCCATGTGAGGACACAAGCTTGTGCCAAGTGAATACGTAGGAGGCAAAGAAGGAGGATGGTGGATTATTAACTTTTTACTTCATCTCTTTTGGACTTGGGCTAGTTCTGTGGCTGATGTCTTCATATGCTTTCATGAGTATAGTTGAAACTGGTTCTAGGTCCTATCAAACCAGATATTTCATATTGACACCCTTCCAGGACCAACACCAAGGTCCTCAGAGGTCCCTTTGTGCACTATTTTTTAATCTAAATACACACACCAAGTTTTTCCCAGAGGTGCAGCAGAAAGATCATTGGATTGGGCATTGGAAGACCTGAGTCACAAGTCCAGTCCAAATATTTCTTCTTAACTGAAAAGACATAAAACAAACAGGCAAATGCTCCTATTACCCTTATGGGGATAAGCAACACCTAACTACTTGATCACCCTGTTTATTTTATCCGTTTCGTTGCCTTATTTCTCAATATGTTTGTTTGTTTGTTTGTTTTTAAAAAAAAAACTTACAGCCAGCACAAAGATGGTAGTTTGTGTGGGTTTTTTTTTTTTTTTGCTTGTTTTTGTTTTTTCTTTTTTCTTTAAGATTTTATTTATTTATTTTACAGGGAGAGAGAGATCACAAGTAGTCAGAGAGGCAGGCAGAGAGAAAGGGGGAAGCAGGCTCCCTGCCAAGCAGAGAGCCTGATGCGGGGTTCGATCCCAGGACCCTGAGATCATGACCTGAGCTGAAGGCAGAGGCTTTAACCCACTGAGCCACCCAGGTGCCCCCTTATTTCTCAATATGAAGGGAGTTTGGAATGATGGGCTTGTAGGGTTAAGGATGCTGGGCAGAGGGTTTGGAAAAAAGTTTGGCATCAGAAATGATAAAGCGTGACTTGTACTCCTTATAAGCCTAGAAGGCTACATATACATGACTCCTACTTTTCTGTCATTCTGGGACTTACTGCACTCCCCAGGCTTAACGTTGATAGAGCAGGCTTGTTTCTGTTCCTTGATATTGACAAGATAATTCCAAACACAGTGTTTTAGTTTTTGCGAGAATACTTTGCCTAGAATGTTCTTTACCCAGATTTTCCTGTAGCTGGCTTGTCCCCATTGTTCAGGTATGCACTTCGATCTCCGAGGATCCTATCTCATACACTGTTCTAAAATAATACTTCTCCACACATACTCTCTCGCTAGCCTATTATCCTCTCTTACATGCCCCACAGTACTTATTCCCTAGTCTTATTCTGAGTATTTGTTTCTTTGTCCCTCGCCTGGCTCTCCCTAATTATGTTAGAAAGGAAGCATCATTTGAACAGAGATGTCTAATTTGTTTACCACCTTATCCCCAGGGCCTAGAATATTGTAAGAGTTCTGTCTCTCTCAACACTGGGTTCTCCATATTGCCTTGTATTCAGTTGCTAGATCAAAAAATGAATTGTTGGAAGCATTAGACATGATCCATGTCCCTGGTTTGCTTATAATTAAGTTGAAGAGACTTGTATTACATATACAGAAAACTTAATAAAAGTTGTAGGTAAGATTTCAAGAAAAACAAAATCAAAGAACCATCACAATGCCTAATAAGGGAGCAGAGTAACAGTTGTTTTTTTGTTTTGTTTTGTTTTGTTTTGTCTTGTTTTTCCCTAGGACTAAAAGGCCACTAGGGAATTCTGTTCCCTTTATTTATTTTTATAACAAAATGGGGAATATATTCTTAAAGTTATTTTTTTGAGAATGGATTTCTTCACATGTCTTTAAACTTTTCCTTCTGCTCCTGTGATGGCCCTCAGCTTATTAGCTCTATTAAAGTGAAAGCACTAATGAGGGTTGACATTCTCAGAGCCATTTTATAGATATTTGGAATTATAGGATTCAGATTTGTCTGCTGTCTTCCCCTTACCACATGAAGCATTTATTATTTGAGTCTATTCTTCACTGGCCTGAGAAATCAACATTTGGCACCTCATGTGAAGTAGCCCAGGGCTCACACAGAAAACTGCCTTTTTTTCTTAAGAAACTAGAAATAATCTCAGAGTTACATCATTTTTTCTGAGGTTTCCAACCATGCATTGGGCACTTTATGGATGTAATGGACATTGATACCCACAATTTCCATCAAGAGGAACACTCAACATTTCTACCATAGCAGAAGTGCTAGGGGGATTCTTATTAATAGAGAGACATTCTGTCCCACTAGATGCTGGCCCCTCACACACAGCTGATTTGATGGGATGACCAATTTAACTGTGGTCCTAGGGTTCATAAAGTAGTTGAACCCATCTAAACTCTCCAAGCCTCATATTCTCCAATGCAAAGATGATGGTCCTTGTTTTTTTCACCAGACTGCCATGTGTATGTGTCATATTCATGTGAGACTCAGGAGACTGGAGGAGTTCTACTCCACTATTTCAAAACTTTTTGTGGATCCAAAACAAGAAAAAATGTTTTTTAAAATTTTTACAGCAATTTTGTCTAGTTCTGCTAATAAGAGAATTCACTTGCAGGGAGAGGTGATTATTCTCTTGAGAATCAAGGGTATTTGGTTACCCAGAGGAAAGGTCTATAGCCTGGACTAGAGCAGAAAGTTTGAGAGAGAGACCTGATTAAAAAGCTGCATAAAATATAAAATGCTGCCTTTACAAGGAAGAGGATAAGCCATCAATTACCTTCATCTAGTGGTGAGAGCTTAGAGAAAGGACTTTTTGGTTTTTCCTTTTTCTTACTTCAGATCCAAAGGTGGAAAAAGATATAAAAGCAGAAACTAAAGAGAATTAGATAGATAATATGCTAGAAAGGCCTTAGAAGATATACCAGTCCTTAGGAAGTCCCTCTGAAGATAGATTTTTGTCTAATGAACTCTAGGAATAATTCTGCCCAGTCCTGAGTCTTGAGTTAATTTTTTTATTTCTTCCCCATTAGTAAATCCATCTGTTACTGCCAAGACTTCAGTAAAATCTATAACCTAGTAAAGTGTGTGTCAGTAGTGCTACCTTAGTGGCAAATGTTTCTGGAGAAATTTTAGCCACATGGAGAAGCCTTGAGTCAGTAGGAGCCTAGAACCTGATAGGTTTTATGCCAGCATAGACATGCCCACTGGGAGTGGGAATCTTATAGGGAGAGAGGAAACTAAATGTCCTAAATTCACAGCATGCAGTTAAGGCAAAGGGAAATCTCAGGAGCGGGGGGCAACTTGGAGAAACTCAGTTTACTAACATAAAAGTTGTTCAAAGTCTTCATTATGTGTCACGGCTGGCATGACAAATCGACCAGGAACATGAGGGTAAGAGGATGAAGAAAAGAACTCGAGAAGCAGAGAGATGGGGGCAGGAGGAGCACTGAGGAGGATGTCCAACAGTGCTAAGTTTATTCAAAGCATTGAGGCCATATATGTAGTGATAATAGGAGAAGCAATACATCTGTGTCTAGTTAAACAACCACGAGTTCCCATAATAAGTTTCACATTTAACTATAAGCAGACCTCGTGACGCCAAATGGCTGATGCCAGTACAATTGTTTCTGTATTGATACAGAAAACCTGAAAGTAATTTATGGGCTGTACTAGGGCAACAAGGACCAACCACGAACTTCTGACCCCAACCGAATTGTTCTCATTTGTTTAGCAAGCGTGTGGGAAGTCACGTAGGCGAGTGCACAACACATAGCACAGACCCTTTCTCAGTGCTACTCAACTTTATCAACCTAAGCCTTTTGTTCGGCTGTTCAGCCTTTAAAGGAGGCACAAGTCAGGGCCTGGTTTGGTCCTCAACTCAAGCCTTATCGTGGCCTCCCACAATTATGTATTTTAAATATTGTCAGTCCTTCAAAGGTAGATTAAAGCACTCCTATTGATGTATCCACATGGTCATACATTTTGGTAAAATTTGTATGATATTTTAACTATATGTGGCGAAGGCCCTTTTCTTTCTACTTCCAACGCCCCCTCCCCGTTCTACTCTCTTATAGAGTAAAATGGCATTTTTAAAATATTGCTAAGGGAACACTGAATTGGGAATATTACTGCAATATGGAAAATCTTCATGAAATGTTTTAACAAAATAATGAAAAAAATAGAAATATTTTAAAGATACTGTAGCAGATCCTGTGGGACCCCACTAATGTAACCCCAGGCCTTAATATATCAACTCCTAAAGCTTATGTCTACCTACCATTATCTGCACTTTTTCCCCCTGAGCTCATTCATTGGTAGCCAGAGAATATCAACACCTAGCCCCTTATCCAAGACTGATCTCAGAATGCCTGAGGATGCTGACATATCAATCCCCCAACTCCTACACACTTCATCACTCAGGTTGGATATATCTGAAGCATCTATTTATACTAGGGCCCCGCAATCCCAAACTGGTTTAAGCTAGTAACTCACAAAGGTTACCTGCTTGACAGCATTACCTTTCATTCTCTCTCTCTCTGCTTTCCCATTGCATTTCCTCACTTCTTAAGAGTATTTCCAGGAATCATTGCCCAAATTAAACTACTTACACTGAAATCCATAGTTCAGGTCTCCTTCTGAAAGAAACCAAACCGACATTGGTACTTATGTCAACTTAAATCATTTTTTTTTAACTGAGAAAAAAAAATCAGGCAAAAATAATGGAAGATGTATAAGACAGATGTTGTAAATAGGATCAATAAAATCAATAGAAATTATTCTGACAAAAAGAGTTATAACAAAAATATTCTTCAGAGCATACCAGAGCAAAATTTCTTTAAGAAGTGTTCTATTTTGAACAGAAATAATAATAGGCTCTTGGATTTTTCGTATCTGATTAATGAGGAGTATTAAATCATAAGAACACATTAGAAAAATATGAATTTTCTGGTGTTTGACACAGAACACTGGCAGAACATGAGACTAAGAATAAACCACCACAGCGAGGACATGGGTGACACATGGGTTAATGAGCATCATCAATTAAAAGAGTGTTTAAGATGAGCCATTGCACAAGAAAATATGAAATACCCAGAAATTTTACTGTTCTTTGTGGGGAGAGGCAATCTGCCAAGGGCCATGAGCATCCTTGCATGTTCATGCTGGGTACAACAAGAATGCAAGGCCCTGACAACTCTTTATCTGGGCCATTTCTCTGGATTGTGTTTACAGTGAGCAAACGTGAGGGATGAGGTAATGTCTCCCCTTGGACAAATAGTGGGCTTACTTCCATGTACTATAAAAGTGGTGAATCCCTCAAGCTTTCCTGTAACACAGCCCACAGCATGTGCATGCATCCATGATCAGATCTTTGTGTGACCCCAACAGAGGGTATAGTGAACCTGCCCAAGCCTGTACAAACCCACATTAATCTCTAGCTACTGCTTTTGCTGTGAGTAATAAAATCCTTTGTCCTTTGCCTCTGACCTACCATAAGGTCTCTGTTGCAACTACTAATCTATGCCACTGAAGTGTAGAAACAGCTCCATGCAATGCACAAATGAATGGGTGTATCTGTATTCCCATAAAATTAGTCATGGACACTGAAATTTTAATTTCATATGATTTTTATGTGCCATAAAATATTTTTCTTTAGATTTTTCCCCCCCAACCATTTAAAAAGGCAAAAACCATTCTTAGCTTCCAGGCTATTATTAGTAGGTTCTTGATTTAGACCTAAAAAAGAACTAGATAAATCAGATTAAATATAGCCATTGAGTAGGCCAACCTGAAAAATTAAAATGATGCTGGGTAGGAATGTTAATGCTATAAAGAGGACAAAAGGAAGGTGTTTAATTCTGTAAATGAATGTTTTTCAGGCTACATGGTTGAGGATGTCTGTGTTCTGAGCATATCTGCTATTTCTCCTATTCTCAGGGATACCATAATGAAAATAAGTCAGATTCATATTGCCTCACCCTCTCCACCTTTAGGATTCACTGCTGGACTGAGAGGTGCCAAGGTGCACTCTCACAGTTTTGTGCTCAGTAGATGAGTATTGTATTTGCTGGGGTGACGTCTTGTCTCAACTGTCCTAATTACAGTGAAAGTGGTTTAGATTATCTTGAGTAAGGAGTCAAAAGAGGCTTCTCTACATTCTATCAGAAGTCCACATGATACACCAAGAAATAATACAATATAGAAGAAAGCATGATGCTGGATCTGGGTTAACGTTCTATTTCTACTAATTACTGTATGATTTTGTACAAGGTAAATACCCTTTCTGAACTCCATTTTCCAAGTGAAAGATGGAAATAATGATAATATCCACTTTTCTAGACTGCTGTGGAGTTTAATGATATGACCTATATAAACAACCTAGCTAACTTCTATCCCCTAAACATACAGTAACTATTAAAAATATCTATCACTTCCCTCCCCCAACCCCAACACACAAGCACATCAAGTCCTGTCCCTACTGATGAATTTCTTCAGTTTGCTTCAGGTCTGATCCTTTCATGTTTTCATTCTTCTGTTCAGTCAACTGTATACCATGCACTATGCTAGGTGCTAGAATTACATAGTTGAGAAGCAATGCCCATACTCTCAGAAGCTCATTGTTTGCAGATGGGGGCAGGAGAGGATAGGGGGAAAAGAGGCAGACAGACAGATGCATCAACTGTTACTTACCATCAGCAAAGCAATGAAATATCAAATATTCTGGGAACAGATATTGGGGAGGGCTTGAGATATGAAGAAAAGGGAAAGGAGGAAATAAGAAAACCAACATGTTCTAATGTCCTGCTATGTGCCAGGTGTTCTACCAAGAACATTGTATATGTTAGCTCACGTAGGTAAATTAGGGGCTGAAAGATCTGGATTTTTTCTAAAGAGTATTGAGTTGAGCCTTTAAAGGGTGCTGGAAAAATGCCTCGTGGAGAATAGGAGTGGTCAGACCTTGAGAAAATTCCAGAATGGCACCAGGAGCTAGATTCATCATTGAGGGGAAGAGAGAGAAGGCTTTATAAGAAGAGCAATATATTTTTTTAATTTTTTTTTATTTACTTGAGAGGTAGAGAGACAATGAAAGAGAGAGAGCATGAGAGGAGAGAGGTCCACAGAAGAAGCAGACTTCCTGCCGAGCAGGGAACCTGATGTGGAACTCGATCCCAGGACTCCAGGATCATGACCCGAGCCGAAGGCAGTCGCCCAACCAAGTGAGCCACCCAGGTGCCCCGAGCAATATTTAAAACATACAAAAATTCTTCAAGAATAATACAGGGAATATCTATAGTCTACCATCCAAGTTTAGAAATGAAAATTTCCCAAGGAAGTTAAATCCCTCTCAGTTGCACAGTGGTTCTCAGGACAGCTCTGAACCCCTTACAGGCAGGCTCTCAGGAAGTGTCTAATGGCTGCAGTGGTAGGAAGAGGTTCTACAGAACAGGACTCAAGAGCCCTCACCTTAATTTCAGCTCTGGCTTCATAGATATGTTTTCAAATTCTTCAGTATTAAAAGCAGAAGCTTTTAATGTATCATTTTAGCCAAATACTGTGCAAAGCTATTTTTAAAAGGTGACAAAATCTCCTTCTCTAGAGGTTATTAAAGATAATACAGAAATCCTCATTTCCTGGGATGGTTTATATATGGAGCTGCCTGCAGACAGGGCTTTGGTCTGAATGATCTTTTTATTCATTTCTCCTTATTTTAATCTTATTACTAAATCCCTAGGACTTAATGCTCTTCTGTTTGCTATAAGAGCAGGAAAACTAAAGTGTCAGATAAAAATTGAAATTCCTAGTCTGATGCTTTTTATAAGAGAAGAAAGAAGTTAAATAGGATTTCATTTATTATGGTCAGAAAACGTATATAGTGGAACCATGTCTACATAAGAAAAGAGAAATGGAAAATTGAAGTTGTTAACTAAATCATTCAAGTACCTTTCAAATACTTTTTCTGCTCTCAATTATCTAGTTATTTTAAGTCAACATAATATCTGGCTATATTTAGCTGACTTCAAGTCTTTCTTTGTTTTGATAAGAATGAACATTTTTTTTTTCAGTTTAATGGCAAAACACATGTACTTTACTTTGGCATTAAACCAGAGAGCATGGACATAATCATTGTAGAAATTATGTATCTTTAGCATTTAACTTTGCAGTCAGCATTACTGCTATGTCTTAAGTGGTGGAATGCTTACTAGCAACACAGTTCACCTGTTAAAGGTACACTCTCATCAGCCTCATTTTTTCCAGGCCAGGAGTGAAGAAGTTCACAAGGGAGAAGCTATCTGTTGGCAAGAACCAGCTGTGAAATCTATTTTAAGTTTTTAATTAGAAGTGACATTTGGCCTTCTAGTGAACTGTGCACCCAATGTCTACAAAACCAGCTCAATGAAGGAATGCTTGCCTAACATGACTAAACTCGGTCCCAGATATGCCAACACGATTGTCAGTTTCTCACAAGCTTATGTGAATTATTTCAGGCCGTTTGTCCTGATTTTATTCCAGAATATATGTTACCTGTATACCTGTGTCCACAAGAAGTCAATACTAGGGATGACTGATGTATCTCCAACAGCTTTTCTGGGTCTGTTGAGACCTGGTTAAATGCACTAGTTTGGGAGTCAGAATAAATAAGATTCAAGTCCTGACCTCATGCTTGCTAATTGGTGACATTGAGTGATTTACTTAATTATACTCATCCATGGTTTCTCATCTACAAAAGGAGCTTAAAGACTCTTTTCACAAAACCTGGTGTGATAATGAAATGGGATAAGATAAGCCTTGAGCAAGTTAGCTCTCTGACCAGTTTCTTTGCCTATAAAATGAGGATAATATTAGTGCCTAGCTCACAAAGGTATTGTGAAAATTAAGTTAGTATATACTTACACATAAATATATTTTACATATTACTTATGCATTTATATTTGTATATACTAATTCAATATGTCTATATTTTTACATATTTTACATATTACTTTTTACTTTTATATATTACTTATGCATTTATATTTATATATGTATATATACTAATTCAATATGTGTCTATATATATGCACACACACATACATTATATATATATATAATATATGTATATTATATATATAAGCATCTTTTTAACTTTTCAGGTTGGCCTACTCAATGGCTATATTTAATGTGGTTTAGCTAGTTCTTTTTTAGGTCTAAATCAAGAGCCTACTAATAATGGCCTGGAAGCTAAGAATGATTTTTGCCTTTTTAAATGGTTGGGGGGAAAAAAATCCAAAGAATTAGTCACAGACACTGAAATTTTAATTTCATATAATTTTGATGTGCCATAAAATATTTTTCTTTAGATTTTCCCCCAACCATTTAAAAAGGCAAAAACCAATCCTATCCCTTAGATTTTTAGATTTTTTTAAGATTTATATATATAAATAATATTTTATATATACACACACACACACATACACATATTCCAAATATGGATAAAATATATGTATCATATACAGAAGTACTTCAAATGAATCTGTCATATTGTAGAGGCTCGATAAAGGTAGCTGTTTAGCAGAAATAATGTTGACATTCCAAAAAGTACATATTTTATTATTAATAATCTTCATCTAAGAAAAAGAAGACTATGCTTCTAGGCCAGCCACCAATTAATTTTTGATTTGCATCAATTCACTCCTTAGTAAGTGTTGCTTTATACGTAGGTAGGTGATAGTAAGCCCTGAGTCCCCTATTGGCATTTATTTAACATATAATATGACTTTCACTGTGGCAGATAGTAACAGTATGAAGAAAAATAATTATCCTCTTCTCCAATGGAGAATATGATTTAGCAAACACACAGACATGCCTATTTCACAGGCTGACATGGGCAGTTCTGTGTATGTGTGTGTGTGTGTGTATGTGTGTGTTTATATGTTTAAAGTGCTCCTGAAGGACATCTGCAGAAGTCTGACAGGGGAAAGATACAGTTATAGCTAAATATCAAAAGAATATTTTAAAAATATAAAAACTGTATGCAAGGAGATAAACTCACATAAAAATTTAATGCAGAAATTAATCAGTTCCTTTCCTATGGAACACCCACTGTCAGAGGGAGAAAAGGACTGCTAACATCACAGTCTTACTACCACAGGCTCCAGTGAACCTCTTTAGAATGGGAAGTAATTAACAATTCAGAGGATTTAAATATTTAATTCCTAAAGAGAAATTAACCCTCTAACCTCCAGATATAATGCAGAATTGGCTAGTGTTTTTCTATAGGCTGTCCTGAAATCGAGAGGAAGTGTTTAGATTGTCATAAAGTGTTAATCAAATTTATTCTCTCTAGATGCACCATTTTTGACAGGGGGGAAAAATGTATTCAAAGACAAACAGTGGTTTCACTTAATGAACCCTCAAGAACTATGTTCATAAATAAGTTCATAGGGAAATTCTGAAGCAGGTAATGTTATGCTCCAATAATGGGTCCGTGATTAAAGGAGCGAGATTGATATAAAGCAAAGGTCAAGCAAAGCTTTATTTCACCCCAAGCATCAAGAATCTAACGGAACGTTCTGAGAGGCACCTCTTACAAGAGAGGACGACCCTTCTCTGTTTCACAGACTAGCTTTTAAGGGCAAAGGCCATGCGGTCAGGCCTGGCCACGCACAGGTGGCCAATGAGATTGTAACAGACACAGGAAATTCCACAGTGATGCTAGGTGACCAATTGAATTACAACATACCCTAATAGACATTTGAACCAGCCTATCACACCTTGATTAGGATTGGTGCCAAAAAGGCTCCCAAAGGGCGGGGGCTCATACTCCTTGGTAACTAGGGAGACAGTATGCAACCCCCCCCCATTGGTCAGATGTCTCCACTGGCCTGACCTACCCTTGTATTTGGGTTTTGTTACCTGGAGCTGGTTTCCAGGACTTGTTTTTAAGTATATCCCTGGGGAAGGGGAGCAGGGACAGTTTAAGGGTTAGACAACAAGATTTTTGTTTAACTTTAATGAAAATCTCTTGCTAAATAGGTCCTTACAGTAAAAGCCTGCCATCTCTGCCTTCCAAATATTATTTTGCATCTTAGACCTTACTTTTGCTCTTCTATGTTCTGTGGTCAACTCTAGAGCCTTTTCGTTACCTGAGAACCAGCCTCCTTATATTACTTCCCTCTACACCTGCCTTCCCCAAACTCTGGCCCAGCACTTTTTTTTCAGTCCACATTACTTGAATATAATGTCTCCTTGTCTGTATGATCTACTAATTAACCTGAACAGCTATTCCACCTAGATGTCAAGGTTATATTTGATTTTCACACCACTTACACGGTGTCCGCTGTCCATAAGGATCTGCACTAAGTACTAGCAGGATGGACTGATATTGAGATGACTTTCCAACCCCACACTTGAGGAGCTTAAAATTTAGTTGAGGAAATAAGATATAAATTAAACAATTTAAAAAATTAAACAACAGAATTGGAAGAGGGAATGGAAAAGAACAGAAATATGTTAAATTGTTGTATCTCCAACATTCTTATGAGATAATTGTTTGATATGTAGGAGGCTTCTCCCATTAAAAAACAACAATAAAAAATTATGTTATTAATGATAATTTTCAGTTCAGTCCAAAAAAACTTCAAATATGAAATGCCTATAATCTAACACCTCTGTATTATTTTAACGGTACCTAATTGCCATAGAGAAAGTGTTGCTCAGGAAAATATATTAGGAATGTTAAAGTGAAATTCCTAACAACTATAAACTTTATTAAGGGCTTACAGTCTGTTAGCACTCTACTGGAAAATAGGAGGAGCCAGGGTCTCTCCTCAGAGTAGGGAGAGTAAGTTATAAACTGCAGGAATCCAGGGACCTATTCACTTCTTATCTGCATAAGAATAAGGAGAAGCTTTTTTTCATTTGCATAAAGTATGATACCTTTAAGGTCAATCACTCCCCAGGTGCTCAGAACTAGAGTAAAAAAGAAAAGAAAGGATTGTCCCTTTGAGGGAGTAGGAATTCAGTTCTTAAGAACAAGTCATTCATAAGTCAAGTGCTCCCCATATATGGAACTGCAGGTGAAAGTAATAAATAGCAGTGTCCTCCACTATACAATGAGGGTTTTGAACAAGATGATTTCTAATTTTCCACGTAGCTCTATTATACTCCGTCTCCTTGAAGGGCATTATGAACCTGAAATGGTATGGCTCCTCCATGCTTTATGAGTTGGAAATAGGGAACAATCCTATTTAGGTACAGGTATCCACAGGTATCCCTGGCTTTTTGGAAATCCATATTATGCCTCTTCACTTTTATGGAAGACTTGCATTATCACCTGCTTTCCACATAGAGGCCCCTTGCACACCACATGCAGCAAGACTGGTTCCACCAAGCTCCTTCCCCTGGTGCTACACTCAGCATCTCAGCATCAAGCTGCCATAGCTTTGAGTGGCACCTGTGAGCATCTGTGCTTTGCCTCAATTTCTTCTGTGCATCTGCTAGACAGATGTGTCCTAACTTACTAAAAAAGCCTAAAGAGAGGTTATTTTGGGGGTCTGGAAATGTTGAAAATTCTTTCTATATAAATTAATGCTAATTGCTTCTTCACTTTCTGCCATTTGGGCTTGCAAAAGCTTTCATAGGAATGCTCTACTTTCAGATGGTAGAGGAAACTGTATTATGTCACAAGTTTTCATGGGTGAGGAGGAACATGAACTGTCTTGAGGGGGTCAGTAGCACTTGTCTAGGTCGAGAGGAAGTAGCCAGGAATTCATGAGAGGGCAACTATAGGAACCATGTCTTCAGGATGCATTCCAGGAAAATTAAAACTGACGGCAGAAGATCCAAGGGAAATAACAGGGAAAGAACTTATAGAAGTAAATGGAAAGAAGGGAACTGTGTTTATGGGAGGGCCACTGACAATGCCAGCATCATAGATAACTTTACAGTAAAGGACCTAGTAATGGGAGAGGGTCAACGGGGGGCAATTCAGATACTTTTTCTCACTACATTTATAAAAGATTTTATATAACTCATTATTAATATTATAAGGTCTTGAAAGCAGCTCAACAGACATATTTATATAAGATTCATAATTTTAGGGCACCTGGATGACTCAGTGGATTAAAGCCTCTGCCTTTGGCTCAGGTCATGATCCCAGGGTCCTAGGATCAAGCCTCATATTGAGCCCCATATTGGGCTCCCTACTTGGCGGGAGGCCTGCTTTTCCCTCTCCCTCTGCTGCTCCCCTTCTTGTGTTCCCTCTCTCGCTGTGTCTTTTTGTCAAGTAAATAAATAAAATCTTAAAAAAAAAAAAAGTATAGAAAGAAGTATGGTGGATGATAGAATCCATAGGAAATGGAGGAATAAGGCAAGGTGGGGAGAGGCAGAAGATGAAGAGAAGGGCAACTATGATAAATTTATGAGGAATTTATTTCTAATCTGGGACTAGAAAGGTGAGTATTTAGGTGGGAATTTAGGAAAGTAAGTATGTTCTAGGGAGTTGGAAGCAAGGTTTTTAAAGCCCTAAAGTAACTGAGAGTATGGATGGATAGGGGAACTTGTGTAATGTAGCCAAGAAATGGGAAGATATAATAAGGAAATAATCCCCCACAAAAAAGCTCCTGAAGACTTTACTTTTTTAGAGAAGTTTTTGGCTTACAGCAAAACTCATGAGATACAGAGATTTCTCATATACTCCCTACGGTGACACATGCATAACCGTCCCTGTTATCAATGTCACTCACCAGAGTGGTATATTTTTTACCAAGGCTGAATGTACATTGACACATCATAATTACCTAAACACAATATGATTCATTCTTGGTGTTATAGATTCTATGGGTTTGGGAAAATGTACAGTGATATATATCTATGATTATAGTATCATACAGAGTATTTTCACCTCCTAAAAATCCTCTGTGTACTGCCTGTTTGTCACCCCTTGCCCACCCCCTCCCCAGCAACCATTGATTTCATGTGCATAAGCAGGGGGAGCAGAGGGAAAGGGAAAAGCAGGCTCCCCATGAGCAGGGAGTTCAATGCTGGACTGGAGCCCATGACCGTGGGATCATGACCTGAGCCAAGGGCGGGCACTTAACAGACTGAGCCACCCAGGTGCCCCAAACACTGAATTTTTATTGTCTCTACACTTTTGCCTTTTCCAGAATGTTATATAGTTGTAATCATAGAGTGTCTTTTCCCTAATGTGCACTTAACATTCCTCTATGTCTGTTCATGACTTGTTACTTTGTTTCCTCCCAGTTTTGGCAATATGAATAAAGTTTCTGTAAACATCCACGTGCAGGTTTTTGTGTGGATGTAGTTTTCAACTCCAATAGGTAAATGTCCAGGATTCCTGGATCCTATGGTCAGGATATGTTTAATTTTGTAAGAGACTTCCAAATTTTGTCTTCCAAAATGGCTATACCAATTTTGTGTTTCCAACAGCAATGGGTGAGGGTTCCTGTGTCCCTATATTCTTGCCAGCATTTGGTGTTCCAGATTTGGACCATTCTAAACGGTGTGTAGCAGTATCTCATTATTTCAGTTTGTATTCTCCTGATAACACACGATGTGGAACATCTTTCCATATGTTATTTAGCCTTTATATATCTTCTTTGGTGTAGTATCTGTTAAGGTCTTTGGCTCATTTTTAATTTTTTAAATTGTTGAGTTTTAAGAGGTTTTTTTGTGTGTATTTTGGATAATAGTCCTGTATAAGATGTTTCTTTTGTGAATATTTTCTCCCAGTCTGTGGCTTGTCTTCTAATTCTCTTGACTTTGTCTTTCATGAGCAGAAGTTTTTAATTTTAATGAGGCCTAGCTTCTCAATTATTTCTTTCATGGATTTATCTTTGATGTTATATCTACAAATGTATCATCATACCCATTTAGATTAGGGCTGATATAAAAAGACATCTTCCTAGGGGAAGAGTTATGGAAGAGATGAAGGGAATCACTGTCATTGAGCATCTAAGTGATCCAAAAATAAGGAGCTAATGTTGCAATTCAATAATATCATTGGACAACTGACAAGGAAAAACAATTATTTTACAGAACTTGGCTTGTTATGTTTGTTAATAGAATGAAAACCTTAACTATTTGCCTGGAAGTTAAGTAAAGATTTTAAAAAACACATTTAGATTTATATTGACCAGACAGTATTTTTCTGTTGTCAAAAATGCTAGAATTTCTTTACAAAAAATAAAACTGAAGTCCCAAGGGGAAATAATTTGTGCAAAGTCATAGACTTGGATCATAGGATAATAGGTACTGACTAGACCTGTAGTCTCATACACACTGCAACGAAGAAGTTTGATGTTTTTGTAGGGGATCCCATAGTCTTTGTTATGTTCATGTGGCTGTGTATTTCTAAATCAAGAAATGCTATAAAGCATTTCCTCAGTGCTTTGACTGTTGAGCAAATAGAGTGCATAACATTCTTGAACACACAAGGGAAAATGTTGTGTGCCATGCTACCTTCCTTATGCAATCAGATTTTGTAAAACATGAAGATGCTGGGTTGGAGAGGTGTCAGAGAGGAATTTTGTCCTATAAATAAAATTTTAAATAATGGAATTAAAATAAAGCCCCCTTGCCCATTAAAAAGAAGAACACAAGTTTTAGAGGAATCCCTGCTCTCTTTAACATCTATAAGCAAATTGAAAAACTCAGCAACACTATTTTTTTGGAATAAGGAAGCCCAGACACTGCCCACTTCCCAAAGCCAGCAGGAAATGAGAGCTCAGCATTTCCACTTTCCACACCTAATCACAATGCTGAGGCTGACAGCAAAAGTGCCACGTTCTATCAGTTGTGATCACAGTCACTAGGACTGGAGGAGGCGAATGGAGACCCCCGACACTGACCAAACTCGAGACAGCAGCTGCTTCACATCTTTACCACGTGGACATGGCTGCAAAGCAATGCTTGTGAGTGAAAGGCAGTCATGCTCCTCTGGTTCATCTCCAATCCGGTGTTGTCCAAACTGAACCCCTGTCCCTTCCCATTTATCACTCCAGTCTTGGCAAAGCTCAGTGTTGTTTTCCTCTTGCTTTAACCTATTTCAGAAATGCTGACCTTGTTAAAGCAAGTCCTTCTCACATCTTTTTTTTGACATTTAATTTTTTTATTCCAGTTGACAGAGCAAAGTGTTAGGTACAGACTTAATAGATACTCAAATTAGTCATTCCCAAAATAATTTCTTGCTAATTGGGCAATTATTTTTATTTTATATTGATGGGGGAGAAAGGATAAATGCACTTCAATTATAGGGTGAAAGAGAAAAGAAGTCAGGTCAATTAATACTTGACTTTACTAGTCACTTATGAAATAACCAGGGCTGAATATCTCCTTCATCCCTCATTCACATCGCTGGACCATAGAAAATAGGTGAAAGGGGCGTGTGTGTTCAGACTCTGGTAAGGATGTACAACTGGGGACTAAAATCAGAAATCAATGATCTTAGAAAGAGTGTATCTATGATGGATGGAACAGGCAAACTCTTACTTGGTTAATGTGTATCTTTCCCCTAGATTTCAAACACACTTTCTTTACCTTTAATTTCTAGGATTTTTTCAATAACTTTCATACTATTATTAACTGTACTGGTTTCCTGTTGCTGCTATAACAAATTACCACACAGCATGTGGCTTAAAACAACACAAATTCTTAAATGGGTCTTATAAGCTAAAATCAAGGTATCAGCAGAGCTATATTCCTTCAAAAGGATCTAGGGAAGCATCTGTTTTTCTTTTCTAGCTTCTGGGTCACTTACATCCCTTTGACTGTGGCTCTTTCCTCTGTCTCTAAACTCCATCACACGAATCCTTGCCTCCCTCCTCAGACTTCCTCTCTGACTCAAATCTTCTGCCTTCCTCTTAAAAGGACACTTGTGATTCCATTGAGACCAACTGGATAATCTAGGATAATCTTTTCATCTCAAAGTCCTTAATTTACTCACATCTGCGAAGTCCCTTTTGCCATTTAAGGTGACTAGTTTACAAGTACTGGAGAATAGGACGTAGACCTCTTCAGGAGACCATTATTTTCCTTACCACAATGACCTTCCCCCATTTTCACCAAGAAATTGTCACGTATTTTATACACTCTGCCAATATGTTCTTCTGTTTATCCCTCCTTCTTCCCCTTGCTCAGCTCTGTCACAGGAAATCATTACTTCCCAAGCCCCCTTACCCTGTTGGTTTCTCAGTAGATTTACTTATGGAATGGGAGGGAAGGGTGCGGGATTAAAGGGTTTGGGAAAGAGAGAAGCCAGGGTATCCCTCCCCACCCTCTGTTTTGTGTGTTGTGTTCTAGTATTGACTACATCTCCTCCATCTGCAGTGATGGGGTCAGATTACCATCACACTTCAGCCCCTACCAGATAACCCTATTGTCCCTCGCTCTAGGGTTATTGGCAGTTTCTTGACAACTGATAATGTATGAGTTTTATCCCATCCCCAGGATGGTTTCTTAGCTCCGTTGTATTTACAGTAACCTCAAGTTAAATTCTGATCTAAAAGACCTAGAGTAGTTTTTGTCTTACTAACCAAACCCTTACTGACTTATAGGCCATGACTCATCCTTACTGACTTATAGGCCAACCCTTGGAGAGGCTAAACTGGTGAATTTACCCAGGGATTAATCAGCCTTGAGGATGAGGGGCCATGGAGCCTCTGCACTCCAAGCTGGGAAACCCCACTCTGCCATGCACAGAAGCAGCATGTGGCAAGACTCAGACTCTGTTGCATTTATACTTGATTCTTCCATACTTATCTCCACAGCAGTGCTTATGAACAACCCAGGAAGTGAAAATGCTGTATTTTGATCTTTATGCAACAGTCTGAATTCTTCAAGGTGGCTCTGAATAAGCTAGTTTGACAGCACTTAAATGAGAGCACTTAGCCTTGTGGCCGTATGGAAGGTGCTGGTTTCTTTGTTTATATCCCTGAGATCTGAACAGGTCCATCTACTTTCCCAGCATTGCTTCGTTTGTAAAGGACACTGGGATTATGTTGAAGGGGGAGAGGGAGAAGGCCCACTGGAATCTAAAGGCATCTTTTTTTATTAGCGTTAATGCCAAAGTTCTCCAAGGAAGGCTAAAGTAGCCACTGAGGAACATGATTAGACAACATTCTCAACGTGAAGAGAGAGACATTTCTAAATTAATTGTGACTTTTTGGCCCAATTTCTCTTTCTTCTGGCATGCAAACTACTACTTTGAAGCCCTGTCATGAGATATTTTATAGAGCTAGATTTTAAGGAGAATGGATTCCTCCAATAAATGAATCTTGCTGGAGCCAGACTGAGGTGGTACATGCTAGGATTAGGAGTACTGAGCTTTCCATGACCCCTTCTACATTGTAAGCATGATTAAGGGCTACGGTAGAAATAACCCCTGTCTCCCAAAGTACCATCTAAAGATAATATCCTTCCACAAGGAAGTTGAAAACCTGCCTAAAATTTTCATTTGCCAAATGCACTTTGGTAAGTAGCATAAATATCTCTTGTCAAAATTGTACAGTCCTCAAAGACTATATCACATGTATTATAAGCAAAGTATTTCAGAAACAAAGACTCATATCACTTGGAGGTTCTTAGAAACATAGCCAGAGTGGAAGAGGAAGATGAGGATATGGAGGAAGTTCAGGAGGAGGCCCACTTTAATAAAACTGGTCACCCGCTTGGGATTCGTTAAATTGCTTTACTTTTCTCCCTACCCCACAGCATATAGATAATAATTATGGTGGAATTATTTTTCTCTCTCTCTCTCTAAAGGATCACACTTTATATTTAACATTAAAAAGCCTTTTTAATGATTTTTAAAAATTAACAAACCAGAAATAACTAGACATTGACTTTATTTGTAGAACTTTATTCATATTAATATCCTTGGTAGAAATGATCCTAAGGACTTCTTTTTGAACACTTTCATTCTACAGATGAGGAAACTGAACCCAGCGAGGGGCTCTGAATGGTTCAAGGTTACCCAGTACACACCACAGGGCTAGGGCTCATGCAGCGCTCATCTGAGTCCCCTTGCTATAGCCCCTTCACTATACAAGGCTTCGCGGTACAATCCTGTATGCAAATTTCAACTTTCAAATATGGAAAGTAGATAAACTCTGTTGTAGCTGTCCCAGATAAAATCGACTACCTGGACAGATTTGGAAGGCACAAAAGAAAACCAAGTTACCTGTGAATTTGTGACAGATTAAACTTCATTTCCCCAGTCACAGTAATGAGTCCCCTAACTTAACTTCACACTCGGGCAGTTACCCATAAGCATCTCAATATCGAACAGAATAGTGTTCAGGAAGCTCGAGCAGAGAATATTACCTTTGCTAATTGATTTAAAGTGGAGCCATACAACTGGAGCTGAAGGGACTGAAAGACCCCTGTGCTGCCAGAACCCTGTAAACCATCCTCAGCCAGGTAGTTTCAAAACCTGACTCGAGCATGTAGAAACTGGAGAAATACTGATCTGGTATTTGAGAATAAGAAGCTGGAGAGTTACTGTGCGTCTAGAACATAGCAGACACTTAAAAATTATGTTGCATTAATTTGCAAAACAGTTTATCATCTTATAATAATTTATTAGAACTTTTCATGGCTATAGAAATCATATTATTTCACTGGTCTATATATTTTTCATTTCTATCATTTGTACTAAATAAAACATTTTAATTGAAGAAGTATTGTAATGACAGAACTAAATAATAGGAAAAAGGAAATGACTCATAAACCTACCATCCAGAAATAACCCTTAACATTTTGCTATACTATCTTTCTAGGTTCTGTTCTCCTTTGGTATCAAACTATTTTTTTCATTACATATTAAATGTATATTATATTTGAAGGTCTCATTGGAAATCAATTAGACAACCAAGACAAATTCTTTCACATCATTTCTCTTCTTCAAGAATTCCTAATTATTCTTATTTGTCTCATTTTTCAGCCACGTTTGTAATTATTCTTCCAAGTTCCAAAATAATAAGATTAGGATGTCCTTGGGAATTGTACTTAACTTATAAATTAATTTATAAATTAACAAATGAAGTTTTATAATATGGAACACTCCTTGAGGGAATGTGTTATGGAAGCAAAAGATGTAGCTTTTCGTTTGTTCATATTTCTAGTGCTTCTTAGAAAAAAAGCAAAGATGGCATGTATTTTGTATGTCACTCACATTGACTTATTCATATACTTGATTTATATTAATTCATATATATAAGTATATATATGCATATATTTATATATATATGTGTGTGTGTGTGTATATATATATATATATATATATATATATATATATATATACATACATAAAAACTTTGCTCCTAAGAAAACCTGTTTGTGTAATGACCAAGAACCCACCCTGGTTGGTCATACTCTGACAGACCAACAAAAGAATTACCCATGTTGGACTTTCTGCCACCCACAGAGCTTATGCCATGACAATACTCCACTTAATACTCAGCTTTTTTTTTGCCACCATGTTGATTAAAAACCACCAAGTCATTCATTAAAGGTACATGCTATCTATTAGGTTACCCAAAACTCCTGTTACCACAAAAGTGATGAGAGACTCAGTATCTTCTGGTTTTTCAGTCTATAGTATTTAATGATGCAGCTGTTGGACATGTAAACAACTAGAAGGTCTCATTTAGTCAATCAGTGGTTGCAAGAAAGCAGAAGCAGCATCAAAGGTTATCAGTAAGATAATGAAAACTGTGAACATGTGTACTTTGGGACATGGGGATGTAAATCTTGTCAACTTTGAAAATAAAACTTACCATTATTTTACCAGCAAAACTAGGTTTATTCAGGAATAGCAGGGAATTGCAGTCCAAGACAAGCAAGCTGCACCAAAAACCATAGGCAAGTCCACAGAGCAAAGGAAAGGAATACTCTTTTATAGAGGGAATGGGGGGCTTTGGGAAGGCCAGTATATTAAAAAAAAAAAAAAAAAAGAAAAGAAAGGAAAAAAAAAGTTTATTAGAGTAAACCAGGAGTTTGAAGTGTAGTGGCTTTTCATCATCTAGGTTGTGAATGTCTGTCATTAGCTAGGCTGTTGCCAGGGGAGGAGGAAGCCTTTCCTCCTGCAAGTGTATCCACTTAAAAGGTCTGTCTCTTTCTCGGGGAGGCATTTGATGAGGTGTGGTAGGGGGTGATAGCTCCCCCTTCTGGCCTCTCCACTGCATTCTAAATGAGGTTTCCTTTTACCGTCAAAATCTCACACCCAGACCATTATCATAGTTATGTGCTCACGGTATCTATCCTTGCTTGGGTCCAGAGCCTGACTACTAGAGAATCCAAAGCAAATTGCATATTTTATCAATTATTTTTTTAATCATATTTTTATTCCTCTTGTTATATGTTTTTGAAAGTAAAAATAATCTAAAACCTGTATACATGACTGAATAAGAATGTATCATTTGTAGCCAAAAGGAGTTTGTTATTCCCAAAATGTGACAGCTTTGGACCATCTACTCTTATAATACCCTCTTCCTGCCATTTACCCCATACTTGTAGATAAATCATGCATCTGGCCCAGAATGTACTCAACAGCATGTTATTTCTTAACTCATGCTGTGGTAATGACAAAATACTTGAATCTATGGTCTCTGGTTCTGATGACTCTAACAGTTTCTCTGTTTAGGTCAGCAATGTGTGGAACTAAAAGAATATCATTTGAAAAGAAATCTGGCTTGGGATGTGTGTGTGTGTGTGTGTGTGTGTGTGTGTGTGCTTAAATAAGCAGTAGAAATACTCCTCTAATTACTTAGAAACAAAGAAGAAGAGATCAAGTCAATTGGTTGAATTTCAAGCTTCAAGAAAATTCTAAGAGTTGGCTGTTGGCTTTCCAACAATGATGGGCATTCAAAGTGAGCATCTCAGTCTATGAATTAGTCATCAAATAATGCAGAAATTTTAGGGTAAAAATAGATTTAGTTTCTTCTTGCTAAGCCATTTGCCCTACATATCCTCAGACTGGGGACCAACCAAAACATTTTTTCTAATTACAGAAGCAGGATGGAAGTAAGAAGGAAACTTATTTTTCCTTCCAGTTTCCATAAGGGTCCTCCCAAATATATCTCTGTTCACTTAACGCGTGCTGCCACTGAGGAGGTGGAGGATATTTCTGAGTGGTAAAATTGGTGAATCTAACCTGGCATTCTTGAGTCAGTTCAGCCCTTCCTTTTGGGAAGAGTTACCGTAACTCAGAAGGGGAATATTTTGGCTGTTTCTTCAGGGGCAGGCTCTTCTGTAGGCTTTAGGTGCCTATGTCACCTTCTATAAAAATGCCTACCCTGGGTTTCAGTTTCAAGTAAAAATCCCATTTGGCTTCCACACCAAGAGACTTCTTTCTTAGCATTTTAAAAAGAATAAAACCAATATTTAATCTCTTAACTGTTTTACCCTTTTCAGCATGTTCAGAACCCAGCAAGAGAAGAGGAAAAAGGAACCCAGGTTATTTTTTTTTTTCCAGGTTATTTTTGAACTCCAACAGTGGATGTGCTATACCAGTCATTACAAAGCTAATATCAAGGATTATTATGAGGAGGGCATTAAGTCTTGTGCCCCTGAGCAAATGAGCATGCATATGCCGGATGTACGAAATAAGTATTATCAAGAGCTAAATCCACAAGCCCCTTAATTTCCTCTGGTGCTTATAAAGTCTTGTTTCTCAACTTCTAAGCAGTTAGAAAATTTCTTTGTCAACCTCCATGCAGTATGACTCCAAGGGAAAATAAAGAGTTTAGACAACTTATTTTCTTTTTCTTTCTTTCTTTTTTTTTTAAGATTTTATTTATTTGACAGAGAGAGAAATCACAAGTGGCAGGCAGAGAGAGACAGAGGAGGAATCAGGCTCCCCATGGAGCAGAGAGCCCAATGTGGGGCTCGATCCCAGGACCCTTGGATCATGACCTGAGCCGAAGGCAGAGGCTTTAACCCACTGAGCCACCCAGGCGCCCCAAGATAACTTATTTTCTAACCAGCTTATCTATCAACTAATGACCAGATCAATGCTTGAGAATGTCAGAAAACCATGTAGAACCATTGCCAAATATTAGAATTTAGCTCTAATTTGAGATAAGTAGATTACATAAATCATTATTGTATTTAGAGGCGTTCCTACTTTCTGTGCCATTCATGATCAAATAGTATAAATCAAGCTAAGAAAAGCCAACAGAAATCCTCAAACATGTTCTCTTTTTAGGGATTCACAATTTTATAAGTTCAATGTCCATTATGATCAATCATTTCTTGGTTATTTTCTTTTTAATGATCTTAATTTGACATTTATACATGAATTTTTCAGAATAGGCCTTTTTATTATAGATAATTCTTTCTATAAAGTGAGTTTCTACCTATATTCTAGCTATAGAAAATAATTTATTGGTTAAGTAGCTGGCCAATAAGGTTGAAAAAGAAGCCATGAGCGTGCCTGGGTAGCTCAGTCAGTTAGGCTTCTCACTCTGGATCTCAGCTCAGGTTTTGATCTCAGGGTCATGAATCTAAGACCTATGCTGGACTCCACACTTGGCATGGAGCCTACCAAAAAACCTAAAAACACGAAAACAAGATCTGGGGCATCTGGATGGCTCAGTCGGTTATGCATTCGACTCTTGATTTCAGCTCAGGTCAATCTCAGGCTCATGAGATCAAGCCCCAGGTCAGCCTTTGCACTCAGTGTGGTGTCTGCTTGGAATTCTCTCCCTCCTCTTCCCCCCCCCCATCTGCTCACACTCTCTAAATACATATATACATATATACATACATACATAAAATCTTCAAAAAAGAAAAAAACTGTGGCTGGGTTAAAAATAAACTCCAAGTAATCTAAGAAATTGTGATAGAAAAAAATAATTCCACTATGATAATTGTTAGTACAAACATTTACACAATCCTTTTATAGGTCAGGTTTATAAAGATTTATGCAAAATCTAAATGATGCTTATATTTTTAATAATTTAATGTTTAGGAGGTCATTTAATTTAATTACTTGACATACTTTGTTCTTGGATAAAGAGACTCAACATCCCAAATGTGTCAATCGTAACTAAATTCTAGAAGTTTATGTAATCTGAACAAAAACACTGATACATTTTTTTGTAAATGGAAAGTAATCCTTAAGTTGATATGAAAATATGTAAACATAGCTTAGAAAATTAACATGGAAATATAATTTGATCTAAAATAATTAAGACAATGTAATACTGATGGAAAAATAGACCTACTAATCAATACAACTAGCAAATCTATAAGTAATGTCTCCAAATATGTTGGATTTTAGAGAAGATTTGGATAATTTATTATTTCTTATTAAGATAATTTGGTAGCCATCTGGAAAAAGGAATTATTACCTCACATCAAAAACCAAAATAAATTATAGGTAAATATTTTAGTTTAATGAATAAAAACACCAATAACAAAACAACTCAAAATACAATAACAAAGGAAACAATACATATAGTTTATAGCAAATAAGCTATAAATGAAAGATGTTCAATCTCTTAATAAAAGTGATAAGGAAACTATCATGAGGTTTTTTTAATACATTTTACATTGAAAAAATTCAAAATTATTCATGGTGAAGGTGTAAAAAACACTCCTGAAATGAAGATGGAGATGTGGAAATATAACTTGATCCATGTTAGTCTGTCACACTAATGGAGAACAATTCAGCAATATATTGATATTTAAAAAGCACATCTTCTTTGATCTATAATTATTTTATGCTATGTCCTATAAATAGAGAATATAACAAACAATATTTGAATCAGATCATCTATTATCTTGTTTATAATATCAAAAGACAACATCTGCTAAAGTTTGAGCCCTTTGATATTTTATGGTGTGACTAAGTTCTATAAACCTGGTTTGCTAAAGAATAAATACATTGTGTTTTTGAGAATTAGTAAAGGAATAATGTGCTTTAATACTTTAAACTTTTACCTTGGTGCAGAAACATGCTATTTCATAAAACCATGTGATAGTTAAGATACTCAGAACTTCCTGACCCTTCTTAAACTACTTTTTATCTCACAGACTGCTCTTTTGCATGAAAAGTCATCAGTACCTATTCCTACCATCTAAAGAAAGTTAGCATCCATTTAATTATGTGTTCTTGAATACACTGAGCTATTTACATGCTGGTAACCTAAAGCTCCAAAATATATTCTACAGAATTTAATTAATTAATTAATTAATTAATTTTAATCTATATATGCTTCTTTAAAAAAAATATTTTATTTATTTGAGAGAGAGAGGGAGAGCACAGAGGGAGAGTAAGAAGGAGAAGCAGACCCCGCATTGAGCAGAGAGTCAGATGTGGGACTCGATCCTTGAGATCATGACCTGAGCTGAAAGCAGATGTTTAACTAACTGAGCCACCCAGGCACCCTATTCCATGCAATTTTAGTACTATAGGATACTATGAGGAAAGAAGCTTTCAGAGTAAAATAAAATGTGAGGTCTAGGGGTGCTTGGATGGCTCAGTCCTTAAGCATCTGCCTTTGAGCCCAGCATCGAGTTCAGCGGGAAGTCTGCTCCTCCTTTTCCCACTCCCCTGCTGTGTTCCCTCTCTCACCATCTCTCTGTCAAATAAATAAATAAATAAAATCTTAAAAAAAAAAAAAATGTGAGATGTAATGCACAAACCTCCTGTCGAAATTTAATTGAAAACATTTACACACATAAAAGTCTCTGAGTAGTTCTGTAATAAACTAATGCAATCATGTTTTATTTAGTCCTGGCTCAAGTTATCTGGTGAAAAGAACCCTGTGTTCTTGCTAAAAACAATCTTAACAGTAATTAACAATATGTATAACATACTCTTTGGAAAACCTGATTAATCTATCAGATTTGATTTCAGAGTCGTGAGAGAATAATAAATGAGATGAACCTGTAGATTCAGAAGCATTGGTGTTTTGGCCATTGGTAAGCACGAGAGGTGAAGCACCTGGTAAAATTTAGGCATCAGTGACCTTGGAGTGGGGATTGAGTGGGAAAGGGAGCACCCAGAGCATGAAAAGGGTAGCAGAGAACCATGGGATAGTTAGAGAGGAGAGAAAAAGTGCAAAGGAAAACAAAAACTAATTTCTATCTTTACATGTTATCTACTTAGCTAGTTTAACACTAAAACCGATAGGGACAAGAGCCATACAGAAACATTAGGCAAAATTCTTTAAGGTAGCCACAGGGTTTCCAAGCAGTTCTTTAGGGAGATACTTCAACTCTCCCTTACCACTGTGGAGGTGCTAATCAGATGCTGAGTTTGTGCTGGACACAGTGCTTACCTGACCTTGACCCCAGTTGTGGGTGGAACACTGCATTCCTTTTATCTACTTCTTAATGATCACATAATCACAGACTGTCAGGGCTGGAAGGAGCACTAAAGATCATCAAATTCAGGGCCTTGTTTTTTATAAAATCAGGAAAACTAAAAAGAAAAAATAAGAAGAAGTTTGTCCAAGGGCACCCAGTGGGTTAATGTTGGAGCCAAAACTGGTTAAGAATGCAAAATTTGAAATCAGAAAACAATAGATTCAAATACAAGGTTTGCCTTTTATTAGCCATGTAAGCTTAGGCAAGCTATTATTCACTTAGCTTTGGTTTTTCCTTAAAAGTTTTTCAAAAACAATGAATGAGATAAAGTGGGTAAAGTGGATACTGCATTGCTGGCAGATAGGTAACAATGAACGGCAGCTAGTAGTAATGGTAATTATTGTAATAATGGTGTCAAAGAAGAAAGGAAGCATACAAATTTTATGTTCAAGTTGACAAGCCAGGAGATACTCTATCTCTATTTGGTCTCCTTGCTTCATTTATTTGAGTCACTATCTGTATTGGAGTTCTGCTGAGAAACAGAACCAATAGATATGTGTAATGTGTGTACATGTAAATACACACACACATACACACAGAAAGACAGAAGCAGAGAGACAGAGAGATAGACGATAAAGAATTGTTGCACAAGATGATGGAGGCTAATAAATCCCATGGTCTGTGGAGTGAATTGGCAAGATAGAGACCCAGGAGAATCAATATAGTTCCAGGCTGAGTTGGAAGGCCTGAGAAACAGCCAACCAATGGTATAGTTACGATCCAAAGGTCAGCAGCCTCAACACACAGGAGAGCCAGTATTTCTATTCAAGTCCAAAAAAGAAAAAAAAAAAAAAGTTCCAGTTCTAAAGCAGTCAGCAGAAGGAATTCTCTCTTACTTGGGGAAGAGTTGGCATTTTGTTCTGTTCAGGTCTTCTGCTGATTGGATGACCCCCCACCCCCAATTGGGGAAGGGAATATGTTTTACTGAGTCTACTGATTTAAATGTTAATCTCATGCAAAAACGCCCTCCCAGAAGTGATCAGAGTAATGTTAATTTAATATCTTGGCATCCTATATGTGGCCCAGTCAAACTCATACATAAGATTAACCATCACATAATCTCTCAATTTATAAGTAAAAAATAATAGCAGTTCTCATATGCTTCACAAAGAATCATGCAAAGTACTTTATACGTTCTACTCTTTCATCCCACTCATTCTTCCATCTACCACCATCCGTTCATGCATGCACTCACACGTCAGTTAACAAAATTTACTGACTGTCTGTCAATTTTAGGTATTGTTCTGTCCCCTTGATTCAGAAATAACCATCAAAATAACTAAATGGGTTTTTCAGGAATTAAGGTAACGGGGGGGAGAGATTACTTGGGAGCATTTCTGGTATGCCATAAGGTGTAGAAAACAAATACTGGGCTTGATGAAAGTCTAAAAAGTCACTTCATCTCTACTCTTCTCTCTAAGGCACTTTATATCACAAATCCAGAGAAATTCAATATAACACTATGTGAGAAAACAAATCTATGCAGAATGTCTTTGAAATCAGCCCTGACGTCCATATCACAGTCATTTTCAGGATGTTAATACAAAATACTCTCTCTAGGTATTCTTCCCTGAACATTTATACTATGGCAAAATTAATAAATGCAATTTTAGTGTTACAGGACTTACTATAAGCTATGCAAATTTTAATCTTTTGTGCATACGGATGGCTATTTCTTGAGTTCGCCTGGAATCTCAAGCAGATCTGTGAATAACATTTTATTTTGAAAGACAAATAAGTGTATGGAAACCTGGTGTTAACAATCTAAAACCCTATGCCTTAATTAGGATCCTACCATTTTTATATACTGCTATGTGTTTCATCAGGTCTTGGTCAGCTGAATTGTGTGGAAAAGGAGAAGTTCTGGCATCAATTCCTGTAAGTCAATTATGATAAGAGATGGCCTTTGTTATCTGTGACCACATCTCTGCTTTGACAGCTGGTTTTCTGTTAGCCTTTCCTAACAGTGGAGGTAGAAACAGCCTCAAGGCTGAAAACATAGAAAGGATTTGCTTCTTCCTCCTTCTGCTTCTTTGCTTTCTGTTCCTGCCAGTTCAACCCAGCAATACTTCTTCACCCTGAGAGCAGCAGTTCCTTCCCACTACAACAAATGACCTCAGTTTCAGATGTTTTTAAAAATTTTTCATTTATTTTTATATTTTAGTAACAATAGTATATACTTATGTTGTACAAAATGATTTGATATACATATATAATGAAATAATTACTACAGTTAAGCTAATTAATATACCATCGCCTTCTATAGATAGCGCTTTTTGTGTGATACATGCACCTGAAATTACTGATATATTTCCAGTGTTCAATACAGTGTTATTAAATAGAGTCACGAGACTGGAAAGTTTTATCTCTAGATTTATTCATCCTACATAACTGCAACTCTGTTCCCTTTGCCCAACATCTTCCCACACCCACACCCCCCAGATCTTGGTTACCACTGTTGTATTTTCTTCTGTGAGTTGATTGACTGGTTGAGTTAGATTCTCCATATAATGATACCATGTGGCATTTGTCTTTGTTTGACATATTTCACTTAGGATAGTCTCCTCCAGCTTCATCCATGTTCATCTGTCAACAGACACCTGGATTGTTTCCACATGTTGGCTGTTAAGAATAACACTGTAATGAATATGAGAGTGTAGATATCTTTTTAAGATCCTGTTTTCATTTTCTTTGGGTATGAGATTTGCTGGGTCATATGGTAGTTTTATTTTTGATTTTTTAAGGAATCTTTGTATTGTTTTCCACAATGGCTGTACAAATTTACATCTTCACCAATATTGTACAACTGCTTCTTTTACTCTACATCCTTACCAAAACTTATCTTTTATCTTTTTGATACTAGCCATTCTAATAGTTGTGACATAAAACAAACAAACAAAAAAGCAGGTGAGGGGTGATTTCTCATTACAATTTTGATTTGCATTTCTGTGATAATTAGTGATGTTGAACACCTTTCGTGTACCTGTTGGCTGTCTATATGTTTTCTTTTTCTTTTTTTTTTTTTAAAGATTTTATTTATTTGACAGAGACAGATCACAAGTAGGCAGAGAGGCAGGCAGAGAGGCAGGAAGAGAGAGAGGGAAGCAGGCTCCCCACTGAACAGCGAGCCCAACATTGGGCTCGATCCCAGTACCCTGGGATCATGACCTGAGCCGAAGGCAGAGGCTTAACCCACTGAGCCACCCAGGTGCCCCTATATGTTTTCTTTGGGGAAATGTCTGTTCAAGTCCTTTGCCCACTTTTTAATTGGGCTATTTGTTTTCTTGCTATTGAGTTGTTTGAACTCCTTTTATATTTTGAATATTAACTCATCATCAGATGTATGGTTAGCAGATATGTTCTTCCATTCCATACGTTGTCTCTTCAGTCTGTTGATTGCTTCCTTTTCTGTGCAGAAGCTTTTTAGTTTGATACAATTTTTTTTTTTTTTTTTTTGCCTATACCTTTGGAGGTTAGCAGGAAAATCGTTGCTGAGACCAGTTTCAAGAAACTCCCTATATTTCCTTCAAATAATTTTATGATTTCAGGTCTTATATTTAAGCCCTTTATCTATTTTGAGTTGATTTTTATATATGGAGTGAGATAAGGGTCCAGTTTTGTTCTTGTGCATAAGGTAGACCAGTTTTCCTAGCAACATTTATTGAAAAGGCTATTTTTTTCCCATTGTATATTCTTGGCCACTCTGTCAAAGACAGATTGATCATGGATTTATTTCTGGGCCCTTGATTCTGTTCCATTGGTCTGTGTGTCTGTTTTAATGCCAGGACCATTGATTACTATAGATTTTGTAACATATTTTGTAGCATATTTTGGAATCAAGTAATGTGATACCTCCAATTTTGTTCTTTTTGTTCAAGATTTTTTTTTGGCTGTTCAGGTCTCATAAGTATTTCAGAATTGTTTTTCTATTTCTGTGAAAAATGCCATTAGAATTTTGGTAAGCATCACATTTAATATGTTGATTGATTGGGGTACTATGAATATTTTAATAATGTTAATTCTTCTAATCCATAAGTATGGAATATCTTTCCATTTATTTGTGTTTTCTTCAGTTTTTTCCATTAATATCTTATAGTTTTCAGTGTACAAGCTATTTATTCTTGACATTTTGTTTTGTTGTTGCTATTTTAAATGGGCTAGTTTTAATCTCTTTTTCAGTTTGGAATTAGTATATAGAAATGCAAATGATTTTTTGTACATTGATTTCATATCCTGCAATTTTACTGAATTGGATTATTAGTTTGAAGTTTTTGGTCAAGTCTTTAGGATTTTCTCTTTAAAATGTCATGTCATCTGCAAACAGAACCAACAGTTCTTTTCACTTTTCTTTTCTTCTTTCTTTTCATTTTTTCTCTCTTTCATTCTCCTTCCTTCCTTCTCTCCTTCTTATACTTCTTTTATAATTTGGATGTCTTTATTGCTTGTTCTTGCCTAATTGCTCTTGTTAGGACTTCCAGTACTGTATCGAATAGAAGTAGGAAGAGGTAGCATCCTTGTTTTGTACCCGATCTTTGAGAAAAAGCTTTCATCTTTTCATTGTCAAATATAATGTTAGCTCCTGACTTATAATATATGGCCTTTATTGTGTTGAAAGATATTCTTTTATAACTAATTTTTGAAAGTTTTTTTTTGTTATAAAAGGGAGTTCTTTTTTTCATCTGACATGTTTAAATCATATGACTTTTCTTTTTACCATTCATTCTGTTCCTGTGGTGAATATATTTATTGATTTACATATTTTAAACAATCCTTGCATTGAAGGATAAAACTCACTTGATTATGGTATACAATCCTTTTAATGAGCTGTTGAATTTGGCTTACTGGTATTTTGTTGAGGATTTTTGCATCTATGTTCATTAGGGATATTGGCCTATAATTTTCTTTTCTTATACGTGTTTGGCTATGGTATGATGATGATGTTGGTCTCATATAATTACTTTGAGAGTGTTCTTTTCTTTTTTCTAAGAATTTGGGAAAGATTGGTATCGATTCTTCTTTAAATGTCTGGCAGAACTCACCAGGAAGCCATCAGGTCCTGGGCCTTTATTGAAAGGTCAGTTTGGATTTTTTGCAACAGTTTTAGAATGAGCCATTGTGCTCACTCAGAGACACTACTAGTACCAGGAGGCCAATACCTGTAACTCAGAAATCTGGATCCCAACCATATGAGGTCTATTTTCCAAGATGTGAGGTGCCAGTGCCAGCTGAGTAGCAACCCTCCTCAGTGGTTGGACGAAAGTTATTTTAAGTTTTAAGTTATTTTAAGTTTCTGAGTTTAAATAATTCTAGCTTTTCCCCTTTTTATCTCACCTTGTGTGATGGAAGCTTTTTCTTATAACTGCTATTTCCTTAATACTTTAAGTGTCTTCTTGTTGCCTTTTCAGTTACCTAGTTAACAATTATCTACCTAGTTAATAATTCTTGACATTAAATCCTCTCACGTAAAATAATATTTGTGCATTCTGTCTCCTGAGTGGATTCTGACTAATGTTCTAATCGTTTGACACAACTAACCTGGCATTAGACTCAAAATGACCAGTGGATCATTAAGTGGAAAAAGTCAGGAAACTGTATAGCTCTACCAGAGGGGTATCCACAGGGAATGAATCAACGAAAGAAAGGAGAGTAAGAATACTTTGGTAAATATTTTGGCATCTTTATTGAGATGGTGCCAACCAGTAGTACTGCCATAAGCTCTCCCCTACTATCATTAAAGTTTCTCTGGCAATATATGGCAGTCTCCGACTGGGCACATGGGTAAATAGTGCCATTTTCCCTTGGACTATGAAGACATTTTGACCACCCAAATGATGAAATAGGCCCAGCTTGTCATTACTGTGGTCACATTCCTTCCTGCCCTAGTCGGGTTTCTGCTCACATAAGTTGTCCAATATTCTTATGCTCTTCTCCCTGCCTATCTTTGCCTGCTTTCAACTGGACATCATACAAGAGAGCACAGAGCAATTCGTTTGCAGATCAGAAATACATGCTAATGGTATAAACATTATGCTACTCCTTTCAGTACTATATGAGATCTGAAAGGGTGAAAGCCTTTATTAGGAGAAATATATTCCAAGAAATTAATCTGATGTATAAATAATAGATATATGATCAAGTGGAGTAGGATGAATATTTTAGCCAAGAGCATGGGGGAAGGGCTTTTTAGCCTTCTGAAATCACATCACAATGGAGAGAAATTCTTCGACCTACAGCTCTCATTGGCCTTGAGTGCCATTCCCTCTTAAACAGTCTTCACTTATCTAATCTCTGACATTCTTTACTTCTCGATGAAGTAAGTATTTAATATTTATTATGGACAATGATCAAGGGCTAGATCACAAAACAATTGTTTTCTCATTATGAGTAACAACTATCACCTCACTTTCTGCGCTGTTCTGATCCATATAAAATCTACCCTAGGGGCACCTGAGTGGTTTGGTAGGTTGTCTGCCTTCAACTTAGGTCATGATATAGTCTCCTGGGATTGAGCCCCATTTTGGGCTCCCTGCTCAGCAGGGAGTCTGCTTCTCCTTCTTCCTCTGTCCCTATCCCCCAGCTCATGTCCTCTCTCTCTCTCAAATAAAGAACTAAAAGCTTTAAAAAAATGTATAAGATCTACCCTGAATTTCCCCAAACTTTGGAAGAAATTGTGGAGTAGAGACTTCTTAGGAAGTAGCAGGCAAATAAGGCATTAAACAACCTGATTTCTTGCCTTGGGTTTAATCCATCACATCAACATTGAAGAGAAGAAAGTTCTGTAGATTTTTTTTTTATTTATTTATTTTATTTCCAGCATAACAGTATTCATTATTTTTGCACCACACCCCGTGCTCCATGCAATCCGTGCCCTCTATAATACCCACCACCTGGTACCCCAACCTCCCACCCCCCGTCCCTTCAAAACCCTCAGATTGTTTTTCAGAGTCCATAGTCTCTCATGGTTCACCTCCCCTTCCAATTTACCCTAACTCCCTTCTCCTCTCTAACACCCCTTGTCCTCCATGATATTTGTTATGCTCCACAAATAAGTGAAACCATATGATAATTGACTCTCTCTGCTTGACTTATTTCACTCAGCATAATCTCTTCCAGTCCCGTCCATGTTGCTACAAAAGTTGGGTATTCATCCTTTCTGATGGAGGCATAATACTCTATCCCCAGGGGTACAGGTCTGTGAATCACCAGGTTTATACACTTCACAGCACTCACCAAAGCACATACCCTCCCCAATGTCCATAATCCCACCCCCTTCTCCCAAACCCCCTCCCCCCAGCAACCCTCAGTTTGTTTTGTGAGATTAAAAGTCACTTATGGTTTGTCTCCCTCCCAATCCCATCTTGTTTCATTTATTCTTCTCCTACCCACTTAAGCCCCCATGTTGCATCACCACTTCCTCATATCAGGGAGATCATATGATAGTTGTCTTTCTCTGCTTGACTTATTTCGCTAAGCATGATACGCTCTAGTTCCATCCATGTTGTCGCAAATGGCAAGATTTCATGTCTTTTGATGGCTGCATAGTATTCCATTGTGTATATATACCACATTTTCTTGATCCATTCATCTGTTGATGGACATCTAGGTTCTTTCCAGAGTTTGGCTATTGTGGACATTGCTGCTATAAACATTCGGGTGCATGTGCCCCTTTGGATCACTACGTTTGTATCCTTAGGGTAAATACCCAATAGTGCAATTGCTGGGTCATAGGGCAGTTCTATTTTCAACATTTTGAGGAACCTCCATGCTGTTTTCCAGAGTGGCTGCACCAGCTTGCATTCCCACCAACAGTGTAGGAGGGTTCCCCTTTCTCCGCATCCTCGCCAGCATCTGTCATTTCCTGACTTGTTGATTTTAGCCATTCTGACTGGTGTGAGGTGATATCTCATTGTGGTTTTGATTTGTATTTCCCTGATGCCGAGTGATATGGAGCACTTTTTCATGTGTCTGTTGGCCATCTGGATGTCTTCTTTGCAGAAATGTCTGTTCATGTCCTCTGCCCATTTCTTGATTGGATTATTTGTTCTTTGGGTGTTGAGTTTGCTAAGTTCTTTATAGATTCTGGACACTAGTCCTTTATCTGATATGTCATTTGCAAATATCTTCTCCCATTCTGTCAGTTGTCTTTTGATTTTGTTAACTGTTTCCTTTGCTGTGCAAAAGCTTTTGATCTTGATGAAATCCCAATAGTTCATTTTTGCCCTTGCTTCCCTTGCCTTTTGCGTTGTTCCTAGGAAGATGTTGCTGCGGTTGAGGTCAAAGAGGTTGCTGCCTGTGTTCTCCTCAAGGATTTTGATGGATTCCTTTCGCACATTGAGGTCCTTCATCCATTTTGAGTCTATTTTTGTGTGTGGTGTAAGGAAATGGTCCAATTTCATTTTTCTGCATGTGGCTGTCCAATTTTCCCAGCACCATTTATTGAAGAGGCTGTCTTTTTGCCATTGGACATTCTTTCCTGCTTTGTCGAAGATTAGTTGACCATAGAGTTGAGGGTCTATTTCTGGGCTCTCTATTCTGTTCCATTGATCTATGTGTCTGTTTTTGTGCCAGTACCATGCTGTCTTGATGACGACAGCTTTGTAATAGAGCTTGAAGTCCGGAATTGTGATGCCACCAACGTTGGCTTTCTTTTTCAATATCCCTTTGGCTATTCGAGGTCTTTTCTGGTTCCATATAAATTTTAGCATTATTTGTTCCATTTCTTTGAAAAAGATGGATGGTACTTTGATAGGAATTGCATTAAATGTGTAGATTGCTTTAGGTAGCATAGACATTTTCACAATATTTATTCTTCCAATCCAGGAGCATGGAACATTTTTCCATTTCTTTGTGTCTTCCTCAATTTCTTTCATGAGTACTTTATAGTTTTCTGAGTATAGATTCTGTGTCTCTTTGGTTAGGTTTATTCCTAGGTATCTTATGGTTTTGGGTGCAATTGTAAATGGGATTGACTCCTTAATTTCTCTTTCTTCTCTCTTGCTGTTGGTGTAGAGAAATGCAACTGATTTCTGTGCATTGATTTTATATCCTGACACTTTACTGAATTCCTGTATAAGTTCTAGCAGTTTTGGAGTGGAGTCTTTTGGGTTTTCCACATATAGTATCATATCATCTGCGAAGAGTGATAATTTGACTTCTTCTTTGCCGATTTGGATGCCTTTAATTTCCTTTTGTTGTGTGATTGCTGAGGCTAGGACCTCTAGTACTATGTTGAATAGCAGTGGTGATAATGGACATCCCTGCCGTGTTCCTGACCTTAGCGGAAAAGCTTTCAGTTTTTCTCCATTGAGAATGATATTTGCGGTGGGTTTTTCATAGATGGCTTTGATGCTATTGAGGTATGTGCCCTCTATCCCTACACTTTGAAGAGTTTTGATCAGGAAGGGATGCTGTACTTTGTCAAATGCTTTTTCAGCATCTATTGAGAGTATCATATGGTTCTTGTTCTTTCTTTTATTGATGTGTTGTATCACATTGACTGATTTGCGGATGTTGAACCAACCTTGCAGCCCTGGAATAAATCCCACTTGGTCGTGGTGAATAATCTTTTTAATGTACTGTTGAATCCTATTGGCTAGTATTTTGTTGAGTATTTTCGCATCTGTGTTCATCAAGGATATCGGTCTATAGCTCTCTTTTTTGGTGGGATCCTTGTCTGGTTTTAGGATCAAGGTGATGCTGGCCTCATAAAATGAGTTTGGAAGTTTTCCTTCCATTTCTATTTTTTGGAACAGTTTCAGGAGAATAGGAATTAGTTCTTCTTTAAATGTTTGGTAGAATTCCCCCGGGAAGCCGTCTGGCCCTGGGCTTTTGTTTGTTTGGAGATTTTTAATGACTGTTTCAATCTCCTTACTGGTTATGGGTCTGTTCAGGCTTTCTATTTCTTCCTGGTTCAGTTGTGGTAGTTTATATGTTTTTAGGAATGCATCCATTTCTTCCAGATTGTCAAATTTATTGGCGTAGAGTTGCTCATAGTATGTTCTTATAATAGTTTGTATTTCTTTGGTGTTAGTTGTGATCTCACCTCTTTCATTCGTGATTTTATTTATTTGGGTCCTTTCTCTTTTCTTTTTGATAAGTCGGGCCAGGGGTTTATCAATTTTATTAATTCTTTCAAAGAACCAGCTCCTAGTTTCGTTGATTTGTTCTATTGTTTTTTTGGTTTCTATTTCATTGATTTCTGCTCTGATCTTTATGATTTCTCTTCTCCTGCTGGGCTTAGGGTTTCTTTCTTGTTTTTTCTCCAGCTCCTTTAGGTGTAGGGTTAGGTTGTGTACCTGAGACCTTTCTTGTTTCTTGAGAAAGGCTTGTACCGCTATATATTTTCCTCTCAGGACTGCCTTTGTTGTGTCCCACAGATTTTGAACCGTTGTATTTTCATTATCATTTGTTTCCATGATTTTTTTCAATTCTTCTTTAATTTCCCGGTTGACTCATTCATTCTTTAGAAGGATGCTGTTTAGTCTCCATGTATTTGGGTTCTTTCCAAACTTCCTTTTGTGGTTGAGTTCTAGCTTTAGAGCACTGTGGTCTGAAAATATGCAGGGAATGATCCCAATCTTTTGATACCGGTTGAGTCCTGATTTAGGACCGAGGATGTGATCTATTCTGGAGAATGTTCCATGTGCACTAGAGAAGAATGTGTATTCTGTTGCTTTGGGATGAAATATTCTGAATATATCTGTGATGTCCATCTGGTCCAGTGTGTCGTTTAAGGCCTTTATTTCCTTGCTGATCTTTTGCTTGGATGATCTGTCCATTTCAGTGAGGGGAGTGTTAAAGTCCCCTACTATTATTGTATTATTGTTGATGTGTTTCTTTGATTTTGTTATTAATTGGTTTATATAGTTGGCTGCTCCCACGTTGGGGGCATAGATATTTAAAATTGTTAAATCTTCTTGTTGGACAGACCCTTTGAGTATGATATAGTGTCCTTCCTCATCTCTTATTATAGTCTTTGGCTTAAAATCTAATTGATCTGATATAAGGATTGCCACTCCTGCTTTCTTCTGATGTCCATTAGCATGGTAAATTCTTTTCCACCCCCTCACTTTAAATCTGGAGGTGTCTTCGGGCTTAAAATGAGTTTCTTGGAGGCAACATATAGATGGGTTTTGTTTTTTGATCCATTCTGATACCCTGTGTCTTTTGACAGGGGCATTTAGCCCATTAACATTCAGGGTAACTATTGAGAGATATGAATTTAGTGCCATTGTATTGCCTGTAAGTTGACTGTTACTGTACATGGTCTCTGTTCCTTTCTGATCTACCACTTGTAGGCTCTCTCTTTGCTTAGAGGACCCCTTTCAAGATTTCCTGTAGAGCTGGTTTGGTATTTGCAAATTCTTTCAGTTTTTGTTTGTCCTGGAAGCTTTTAATCTCTCCTTCTATTTTCAATGATAGCCTAGCTGGATATAGTATTCTTGGCTGCATGTTTTTCTCATTTAGTGCTCTGAAAATATCATGCCAGCTCTTTCTGGCCTGCCAGGTCTCTGTGGATAAGTCAGCTGCCAATCTAATATTTTTACCATTGTATGTTACAGACTTCTTTTCCCGGGCTGCTTTCAGGATTTTCTCTTTGTCACTGAGACTTGTAAATTTTACTATTAGGTGACGGGGTGTGGGCCTATTCCTATTGATTTTGAGGGGCGTTCTCTGAACCTCCTGAATTTTGATGCTCGTTCCCTTTGCCATATTGGGGAAATTCTCCCCAATAATTCTCTCCAGTATACCTTCTGCTCCCCTCTCTCTTTCTTCTTCTTCTGGAATCCCAATTATTCTAATGTTGTTTCGTCTTATGGTGTCACTTATCTCTCGAATTCTCCCCTCGTGGTCCAGTAGCTGTTTGTCCCTCTTTTGCTCAGCTTCTTTATTCTCTGTCATTTGGTCTTCTATATCACTAATTCTTTCTTCTGCCTCATTTATCCTAGCAGTGAGAGCCTCCATTTTTGATTGCACTTCATTAATAGCTTTTTTTATTTCAACTTGGTTAGATTTTAGTTCTTTTATTTCTCCAGAAAGGGCTTTTATATCTCTCGCGAGTGTTTCTCTAATATCTTCCATGCCTTTTTCGAGCCCGGCTAGAACCTTGAGAATTGTCATTCTGAACTCTAGATCTGACATATTACCAATGTCTGTATTGATTAGGTCCCTAGCCTTCGGTACTGCCTCTTGTTCTTTTTTTTGTGTTGAATTTTTCCATCTTGTCATTTTGTCCAGATAAGAGTATATGAAGGGGCAAGTAAAATACTAAAAGGGTGGCAACAACCCCAGGAAAAAATGCTTTAACCAAATTAGAAGAGATCCAAAATCGTGAGGGGGGAAAAAGGGGATAAAAAGAGGTTCAAAAAGGAAGAAAGAAAAAAAAAGAAAAAAAAAAAAAGAAAAAAGAAAAGAAAAGAATTAAAAAAAAAAAGGAAAACACCTAAGAAAAATGTAAAAAAGAAAAAATGTATATATTAGATAAACTAGTAAAAAATCGTTAAAAAAAGAAAAATGTAACAGTTAAAAAAAAAAAAATTTTACCCGAAGGCGAGAAAAAAAAAAAAAATGAAAAAGAAATAAATTAAATTAACTGCAAGACTAAAAAAAAATCACAGGGAAAAAGCCATGAGTTCCGTGCTTGGCTTTCTCCTCCTCTGGAATTCTGTTGCTCTCCTTGGTATTGAAACCGCACTCCTTGGTAGGTGAACTTGGTCTCGGCTGGATTTCTTGTTGATCTTCTTGGGGAGGGGCCTGGTGTAGTGATTCTCAAGTGTCTTTGCCCCAGGCGGAATTACACCGCCCTTACCCGGGGCCGGGGTGAGTAATCCGCTCGGGTTTGCTTTCAGTAGCTTTTGTTCCCTGAGCGCTTTCCGTAGAGTTCCGGAGGACGGGAATACAAATGGCGGCCTCCTGGTCTCCGGCCTGGAGGAGCTGAGAGCCCAGGGCCGCACTCCTCAGTGCGCCCTCAGAGAACAGCGCCCAGTTACTCCCGTCTGCCTGACCTCCGGCCGCGCTCCGAGCTCTCCGAGCCTGGGACCAGTTCAAGGTAACACCGAGCTGTGAGCTTACTGTCGGCTCTGTCTCTGTAGCCGGCTTTCCCGTTCCAATACCCGCAAGCTCTGCAACACTCAGACACCCCTGATCCTTCTGTGACCCTGCGGGACCTGAGGCCACGCTGAACCCGCGTGGGCTTCGCCCCGGTTTAGCCTCTGGAGCGATGTCCCTCAGCGGAACAGACTTTTAAAAGTCCTGATTTTGTGCGCCGTTGCTCCGCCGCTTGCCGGGAGCCGGCCCCTCCCCCCGGGGTCTATCTTCCCGTCGCTTTGGATTCACTTCTCCGCCGGTCCTACCTTTCAGAAAGTGGTTGTTTTTCTGTTTCCAGAATTGCTGTTCTTCTTCTCTTCGATCTGCCGATGGATTTTCAGGTGTTTGCAATCTTTAGATAAGCTATCTAGCTGATCTCCGGCTAGCTGAAGCAGTCTCAGCCTGCTACTTCTCCGCCATCTTGACTCCTCCCCCAGTTCTGTAGATTTTAATCTGGATGCAAAATAAAATCAGTGGGGCATGTGCCAAGAGAGATGAAAATCTTATTCCTGAAGACTATCAGTGAAGGTCAGAGTACTAAAGAATTTAAGCCAGATGTTATTTTTTTCTCCTGTTGAGGTATACTGTTCTATTCTGAAGAAAGAGAAGTCCTAAAGAAGCCAGAAGACCCTGGATTGTTATAGAATTAACTCAGTCAAGGAACAGTCCCTAAGTTGTATATAAGTACAGAATGGCATAGCTATGGAAAGATCAGGGGCCATCCCACATGAGGAATAAAGTGGCTGGACTGGTGTGCAGGTGAGAGAATAAAAAACGAAGGACAATATGAAGAAAAAAGTGTGTGGTTATAAATTATGGGATGAAGCTGATGTCAGAATCCAAAGTATCTAACCAAACTTGAAGGCATAAAAAACTAGTACCCAATTAGGCTGGTCAAAGTAGGTTGGTCAAGGACTTCTAGCTAAGCAGAACACAGAGTTTTAGAACCTGAAAGTAAAAATTTTCAGAATAAGCTCTTCAAAATTTAAGCCTGCAAAGTAGAAATTGGTAAAAAGTAAAGAAAACAAAGTATATGTGAAAACAAAACACTAGCATAATAATTAATAATAAGACTAGTCAGGTATCATAAAATACAATCTCATTTGAAGACAACAACCTTAAAAGATCAGAACTGATTTATTCAAGTAATTTTCCCAAAATCAAACTTTTTTTAAGTGGCATAGCATAAAGTTAAGCCTGGTCATGTTTAATACTAAAGATCACACATTTAACCACTATAATATTATGTCCCCAAAATACAGTTGGACTATGACTATGATTATCAGGCTAGTTATTAGCTATCCTCTGTTATACACCAAGCTTATCTTTGTGCTGATTTCCTGATTATTGTCTATGCCAATGGTTTCTAGAAGACCCCACCAAATTCTCATACTTGAGAAGGCCCACAAAGTCCAGAGAAGCACAGTCAGAATTAAACAGGTTACACTCAGAAAATAAACACTCTTTAATTCATAATTTTGAAGTAGAGCTCATCTGAATAACGGAAGAAAATAGGCAAAGAATAAGACCATAAACTTTTTCCATTCGTCCCAGCATCCTAAGTGGTGAGAAGTTATTTCTAGACAATATTAACATAAAGGAACATCATCAAAAAATAATATTAAATCCTTATAAAGGTGGTTTTGAAATGGATATAATGATATAACTTGATATTACAAGAGAACTAGGCCTGAGTTTCCTACATTGACTTTCTGAAGGATTGAGCCACTGAAGACACCTTCAGAATTTAAGGACAATTACAGTTACCTAAAAATAATGTCCTAGTATTCTGTTCACAAATGGAATTGTGAGCAGGCTTGACCCAATTTGACCAGGATGATGTGTCCAGTAGTTTATTATATCTCTGTATAGACCACAACCCTTAACCCATGATCCCAAATCCACTACTAATTAACCTGTCTGTTCCCATTGCTCCATACTATTCTACTAAAGGAACCACATATTAACATGGAGACATGTTCAGACAACTGGAGGTAGCAAATCTAAACTAAATACTTACAGGCCTAATAATCAGATAGTTGACTAAAATATGGATTCTCAAGTCCTTCCAACAAAGAATTCATAAGAGAAGCAGAGAGTTGATTTGTCACCTAAGATTCCTAGGAAGAAAGATGAAACAGCTGGTACAAATATACATTTTTTTTTAATTTTTATTTTTTTATTAACATATAATGTATTATTAGCCCCAGTGGAACAGGTCTGTGAATAGCCAGGTTTACACACTTCACAGCACTCATCGTAGCACATACCTTCCCAAATATACAATTTTTATGAATTTTGTTATTTTGTTTCAAAGTATATACTATTTTAACTTTCTGTTCCATATTGTATCTGGACTTGAATGAAAAATTAATATTTAAAATTACCCAACATTTAGAAAAATATGCTTGTTTTTTGAATTATCATTTTACTCTGGTACTTCTTTATGTACCCCCAGGGGTATATATACCTGGGTATAGAGCCAAGAATTAAGGTTATCTTTTTAATGGAGAGACAGTGTTAGAAATAGGAGAGAGATTAGAGTATGCTTCTGACTTCAAGGATAATACAAAATTCATGCTCATAGATGAGATTCACCACCTTCATCAGGTGATGTAAAAACATGCTGACTTAATCTCCAAGGAGAGGTGAGAGAATGTAAATGGTTTAGTACAAATCCTCTTCCACTATGAGAAAAAAAAAAAATCATCACATAAGCCTCTTTAAAACAGACCATATATATTTCACAACTTTATGTACTAACTTCCTAATAATTGCCTTGCTCATAGCAGATAGTGTTTATTCAATGATTCGTAGTGATGAATGCTTACTAATAATGGATTATCAGCATTATTCCCTCACTTCCCATTTTTAAAAGCTAGATTTTGTTCAATTCACAACACTGAGATCAAGACCTGAGCTGAGTCAAGAGTCAGATGCTTAACTGATTGAGCCACTCAGGTGCCCCCAAACCAGATTACTTTTAATATCATCTCTAAATTCTTTCTATTCTTGTTATATCCATATCCTCCACCTAAATGATTCTTGTCCTTCAAAAGTCAACTCAAGTTCCTCAACATTGAGGAAATATTTTGATGAGAACTCTAAAACTTATTTTTAACTTTAGAAAAAAAAAAGAGCAGTCTAAAAACTTATTTTGTACTTTAGAAAATAAAAAGCAGTCTAAAAACTCTAATTCAAGCTAAGGGATGAGAATATCCCCAGTGTTACAAATAAAATGTTAATGGTAAACAGTGGATGGTGAGTTCAGATGAGATAATCTAGGAAGGCTTCAAGAGTGAGGTAGCTGAGGTGGTTTCCAAGAATGATAGGCAGGATAGATTTGTGGTAAACATTGAAATGTGAGATGAGATCACTCTAAGAGAAGAAAACAACAAGGACCAAGCACAGAGGCAAGGAAAACTCAAAATGTCTTAGTCTAAAAGAGTGAGAAATAGAACCATTACTTTCTTGACTTTATGTGTCAAGCTCAACACATATAGAATTCAGTTATTTCGTAAAACAGATCTGAGTGGTGGGCATTAGTGACATATTTAAGTATTCTTGTGATTAGAATACTAATGCTTAGAAGAAATAAACTATGTATTATATTACAGTAAGAAAATTTTAAAAATCTGGTCAACTAAAATATTGGTAAATGTCCATTTTACACATTATTTTGTGTATCCTGAATCTTCAATGTTTCTCATTGGGAATTAGGAAGATCTTTTCTGGACCATGCATTCTGGTGGTAAAGTCTGGGTATGGTGGTAAACCCCATACCCATTTCACAAAGGTTTAACTTTCTGGGTAAAGGGGATTGCAATGGACTGCTGACAATGACCTCGTAATATTTTTGGAGTGATCATAACTAAAAAGATAGCTATCCACAAAAATTCATCCTAAGTTATTTCTTGTCTACATGGCTGAACTTCATTTCTTTGCCCCCGTGAAGTTTGCACTGGTTTATTGATAAATTTTAGCCCTAGTAATGAAAATTGAAGTGATTGTATCTCTTCTGGGACAACCACCTACTAAACAAGCTGTATATTAAAGATGCCAGAGCTTCCATCAGGGCCCTCCACTGACTGAGCAGGGATATTTACTGATTTGCAACACATACCCTATGCTGTTAAATAAACAAGAAATTAGCTCTAGTTCTTAAGCAAATGAATTGTTTTTAAGTCTTTCATTACCATATATTGGCCTTTAACTAATAAAACCATACTACTTAAAGACAGACAAAAACATTCCGTTTTCTTTTTAATTGTTTTTTTTTTAAACCCATTTTTTGACTAGCAAAGGAGAAGTAAAGCAGCAAGTTGTGATGCTTTCCTGTATAGCTATATCTACCTTATTTCCAGGTTGAATATTGGGTAGATATAAATCATCCACCTATAGGTTTCAATTTCTCCCCACTTTAATCTGGGATATGGGCATTATCTTACCTATAAAGGGAGACTTTCAATAAAGATAAAATGAATAATTTTATAGAAACAGATTGACAATATGCAAAGGGCCTTCAAAGTTGCTTTAATATTCTTATGCATTTAATTTGGCATCATCTCTTCAAATATTCCTGGCTAGAAATTTTTTAGCTACGGTTTACTCTTCACTGGTGATAATGAAGATAGTTCTTCAGTGATCACCAAAGACTTAACATTAAAAAGTATTTATATAATATGTTTCCCTGGTCTATTGAATTGTCTTCTGGAAAGCTATGTCACATGCTTTTAGAGACAGCATTTTAAGAAATATTCTTAGGTATATTTAAGGATAACTTTTTCCCTTGAAATATATAATCATCACACTCTCTCCCAACATTTGGAAGATCTTCATTAAGAAACCTATTCTGAGAATCACCTCAGAAATAACTGTTCTAATTTCCTATCATTTCATATTATATTACAATAAGTAATATCTCCCTTTCTTGGTACTTCTCAAATTTGCTAATGCGGGATGGTCTATCTTTCTTTCTCTTTTTAAATACTGTTTCACTTGAAAAAATTACTTAAATTCATTCATTCATTCATTCATTCATTCATTCATAAATCAAGCATGTGTCTCTAATTATTCTGATCTATTTTCTTATTGCTTCCCTCATTAGGGCTGATCCCTAATGGAACAGTGACAAAGTTGGTCAATAGAGCTCTGCTTCCTCTGTAGTTTTTTTTATTTCTCTTTGTAGCTTCCTGGAATATTTATGAACCTGACCATGATAGTGGAGATGAAAGATTGTTTGAGCATTTAAAGAATATCATATTTGGGTTATTCAGGCCCATGATGCCTAAGTAGCAGGCAAGATCTAGATCAAAGTTAGATATATAGAGGAGAGTTTTAAAAGTTACTGTTTAGGGAAACCTGGGTGGCTCCATCAGTTAAGCCTTTTATTTATTTATTTATTTATTTATTTATTTATTTATTTATTGAAATTTCTTTTCAGCATAACAGAATTCATTGTTTATGCACCACACCCAGTGCTCCATGCACTACGTGCCCTCCATATTATTTTTAACATATAATGTATCATTTGTTTCAGGGGTACAGGTCTGTAATTCATCAGTCTTACACAATTCACAGTGCTCACCATAGCACATGCCCTTCGTAATGTCTATCCCCCAGCTATACCTTCCCTCCCACCCTCCCGCCACTCCAGCAACCCTCAGTTTGTTTCATGAGTTTAAGAGTCTCTTATGGTTTGTCTCCCTCTCTGGTTTCTTCTTGTTTCATTTTTTTTCAGGCAGGGATCATAGTGGAAGAGAGGAAAAAATGAAATAAGCCTCTGATTCTTCGTTTTGGCTCAAGTCATGATGAGATTAAGACCTACAGAGGGCTCAGCAGAGAGTCTTCTTGAAGGTTCTCTCCACTGCCCCTCACCCAACTTACCCAACCCCACGTGTGCATGTGTGCTCTCTCTGTCTCTCTCTCTCTCTCTCAAATATATAAATAAATCTTTAAAAATATAAAGCCAAAGGTACTGTTTAAAAAAAATATGGGCAAGATTTAAAATGACAACATTGAGAATACATAGTGCAGTATTCCAGCTACGGCCTTTGGTAGAAATGTCAAGGAAGGACCTGAGGAAAATACCCTGACTTCATGTTCATTCCAATCTCCCGTCTCCTACTAGAGACTCCCATTGGACAAGCTTAATGTGTAATAAAAGGGTAAAGTGACTCATTAATGAACATCCCAGGGCTGGTGGGAAAAGCAGGTAGAAGTATAGAAATAAGTCTGGAAAAAGTGTAGGAATTGGTCTGGAAAAGCAAATAGAAGACAATTAGGGGAAGGTATAGAAGCACAGCACCAGAAACACAAAGATGGTCTATGAATATATAAAGAGATCCAAGACAAGGAGCCAGAGAGAACTAACATCTAGAGGGCCTACTCTGTGTCAGCAGATGGCATCCTTATTTAAGTAAACCTTCAAGAAGCTTTATGAAATATTACTATCCTATTTTATAAAATTTCAGTAACATATAGATATAGATATAGATATAGATACAGATATATAAGTTCAATAACTATTATATAAGTTATTGAAATAAACCTAATCCAAGTTTATAAACACTATGCCACAATTTCAACATAGGTTTATTGAGCTTTGCAGTCACTCTGTCTTTCAAATCGAAGGGAGTGAGCCAGGCTCACAGAGAGCCAAGAAGCTGGCAGTTAAAACAAGATTGCAAATCAGATATCCATAGAATAGCTTAGATGCATAGAACACTCAGACTCTGGACAAAAAAAAAAAAAAAAAAAAAGATAAGACAACAAGTTATATAGCATTATCCTCTTATAAGAAAGCAGCTAGCAACATTGAAAGGAAATCTTAGTCACAGACAATTCACAGAATTCTCATTCTCAGGAGCACAGAGGCTGTGCTGCTATTTAGAAGATACAGTTATAGCAATAAGCTATCTCCCTTCTTTCAAATCCCCATATGTAAATGGCCAACTGTCTTTTCTATGCCTGATGAAAGTAATTTGGGGCTCAGTGTGCTAGGGTATTCCATACTTTACAAGGTAAAATCTGTACTTCCTACTGACAATGTGTAAGCTGCAGTGATTTTAGGTAAGAAATTTATTAAAATCTGCATTTGTAATGCTAATTTTACTAAAGCATGTTAGAAGCAACTAGGACATTGCAGCTTCTTAAAGAGGGTTTCTTAGACACATCAGCATTAGAATTAAAATGTAGCATTCCCAATGTGGTAGGTGGCAAATACAAAACCAAAAAGAAATGCTAAGGTGTTTTGATGCCACCATGATTTAGAGGCCTTTGATTTTAAATTTAGCTACTTAATGACATAGAGTCAGGAATTTCAAGCAGAATCTCAGTACCAGCTCCCTGTTCATATTGTACACCAGGGAAATTATTTCACCTCTCCAGAACTCACTTTACTCACTTATAAAATAAATTATTTGGGTTGCATAATCCCTAGTTCCTTGACTGTGGCTAGGTTGCCCATATTGTGGTTAAGTGCAAAAGAAGGAGTTTTTTTTTTTTTAATTTTTTATTTTTTATAAACATATATTTTTATCCCCAGGGGTACAGGTCTGTGAATCACCAGGTTTACACACTTCACAGCACTCACTAAAGCACATACCCTCCCCAATGTCCATAATCCCACCCCCTTCTCCCAAACCCCCTCCCCCCAGCAACCCTCAGTTTGTTTTGTGAGATTAAGAGTCACTTATGGTTGGGAGGGAGACAAAAGAAGGAGTTTAAATGTAGTAAGATTATCCCTAAGCACTCTTTTCATCCCCTAGGCATATTTTCCATTAAATAATACCAAGCTCTCATACTAATCACATAAATTTGTAAAGATTGAATTCAAATTCTACCACTTCCATGAAGCCATTTTTTCTTCAGTTTTTCCATACTTATCCATAGTTTTTTTTTTTTAAGGTATAATTTACATACAGTAATATTCACCCTTTTTAGTGCACAATTCTACAAGTTTGACAAGTGCATACAGTCATGCAATCACAACCATATTAATACATATACCAGTTCCATCACCCACACAAATTCCCTACTGCCCTTCTCTGGTCAACACCATTGCACCTGGAAACCATTGTTATGTTTTCAGTACTTAGAATAGTGGCATGGATTTGAAAATGCCATATAAAAAGAATTACACAGTATGTAGCCATTTGAGTGTGGCTTCTTTTACTTGAATAATGCCTTTGACACTCATCTAAATGACAGAATGCATTCATAGTTCATTCTTGTTTTCTTTGACTTTATCTTTAATTTTCATCAATTTGAATATTATTTGCATGCTGTGAGTTTTTCTGGGCTTTATTCAGTTTGGTGTTCCCAGATCTCAAATCTGTGGTTTAGAGGTCTCTTTAGTTTTGGAAAATTCATTGCCATTATTTCTTCACATTATTTATTCTGCACCCCCCCCTTTTTTTCTCTTTCTCTTAAAGGAGTCAAATCACATATATCTTAGGTGATTTTATATTATTTCATGGCTCTGGAATGCTCTGATCTGTTCCTCCCTAATGTTTTGTCCTCTTCAAGTTCTAGTTTTGTATAATTTCTGCCAACATATTTTCAAGTTCATTGATTCTATCTTCATCTGTGTCAAGTCTACTGATGGATCTTGAAAAGATTTTTCTCTTCTTTTTTTTCTGCTCTTTTTAACAGAGGTACAATTGGTGCATACTATTTTATTAGTTTCAGATGTACAACATAATGATTCAATATTTGGTTACACTACAAAATGATCACCACAATATGTCTAGTTTTCCCACGCAAAGTTTCATAATTTGCAATACAATATTATTGACTGTAGTCACCAATACTGTATATTAAATCCTCATGACTTATTTATTTTATTTTAAAAATTTATTTATTTATTTTAGAAAGAGAGCATACATGTGCACATGAGTGGGGGGAGGGTCAGAGGAGAGGGAGAGAATCCTCAGGTAGAACCCCCCTGCTGAGTGCAGAGCTTGACCATGGGGCTTGATCCCAGGACCCTGAGATCATGACCTGAGCCAAAATCAAGAACTGGATGCTTAACTGACTAAGCCACCCAGGTACCCCAGGACTTATTATTTTTTAAGTTTTTTTAAGCTTTCCTTTTTTTTTTTTCCCATTTTGTTTTATTTGTTTTCAGTATTCCAGAGTTCATTGTTTATGCACCTCACCCAGTACTCCGTGCAATACCTGCCCTCCATAATAACCACCACCAGGCTCACCCAGCCCCCAACCCCCCTATCCTCCAAAATCCTCAGTTTGTTTCTCAGAGTCCATGGTCTCTCATGGTTTGTCTCCCCCTCCAATTTCCCCCCACCCACATCTCCTCTCCATCTCTCAATGTCTTCTGTGTTATTCCTTATGCTCCACAAGTAAGTGAAACCATATAATAATTGACTCTCTCTGCTTGACTTATTTCACTCAGCATAATCTCTCCAATCCTGTCCATGTTGATACAAAAGTTGGGTATTCATTCTTTCTGATGGGGGCATAATACTCCATTGTATATATGAACCATATATGCTTTATCCATTCGTCCATTGAAGGGCATCTTGGTTCTTTCCACAGTTTGGCAACTGTGGCCATTGCTGTTATGAACATTGGGGTACAGATGGCCCTTCTTTTCACTACATCAGTATCTTTGGGGTAAATACCCAGCAATGCAATTGAGGGTCATAGGGAAGCTCAATTTTTAATTTCTTAAGGAAACTCCACACTGTTTTCCAAAGTGGCTGCACCAACTTGCATTCCCACCAACAGTGTAAGAGGGTTCTCCTTTCTCCACATCCTCTCCAACACATGTTTACTGACTTATTTATTTTTTAACAGGAAATTTATACCTCTTGACTCCCTTCTCCCATTTTGCCAAACCCCCAATGTCCCTCTCATCTGAAAACTGCCAGTCTGTTCTCTGAATCTATGAGTTTTGTTTATTTTGTTTTTTAGATTTATAAGTGAGATAATGTGGTATTTGTGTTTTTCTATTGGACTTACTTTATTTAAAATAATACTTTCAAGGTCCATCCATGTTATTGCAAATGGCAAGATTTCATTTTTAATGGCTGAGTAGTATTCCATTGTATATGTGTATTCACATATACCATACATAAATATAATATGTATCTAGTATAATATCTACCAATGCCATATATATAAATATTATATATGTTATATATATATAAATCATGTTTCCTTTTTTCATTTATCAGTGGTTCTTAGTTTGTTTCCATATCTAGGCTATAATGCAGCAATGAACATGAGGGTGCATATATTTTTTTGAATTAGTATTTTCATTTCTTCAGATACACAGAAGTGGAATTGCTGGATTATATGGGTAATTCTATTTTTGATTTTTTGACAAACTTCCATACTGTTTTCCATAGTGACTGTACCAATTTATATTCCTACCAACACTGCACAAGTGTTCCCTTTTCTCTACATCCTCACCAACACTTGTTATTTTGTCTTTTTGATAATAGCCAGTTTTGCAGGTGTCAGATGATGTCTCATTGTGGTTTTGATTTTCATTTTCCTATTGATGTTGAGCACTTTTTTATTTGCCCATTGGCCATCTATATATCTTTTTTTAAAAAAAATTTCTCTTCAGATCATATGTCCTTTTTTTTAATTGGGTGGTTTGTTTTCATATTATTAAGTTACATGGGTTTTTGTGAGATTTTATTTATTTGTCAGAGTGAGAGAGAGCACAAGTAGAGGAAGGAGTAGGCAGAGGGAGAATCAGTTTCCCTGTTGAGCAAGGAGCCTGATGTGGGACTTGATCCCAGGATCCTGGAACCATGACCTGAGTTGAAGGCAGACACTTAACCGACTGAGCTACTCAGCCGTCCCAAGTTGCTGGGTTTTTTTAAATAGATTTTGAATATTAACTCGTATTGGATATACAAATTCCAAGTATCTTTTCCCATTCAGTAGGTTGCCTTTTTGTTTTGTTGACCATTTACTTTGCTGTGTAGAACCTTTTAATGATGTAATCACATTTGTTTATATTTTCTTGTCTTTGGAGTCAGATCCAAAAAAACATTGCAAGAGCAATGTCAAGGAACTTACTGTCTATGTTTTCTTCTAGGAGTTTTATGGTTTCTGGCTTTTTATGTTCAAGTGTTTAATCCATTTTGACTTAATTTTTGTGTATGGCATAAGACAGTGGCCCAGTTTCATTCTTTTGCATGTGGCTGTCTAGTTTTTCTAACACCACTTATTGTGAAGAGACTATCCTTTCCCCATTGTATATTATTGACTCCTTTGTTGTAAATTAATTCACCATATATGTGTCAGTTTATTTCTGGGCTCTCTATTTGATTTGTGTGTCTGTTTTTGTGCTAGTACCATATAGTTTTTACTACTATAGCTTTGTAATATAGTTTGAAATCAGGGATTGTGATACTTCTAGTTTGTTTTGTTTTGTTTTGTTTTTCTCAAGATTCCTCTGGCTTTTCAGGGTCTCTGGTAGTTCCATACAAATTTTAGAATTATTAGCTCTCCTTTAATTTTTAATAGGGATTAAGTTGAATCTGTAGATTGCTTTGGGTAGCAGGTACATTTTAACAATATTAATTTTTCCAATCCATGAACTTGGAATGTTTTTCCATTTGTGTCATCCACAGTTTCTTTTATCATCTTCTTACAGTTTTCAGTGTATAGGTCTTTCACCTCCTAGGTTAAATTTATTCCTAAATATCTTGTTCTATTTGATGTAATAGCAAATGGGATTGTTTTCAGAATTTATGCTTCTAAGAGCTTGGTATTAGTGTACAGAAATGCAATGGATTTCTGTATGTGAATTTGTATCCTATGACTTTACTGAATTCATTTATTAGTTCTAATAGTTTTTTGGTAGAATCTTTAGGGATTTCTGTGTGTAGTATAATGTCATCTGCAAATAATGACAGTTTTACTTCTTCGTTACCAATTTAAATTCCCTTTATTTCTGTTTCCTGTCTGATTGATGTGACTAGAACTTGAGTATTATGTTGAATAAAAGTGAGGAGAATGGACATCCTTATCTTATATTTGATCTAAGATGAAAGCTTTCCTTTTTTCAGCATTGAGTATAATATTAGCTGGAGGTTTGTCATTTATGGCCTTTATCATGTTAAGGTACAATCCCTCTAAACCCAGTTTATTGAGAGTTTTTATCATAAATGGGTGTTATATTTTGTCATGCCTTTTCTGCATTCATTGAAATAATCATAGGAATTTTATCTTTCATTTTGTTAATATGGTGTATTTATAATTTAATATATGTTTAAAACTTCTTATTTTACTTTCATTAGGCAAATGATATCCATATCCCTCTCTTCCATGTCTTTCCCCCACTTCGGATTTCTTCTGTGATTTTTATTTTATGGAAATGAATAGTTTCCATTAAAGTACATATACTTCAATCCCTGGCTTTTTTCAGTGGAGGAGGGAGAATTGAACTTGGAATTACAGACAACCTTGGGAATATAACAGAGTGGCCCAAATCACTTGAGTGTCAACAGTCATGTAAGACAAAGAGGGACAGAAGTTGGAAACCATTGCTGTAATTGAAGTAATTTGAGAAATTTATCCTGTATTCAACCTTACTGTTAAAGCACAGTAGATAACTAGGCAGATAGGAAAAAAAAGAAACCCTTATTGTTCCATGCTTTGGAAGACTTGCCAGCAATAGGCGTGCATCCAGCTAGACATGCCAACTTCCATGATTTCAAACAGAGATAAGCAAATACAAGTATTATCTCTCTAGAAACTCTTGTTCTAGGTAATTTCCTTCATTAGTTCTAATCTTACTCAGTGCTAAACCCGGTCATTCACAAGCAAGAATCTCTTGATGTTGCCCTTCATCATGGGGAAGAGAAATGCCTGTCTTTGATTAGCATTATGTTGCTGAATTCTATCACAAGGTAATATCATTGTTCACAGATTCTATTGAGCCAAAATAAGGGGCTTGAGTTTTTTTCTTTGGCATTCTCTTACATCAGTGGATAGAGGTGTAGAGGAAGGAAAAGAAACTTCTAATGTGAAGCCAAAGAAACAGTGAATGTGAAGGAAAAGAAACAATATCTATAAAGTGGGACATTTTCATGCTAAAGAAAAATTCTAGAATTTCCACATACATGTTACTAAAAGCTTTATAACAGTGTGTGAGTACATTTAGGTCAGTAAGGAAATGCTTAAGCGAGAAAATTAGTGAGGAAGTAATTGTTTAGTGCACTAAATGTTGCCCTTCTGACCTGAAAGATTTAATGTAAATTTTAAAATCTTAAATTATTCCCAGGGAGATTATTTTAAGTGAATGTTCTCTGAAAATGCAATACCATATACTCTTTACCTTCACTTCTCACACAGTTTATGTAGAATCATTTTAAGATGAACTCTATAAGACAATCAATTGTCTGGTTACATAATAATTTTGTAAAAATATATTTGCTATTAGACATTACATTTTCAGTATGCTAGAACTATAGATAAAATCCAATTAATGCAAGTGGTTTTATAGTGAATATTCAAGCTAAAGGAGATGTTTAAAGGAAAAACAGAAATGTGACAGACATGAGCCACTGTCACCCATCAACTATCTAGATTTCTCAAGTACTTTGACTTGGTTATTTTATTCAGAATTTTATTCAGTTTAGTGACTAGGCTGCTGGAAGGTTAGAAATGTATACTAGAGAGAAAATGTTAATAATAAGTGCAACCTGATGCCAGGGAAAAACTGCAGAAGAGCTCATTCTCCCCTCCCTGCCCACATAGAGGTCCATAGAGTCAAACAGTATTATTTATAGTGTTATGACTATTACATAGGTAAGGGCCAGAGAAAGTACTTATATTTTGGGGCATTTACCATATGCAAAGCATAACCAGATATCATTACTGTATATTGCCAATTTAAAATTTTCTAACAGAATCTGCCTATAAAATGAAAACATAGTGCCTGTAACTGATAATCTGAAAAGCAAAAACATCCTAATGCAGATTAAAAGGAGCTGTCATTAAGACTTTCATGGGTCTGGTGAAAACAAATGTATTTTAACTGCAATTGTTGCAGTGGATTTTGTTTTAGATAGATGCTGATCTCCTAGTCACCTCTTAATGTGAACATTCCCCTCTCCTTCCATACTCCATGCAGTAAATTGCTTCCCCTACATTCCTGTTTTACTGTATTCCTATGTATTCATATGGCTACAATTGCATTTATCCAATTCTGTTACTTTTTTATGTATATGTGCCTCAGTGTTGTGAGCAAGTGGACTATAAATATTCATTTTATTAATTATTGCATTTCCCATCAGCCTCAGTGATGTCAAGGGTTGAACCAAACTCTGCATAGGGACAAGGAGCTTAGATCCTATTGAAGGAAAAACATAAAGAGCATAAAAAGACATACTAAAGGAAATGAGGATAGTAACTTTGGGTATCATGGGAAGAGCAACATCACCTTGCCTGAGAGAGTTAAAGGTTTACTGGAGAAGAAAATTATGTGACTGTAAACTAGTAGATAAGTCTACTAGATTGCTAGTTAGCAAGATGAGGAAATTATTCTGGGCAGAAGGGAAAGCAAAACAATGTATACATCATAAGATAATAATTTCAATAACTCTATATTATACTGAAAATCAAAGACAAGAAAGGAAGCCACGTCTCATCGGATAGGAAGCACATAATGGAAGTTTCTGTAGAGGTTGTTAAAAGAGCTTAGACTTTATTCCTTATTGTTGGGTAGTCAGGGAGAGATTTTTTTTTTTTTTCTTTTTACATTTTAACAATGTTTATTCTTCCCACCCATGAGCATGGAATGCTCTTCCATCTTTTTGTGTCTTCCTCAATTTCTTTTGTTTTTTTCCATTTTATTTTATTTTATTTTATTTTATTTCTTTTCAGTGTTCCAGCATTCATTGTTTATGCACCACACCCAGTGCTCCATGCAATATGTGCCCTCCATAATACCCACCACCAGGCTCACCCAACCCCACCACCCCCTACCCCTCCAAAACCCTCAGATTGTTTCTCAGAGTCCGCAGTCTCTCATGGTTTTTCTCCCCCTCTGATTTCCCCCAAGTCACTTCTCCTTTCCATCTCCCAATGAGACTTTTTTTTTTTAAGGTAGAGAAAGGTCAAATATCTATAGCTACTGTGCAGCTGTGGAAAGGATGAATTTAAAATGAATAATATTGGAAACCAGGAGCCTAACTGGTTTTAATGGTTTAGTAATGTGTGAGAGATTGCGGCAGCCTGAAGTAAAGTGATAAAGGAAGTGAAGAGACAGGCCAGTGCTTGGTTCTCGGTTTCAGCTTCACATTAGAACACCTAAGGATCTTAAAAAAGTCCTGATGTCTAGTGCACCCCCTTACCCTGCCCCAGACCATTTCAATCAAAATTTAAACTGAAATGAAGTATCAGTATTTTTAAAAGCTGTACCACCAAGGTTATAAATTCGTGGACTAGAGACACTTTGAGGAGATAAAATTAGCAGGTCTTGGTGACGGATTGATAAAGGAAAGGAAAGACACTGGTATTAAGTATAAAACCCAGATTTGTAGTTGGGCAGACCTGATAGATGCTAGTACTGGATAGCCCAATCTATTTTTTCTAGCCCAAGTCATGGCTACATATTAAATGGAGATAAAAGTTAGGAACCCTAAGACAGGGACAGTCCTATGAGAAACCTCCAGAGTTCTAGAAACTTGTCCTTATTGATCACTGCTCTGCTAAAACATAAACAAACAAAAAATGTTGAACTACCCATGGCCTATCTTGCTAAATGTAGGAGAATCCTTGTTACCAACTCCAAATGTCTATTTATCTTTATCTTTACTTTTTTTTTTTTTTTTTGCCTCCTTGAAACAAAGATTTTCAAGCTGTATTCAGTGAAATAAAGGTTGGTGGGCTGCTGAGAGTTGTGTTTGAATAAGGAACTTTGAGTAGATGGATTGGTGGGCTTCTACCACCTTCCGTCAGTGAAGCAGAATAGCTTCATTTTATTTATATAGATATTAAGATGCAGCACAATATTTTATTTTTTAAAAAAAGTATGCTAAAATTAGTTTGAAAACATCTGTGCCAGTAGATGGTGAGTGGAAACGGATTAATCAGATACAGTAAATGCTATTGATTTTATTGCTTTAAAGTTTAAGGGGATTATTAAAATGATTTTCAAATTGCCAAGGCAGGCTGAGTCACACCCTGGAGACAGCCATATATGTTGCCTAAAATAAGGTTGGCTGATGCTGGAGCAGACAGTTGGTATTTTTTGATTTAGCTCTTAAACTTCCTTTTTGTTCAGTTTTCTGGCTCTACTCCTGATTGGTAGTTACCTAAGCTAGATACCCTGGTTCTCTAGACTTCAAATCTCCATCTTCCTCTTGGCATCTTATTTCCATGAGAGGTAGCCTGATGAATCTCCACATATTCTTTTGAACTATTTAAAATAAGTTTTATTTTTCTTTGAATAGATATATAATAGCACAAGGTAGATGAAGATATAAAATAAAATCTCCCCTCAAATGGTTCTTCCAGCAAATGACTCTCCTTCTACAGGAGCCAGTAGATTCTTATGTCTATGTTCAAAGACATTCACTGCATATAGACAAGTGTTCATGTGTGTTTCTTTTTTTTTTCTTTTTAACAAATAACATACTCTTCTGTACTTTGGTTTTCTCACTTAGCATATATTCTGAGGATGATTCTGTATCCATACGTGATGATCTCCTTTGTTTTTTAAAGCAAATTCTTCTATTATGTAGATATACAGTAACTGAGTTAATCAGAGGTAGTATTTAGTATTTTTTTATATTGTGCTATTACAAAGAATGTTGCAGTGAATATATGCATATACTTATATAAGCATGCTTATGGAACAAATTCCTGGAAGTGGAATTGCTGCTTCTGCATCAAATTTCCATAGATATTGCCACATAATTTCCATAAATATAGCACCATTTTACAGTCCCAGAAAAATATAAAAAAGTGTCTATTTTCCCTACCCTCATCAACACAGTGTATTTGTAAACATTTTCATCTTTGCTAATTTAAAAAACTTACAGTTTTTTTTATATGTTTATAAAAAATAAAATAAAATAAAACTTATAGTTTTAACTTTTATTTATCTTATTCTGAATAAGGTTGAGCATATTTTCACATGCTTAGGGACCTGTTTGTATTTGCATTTCTTGGACCTGTCTTAATCTTTTGCCCATTTTAACTTGAGTTGCTGTTATTTGTTCTTATTGCTTTATAGAAAATCTTTAACTATTAAGAAAATCAATTTCCTTTTGGAAACTGGAATTGGACATTTTTTCTTACTTTTTTGTCATTTTTCTCTATTGGATAGTTTTAAAATTATATAGTCAAAATCATGATTCTTTTTCTCTTGTGATTTCTTTTATTCCATAATTAAAAAGAACTTTCCCATTCCAAAATAAAATTTTTCTAAAGTTTCTTCTTTTACTTTATTTTTCACATTTAATTTCTTAGCACACCTGGAATTTATTTTTATATAAATTGGTAAGAAAGGATATATCTACTTAGTTAACCAGCTGTCCCAATTAAATTTATTAATCTTCCATTTTCCACCTATGATTTCAAATATTAAGTTTATCATACTATATACTTTTTCCTATTTCTAAACTTTTAGGTCTATTCCATTGATCTCTCTATTAATGTGCTAATACTTCACTGTTTCATTTAGAAGATATAGTTAAATATCTAAAGGACTATCCCCCATTATACTTCTTTTTAATTTTCCTGAATTTAATTTTTTTTAATTTTTAAAATATAATGATTAAATGCCATTGGTATGTTTATTGAAATCATAATAATTTCATAGATTGATTTCATGATATTTAACATTCCTATTCAATAACAAGATATACTTTTAAGTCTCCTTGTAAATCCTTCAGCAACATTTAAAGTTATTCTTTATCTTGAACTTGTCCACTTCTTAACCAGCAAATTCTTGGGCTATATGTTCATCTTAATTTTAATTTTTTTAAATTGCTTTGGGAAATGGGATCTTTTCTTCTATTACACATAGTCTATCTAGGTGTTTCTTTTTGTTTCTCATGTGGCTATTTGATAATTTTCCTTCGGTGTATTCAAGTAGAAACAGTGTGATGCACTTGTGGAGGGTGTGTATGTATGTATGTGTTTGTACCTTTGGTGTATATTAATTTTGATCTTTACCCTATGACAGGTTTATAACATTATAATATACTTATCATAAATATATACTCAAAGGTATTACTTGATCACTTCAAATATTGCTATGGAAATGGCCAAAAAGGTTGTTGATTAGTAAAAGGGATATCAGAAATATATATTATCTACTTAAATACATAATATTTAAGATATGTGATAAGGCTGAAAAGCGTTAAGGAACCCCAGTGCCTTAACACAAATGAGGTAAGAGAATCCCAAGAAAAGGAAGCCCAGCTTTTTTTTTTTTTTTTTTTTCAGTAATTTTATTTATTTTTTTTTATTTTATTTTATTTTATTTTATTTTATTTTATTTTATTTTATTTTTTTTATTTCCAGCATAACAGTATTCATTATTTTTGCACCACACCCCGTGCTCCATGCAATCCGTGCCCTCTATAATGGAAGCCCAGCTTTGTTGTAGCACATGAGATGTAGAGTCTTGTTCCCTTTGTATTCCTTAATGGAGCTGTCTGTGAAATGACCCAGCTAATTGGTCTTTCCACTGGAATGCCATTATGTCCAATTTGGAGTGAGCCTTTTGAGTTAGATACTGTTCAGAGTGTATCCTGTTTGAGAATTGTCATGTAACTGACAATTCTTTGAGTGATAGCTGATAACTGCTTGTACCTTTTTCAAAACTTCTTTTGAGACGTAATTTTCTTGTTATATACCATGGGGTGGTAGAAATGGACCCAGGCTTGTATCCTGATGATTTTGCACAAATCGACAGAGACCACATGAGGAAGGCTCAATCATAGCAAATCTTAATAGATTTGGTCTTCCGGGAACATTAGAACATATGAGTCTTTTGAGTTGTTGCTACAAGGCCCTTTCTTACCTATCTCACAGAAACAATCTTTGAGATAGTTTCTCATCCTCTCCCAGATTCTGACAAGGCATGAGGATTTTGGCTTTGTTCTCATCCTTATGTTATAGCTGCAAACATGTTAGCCACTACATTCAACCAGTTCCTCAGCAACAAAGGGTCCGACCCTCATGTCACCTTGTCATCTGTCTGCTTTTGTTCTGGTGTTGTCCTGTAGAGGAAGAGATGTAGTGAGATGTGTTCTGTGTTATTCTTGTTTTGATTGTCCAAGTAAGTAATACAGTATCTGAATCTGAAAAGGACTTGTTTCCTTTCCAACCAAATCTGTTAGACTTGCCTGGATAGGTTTGAGGGGAGTGAAGATCTAACTAGCTACTGCTATTTCCTGAAAAAAAAAAAAAAAAGTCTAACAATTGTTGAATCAATAAAATAGTTTTAGATCATAATATTGATATACTTAAAGAGTATTTTTTATATATTCTTTTTTTATCTAGCCACCTTACTGAATTGTCTTAACACTGATAATAGATTTAAGTTTCTGTCTTGGGTTTTCTAGTCTGTATTGCTCTGAGATGACAAAGGACTCCCTGTTAAAAATTATCTTTAACTAGTTTTGATTAGACTCAACCTCTATATAGTTGATTTTCATTATTTGTGGTAATCATGTTCTGTAAACTTACTGTGAACCATGAATTAGTGAAAGCCAAACCATTGTTCACAAAGGAAATTTCTATCATCTGTCTCTCTATCTATGTATCTGCCTAACATAGATTATAATGTTAAGTCCTAAAAACAACTCATTCCGGCAGATTCTACTTTATTGATTCTGCGAAAGAGAAAATAAGATTCAGAAGTATTAAATGAGTGCTCCCAGCAGGAAACCAGAGCTGGGATTTAAACCTCATTCAACTGGCCCCGAGGTAGAATTGCAAAACTACATGGCAGTGTTCCCTACCATCTCCACAGTTGGTCATCTCTGTATGAGGACTGAAACAAAAGGCAGTATTGCCTTATTCAACCTCAGTTGGGAATGTGTGTGTCAAGCAACTTAACTTTTTTGCTATTTTGTACATATCAGCAAATGACTAGGAAAGTGTCAGTCATGTTAATATTGAGGTTATGAATAAATTTTAATGAGTAGGCCAATTCACAAATATACACATGGGTTCTAATTCCAAGTAACTTGTTAGTCTTCATATTTGGGGAGTAGATTAAGGGCTAAAGCTCATCAGAAGGAGTGATCTAAATCTGAATTTGGTCAGACATTCTTGGATATAGAGGCTGTGAAAACTTGAGCTTGAAAACTTAAGCTCTAGAATATTAGTAGCTGATTGCTGAGCTAATAAGGTAAAAGTCTGGAACCAAAGTAAAGTGTTCCACTAAGTAGTGTTATGACTTATAGGAATTAACCAGGGAAAAGAAGAGGTATTCTATAGGACAAAGACCAGATACTGTGTAGTAATGTGATTCATACTAGAAAAGTATCTAAATTAATATGGATATAAAAAGAATGTTAAAATCAGGGCACCTGGGTGGCTCAGTGGGTTAAAGCCTCTGTCTTCAGATCAGGTCATGATCCCAGGGTCCTGAGATCGAGCCCCACAACAGGCTCTCTGCTCAGCAGGGAGCCTGCTTTCCCCTCTCTCTCTGCCTGCCTCTCTGCCTACTTGTGATCTCTGCCACTCAAATAAATAAACAAAATCTTAAAAAAAAAAAAAAAAGAATGTTAAAATTCAAAGGGAGGAAACAAAGTGATAAATATACATTTGTCAATAAAACAAATTTAAAAACTCAGAACATTTCTGTTCAGCATTTCAAATGAATGTAACCAAGTAGGAAAATTATAATTAATCAATGACTTTAAATAGAGATTTCCAGTCACCCAACTCCCCAATCCAAACATGGTGGGATCATTCAATCTGCCATTCATAAGCAGAGAAATAATCTCCCTTGGGTTATCGAGTATATGGTTATAGGCCTCCTATGGAGCATTGAGAGGATATTTTTAATGGTTTAAACCCTTTACTTCCTTGGAGGGGTAACTCCATAGCAAGTAGTAATATGAATTTATTTGACTAATTTATTCAGTCCCCACTTTATGTTATAGAGAGTATAATCTTATGCTGGTGAAATATAATTAGTGTGAGTGGGTTTTAATGCATTTGAAAAGAAATATTTAGCCATAATCAACAACTCAGTTGCAGTTTTAGTGACCAAAAGGCAACATGAAAATACTTTGGCAATATTATGACAAATTCAAGAAATTTTCTTTTTTCCTTACTTCAAAATATTCCCTAGGACTAGATTATAGTAAATCATGTCAGTAAATGCCTTAGTTCCTAGGATCCTTAGTTACTAGGAACTTAGTTCCTAGTTCCTAAGTTATCCTAGGTAGTTCACCTTTGGCAATTATTCTCTGTTCAGTTCCTAAGAGAAAGCCTGCATCCCTGCATTTTAGGATTTTAAAATATTGATGAAGACACATAAAGATAATAAGATGACCAACAATATACTTTAAGGTCTAGTAAGAGATATGGGTATTAGGCTTTGAAACTGAAGACTAGATCTTGTGCAGAAATGTTATAGGGTTGGGATAGGAATTTTTTCCTGGAAAAACAAAAAGTTAGGCTTTAAGACGGATCTTAAAGGATTCAGCTTTGGCATAATAATTGTCAATTGCTAATAACCAAATCTGCAGTCATGGGTAAATTCAGACTTCCTTTAAGATTTCCCATAACCTCTCTTCCTCTCTTCTTAGAGATTACTTTTATAACCAGAAAATGCTTCTTTCTGGATAAACAAATAAAAATAAGATCTATTCTGATTGCAGAAGACACTACATTATTACTGGGGTCATGTTCCTGTATTTAAACATAAAATGTAAGTTAACACTCCCTTCCCAGGAAAACTCTAGATCAGATGAACTGGATGTGTGGTAGAAAACAACAAGAAATCACAGGCAGCATAAATCCAAAATGGAAGTACTGACTTCCATTGGTGCTTCTCTGGCTCACGTAAGGGCCCCAGAAAATCAGAAGGTGAGTTAGAGAAAACTCCAAGGAACAAGCTATCCTGGCTTCCAAGGAGGCAGTATAGAATATTTAATTATTAAAAATTAAAGAGTGAAGAAACACTAAACATAGTATTTCATATCTATTGCCAACAAAATATTTTGAAGTCCCTGAAATTCTGTTTTCTAGATGAAGAAATGACAACTCAGATGTTTCAATATATGTCAGACAAATTTATTGAAGAAACACTGCCTAACTTTAAATTTTAAATATTACACAAGTAGAAGAAAACATTTTGACATAAACTAAGTTAAAAAATAAAGTTTCTATCTTGCATATGATCTCGATCTCTCTCTCTCTCCCTCCCAGCCCACTCCCTCTTTCTTCTCTAGTTGTTTTCTCCAGAAAGCAATCTGGAATTCACTACATTCAGGCAAACCAGAATTCCTCTGTGACTGTGATGATTTGGTTCTCCTAAAAAGATTTCTAAAAATAGAGAAATCTGAGAAGGAAGCTTGGTGGGTTCTTAAATAGGTTTTAAGAAAAAGTATATAAAATTTGGAAATAGGCAAAAAAAAAAGAATATTAGATGTTCTTTCGTGCAATGGTGGGCTTGCATTTGATTGACCCCTTCCTGACTGTGTTTTTATACAACTCTGTAAGGACAAGATGGAACTGCAGTTTTTAGCTCAGTAAAGCATACCATAATTTCTGCCTTGTGGAAACCAAAACCTCAACTGTTGCAGTTTATTATTTTCTAGGTCTTTAAACTATGTCCGATCGTCTTTCCTAACGTTTCTTTACTAAACTGCTTAAACTATGTCCAATTGTCTTTCCTAACGTTTCTTTACTAAACTGCTTATGAATGCTTATGAAAGATCCTCAAATTCTCATTTAACTGGTCTCATTTGCCTACTGATTGTCTCTTTCATTTCATGTGTTCATTTTATATTTGTATGAGGTTCATAATTTTACATTTTTGAAAGTTATACTTTAACAAGGTCCTTATAGGTGTTTATTAATTTGGTGAAACCCCCTCACTCAGGGATCATGTCTTTAGTTTGAAAACAATACCCAGAGGTGACCAAGCTCTTAAGAAGTGATTCATGCTAACCAGTCTTCAGGAATGGGCTAACAGATGAGCCAGGTACAAATAAACTTATTGACAACAGGAGATAGGTTTTACTTGTGACTGAAAGAGTTGGATTGGTTAAATAGACTCCTTACCTCTGGCTATCAGGAAACCCAGAAAGCCATGTTAATTTATTAAAATTTTGCTTGGGGAGAAAAAAATCAGAAAGTAGCAATTGAGAGATCTTGAATGAAGTATCTTTTCTTCTGTAGAAAAGCCAGCCAGTATTTTTCTTCTCAGTCTTTTGTGCTTGCGAATCTCCATTTGGCATTGAGCGAATCCCTTCTCCAATTTGTTCTACGCCCCAGGAGGTTGATCTTTATGGAAGATCAGTCCTTCCAGTTAGTCTCAAGTTGCATTGAGCCAATGAGAGTCACCAACAGGAGACTGGAGTATAGGGAGAGAGAAAGGTTGGGGCACCTTTTCCCTGTTCCCGCCCTGCTTCATTGCCAAATCTCACCACCATCAGTGCTACCACATAAGCCCTTCCCTCTTTAGCTTCATTTTGCGTTAGGGTCCTATCATTATTTTTTTCCCTCTTTTCCTCTTCCTGTGTGCAGTAAATTATAGTCTTTGGGTGCCTCAACATCTCTTGTTCATGCCTTTAATCTGGGGATGGTTCTAAACACTACGTAAAATTTTGCTGCGTTAAAGTCTTTTTATTTGAACCATCTCTCCACTTTATCCAGCCTACCACAGAGATGCCAGAGTCAGTTCTTCATTCACCATCTGCTTATATTAGTTCTCTCTTTATAACATTTACAACCCACCTTAGTTCTATTTTTGCTGCAGGCATTGTCTCCTGCCATCCCAAAGTACTAAGCAATATTTCAAATTGCATACTCAATTGAAATATCTGTCTCCAGAAACATGCCATATTCTCTCATACACATTCTATTCTGTATTCCTTAAATACCCCTTTCCCTATTTTCTCTCCTGTAAAAAAGACTAATCATTGTTTCATATCAATCTGCCAAACCCTGATTTTCAAAGACTGTCATGGCTTATAATGCAATAAATTTGGAGGGGAGGAATATTAATATCTTATATGCCTCTCTGCACCACAGGAACCCCTAAATATCAATTCATAAAACACAACAGTAAATTATATAGCTCTCAGCACAGTACTATAGGATATCTCTGACCCCTTTCCAAACACTGAATGTTCCCGATCAATTATACTTCTAGTACACCTGCTACATTTCATTTACATTATGCAAAAATAGCACCTTTATATTCAAACTATTCCTATTTTGCCATGGCAACCTTCTTTTTGTAGTTCTTAACCTTAATCTTGTGCCATATGTCCCAGAGTACCCAAGTATTCCTCAGACCCAAATTAGAACTCGCTTTTCAGTGGTTAATTTTGATTACATGTACTTTTCCTACCTAGTCAGTACTTCTGAGGTCTCTCCCCTGCTTGAAGAATGGTACCTGCTCTTAATTATTTATATCCTGTTAAAAATGAGTGATGTCCAGAAATTTGGTATTATAAGGCATTTTAAATAGCCCCAATCATTAGGTGGGACTCCTGTTAGAGATCCTGGCCACATTAAGTCTTGAAGAACTATTTCAGACTGAACCCCCTCTGTCAGTCCCTTCTTGACTACCTTTGGTTCTAGACAGTGTTTGTTTCTTTTTTTGTGTTATGCACACTTTTTAAATGCCTCTATTATGATACTTCTCACATGGCACTGTCATCATATGTTGATAGATATGTATCTCTTGCTGTGTTGTGAATCCTTAAATCCTAGTCCATTTCTGAGTCATCTCTATATCACCAGCCCCTAATATTGCAATGCCCGTTGCTTAAAATGTGATCAATAAAAAATTTGAATAAATGAAGGAAGGCAAGGCTTGAATGGTATTGATTAGGTTAGCACTTGCTTCAGTGGGATTCAGTTTGAATATATATCCTAATAATATTAATTGGACTTGGATATGTTCCCTGTCTCCTAGCCACAGGGGTACTTCCATCTGATTGATTTTTCCCCCATTTCAAGCTTATACTTGGTTGTTTCACTCTTAGAGAGTAATTTTATCATTTGCTGTGAGGGCATATATTTGTATCCACTAAGACTTAGCTTGTCAGTGGGGCTGACAGGGAGCTGAGCATGTTGATAGCTTAACTATGTGAAATGGGAATCCTCAGTGAATCGAACATCCTATTACAATCATTTGTCACCATAGGCCAACTCAGTTCTCAGTTGAGGGACACAGCAGATAACTCATATTTGTCTAGACCAGATCTACATTCCCATAGTCCCTGACTGGGAGACCATATGCCTGCATCCACAGAGATCATAGAAGTAGCTCTTTATGATGACCATTCATAGCATCTATAGTTTTTTACAAACTATGAAGCACAATATCAAGACAAAAATCAATATTATCATTCCAAATGATACATGTGTTACTTGAATTATTTAAAAAGTCCATCTAAAATTCATGCATCAGTGTGACACTCTTCAGGGTAAAGTTGTATGCTTTCTGGGCTGCAAGCAACCCTCTTAGTTTATACAGATCATCTCATTGGTGTGTTGTGGATAACTGTTAATAAAATGGTCTGGCCTTCCAGGGAAGATGTGAAAAAAAAAAAAAAACTAATTAAGGAAAAATATAGAAAAACATGAAGAACAACAAAATTATTCCTCCTGGACTTTGTTGAAGTGTCAAAGAGAATGGTGTCTTAGCAGTTTCCAATTCACCCCCTGAAAACAGTCAAACTTACTTCTTTATATGAGATTTTAGCATTTTATGTCTTGTATAGGCAATATATATATTTATATTTTTTTTAAAAAGATTTATTTATTGGAGAGAGAGAAAGCTGGGCTAGAGGGAGGTGGGAGAGGAAGAGAGAGTCTTTTTTTTTTTAAGATTTTATTTATTTATTTGACAGATAGAGATCACAAGTAGGCAGAGAAGCAGGCAGAGGGAGAGGGGAAGCAGGCTCCCTGCTGAGCAGAGAGCCCGATGCGGAGCTTGATCCCAGGACCCTGGGATCATGACCTGAGCCGAAGGCAGAGGCTTTAACCCACTGAGCCACCCAGGCACCCCAGGAAGAGAGAGTCTTAAGCAGACTCTTGCACTGAGCATGGAGCCCACATGGGACTAAATCTCGTAACCCTGAGATCACAACCTGAATCAAAACAAAGAATCAGATGATCAACCAACTGTGACACTAAGGCACCCCTGTATTTATATTTATATCTGTATTTGTGTTTATAGTTATTCTTTAGAATCACTTGTCTTGTTTTGCTTCCACTGGACTTGTTAATTCTTATCAAAGTCAACAAAGAGTACTGGTACCCAACTCTCCCCCATTTCTGATGTGTTGAGAAAACCAGAAATTCCTCTAACCAAAAACCTTGGTACTGGTGTAGCACCAAGTAACTTGGTATATAGTATATATACTTGGTACTATAGTAACTTGATATAGGTTCTGCCAGTACACCATTGAGTATGACATGAAGTCTGCCTTTAGTCAGTATACAGTCCAGTATGAAATTACAAGTTTTTTTTTTAAAGAATGCTAATAATATATGGGCTGCTTATGATTATAAATCAGTTTTTTAGGTCTATATAAGTCTTTGAGTGGGGAAATCTATGAGTATTCTTTATTATATAGCCAGAACCAAGCTATATTTCTTCCCTCCCTCCCCCTCTCTTCTTCCTCCTCCCCTTCCTTTCCCTCTCTCTTCTTCTTTCTCCAGACTCTCTACTCCAGCTAATGTAATCAACGTACTGCACTCACTAAATGATCACTAGTTCCAGCTTGGAGAAACTGGGCAGGTCTGATGCTAGAAGTGTTTCTTGCAAGAAATGAGTGTCATGAACTCAGGATAAGAGGTATACTTAAGAATTATTTGACCATCCCTCTCACACAGTGTAATTGAAAGCAGGTATTGATTGAACAACCTGAATCATCCAAAAGGCAGTGTCCTTCTTATCAGTAAGATTGCTAGGGGTAAATAAAATTTAAAAAATAAAACAGTGCAAAGGCAGATGTAGTTTCAACTTTTTTTTTTTTTCATCCTTTAAATCTTGGCTCAACATTTGCTCCATACAGAGTCCATTCTCAGGCAGAGTTGTGAAATTGAGGATATAGCCCTGCATTCCAAGTATGAGTCCTGAAGTTCACTCGAGTCAAATGTTCTAGCTCACCTGATCACTGAGCCATGAAGACACAGACTGGTTTTCAAGGTTACATCGTCGTAATTACTAAGAGAGGAGTGGATGCTGCTAAGACAGTAAAGATACGGAGACACAAAGTACCTGATTGTAGTGGTTACTTATCAGGCCTCCATGGATCCAGTCATTCTTGTCTTACACATAGAGCACTGTTCTCTAAATTTCGGGATTTCTTTGCCAATATTACTGGTTTTGTTATTCTTCATGCTACATTATTTTGCCATTTTTGCCTCCTGGTTAAGTTACCCCTTTCCATTCCTCAAGACTTTGAGTTCCATAGCAGAATATGTTCCTTTGCCTTCTCCTAAATGCACTGTATGGGGCTAGAGACACAATAAGCAGGTGGTAAATAGATGGTGAATTGGTGTAAATTACTATCCAGCAGATGATTTTCCTCTATCAGGAGACAGTATATCTTTTTCAGTTTATTCTTCCTGTACTAAGCAGAGATATCCAAGATCTGTGATGATTTAGAGCCTGTTCCAACTGCTTGACTTCGAATTTATCATTTAGTTTTGGATTTTTGCTTTTTTAAGGGAGAAAAATCACATTTGGAACACATTTTTGTTCTGCATGCATAATTAAAATTTAAGTAGTAGTCATTTTCATTTGGACAATGTCAGCTCAATTAAAATATTAATTTGCGTGATTCTGTTTGTATGCCTGATTCAGACTGAGTTTGCAGGTGAAATCACAGATTCCATTAATGATGTAGAAGCCATCAGAGTAATAACATTAGGAATTATAGATGCTCAGGAAGGGAGAATGAACTTGTTTTAGAAAAATAAGTTCCTGAATCTCTATCTTTGAAATTTTTTCCTTCCCTTCCTGCCCACACACACCTGTCGGTGGCTATGGGAACACACTTAACAAAAAGGAAGAAACTGCAGAATCTCTTTGAGCATTTGTATATTGCCAGCAACATTAAGCCACACCATAATTCTGTTGCATGGATACAACCTTTGAGTGAACTTTCAATATTTGGATGAAATGGGGAACATTCGCACAGTAATAGCAATGCTGCCCAGCCTGACTCTCCTGAGATTATCTGTAGGCCATACTCCCTGGACCCTTATGCCCTGGCTACCTTGAACTTTCAGCACTTGGGACACATCATAGGGTTATCCTTTGTGCTGTCTCTGACTGGAATGTTCTTTACTTTTCTTTTTAGGTGATTAACTCCCACCCAGACTGCAGCTCCCAACACAAATACCACTTGCTCAGATACTTTTCCTGACCCATCATACCCAGTTAAGTACCCACTTTATAAATAAATGCTTACCTGCATATTTATTTAGTCGATATCTGACTTTCATATTACCACAAGTCAGAAAACAGCATCTGTTTTGTATACAACTGTGTACCTACAGCATAACGTATACCCACATTAATGATGCACTATATGTTGACTAATTAAATTTAAATAATTTAAATTTTTTAATTAAAAAATAAAATTTCAGGATAATTATTTGCTAACATCTCTATGGCTCTTTACAAATTACAAAGGGCTTTAAAGTCATGGTATTATTTAAAGTTTATCACAGTCCTTGGAGATGAGAGCGAGCATCTTTATTTTACAGATAGAGTAACTATTCTTGAAGTAACTTTGGTCCTTAACCAGGACTTCTGACTCCTAGCCTACTGATCTTGTCATTTCACAAATCATTCAATCATCTTGCTATTATGCCCTGTATGCCCTGCATATTTCCAACACTGAAGTTGTTTAAGAACATGAAGAATATATTTGACTGGCCATGAAGTGCATGTAATATTAAAGATAAAGCCTTAGATTAAGAATTTTTTTTTTAATGTACAATACTATCTGGGTTCTACCTTCTACTAACTACATGACCTTAGGAAGGTTGCCTTAACTTTTCAGAAATTTGCTTTTCTCTTCTTTAAAAGAGATACTGAAGATTCCTGGTGGACCACAGTTTCAGTTTTCTATTGATAATGACAGAACACTTTAAACTTAAAAGAACAATTTATTAGTTTTTATGATTCTGCTGTTAGGGGTTCAAACAGAGTTCAGCAGGGAGGTTTTTCTGCCACACTTGGCATCTGCTGTGGACATTATCTGGCTGCACTGACTTAGCAGTTGGGTTGGACTGGAAGGTTCAAGAAAGCTTCCTAAACATGTCTGGCAGCTTAATACTCCTTCATGCAGTCTCTGCCTCTGTCTCTCTTTGTCTTTCTCTGTGTAATGTCTCATAATCTGATTGTCTTTACTGATCTTTCTTTCATTATGTGATTAGTTTCCAAGAGAGAGGAAGAGGAAGATGTCAGACTTCTTAAAATCTGTACCTAAAACAGGCACACATAACTTCCTGTACATTGTATTGGTCAAGCCAAGTCTCTAGGTCAGGCACCCCTTTGGATCACTACATTTGTATCTTTGGGGCAAATACTTAGTAGTACAGTTCCTGGGCTATAGGATAGCTCTATTTTTAATTTCTTGAGCTACCTGCATACCATTTTCCAGAGTGGCTGTACCAGCTTGAATTCCCACCAACAGTGTAAGAGGGTACTCCTTTCTTTGCATCCTTTGCCAATATTTGTTGTTTCCTGTCTTGTTAATTTTAGCCATTCTGTCTGGTGTGAGGTGGTATTTCATTGTGGTTTTGATTTGTATTTCCCTGGTACCAAGGGATGTGGAGTATTTTTTTTCATGTGCCTGTTGGCCATTTATATGTCTTCTTGGGAGAAATGTCTGTTCATGTCTTCTGCCCATTTCTTGACTAAATTATTTGTTTTTTGGATGTCGAGTTTCATAAGTTCTCTGTAGATCTTGGATACTAGCCCTTTATCTGATATGTCACTTGCAAATATCTTCTTCCATTCTATAGGATGCCTTTTAGTTTTGTTGACAGTTTCCTTGGCGCTGCAGAAGATTTTTATCATGATGAAATCCCAATAGTTCATTTTTGCTTTTGTTTCCCTTGCCTTTGGAGACGTGTCTAGCAAGAAGTTGCTGTGATTAAGGTCAAAGAGGCTGCTGCCTGTGTTCTCCTCTAGGATTTATCCTGAAATTTAGAATCTGACTCAGAAACATTGAGTTGTTTAAAGGGTTACCCATTTTGCAATTACCATTAACCATTAGGGTCTGATGTTTATGCAGTTTATTAGAGTGAGAATAACACTTTCAATTGTGATTCTGGAGGGAAGTTATGCTCCATAGAAGAGAAAAATTATTTGTCCAAATTTTAGCAATAATTCAACAAAATAGCCTGAATTTTGATAAGACACAGTCCAACTGACAGAATTCTGAAAGTTGCCCAGTACTAGAATGGTCCTTCATTCTCTATATGCCATAGGCTCAGTGATAAAATTCATAGACGCTTAGGAAACACTCATATCTAGAATTATATTCTGTTAACTGATTAATAGAAAGGTACAGGACTATCCATAAACCAAATGGCTGATAATGCAGAATTTTGCTTACAACTGAAGTAAAAGAGTTAGTTCAAAGTACTAAACATTTTTTAAAAAGGACTAAGGATGCCTGGGTGGTCAGTTTTTTATCATCTGCCTTTGGCTCAGGTCATGATCCCAGAGTTCTGGGATCAAGCCGAATGTTGGGCTCCCTGTTTGTGGGAAGGCTGTTTCTCCCTCTCCCAATCCCCCTGCTGTGTTCCCTCTCTTGCTGTCTCTCTCTGTGTCAAATAAATAAATAAAATCTAAAAAAAAAAAAAAAAAAAAAGAACCAACCCCCGTGCTTGGTTGTGAAGAGGAAATGAAGAGAAAGTAAAGATAGTTGGAAGAAGAAACAATTTTTTAAATCAAATTTATATTTGGACCTGACATCAGACTACCTTAGATATGAATAATGTGAAAATAATCAGTATTGTATTTTCTCTAGTCACCGATTTCCCCTAACTTAGACTCCTCAAATACTTCTTCATAACCATTCAGTTATCTCTGCTCTCTGCTTCCCTTAAATATACCACACAAGGTGGAAGACAGTACCACTCAATTTTGCTGATTAAAAAAACCCAGAGAATTCAAAAATAGTTGTAACTGACTTTGATGATTTTCCTGTAGATTTGTAGACTCAAAAATAATGGCAGCAACCATGCTAGACTAACCAGTCTTCCAGGATATGAATCTCTGTTGGTTTTATACCCTGCAGCCGTATATCATTTCCAAAACCAAACTAATCCTACTACTATTCACCTGTCAGCCCAATGAGTAGTTCATCTTCCTCCATAGCATTAAGGAAGAGAAATCTAGATGGGCAAAAAGCAATTTAAACTTGGTGACACCTAAAATAAGAAAAACAAATTGACTCTAAGCCATCTAGACTACAGCCCAGAGATGAGGATGGAGGAGAAATTAAAACAAACCTCTAATCATCACTTATTTTATAAATATGAAGTTTCAAAGAAAGTTTTCTCAAATTAATGTAATCTTCGAAGATATAGGATAAAACCCAAGCCCAAATATTGTTTTTTTCGACTCTGCTATGGAGTGAAACTTAATTGAATACTGCCTCTTTCCAGTGAGGCCACTTAAGTACCTGAAAAGTAAGACCAACTCAGTGGTTTCCAAAACTATCTATTCATCAAAAGCACCAAAAAGGGCTTTTTGAAAAATAGGGATTTGTGTTCTCGGACCTAGGTATTTTCATTTGTAGCCAGCTAAGCCACTATAGTAGAAGATCATAAAGTTTCCTGGGTAGTCCCAAGGTCTATGAATTATATTCATCGTCTACACAGAGCCTATAATCCCACAGAGAAAACAAAAATTTTATAAAATCTAGGGATAAGATTGGGAAGAAAATCTCATCACCTTTTTCTTTTATACCTTCATTTTACTCTTGAAGAAAAATAGTAATTAAGAGTAATGGTGGATTTGTAAATTTCAATATTTATTAATATATTGCCTTACTGTCTTTTCATAGTATGAAAAGTATGGTTTTATACTTGTATGGTTTATACTTGAAGAGCACTGCCAGCAAATTGTGAATCTAAGATCTTCCGGGTCCATATTCTTTTCCAGTGAAGGACTGCCTTGCTTTGAAGCAGTCCTGTAGCACTAAACATCTTAAGATGTTAGAGAACATTGATTAGAATTTTTCTGCTTCCAAATACAACTTTTATTTCAATGGCATTTTCCCATATCCTACTGCCCTGACAAATCTTCAAAAGATCATTGCTACTGCTATTTCTAGGGCTTCTGCTCTTTACAGCTAGGCATCTGCTTGGGGAAATAATGTGAAAGAATAATTTCCATTTTCTACTCAAAACTGTTGGGAAGATGGGTGCTTGGGTGGTGTAGTCAGTTAAGCATCAGACTCTTAGTTTCGGCTCAGGTCATGATCTTGTGGTCCTGGGATTGAGCCCCACATCAGGCTCCTTGCTCAGCATAGAGTTTGCTTAGGATTCTCTCTCCCCTCTTCTCTCCTGCTCCCCCAACCCCGACCCCTGCTGCATGCACTTGCGCTCTCTCTCTCTCTCGCTCTCTCTCAAATAAAAAAAAAAAAAAATCTTTAAAAATAATATGGGAGAGAGGAAGCAGAACAGAAAGGGAGAGAGTGGCCCTAAATACAGTGTAATAATTGGGCTTGAGTGTGTTTGTCGTTTTTGTTCATGTGCTTGTATCTTATAAACTGGCACTAGTGTGTTTGTATAATGCTATTCTTCCTTCAGTTCTGCCTGCATCTATTCCCACCCATGAAGACCCACTGCTTTTAAATTCTCTTCAATTAGATTAAATCATTATGGAGTTAAAGTCAGCCAAATTCCTGAAGTAATTTCTACCGAAAAAAGAAATCAGTGAGCAAAGTGTTTAACCCAAAGGAAAAGTATCAACTGATAAATTTTAGGCCTCAGTAGATGAGATATTTTGGGAAGGGTGCTACACAATATGGGAAAAATACAGTTTTTCTTTTCCTATGTAAAAGCAAGGAAAGTCTTCCATGGTTTATCTGAGATAATATATTCAGCACAGTTGTGAATTTTTAATCTCATACACAAACAATGTCAATCTCATATACAGAAAATGTCATGTAGAACACAATTCCAAACCTGCCTCTTAGACATTTCCTGAAATGGTCAATGGGAAAAAGAAAAAGAAAAAGAAAAAAAAAAAACACTTTGAGTTATCAAATTAGATGACAATGAACTATATATTGTAAAATAGGCATTTATACAAGCCATTACCAGGTGAACAAATTGAGGAAGAAGTCCAAAGGACCAACTTAAAAGATTATAGTTATATAGAGAGATATATATCTATAGAAATCTAGAGATATATAGATATATGGATTATAGCTATACTTAATGGCAAACAAATCAGAAAAATAATTTCTATTTTCCTTCAACTGGTGCCCTTGATTTTTCCTATTACTTTCCTTTCTCTGTCCCTTGCTAATACCATAAACAAATCTAATTTCTAATTACTCACTCTCAAGGTTAAAACAAGTTAAAGTGCAACAAAGTTAAAATGGCTAACTCTCATAAAGATAAACATTTCTTTTCAACCCCAAGTTAGTAACTGACTCAGGGCTAAGGGTATTTCTATGGAGAAGAAAGCCATGACCTATTTGCCTTTCCTTCATCTTGTCCTGCTGCTAGATCTTCCAGGATCAAATTAGTGGAAGGAGGTTTCATAGGAAAAGACAAAGTCCTTTATTACTGGTATTGTGACATTATGATTTATAATAAGAAATATATATGTGTAGTCTTCACCCCATTTCTGGCACAAAGCTACTAAAACCCTTGGAATTTCCTAAGTGATGAGAGCAGTAAATGTGTCGTTTGCTACATTAATGAATGACTTTTGGAAGCACCTAAGGATGGGGGCTGAGTGCCAGAAGAACTGAACTCTTAGAAGGGGAGAGGACAGGGACACCTTGGTGGCTCAGTGGGTTAAGCCTCTGCCTTCGGCTGTGGTCATGATCTCAGGGTCCTGGGATCGAGTCCCGCATCGGGCTCTCTGCTCAGCAGGGAGCCTGCTTCCTCCTCTCTCTCTCTGCTTGCCTCTCTGCCTACTTGTGATGTCCCTCTGTCAAATAAATAAATAAAATCTTTTAAAAAATTAAAAAAATAAAAAAGAAGGGGAGAGGACAGAGTTGCTGGAGACTGAGATCAATTGCCAGTGGCTAATGATTTAATCAACCAACCCTGTCTGTTTGACCCTCCATAGAAACCCAAGAGCACAGGGTTTGGAAAGCTTCTGAGTTGGTGAACACATGTAGGTGCTGGGAGAACAGCATTCCTGGAGAAGACATGGAAGCTCTGCATCCTTTCCCCATACCTGGCCCAATGCACCTTTTCTATCTGGTTGTTTCTGAGTTCTACTGTTTTATAATAAGCCCATAATCTCATGACTAAATGGGTTTTCCTGAGTCCCATGAACCACTCTAGAAAATTAATTGAACCAAAGGAGGGGACTGCTGGAACCTCTGATTAAGAGCCTGTTGGTCAGAAGCACAGGTAGCAATGTGGACATTTAAGCCCTCAATCTATAGCCAGTCTATCAGAAGCAGAGATAATCTAGGCTTATTACTAGCATCTGAAGTAGGGGAATAGGGGCCAACCTACCACTGTAGGATTAAACCTTTAACCTGTGGAATCTGATGCTATCTCCAGGTAAATAGTGTCAGAACGGAGTTAAATTGCAGGGCATCCAGCTGGTGTAGAGAATTGCTTGTCAGTGTGGGGGGAACCCCTCCCCACATCAGAACTGGGTCCAAGAACCCAAAGGAAGTATTGATGTAATATTGTCAGTGTCCTCTGTGGCAGGCACTCAATTCCTGGCTGAGACTTCTTTGTGATACATTTATGGGCATATTTGGAAGCACCATATGGATTTCTATGCTGTAGAGTTTCCTGACTCTGGGGATAAGTTTTCTGAGTCACCCTTCAGGGTCTTATTAATCCCATTCCTAATAGTATAACCTAAAAACTTTTACCATTCAATATCTTTCATCCTGGCCAATCACCATCTTGGTTTGGGTAATCTTCAAGATGACTAATAATGGATAGCCTCTGTGGAAAACTTGAGATTTTTGCCTTGCCAAGTGGTTGGCAAGCAATGTGGTGCTGCTGACTCCTCTTTTAAATCCCTTCTTCCTGAGCTATTGTAGCCAGAAGCCAGACTTTTACAAGCAAGGATGAGAACAGTCTCTTCATTCATATATCTCTCCAAATCCCAGGAACACATGAAAGGCTATTCTAAAGTCTCTTACCTCAGAGTGGATCAGTTAGTTTCAGCTTTTCAGTAAGTGTGTGGACAAGAGATGCCAGTATTCCATTATTCCAGAAATCCTCAATTTCTTTTTTTTAAAATATTTTATTTATTTGACAGAGAAAGAGAGATCACAAGGAAGCAGAGAGACAGGCAGAGAGAGAGAGAGGGAAGCAGGCTCCTGCTGAGCAGAGAGCCCGATGTGGGCCTTGATCCCAGGACCCTGAGACCACAACCCGAGCCAAAGGCAGAGGCTTAACCCACTGAGCCACCCAGGTGCCCCAGAAATTCTCAATTTCTATAAATAATTTTCTTGGGGCGCTTATCACTTGATTTGATTGGGGTTGCAACATTTCTTCTCCCTTGTACTCTAAAGAGGGGAAAAATAAAATCCAAAATTTACTTCCACCAACTAAGGCTGTATCATATTATGTCAATACCTTTTTATAGTTTGTCTCTTCCTTAGATGAATGATTGGGTAACTGACATAGAACTATTAATAGCTGTATCATTTTTGCATTACTGAATAACAAATCACCACAAATGTAGCAGCTTAAAAAAATATGTTTTTGTTATCTCACAATTTTCTGTGGATGAGGCGTCTAGTTATGGCTTGACAAGATCCTTGGCTCAGGCTAAAATAAAATCAAGGTATTGGGTCAGGTTGTGTTCCACTCCAGAGGTTCACCTAGAAAAGAGTCTTCTTCCATGTTCATGCAGACAGTTGCATGCAGAATTCATTTCCCTGTGACTGTGGGACCCAGGGTCCCAGCTTCTTACTCACTGTAGATTAGAGGCTGTTATCAGGTACAGAGACTACACACATTTCCCTGCCATGTGGTCCTCAATATAGCAATTTCCCTCTTTAACACCAGCAGAAGAGTCACTGCAGTCGGCTAATGTGGAGCCTTAGAAGTAGAGTCTTATGGACTTATACATATATATGAGTGACATTCAGTCTCTATGACATACGGCATAACCTAATGGATGGAATGATATCTCTTCACCTCTGCCAAGTTGCACTGATAAGAAGCAAGTCACAGGTTCCACCCAAACTTAAGGGCAGGGAACTATACAAGGATGTAACACATTAGGGATCACCTTAAGGTATGTCTGCCAAAATCGTTAAACCAACCCTGTAGAGATGTATCTAGAAACCCCATTTAGAATGTGCTAGTGCTTATCTATTTAAGGCAGCTTTGAAATTATAGCTATAATTCAAAGCAAAAGGAAAAGTCTCAGCCAACATTCTGTTACAAAAAAAAAAAAAAAGAATCAAAACTCAAGATTCTATGAAATGAAATAAAGATTTAAACAAGGCATGGGAGAGATATGGGAATTACATGTGTTTGAAAAAGATTTAGTCCATGTATCAGAAGTACAGTTTAGACATCAGTTTATTTGTGATCTTAGAGAAATTAAAATGCAGTTCATGTAAAACAAGGAAAAATAGGAGATAAGAGAGTACATGGCAATAACAAATAAAAATTACCTAGTTAAAGACTTTAAGGACAGAAAAAATACCACAGCAAAATTTCAATATCATTAGTAATAAAAAGGAAGTCAACTTTGTAAAAAACAGAACAAGTGAAGTGGAAGGCAGGCCTATTAACAGCAATTGAAAGGAAATAAGAGTGTGCATAATGTGTTCATCATTTCCGTGTAATCAGATGATAATTTCATTCTCAATGTTGATAAATTGAGAAATACAGATTTAAGTGTTTTATAAAGAATTGAATATAACCATAAGAAGAAGGAAAATCCATCTATAATCTATCACTTTACCAGAGGAACAATATTCCTGGTTTATATAATAGATAGTGAGAGAATTGAAATAAAAAATAAAATAATATCACTGGAATAAGAGTAGTAAGCCTGCTGTGGTAATAAGTTTAATGTGATTAACTTTCCTGTTTAAAGAAAATAATATTCCACAGATATTGCTAAAGATAATCACAACCAAAACAAGGATCCAGAAAGTTTTTTTTTTTTTTTTTTTTTTTGGATCCAGAAAGTTTAATGGTATTAAGAAGGCTGTCCATTTTCAAGGCTAAATTAGGTGCCATTTTTTTTGGTAGGAGGAAAGTGAAATAATTTACAGATATGTTTTAATACTGCCACAACTTTTTCATGTTCCCATTGTGGTTTCTCCTGGGGTCATATCATGGAGGGGAGGAATTAGAATAAATAGTTACTATAACCTGGCTCTTGCTGTCATGGCAACATCCTTCTTTCATGAGGCAACCATGTATCATGAGAGCATTTGTTCATCTTGGATATTTCTTCCGAAAATTTCTCTGAAACCACCTTTCACCCTGCCCTACCCTAGTTCCTTAAAGAACTATTGCAGTTTATGGCTAAATCTTACAAGTTTCCTTTTCAAGTTCTGACTATATTTGTACCATACCTGCAAGATCTTACTATAAATCTCTACCCATATAGACAAACCACTATGTCTGTAGGCACACTAGTGTTCTACTGTAGTTACTTCCCCACTGGTAACAGATGCCTATCTGCCTGGCAAATGGTAGAAGTGATGCTTGCCCAACACTATCTGGTCTTTCCTTGGCCTGCCATACCAGGCAGCCTTATTCTTGCCTTAAGTATTCTGTGAGGTGGATGCTGGTTTCTTTGTTCAGGTAGACACTCAATAGACAGACATTTTTTCCCAACTCTCTTTCATCATGCTTCCCTCACTCTCTTGTGTATGTTTGTGGGGAACAGGGAAGGAAGGCAAATATATCTATGCTTGTACAAACTCCTTTTAAACAATCTTCTTTAACATGTTTAGTGTTTTACAGAGTCCAGAGGTATATGATCATGATGGAGAAAAGAGAGAGTTCTGGTATCTTTTTACATTCTTCATAGATGAATCTAGTGCTTATCTTTAAAATACATAAAAATTTCTTGGCTCACAAAACTAATCCTGAGTTTTGTGGATTTTGCCAAAATTCTGTGTATATTTTAAATATCTTTTTATGCATCTTATTATACATCTTTTTAAACATCTTATTATAAAATAATAACTAACATTAAGTGTTTATGTTATAAATGCTATATATCTAAAACCTCATTATATGTTTATAACAGCTGTAAGAGGTAAATGTTATGCCAGTTTTACTGTTTATTTTTTAGGGGTGTTGGGGGGGGGTGGGAGGTAAGCCAGGAAACATATTCTGAGAAGGAGATTTGCCTGGAAAAAAGTTTGCTGGTACATGTTCCTAGGAACTTTGCCCATGAGTGAATGACGGTCACAAGACTGTCAGAGGGACAGGCTGAACTTCAAGGCATTTGCAACATAAGCCTCAGCTGATCCTAGAGGATGCTCCAAGCTAGAGTTATTCTTCAGATTTGTCCAGAATTAAGTTAATTAAGCCTGGACTTTTTATATGCATACTGATCACTCCCTGGGTCAGGGAGTTCCCTGGGTTGAAGGCAGTATATCTGCAAGGGACTCAGCTGAGAGTCATCCTCACATGGGAAAAGGAATGCCTAAGTCTAAAAAGCGTGGTCTGGGTCCTCACCCATTAATGACAAAATTGAGATAGATTATATTTTCCATTTTTATACAGCCCATTTTGCAGACAGATAATTATGCCCATTCTAAAATCTGGTTATAAAGGAGAAAAAGGAGAAATCATAAGGGCATATATAATGAAGTAGGATAGAACATGAAAGAAGAAAGAAAAAAGGAACAGAACAAGAAATTTTATCCTAGAAGAAAAATGAAACAGACCATTGCCATTGAAGATAAATTGAAAAGTGACTAAAGATTTCTTATGGAAAAAACACAATGACCAGATGGGTTTAAAAATGAAGTTCAACCAACTTTAGAGACTAAATTATTTCAAATTTATTTAAAATCTACCAGAATGTTGGGGCACCTGGGTGGCTCAGTCGGCTAAGCCTCTGACTTTTGGTTTTGGCTCAGGTCATGATCTCAGGGCCGTGATATCAGGCCCCACATTCAGGCTCTTCACTAGGTGGGGAGTCTGCCTGGGATTCTCTCCCTCTCTTCCTCCTTCTGTGCCTCCCCCTACTCATGCTCTCTCCCTCTAAATAAATTAATTAGTTAAAAAAATAAAATCCAGAATGTTGTAAAGTTGAAGAGCTTTATTCATATTTTGAAAGCTGCATGATTTTAATACCAAAACCTGACAAAGCAACAGTACAAAAAGGAAAACTATAAATTAGTTGCACTGATAAATATATATGTAAATAAATGCAATTATGTTTTTAAAGTATAATCTAATAATTCATAAGGAATAAAATTCATTATAGACAAGTATAGCTTATTTCACAGTTTTAAGAATAGTTAAAATATCAGGAAATTATTATTATTGACACGAGACCATCTGTGTCAGAATGACTTAGATAAAACCAGACCAACTATGCCAACATCACTTTGCTATGTGAAGCAAAAAGAAACTTTGCCCAGTAGAAAGAAAAGTATAAACCAGTATATTATTTTATTGTTTGCTTCAGAAAACTTCATCAGAATTATTTAGTGAAGATAAGGTTTGCTAACCTGGGCAATTTACCTTTAAATATTTTACTCATTGAACTTGCCTCAAAGCCTTTACTGTGCTGTCTACCAATCCAAAATGATTATATCTTTTTTTTTTTTTAAGATTTTTATTTATTTGACAGACAGAAAACACAAGTAGGCAGAGAGAGGAGGAAGCAGGCTCCCCGTGGAGCAGGGAGCCCGATGTGGGGGCTCGATCCCAGGACTCTGGGATCATGATCTGAGCCGAAGGCAGAGCTTTAACCCACTGAGCCACCCAGGCATCCCCCGAAATGATTATATATTAAGATGTGTCTGATCCCAATCAGCTCTTTAGTTTGAAAGATCTACCTTAAACTAGTAGAGCCCAGATACCAACACCTCATAATTGTGGCACTTCTGACTTCCTCTTTCTGAGGTATTGCTAAATCTCTATTAAGTGGTTTTCCCCCTTATTGTAGTGAGCTTAAATAGTTTTGCTTTCTTAGCAAGTTGTCTTGTGATACTTTGGCAAATTCAATAATATAAACTAAATATTATAAGTTACAACAGTATAGATCGAAGTGTAACATCTTTTGCCATTAAAGGAATATCACTGCATACCTTTTAAAAAGGAATATAAATTTGATATATCACTGCATACCTTTTAAAACAGGGGAAATAGAAAATATTGATAGTATCAGGTACTGGTGAGGATGTAGAGAGACTTGATCTTTGATACATTCTTTATGGGAATAAAAATGGTACTGCTACTCTGGAAAATTATTTGGAAATTTGTTATAAAACAAAACATACATTTTTCATATACTTTAGCAATCACTTACACCTGGGGTATTTATTAGAGGGTAATGAAAATTTATGCCCACAGGTTTACAAAAACTTGTAAACATACCAATTTAGTTATAAAGCCTTATATGTAAAATTGTCAAAACGTGGAAATAATCCAAATGCCTTCAGTAGGGAAATAGTTAAAAAAAAAAAAAAGACTATGGCAAATCTGTACAACAGAATACTACTCAAAAAAATAAAGGAATAAACTATTGATGTACTATAATTACTTGGATGGAGCTCAAGGGCATTATTCTGCTTAAAAAAAGCCAATCTCAAAAGATCACATATTGTCTGATTCCATTTATATAATATTCTTGAAATGACAAAATTTTCCAGATGGAGAATAGATTAGTAATCACCAGGGAGACAGGAGTAGGGGTGGGTGCAACTATATAGGAGTAGCACAAGAGAGATATTTGTGGTGACAGAACAGTTCTGTATCTTGACTGTGGTGATGATTTCATGAATCTGAATGTATTTATGTGATAAAATTATTTCAACATACGCAAACCCAGACACACAGACACACACACACACACACACACACACACACACACACCATTGATAAATACTAAAAGAGCATTTGATCAATTTGATAAATGCAACGGTAATTCCTAAGAAAAACTCTGAACAACTACAATGTAAAGAAAGTACCTAACTAATAACAAATGAAAACCAATAACAAATCTTACTCAAAATGACAAAACAGACTATTTCTATGAAAATAATTTTTGGAAAAAGTTTAGTCGTGATTAGATAGTATATAACTTTCTGTTCAAATTGTCTTTATTACAATGACATATTTTGGTACACACCAGCACATTGATTTAATGAAAATGATGGATTAGTGCTTAAAAATAAAGCAATTGATAAATTGAAAAGTAACAATAATAATAATAATGAAGATAATTTAATTGTTGGTCCACTGTGTTCTAAATCCAAATAGTCAAGTAAGTCTCAAGTGAAATATAGGATATGGAAATACATTTCTATTAGTAAATTAAAGTTTGCCAGTTTAGTTTTAGGAAAATAATTTCATTCATCACATAATACAGTTTATTTAAATTTTAATGCACTTTCAATTTTACTTTGAATTTTATCATTTGCTTTGAATTTCTGGTCATGAGGATGCATACTTAAGACTTTTATGGAATTACATTTTTAAGTGAAATTATTATGAATAATATTTGTGTCCATGAGGATTTTCTAAAAGTTTCCTTTTCTATGCAAGTTTGATGAATGTTATTTTTCTGGCATATACACCTGGGAACTTTCCATCACACAACCAGAAAGGGTTGAAACTTTCATGTAGGATTATGGTGTAATAAATCATTATAGGTTCAATTTTGCATCATAAAACTACAACAAATATTTAAATGCTAATTTGATAAGCATGCCATAAACACACCACAAAATAATTTTATATCAAATGATTTCAGCCAAGAAATAAAATTTGTTACCAATAGATTTGCAAAAAGAAGGAGACACATAATCAGCATAATTTATTGTAGGACTGTGAAACTCCATGGTTATAAAAGCTCTAAAGTGAGAAGCAGTATACTGAATGATTTTTTTTTTTTTGTAACTATGCCATTAAAATACAAGCTTTTGTAAATTGAGTCCTTTTCTGCTTTTTTTTATGAGATTACTGAGACTAAGAATTAAATTACACAGCTTTTAGTTTAAAGCTACATCAAAAAGAGTAAATTTAAAATAAACATTGCTTCTAGTAGGCAAGAGGGATTCAAGGTCCATAATAGGCCATGAAGTAGAAAGGAAGTGTTATCTGTTTTCATTTAATTTACATTTCCAAAGCAGAAAAGTTATGTTTGATTACTGAAGTAATTGCCAAGCCTAAAATCAATATAGATAATCTTTAAATTATCATGGATATTGGGAGAGGCAAAAAGAAAAAGAAATTTCATGTGAAAAATTTATATCCTGATTTTGATAGAATAAATTTAGTTTCTGGAAACCATAATTCAGTAAACTTGACATTAATTAAGAGCAAAATTATGAATTGCCATTTTTGGTTCTTTCTTTGTTTTAGTTGTTTGTTTTGCTTTGTTTAAGATTTTATTGTATTTATGTGACAGAGAGAGAGAGACATCGAGAGAGGGAACACAAGTAGGGGGAGTGGGAGCAGGAGAAGCAGTCCTACTGAGCAGGGAGCCCCATGCAGGGCTTAATCCCAGGACCTTGGACTCATGCATGACCTGAGCCAAAGGCAGAGGCTTAAGTACTGAGTCACCCAGGCACCCCAGTGAATTGCCATTTTTTGTTTTGTTTTGTTTTTTGTTGTTGTTTTATTTACTATTTGTTTGATTGCCATTTTTGAAGAGAGAATTTGACGATATAAAAAATATCAATGTAGTACACACACACACACACATACACATATCTGTATTATATTCCTAGAACTGCTTAACAAATTACCACAAACTTGGGGGCTTAAAATAACAGAAATGTATTCTTTCTTAGTTCCGGAGCCCAAAAGTCTGCAGTTGAGGTACTGGCAGTGTTCTTTCTGTGGTCTCTGGGGGAATATCTATTCCATAAATTTCTTTGAGCTTCTGGTAGTTGTCAGCAATCCTAGGCATCCTTTGCCTTGTAGACCCAGGACTCCAAACTCTGAGTGAGATGAGCTTCTTTTCTCTGCATCTGTCTCAACTCTCTCTCTCCTTTCTCTTATAAGGACACCACACAAAGGATTTGTAGACTGTAAGTCCAGGATGATGTCATCTCGAAATCTTTAACTTAATTACACCTGAAAATACCGTATTTCCAAATAAGGTCACATTCACAGTTCCAGGGAGTTGAGACTTAGACTTACCATTTTTGGGGACACAATTTCCATTAAGAACCTTTATGGCTTGGGGTCATTCAATGAAATGAAAACTTGAAGAAACCAAGAATATCAATCTGAAAAAGAAATGCTAGACCAAGATCACATGCTGATGTTTGAAGCACATTTGTCCTTCCAGTCAGCTGACCTTGGGTGTATCTGTTTTTGATGAGATGACTGTGTGTTAATATTTCTAGTGTCCCTTCTAAGTTTAAGATTTCACAATACAATCTAATCCAGTGCCAGATTTTTATGAACCTTTGCTCACCCTTCAGTCCTGCTCATCAGAATTGTAAGTTAAGGTAGGCAAAACCTTTTAGGACTCAATTTTACTTCCACATTTTCTTGAGGGGTCTTGGAAAGGGATAGAAAGGAAATAGGATTCTGTACCTGTTACTATGGAATGGTTTTCCAGGCCACCCAAGTTAAAACACTGTCCTTCTATATGATAGAATACTGGAGAGCTGAAGTCATATAAACCAGTGCAGAAGATTGAGGAAAGATATTTGAATGAGTTCCCTGGTCACTTGTCCAGATTGGGAGCATAATTATCTCCAGTGGAAAATATCAGATATTGCAGGGCTAAAGTTGGTCTGGATATAGTTCCAGGAAGGTAATGTGGGAAGACAAAGTATAACAAACACTATGTAAAGAACATTGGAGGAAATACACGAGAGTAAACTTAAGCTCCAATTCTTAAGAATATTTCATTTTTGTTAAAATAAGCAACCAAGAAACATGTAATTTTTAAAGATTTATTTTATCCTTTATGCCCACAATATACTGCTTGGTGTTTTACACATCATATAAAGCCAAAAAATTATTGTGAAGACCTAAGACAGGGTTGAAAATTAAAATACCAACCAAAAAAAAAAAAAAAAGTAATAGAATGGTTTTTCAACCTAATATGCCCCACCAGATCCTCCCCCATATTTCTTTTCTTTCATAGTCAATACTCTGGAGTTATTTTCATAAAACTATTTTACAGTTTCTGTTTTCATTTCTTTATATTCTGTGAACTCTTCAACTAACTCTTACCAGAATTCTGTATTATCACTCTAAAAGAGCTATTGTTGTCGTGATTATTAATGACCTTTGCATGATTAAATCCAACAGGTACTTCTCATACTTATATTTGCTTAACAGAATTTGACATTATACACCATGTCATCTTTCTAGAAAATCTCTCCTCCCTCTGGTTCTTACCCCCACTACTCCTGATTTTCTTCCTACCTCTATAAATGTACATTCAGTCCAGTTAGTGAGTTTTTTTCTTCCACTCAATCACACTGAGGCCATATCTTAGAAAATCTGTAATATTCTACTCATCTCATCTCTCTCCTGGCCTCAATTACCATCTATTTGCTGATGACTGAAGACTTTCATATCAACACAGTCCAGACATCTGCTCTGTGAACCAAGCGCATATAATATCAACTATCTACATGACATCTCAGATGCATAGCAGGCATCTTAAATATGTTCAAGCTGAACTTGTATTTCCCACAATCCCAAAATGTATTTTCTTCTGGTGATTTATAATTTGATTGATTTATAAACAACTTTATAATTTTATTTATAATAGGATTTGATTTATAATTTGATAAATATTGCAAACAATTCTCAGGTTGCTTAAGCTAGAAACTTAAAAATTATATTTGATCTCTCCCTTATTTTCTCTACCCTTCATGCATTTTCTCAGCTCTCATTGCCTGAACATATTGTGTGTGTGCATGTGTGTGTATGTAGTGAATAAATGAAACTTTGATATATATCTGAAGAGATTCGTTGATACAGTTTCAGAAGTTCAGAGATCTTTCATATTTAGATAAAAGCAGATTAGCCAACATGAGAATGTATACTGCAGATGTTTGTGTGTTGAAATGCTGTGTTGAAGCTTGGAATTCTACTATTACAGATGCCCTATAATCCAGGATAAAAACAGTTTTAGAGTACTCATTTGAATGTACTGTTAACAAGGCCTACAAGTTGAGTTTGTGCTCCCTTCTTGTAGACTGACTATAGGCTTGAGTCCAAACCACTTTTCAAGAAATACATATTGAAACAGAATGGAAAATGTGCAGATAGCTGGATGAATTTCTGCCTTACTGTTGAGAACAGGTAGAGACTCTTTTCTGTAGAGTAAGAGTATAGGCTATACAAATGTGTCTGGGTCAATTTGTTTTCCCTCTAAGTTATATTGTAACATATTTGTAAAAAGCAATGGCTGGATAGGTGAATTGTTTTTTGTTTTTGTTTTTGGTATAGTGCTGAGCCATTTTCTTTAAGAAAGCCATATGGGTGATGGCATTTTATTCCCATGTGTATCTCTGCCTTACCTCATGGTCGGTGACAGCATGCATTCACAAATTACAATTATCCTCAGCACATTCTTATACCTTCAAAAGAGCACTTCTTATTAACACAATGAAAAATAAAAATTATATGATCATCTCAATAGATGTGGAAAAAACCTTTGACAGAATTTAACATCTGTCATGATAAAAACTTTCAACAAAGTGGGTTTAAAGAGAACAGACCTAATGGCATAATATGGCAAAATAAAAGCCATATACAACAATCCCACAACTAACATCATACTCAATGGTGAAAATAACAAAGTAGCAGAAAGATAGACAAAGAAAATAATTCCATTTACAATTCACTCAAAAATAATACTTAGAAAAAAATTTAGCCAAGGATGTAAAAGATCTATACTCTGAAAACTATAAAACACTGATGAAAGAAATTAAAAATGACACAGACAAATGGAAAGATATTCCATCTTCATGGATTTTAAGAACCAATATTATTTAAAATATCCATACTAACTAAACTTATCTAAAAATTCAATGTTTTTGAATTTACCAATACCATTTTTCATATAAATAAAGCAAATAATACTAAAATTTGCATAGAACCACAAAACACCCTGAATTGCTAAAGCAATCTTGAGAAAGAACAAAGCTGAAGGTAGCACAATTCTAGATTTCAAGATATACTACAAAACAGTATGGTACTGGCACAAAAATAGAAACATATATCGATGAAACTGAGACCCCAAAATAAACCCACGCTTATATGGTCAATTAATCTACAACAAATGAGGCAAGAATATATAATGGGGAAAATATAGTCTTTTCAATATATGGTGCTGATAAAGGGAAAACTGAACAGTTACATTAAAAAGAATGAAACTGGACTACTCTTTCACACTATGCACAAAAATAAACTCAAAATGAATTTAAGACCTAAATGTGAGACCTGAAACTATAAATTTCCTAGAAGAAAATACACACAGTAATTTCTTTGACATCAGATATACCAACGTTTTCTCTAGTTATGTCTCTTTAGACAAGGGAAACCAACAAAACAAAAATGGAACCTACTGAATGGAAGAAGATATTTGTTAATAATATATCCATTAAAGGGTTAATATCCAAAATAAATAAATAGCTTATATAACTCAACACCAGGAAAATAAATAATCCAATTGAAAAATGGGCAGAAGACCTGAATAGACATTATTTTCCCCAAATAAGACCTACAAAAGGCCAACAGACACTTGAAAAGATGCTGAACACCAGTTATCATTAAGGAAATTCAAATCAAAACCATAATGAGATATTGCCTTATACCTGTCAGAATGGATAAAATAAAAAAGACAAAAAATAACAAGTGCTAACAAGGATGTGAAGAAAAAGGAACGCTTGTGTGCCATGGATAGGAACATAAATTGGTGGAGCCACTGTTGGAAACAGTGTAACATTCCTCAAAAATTCAAAGTAGAAATACCATATGATATACTAATCCCACTACTGGATGTTTACCCAAAGAAAATAAAATGCCAATTTGGAGATATATATGCACTCCTATGTTTATTGCAGCATTATTTATAATAGCAAATATATGGGAACAACCTAATTCTCTATGGATAGAAGAACAGGTAGAGAAGATGTTGTATATATACAGAATGGAATATTACTCAGCCATAACAGGATAAGATCTTGTCATTTGCAACAACATGGATGGACTAAAAGGATATTATACTAAGTAAAATAAATCAGACAGAGAAAGACAAATACTATAAAATTTCACTTATATGTGGAATCTAAATAAATAAATAAATAAATAAATCTAAATAAATAAAATGAAAAAAAAATAAATGAACAAAAAGCAGAAACAGATCCATAAATACAAAGAGCAAACTGATGGTTACCAGAGGGAAGGGGGGCTGGGCTGAAGAAAAGAATGTAGGAAGGGGAGTGAGAGATACATGCTTCTAGTTATGGAATGAATATGTCATAGGAATGAAAGGTACAGTATAGAGAATATAGTCAGTGGTATTGTAATAGCATTATATGTAACAGATGGTAGCCACACTCATGGTTAGCATAGTATAACATAATAGAATTTTTGAATCGGTATGCTGCACACTTGATATTAATGTCACTTTGTATGTCAACTATACTTCAATTACAAAAAAAAAAAAAAGGAGCACTTCCCCTAATAGCACTCCCACATAATTTTATTTGTGCAGTTATAAAAGTTGTGAGAAAATCTAAAGGAAAGATAACATAAAAGAAAATATGGAGGCTTCAGAAACCCTTTAAATTCCAGGCTTCAGAATACTCTTTAAACACACACACAAAATTTGTAGGATACATCCTAGAATCTGGATTCATCTAAGCAACATATATGATTTCCAAATTTATGAAACTATATCATCTGTTCCCCTGAGAAATAGTTCAAGCTTCCATTTGTTCATTATATATACATACACACATTTATATACATATACAGATATATATGTGTGTATGTATATAAAAATGTATATATAAATATATATCCTATTGTGCTTAGGCATTGAGATTTGAATACATTGTGTGCAGTAAGGATGAGGAAGGAAGGAGTCAAGCATGATTGCCATGTTTCTGGATTAAGCAACATGAAGATTATTTGTACTGTTTATTGAATTGTTTTTCATCATGTCTCAAAGTCTAGGGTTGATGAGTTTCTCAGGAGGACTCTTTGGTGTCCTTCCTGTGTTTGTAGTCAGATGGTAGCTGAGACTGGAGTCACCTGAAATGTTCTTCAGACATGTGTGTGGCATCTGGCCTAGGATGGCTGCAATAGCTAGAGTCTCATGAAGCATTTCTACACATGGCTAGCTTGAGCTTCTTGCAACATGAGAATCTCAAGGAATTTGGTTTTCTTGAAGGGAAGCTAGCTTCTCCCAAATCCAGCATTCCAAGAGACAAAGTGAAAGCGTCCAGTCACTTAAGTTCTAGATCTAGCACTTGACACAGGACCACATCCATAATATTCTTTAGGTCAGAGCATCACAGTTTCACCAGACTCAAAAGGAGAAACTGTGGATCCCAAATCTCAGTGGGAGAAGAGTTAAAAATGTGTGTCCATCTTTATTCTGCCACAGTTTCCAATAAGGCAAACCATTTATAAATTGTATCAAGGGGCACCTGGGTGGCTCAGTGGGTTAAGCTGCTGCCTTCGGCTCAGGTCATGATCTCAGGGTCCTGGGATTGAGCCCCGCTTCGGGCTCTCTGCTCAGCAGGGAGCCTGCTTCATCCTCTCTCTTTCTGCCTGCCTCTCTGCCTACTTGTGATCTCTCTCTGTCAAATAAATAAATAAAATCTTTAAAAAAAATTGTATCAAAATGGGTTCAACCTGGTTTTTAAATTTTCTGCTCTGTCATTAGACATGCAAATTTCCACACATATATCTCTAACCATTCTTCAGAAAATTCTATTCCTTACCCTAAGTTCTTGGTTTCATTCTATGATCCATAATCTTCTCCTTAAAGTACATTTCCTCTAGTTTAAGCCACCCAGTCTGAGATAAATCCTTAGAAGCTCCAGCAAGACAATCCAGAGTGGAATTCAGTACTCTGCATCCTCTAAAGCAAGATCATTTCAAAGTGCACCATCATGACTTGCTGATTTATGAAGAAAGATACTTTTAGTTCAGGCCCCTTACCTCACCACTCCCCTCCATACACACATCTCCCATCACCCAAGAGAAAATAATTTTCAAAACTAGTAAAATCAAAGCTTTGGTTGATAAAGTTAATGACATTAAAGAGGAATGAAATATAAAGGATTAAGATGGCCCAATCTAAGAAACAGGGTATGTGTATTATGGTAAATAAGAGAGTTCATTTCTTTTCTGAAAGGTCTTTGAGAAGCACCTGGGTTGCTCAGTCTGTTAGACATCGAACTTGGATCATGATCTCAGGGTTATGAGATAGAGTCCCACATCAGATTCTGTGCTGGGCATGGAGCTTGTTTGAGATTCTCTCTCTCTCTCTGCCTTTACCTGCCCCCTGTCTCTCAAAAAAATAAAATAATAATAAAAAATAAAATAAAATAAATTAAAAAGTCTTTGATAGGACCAATTGCAGCATGGTGAAATACAGGACTAACATCACCAAAGATTCCATGTTGCTAAGAATAAAAAATTGTCCTTAACATGTATTCTTTCTCTTAGATAAAATGTGGCCCCAATATTTGCTTATTTTCCTAAGTAAAACCTTTTTGTTTACTATTTTCATCCATGTCTCTTATATACTTAAGGTGGTAAAGGGTAACATTAAAAAACTGTTATATACATGAATGAAAATATTTACTTTCTATGAAAATATAAACCAGTGTCTATAATGATCAATTTATTAATATAGTTATGAATACTATTTAAAATCACACATTACATATGAGAATATATTAATTTAGAAATAGTTTTTATTCACATTACATGAAAAATATTCTTACACATGTATCTTCAACATTAGTATAATTATAGAGTCAACTTTTGAATTAGACAATGCAGATTTTAAGATTATAACATATTCTCTGCTGTCTAAGTTGTTTGAAATATAGAATTTTTTTGTAATCTGAGCTGGGTTTATTTCCCACTAAAAAATGTTCTAAGTTAGAAGTAATTGCTTAATGATGTACAGTTGTTGCTATTTATCCCCTTAATTTTATAAGTATATCTTCCTAATTTTTGCAAAATCATCAATAATGTTGCTATTTATAGCAGCCTTAAAATCTTCCAAAACACCAGTTTACAATGATATCTAACATTTACAATAGTGACTTCAATCCCTAGGAACAATTACCAAGTTTATGATAATTTTATGTGTCTCCTTTTAAATCAATTCCCTGAAGAGGACCCTAAGGACACCCAAAATTAGCCTTTTTTGATTAAATATTTTTTTTTTACTAACTAGTAGTTGTTCTTTCAAATTAGGTAATTAAAACAGCACTCTGTAAATGAGAACATTGATAAACACTTGTATATAGAGTAATTTTGAATCAGTCCATTTTTCCTAGGTTTTGCTGCAGTGACAAACAACATTATAATCCCAATGGTATATAACAACAGGGTGTATTTTTTATTCACATTATATATATTTACAGTTACATGTAATTCTGTTCCATGTATCTTTCTTTCCTATTCTGAGATTCAGGCAGGTGACGTAGTCCCTACCAATGACCGCATTTCCATAGATGATTTGTTTAATAACCCTTACAGCTTTTTCTTAGATGTTGAACAGTGACATTACTTATAGTCTGTGGATCAAAGAAAGTCACATTGTCATGCCTAACATCATTGGGGTAGGATGTGTACCTATCCCATAGTGAAGCACTGCAAATCACACAGAAATTTGTGGAGTTACGTAATTCTCTCCCTGGAAGAATACCAGGTAACTGGGAACAAAAAATCTAACAGAAACTTTTCTGAGAAATAATTTTTAGGGGCAACCTTGGCTTGTACTGGGGCATTTATGGAGCCTCTTAATGTCTTCTTTTAGCCACAGAAGAATTCATCTAAAAAACTGATCTCAGCAAGTTTAGGGTCTACTCATATTCTAAGTCAAAGTGCTATATACTCTTCCCTAAGCTGGCTGGAGGTGGCAGAGTATGTGAATAAGGGCACAGCAGCTTACTTTTCCCAGGTAAAAACCCAAAGAACACTCACTATGCTATCATTTCTACAGCTATAAACTTGTTTCTCCACTCCCAAACTTGCCATTCTCAATTGAATCCTATGCTTACTGATGTTAGAAATTAATTACATTGATTATCTTTTGGGAGTTTAGTTGCAGTTTTGCCAGACTAAAAGATTTCAAAGTCTACTCTTGGGAAACGTTTTACTATTTTTCTTATGATTAATTCTATGTTGATCCCATAACATTTATTATTTAACCATAACAATCATAGAAAACAATATAATTGCTTAGGTACTGGTCATCAATCTTTTATGGAACTTTAAATGAGAAAATATAAAATGCATATAATTTAAGTGGTGTTTCATAGCACTTTTGCCCCATTAACACAAACCTTAAGGTTTAGTTCTAGTATGGTGATTTAAAATATTAGTTTTGTTTTACATCATCTGGATTGAGATCACTAATCAGGTGATATCGGGACATCCATTTAACTTATATACCTCAGTATCATCATGGTAAAAATTGTTTATTTTTCATTTATTACTAGGGTTAAAAGAAAAAGCACTGCCAGAGAAAGCCTGGCCTATCACAAAATAAATATCTGATAACTGATAGCAAATTCTATAGTTGCAATTATTGCTAATACTATAATGAATGATTTTGAAGATTAAATGAGTCCATATATATGTGTAAATCACTTAGAACAGTGTCTCATACGTAAATACTATTAAAGTGTTAGCTATATCATCACATATTATTAACATCAAGATATACATTCCTCTTTCCTGGAATTTTTTCCTCATTGGTTACTAAAGATAGCTGGGAAAAGATACAATCACCATCACATTTTACCTCTAACATATTAAGATAAAAAATATTAATGTACTCAATGTTTGCTTTCCCAAACTTATCTCACCGTTTTTTTTTCTTTTTTGGTCTTTTTCTAGTACTTTTTAGTCTGACACAGTGAGAAAGAGATTGTTCATATATTTATTTTAGTATTAGATAATATTGGGTCAAATCTCAACCCTACTACTTAGTACTTTGTAATACCTTGAAAAGTGACTTAACTTTTTGTAACTTCAATTTGCTCATGTATGAAATAAATTTTTTATTTATTTCATAGAGGTTATTGCTTGATTCAGAGGAAATTATGAAGTAAAGGAAAGTAACATCTCTTGAACACATAGTATTTGGGAAGCAATGCCAATACATATTCGTAGATGTTATTCAATTAAAAAAATAATATGGCCTACAAATATTCACTAAATACTTCTACTTCCCAAAGTTTTGTAAACTAAAAATAACACTTTTTATATATAAGGGATATTTTGGCCCTTGCTATTTTTCAAGGTAACCTAATCCATAAACTGATAGTACAGACTTTAATTAAGACCATGTTTCCCAAAGCTTTTCTTCAGTCTCCTTGTCCTTAAGACATGTTATGGAAAAAGATTCCCTGGTCATTTAAGTTTGAAAAATAATGTACACTATATATACCTTATTACAACTCAAAATAGTGTATTAAAAGCTATGAGAAATCCTGCCAAAGAAAGGTGTTACAGGTAGGAAAAGTCAGGTAATAATTTCTTTATGACTCTCAAGACATTTTACATATAGCCATTATTAACATTCTAGAGTTCTGCAAAACACAATTGGATGTAGACCTTTTCTCCCAATATTACTTGAAGTCATTTGTGTACATTGAAAGACAAATGAGACTGGGAAACACACGGGAATAGAAGAAATAGAAGTCTCTCTTTACTCAAGAGAATGGCACAAGAGAAATTCCTGTTTGTTTGTTTTTTTTTAATTTTTTATTTTTTATAAACATATATTTTTATCCCCAGGGGTACAGGTCTGTGAATCGCCAGGTTTGCACACTTCACAGCACTCACCAAAGCACATACCCGCCCCAATGTCCATAACCCCACCCCCCTTCTCCCAACACCCCTCCCCCCAGCAACCCTCAGTTTGTTTTGTGAGATTAAGAGTCACTTATGGTTTGTCTCCCTCCCAGTCCCATCTTGTTTCATTGATTCTTCTCCTACCCACTTAAGCCCCCATGTTGCATCACCACTTCCTCATATCAGGGAGATCATATGATAGTTGTCTTTCTCCACTTGACTTATTTCGCTAAGCATGATACGCTCTAGTTCCATCCATGTTGTCGCAAATGGCAAGATTTCATTTCTTTTGATGGCTGCATAGTATTCCATTGTGTATATATACCACATCTTCTTGATCCATTCATCTGTTGATGGACATCTTGGTTCTTTCCATAGTTTGGCTATTGTGGACATTGCTGCTATAAACATTCGGGTGCACGTGCCCCTTTGGATCACCACGTTTCTATCTTTAGGGTAAATACCCAATAGTGCAATTGCTGGGTCATAGGGCAGTTCTATTTTCAACATTTTGAGGAACCTCCATGCTGTTTTCCAGACTGGTTGCACCAGCTTGCATTCCCACCAACAGTGTAGGAGGGTTCCCCTTTCTCCACATCCTTGCCAGCATCTGTCATTTCCTGACTTGTTGATTTTAGCCATTCTGACTGGTGTGAGGTGATATCTCATTGTGGTTTTGATTTGTATTTCCCTGATGCCGAGTGATATGGAGCACTTTTTCATGTGTCTGTTGGCCATCTGGATGTCTTCTTTGCAGAAATGTCTGTTCATGTCCTCTGCCCATTCCTTGATTGGATTATTTGTTCTTTGGGTGTTGAGTTTGCTAAGTTCTTTATAGATTTTGGACACTAGTCCTTTATCTGATATGTCGTTTGCAAATATCTTCTCCCATTCTGTCAGTTGTCTTTTGATTTTGTTAACTGTTTCCTTTGCTATGCAAAAGCTTTTGATCTTGATGAAATCCCAATAGTTCATTTTTGCCCTTGCTTCCCTTGCCTTTGGCGATGTTCCTAGGAAGATGTTGCTGCGGCTGAGGTCAAAGAGGTTGCTGCCTGTGTTCTCCTCAAGGATTTTGATGGATTCCTTTCTCACAGTGAGGTCCTTCATCCATTTTGAGTCTATTTTTGTGTGTGGTGTAAGGAAATTGTCCAATTTCATTTTTCTGCATGTGGCTGTCCAATTTTCCCAACACCATTTATTGAAGAGGCTGTCTTTTTTCCATTGGACATTCTTTCCTGCTTTGTCAAAGATTAGTTGACCATAGAGTTGAGGGTCTATTTCTGGGCTTTCTATTCTGTTCCATTGATCTATGTGTCTGTTTTTGTGCCAGTACCATGCTGTCTTGATGATGACAGCTTTGTGATAGAGCTTGAAGTCCGGAATTGTGATGCCACCAACGTTGGCTTTCTTTTTCAATATCCCTTTGGCTATTCGAGGTCTTTTCTGGTTCCATATAAATTTTAGAATTATTTGTTCCATTTCTTTGAAAAAGATGGATGGTACTTTGATAGGAATTGCATTAAATGTGTAGATTGCTTTAGGTAGCATAGACATTTTCACAATATTTATTCTTCCAATCCAGGAGCATGGAACATTTTTCCATTTCTTTATGTCTTCCTCAATTTCTTTCATGAGTACTTTATAGTTTTCTGAGTATAGATTCTTAGCCTCTTTGGTTAGGTTTATAAGAAATTCCTGTTTTTAAAGTATCAAAAATTATGCAAAAAGCATATGAGAATATGCTAAAAAGCCAGAGTATTTTAGCTTATAAGTGAAAGATATACCCTTGGTTAAAATAATTGGACACCTGAGAAATGAGCATTTGTTTCTTAACTCCTTTTGAATGCCATATTTCCAAATTGCATGAGAGATTTCTGTGTTGGCTATAATGCAGAAGCTTGCAGCAAGCCAATTATCCAGTCAAAATCAACCAGATAAACCAATTTAAACTGGGGAGAAGTATCTTCAGAGGCCTCAGAGAGTTTCCAAGGCAGCCAGGACTTGAGGGACTGGAACCTGGGAGAAGGAAATGTCATCAAAGTGGGCCTAACTTTCTGGGTGTTGCTCTTTTTTTTTAGGCCCTGAAAGGACTTTTTCATCCTTAGGCTAAGGAAAAAGGCTTAAAAGCCAGGCAGGAAACAGCTATTGAGATACAAAGTAGCCCTCAGAGCTTTAGGAACATTTGCAGGGCTGGGGAGTATATACTGGATTTCAAGGTTGCTAAGGCAGGCAGGACTGAGGGATTCGGGTCCTAGAGGAAAGGAGACACAAAGAAATGAGCCAGACACTAAGCACAGGTTTTTCCCTCAAGGCATTTGCTTGTAGAATTGTGCAGAGTAAGAGGATATGAATCTAAGAAGAAAGTGGCTGAAAATCATAGCAGACATTTTGTTGTTTTTTAGTTCTAGGGAGATAAACAATGAAGCTCAGGGCCTGCAAAGAAAAACTCTAGATAACAATGTAGGCTTTTAGTTTGCATCTCTGCAGGACTGTCCCTGAGGAATGCCATTGAACCAATATTATAACAAGCCTTAAAACCACTACAAAGCTGCCTCAAGTCCCAGACTACACTGAAGTAGTCTCTTAACTGTTTGCCAGAAAGTGGGGTAAATTCCTTGTAGAGAAAAATATCATTTTAAGGTGCTATAATTTTTCATATACATAATTCAACATTCCATAAAATTCATTACCAAAAACAGGACCAGCAGAAGAAAACAAAATAAACAGTAGAAACAGAACCATGGGTTACCTAGATATTAGTGTGATTAGACATGGACTTTAAATCATGATTAAATTGTGATTAATGTTGATTAATGTGATTAATGTTGAAAATAATAGATGGCCAAATGGAGGCTTTCTATTAAGAAATAGAATCTGTAAAAATAATTCCATTCTATAACTGAAAAACACAATAATGTTGAGAACTCAATAGATGGCTTAATAACAGATTGGATACAGTTGAAGAGAGCATTAGTAAACCAGAAGATAAGCATGTTGAAAATATTCCTCTGAAGCACTAAGAAGGATAGAGAGAGTCTCATGAGGTAAACATTCATGGTGAGGAGAAACTCAGATCCTTCGGCCTTAGAACACAGTGTTATAGAAGATAGGTTATCCTACAAGTCTTTAAATGTAGCCTGAGAGCATTTATTTTCCAGAATGAATCCCACTGTGTCACATTGTTGTTGTGCATGTGTGTTTCTTTCAACCTGTTGTTCCTTCCTTTGGAGTTGCAAATAATTTGGGGTTGAAAAAGGAGCCCTTTTCCAAAGCATTGAAAATTGCCCAGAGTCACCCATTTTAATAAAAAGATAAGATAAACACAGACAAAGATGGGTTACAACTGTTTATGGATAAACTCTATGATTACTGCTTAACACTAGAAAACAATTAGTGATAAGTGAGGCTAATTCACTTATGTATTATGTTTTTCAACGTTCTTTATTCTTTTCCAGGAATGAAGATTATAAGAGTGACACTCTTACTTTTTCAAGTTATTCTTGACTTAAGTAAATCCAACTTCTGTTTTAACACCCCCTTAAAGTCAGGAGGAATTACTCCTAATTATTAACCTTCATTCTACAGGGGAAATACAAACTCAATGCCATTACATATAACGTCCTCTAGATCTCCATATGTGTTTTTCATCCCTTTCACTTTATCTTCTAATTGGGCAAAGTGGGTAAATAATGCGATTTCATGTAGTTTTCATATCCTTGGAAAAAGATTGTTTAAAGTAGCCCCGAGCCATACTCAGTTTCTTTCCAACCAATTAAAATTCTTTCATAGAGTTGGACTGCAGAATGTAATTCAGGAGAATTGGAGAGAAACAAGACCGAGAGTTTTGTAAGGTGACCTCCTAAAGAAACATTAAATTGGGGCACCTGTGTGACTCAGTAGATGAAGCATCTGCCTTTGGCTCAGATCTTGATCCCAGGGTCCTGGGATCCAGCCCCGTGATGCTTCTCCCTCTTCCTCAGCCCCCCTGCCCCCCAGCTGTGCTCTCTCTTTCTCTCTCTCTCTCAAATAAATAAATAAAATCTTTTTTTAAAAAAAGAAACATTAAATAAATTATCTAATTCCCAGGTATAGATAGGTAATATTCTTCTTTAATTGGAGAACAAAAATGCTGCCCTGTTATTAATTACTGGGATTTTGGATACAAGATGAATTAATAGATAGGCAAAGTATCCCAATAGGATATTTGAGTCAAAGAAGCAATAGCTTCTTTGGAGTGGAGTGTATATGACTTCCATATTATGAACTGAAACAGTAACCTCACATGTTACTTTTTTACCTGCAACTCTAAGCCTTAAGATTGGCACAGATTGTGTCCTGGAAGCCTCACTTGACCAAGCAACTGGGAAATAAGATAAAGTAACTGGAGAGGAAACTGGAGTGGAGCCTGGAGGCAAAAACTCCAAATGGCAGTAAGCAGTGTGGTCCCCAGAAAGTGAATGAACATTTACTCACCCAGTGAACTGAAAAGAACAAAAATTACTTTTCTTATGGGGATGGAACCAGGGAATTAGAAAATCTGATTAAATAATTCATAATTAACAGAATGCAGTTGGTCAGTTCAACAGAACTTATTGGAATTGAAAGAAAAACATCTTTTTAAGACCCACGGCTCAGAATAGAACTGAAACATTCAAGATGCATGAGCTCTGTTTTCATTCCTGTGATACGAGTTCAAGACAAAGCCCCATCAGTGTATTAGAGTTATTCAAACAATTCATAAAGGTACATTCACTCAGTTACAGAAAAACTGCTGGAGAAATTAGCTATTTATGTTCATGGAATATTCTATATTCTAGGGGATAGAATAAAGTTTATTTATAACTCTACACATTTTCATCCAAGAATTTCAAGCGCTTTATGCTCTAAAGTTGGAATCGAGTAGCTCCCAGTCCTTAGAGGCTATCATCTCTAGCTGTGGTTTAACTGAGCTCTTGTGGCCTCATGAGCACTGTTAAAGGGCAGGTTCACCAAAGACAAATGATTTTTTTTTTTTAACCAACATCAAGTTTCCCAAAGAAATTCCCACATTGCTATTAAGATGCAGCAGTCTCCCCATAATTCCTTATTTGGAAGAGAGACTATATATAAGAAGGATTTTTATCCTGTCTTATAGAGAAAATCCATTTTAGCATTGTAATAACCCAGGCAATCCTCCTCACTCTTCTGAAACAACAATGGTTCCTCTCTAGAGATGGGATATGAGGACAGTCAGGTCTTCCCTAGATGGGAGCAGAACTAACTGTGCTACTAACTACTGTTGTTGTTTTGTGAGTGTTGGTTTGTTTCTTCATCGGCCCACTGTTCCTTCCTTGGAGTTGTAAGTATTCTGTGGTTGAAGTTTGTACGTTTGCAGATCAGCATGACTGGGAACAGGGTCACTGGAAAACAGAGGAGCCATGAATGAAGCTTAAGAACTTAACAGTGTATAACCAGCACCCTAGCGGAAAAGCTTAGCCTGCTTCAGCAATTTTGGGTCAATTTAGAGCACACAAGGTTGGGAAGGCAATTCAGGTGTCCACTGCTAACAGATTACTCTCAATGCCTTTGAGGCAGTGCAAAGTCCCAAACAAATCTATGTTGTCAAGCAGAGGACCACAAACATTCTCAGGAAATCTGTCTCAGTCCTGGAGATTTCAATTTGAAAATGCTGCATTTTCTAACACAGAGAGAAACAGCAGCTTTTGCCCATCGAAGATTAGCTTTTTCTCCTATTGGAATCCTTTGCTCAGGCCTTGTGTTAGCCAATTATTCTTCTCATCCCTTCACTACAGACCAGCACCCAAACAATCCTACACAGCTGGGACCACAACCGAATGCACTTTGAAAAGAGGAGAGAATACACAAGGGAGGAAGAAATGATTGCAAGGAAGCCTTGTTTAAAATATTGCAACTACTGCTGGAAAGCTAATAAAGACCATTGGGGCATGGGGAAAAGGCTGCCTCCTCTTCCATTTGCAAGAGGAGAAAGACAGGGAGAGGTTGTTACATTTATCAAATGAGGGATGGACTTTTAAGAAATTGCAAAATACTACTTTAGACTTCTTCCCTAGCAATATGAGTGAGCGTGAGATCAGAAGTATCCATGGACTTATAGGAGGTAATTAACACAGCTGTAGGTTAAGAGAGACCACTCATAGGTGACAATGAGGAAATTTTTGTAGAGGAGACATAAGATCCAAACACAGGTTTGTGTGAGAATGCTGAAGACTTTGAATGAGAGGTTTATACATTTGGGCAGTAACTTCAGTAGGTGAAGAGCAAAGTCTGGACTAACACTGGGACCCTGGAAAAAACAGAGCACATTTGTTGTGTAGTTGAATTACTTATGACTCCTTTGGGTGCCAGTGGCAATAACCCAGCTCAGACTGGCCCGAGCCAAAACAGAAATTATATTGGCTCACATAACTGAAAATATAGAGAATCCAGAATCTGAAATATCTCTTGAAGAGACAGCATAGTACACTGGTAAAGGCAAGGACTTTGAAGCCAAACAGTCTGGGATTAAATCCCGGTATGGGTAGGTACCCACTAGCTGTGTAACTTGGAGCAAATTATTACCCCTTTCAGTGACTGTTTCCATTTCCTTTTCTCTAAAATGGAGATATTAATATTAACCTTCTCGTAGAATTTTTGAAAGGATTAAGTAAAGGTGATGTCCACAGCACTTAGAACAGTGGCTGGCACAGTTGCCGTATTCACATCAGGACTCTCTCCCCCATCTCTATCCTCTAGCAGGTTCTTCTCATTACTTAGCAGCTCAGCTTTCTCCCTGTCTTCACAGTAACCCCAACAGAAAGACACCTTCTTTTTCCCAGTAGTTGTAAGACATTTGACTTACTCTAAGTGGGCTGATTGATGAGTCACATACCAGCACCTGAGGTCAGAAGTGGCATGGGGGAATGGCCAGGAGACGGGCCGGTCTGACTTACTTTATTCCTGGATCAATGGTCCACCCTGATGCCAAGAATCAGATTCAACTCTACAGAAACTCTGTACATTCAGAGTAGAAGGAGATGCTTCCTCTAAGGAAAGTTGAGGTGCGGTTACCAAAGAAAGAAGAAATGGACTCTCAGTGGATGAATAAACAACAGATGTATCCCATAGCTATAAGAAGGACATCCTGACATGATTCCATACTGGTTGGGAAGCATTGAGTGAAGAACAAGAAGAAAATTATTTTTAATAATTTCTCAACTAAGCCTCAGTTCTTTTATCAGCACTGAAGTTGTCAGAATTGTCAAGTTGCTAAAGTTCCTCTGTGATGTTCCCATATTTTTCTTTAAATTAATAATTATTACCATTTATTCAGTGCCTGCTGGAGCCAGGCATTGTGCCAGATGTTTTCCTTACATGCTCTCTGATTCTCTTACATAAATTTCACCATCTTGATTTGAAAGCTGAGAACGTGCCCCTGTCCAGCAGTTGGCAGTCAGGATTTAAAGCCAGGTATATCTGAACCTCATAGCCTTGCTCATTCTACCATGTTGTGGGGCTTCTGTTTGTGTGCCATTTCTTCCTGTCACCCCCACCTCAAAAATGTGTCACTTCTGTCATGTCCAGGCAGTCCCACCACTCACCTAACTTGTCTTCTCAGTAAAACCTCGGCCTTCAGTCGCTTATCATTCAGTAACTGTCTATCTCTGTGTCTCCTCTTGTAAGGTTCTTGGCATTTGAAACCTCATTCCTCACATTGGAAGAGAAGACTTTGTTTCTGGCCAAGTAACCTCAGAGGTTATCAGGCAGATCAGGGGACAGATTTGGGCCAAGTATTCTACCCAGCTGGTTTCCTACTTCGGCTGGGCAGTAAGCCCTATTCCCTCTAGCCAAGAGAGGGATATTACCCTCATTGTTAAGTCAGAATGAAGACTTTCAGAAAGCCTGTAGCAGCTGTGTCTTTGCATGACTGGTATTTGTGGCCATGTACTACCAATATTTTAACGCAGACCTTCTGCTTTAGGCTAGTGAGTCCCCCGAGTGCCCCTTCCATTGGTCCTGCTCAGCTATGTAAGACTGGCCTCATTTCCTGAGATCCCACTCCTTCCTGACCTCTCTCCATTTTCTGAGATTTCCTCTCAATATCCATCCAGTGCCAGCTCTCCCAGATTGCTCTAACCCATGGCCTTTCCTTTCTTCACAGTCCTATAATCTAGTTGAGCCACAGAATTTAGTTTTTGATTCTAGACATCCTCCTGTTTTCCAAACTAAATTACAGATAAAAAAACCAGTCTTTTGTTGTTGTTGTTGTTCTATTGTCATTTTTATTTAATGTCCCAAAGCACCTATCCCAGAGATGGGCACGTGGCTGAGAGTGAATGGATGAAAATCCGGTTGATTTTTCTAACACATAAAATGCTAGTTTCCTTCTCTTTTGTTTTTCAGACTGTACCTGAGTTGGTCAGGGGCTGTAACACCACCATTCCACTTTTCCTCTCTGCTTGGCCATTGTTCTCCACAAGCAGAAAATCCATTAAGTCTCAGTACTGAGTCTTATCTAAAATATTCTAGTGTCATAAAGCAAGGACCTCTTTTATTGCCCTGTCATTTTTCTATAGAGAACAAACTAAAGCTACTATTAGAAAGAAAATGCAATCTCTTCTAAAAGTTTTCCTAGTGTATATATTTTAAAAATCATAAACTTTCAGCTGTCAGATCCCAATACAATTGCAAGAGTCCTACATTTATGCCTCTGAACAGAAGTACAACTCATTGTTGCCTGCCTTCTCTGTTACCCTGCTTAATTTACAGCTATTCAATAACAATTAAAACAATACCCTCATCCCAGTCAGTTGCAACTGAAAATCATTATGAGTTGACAGCTTCTGGGTGATGATGTTGGGAGGAAGAGTAGCTGTAATCTCTAGACCACAGAAAGGTGATTACCCAGACACGGAGACTAAAGAGCACATGGGACTTGAGTCTTCAGAGGAGAGGAGGCCAGGATAGGTAATTTAGTACAGGGGTGGGGGAGAAGGAACACATCTAAATGGCACTCACTACTCAGGCCACCTCTCTTCAATGGAGATGAAATGGTCACTGATTTTTGGAGCAGTCCTTTTCCGTGTGCCCCAAACATTCCAAAGCCTGTCTGAGATTGCTTCATTGTCTGGCTCACCTAGGAAAAGGGGAAAAGCAGCAGGAGTGGTGGGAGGGGTGCCGATGACTAGAGCGAAAGACTAGACTCATTCTGAAAATGTCATTCTGAATAACCCAAGTGAGTTGTCTGGGACTTAACTCTCCATGATGACACAAAGAGACGCTAACAGCTCTGATGTGAGTGTGCTGCTCTGAGAGAAAGGAATCTCTGGACCCGGTCCTGCCTGTGCTCCTATTTAGCAGTGAAACAGAGGTAAATCCCTTGCCCTCTTAGCCTCGGTTTCCCCATCTGTAAAACCAGGAGATGTGCAGGAGTTGCAAACTGGAATGCTTTCAGAGACAGGAAATCTTTTCAGGAAACTCAGTGACTCAAGACAAGAAGTGCTTACAACAAGGGCAGCTGGAGTGTGCGTACCTGGTCTAAAGGCTTTTAACTCAAGTTTTAAAAAAATTAACGGTGCAAATAAATAAAATCTTTAAAAAAAATAAACAGTGCATATCTCAGACCTCCAGTTTTTGCCTCTAGACTAGTTAATTTCTTAATCCTTTCCCGGCAGATATTCTTTGAACTTAAATCCCAGGAAAAGCAAGATATCATGGTCTGATCAACGCTCACCACGTTCACCCCATCATTGGATCAAGTGCCTGGGACACAGTAGTCTCAAGTTAACAATTTGTTGCTGAGTCGCTGGCCATTCTCTTTTAACCTTTACCTTTACAGAGTGAAGTCTTGTTATTTTTAGGTTGTTCCCTCATTTGACAGTTTTTGACTTCCATCTATTGAATTACTTTACCATCAATCTAGCTGGCTCTCAGCTAAGCCTTTCCTGAGCTGTGAGGAGTGCAATTGCTTTAGTTTTATGTGGAATGTCTGAGACAATCCCAATGACCACAGTCCTTCCCTAAGCAAAGACAGCACAGCAGTGACCCAGCGGCCCTGGTGGAAGGAGCATCTTTAGCCTTGCTGCAAGATGTCCTCTTCCTTCTTTTAAGAAGCAACTCTTCTGTCTTGGCCCCTCTCTTCTTGAATTCCTTCTTCAATAATCCATTCGGCACAATGGTGGTTTCTCTTTTGGTCTGCCCTCCCTACAGAGCTGACCCACACTCTGAACTGCTTCCAAGTTGCTTGGAGATAGCTCTCTAGATCAGCTCCTTGGAGGTGCTGCGTGGCAGAGCAGGATCTCTCTTAAAATTGGGCCAGACTCATATCCTAAGCAGCTCCAGGGAAATTTCCCTTATTTACACTCCAACAACCCAAAACGCTCCTTTGGCCTCAAATGCTTGCAGACAATTACAGTATCCTTTTCCTATAAAGCTGCAAATGTCTTCTGTAAGATCTGTCTCAATAGAAAATCTAAAACTCAATCCCAGAACTGTACAGGTGACTGTCTTACACTGCAGGTGAAGAATGGATATTATGTACTTTGTGGATGAGTTCTCATATTTTTTCTGTGATTGAAACACATGATAACACTTTAAATTGGGGTCCCTGAAGGAATTTTTTTTTTAGCATTTCCCTTCACTTAAGGCCTGGAGCAAGGAATAGAGTTGGTCAATCATCTTCCAGATAAAGAAACAAAGTCTCAGAATTATAAGGTCATTCCCCCACTTTGAAGCCTCTCCTCATTGCTTTGCCTATAAATAACTGAGGTGTATTTTGTGCACTCACATACTGTTGAGGATGCTGCTAAGGACTTGGGAAACATTGTTGCCTTCCCTGAATTGATTCAAAATGAAAATATATGGGAAACATTTCAGGAAAAGAAGATGGTTCTGAGGGTGGGAACACTGGGAATCTTTAGATGCAGAGCAAAGGGCATGTCAGCTGGACCATCAAGTGTGGGTAGGAGTTGAATGAAGAAGGGAAGCATTGGTTGAGCAGAAAGAAAGGTTTTCATTTTGACAGTAAGAGAATTAGTCTGACTCTAGAAAGGATGTGTTGAGACCAACCAGCAATACGGTAAGTTCTCTAACATGTGGCAGAAAATATGTTTAGGACAAGTTCAAAGGCCAGGTAAAGCAGTTAAGATCTGATGTAGTAGACTGACTGAAGACAGCAGTAATGTGAGGATAAAGCAGTTGTTTATGGTTGTAAATCTGTCTACTTTTGATACTTGAAACATGAACAATTAGATCCACATTAAGGTCCTTCCCCTTCTTTTCCCCAACCCTTGCTTTTTAAAATTGGAGAGAATAGAGATTATGTGATCCCTACTCTATTGGACGTCAGAAAAAAAAATGTTAATTTTTTTTCTTAAGATGGGATGACATAAGAGCATCATCATACTAATGAAAATAAGGTGTCTCCTGGGATTTTCAGTTTCTAGGCAACCAAGTCATACTTTGAATAGTGTCCAGTAGTGTTCACTGACTTTGAAGTTAGAAGGACTCTTACTGATATGGCTTGTCACAGTCCATGTCATAGTTGGGTTTTTTAGTCTTTTAATCCAGGTCTCAGTATTTCCGTCTATAAATTGGATTAAATATGCTGACCTTCCAAAGTATTATGAAGAATCAACGAGATAAGCATATGAACATATTCTGCCCAATGCAAAAGATCATGCCATTAGGTAATTTCTAACCTTGCCTCAGAAAGCTAAAGAGAGGTCTTTCCTATATGTACCTCTATGTCTTGTACAGTGAGAAATGTAAGAAGACAAGTAAACAGCAACTGAATCATAGTTTAGTGTTCTCCTGGGTGACATTCAGCATTATAGTACTAGAGAGTGCATAGAATCAGGTAAGCAGAGATAATGTCCTCCCCGACACACCAGGCCTATCCCGATAAACTGGCTGGCATGCTAAGTGGTTTATTTGCGATATGATCCCAGGAAGCACAGTTAAAGGAGTAAGGAAAGTAAATCAAGAGAGAAAGAAAATCATTAAAAGGTATGCTAATGAGCAAGTCCCCATTTTGGACAGTTAAGGCTCTTTCCTCCTGGGCTCCTCTTAAGGTGTCTTTAAATGTGTTTCAGTATTATTATATATGGATGGGAACCTGGGCATTTATTCACTAACTCTAGTCCCTCATTTGTTGACAATTACCCCTGGAGGTGTTGGATATCTAGTCATTCTGGGTAACCACAATTACTAACCATCTCTCATTCATTGTTCTGGAGCAAAGCCCTCAATAAAACACAAGCCTTGTAGGGGAAGCTGTTCACATGTATAGACATGTACAGGTGTAAATGAAATTCAGATGTGGGATGAGGTGACATAAGCCATCCCAATAGCTTCTGTTACAGGAGGTATGTTTTGTTTAAACATAAAGATAGCATTACCATAGAAAATAAAAAGTTCATTTAATTCACAATGAATTAAAGGAAGGTTCTCACAAGTGATGGGAATGGATGGTGAGATTAAGAAATAGTATTTTGACTGTGGAACCTGGGAAGTATAGACATACTGACTTCAGCTTGTTCAGGGTCCCACTGGGAACAAGGACAGGATAAAGAACACTCTTTAATGCCAAATGTTTACGTCTCTGTCAAAACCAAAACAGACTAACTCTGAAAATTACCGTTTAGCAATTCTTATCAGCCAGAATTTATAATCTCACACAGTAAGAGACTTGTGCATATTCCAAATTGTGTTAAAACCTTAAACGGACTCCTTAGAGATGATCAGAAATAAGACAAGGGGGGAAAAGCCAGAGTGGTTCCCAAACATTTCATGTATGTTTTTCAAAGACCTGGAAGAAATGTCCAAGTATTTACATTTCCAAGGGCATGGAAACCAAAAGTGCCTCAGATCCAGAGAAAAAAATCAGAAGAATTATTTCATAGCATCATAGGGCACAAGTTTAAAGTAGCTCATCAAAATGTGGAGTCTTTTACGTAATAACCGAAGACAATGAGTGAACCTTAGTTTCATCCTAGAATATAAACTATATGGGACATTCGGAAGGAAGGAAAGGAGGAAGATAACCAAACATCATAAGGGAAAACTCTTAGAGGGCAGTGACTACATTTTATGACTATGTCATCCCGAGGAGTATCTATGTTTCACATTTTTAAGCATCAAGTTAATTAAATAACTTAAGGAGTGATTGAATGTCTGATTAATTAGTTAATTACTTGACCTAACCATCCATTCAGACAAAATAATCATGGTAAGAGTTCTGTCTAAACTGCCCAATTTTGTCAAGGTCATTGTCTGGAAGTCGTCTCAAAGCAAATTCCCAGTGCACATTGCAGAGTTCACAGTGGCCCTGAAGATCAAAGAATCATTTGGACTTTTCTCAGTTGGCATTCTTTCCCAGTTGACATTGGGCTGGATTCTTGGCCAAGTTTCCAAAGTCGTGTTGAACTTCTAACACTGGGAAAGAATTTTCCAATTAATAATTTGTCGATGCATCTGGAACTCACTCTAATATGCACGTGTGCCCGTGCATCCACACCTTCACTGCGGCATGATGAAAATGTCAAAGTCTGTCTTCAAGCCAGAACATGAAGAGGTACATGCATACAGATTATATACTGATTTCAAAGTCCACTGTAATTTGTGTCTGCTCTCCTGCCACCCTTCTCTTTAGAAGGATTTGTGAATCTAGGAAGGCCTGCTTTTGTCACATCTTTTGGATGCTAAAACTAAAGTGATAAGAGGATGTGCTATGTTGTAAATATTCTTTATAGGAAACTCTTCTGAAAAGGAAGTAAAATATACGAAAGTGTTCTATTTTTTCCCTTAATATCATCAATACATTAATATTTTAAGTACTCTTAGTTGTCTATATATAAGTGAATTTCTTTAGACTTTGTAAACTTTTGATATTCAATAAAAAGGGGTAAAGCTGACAGAATTCTATTGGCATTTGAAAGGATAATCTTCAGGACAAATTGTCAACAAATGAAATGCAAAACCTGTCTTTTTTGTACCTATAAGATTTTGTTTATTTATTTGAGATAGAGAGAAAGAGAGCACGAGCAGGGAGAAGGACCAAGGTAGAAGGAGAAGCAGACTCTGCTGAGCAAGGAGCCCAAGGAAGGGCTCAATCCCAGGACCTGATCCGAATGCAGCCACTCAACCAACAGAGCCACCTGGGTGCCCCCATAAATTCTGGGGTCTTTAATCATAGTATTATAGAGCCAGAAAATTGCTTCAATTCCTTTAAAGTATGGGTTGACAAATGATTGCTCACTATACAAATCTGACATGCTACGTGATTTTATAAAGTTTTATTGGAAGATAGCCACACCCATTTGTTTACATATAGTATATGGCTGCTTTTTGGCTATAGCAATAGAGTTGAATAGTTGCTGCAGATATCATATTAAGTAGAAAGCCTAAAATATTTACCATCTCACCCTTTACTGAAAAAGTTTCACCAATATTTGCTCTAGAACTAACCACTAACCACCTGTGACTACAGAGCACTTAAAATGTAACTGGGGCATTTAAGGGACTTAAAGAGTTAATGAATTGAGATATGCTGAAAGTATAAAATATAAAGGTTCTCCAGCAAAACAGAATCAACAGTAGTTAGATAGATAGATGACAGAGAGAGAGCCAAATAATTGCTTCTGTTTTCTGAAGAAACTTTATATTTATATTGAATTTGTATAGCTATAGTAAATCTATCTATATATGTATGCATGTGTATATGTGTGTGTTTACATATATATTTAAATCTCAGTCTATATCTGCTACCTCTCTCTCTAGAGAGAGAGAGATTAAGAGAAAGATTTATTATAAGGAATTGGCTCACATGATCACGTGGCTGGAAGGCTGGAGACTCAGGAGAGCCAATGCAATTCCAGTCTGAAGGCTGGTAGGCTGGAACAGAACTGATGACATAGATGAAGTTCAACAGCAGTCTGCTGAAGATTGAGAAGTCTCATTTCTTTTCTTCTATGTGGGCCTTCAACCAATGGAATGAGGCCCGCCCACAATATGGAGGGCAAGTACTTTACCCAAAGTCCATGAGTTTATATGCTCTTTTCATCCAAAGACACCCACCAAACTGACACAGAAAATTAATCATCATGCTTACTATTTTTTAAATTTTATTTTATTTAAATTCATTTAATTTACATATGGAGTATTACTAGTTTCAGGAGTAGAGTTCAGTGATTCATCAGTTGCGTATAACAACACCCAGTGCTCATTACATCGGGGACCTCTTTAATGTCCATCACCCAGTTACTCCTTCTCCCTACCCACCTCCCCTCCAGCAACCCTCAGTTTTTTTCCTATAGTTAAGAGTCTCTATGGTTTGTCTCCCTCTCTGATTTTGTGTATTTTAAAGACCTAGAGTTGCAAAGACTTATTTTTTAAATATAAAATACATTGATTACATGTTGAAATTGTAGTATTTTGGATATATTAAATAAAACACATTATTACAATTAATTTCATGTCTTTCCTAACTTTCTAATGTGGCTACTCAAATGCCTAAAATCACTTGTGTAACTTACATTCCTATTGAACAGTACTGCTCTAGAAACTATTCTGAGACTGTGAAAAGCCTTGTTCCCTCCTTCACCATATATCAAAAGGACTCATCTAGTCAGGATGAATGGTATCGATATTTATTTATACAAGTGTATGGAGAACTGGTATACGTTACTCAAGAAGGATGTGCGATACAGTTTATTTCTAATCTGGGTATTCTTTTTTTTTTTTTTTAAGACTTTATTTATTTATTTGACATACAGAGATCACAAGTAGGCAGCGAGGCAGGCAGAGAGAGAGAAGGAAGCAGACTCCCTGCTGAGCAGAGAACCCGATGCAGGACTCGATTCTAGGACCCTGGGATCATGACCTGAGCCAAAGGCAGAGGCTTTAACCCACTGAGCCACCCAGGCGCCCTAATCTGGGTATTCTTGCTGCTGTTTATTTGTTTGTTTGTTTTCCCTCTCAAATCAGGAAAAAGTTTTCTGAGAGTCATCTGAGAAACAAGAGAATTGACGTTTTAATCAGTTAATTGAATGTAAATGTGTATGTGTAGGTGTGTATTAAATGCTAAATGCACTACACTTTATTAAAGACATTATAGAAATATGGTCCTTCATTTTTTTCTAAAGCATAGCACATGGCTTTCTTCTATATTTCCATTCACCACAATAAATATTCTGTAGATTTTTTTTTTTACATTTTAAATCAAATTTACTAAGGTCTGTTATGTGTACTGAAATTAATCCATTTTAACTGAACAATCTGAAGCACACTGGCAAATGAATACACCTATGTAACCACTACCCCAATCAAGATGTGTGTCAGGCAGAATTCTAAAAAGTCCCTCCACCCCAAGATTCCAGCTCCTAGTTATTCAGCCAAACACTAGGGAGATACTTCTGTGACAGGGCTTGCTGAGCAGATGTAATTAAGGTTACTAGTCAACTGAGAGAGATTATGCCAGATTATCAGATAGGCCCAATCATGACCCCCCAAGCCCATAAAAGCAGAAGAGGAAGGCAGAAGAGTAACTGACGTGAAGCAAGCATAAGGGAAGGTCAGAGAGACTCAAGATAAGAGGAGGATTCAATTTACCTTTGTTGTTTTGAAGTTGGAGGAGAGGGGCCTTGTGGCAAGGAATGCTTTTAGAACCTGAGAGTGACCTTTGCTGACAGCCACAGAGGACATGGGACTTCAATCCTACAGGTGCACGGGAAGGAATTTTTCTGTAAGCGAATTCATCCTCAGAGACTCCAAAAAAGAACACGCCACCGCTGAAAACTTGATTTCAACCTTGCGAAGCCTGGAATAGAGAACCAGTAAGCCATTTTGTACCTGGACCGAAGACCTGCAACTGTGAGATCTTAAGTAAGTATTGCTTTATTCTACTGCCTTTGTGGTATGTGATCAGCAGCTGGAACAAAGTAATACAATATAGTAAGCTGCTCGCTCCTTCTTGCCAGGTGTTAACCATTACAGTTCACCCCTCCCTGAGGCAACCACTGTTTTTGCTTTTACTCACGTTAAGTTAGTTTTCACTTTCATAGAATTTTTTATCGATGAAGTTAAAAGTATGCATCCTTCAGTGTTTCTCTTCTTTTGCTCAGCATTTAAAAATAATTCATCTGTTTAGCACACAACAGTAAATCATTTCTTTTTATTGCTGAGTACTATCTTACGGTATTATCACAATTTGCGAACCTATTGCTTCTATTGATGAATATCTGGGTTGTTTTCAGTTTTCAGGTTTTTATTCTTTTGAATTAAGTTATAATGAGCATTCACACGTAGAAGTCTTCCTGTGGACATGAGCTATGTATCTCTTGGGGGAAATAACTATGAGTAGAAGTGCTATGTCATATACTTAACTTTTAAGTGCCAAACTGATTTTCACAAGGGTGGTTTCATTTTACACTCCCACCAGAAATGTATTGAGAGTTCCATTTGTTCTAGATCCTTGCCAACACCTGGTATATTTGATATTATTTTTAGTTTTAGCTGTCGAGTGGGAATTATAAAAATATAAATATGATTATAATTTGCGTTTTCTTGATGATTAGTGATGTTAAGTAGCTCTTTTTTGCACATTAGCCTCTGGTATATGTTCTTTCACAAAACGTCTTTCAAATTTTTTGCCACTGGGCAATGGTTTGCCTCTCATTATTGAGGTTAGGAGTTCCTGATATATTCAAAACGATCTTTTGCCTGTTATGCCTATTGCAAGTATTTTCTTCCAGTCTGTTTTGTTGCTTTGTTTTTCATAATGATGTTCTCGATGAACAGATTTCTTAGAAAACAGGGGTGCCATTTATTTTGTTTCTTTTATTGTTAATGTTTTTTGTGTCCTAAGAAATGCCAAAGATTTTCAACTATATTTACTTACAGAGATTGGATAGCTTTAGATTGTACATTTAGTTGCCTGATCTATTTCTATATTAAATTTGTGATTGGGGGAGATAAATGTCAAGGTTCCTTCCCCACCCTGTGGGACCACTTGTTCCTTCACCTTTTGTTGAAAAGGCTATCTTTTCCCCATTTAAGTGACGTGGCGTGTTTATTAAAAATCGCTATGTACGTGTGATTATATTTCTGCATTATCTATTTGTTCCATTGATTTACATGTCTATCCTAATGGTAGTACAACACTGCTTTGATTACTGTACCATTATGTAAATCTTGAAGGTAAGTATTGGAAATCCTACTTTTTTCACCTTTGCAAGATTATTTTGTCTACTTTAGGTCCATATTTCCATATGCATTTTATAATCCTACTTCCAATTTCTACAAAATACCTGCTGGGATTTTGATGGGGATAGTGCTGAAGCTATAGATTAACTGGAGAAGATTTAACATTTTTACAACCTTGAAAATAATACACGAATGTGTGTATTTGTTTAAAACTTTAATTTTGTTCAGCGATATTTTGAAGGATGTTTTTGTACAGGTATTGCACATATTTTAATTCATCCCTAAAAGCATATTTTGGGACTTTTAAATCTAGTTTTCTTAATAATCATTTATAGCATATAGTAACTTAATTTCTTTTTGTCTATACTTGCCCTCCATATCCTTTCAATTTATTAAATCTACTTATTATATCTAGAACCTTTTGGAGGTTGCTTAGAATTTTCTATATACCTGATCATGTTAACTGCAAATAGGGAACATTTAATTACTTCCATTCAAAAATGATTGTATGGCTGTAATTTCTTTTGGCGCTGACCAGGACATCTGGTAAAATGTTGAATAAAAGTGGTGAAATGGAAATCCTTACATTTTTCCCAATTGTAGAGGAAAGCATTTAGGTTTTGTGCCATTGCCTATGATGGTAGCTATAAATTCTTACAGATAAGCTTTATCAGAGGAATTTCTCCATTGTTCCCAGGTTTCAGAAAGAGTGTGTCAAATGCCTCTCAATTGCATGGACTTTTTTTCTCCTTTGTTGTAGTTCATGGTGAATTGCATTAATGGAATTTCCACATACTCACCAGGCTTTGCATCCATGAGATAAACCCTGGCTTATGATGTATTGTCCTTTCTTAGATATTGCTGGATTTGATTGTTATTAAAGATTTTTGTGTTCCTGTTGAAGAAGATACTGGTTTGCAGTTTTCTTTGTTATTTATAGTTTTCATTATGCATGTAAGGCTAGCCTCCTAAAATGATTTAGAAAGTATTCTCTTCTATTTCCTTAAAGAACTTGTGTAGGATTGGTAATATTTTATCCTTAACTGTTTAATGGAATTCACCAGTGAAGCTTTCCAAACTTGAAGTATTCTTTGTGGGAAGTGTTTTGTTTACTTATAAATTGAAGTTCTTTAGGTAATGTAGTAGGTTTCTGACTTTTGTAATTTCTTTTTTTTTACATTAGCTTCAATAACTGGTCTTTTTCAAGAAATCTATCTTTGTTAGCAAAATTGGTGATTGAATAGCATAAAAATGTTTATGCCATATCATTTTAATATTTGTGAGATCTGTTTGTTACAGCCATTCATAATTTGTTTACTAGCTTTAGAAGTCTAGCTACAATGTAATATTAGTGTTTTTCCCCCCTAAGTAATCAGTTTTGGGATTTCTTTTTTAGTGTGATTTGTGTGTGTGCTTAATTTCATTGATTCCTGATTTTGTTTCTTTTCTCCTGCTTACTTTAAATTTAATCTCCTCTTTTCTACCTCTTTAAAACAGAAATTTAGAGGGGGCGCCTGGGTGGCTCAGTGGGTTAAGCCGCTGCCTTCGGCTCAGGTCATGATCTCAGGGTCCTGGGATCGAGTCCCACATCAGGCTCTCTGCTCAGCAGGGAGCTTGCTTCCTCCTCTCTCTCTCTGCCTGCCTCTCTTCCTACCTGTGATCTCTCTCTGTCAAATAAATAAATAAAATCTTTAAAAAAAAACAAAAACAGAAATTTAGATAAATTTTCTTCTGTGCATGATTTGAACAGCATCACACAAATTTTATATTTAGCATTCAGTAGAAAAATATTTTCATTTCCTTGTAATTTTTTTCTATAGCTCATAAGTTATTTGGAAATATATTGTTTAATTTCCAAGTATTTGTTAGTTTTTCAGATAACTTCCTGTTACTCATTTTTAGTTTACTTTGTGTGTGGTAAGTAATCACACTTTATGTAATTTCTTTTAACTTTATGGACTTTTTAATAACTGAATATTGTCTACTTTGGTAAATACTCCATGTGCACTTGAGAAGAATGAAAGTTCTACAGATTTTTAGTGGGATGTTCCACAAATGTCAAATTAGTTCTATTTGGCTGGTAATAGTGTTCAAAACTTCTATATCCTTGCTGACTTTCCATTTATTTTTTCCTATCAATTACTGAAAGAAGTATTGAATTATCTAACTATAGTGGTAGGTTTCCCAATTTCTTGTTTTAGTTGTATCAATTTTTTGCTCCATTTATTTGAAAGCTCTGTAACTAAGAACATATACATTTAGGTGTTTGTTTTTTTCTTCTTACTGAATTAATCCTTTTGTTATTACTAAATGTTCTTTTTTTTTTTAAATCCTGGTAATATTCTTTATACTGAAATCTACTTTTTCTCCTATTACTATAGCCTGTCTGGCTTTCTTTTTATTAGAGTTAGCATAATATATAAATATATAAGTTTTAATCCTTTTACTTTTCACCTATTTGCACATTTATATCTAGAAATGGATTTAGTTGAGTTTTGCTTTTTTTTTTTTTTCTTTTTTTCCTGGTCTGGTTTACCACTTAATTGGAATATATAGACTACATTTAATGTAATTGATAAGCTTTTGTCTAAATCTACCATCTTTGGTATTTGTATTCTATTTATCTCCTGTTTTTTGTTACATTCTGTCTTACCTTTTTTTTCCCTTAATTAAGCATTTTTATATTCCATTTTTGTCTCCTTTTTGAAAATTTTCAGTGATTTCTCTGGATTTACAAAACCTTTAATTTATTACAGTCTTCTATGAGTATTACTCCACTTTGCACATAGTTTGAGAAATCCATTAAGTATATTTTCATTTTTTACTATTTAGTCTATTGTTGTTACACATACTATGTATATATATGTGTATATATATGTAGTATATAGAGATATATGTTATATATATATAGTATATAGAATATATGTATACATAAACATATATATATATATATCTCAATACATTATTTTTGCTTTATGGTCAGTTATATTTCACTATTTATTGAATGACAGAAAAAAGTATCCCATAATTACTTACACTTACACTACTTATGGTGTTCTTCCTTCCTTTGTGAGGATCTGAGTTTCTGTTGTCTAACATTTCCTTCAATGTGGGTAAAAAAAATTTTTAGCATTGTTTTAGTCCAGAATTACTGGTAACAGATTCTCTCAGAATTTTTGGTGTGTTATTCAACAAAGATGCAATGTGTTCTTTATCTATGTAGTCCTATTTTTCAATACTGTACCCTGTGAAGACTAGTTGCTTCAGCTTCCACAAATGTGGATCTTTTTCTCCTAAGTTCAGCAAAATCACTATGCTCTAATTGGTTCACCCTTTATCCCTCCAGGCATAAAACCGGGCTGATCTGTTTTGTTTTCCTTTACTCAAGGATTAGGATACTGAGCTGCCTGTAGTCTAATAGCTGCATTTATTTGTCCAGTTTTATACTTGTTTTCCATAGGTAGGTGAGTGCTATACAAGTAACTACCACAGCCAGAAATGGAGATTTCCATAGATCACTTTCAATATTCATTTCCAAAAGTCGTCTTCCCTTTGTGCTTTGATGTTAATATTTAAGTAACTTTGTGAGAGAACTATTTTTGCATCTATTTGTAGAAGAACAATACTTTGAATAAGTATTTTTGAAATCCCAGATTTTTCAAACTCTAGTATATTTCTTAGGGAAAACATCTGTACAGTCTTAGATATAATGGGATTGAGAAGTGTGAGATTAAATGAGAAAGAAAAGCGTAGGTGAGACTAGAGTGATTTTACACATAAAGCTACAAGATTCATATTCCTTATGGAGTAGGTAATGTATTCTGTGCTTATTGATTTGTTTGACCAGTACTTACATAAAAAGCATAGCAAATATAACAGCCAAGAAAATAATCTATCATTGTGTCACCTGTTTCTGTGATGGCCCTCAGCTGTAGAACTTGTGACAAAGCAGGCACACTACTCTAGAAACCTAAGTCAAGTGTCATAGAGCTTGTTGCTCCAGTGCACACAGAGGTTGTATGCTCCTATATAAAGTCTAACTACATTGTATGATTTTGAATAGACCCTCATATTACATTTTTAATTAAAATGTACTTTCCCTGAACTTCAAAACTAACTGCATAGGTGTAAGTTGAGAGAAAATGAAGATACATATTTAAGAGTTTAAGAATAGATTTCACAGCAAACTAAATATGGATTGTTTGTTGATGTCCCCAAGAGAAAAGCTAAAATAATCTATGACTAAATCTATAGAAATAAAGTAGCTGCCATAAGGAAGATATTTTTGTTCTATTCTTGGCTTGTTAAGACCATACCCAGTTAATTCTATTTTTGGTGCTTGCTTGTTAATAGAGAAATAACTAAATAGAGGATTTTTTTTTTTCAGGTAAGAGATTAAGAGGTTGAGGAACCCAGAAATCATGTTTTATATTCTGGCTACATTGGGTCATGAGCACTTACTAAACTAGATGATTTTCTGAGCCGTTGAAGGAAATTTTATTAAATATTGTTTAATCTTAATTCTCAGCATAATCTGAGCACTCTGGGGTAGAAAATAAAGAATCAGGACCTCTGGTGATACCTTTCAATCCAGATAACATATTCTCAAGCAACTAAACACTTGTCCCAAACTTGCATGTGCCATTTACCCAAAAGTGATGTAACTGTACATAAGTAGGTCCTTAGAAGTCAATAGAAATAAACGATTTGCTCCAGGGTTTTTCTTGAGAGCATGTCTCGCAATCCCTCACTACTTCATCCTAAGAAGCTTAAAAGAGTGTTCAATCCACCCTGATTGAGCACTGTCTATGAGAGAGAGACTGGCAAAGAAGTTTTCCTGGCTCACTGCATAGTCTTTTCAGTGGCTTCTCTATATTAGAGCCACGAGTTAGTGCCTCATATGTTACTCAGTTAAGCATACTCCTTATGGGGAATAGTTGACAAAAATAGAATAATTTAAAAATAATTTTATATAATATATAATATAATAAATATAATATATGATAAAATATTTTATATAATCTATAATATATAGTTTATAATATATATTTTATAAAAATAATTTTATATGATATATAATATATAAATATACATATTGCATATAGTTTAAAATAATTTTTATCTAATCAGAAAATGCATTATAACTTTCCTCACAGGTAGGCGTACCTTGGAGATAGTAGGGTTTCCATTCCAGACCACCACTTTATTGTGGTGTATGTGACTATGTGACTATTATGATAGTGAGTCAGATGAACTTCTTTGTGTTTCCCAGTGCTTATAAAAGTTATGTTTACATTGTACTGTAGTCTATAAAGTGTGCAATGTCATTATGTCTATGAATGCATATACCTTAATTAAAAAATACTTCATTGGTAAAAAATGTTAACCATCTGAGCTTTCAACATGTCATGAACACTGATTACCAATCACTGTAATAAACATAACAATAACAAAAAAATTTAAAATATTGAGAGAATTACCAGAATATGACATGTAGATGAGAAGGCTGCAAATGCTTTTGGAAAAATGGCACTAATAGACTGAATAGACAAGGGTTACCACAAACCCTCAATTTGTGAGAAAGGCAGTATCTGTCAAGCATCATAAAATGACATATGCCTTACTTTTTATTACTCTGGGAAGACTGGGAGATAATTTTTACATGTAACTCCATAGTTTGTTTGTTTATTTTTAAGATTTTATTTATTTGTTAGAGAGCAGAAACACAGAGCAGCTGGCAGAATGGGCAGAACAGGAAGAGCAAGAAGCAGGCTCCCCACTGGGCAAGGAGCCCAATGTGGGACTTGATTCCAGGACTCTAGGATCATGACCTGGGCCGAAGGCAGATGCTTAACCAACAGAGCCACCCAGGTGTCCTGTAACTCCACACTTTAAGAGTAGGATCAGTATGTAGAAAATTCAAGAGATGAGTGTTAACTTTCCACCAAAACCCAGTTGTAAAAAGTAAGGTTATAGAGAATCACAGTAGGATCATTCAGAATTTGTCCACACTATGGTACTAGCTATCACTCAGATCCATGATACCTCAGAAATCTTGAGTTCCAGTGTCCTATCTATTTTCACAGATAGACACTGCACATCTCAGTTACCTAACACAATCATAGTTCGTGACTTATGAAAATTCCAAAATAGGTGATTGTGATTGGCTAGGTATAAGAAGGGGAACAGTACTCTGCTTTATGGATTTATTCAGAGACAAGGGCATCAGTGTTTCCACTTCAAAAGGAGGATACAACTCCTGTGTGGATAGATAGACATCTTTATCATGCCCTATTATCTCCCCATTTTCTTATCCTTCCATCTTTTTATTCCTCTTCTTAAAGCCATTCCTTAACATCATAAAACTCCCCAATGCCTTTAACTGCATTTACTTGGAACCTCTCTGGACTTTCCAGGGCTCACTTATTTTCCTACCTAGCTCAGATGCAGTATTTATCATTTAAACCATTTTCCCACCTACACAATCATCTTTGCCCATCTATATTCATTTCCCAGTGAACTATATAAAGTTTGGATTGAAATTAAGAATTATCTTAACTGTCATGGGATACACAAAATAATACAGAATAAAGAGATTATTAGTCTCCAACTTCCTAATTACTGTACTTGTTGAAAATCACTTAATCTTCATTTCCATTTCCATCACTGACTTTCCTAAAATGTTATTACTCACTTTAACCACCCATATATCCATGGTTCTCTTCAGCTGAAGAAAATACCTTACCTGAAACTTGATTCAGCAATTGCAACTACCTGTGATGATCTTCTTCAACTCCGCACATTTGCACTTGCTAACTTATACATACAATCTCAGAATAACACTTACCTTTCATTTACATTGTAAGTTGGATTGGGGTTCTAGCTATTCCAAGTCAGTATATATTCTGGTGTGCAAAATCCCAAAACCTTACATTTCCTTTAGGATTATTGCACATCCTTTCTTTACCTTAGTTCTAATTCTCGAGTTCTCTAATTCTCTTACCTACTAACTATAAATTGTATTCAAGTTTTTCCTTCATAAAAACCTTCCTTCCCATTGACCAATCTTGTGCTCTCCTTCCCCTTTGATTCTGAAGCCTCAGAAAAGTTGTCCATTTTTGTCTATTTACTCCTCTCATATTCATGGTTCAATCCCCTGTTGCCTAGCTTTCATTTTCACTGCTCTAATAGATAATGCTACCTGAGTATTGTTAGTATGGTGAAAAGAGTAGAGGTCCAAGGGCCACACATAAGATAATTCCAAGATGGTACAGTCTCTAAAGTGATTACTAGATTTGAAATCCAGGAGATAATTAGCAATTATTTTGTTATATTCTTGTTAACACTAAAAAATAGTATCCTCTTAAAGATGGGAAGAAATCCATCAATTTTGGATGTCACTGAAATAAGCTGTTCTCAAAAACATATTGGGACTTCTGCTTCATAGGAGATGCAGTAGGTCTCTAGGTATAGTAGGTATAAGTAAAAGTAGTAGTAAGTATAGTAAAAAAAAAAAAGTATAGTAGGTATAAGTAAAAACCCTGGTTATTATATGTAATATTTATAAATATGACTCTAAAAGAAAAGGCAGGCTAAGACCTGGGACCAGAGGAATGAGGACACCAATATTCTGTTTTTCCTTTTGTCTTATATATACCTCATTTGGAGCTGAAGTAGCTGGCAAACCATAAATGCCAATAAATATAGACAAAACAAACAAAACCTACACAAGCTTTATTTCCCCTAACCAAAAGACCAGGAAAGGGCAGCCTAGAAACCAGAAAATCAATAGATAATTAACACTGTACTTCAGCCAATCACCACAGAAAATATGTTGCAGCCATTGTACATCAACAAAAATCAAGGAGGATCATAGTTTTCTCCCCTTGAGAGAGTATAAAACAACAATACTGAAGTGGTAGAAGTATGAGTAGGGAACCAAAAGCTTCACTCACCACAGCTAACTACAAGCACCCCTTTCCCACCAGCAGTGTCAGTGGAACCATGTGAGAAGCCTGGACTTTCATCTCCACTTGGTAATAAAGAAGCATCTCCTCTCCTACCACAAAAAAGTGGTGTAAGAGGAGGTCTCCTAGAGAGCTAGGACTTCCACCATCACTGAGTGGTAATGAAGCTATCCTCATTATAGTACCGCTAGAGACTATATGCAGAGCCTGAAGTCCCATCCTTCTTAGCAATAATGAGAAGCCCCCTCCTTCAAGTGTCTACAACGGCCAAGTGTGAAACCTAGACTTATATCTACACATGGCCATAACAGGAATTAACAGGAATCTTATCTTTTTCTGCCAGGGTGATAGTAGAGAAAACTGGCAAAAAATAAATAAATAAATAGATTGATATATTTCTAGAGTCCTATACAATATAAAAATATCCAATATTCAATAAAAAATTATTTGTCATGCCAATTACCAGGAAGATCTCAAACTGAAGGGCAAGGAGGGAGTAAGAGACAAATAACAGACACAAACATCTAAAGGAAAATAACTCAGAACTATCTGATAACAATTTTAATGTTTCTATGATAAAAATACTTGAAGGAGTAATTACAAGTTGGCTTAACAAATGGAAAAGTAGAAAGTCTGAGAAAATAGGACCTACAAAGACCAAATTGAAATTTTAGAGCTAAAAATTATATCGAAATTAAAAGCTCAGCAAACTTATACCAACAGAAACTGTATTTTAAGTAGTAAAGTAAATTACAACAAGTATGAAGTTTAAAGCATGCAGTCTGTTCTCTAACCACAGTGGAAGCAAACTAGAAATAATAAAAAGGGAAAAATCTCCAGATACTTCAAAACTAAAGAACACACTAAATCCATAGGTCACAAAAAGCTCTCAAGGGAAATAAAAAAAATATGAAATGAATTAAAATGAAAATAGATCCTAACAGAATATGTAGAGCAAAACTAAAGGCTGCATCAGGAGGGAGATTTACAGCACTAAATGCACATATTAGAAAAGTGTAAACCAGTAATATAAACCAGTGATATAGGACTCTGCCTCAAAAAGCTAGACAAAACCATAACAACTCCAAGGCAAGCAAAGGGAACAAATAATAAAGATAAGAGCAGAAATTAATGACGTTAAAAAGAATCAACTCTCACCCTCTGCAAATCACTGTGGAGCCTGAACCTTGAATGGATTATTTTAGACCGTGATGAGTGGGTGGGATTATGTAACGCTTTGAGCCCTCTGTACCCTGCAGAAGTTCAGGCTAGACAAATCTACATTTGATAAGGAAACTTAGGGGCTGCTGATTGTGGTGGAAGAGAAAATTTCTCACCTGATCATTTCACATTAACCTTGGGTTGGCAGGAAGTACAAGAGCAAGGGTGTACTCATCTGATGGGGATCACCCTAAAGTAATCTTCTCACAAAGGCTTTTCCTTGATCCTAACAGGAATTTCTCTTCCTGGCACACTCTGTCTTATAAATTGTACATCGTGGCAATGGGGTCTGTGATTTTAGAGCTACTTCTTCATGGTGTTTTAGCAGTATGATTGTCATATGTGTTTAATATGTTTGTGCTTGTTCATGCCTCAGGCCTCTATCCCAATCGTTAAAATTTTCATCCTATCTTGAAATATTTAGGAGAATAAATACATTAAATGGATAAAACTCTTGGCAAAAAAAAGGGGAGCTGGGTAGAGAAAGTCAATGACACCAAAAAACTAGTTCATCAGTTACTTGAAGTTACCATCAATAGTTTCAAAATTCTCTAGGATGACTGACAAAAAGGAGAAAATATAAAAACAACCAATATTAATAAAGTGAGATGTTACCATGGACCCTGCAGACATCAAATGAATGATAAGAAAATACACCAGAAAATTCTTTACAGATATATTTAATAACTTAAGACAACTAACTAGAAAACCAAAAAATACTGCAGGTCACTTAATGTGCAGTAAATAATTTGCATAATTACATAACTATGTAGGAAATCAAATAAATAATTTAGAAACTTTCAAAAAAGAAATTTCAGGCCCAGTTAGAATCACTGGAGAAAACTAAATATTTCAAGCTGCACTAACACCAGTTTTAAGCACTTTTCAGAAAATAGGAAAACTGCTTCCCAATTCATTTTATTAATCTGAGATGGCCTTGATACAAAACAGAAAAGACAGTACAAAAACAAAACATCCCCCTCACACAAAACCAAAGAACAATATCACTCACAAATGAGATAGAAATTCTTAAAAACACATTAGCAAATAGAATCCAACAATATATAAAAAGTATTTTAAACTATGATCAAGTTGTATTTGTTGCAGTGTGCAAGGCTGGTAAATGTTCAAAAATCAATCTGTACAAACCACTATATGAATAAGTTAAAGAATAAGTATCACATTTTCATACATTTCATACACATTTCATATCAATTACTGCAAACTAAGAATTTAACAGAAATCACTACCCATTTGTTAGACTAACTTGACAGAGATAGATGAAAATTCAACTTGATAGAGGGCATCTACAAACTACCTATGGCTAATGTTATACTTACTTCTGAGTGATTAAATGCTTTCCCCTAAGACAGTGAATGAGATGAAGATGTTTTGCTCTCACCACTCGTATTTAATATGGTGCTAAGTGTTTTAATTTTAATACAGTAAGTACAGAAAGGAATAAAAGATAGCCAGGTCAGAAAGGAGGAAATAAACCTATCCTCATATGCAGTTGGCATACTAGTTATAGAAAATTTCAAGTGATCTATAAAACTATTTTTGGAGCTTATTATTAAGTTAGTTTAGCAGTGTTATAGGATAAAGAATAAAAAGGAGAGATAAAAGGAACAGGTCAAATAAATCGTATTTCTACATACTAGCAAAAAATCATGAACAATAAAATTCAAAATATTATACCATTTAAAGTAGCTCCCCACATGAAATTCTTTGGTATAAATCTAAAAGCAAAACAAAAACACTTGTAAAGGATTTGAATGCTGAAAATTATGTAAGGCTATTGGAAAAAAAAAAAATCAAAGAAGGTGTAAATAAATGGAGAGACATGCTATATTCATGGACTGGGAAAAATCAACATAGTAAATATGTGAATTCTCCCCCAATACTGATTTGACAAAATTTCTACCAAAATTCCAGAAAGGTTCCTCTTTTTTTCCTTCCTTCCTTTCTTTCCTTCCCTTTTCCTTTCCTTCCCTTTTTCCTTTCCTTTTACTTCCCCTTTCCCTTTCCCCTTCCTTTTCTTTCCTACTTTCCTTCTTTCTTTGTTTTGAGAGAATAGATTATCTTAAAATGTATATGGAAAGGCCACGGAACTTCCAACTAAAACAATTTTGAAAAACAAAGTCTACCCAATTTCAAAACTTGCTTTACAGCTATTATGATCAAGAATACATGGAATTGGCAGACAGATGGATCAATAGAAAAAGAATAGAGAACTCAGAAATACACCCATACAAATATATCCAACTGACATTTGACAAAAGTGCAAAAATTAGAAAGAGCAAAAACTGGTGGTAGTCTTTTCACAAATGGTACTGGAGCAAGTGAACATTGATAGGCCAAACAAATAATAAAATATGACCCAAATCTATAAAATTTTATTAAAATATATTATAGACTTAAATATAAGAGTTAAATCTGTAAAACTTTTAGAGGGAAAAACAGGAGACAATCTTTGAGGTATTGGTATAGAGTTTATAGACTTGGCACCATATAAGCATGGTCTATAAAAGGAAAAAATGATAAATTGGACTTCATTAAAATTAAAAATTTTTTATATGAAAGATTCTATGAAAGGATTGAAAAGACAACTACTAGAGTGGGAAAAAAAAAATGTTTGAAGACCCATAGCTAGCAAAGAAGGAATATCAAGAATATAGAACTCAGATCTCATCAGTAAAAAAAAAAAAAATGCGATTATAAAATTGGGCAAAAGACAGGAAGACACATTCTATCCACAGGATTTACAGATGGCACCTAAGCACGTGAAAATTTACTCAACATCATTAGGCACAAGAGAAACACAAATGAAAACCTCAAGGAGGTGTCACATCTGTCTGCCAGCATGGCTAAAATAAAAAATGGTGATGACACCAAATGTCAGCGAGAAGTCACAGAAACTGGAACATATACTGCATTGCTGAGGGGAATGTAGAATTGTATACTCATTCTCAAACAAAAACCACTGTGGCAGTCAAAAAAACTTAACATTTAGCTATCACAGGCATCCTCAATTGCACCCCTGATCATTTATCCCTCGAAATTAAGACCTACGTTCACACAAAAAGCTGTATACATATATTTATAGGAGCTTTATTTCTACTAGTGAGTTGGGAAATAAAGCCCCTCAAAAGGTGGCTAGTTAAACCAACCACATTACATCCATACCATGGAGTACTGCTTTGCGGTAAAAAGAAGTGATGGTACTCGTAACGATCTGGATAAATCCCCAGAAAATCTCATTGTGTGAAATAAGCCAATCCAAAGGATATGTATTGTGTGATTCTATTCCCATAACATTCTTGAAATGATAAAATCCTAAGAAGAACCTGTTGGTACTTGCTAGTGGTTAAGGAGGGGTTGAAGGCTGAGGGATAAATGCAAAAGGACATGAGAAATCCAAAGGCAATGTTCTGTATCTTGACTGTATCCATGCCAGTATCCTTTCTGTTGGAGTTTGCAAGATTTTCCCAATAAGGTTAAGTTGGTAAAGAGAATAAGGGGTTTTTGTATTTCATTCACCTGCAAGTGAATCTATCATTATTTTTAAGTGAAAAGTCTAATGAAAAAACAAAAACAAACAAACACAAAGGTATTGAGAGGCAGAGGCCAGTTTTCAGTGGGTTATAGAGTTAAGAGGTGGTAAGAATTTGAATAGGGGGAAATATTATGTTGCCACCTAAGGCCGGTCTGATACTGATTGCTTAAATTAATAGGCTTTTCTTTCTCTTCCATTGCTTAAATATAGTTATTTGTCCTGATTCTGGGCTCAGTTCTGTGTTCTCCTGACATTCTCCCTGAGCAAGCTCATATTCCTCATGGTTTTAATTCCTTATATGCTAATGATTTCCAAATTGATATTGTCAGCTGTTTCTCCTCAAATTTCAAATTCATGCAGTCCATTACGTAGTGCACAGATTCATGTGGATGTTCTGCGGACACCTTCCTCAGAGCCGAATTCCCCCCTTTCCCTCTCTTGCAGGCTCTTTTTCAATTACTGTCACCACCATCCAACTGTTCAGCCTAATTAGTAACCTGGGAATTATTCTTGACTCAAGTATAACTTTCAGACCCTTTGCCATTCAAGCACCAAGTTTAGACATTTCATTTTCACATCTATTTTTGCCTTGTTCAGGTTTTCCAGTCTCCCTCCTGTAGGTATTGCTTTGTCTTTCTAACTGGTTTTCCTGCCTTGGGAGTTGCTCATCTCAACTCTTTATTTGCACATCTTCCAAGTTTTCTAAATTACTGACTACCTGTGTCCTTCCGCACTGCCCATAGAACAACATTTAGGATCCTTATCAGAGTAGAAAGCCCTCTGTGATCTGGTCCTTTCCCTCTCCAGTCCCATTCAGGTCTTTCCCTGCCTGAAACTTAATGCTCCAGTAACACTTAAATCGCAAGTAATTGTCTCTATCATACTTCTTGACTTTTATTGTTATAATCCTCTGTTAGAAAGGCTCTCTATCTTTCCATACCCACTTCTCCCATGGAAACCAATCCTCATTCCTCTTCATTTACTTACTGCTCAATATTTAAAGATCCCATTAGATATCCTTTCCTTTTCATCACCCTAACAGATTGCACAGTTGTTCCCCCATCTTCCTTCAGTATCTGTATAAATCTTCACCAGCCTTCACAGATACCATGTCTGTATCTGTTTTCCCCACTAGACTGGGAGATATTGAAGGGCAAGAAACATATCCACAACTCCAGGATAATGATGCAAAGTTGATGTAGAAATTTGAAAAGCTATTCCAGCTTTCATTTTATAAAGACAGTTTCTCATAAACTCTTGTTTAAAATAAGGCAGATGTGATCTTGTCATTCATTCATTCAACCAATATCTACTAACTACTAAATCACGGTGTCAAGAACTGGGAATAAAATGATGAGAAATCATTCTTTATAGCTAAGTGTAACATTACTCCACAAGAGGTGGTGCAATGGAAAAGATAATTCTAGAATAAGTTTTACATAATGACTCCAATGATTTGAGGAAGAAGATGCTGATGATACTACAGAAAGCCAAAGACTCAAAAATCATAGTTTGGCCAAGAGTCAGATCCACCAAGAGAAATATCCTGTTGCAGATACAGTAACTAAGTTTAGAAATAAGTATCTGGGACCAGTGTGATGGTATGAATTGAAAAAGTTGGAAGGAAACAGGGTGAATAGCTAAAAAATAAGTTCGACATATATGGCTTGATTTTATGAATGGACCAAAATGTGGGACATAGGTGGTGCTAATTCCAAGGAACCAGCAAAGGACTTGCCACTGTGTCCTTAGACAATCTTACCTACACCCAACATCAGTTAGACTTTGTGCCACTGCGTATAGGAGAGTGTGGTCCGAATTGTTTTAAGTATTTTTTCTTCTGGGTTGTAACTTTCCTCCAAATACCAGATGACTCTCTAGACACTGATAATCATGACTCTTTACATTGTTAAAAAATTAAAATCTTTGGTCAGTTTATTCCAGTACTGAGCCACCATCAGGTTATATAGTTCTTTCTATAGAATTTCAGGCCTCTCCTCTTTCCTAGGCTGAGTTAGTGTTGAGCCCCTTTGTTAGGAGCGGGATTGGTTGCACCAAGAGGATAGAGTGGAGGAATTAGGTTCAAGGTACCTGCGTCTCCTAAAGAAAGACACACTCAGTTCCTTTTCTGTTTCAGTGTAGTTAGGAATCTCATAGTGACTCCTGTCTCACCCGAGCCCCCAAGTAAACTCTAATCCTCTTTACAAGACTTTTTACATTCTGTTCTTCTTTTATTGTCTTTGGAGAAGCTATTCTTTCCCAGAATTCATAATGTTTCCCCCCTTCTCTTGGAGCTGGAAAGTTTGAACCTCATGAGGTATACATTTATTAGAACACAATAAAGCAGTAAGAAAAAGAATCAGGAAATAATAAAGAACTAGCCAATAAATCATAAACCCTGACTCCACTCCTATGTTTAGAGAGCCTGGGAATTCTACAGTTGACAGGATTCACTAGGAGTCATTTTAATAATTAATCCATTCATTTTTATTCAACAAATATGCATTAAGCCTTTACTATGTGGCAGACTGTGATAGGTACTTGGCCTGCCTGTGTAGACCTTTTAACCTAAAGGTTTGTAACTGTCTGGCTACAAACTGCCTCTTATTCCCAAGTCATTCATGCTAACAAGGGTTCACAAAAAGGGCCACCACATAACCTACAATTATCTAAGGAATAATGGTATTATTTAAGTATACTTCTGAGTTTATTGCTGTTGACTCTTGCTTTGATGCCCCAAGTTTATGCTTTTTCTATTAAGACCCTCAACACCTACCTCAATCCAAATTTCCTAACCTCTGCATTCAGTATATAAGATAATTCAAATTGAGACCAACCATGTAGCAGTAGCATTACCTACCAAGATGCTAAGTAGGGTTGATTGCTGCCCACTGTGATCCTAGTATCTGTTATGTTTCAGGATGAAATAGAACACCAAGATATCCAAAAAGTCTTAACTCTTCCCTAACACCTACCTATATTGAGCTAGCACATTTCCTCTTGGTTTTCTGCCTTATAAATCAGTTCATCCTTAAAGCAGGAGTGCTTTCTTGCATTCTAGCCCATTTGCTTGGGGCCCTAATACTCTTTCAAGCTCTTGTCAACTTCACCCCAAGAGAGCTGTTGACCTTTTCTCATTTTTCTCACTCACTTACTAGAGCTCTCTTTTCAATAGAGCAATCCCCTGAAACACCACTATTCTGTTCACCACCTGCTTTCACCCACTTGATTTCAGGTACTCCCACCATCTGTAGCCCTGCTGTTATGCCCAGCCATGAGCTCTGCATTTTGCCAAGCCCCGGCATACCTCCAATAACAATTATGATGCACAGATGGTTCAAGGGTGGGTTGAGACTGCCATTTTGTTTGTGATATTTCTTTCCATAGGACAGCAGAAAAATGCACAATTAAGCAGTGGTACAATGAATTGAAATAATTTACAGATATTTTTAATGCTGGAGAAAAAAATGATCCGATTAAATCTTCCCCTAAGAAATCATTATTCTATTGAGTTCATCCAAATAGCAGGGTGTGATTTTAATTATTATAATGGAACATAATTGTCACTAAACCGAGGAGTTAATTATTCTGAAAATAATTGTGCCATTCTTCTACAAATAAAATGATACAAAAAATGTATTTTGTGGCTCTGAGTGTTGAATAATACCAACACAGCCAATATATTTACTCATGTGAAACTTAAGCAATACTCACTTGTGATTCACCCAATTTTCTCCCAAGAGTTGGATTTGCAATTTTAAACTTCCAAATTAGATAGAGGCTGCATTATTTTTCTAATGGGAAACACAAAATCCTTACAGAAGGGCCTCAGCATTGGCATTTACCATCTTTCTTAAATGCCACCATCCGGTTGGAGCGTTGTTATGGGACTCATTGAAGCTGTCTAGTTGTTTGTCTTTTCTATTTCATAACTCTTGATCTATGGGATGGTTTTGAGACAATTCAATAGAGACCTAAAGATGTGAAATTATTAGATAATCAATTACCTTCAAAACGAAGTCCAAATAAATATCTCTGGAGAAAAAAATGACAAATATTTTGTAGGGTTAAGATTGAATTAATGGCTCTCAAAATAATCGAAGAGTCTAGGCAAAAATAATGGAGTAAAAAATCTGGTAGCTTAACTCTACCTTTCTCTCTGGGACTTATTTCAATCTAGGCATAATTTCATATCTTATTTCTAGGTGTCTTTGCATTGTTGTATATTGTCTGCCCCAACTACCAGCACAAAACCACCCCTCCCACAGCCCATATTCTGAGGCCTTGGACCCCTTTTACTCCAATATTAGTAGTTAATAAGAGTCCTATTCTCTCATTGGACTTATTCTCCAAACACTTGAAGCCATTGGCATGACTTGATCTTGAAAGTCTTTAACTTAAAATTATTCTTCAGTTGTCAGTTCAGTATCATAAAGTCATGATAAGGAGAAGGGAACTGTATAATGTCGAACTAGCCCCAACAAATTTGTCAGAAATCAGAGGGACAGATTAACAGAGTGAGATTTAAGCTTAGGTGAGGGAAGAGTCAGGTAAATATTAAGTGAATGTAAAGTTTTCAGTGGGCTCTACTGATACAAGTATTTGCTACTATTAAAAAAAAAAAAGACTTGATTTTAAAACAAGATGCTACTTTTAAAATATACATATTTATTTATTTTAGAGATAGAGATAGACAGAAAGAAAGAGAGAGAGAATGAGAGTGTAGCAGGGAAGTGGAGAGAGAGAGAGAGAGAATCCAAAGCAGACTCCGCACTGAGCATGGAGGTTGACCTAGGGCTTGATGTCATGACCCTGAGATCAGGACCTGAGCTGAAACCATGGATCAGATGTTTAACCAGCTATGATGCTCAGGCTCTCCAATGCTATTGTTATTAAGAACTGCAGTGGAGGAAGGAACAAGGGGCTTAGGACTCTTAAATACAACTTCTTTAACATATCACAATTAGACTTTACTTTTATACCTGATGATATTCTAAGATTTGCTTGGTGGTTATCATGAAGTAGGAACCTCATGACACTTGGGTGGTAAAGATGAGAAAATACAGCACTCAACAGGGCAGTGTGAGTGGCCAGAGAGAAGAGGAAATTCAGGAAGAGGTTTGTCTTGGAAACCTAGAAAGTAGTGTACTTTAATGAAGAGGGAGGGGGCAACTTCATCAATTGTTCAGAATCAAGGAAACTGAGGAGAAAAAACTGCTCACTGAATTCAACAGTCATTAAGTTGGTGATGTTCTTTAACAAGACCTGGTTTAGTAAGAAAGATGAGGCTAGAAACCAGGTTAGAAGGGCTGTGGGGAAAGTGGTATGAAACGGAAGACAACTGATACAGAGAGTTAAGGGGAAAAGCTATGGAAAAAAAAAAAAAGAAGAAAAGTTTGATTGTTTTGGCTTTTGCATTACTTGGGAGAAATTTAAATGTGTTTAAAAATAAGAATTCATCTGAGAAAAGTGGTTGGATATATGAGAGAGAAGCAGGATTAAGCTATAGGGCATGGTCTCTGAACAGGTTAACAGTCATGGTACCAAAGCAGAGATATAAGGATTGACCATGGTTAGAGGAGGGGCACTTCCTGGCTCTGTTATTAACTTTTAAGAAAAGCCCCAGAGGTCAGTAATTCTCTCAGTTAAGACCTGCTTCTCTTTTCCTGAAATACCAGCAGCATATTCAAGGTTTATTCCTGGGAGCCTTTTTCCAATTTACAAGGGGGATTACATTATTTTTATGGTGATGAGAAACCTGAGACTCCACCTGCTGCCAGATTGAAAGGCAAACTTGAGACAACCCTGCAAGTGTTCCACACACTCCCTGTGGGGTGTCCCTAACCACCAGTGACAGCTTGTGGTTATGTTGCTTATGTATCCTTATCCTGGGAGCAAGAACCAGACTTACTAATGAAGAATGGATAAAAACAAGGTAGAGATACATTTTAAGTGTTGCTTTTGAGATTCATAATCAAAAAGGAGAAAAAGTAGAAATGAAATTTTTCTTTCTGACATATGGTCCATGTCATACCTTTGGCAAAATTATTGGCTCCAGGTGGGTTACCCTTGAGATTGTTGGAATCCCACAAAATTAAGCTAAAAGAAGAATTGCGAGGGGCATAGAGCAGAGGTTCAGATTAAAATTAAAAACATAAGCAAATCCTACATGCACTTTATTTATTTTTTTTTAATAAATCAATTTTTATTGGAATGTAACCAAGCCCATACATTCATGTATTCTTCATGGCTGCATTTGCTATACAGGGGCAGAGTTGAGCAGTTAACGATAGAGACCTTAGGACTCTCCTAAATTAGAAGAGTTATCCATCCTTTCCAGAAAAGAATGGGAGACCCTGGCCCTGAGGGAGGGCAAATCTATGTAACACCCAAGCTAATGACGGAGAAGTAGAGACAGTCTCTGAGTGTTCTGATAGGTGATGCTTTTTCCTTCTATTAGAGGACTCAGTTTCTGAGAAGGATCTGGATTATGGAAACAAGGCAAAATCCAAGATTTGATAAATTCAAGGCTAAATTAGAAGCAGCATAAGTTTGCACAGAGTCACTTAGAGACAAAGAGTTTGGTGGCACTGAAGCTAAGATAGAAAAGGCTGGACAAAGGGAAATGGTCACTGTGCTGAACCAGAGGCAGGCATCCAAAATCCTTAGGAGCTATAAGCTCTTCATAAAAAAAAAAAAAAAAAAAAAAAAATGATGGGCACCTGGGTGGCTCAGTGAGTTAAAGCCTCTGCCTTCAGCCCAGGTCATGATCCCAGCATCCTGGGATTTAGTCCCGCATTAGGCTCTCTGCTCAGGGAGCCTGCTTCCCCCTCTCTCTGCCTGCCTCTCTGCCTACTTGTAATCTCTGTCTATCAAATAAATTAAATGAATAAAAAAAATAAATAAATAAATAAAATGATAAAACAAGGTCTTGACTTGATTAAGGTTATTAGTAATAATAGTTAATATTTGTTAACATAGGAGTACAAATATTTCTTCAAGATTATGATTTCATGTTCTCTGGATAATTACCCAGAAGTGGGATTGCTGGATCATATAATAGTTTGATTTGTAATTTCCTGAGGAAACTTTATACTGTTTTCTGTATATTACAGAAACTTATATTACCATTAACAAAGCAAAAGAATTTCCTTATCTTCACATCCTCCATAGCACTTACTCTCTCTTTTCTTCCTGATAATAGGCATCCTAACAAATGTTTGTCATATCTCATTGTGGTATTATTGCATTATAGGGTTATATCTCATTTCCCTGCTGATTAAAAAAAAAAAAGATGTTGTTGAGCACCTTCCATGTCCTGTTAGCCATGTTTGTCTCTTTTTTGGAAAAATGTTTTTCAGGTCTTTTGTTCATATTTTAACTGGGTTGTTTGTTTTTTGCTATGAGTTATTTTGAATTTGTATTGTGTATTTTGAGTCTTTACATCTCAACATTATTTATTGAAAAGACTATTCTTTCTGCATTATATATTCTTGGCTCCTTCAAAAATTAATCAACTTTAATTATTTCCATTGGGCTATGTGTCTTTTTTTTTTTTTAATGCTATTAGCACACTATTTTGATTACTGCAGGTTTGTAAAACAGCTTAAAATTAGGAAGTGTGATGTCTCCAGTTTTGTTCTCCCTTCTTAAAATTGTTTTGACTGTTTAGCATCTTTTGCGATTATGTATGAATTTTAGGATTTTTTATAACTGTGAAAAATGCAGTTGTATTTTGGACAGGGTTTGCATTGCACCTGTAGATTGCTTTGGGCAATGTGGACATTCTAAGAGTACCAGTTCTTCAAATCTATGAATATGGAATACCCTTGTATTTATTTCTATTTTCTTCAATTCCTTTCATTGGTGTTTCATAGTTTTTGGTGTGCAGATCTTTTACCTCCTTGGTTAAATATAGTCTGAAGTATTTTATTCTTTTTTTTTTCCTTTTTTTTTTTTCTTTCCAATACTTTCCTGTTAGTGTGCATAAATACAGCTCTCTAATATATTGATTTTTGTATCCTGCAATTTTACTGAATTTGTTTATTATAACATTGTTTTGGTAGAATCTAGGGTTTTCTATATGTAAAATCATATCTTCTGCAAATTTTACTTTAAATTTAGACACTTTTATTTCTTTTTCTTGACCAACTGCTCTGACTAGTACTTGGAGAATTATTTTGGAAAAAGTAGAGAGAGTAGGCATCCTTGTTTTGTTCCTGATCTCTGAAAGCTTTTCCTCTAAATTTGATGTTAACCTGGGCTTGTCATATATGGCTTTTATTATGTTGAGGTATGTTCCTTTTATACCCAGGTTGTGGAGAATTTTTATCATGAGGATATAGAATTTTGTCAAATAGCTTTTTGCATGTATTGAGATGATCAGATAATCTTTATTCTTCATTTTATCAAGATTTGTTTTGTGGACTAACACATGATCTATCCCAGATAATGTTGCAGGTGTGCTTGAGAAACTGTATATTCTGCTGCTATTGAATGGAATGTTCTCTAAATGTCTATTAGATCCACCTGGTCTAATGTATAATTTAAGTCCAGTTTTCCATGTTTATTTTCTGCCAGAATGTTGTAACTTGTTGAAGATGGGATATTGAACTTCTCTACTATTATTATATTGCTATTTCACCATTAAAATCTGTTAATATTTGCTTTATATACTTCGATGCTCCAAAGTTGGGTGCATAAATATTTGTAATTATGATATCCTCTAGTTGAATCGACCCCTTTTTCCTTATATAATAACTTTCTTTGTCTGTTGTTACAGTTTTGGCTAAAGTATTTATCTAAGTTTTATCTAAGTATAATTTTATCTAAGTATAATTACTCCTGCATTTTTCTTTTTTTTTTTGGCTTCCATCTTTTCCATTCCTCCACTTTGATGTGTGTTCCCTAAAGCTTAAGTAAGTCTCCTGTAGACTGCATATAATTGGTTTTGTTTTGGTTTGGTTTTTTAATCCTTTCAGGTTTTCTCTCTCTCTCTCTTTTTACTTTTGAAATTTCACTTATAACTTTGTGCAATACCAAATACGTTGCATAGCTGTAATCCCAATTCCATACAAATTTGTAATCCACTGCTTTAACTAACTTTTAGAATATAGTTTTCATGCTTCTAAATGATTATTCATAGTCACTCATTTTAATAGCTGAATAATTTTCCATTAAGTTGATGTAAAAGAATTTACCTTTATGGTATGAAAACTAAGCCTAAAATATCGTCCTCAATGGGAAAAAGCTCACAGCCTTCCCATTGAGATCAGGAACACGACAAGGATGCCCACTCTCACCACTCGTGTTCAATATGGTATTAGAAGTCAACAGCAATCAGACAACAAAGAGAAATAAAAGGTATTCAAACTGTCAGTAAAGAAGTCAAACTCTCTCTCTTCACAGATGACATGATACTTTATATGGAAAACCCAAAAGACTCCAACCCCAAACTACTAGAACTCATACAGCAATTCAGTAATGTGGCAGGATACAAAGTCAATGTACAGAAATCAGTTGCTTTCTTATACATTAACAATGAAAATATAAAAAGGGAAATTAGAGAACTGATTCCATTTAGTATAGCACCAAGAATCCTAAGATACCTGGGAATAAACCTAACCAAAGAGGTAAAGGAACTGTACTCGAGGAACTACAGAGCACTCATGAAAGAAACTGAAGAAGACACAAAAAGATGGAAGACCATTCGATGCTCTTGGATCAGAAGAATAAACATTGTTAAAATGTCTATACTGCCTAGAGCAATCTATACTTTTAATGCCATTCCAATCAAAATTCCACTGGTATTTTTCAAAGAGCTGGAGCAAATAATCCTAAAATTTGTATGGAATCAGAAGAGATTCTGAATTGCTAAGGAAATGTTGAAAAAGAAAAACAAAACTGGGGGCATCACGTTACCTGATTTCAAGCTTTACTACAAAGATGTGATCACCAAGACAGCATGGTACTGGCATAAAAACAGACACATAGACCAGTGGAACAGAGTAGAGAGCCCACATATGGACCCTCAACTCTATGGTCAAATAATCTTCAACAAAGCAGGAAAAAGTATACAGTGGGAAAAAGTCTCTTCAATAAATAGTGCTGGGAAAATTGGACAGCTCTATGTAGAAGAATGAAACTTGACCATTCTCTTACACCGTACACAAAGGCAAACTCAAAATGGATAAAAGACCTCAACATGAGACAGGAATCCATCAGAATCCTAGAGGAGAATATAGGCAGTAACCTCTTCAATATCAGCCACAGCAATTTCTTTCAAGATATGTCTCCAAAGGCAAAGGAAACAAAAGCAAAAATGAACTTTTGGCACTTCATCAAGTTCAAAAGCTTCTGCACAGCAAAGGAAATAGTCAACAAAACAAAGAGGCAACCTATGGGAATGGGAGAAGATATTTGCAAATGACAGTACAGACAAAAGGTTGATATCCAGGATCTATAAAGAACTCCTCAAACTCAACACACACAAAACAGATAATCATGTCAAAAAATGGGCAGAAGACACGAACAAACACTTCTCTAATGAAGACATACAAATGGCTATCAGACACATGAAAAAACGTTCATCATCACTAGCCATCAGGGAGATTCAAATCAAAACTACATTGAGAGGGGGCGCCTGGGTGGCTCAGTGGGTTAAAGCCTCTGCCTTCGGCTCAGGTCATGATCCCAGGGTTCTGGGATCGAGCCCCGCATCGGGCTCTCTGCTCAGCAGGGAGCCTGCTTCCTCCTCTCTCTGTGCCGGCCTCTCTGTCTACCTGTGATCTCTGTCTGTCAAATGAATAAATAAAATCTTAAAAAAAAAAAAACTACATTGAGATACCACCTTACACCAGGTAGAATGACCAAAATTAGCAAGACCAGAAACAACGTATGTTGGAGAGGATATGGAGAAAGGGGAACCCTCTTACACTGTTGGTGGGAATGCAAGTTGATGCAGCCACTTTGGAGAACAGTGTGGAGATTCCTTAAGAAATTAAAAATAGAGCTTCCCTGTAACCCTGCAATTGCGCTACTGGGTATTTACCCAAAGATACAGATGTAGTGAAAAGAAGGGCCATCTATACCCCAATGTTTATACAGCAATGGCCACGGTCACCAAACTATGGAAAGAACCAAAATGCCCTTCAATGGAGGAATGGATAAGGAAGATGTGGTCCATATACACTATGGAGTATTATGCCTCCATCAGAAAGGATGGATACCCAACTTTAGTATCAACATGGACAATACTGGAAGAGATTATGCTGAGTGAAATAAGTCAAGCAGAGAGAGTCAATTATCATATGGTGTCACTTATTTGTGGAGCATAACAAATAACATGGAGGACATAGGGAGATGGAGAGGAGAAGGGAGTTGAGGGAAATTGGAGGGAGAGAGGAACCATGAGAGACTATGGACTCTGAAAAACAATCTGAGGGTTTTGAAGGATTGGCTGGTTGGGGGAGCCAGGTGGTGGGTATTATGGAGGGCACGTATTGCATGGAGGAGCACTGGGTGTGGTGCATAAACAATGAGTTCTGTTACACTGAAAAGAAATTAAAAAAAAAAAAAAACTAAGCCTCTTTCTGTGGATTTTGCTATGCTATACAATGCTTCAATGAACATTTGGCTTATGTAGCTTTACCTTTTTTAAAATTATTTCTGTAGAGTTCAATATCTGTAGTAAAGCATTTAAGACAAACATATGGACATTTTTATATCTTTTGATTATTATCATTATCTCCCGTTATATATATACTCCAAAATTATTGTAGCAATTGTAATAATTTAAACCATTTTTTAAAATATTGAAATATATTTGACATACAATGGCATATTAATTTCAGTAGTATGACATAATAATTAGACAATTCTATACTTTCTTCCATGCTCACCATGATAAATGTAATCCTCATCTGTTATGATACAGTTTTACAGGATTATTAACTATATTCCCTATGCTGTACTTTCCATATCTGTGGCTTATTTATTTTATTAGTGAATACTTATACCTCTTAATCCCTTTCACCTATTTTGCCCATCTCTCCCCAACCCTCCGCTCTGGCAACCACCAGTTCTCTATATTTATGACTCTATTTCTATTTGTTTGTTTGTTTTGTTTTGTTTGTTTTAGATTTCATATATATGTGAAATCCCATAGTAGTTGTCTTTATCCATCTGATTTATTTCATCTCTAGGTCTACTCATATTACAATGACAAGATCTCATCTTCTTATCCATTCATTTATCAATGGGCACTTCGGTTGCTTCCATACTCTGGCTCTTGTAAATAGTTCTACAGTGAGCATGGAGTGGATATAGCTTTCCAAATTAATGTTTTTGTGTTCTTTGTGTGAATACCCAGAAGTGAATTACTAGATCATATGATATTTATATTTAATTTTTTTTTTTTTTTTTAGGAAACTCCGTACTGTTTTCCGTAATGGTTGCACCAATTTATATTCCCACTGACAGTGCACAAGGTTTCCCTTTTTTCCACATCCTTCCCAAAACTTGTTACCTCTTATATTTTGATACTAGCCATTATTATTGCTGTGAGATTATATTTTATTTGGTTTTCATTTGAATTTTGACTTGCATTTGAATTGGAGTCACTCTGTCTTTTGATTGAAGAATTCAGCCCATTTACATTTAAACTAATTGTTGATAGGTATGAATTTACTATTGCAATTTTGTTCATTGTTTTCTGGCCATTTTATAATTCCTGTTTCTTTCTTGTTCTCTTGTGATTTGATGATTTCCTGCTGTGGTATGCTTGGGGTCTCATCTGCTTATCTCTTGCATATCTACTGTAGGTTTTGGTTTATGGTTACCATGAGGCTTACATAAAACATATTATACAAAACAGTAGTTTATTTTATGCTAATAACAACAACAAATACATAAGAAGGCTCTACATTTTAACATCCCCACATTTTATTTTTGGTGTCACAATTTACATCTTTTTAGTGTATCCATTTCCAAATTATTGTGCTTATTTTTTTTTTTTTATAGTTCTTCAGTTAACTTTTATACTGGAGTCACAAAGGATTTACCCACCACCAATACAATATTAAAGTATTCTGAACTCAAAGTTATTTACCTTTACCAGTAAGTTTTATGTATTTTGATATGTTTTCCTGCTACTCGTTAACATTCTTTTGTTTCAGCTTAAATAACTTTTTTCTTTTTTTTTTTTAACATGTCTTACAAAGCCAATCTAGTGGTGATTAACCCCTTCAACTTTTGCTATCTGGAAAACTACCTGTCTTTCAATTCTGAATAATATATTTGCAAGATAGATTTGGGTGGCATTTTTTTTTTTTCCAGCACTTTGAATGTGGGATTCTATTCCCTTTACCTTAAAGTACCTGCTGAAAAATCTATGGATAGTCTCACTGGGGTTTCCTTTGTACATAATAAGTTGTTTTTCTCTTGCTGCTTTTAACATTCTTTTTTTTATCTTTAAATTTTGGCAATTACAATATATCTCCTTATGGGCCTCTTTGGATTTATTTTTCTTCGCAACTCTCCAGGATTTCTGGATCTGGATTGGATGTTTGTTTCTTTCCCAGGTTGGGAAAGTTTTTAGTCATTTATTTGAATAGGCTCCCTGTCTTTTTCTTTCTCTCCTTTTGTCTGGGAACCTTATAATGTATATATTGGTCTGCTTGATGGTATCCCTTAAATTAGCTGCTCTCCCTTTTAATTTTTATTTTATTTTATTATTATTTATTACTGCAGATTGGACAAATTCCACTGCTTTATCTTCAGGCTCACTAATCTTTTTTTTCTACTTGATCTAGTCTCTTTTTGACCCTCTCTATTAAGTTTTTCAGTTCACTGTTCTTCAGCTCTATGATTTATGTTTGGAATATTTTTTTGTTGTCTATGTCTATTAAAATTCTCACTTTCTTCATTCATTGACTAAGGTGTACATCTTTATAACAGTATTGAATTCTCTATTGGGTAAATCACTTATCTTCTTTTTCACTAGGATCGGTTTATGGAGATTTGTGTCATTCTTTTTCTTGGAACATATTTTCCTGCTTCTTCACTTTCTTTGACTCTGTGTGGGTTTCTGCACATTTGATAAAACACCCAGTTTTGACGGATTAGTGCTGTGTAGATGAATCTTGGCAATCAGCCTGTGCTAAGCACCAGTTGTTTTTTATAACTTTGTGATTCTCCAAACCACCATATTTGTTCTTAGTGGCTTCCAGTAGTTGAAAGTGTTTGAAGACAGACCCACCAATATTCCAAACTGGGGGATCACAGTTAGCACCCAGATGCAGGCTGATAAGAAGCCAGACTCTCAGGCAGCAGCTGAGAAAGTAGGTAGTTAGGCTTCTTCCAGGAAAAAACAACTGGAAAATGGGCATTTTTGCCTGTTCCCTCTGTGCTAAGCCTAAGTGTATAGCCATTGGGGGGTATTCTTGCACTTGTTTAAAAACTGTTTCTTGGTTTTTCTAGTTTTATGGTACTTATGAATGCAAACTCCGTTGGAACCAGAGCCAGGCAATCCAGGCACCATCCTTTGGGTAGCAGTCAGAAAAACTGTGGTGCCATACATGTATACAAGCCCTCCAGAGAGATGCTGGTTTTATCACTGAAGTGAACTTAAATGGGGGGAGCAGGTAGTAGAAATGCTCATCAGCTCCCCCTGGTTCTGGAAGGAATTGCAGCCAGTCCCTAGATGTGTGCTAAGTTAGAAAGCAGACACTTTAGGAAACAGTGTATAAAATAGGCAGTCAAACCCTTTCAGGTAATGAGTAGAAGATTGGTGTTTTTGCCTGTTTTCTTTGTGCTGAGCCCTGGGGGATAGCTACAGCAAGTACTCATTCACAAGCTTCTTCAGTTTGCTATAGTCCAATGGGTCTCATGGACACAAACTCTTTAGACTTTCAGTATTAGGTGTTTTGGGGGGCTCATCCCTTGAGTGGAAATGTTAAAAGTTGAGACAATATGTATGACCCAAACTCTTTACTCCTCAGGGAGAAGCCTGGAGTTGGAGATTGCCTCTTGACTGTATGCTACTGTGTCAGAAGTGGAGTCTATAGAGAGGATATCAGCCTTTTCTCTCATTTTAGTCTAGGTATTTTCTTACCCAGTGTGCAGGAGTCACTCAGCTAGTTGCTGTATTTCTTTCAGAGAGAATGCTCTATGTGTAGCTGTATATTTGGTTCATCCATGGGGGATGCATCAAGAAAGATCAGGAGCCTCCTCTATTGATATCACCACCTCTACCTCCTGAAGATAATTTTTTTTTGTTTGTTTACTTTTTAACAATCATCAATACACTGACTTCCAAGTACCCTCCTTAACAATACAAATTCCTGGGGACTTGGGTGGCCAACTCTTGATTTCAGCTAAGTCATGAGCTCAAGGTCCTGAGATTGAGCCCCACATCAGGCTCTGAGCTCAGTGAGAAGTGTGCTTCAGGATTTTCTTTCTCTGCCCCTCCTCCTACTTGCTTGCTCTCTTTTTCTCTAAAATAAATAAATAAATCTTTGAAAAAAAAATACAAATTCCTTTCCTGGCTTTCAGTACCATATCCTAATAGATCCCACCCACATCTGTTTTTTTTTTTTTTTAAACAAGCTACATTATTTATGCTTAACTTCTTATGATTCAAACATAAATCTCTCCCTTTCTGTATTTCTGTGTTTTATCTCCCCTGGACAGTCATTTTTCTCTTCACATCTTTCTAAGCATATTACGGTCAGTGGAGATCTCCATGAAAACCTTCCTGACCCCTTTTTCTTACTTCAGCACAAAATTACTAATGTATGTATGATAATTTGACCAGTACATTTTCCCTTAAATTATACTGTCTGTTGAGCTTTTTAAAACCATAAGTACTGTCTTAGTCAGATTATTATTTCCATCAAATTACAAAATTTCCTATTTTCCCCCTTATTTTGCCTCTAACCACATCCTGAGTAACAGGCTCATCACTGACCTTATATCAAATGATCATGAATTTGAATTTTGACATGTTTAAATTCAGCTATGTGAGTCTTAGATTAGGTTTTTAACTGTTGTAATCCTCAATCATCATCTATAGTAGAATGGTAAACACAATTTTTTTTCCAAAGGGCTGTTATAAGCATCCTAAAGTAAGAACATTGTCTATCTAGCTCACAACGATGTATCAGCAAGCACAAAAAATAGTACTTGGTAATATATATCAGTAAATATTTGGAGAAAGGTCAAGATAGTATAAAATGATGTTAATCAAATTTATAGCTGGTACATAGTAGAAATTCAATAAATGACCAAACCTTAGAACTATTCATTTGTCATTTATTCATTTTAAATTAAAAAAAAAACTATCATTAACTTAACTGAGATTCAGTGATATAGGTCTCTCTTTCACTGAAAAAAGAATAAGAACAGCTTCCTCACTGAGCATCACAAGACAAATGGAAGGTGAGAGCAATGATGGGACTCATAAGAAAGGTGCTAGATGGGGCATAGTGGCATTCTACAAAAAGAGAGATGTTACTCTTGTCTTATCTATAAATATAAAGATGATGTGGAGTACAATGTCATGTGTCACTTCATCCCCAGGAACTCATGATTTATGGAGTTCTCACATTTAAGAAGAATATTTAACAACTTCTTTTTAGAGCAGTGGAGTTTTGTCTTGATTTCTGCTTTTTAAGTTTAAAAATTTTACCATGTTCTCATTGGCCTGGGTGCCATAGTGGAATCCCAGCAAGCCCTGTAGAGTGTAGAAAGCAGTATAACCAGACTTCCTGGACTTTGCCCAAGGGAAGTTATTAATAAAGTTTAGGGGAATATTTTTCCCTAAAATATTTTTCTCATATCCTTTAATCCTTAAATGCCTTACTGACACCACAGGCCATAAACGGTCTCCCAGAAGCCTTTGTGTTCATTGTAGGTTGAGAAAGAGATTGTTGGAGTAGTGATAACATTAAAGGCACTTAGAGGTTCTGGAACATGTTTTTTAAAAGTGACATAATATAAAAAGCCTGGGCTTTGGCACTAGATCAGATTGTCTTTCATTCATTAGGTATGTAATTTTGAAAAAACACTTAACTTTTTGATCTTCCTTGTCTTCATCTGTAGAGTAAAGATAAACAGTAACTGCATTTCAGTTTTGTTGTCAAAATGGCAATGGAATGAAAGTGATTGCAATATTTCACTGCTTTGTATTTCAAAATCCCTCTCAATTGATGTCAAGTGGCTCCAACTAGGAAAAGAAGAGGGTTACAGAGGAAGGAACAATGAAATCATAGAAAGCATCCTGGAGAGTAATGGGTAATAGTGTTAAGTTTCTTGCCCATTACCTTGATAGTGTCTGCAAGGGTCAGAGCTGCAAGACAAAAATGTCTTCCATGTGTTGATTTAGGGACCCAATTTCCTTCCATCTCATGGTCCCACCATCTTTCAGGGCATCTGAGTCCTTAACTTCCAGCCAGTGGGCAGGAACGATTAAGGATAATATGAGAGGTCTTTATAGGCCAGATTCAAAAGGGACACCCATCATTCCTACCACATTTCATCTGCTTCTGTGGTATGGTTGCAATAAACAGGAAGAGTGACTGGGAAACAGCCTACCTCTAGAGCCAGGAAAAAGAGAAATAGGTGTGGTATCCATCCATAATGATAAATACTGATGCAGAAAGGAATTTGTAAGAATGGTGCCAAGTTAAATATTTAAATTATTAAATTCAGGAAAAACCATGCTAGTAATTAGGATCTTAAGAGAAAGACTTGGTGAAGGAAAAGAGAAACAAAATGGCATAAAACTTGAAATGTGCATTCTTTGAACCACAAGAGTGAAAATAACCAAGAATCTAGAAGACATTTGATCAATTAGGATCAAATAGAATTTAAGGTTTTATTCAAAACTAATTTATATTAGTAGTCTAATAAAAATCCACCCATGTAAGTAAAAATTAACTAGTTGCAAGACCTAATGTTAACTAGTTAGTTCCAACTAAAAGGAATTCTGAATAGAAAGATAGGAATTTAGGTGGAATTTATCCCACAAGTTAAAAAAAAAAAAAGATTGTCATAATGAGGAAAATTAAAATGCAAGATTTAAAAGTTTTTAAGGTTAAATGACTATCAGATGCCTCAGGGAATTTTGGGTACTGTTGAGCCTGATGAATGTTCAGCGAGGAGATGTATAGCCTGCATATCCACCTTGTTTTACCTGTTCTACTCTGGCATAGCTCTTGGGAAGGAAATGCCTTATAACAAGAATTTTGACCCAGAAGACTTGTGTTCAATCTCCCTGTGTTTCCAAGCAGTCTAAGCAGTCTGTCTGTTGAATTGCCTTTCCTACCTTACTGTCATTCCCAAATGTTGGGCCAACTCAGAGCAGCAAGTTCACAAAAATGAGAAGGGAATTAGGTGTTATCACCTCTTGCTCAGCTGACTTCCTTCTTGCTCAGAGGGTTTTACTCTTCCCCTGATACTAAAGGCTCAGTGGGGTATTGGATTGGCTCTTAGGCTTATTTGTTTTTTATGTCAGTGGTTGTTTTGTCCATAATGAGTAAGAAAGTTGCATTGTGTTAGAAAGCATCTGAGTTTTACCCAAGTTTCCCTGCATCCCAAAGAAAGAATTAGAGAAAGATTATATTTGGTAGATGCAGCCCCCTTCCTAGATATTCCAGTTCTCTTGCCATAATGCCCTGAATCAAACATCCCATTTTCTTCATCTTCTTTAGCCTCCAATCTCTTTCCCTTTCCTCTTTCAGTTTAAATATCAAGGAAATCTACACCTTTGGCAAAGGGCAGGGGAAATCAATGAGGAATTTAAGTAAGATAGAGACAAATATGGAAGAATTCCTGGATGGAGAAAGCTTTGGTCTGCAAATAATCCTGATCAGCAAAGAGCCAATTCTAGCCTCTATTGTGTTTGGTACACCTGTCAACACAGCCACACCCATCCATCTATGTAGTGTCTATGGCTGCTTTCCCACTGCAATACAGGTTTGAGTAGTTTTGGCCGAGACCATATGTGGCCTCCTGGGCTCAAATATTTACTATCTAACCCTTCGGAGAAAAACATTCCAGGTGCTCACCTAGATTGTCATAGATTGAAGAATAATCCAGGTATAAAGGAATAAAAGCTCTATGGCAGAGAGGCAAATAGAAGTAGGTCATGAATAGCAAATAGCAAGTAGACTAGAAACTATAGTAAGTAAATAAAAATATACATATACATGCAATATACTTATATATGTAGATATTTGTGCCTCCCTTCACTTATTTCATGTATATATGCCTATATATAGTATATAAATTTTTAAGATATATGCTCATATGCCTAAACATATTCATACATATTTTTATTTCCTATATATACACATGTAAATGTATATGTGTATGAGTGTGTATATATACAGATAGATAGATATAGATATATAGAATATATATATCTGCTCTTTTTTTTAAGATTTTATTTATTTATTTATTTATTTGACAGAGAGAGAGAAAGAGAGAGACCACAAGTAGGCAGAGAGAGAGAGAGAGAGGGAAGCAAGCTCCCTGCTGAGCAGAGAACCTGATGCGGGGCTTGATCCCAGGACCCTGGAATCATGACCTGAGCCAAAGGCAGAGGCTTTAACCCACTGAGCCACCCAGGCACCCCTATATCTTCTCTTTAAGAATAGTAATCATGGAGCACCTGGGTGGCTCAGTCAGTTCATATCTGCCTTCAGCCTAGGTCATGATCCCAGGGTCCTGGGATTAAGTCCCACATCAGGCTCCCTGCTCAGTGAGGATCCCTGAGAAGCCCTCCCTCTTCCTCTGCTGTTCCCCCTTCTTATGTGCGATCTCTCTCTGACAAATAAATGAAATCTTAAAAAAAAAAAAAGAATAGTAATAGTATTTGAGTTTTTATTTTTATTTATTCATTTATTTATTTTTACCCTTTCCAATACTTAAAGCAGATCTCAGAATTTAGAAGTAACCTTTTCTGGCTAATGAAATGCACTTAACTTTTAAGAACTTCATGACTCCCCATGTCTCTATCTCTAGGCACTTATCTCTGTTTTCAGTTTGGGAAAATATTGACGCTTTAAAATGGAAATTCCTAGAGGAACTTGGATTAATCCCTGCTCAGTTAATGAATAGAGGACATTCTTTATTTTTCTTAGGGTCACTAAACTGGAACTTGTCTTGAGAATTAAATGTACTTTAATTAAAGCTTAAATATAACAAGAAAGTTTGCCACTTTTCATATTTTTCTTATGGCCAGGCTTCAGCGATAATGAGACTAAGGTCATGGATTTGATCCTCATGTGGGCCACTTAACTCTGGTCTATTCCAAGGTAAACATCCAGAAGCTTCTACAGTGTGCCAGGCACTGTGCAAGTCATTAAGACTATGAAATTGAATGAGGCACAACTACTTTCTTCAGGGACCCTAGAACCTGGTGGAAAAGATTGGGTAATCTGGTGCATAAATGACTGATGTCACAAGAAATATTATAAGAGAGACAGATTACTGTAAATATTCAAAAAGGAGAGATTATAAATGTTAAAAGGATTATGAAAAAATTTTATAAAAAAGCCTGCATTTGCAGTGTGCCTCAAAGATATATATTACTTTTTTCTTTAGGTAGGAAAATGGAGGCGGGAAACTTTGTACATGGAGAGAAGAGCAAAAACACAGAGCTGAAAAATATGTGATGTAGTTAATAACACCACCAGATTCCAATTTGCTCAGAATAGAGGGTACACATATGGGAGTAATGAGATTAAATGTTTATGGAAGGATTGGAAAGTCAAATTGAAAATGTGGGTTTCACTTGGTAAACCAAAAAGAGCCCTTGTGGATTTTAAGCAGTGAATAATTGGAAAGTGGCTAAGAAGTGCTCCCTGGCAGTTTTCATGGACTCATTTGGAGTTTGAAAAAGCAGGAGGCAGAGAGAAAAGTTAAATATCTGTTGCAGCAGTCCTAGGAGAGAAATACATGAGCCCTAACTGAGGTGCTGGTGGTGAAAATGGAAGAGAGAGATTTGAACAATGTTGAGATGAATTCTGGACTTGGACGATGACTTGCATGCTAATAGGTAGAGAGAATGTTCTATTACATGGAAAATAAAGAAGTCAAAGGAAATCTTTGTGGGGATATTCTCGGAATTGTGGGAGAGTTCTGTATTTGGCCTGTTGATTTTTAAGGCACAGGTAAAATCTTCAATAAAGTTACCTAGCAGGACTGGAATTGGGGGAGAGGGAAAGGAGGAAGAGACAGACCTAAAAGCCTTCTACACAAACGTTGTCAACACAGATGTTACTGTGAGGGGTGCAATTTCAGAAGATGCATGTATGAAAAGAAAAGTGACAAAGTCTTTCAAATAGAACCTTGAGTCATAAATATGTCTAAGAAAAAATGATGTCGTCTGTGGGGAAAAAAGTAAAGGGCCTGAGAAATACATGGATTGCTAAGGTAGTTCAGTGTCCAAGCTGGAAAGTCACATTTGGGGTGATCTTATAACACATAACAATAAAGAAGCCTGGGAAAATGTATGAAAGCTTCTATCATAAAACATGGGTCCAAGGTAACATGCTAAATGGTAGTAAAATTAGGGTGTAAATACGCTTAATAAAAATGTAGAAATATAACCCTAAGGATTACTCAGAAATCAAACAGGGGACTTTTAGGGGCACCCAGAGACATCTCAGTGTTCCTGGTTTTGTTTCAAGAGAACATATTTTTATCAATCATTCTAATGTAGTCATAGCAAATGAGAAAAGCTAGCCCAATCATAATTCAGTGTTGAACACCCTGTCTAGAAAAAGACTGTTAATTAAAGGTAGTGGGCAGCATGAAGCCTTAAGAGATCAGATGGCTTGATTTCCTTAATGCACGTCCAGCCCATCCAGCACTGTCCAGAAATACAGACATTTTTTGTAGAAGTTGATACTCATATTCTCCCCTCCTTATCAGGCTTATCCTACTTAGGTGCTTCAGATTATCCTGGTTTTGTGATTTCTGCCATTGAGAGCATAGGGCTACCTCCTTCTATTGGGATCCATACTCACCATGCGATGTTTTGATTAAAAACTGGCCATTTGTGTAGCTTGTGGAACAGACAATGAATGTGCTGGCTAGAATATTCCAGTTCCCTTGGTATAACATATTATTAAGTTGGCATTTTGATTTATGAATACTGTTAATCTCTGGGTATATTGACAAACGAGCATCTAGATCTGCCTTCAGGAGAACCGTACATGAAATATAAGACTCTTGTGTTCTCCTGTTTTTCATCTCTTAGCTCTATCTTATCTGTTATCACAGTTACCAAGGCTGAGAACTTGATAACTAAAGATACTACTCATGTGCTACTTCTACTGAGTTAATAGCATTGTTTGAGTTACCCTCTGTTAACAAACCACTTGTAAACTTAAGTAGCTTAAGACAATTTTTATTTCTCACAAATCCACAATGTGACCTGGACTTAGCTGAGCAGTTTCAGGCACCCGAAGGGTTAACAATGTAGGGTTGCTTCTTCTTTCACATGTCTGGGATGGTTAGAACCAGTCGGGACTGGATGAGCATCTCTCTCTTCATATAGCTTCTCGATGGGCTTAGGCTTTCTCAGGGTACACCAAGTCTCAGCTTAGCTGAATATCCTACATGGAAGCTGGTTCCCAAAAGAGAGGAAACAGGAGCCGGCAGTTGGTTTAAAAGCTAAGAGAAGCTGGCACAACATATCTTCTGCATTTTATTTGTGAGAGCTAGTTCAGTCAGATTCAAAAAGAGGCAAGTAGACACCAGTTCTTGATGTGTGGAGTGACACACATACAAGAAGAGAAGCGATTGACAGCTGTCATATATACAGGGCAACAGGCATGTAATAGATAATAAATGTTGAATAAATATGAATAAATGAGTGAATGGATTGCAAAAGAAGAATTCTTCTATGTAGAAGAAGTTCCAATATTCCTTGAATTTACACTTGTCTTAAAGAGCCTTATTTTGATATTAAATGGAGTTAAAAATCTAATTTTTCTAGACACCAGTATATGATTTGGCTATTTATGAAAAGAGAAAAAAATTTAAGATTGAGACCTTTGGAATAATTCTGAAAATAAGATATTAATAATAGATACAATATCTAGGCTTTTCTGTATACTAGAAACTCTTTTACATTAAAGAATCACAAAGTCTTACTTTATGGATGAGGAAATTAAGGCACAGAGCAGTTAAGTATTCTGTCAAAAGTACATTGCTGGTAAGTTGCAGAGCCTACACATTCAAACCTAAGTCTTAACCACTACCTTGTACCATCTCTTCCGCCTTAGAGGAAATAATAGGTCTTAAGTTGGAATAAATTGTTTTCCTTTCCATTCATTCTCATTATCTTTCTATCCTTTGCTTCTATCTTCTCTGTCCTCAGTAAAAGAAGAATTTAATTATTGTGAGAATAGTGATACTTTTTTTTTTCACATGGTGCTTTCAAATACATGAATAAATGCTTACTAATTACATCTCTCTATATACCTGAGAGCATTTAATTAGGGAATAGGACCCAATTGGTTGATTAGCATATGCCAGCCCTCATCACACTCACCTTAGGGAGGAAGGAGGAAGACTGGAACATTTTAATAAATAAGAATTGGGTAGTAAAATAAGTTTACAGTGAGATTGGTATTAATACATTTCATTTAGATCTTCAGATGCTCATTTCTGCAAGCCAGACACAGGAAATCTAAAGAGACCCATCCCCAGGAAACCTTTGGGAACCTTTTAATTTGTTGGATTTCCTCCTCAATTTTGAACTCAGTTCATAATTATACAGGTATTAATTTTAACTAACATGTCCAGTCAAATCAAGCAGCTATTTTGCTCGATTTCTTGTTTGTACATGTAAGAAGATTCTAGGAAACAAATGTTAAGATTTGATTATGAAACATGGATATTAATTTTATAACATAGCTTTGAATCCTCGCTTCTTTCTAACCTTTTAAGTGAATTTGAGAGTACTAGTTAATATCTCAAAGACTTTCTTCCCATCTATAACAAGAACGAGCAAAACTATATTTACCTCATCATATACTTAGATTCTTGCAGAAGATGAAGTAAGATAATTCATTTAAATATATATTTCTCTGCCAGGCATATGGTGTCAGTATTTCATAAATGGCCATTTTCTTAATTTAATTTCAAATTGTTATTCATAAAATTTTTGCTAAAATTGTTGAAATATTTTTGAAATATGTTGTATTAGATTTTTAAAGAAATTACATAGCTAATTATAATGATGATAACATAGTTTATGTAGGTTTTGAAGTTTAAAATATGATTTTATATTTCTGAGAATTTTTACAACACATATTTAACAAGCAGTAATTGTGTCCTGATTTTCAAATGACAAATAGAGAAGCCACAAGGATTTAGCTATTTGTGCAGAATTCAGTTCTTTCTCCAGGATACAACCATATATAAGGTACACATAGCCTTTAAGAATGATTTGAAAGGAAAACCTTTCTTTTAAATCTTCAAAGTAGTCTTTATTCTACATTTAAGTATAAAAATTCCACAATTTAAGTGCACCACAGTGTAAAGAGAGACATACAATGCTGAATTCCCATAACAGTCAATGGTACAAATATCCCATGCAAAGAATGCAAAATTTAGACAACCTGAAATTATAAGATAAAGTAAAATCAATTTCAGAAAACAAAAATTAAAATATTAAGGATCCCTGAAATATTCTTATCCCTAATGACTTTCACTGGACTCAAATCATTTTATCGTGTGGGATTCATAAATAAACCCATTAGCCCAGCTTAGGAATTCTTGGGAGCCATGAGTGCCTGTATCAGATACTCAGACAATAAATGATAATCAATTTGTGGATCAGAAAACTTTCCCTAATTTGGCACTGAAGTCATCAGGCTTTTGAAATCATCCTCCTTCTTGAATCCATATTTTAAACTTGTTTACAATACAGATAGCATTGATACCCTTTGTTCAAATAAAGCACTCAATTTTTCTGGCACCGAAGCAAATTCGGATTTGGTTCGTGGATGAAAAGACAATCTATGAAGAGAGTCTGAGAGGCGTCCTCCATTTTTGCCTGAGGAGATGCAAAAGCAGAAGTAATGGGGTTTGTGTTTGGGGTAGAGAGGGGGGCTTCAGAGAATCCGTGTGAAAGACCAGTTAAAAGATGGCAAGTGGGGAGAAGTGCAAAGAGAGAAGGAAGTCTGGCTGGCTGGCTGACTTTCTGTCCTGCACCATTGTTTCAATAGAGATCAGCAGGAAGGAATTGGAAGACTAGGGTTGAGGGTGGGAGGTGGGACAAATGATGGAAAGGCAGACAACTCATGTATTTCATTTATGACAAATAATACAAATCAAAGTCTTGAGGGAGATTAAAGGCCAATCAGAATAATTTAGCAACTTTAAGTCTTAGGAAGATCAAAGATCTCTCCACACCTTATTTGATGGTTTATTTCAAAGAGCAAAGACCAGTAGGATACTGCTTTAAAGAGGTCCTGCTGCTGCCATTAAATGGTTCCTTATCGAAAGGAAAATCATGTATGGTGAATATGTTACTGAGAAATTTTACCAAATGAGTGGTATGAATCCCAGATCAGCCTTCAAGCTATTGTCCCATCTGTTTCCTTTTTGCAAACACTAAAATTCTCCAGAGTTCTCTCTACTCAGCTGCCTACACTACTGCCTTCTCATTCTTTCTTCACTTTATGTGAATCTGATCCTTTCTCCATCATGGTAACAAGCCTCTGATACAAAATTTAATTTTCAACTATTCCAGTCCAGCAGGAATTTCCTCAGTCTCAATGTGCCTTGATTTTTCTATTGTACTTAACACAGATGATCTCCCACTTTTTAAAAGTTTCTCCCTATGCTTACTTTCTTTCTGACTACTCTTTCCCTGCCTTAATTGTCCTCTCTGCTGAAAGACATATGGATAGTTCTGATAGGATTTTCTCCACTTGCTGTATTCTCTTCTTGATGGAACTATGCATGCATTGCTTCTATGCTGTCTCTTACATTGACAACACAAAAAAATCTACGTCTGTAGTTCAAACCGTTCTGTATACATCTATTTCCATAATTTTAATCATTTCTTGCTCATCTCTATCAGGGCGGCCAACTGAGAGACTTAAAACCTATTCAGAAACTTTTAGGGATTCTGTATGGACAGTACCTGAGGCCTTAGGAGATGTGAGTGTGTGTGAAAGGCACAGAGATGAATGACTTATTTTGGCTGGAGATTGAATGTCATAAAGGCATGAGGTTATAAATAAACTTACAAGGGTAGCTGGAGTGAGATTTGGGTGCCAATCTAAAGACTTGGGACCTGGGGCACCTGGGTGTTTCAGTGGGTTAAGCCTTTGCTTTCAACTCAGGTCATGATCTCAGGGTCCTGGGATCAAGCCCTGCATTAGGCTCTCTGCTCAGGAGGGAGCCTGCTTCTCCCTCTCTCTCTGCCTGCTGCTCTGCCTACTTGTGATCTCTCTCTCTCTCTCTCTCTGTCAAATAAATAACTAAAATTTTAAAAAAAATAAACACTTAGGACTCATTTCTACAGGAGGCCAATAGAACCTTCCCTTTCCCCTTTGTGTCCTACTTACTAATCTGGATCTCTGCCTTTAAATTCATCAAATTAGCTCTATGGTGGCAGCACCCAATAAGAATGATTCTGTAACACCTTAGTTTTGTTCTTTAATTGTGTTCCAAACTTTAGAATTATTCTGCATTATACCATATTTACCAAGTATTCTGATCTCATCTCTTTTCCTGCAGTACTTTGCCTCTAGCATTGGTGTTGGACAAGGTGTACTTAGGCGCAAATGGTTATTAGGCCATTAGATCATAATTTGTTGATCTCTGTGTATATGAAAACTAAATAATCACCTGTGTTTCCCCTAATTCCTGTGAGCAAATGCCTTTGGGTCATGTGAATCTGACAATCCAAAGCATTTTGCTGAACTAAAGCGGTTCTGTTTCCTATATAAGTGAGAACAATATCTCATTAAAATCACTTCTTGAATAAGGCCAAAGAACATTTCACTTGCAAATCTATCAGGTCACTAGTCAGAAATGTGTGCTGTGCCTATTCTGGAATCAGCCTCTGTGAGATTCTACGTTTGACCAGACTTGAGCTTCATCTCATTCAGATGCAAAAAAAAAAAAAAAAAAAAAAAGTCTATAATGAGAGAATTCATTTGCAAGGAGCTCTGTGATCCAGAGGTGTCAGGGCAAGGGGAGAACTGAATGTTATTACTGGTTCCAAACCCCGTCCTTTCTTCCTCCCCATCCTTTGAATCCAGTGCTAATCGACAGCAGCAAACTCAAAACTTTAAGCCTCAATATCTATGCAGGCAAACTTTTCACCTGGCTATCAACCATTTGAGGGCCTGACATGCTTTTATTGAATGAGATATTTCGCTTTGGGCAAATAAAAATACCTGAAAGATTTAAATAGAACATTAAATTAGTTTCACCTGCTTTCTTCAATGCCACTGGAGTCTTGGAGAAAATAGAGCGAACCGACAGATCTATTTCTGCCTTTTGCAAAATGCATCTGTGTATACAGACCATTCTGATTATCATCCTGATGAATTAACCATCTGGGTTACTAAGCTTCCTTGTTCTGAAGCTGAACAGAAGCAGTTCTTGCTTCTGGTTGCCCTCCTATCAATTCTCTTCATTAATAGGAAAAGTTACTACTTTAACAAGTATTTGCTGAACAACAGTTGTTCGGGAAATGGGCTACCACTGAATTCCTACCATACAGTTCCTAGTTCTGCTAGGCTTGAGGAAAGATACTCTAGACTTGTTGAAAGAGCTAGTTTGTAACCAGAAGTTCTAAATAGTGTGGAGACAAAAAATACAGAGAAACCATAAGCTTACATCTAAGGCCAAGAGGCTGACGTTAAACAGAGGTGCAGTTGAGTATTGTGCTAAGTACTTAGGAAGGAATGATCAGTTCTACATAGGGACCATGGAAACCCTTCACGGAGGAGGAGCAATTGAGTTCATCTATGGAGGCCAAATGGAATCTCAGTGGATAGACAAATGGGATAAAATTCCTGACTGGGGAGTGAAAAATATAATAGAAGCATGACAAAACCAACCGTTGCATTCAAGAATTCCTCCACTGTGGCCAGAAGCAGTGAGGACTTAACGCAGCAAAGATGGTCCCAGGCTGATCTGTTTCAGTGGATGATGAATAGGTGAAATCAGGTTCTTTTTTTTTTTTTTTTTCCTGTCTTTATTTATTTATTTATTTATTTATTTATTTATTTATTTATTTTTTATTTCCAGCATAACAGTATTCATTATTTTTGCACCACACCCCGTGCTCCATGCAATCCGTGCCCTCTATAATACCCACCACCTGGTACCCCAACCTCCCACCCCCCGTCCCTTCAAAACCCTCAGATTGTTTTTCAGAGTCCATAGTCTCTCATGTGAAGTGTGTAAACCTGGTGATTCACAGAACTGTACCCCTGGGGATAGAGTATTATGCCTCCATCTGAAATCAGGTTCTTAAACATCAGGGAGTGCAACTCTGAAACTTAATCTGCCAGAATCCTGACAATGGCTGATGTCATTGGTGATAAGAGAAAACAAAAAGGCCATCCCATTTGATGTTCTTCTCACAGAGAATGTGTATTAATTGGGAGACAAAGTATTGGCCTGAATTAAAGTCTATTAATGCATGCACATATTTTTGTTGACCTCACTTCTGGTTTGAAATCCAGAACAACGTGAAACATTATAGTAGTTGCTATTTATGGTGCCATAATGTGTGTGTGTGTGTGTGTGTGTGTGTGTGTGTGTGTGTGTGTGTATGTATATATGTTATATATACATATTTAGAAAGTACTTCCAAAGTGGTAATAATAAGAGTATCATTTATTGAAACATTGTTATTGTGCATCAGGTTTATTGTTCCTCTTTGAATACTAACAATTATTCGGCAAATTAAATATTACTATCCCAATTTACAGGAAAGAAAACTGAGTGTTTAGAAAGGTTAAGTATGTTGCCCAGGACACTGCCATTTTGTGATAGAGATGCAGTTTAAACAAGAGTGCCTGTGATATGGAAGTCTTTCTGTTACAACATGCTGCTTGAGGGGATAAGCAGTGCTGAATAGTTCAGATGTTCAGATTGCTACGTTATAAGTCTGTAAATGTCAGAGCTTTCTAAATTTTTAATTTTTTCAAGGAAAGTCTGTGAAAATACACTACAATTTTGCCTTCTATATCAGAGTTCTGAATATGAAATTTTTTTTTCCCCATGAACTCTCAGGAAATTTTTAGTAGACAAGTCAGTCAAATAATAGCTACTCTTCTTTGACATCTTTAAAGAATCGGCACTCTTGACTACATTTTCTTTCTCGAAAACCTGTCCTCCTTTGGTCTTATTTATAGTTATGCCCTGATCTCATGGTTCCTTCCAGCCTCTTTCCAACCATCTATCTTAGGATCCTCTAATTAAGGCCTCTTTCTTCTGCTGTTCTTCAAAGACCATTGTTACTCAAGTCATAGTCTTCTTTGTATTTTCTTATTAGTCTACACATACTCCTTGTACGACATTGTAGTTCCATAGTTTCAATTCCATGCTATGAGAGACTGAATAATGGCTTCCCAAAGATGGCCACATCCTAATCTGTTCATATGTTACCTTACAGAGAAAAAGGACTTTTCAGGTATGAGTCAGCTAAAGATCTTGGAATGGGGATATTATCCTGCACTCTCTGAGCAGGCCTAATATAATCACAAAAGCCTCATGGGAGGCAGGATGGTCAGAGAGAAGAAAAATGTAAGAGCAGAATCAGAGATTGGAAAGGAGAGTAGATGTCATGCTCCTTGTTTTGCAGATGATGAAAGGGGCCAAACTGAAGAATGTGGACAACCTCTAGAAGCTGGAAAATGAAAGGAAACTGATTCTCTTCCAGAGCCTCCAGAAAGGATGCAGGCCTGCCAATACATTGATTTTAGTCCAATGGAACTGATCTCCAACTTCTGACATCCAGAACTATAAGATAATAAATTCCATTGTTTTAATCCATTAAGTCAGTGGTGATATGTTATAGCAACAATAGGAAATGAATGTATCTCTTACCTACTGAGAACTTTCGAGTTTATGAATCTAGTTCATTTCTCCTGAACTTTTTCTCCTGAATTTCAGAATTAAATATAATCTCAATCCAAACATATCACAATATACAGTTACATTACACTGAGTCCAACCATCACTATCACCCACCCACTGACTTAGCAGGAAACCCTAGGAATCATCTTTGACATCTTCTTTGCCAATTCTCAGAGCCAAGCTTTGACTCAAAAGATGGTCCTGATCTACCTCAACATGAACAAATGACAGACTAAGCCACAACTTTGCATTATAGAATATATCATGATTTTAACACGACATTCTTTCAAAGCTTGTCTTGCCATTTATCTACCAAAATGTTAAAATGTCTCAATAAGGCACAGATAGTCTCTAGCTGTAAGACATGTAACTTATTGGTGAACTTTGAAATATGAGCTGGCTCCCATGGGAAAAACTTAGAGATACAGACCAAATGTACAGAAAGGGAAAATAAAAATGTGGCAAATGTGATTTTCTAAAAGAGTTCTAACACATGGTGAATAAAGGAATTTAGATTCAAGAAATGTCAGTCAAATCCACACATCACTGTTCATCTCATACCTACAGAATTATAGTCAGTTCTTGATAACACATTTTTTTAAGTGATATTAACTGGGACAGATTCAAAATGGAATGGACAGAAAGGATAAGGGGAAAAAATTTAAAAGTTTTATATGAGGAAGGATAGAAAAAGTAAAATGATTCAGTGGACCTGAAGTATAAAAGTGCGGACAACCTGATATGAACTCAGGGAATCGAGCTGAAACCAAAATGTGAAGGTGCATTTTAACTCACCCATAGTTCAAGAAAGAAGAATGACTAATGGTAACTTAATACTGAATTAATCATCGTCCACATGGAATGACTTATCTGAAAAAACAGGAAGCCAGTCATTTTTATTAGCAGTTAAGAATAAGCTGAGTAAACGTCTGGTACCAAAGATGTAGGGAGGAAATACCATGCAAGAGGAACAAATGAGCTATGAAGTGGATTTTTTTTTCTCTTCTTTTTTATTTTTTTTAAGGTCTTTATTTGCATTCTGATTTAGCAATTGCTTCCTTGGCATATATAAACATGTTCACGTTATTTTACTTCTCAGAGACTCATTGTTTCCTCTCTATGAATTGTAAGTAATTTTTTAAAAATTCTTGAGTTTTTTTTTTTTTTGTATTAAGTGAAACAGTGCATGAAAACACTTAGCAAAGTGCCTGGCACACACCAAATTTTAACAAATGGTGGTATTACTAGAAGTTGGAGAATCCAAACACTGTATATGGATCTAGTTGACCTTTAAAACATTTCTAAAAATCTGTTTCCAACAAAATAACAGAATAGCTCATTAGAAATTTTTTTTGCTCTAAAAATAACCGCAAAGTGCTGAAGAAATAGAAATTTTACACACTTTAAAATGTGGGTCAGGTGAAATTGAAACACTAGGGAAACCTCCAAGGGAGATTTGGAAGAGAAGGAGAGTGGAAACCAGAAGAGATAAGCTAAGGATTTGACTGCCCTTAAAGTGCATGCCCATCTCATTAATCCAGAAGTTTAGTTTAAATGGCCTCAAAATGACAGGATATAAATACTGGGCTCATGTGGAAGGGGGAGATAGAAATAGAATTCTGACAGAAAATCAGAATCCTTGATGCTTAGAATGAAAAATGGTCTCAACATTGAGAGGGAAAAGGAAGGTTGAAGATGTTAACTCAGATTCTAATAAGGAAAAATAAAGTCATTTTCTCCAGATAATTTATAAACTCTGACCTGACCTCACTCAGACAAGTTTGTGATTCAAGACCCACCATGTTGAATACCCACATAAAAAGAGTTCTAAGCAACCTAAGCAGAAACAAAAGCCAATATCAGGTCACATTTAGTCTAGAACACTTAATATTTTCCTAGGTAAAGACCACCTGAGTTCAAAGTCCAAAATCAAAAACCCATAAACAAATCACCATAAATGAGTAGACAGAAACTATACTGAGTAAATTTAATTATACTCTGATTTTTTTTCCAAATTTATCAGATACAAAATATAAAATAATGAGGTTTATGATGATTTATTAAATGAAAGAAGGAAGTAAAATTTGACAGAAGAAATCTACTACTGAATAGATAGAAATAGTTGAAAAAATACCTAATAGAATTTCTAGAAATATAAACTAAAATCTTTGAAATTTTAAATTAACAGTGGATTCTTTAAATATTGCTATAGCACAGCTGAAGGTAAATTTAGTAAACTGGTTATTAAATTTTAAAAATGTACCTAGAATAAGTCACAGAAAGATAAAGTGACAATATTAAACAATATTAAGAGATACAGAGAAAATAATGAAAGATTTAAAAAGGCTAACTTTCAGAAAGAAATAATAAGGATAATTTCATAGAGGAAAGAATAAGAATGATTTCATTTTCCTATATTCTCATGTAGGAAAATAGCCTGAGACTTACTCAGAATTTATGGAAAATAAAAATCAAGTCCAGGAAACACAATATGTTTCCAATAAAATAAATATAACACATTTAGACATGTGGTGATGAAACTGCAGAACATCATTTGGAAAGAGATTTTCAGGCGCACCTGGGTGTCTCAGTTGGTTAAGTGTCTGACTCTTGATTTTGGCTCAGGTAATGATCTCAAGGTCCTGAGATGGAGCCCTGCATCGGGCTCCATGCCTAGCATGGAGCCTACTTAAGTTTCTTTCTCTTCCTTTGCCCCTTCTCCGCCTGCTCAAGTATGTGAGTACTCTCTCTTTCTTTAAAAATAAATAAATAAATAAATAAATAAATAAATAAATAAATATTCAAAGGTAGAAGAAAGAAAATGCAACATATTTTTTTTTATTGCTCTGTAACAAATAACCACAAACTTAATTACTTAAGACGGCACTCTATTTCACAGTTTCGCAGACAAAGAATAACTGTATCCTTTTGTCAGATCTCAGAAGGATACTGTTAAGTCATCAGCTAGGCATTTTTCTCACTTGGATCTTGGGGTCCTCTTTCAAGCTCATTCATGTTGTTGGCAGAATTCGGTTCCATACCATTGTAGGACAGAAACTCTCAGCTCCTAGAGTACTGTCCTCACCATAGGCAGTTCATAAGTGGCTTTTTGCTTCTTTAAGGATAACACAATAGTTCTCTGTTCAGAAAGGTCTCAGTATATTTTTTATGAGTTTTCACTTCATTAGATCTGTCTCCCAAAGGGTATTATCCCTTCTGTTTGCCCTAAAGTCAACACACTTGATGCCTTATCATACTTGCAAAATTCCTTCAACTCTGCCATATAATATATCCTAATAATCAGAGTACTACTCCATCATATTCACAGAATGCGCCTGCTCAAGGGGAGGGGGTTATATAAGATTCATACATCACAGTTGGAAATCTTGGAGGACATCTTAGAATTCTGTCTACTGCATATAGAATTTTCTGGAATGGAGTTAAATTATACTGATAGTGGCTCAGCAAACCACCGAAGCCATAAGACAATAGAATATTATTTCAAAATACTGAGAGAAATTACTTTCAAATTTACCAGGAGAAAACTCACCTTATAATTTCTACTAAAGTAACTTATAAAAATTGTATTTGGAGAAGGAAATTAAACACTGAAGGAAGAACTAAAATACTAGAATTGAAAAGAAGCAATGAAATTATAAAATATATGGATAAGCCTAAAAAAAAAAAAACTTGATTAGACAGTAAGATAAGACAGGTCAGAGATTATTAAAATCCAGACTTCTGATTTCAGAGCAAAAGAGGTTGTATTGATTAAATTTTACGTCATTAAAACCACATATGCATGTAAAAACACTTTGCACTAAAATAATAGAATTTGATTGCAATAGTTGTAAATAAGTAGAAAAGAAAAAATAAGCATGAGAACATAAATAATCATAAAGATGGCATTAAACTGAAGAGGTAGAAAAAAAAAAAAGTCCTCGAAAAAGTAATGTAAACAGAACCTAAAACATAATATCCAAGGCTTAGATGCAGCTTACTGGCTGATACACAGGAGCTCTACAAAAAAAAAAAAAAAAAAAACACAAAGGTAAACAGATATAGATTCTTAGGTGCAGGTCTAAATATTTTGGTAAAGATCTGTCCTATAAGAATAACAATTCGATGCCTGAGTGGAAAAAAGCAGTAACTTCTTAGAGAAAGAAGTGAGCTTGGAATCCACTGAGATCATGGGACATTGGTAATACATGAGGGGGATTTTCCTCCAGTGGAAACACCCAAAGAGACATAAAATCAAACATATTTGGGTAATTGGTTTATCTCTACTACAAAATTTCTTAAAATTTCTAGTGAGATAAAGGACATTTTAAATCCTTACGAGTGAGGGAGAATAATAATATGCAGTGCTTTCCACTATTACTTGCACATGTATTCCATTTTTGGTGGGGTTTTTGTGTGTGTGTATTTCTGCCATGAGCACGCATGCATGTATGCCATGAGCTTATCACACCATTATTAATAAACACTTGCCTAGATACATTCAGTGACCAGTCAGAAACTCCAGTGAGTTACCTTTGGAAATGCACTGACACCTTTATGAGATGAAGCCAGAGAAGGAATTCATATCATTTAAAGCCCTGGGAAAATATAATCCTCAAGAAGCCCCTCACAAGCAAAGAACTGCTTGGGCTCCATACAGCTTCCATTCACCAGTAACGACCTTCTATGAATATGTACACTGAACAACTAATTGAAGATTCATAATTATTTGTTGATTTCAAAAAACAAGCAATCATATCTATTAATTTTATATTTCTTTTCTTCATCTTGGAATGATTATATCTTAGTTTACTGCTTCCTCAATCAAACATCTGTGTCCCATATGGCCCTTCCCTCTGGTAAGCTTTTTGGTAAACTGATCACTGCTAATGATGTATTAGCAAGGATTTTTTTTTTTTTCCTATAAACAGAATACAATCATTTCCACATGGGCCTTCAGAGAACAATGTGTTTTTTTTGTTTTGTTTTGTTTTGTTTGTTTGTTTGTTTTTTAAATTTTCAGCATAATAGTATCCCTTGTTTTTGCACCACACCCAGTGCTCCATGCAATCCATGCCCTCTCTAATACCTACCACCTGGTACCCCGACCTCCCACCCCCCACCCCTTCAGAGTCCATAGTCTGTTTTTCAGAGTCCATAGTCTCTCATGGTTGACCTCCCCTTCCAATTTCCCCCAACTCCCTTCTCCTCTCTAACTCCCCTTGTCCTCCATGCTATTTGTTATGCTCCACAAATAAGTGAAACCATATAATTGACTCTCTCTGCTTGACTTATTTCACTCAGCAGAGAACAATGTTTTAATCTACCTTCCAGAGCTGGCTCTGGTAACATTCCTCTCATGGTTTGGTAATATGAAGAAGTTAACATCAGGTCTAACATACAGCCTTCACAAACTATTTATTTCATTTATATTCATCTTACCATCGGCATTAATGTGGAAACTCTTTGGACCTTCACTCCTACATCTATAAAAGGGGGTTAATAGCAAATCCCTGACTTGGTTGCTGTGATGATTAAATAAGATATGTAAGAGCTCCTAGTGTGCTGTATGCACAGAGGTTATTCCTTCCTCTCTGTGCAGAGTCCTAGCTTAACTTTAGCTACAATTGATGAGTAGTCTTGGGATCAGCCTGTGATCACAGAATCTGTTTGAAAAGAAATAGAGAAAAGAAAATGCATGGACTTGGAAATAGACAGACTTGGTTTCAAATGCTAGTTCTAGCATTCTTAGTGTGACCCTAGACAGACCACTAGCCCTCAGGGTCTTCACCTGTAAAATTAGATAATGCAACTCATTATTCAAGGTTTTTCTGAAGATTAAAATGATATATATTATATATATATAGTATATATGTATATATATACACACAGAGCAATGTATACATATAAAATGTATAATAAGTGAGAATTATAATTATCATTACTGTTACTATGAGTGTATCCTCGGGAATGATTCCATTTGAATGTGTCTCTGTTACCTGTGCCCAGGGCTTCTTTCAGTGATGTTACTGACTGGAATTTCAACCCTTGTAGACCACTCCCTAAAAAGAACAAGTGGGACAGGTTATCTTTCCCTATGTAGTCATTGCTAAATCACATCACCTTTAAGAGAGGGGCCATGCCTCTTGTTGCACTCTTTTGCCCAAGAACTGACACTGTGTGAAGCATAGTGCAGAAGTATAGGAGGGATAGATGCCTGTTGCTGACAGGGAGCAGCCCGATATCCTTGATCTTATGTGGCCCTCTTGTACCGTGTGACTATGGACAATCCACCCTTTTACCTCAGTATGGGGAGTTCCTGTGCAGGGGCCACTTCTTTCTCCTCATTCTGTCCTCCTGAGACCTCCTCCAATACTGGTTCTTTTCTTCCTTGGTGCCACTTTTTAAAGAAGACGAAAGAAACCAGGCCAGCCCTTGGTGCAGGCAGAGAAAGTGCAGTGATCATGTTGCAATGAAGAAAGTTCTAAAGGTCCACTAGTCATGTAGGCCACCCTTGTGCCCTGCCATTACGTGGATATGAAGGCAGGTAGGCATAGGCACTGTTTATTTAAGGTACTTGAGGAAGGTATATGAACATAGTACGTATCATCAAAATCAGTATGATGTACAGGGTTCTTAAAATTCTCTTACCTGAAAATATCTCCTTTACCAGAAGTGAATACTCTCTAAAACTCCCTAAAGGGTCAGTCCTTTGCCTTAAATAGGTGGCATGCAAGTTTCTAGGTGGGGTGTAGATAGGGGAGAGAAAGCATATTATAATTAACATTTGTTAATTTTCTAAACATATTAGATATTAAACCTTTTTAGAGATTACAGATAAACTTCAAAATCAGACTGCTGATTTTAAAATAACAGGTTTGCATGCTTACCAGGTACTTAAATTTAAAGTGAAAATTTACCTGATTAACTTAAAATACACGGATTTGTACTAACCTATACTTTCTCCTAATTCATTGACAGACATGTATCTTCCATTGGTTAAATTTTCACCAATATTTTTAGTTCTATCTTTTAACTTACATTAGGTTACCCTTTCATAATTTATATTTTTGTATGCGAATGCTTTTGTAACAACACAGTTTACATATTTGTTATAATTATACCTTTTAAGGAGTGTCAGTACAGCCTCACACCACAGTTTTGTCAAAGATGGCCCTACCATATTGTTTGAGGATAAATTTAAATTTTTTGAATAATAAAAATATTATTTCAACAAGCATTACTTTTTCTTATGATTAAAAAGAAATAACAGGTTTGAGGGGAAAAGGGACTATGGCAAGAAAATCATGACCATGAGACCTTCGATATGCCAGTCAGATGAGAGAATGCTAGAAGGAAAGATGTCCTGGATTGATCAGTTATATTTATAAAAACTAGCCCTGGAAGGAAAGGAAAGTGAAGAGCAACCTCAAGTATTTGTAATCCCTGGAAAATTGGAGGTAAAGAGAACTATGAAAAACAAAGCCAAGTGAAGATGAACTGGAGCCCTCTGGGGTATGTTGTACTATTCTTCCCCACAGCCGTGACCTCCCTAGAACACTATTGTCCACATCAATTTTAACAACTACACTATTTTGTTTTTTATATCTTCTTCCAAGCTACAGGCCCTAAGGCAAATTCCAGGAAGCAGGGAGTGATGGTGTGTCATACAGGTATGTCCACACATAGCTCTCTCCAGTTAGAAGTCAGATAGCAATTATCACCAGTAACAGCAGGAGGGATGACATTCTAGACATTGAGAAGTGCTCGCACCTTGCACTGCTCACTATGTGCTCCTAGGGAAAGCCCTGGAAGGAATATCCACCATCAATAAGAAGTGGGTAACCTTAATGGGCTTAAAGTATGTTCTGTTCCAGAGTCCATAGTCTCTCATGGTTCACCTCCCCTTTTTTGAAGGGACGGGGGGTGGGAGGTTGGGGTACCAGGTGGTGGGTATTATAGAGGGCACGGATTGCATGGAGCACGGGGTGTGGTGCAAAAATAATGAATACTGTTATGCTGGAAATAAAAAAAATTTAAAAAAAAAGTATGTTCTGTTCCTAAGTCTTTGAACTTTTTCTGGGTATAGCTTTCTGGGTGCCTTCTTCTACTATTTCTAGGGTAGACAGATCATGGTAGATGATTGGTTTAGTGGTTAGAATGCTAATGATGGTGTGTGACCATTTCTCATCTCTGGGTATTGATTTCTATATCTTTCAAACAATTGTGTAATTCACCTAATACAACTTACTCTCAAAATTCCTCAAATAAAACACATGCCCTACCCTCAGAACACAGGCAAACCTGCTCCAGACCTACACCTGTGATCTTTCTCTAGTTCTAAATTTATATTTGTACTTATATCTATATCCATATTTATATATCCATATATACCTATATTCATATTTATATATGTATATAAATTCTTCCTGTTCCCATTTTTGCCCTCAAACCAGAATCATTGATTTGCTTGCAGGGCCCATTTAACTGTCTTTCTCTTTTCTCTATTGGCAACCTTTATCCCTTCCTTAAAGGCAGGACAATCTCTGCCCAAGGCTTAAACTAATAATTTTCTCTTTAGCAGAGGAACCTGGAGAGTCAGTTGTCTCACAATGTGATTAACTCTTAAAGGGTTAGTTGTCCCCTTTTGATCATAGGCGTTTATATCTTGGTACCTGACACCTCCAAGTTTCCTCAGTAATTGCTATAGGGTCCACAGGATTTCATGGGAAATGAAACTATTTACCTGATGATAAATCAATACCTTTCTCAAAAGGGTATCTTAAGAATTCAACAAAACAAAGGTGACTTTTTCCTTTATATTTCTATTTTCTTTTCAAATCGTTTTTGCTCACAGCTAGTTTGATTTTTAAAAAGACGTAGAGGTATATATCTGGACATGTGTGAGTTTGTGCTTATATGACTGTATAAGGTCTTTAACTCTTCCCTTTTGAAGATGTTCATATTCTGACTACCACACTAATTTAGGCCCATTTGATTTGTCTGATAATTTAATAACCTCCCTTTCCTCTAATCCATCATTCTTTGTTGACCATGTAATAGCATAATGTTCTAAAATACCCATAAAACAACATATAGATTCCTTTGCCTCAAGAGCCTCTACAATCTAGCCCCAAGACCGCTCATCTAGCTTCATCAGTACAGCAGAGACCCTCAGCTCTGGCTGCACATTAGAGTCACTGCTGTGTGTGGAGGGGTAGGTAGCCCCAAACAAATAGATTAGGGTATTTGCAGGAGTTAAGGGAACCAGGATCGCTCCTTTCCAAGGACTGAAGTTCTTCCTGGAATGTGGGATTTTTGGTGCTAAAATCAGGAAAGACTTGGGCAAACTGATGAGTTTGGTGGACCTAAGCCTTCCATTAACTGTTTCTCTGTTATTTCTGAGACTCTTTAAAAGGATGCTAACATGCTCCCACTCTTCAACTAGTCTCTTGTCACCTTCATCCATTGCCTCTACCATAAATTACTAATTTTTCATGTCTCTTGCACATTGTTCATCTTCCCATGACATGGGCTAATATCTTTCTACATGGCTTACCTGCGATGTTTCTCACGGTTAATAACAGAGCACATGGATCCTCAACTTCATGTTTGAGGCCTCTGCTTTGCTATCAAATTGCCTCCATCGGAGATGAAAGCCCAGCTTTCCAACACCCATGTAGAGAACCAAAAATCCTCTCCATATGCAGGGGTTCAAAATTCATCAGTGAGAAGTCCTTTACAAAAAGAATATTTAATATTCCAGTTTAAAGAGTCATACTTGGTATCAGTCTACCATGTAGACTTCACTATGAACAATGAATAAAATATATTTCCTATATATGAATAACTATAAAGTTATCCTGGTAACTATTCCAAAATAAAACATAACAAAGGAGAAATGTCAAAATGACTTGCTTTCATCATCCGTAAAACTATTAGAACCATTTAAATTTGGTTATTTTTCTTTTGATTTAGTCATCTTGGAAAGTCTGTTTCTAGGTATCTCACTGCAGATACTTACTGTATATGGATATATATCTCTATCCAAAACATGGATGTTTTGACATTTCTCTATCTACATATAGTGGTATGTATATTTGTGTGTGTGTGTTTTTCTTACTCTTTCACCTTTCCCCATTTTTCTTGCCAGTTTTCCAACTTAATGCCTCAGCTAAGAGAGGACATAAAGCAAGAGAACAAAATTAATTTTTTACTTTAACATTTCAAAATAGATACTTGAAATTCAAAAAAGGTAAAGCATTTGAAATGTCCAGACTTTCTGAGTTTGAAGTGTCTAACACCTGAAAGGGCACTGAGTTGTCTTGCTTTATGGCATTAGAGCAAAAACAAAGGCAATGAAATATAAATTAGTACTAATGATGTAACTTCATTGGTATTCATAACATGATAAAACTTCTCAGTTTTACAAATATATATTATGTAGAGGAAGGGAGTGAGAATAAAGAAAAGAAATCTGTATACTGGACCAAACATACAGAGTTTATTTTTCAGTTTGTGGATAAAATTACAATGCATCAAACATATTAAGTGCTTAATTAGTATATGTGGGCAATAAAAGCAATAATGAGACCCATACAGAAAAAAAAAAAAACAACTCTCCTGTTTCTAGAATATTAAGAGAGTGAACACTTTTAACTTGTTCTGTTTTAAATTACTAAAAATCACCTCCATGTGTTAAAACCTATTAAGACCTATATTTTGTTTAACTCTCACAATAATACTGTGACTTACCACTTACAGATTTTCAGAGAGGTAACCTCAAGCCCACAGGGGTTCTGTAATTTGCCAGGATTAAAGACTAAGAAAATTATAGAAATCTGACACGCACTCACTTTCTTTGACTCTGGGACTCAAGATTTTTCTACCATACCAACTATCTTTTCCAGCCCATCTTAGATTCATAGATCTCCATCTCTCTCTTCTCCAGATTCCAGTAAGAGCATATCTCAATATCCCTGATAGTTTGTTGGTTAGAAACAGTGTTGTGGGGAATTCCATGACTGTGAATAGAGCACCCGGTAAATCCAAGGGGAACCAATACATAAGGCATGTAAGGAAGCCAAATCCATATTCTTGCATAGTGCAAAATTTAGTATCTATTCTAGTGAAAATAAATCACTTTCTTGTCCATGGAAAAAAAATGAAGTCTCATACAAGTGACCTGCCATGACTTTCCAGTTAGTGCCTTGGGATATGAGACTCTACTGTGATACATTAGTTTTTGCTGTGAGCAGATAAAGTACTTAGCAGTGGCAGATACCTGATCAGCCTAGTGAGAAATCCATGTTTTTGAGGCTATACTTAACTTTCCTTATTGTTACTGTAGCCATCTTTATTTATGAGTTTATTGATTAAATGTGGAGTGGCAGAGAATAGAGGCTGAATAATATCAACAGAGACAATTATCTTGCTCACATAATTATTGAGAGCCATAATAATCATAGGAAGCAACCACTTGAAGCACAAATATCTTTACATTCTGGACAACTTTAAGAAACCCATCCATGAATCTCTATCCAAAAACTTCTTATCAGTAGTCTTCCAGTATTTTCTTGAATTCCAAGCCCTGACCATCTTTCCAAACCATTGTCCACTTCTAACTATGGAAATGATGTATATCTATATCACATTCTCTTTTTTCAAAGAAAGGTGATAATCATATTTAGCTCTTAGGTTTATAGCAGTGGGGAAATTATCTATGGTAGTCTAAGGGTATCTCTGAGGGTGAAACATTTGGGGACTATATGGGTGAAAGAGTTGGGGCACCTGGTGACTCAGTCATTTAAGCATTGCCTTTGGCCCAGGTCATGATCTTAAGGTCCTGGGATCCATCCATATGTCAGGCTCTGTGCTCAACAGGGTGTCTGCCTCTCTCTCTCCCCATCCCCCCAACTCATGCTTTCTCTCTCAAATAAATAAAATATTTTTAAAGATTTAAAAAGTGAAGCAGTCCACCTTTTGCTTATGTCAACATATTAAACTGAATCCTTTGTGAATTTTAACTTTTTTTCCTCAGTCAACTGATAATACAAGACTTCTTTATGAGTGGCAGTAGAGCCGCAGGAGTGGACACATTGCAAGTGTTAGTCACCTGATCATGCAAATTGGGGGGGGACTTTTAGACATAATTAGACCAAATCTCTTATATCTCATTTCATGCTCAATTGATGATGACTCCTCAGTGTGGTTTTGATTTGAATTTCCCTGTGGCTAATGATGTTGGACATTTTTTTCATGTATCTCTTAGCCATTAGTTTGTCTTCTTTGGAGAAGTGTCTGTTCATGTCTTCTACCCATTTTTTTTTACCTATTTGGTTTTTGGGTGTTGAGTTTGAAGAGTTCTTTATAGATCTTGGATACCAGCCCTTATCTATACTGTCATTTGCATATATCTTCTCCCAGTCCATGGATTGCCTTTTTGTTTTGTTGACTGTTTCCTTTGCTGTGCAGAAGCTTTTTATCCTGATGAAGTCCCCTCTTACACTGTTGGGGGGAATGCAAGCTGATACAGCCACTATGGAAAACAGTGTAGATGTTCCTCAAAAAGTTAAAAATAGAGCTACCTTGGGACCCAGCAATTGCACTGCTGGGTATTTACCCCAAAGATACAGATGTAATAGAAAGAAAAGGCACATGTACCCCAATGTTCATAGCAGCAATGTCCACAATAGCCAAACTGTAGAAAAAGCTGGGATGCCCTTCAACAGAAAAATGGATAAAGAAGATGTGGTCCATATGTATAATGGAATATTATTCAGCCATCAGAAATGTTGAATACCCAACATTTGCATCAACATGAATGAAACTGGAGGAGCTTATGCTAAGTGAAATAAGTAAGCAGAGAAAGACAATTATCATATGGTTCCACTTATTTGTGGAACATAAGGAATAGCATGGAGGACAATAGGATAAGAAAGGGAATGAAGGTGGGGAAATAAATGGGAGAGATGAACTGTAAGAGACTATGGACTCTGGGTAACAAAGTGAGGGTTTTAGAGAGGAAACAATAAAAACTTGATTCCAAAGGTGGTAAGAAATGATGATGTAATTGTATACATCTAACCTGTATTAGCCCAGTGTTGGGTATTAAGGAGGGCAAGTATTGCATGGAGTACTGGGTGTTATATGCAAACAATGAATCGTGGAACACTACATCAAAACTAATGATGTACTGCATGGTAACTAACAAAAAAAAATTGATGCTGACTCCTACTGAGCACACTAAACTTTGTGGCATGTAAGTTCATGATAGCAGCCCAGGTGGTATATATGATGACTTACTGACCTGTTGTATCAACCAGAGTTCAAACAGAAAAGCAGATCTAGTAGGATATATGTATATGCATGCATTCCTACATGTATATACATATACATTTACATGTATACATGTACACATGCACATATATATGGAGTGGCATAGAAGCTGAATAATATCTCTATATATACCTAGAGAGACCTACACACACACACACACACACACACACACACACACACACACAAAACACACATGAGGAAAGAGGTCTATTATAAGGAATTAGCTTATAAATGGTGCAAGCTGGCTACACAAGCCCAAAGCCTACAGGACGGGCAAGCAGAAAGGGGAAAGCACAAGGCTGAAATTCCATTGTTTGCTTTGTGAAAGACTGAGATTTGTATAATGTACATGTGATGTCATTTGTAGTCTCTCTCTCTCTCTTTTTTTTTTTTTTTCCTCAGATATCCAGTCTGCCCTTATTTCTAGGGCTTCTGAATATGTAAGAATCAGGTGAAGAGCCATGCTTTGCAACTATATTTGCTTTAAGTCTGACTACCATTTTTCAGATGCCATAGTTTTCATCAAGGAGAACTTCCAGTTCCAGTGTATTGTTCAAGTGTTTCAGTTCTAGGGATGCCTTGGTCAGTAGCCAAGCTATTTGCCATTCCATTTTGATTATTACTCCAGCCTTGTTGCTTATTTAATACCTACCCCTAATCTTGTTTCTTGGCCTTCTGTACTCCAGGATACCATCAATATCATTGCCATCAGAGAGCTAAGTTCAGTGGTAGCAATTCCCACCTATTCTCTTGTCTTATTGAGGAGTCTTTGCACTATAGAGCTTTACATATAGACATGCTAATGCATTCCTTACATGATATTTCTCAAAGTCATAGTAAATAGATCTTTCATTATTATGTCTGTGAACATGTTTAAACATAGGTAAGCCATTGTCACTTGATAATACCATGCCATTCTTTTTAGACACTATTAGCCTTTATATTTTTTCTTTTGCAAAACTGAGGAATTTTTAGCATCTTAACTTCTTTTAACATAAGTCACTCTTACATCTAGTTTTCAACAAACAAATTCCAGGTTTCTGCTGGTCTAAACCAGAAATAATTTCTCCTCTTGGACTTGAATATGTTTGGTCCTCTGGGTCAAGCTGGGATAAATGTCTGTAGTTATAAGTTGATAGAGTGGGATATGGAGAAGAATAGGTATTCCCTTGCAAAGTAACTAACTGCATGATTTTCAGAGAAAGCAGGAAAAGCCTTATCAGCTGGGCAGGGAAAGAGGCTGCTAATGGTATCTGGGGACATTCAGTAAAGGTTAAGAGTTCAGAATATTCAGAGTCAAAATAAATCATCTCATGTACGCCCATTAAAATTTCTTAGGTTGGTTTTCCCTATCAATACTTATATCGTTACTTAAGACATAGCAAAGCTCTCAATTCTGCCTCAATTACATCATCATTTCTTACCACCTTTGGAATCAAGTTTTTATTGTTATACCCAGGAATAGGAATAGAAGATATTTTTGAGGGTAGTTGTAGAAATTTCCTGATTATTTGGCCAGGACTTGAATCAAGAGTCTATAATTTACCTCTATTATTTTCTTGTTTTATGTTTTCTAGTTCAGCTGGGAATTGCAGCCCATCTCATTGTCATTATATTCTTCATACCCTTCAACATGGTCCAGCTAAGTATGGCCTTTGTTTTCAACAGATATCTTCCCCAGTAGCAAAGGCCATAATTTAATAACTCTTATACCATTAAGTGTTTCAGAATACCAACATTCCAGTCTCTACTGCCAACTAGACCACTCCTGCCTTCAGTTCAACCAAGTCATCAATTCCCATTACTTTTCTTGAAACAATTTTGGTATCAATAGTTTTCAAGGTATACCTTGAAAAGGTATAGCAGATGCCATAATCTTAGCAGAAAATGCCTTAATCTCCTGTATCTCTGCTAGGCAGAAGGGAGTTTATTATAATTATCTTGTAGAATTTCTGGTATTCCATATGCTACATAACAAAGCAGAAAAAAAAAATAACTTAGTAAAATAGAACTCTTAATGGAAACCCATTGGCACTTCTGTTGTATGATGATACTCATGCCACCTAACTGACTCAAAAAAGGCATTCTCCATGACTGTGACTGCCCCTTCATACAGACAGCTTCCTCTTTCCAAGTCTTTTTTTTTTTTTAAGTTTTTTTTTATTTATTTGAGAGAGAGACAGAGAGAGAGAGCATGAGTGAGGAGAAGGTCAGAAAGAGAAGCAGACTCCCCGTGGAGCTGGGAGCCCGATGTGGAACTCGATCTCGGGACTCCAGGATCATGACCTGAGCTGAAGGCAGTCGTCCAACCAACTGAGTCACCCAGGCGTCCCCTCTTTCCAAGTCTTATGCAGTGCATTTGCTTGGTAGAATTTAGGTCACACACAGAAGCCATGTTGAACATTTTTAACTTTCTAGCCTCTAAAGGAAAGGAAGATCACTGGTTGGGGCAGGGGGTGGGGTGGGGAGTTAGAGTTGGCATTGATTAAAGCAATCTGCATGAGCAATGTAAAGTGCTTTGCAAGCCGAATTGCTTTAGTCAATAATACTGTATTAATATAATATTATTGAGTTGAATTGACTTTTAAGAAACCCTCCCAACACCTTAGACCCTTGGTTAAATTTAATTTGTTACTGTTCTATGTGCTATCCTTCATTATTTTCTAACACCTTTATATTTTTAAATCTGGTATTTTCCTTGCCATTAATGCAAACTCTTTAAAGACTATCTTTTATCCCCAATGGTACTCTTGAGGGCACATTCAGTAACATTCAGGCACATTCAGTAAAGGGCATAGCAATGACCTTTAAGCTATGACCTCTAAATTGAAATCCTAATTCATCCATATTAGTAAATTGTCATTTTTTTATTATGTTCAGTTAGCCACTATATAGTACTTTCTTTATGTAGTGTTCAATGTAGTTTTTTATGTAGTGTTCAATGATTCATTAGTTAAGTATAAGACCTCATCACAACATGTGCCCTCCTCAAAACCCATTACCCTGTTACCCTCTCCCCCACTCTCCTCCCTTCTGAAACCCTTAGATTGTTTCTCAGGGTCCATAGTCTCTCGTGGTTCATTACCCTCTCTGATTTCTACCCTGTTGGGTCCCTCCCTTCCCCTATGGTCCTCAGTGCTATTGCTTATGTTCCACATATGAGTGAAACCATATGATAGTTGTCTTTCTCTGCACTTACTTCACTTAATATAATCCCCTCCAGTTCCATCCATTTCGATGCAAATGATGGGTATTCATTCTTTCTGATGGCTGAATAATATCCCATTGTATCTATGTACCACATCTTCTTTATCCATTCATCTTTTGAAGGGCATCTCGGCTCCTTCCACAGTTTGGCTCTTGTGGACATTGCTGCTATGAATATTGGGGTACACATGCCCTTTCATTTCACTAAATCTGTATCTTTTAGGTAAATGCCTAGTAGCACAATTGCTAGGTTGTAGGGTAGCTCTATTCTGAACATCTTGAGGAACATCCATAGTGTTTTCCAGAGTGGCTGTACCATCTTACATTCCCAAAAGGGTAAAAGTGTTCCCCTTTCTTCACATCCTCACTAAATGTGTCATTTTGAGTAAGTACTGTCATACAAATTGCAAAATGTTACGTGATTAGGTGTCTTTTCAGAAAGTGTATTACTAAAGAAGAATATTTTGTTTTCGATTGTTATTCCTTTTCCCCACTTCTTATTCTAGAGAAATGCCCTATTTTTCATATTATAATCTAATATGTATTACTTGGAACTTTTGAGAGGTGTCCCCCAAACTGATAGATTTTGATTAAACCCTAAATAGTCCTGTTGTTCATAGAGAGAAATGGAACTAAACCCTTTGATATGTGAGAATTTTAAAGAACACGAACCATAACCCTGGAAGACTTAGTCACTAGAAGGAAAACCAAATGCTTTTTTCCATCTGTGAAAGGAAGCAGACACAGGTATGAGTCCTGATCCAGTATTTTGAGGCTGGGCCTGGGTGTATGAACTTAAATGATTGATTATTAAGAGTTGTGACCTGGAAACCAACAGAAAGATGACCCTGTACAGGGGATGGGTAGATACTCCTCCTATAAATTCTGTGGCCTCCACAAAGAAAGTAAGAAACAGTAACACCACTGGTGCCATGGGCAGACATAATCTATCAGAGCAAACTAACAGTCATCAATCGTGACACACTATAGCATAAGAAACTGGCAGACTGGACTCAATTGTGCTAAAACTCCCTTAGACTGAAAAATTTGCTAGGATTCTTAAATAATTAAATAGAAAAGGAGGAAGATATTGAAATTCCCTATATTAAACAGGTGAGAGATTGAGCAGTTTATATGAAAAATTAGAGATGTGGCTAATACTGATACCCTTAAGCCTGTGATATAATTCAGACCATTCACTTACATTTTTTTTTGGGGGGGGGAGATCTTACTTACTTATTGAGAGAGAGAGAGAACAGAGGAAGGGGCAGAGGGAGAGGAAGAGAGAAAAATCTCAGGCAGACTCCCTGCTGAGCACAGAACCCAAGGCAGGGCTTGATCTCAGAAATTGGAAATCATGACCTGAGCTGAAATCAGGAGTCGGATGCTTAACTGACTGGGCCACTCAGGCACCTCACTTACATTCTATATGGCTTTCTTTATATTTAAGGTTTTCTGTCTTAACTTTTCTAATAAATATCTGGGCTTCAGAAGTGTCATCAAAATTGAAGAATAGTGCCAAGGAGTATGTTATAATTCTCTAATGTCTGCAATGTTTTCTGTTTTTGTTTTTTTGTCTTTCGTTTTTTTGTTTTTTTGTTTTTCTCCTTTGGGGGGGATTTGGGATAAATTCACTTATATTGGGAAAAGCCATTTATTTTGCAATTGTTCTTTAACATCTTCCTAGCTCAAGCCTACGGTTATTTCTCTGTGTATTACAGGTATTTGAAACATTTTAGAAATATCAGCAGAATGAAAACACCATAAACTTACAAGGCTGATTTATCTTACCTCATATTGTACTCAGCATCTAGCACTTTTGGGTAATTGATAGAACTGGGTGGTTTAAAAAAAATGCTATTGGGAGTTTTCATAGTCTATATAGCAAGCCACGGGAGCCTTCAAACCAAGAGAGATCAGAAGACCTTAATGAATTTTATCTACACAATTAGGGCACTGCCTCCTTCTCAAACTAAATGGGTTGTCCAGTGGATTTACATATATAGATAAGTCATTTATAAATGTCTATTTATTCAGTGATCTCTCTCCTCTGTCTGATCTCATAGAGCATATTGCTTGCACTACTCATTAGGTGAAAAAGCATTCTAAGTGCCTTGGGACACTGTGTTATAAAACCTTGATTGTTTCTCTCCTGATATAATGCATTCTGCAAAGACCAGTATTTGAATCAGAAGGCTAAATTTGGGGGAAGCAATAAACAATGTACTGTCCACTGCAGTAGCCCACCACAACAGTAGTGTCATAAAAGTAATGCCAAAGTTCTGCAGAAGCCAAACCGCTCATGTAATTAATATCCTCTGCCTTGCATCTCTCCATCGCTAGTTCTTTCCTCTTGTGGGATTCATCTTCTAGGGAGGGCTAACTAACTCCACCCCTCTTTCTGCCTAGGTTTATTACATAGCAGCTTTTGTTATTGACATCCCAAGGCTTCACACTGATTCTGAACTAAGACCGTACAGTCACCTTTATCGTTTAGATGCTGCTATTAGAGCAATTAGAGCCGATACGGCTAGAATCATTCTCTGGATCCTATATACAAAAGAAGAATTGTGACTCCCCTTTTCTATCTCCCACACGTGGCAATTAAGGGAGGTTAGAGTTAGATGTGAGAATTAGCCAAACCGTGGGATTTGTGAAAGGCCCACTACACAGATGCTTCTTTTATTCTAATTAACCTACTTACTTAGAGGAAGTGTCCTCGTCTCAATATATAAAAATCATCATGTCGCTTCATCCTAAATATTTTCTTTCCATTCTGGCCCCTATCCAACTTAAAACCTTGGTTTCTTCATTTTCTTTCACAGCTGAACATCTCGAGTCAGTAGCTTGTATTTGCGACTCTCTGTGTCCCACTAACTCCTAAAATCCTTAGACTCTGACTGTTTCCCAGTAAGAAACAGAGGCAGTCTTAAGTTAGGATTATTTAAGAAAGTGTTATTTACAAAGGAAATATTTACAAGAGATGGTAGAATGACTTGGGGGTGGTATTAGAGGAGCAACAGGGAATCAGCAGTAATACAAAGGAAGGGGCAGTTACTGGAACCCAGCAGAAGAGAGTCATGTAGAGAGACTACCTTGAAAAAATAATGGCATCAGGACCATGCCGGCCCATACTGGCCTCATACTGGTGAAGCAGGGAAACAAATACCCTCACCTCTCACTCTTCCCTCTTTCCAGTCTCTTGATGGTTCTTATTGGACAAACCCAGCAGAAGCCAGACAGCAAGATAATACATTGATTACATTTACAGGTCGGTTTTTTTTTTTTAAGGTTTTTATTTATTTATTTGGCAGACAGAGATCACAAGTAGGCAGAGAGGCAGGCAGAGAGAGAGAGAGGGAAGGAAGCAGGCTCCCCACTGAGCAGAGAGCCCGATGTAGGGCTTCATCCCAGGACCCTCGGATCATGACCTGAGCCGAAGGCAGAGGCTTTAACCCACTGAGCCACCCAGGCGCCCCTACAGGTCAGTTTTTTGAGGTAAAGATGGGTTGTAGAAATTGAAGATGAAGGTGGCGATATACTAGGCATACCTAGCTCAACATTGTGTGGAATGACAGCCACAAAAAGTCAACTCCTCTCTAACTTTCAAACTCCATGACCTACTTTCATTAACTATTTGCCTTTTTTTCACCTGGACCCCATGATACTCTCAGTCTTTCTTTAAACCTTGGCCTGTGTTTTATTTTCATGTATCTACCCTGACTCTGTCTCCCACCACCCATTTTCCACCTGCCTTTTAGTTCTTCCTCCATTTCCATGACATGCTGACTTGTCTATTAAGCAATACTCCATCCACCAAGTCTTCCACCACACTAAGACCAAGCTCATTCTACTGAGATATAACCATTACCATGGCATTTTTCCTCCCACAATAATTCAGTGGGTCCTTTTTTTGCCCAGAGGATAAACTCTAAACAGAGGCCTTCCTTAGTCCAGCCTTTGCTGAGTTTCCCACGCTTATCTTCTGCTCTCTTCTCCCACACCCTGTGTTCTGTCAGACTGTTTCAAATTCTCTAAGTATGTTCATGCCATTAAGATTTGAAAATACTGCCCACTCTGTTGAATTACTTTTGCCCTCTTACTGCTTAATCTGCACTTTTATCCTTCCCAACCCAGCTCAGATCTGTTGTGATCTGTTAATTCTTTGCTTCTCCCTAAGAAGAATTGATTCTTCTTTTGAGATCCAGGTGAATTTCTGTAGCCCTTTGCCCTAATTTCTATTTTGGCACTGAAATATGTTCAGTTATAATCATTTCTGCCTGTTAAAACACTGCCCAAGGTGGGAACACTGCTTCACTTATCTTTGTATCACCAAAACATATCAGTGTCTGTCATGTGAAAAGTCTCCCAAAATATTTGCTAAATGAATGTCAGGTTGCTAGTTTGATATGCTATCCTCTACCCGAAGCCTGAAGAGCTTTCCTGCTGTGGATCAATAGGTATTTAACCCTGTGTTACAACGCTGTGACGAGAGTCCTAGAAGAGCTGCATGACCTAGCTAGGCAGTCCTCCTAGATAATAGATAAGGTGCAAATTTTCAACTGCATTGAGAAGAGTACTTGCTGGTGTCAGCCTTGTGGACTGAACATGGGAAGTTCTGCTTGCGTTTTTTCTTTTTCTTTCTTCTTTCTCTCTCTCTTTTTTTCTTTGTCTTCCTTTCTGCCTGCCTGCCTGCCTGCCTTCCTTCCTCTGTCTCTCTCCCTTTGTCTTCCTTCCCTTCCCCTTCCCCTTCCCTTTTCTTTTCCCCTTTTCCCTTTCTCATTTCCCTTTCCCTTTTCCTTTTTCCTTTTTCCTTTCCTTTCCTTTCCTAATAAAAGTTGGCCATTCAACTGACAGAGACTTCTCTCTTTATAAAGCTTCTAGAAATTCAGCCAGTCCCCCATCTCATGCCTTTCAACAGGTCTACTCACCTCTCACTGATGCAGAAAGGGACTCTTTCCCCTTGGACTTACACCAGCAGCCTGCTTTCTCAGCCCTGTCTAGTGACCCCACAAAATTATTCCTCTACCATCCAAGGTGCCTGTCCTTCTTTCTCCTTTTATTCCCTCACTTCTTCCCAATTCCCAAATACAATTCTTTTTTTTTTTTTTCTTTCAGAGTAAACTTTGGAAGCCCTTTAAACAGCACAAACAAAACAAAACAAAACAAAACAAAACCCACCAAAAAAAACAGCAAATGGAAAACTGATTCCATTTTCCTCTACATTATATCTAGATTACTTATTTTCAAGAAAGTCCTGACTGGGAATAATTTTTCTTTTTTAAAGGGAGCAAATGCAAGGAAAAAAAACAAAGTTTGCGTGGGGTGTTTTTTTATATTATTACTATGAAACTAGTTTAGAGTTTGTATCCTAGGACAGTGTTATCTAAGGTGAGTCATGAATGCAGAGTTCCCTTCTGAACTTCTATCATTGAGCTATCCTCTGCACACCTACAAAGCTGAGCTTCCTTTCAAACAAATGACACTCAATGTATACCATTAAGGGTTCTTATTTAAGTCTTAAAAGGTCTCCAAAGCCCAAGCTTATAAGCAAATGCTTCTGGAGTGGCATTGACCTTATTTGGGTAATACCCTACTGGAGTTAACACTTCAGTTTGCAATCCTCTGAATATAAAATTTATAAAAAATGCCATCTACTAGGCATTTGGACCTGGAAAGAAGTGTTGTTAAGTTGGGTTAAAGAGTTTTAGAAACTTTAACAACTTCACTATTTTCCTCAAGGACGTGATCAAACATAAATTTGTTCTTTTGTTGTCATAATTACTGAATGTGTTTTCCTCTTCTTCTCTTTCCCTTTTCCCTACATCTTCCATTTGCTGAAAGCTTAGAAGTCGACAAAATCTTATTTATGTTGCTGTGAGCATTGGATAATTATTTGGGCCAATTCTGTTCATGAGGGAATTAAAATACTCCAGGCAGTGACACAGATTCTGGTTAGTGTATAAATGCTAGAAAATTTTCTCATTATTTCAAAATAGCTAGTATTTTCTCTTTCTCAATTCCAAACTAATTTGAACATGTATCAATTAGGAAGTTCCCATGGGTATAGCAGCGAAGGTCTCAATTGAACAGAATGGTTGTCCTAATTCTTTATATTTTTATAGGTCAGCTGGAGACTGCCAGGCTCTGAATCTGGATATATTACAGAAAATAAACAATCGACCAAAGGGAAAATTTCTTGACAGACTATAGGATGACTCTTCTCTTTGTCTAAAGCCAGGACAAAAAGCACATCATCCAAATAATGTCTCAGTTCTCTTTCTCTAAAAACACAGCTGCCACAACTTCATCTTTTTGAGAACACACTCGACACAGAAACATATTAGACTATTTATAGAGGAAATCAACACAATGGTCAATATTAACATGTCAGAAGGATAAGATAGTCCCTTTGGTTTCTAACTACATTTCAAAAATGCTGAAAATAGGAAAATGTCTTACTTATGACTTATATCTATTTACTCAAATTTCACAATACATCCAAGAAGAGCAATAAACTTGGAGGAAATCTAAACCCAGTTCTATCACTTACTAGAATTTAAATGTAAAGAATTAAATATAATCTAGTTGAACTTACGTTTTCTACGTTACATTGTGTGATGATAACAGTGTGGCCAGTTCATGAAAAGTAACTGCAGGGAATTTCTCAGAGCTTGGAGTTGAATAAATCCAATAAAAATCTAGTAAGTACCAAGAGCCAGACCCAAATAATAATTAACTAATTGATTGTAGGGACCACGCTAAATCTATACACATTTGTAAAAATAGCAGTATACCGCTTGGTGGTTTTGTGTGAGTTAAAGCACTTGATTCCTCGTAGAGCCTGATTTTCTAGATGCTCAACGAAATTTAGTTCTTTCCTCCCTGTGTGGTATTCCTGGGAAATCATGATAGCATTAAGGTATCAACAGTGCATTGGTATTAACATGTCAACAGGATGTCGTTGGTATTTGAGTTGAAAAGATAGAGAAGATGGGGGCACCTGGGTGGCTCAGTGGGTTAAGCTGCTGCCTTCGGCTCAGGTCATGATCTCGCGTCCCGGGATCGAGTCCCGCATCGGGCTCTCTGCTCGGCAGGGAGCCTGCTTCCTCCTCTCTCTCTCTCTCTGCCTGCCTCTCTGCCTACTTGTGATCTCTCTCTGTCAAATAAATAAATAAAATCTTAAAAAAAAAAAAAAAAGAAAAAGAAAAGATAGAGAAGAAAAAGTGGTGAATGGTTTTGGCAACAGTCCTGAAGAGGAATTCCCCAGTGCCTTACAGGTCTCAGGCTATTGTAGCCAGTCATTTGACAAACATTGTATCATGCCCTAAGTATATATTTACTACACAAAGTTCTTATTATAATTTTGCTTTCCATGTAGATCTTTTCTAAAGCAATGATAGCATTGACCTTCAATAGTCTAGGCTTTATGGCAGTCATATTTCACACACAAAAATAATGGTTTGATTTCAAGCCAGTTCTTTAGACTTTTTGATTTTGGTTAACATGGAACAAACCACAAAACAATAACCTTGTGTATATTTTTACAGTATGAAGTATCAGAATTCTTGCCTATATTCTTATAGTATAAAGTATTGGAAATTACTCCCTTCAGGACCAAACCTGTACCATGGTCTCCTAATTAAAACTCTGCATGTCACTTCAATATCATATCTTTCAAAGCATAACAGCTATGACTCATCAAGATTCTTCTTTAGTTAGAAGTTTTATTTTTAGGTGCACCTGGGTGGCTTAGTCAGTTAAGCATCTGCCTTTGTCTTGGATCATTGAATGGAGCCCCACATCGGTTTCCCTCCTCAGCAGGGAATCTGCTTCTCCCTCTCTTTCTGCTGCTCCCTCTCCTTGTGCTCTCAATCTCTCTCTCTCTCAAATGAATAAGTAAAATCTTTTATTTTTTAAAAAGAATTTATTTATTCATTTGAGAGAGAGAGAGAGAGCATGAGCGGGGAGAAGGTGAGAAGGAGAAGCAGACTCCCTGTGGAGCTGGGAATGCGATGTGGGACTTGATGCCAGGACTGCAGGATCATGACCTGGGCCAAAGGCAGTGGCTTAACCAACTGAGCCACCCAGGTGCCCAAGTAAAATATTTTAAAAAAAGGTTTTATTTTTAGATAATTATAGATTCACATGCAAGTATAAGAAATAATACAGAGAGATCTGGTATACCCTTTAAACAATTTTCCCCAGTGGTGATATTTATTAAATTACCATATGTGGGGGGCGCCTGGGTGGCTCAGTGGGTTAAGCCGCTGCCTTCGGCTCAGGTCATGATCTCAGGGTCCTGGGATTGAGTCCCGCATCGGGCTCTCTGCTCAGCAGGGAGCCTGCTTCCCTCTCTCTCTCTCTGCCTGCCTCTCAGTGTACTTGTAATTTCTCTCTGTCAAATAAATAAAATAAATAACTAACTAACTAACTAAATAAATAAATAAATAATAAAAAATTACCATATGTGGGGTACCTGGGTAGCTCAGTTGTTTAAGCATCCAACTCTCAGTTTCAGCTAAGGTCATGACTGAAGGTATGTGAGATCAAGGCCCATGTTGGGCTCCGTGGTAAGCATGGAACCTGCTTAAGATTCTTTCTCTCCCTCCACCTCTGCCTGTCCTCCTGCCTCAAAAACAAAAACAAAAACAAATATGATCTATCAAATGGAATGCTGACATTGATATAATCAAGGTATAGAATATTACCATTAACACAAGAATCCCTATTGTCCTTTTATAGCCATGTGTACTATCATTTTCACTTCTTCTTTAACCCTTGGTAACTATGGATCTGATCTCCATTTCTATATTTTTGGCATTTTAACGATATTATGTAAATTGAATCATACAGTACATAACCTATGACATGCACTGACTCTCAAGGAAGGGGATCCTCATTACTACTTAGGTGGGGTGGGAGTTCTGGATCCCTACTAGACCTCTACTTCTATTTCCTTGGTGAAGAAAGGCTGAAATGTTCCTTAATTGCTCCTTTCAAGGCCTCTACTGACATTGTAGCAGGAGGGATAGATGGAATACCTGAATACCACTGACAGTGGTGAAAGTCTTGACTCTCCCTGAGGCTTCCTCCCATCTTCTAACACTGCTCCAGAGGATTAGAGAGGTGTGGCTTAATTGCTGATGTTTGCGGGTGAAAGTCTAGGTTCATTATGTGCTCTCCAGTGACATCATCAAGAGTGCTTTGATTTTACCCAATGATCATGAAAGTGTCAAGTCGCTATTCCACCTTCTTTGCCAGCAATTGAGTGGGAATTCTGAGGTACTTCATTAGAGTCTCACAAGAGTGGAAGTCTCCCTACTTTGCCTTTTCTGGTTTGGGTGTGCCCATGGTTTTACCTGTGGTGTTTTATTGGAGTAAAATAATTGTCTAAAAAGTTGATATGTGCTAGGCTGCCATACTCTTGGATCAGCCTTTGTTCGGGTTTTTTGTTTTGTTTTGTTTTGTTTTGTTTGTCAATGCCCATTACATTTCTGGGCTGCCAGCTTCATCAGCTCCAGTTTGGGATATAAAAGACAAAAAGAAAACCCATCAACTCAACACCATGTTCTTCCTTGGATTCTGAAGTCCTGAGCCTGTCACTTTTCTTCTATTTCTTATAGTTGTCTTATATATAAGAAACAAATGTGTTTTATCACTGGTATCTTTAGTTGTCTCATAAAGTATTTTGTTTCCTTGCTTTAATAAGTATTGTGAAAATATCCAGCACAATTCTCTCATCCCAGATTAAAACATCAGTGAATATTAGTAGTTAGTATTTGGATATATGTAAATCCTACAACTATATATCCTGATATTTTTCTAATCACAATTCAGTTCCCACATTTGAATGAAGACTTTTCCACATACTCAAATCCACTGTAATTTACCTCTTCTCAAGCTCATAATACATAAATCCAATTCTACTTGTTCAGCAATACCTGTATGTGCTGAGATGTAACATGCTATAGTACAAATAAACCACCACTTATTTACCAACTATGTTATTTTGGGCAACCTATTTGCCTTTCACAAGCCTCATATTCTTCATCTATAAGATATTCATAATAACAACTAGTCAGTAACAAGGATAAGACTCTACCCCAGCCTGAGTATAAAACTATTACAAAACATCTCAAAGAATTGATAGGTTGGATCCAAAGCAGGAATGGTTATTTTATATATGGCTAATTTAGTATATAGATTTACTTATTTAGAATGTACTTTTTTATTGTAGCTATTGATGATGTTGATTATAAGCATTACAACAGTAAAGTTGTTCTAAGGATATTATCCCCTTGAGAGGCAGTAGAGTGTAATGACTAATGCTACAGACTTTGGAGCTGTGGCAGACAGAAAAATGGCTACCTGACAGAATAATGGCTACCCAAAAGATGTCCACATCCTAATGTCTAGAATAATGAATATGTTACCTTATAAAGCAAAAGGGACATTGCAGATATAAATAAGGACATGGGGATTATTCTGGATTCATGGATTCATGACATGGGGATTATTCTGGATTATCTAGTGGGCCCAATGTAATCACAAGGGTCCCTATAAGTAGAAGAATGAGAAAGAGGAGTCACACATTGGAAGATGTTGTGCTGGCTGGCTTTGAAGATAGAGGAAGGGGCCACAAGCCACGGAATGCGAATGGCTTCTAAAAGCTGGAAAAGACAAGGAAATGGATTCTCCCTGAGAACATCTAAGAAAGAATTCAGCTCTACCTACACTTATATGTTAGCCCAGTAAGACCCATCTTAAACTTGTATCACAAGTTTGTTTTTGAAGCTACCATGTTTGTGGTAATATTTTTATGGTCATAATAGGAATCTAAAACAGGAGCCAACCATTCAGACTCCATATTCCAGCTCGGCCATTTATAATATATCTCATGTTGGATAAAGAATTTAATTCCTGTGTCTTAGTTTCATGGGAGTAGGCATAGTTCCTACCTCATAGAAAGAAACTAGTATATATAAAGCTATTAAAACAATATTGGGCAAATAGTAAGGGTTCAGTGTCAACTATCATTAGTATAATAGTAGGAGTAACCATTTATACAAAGAATGGTATTTAAAAGGCAGTAAGTACTTCACAAAAATGATATCATCTATATCTGCATGTTGTTTTGGCATTAATATTATATATAAAAATATGTGTATGTGTATATATTTATGCATGTGTGTTATTTAATATATAAATATATATATACTAAGAATCAGGGCAATAGTAAACAAAGAATAATACAAGACAGTAGTTCTGTCTAAGGAGGAAGCTAGATGTTGGGATGTAGGAGGAAGATAAAGTTTCCATCAATATAACAATGTTCTAGTTCTTTTTTTTTTTTTTTAAGATTTTATTTATTTATTTTTCAGAGAGAGAGCAAGCGAGAGCGAGCACAGGCAGACAGAGTGGAAGGCAGAGTCAGAGGGAGAAGCGGGCTCCCTGCGGAGCAAGGAGCCCAATGTGGGACTTGATCCCGGGACACCGGGATCATGACCTGAGCCGAAGGCAGCTGCTTAACCAACTGAGCCACCCAGGCGTCCCAGCAATGTTCTAGTTCTTAAGTTGAGTGGTAAGTTCTTGGGTGTTTGCTTGAATTTTATGCTTAGTAGTACACTATTAATACATATATCTTTTGTATCAAATACTAAGGCTATGAATAAAATTTAGAAAACTTCTCAGATATTTGTTCATTGTAATTCAGTTAGTATAGCTCTATTATGCCTTGGCAACAAACAAAAACTCCAAAAATCTCAGTGGGCTGACAAAGGAGATATTTTTATTCATACTGTATACTCAACATAGTTCAGTGGGCAGTTCTGCTTATGTCAGTGCCTCCTTCCCCAAACTGACCAAGGTTTCATCTTGCCAAGTTTTTCTGAATCACTGAAGCTGTGGGAGAGAGAAGAGGCAAAGTGTGCACTGGCTTTTTGTGCTCACTCACAGAAATAAGACATGTCATTTCTGCACCTCTCATTGGTCAAAGCAAATTATGTGGTCACATCCACATTAAAAGAAAGTACAGATGTATAATCATTGCATGTGACTATAAAGAACCACAAATATTATGTGAAGAGCATTAATTGTTCTCATAATCAATCCTTCCTGGCACCAAATACTGGGCACTTTCTCCATCAGTGTACACATTTTAAACACAAACTCTAATACACCCTGTATGTGAACGTTTTTCTGTATATGCAGACAAGCAACCAGAATTGCTATGAAATTCAACTAACAGTTCTATGAAATACATAGTGAGATATTACATTTATTCTTAATAACCCTACCTTGAAAATTAAGATCATGAGGAGGGAAGGTATGGCTCCTTGTATCAAAGGTGAAGAAAGAATAGTATGTATCTTCATGGGGCCTGGGAAAGATACCTTTAAAAATTCTCTGGTGGGGCACCTGGGTGGCTCAGTGGTTTAAAGCCTCTGCCTTCAACTCAGGTTATGATCCCAGGGTCCTGGGATCGAGCCCTGATCGGGCTCTCTGCTCAGTGGGGAGCCTGCTTCCTCCTCTCTCTCTGCCTGCCTCTCTGGCTACTTGTGATCTCTGTCTGTCAAATAAATAAATAAAATCTTTAAAAAAAAAATCTCTGGTGAAGACCTATCTGACAAAATAAATGCATAAGTTGGTATGAGTATAAAAAACTTGATTTAGTTTAAAACCAATAGGCCATTGTGACAATAAAATCATACACCACTAATGCCCAAAAGTCTCTATTCTAAATTATATTCAAGTAAATTTGTACATGGAAGTAGAACTTGTCATCCAAATACCATATAGCAGGACAAAGGCCCACATTTTAAAATATTTTCTCACTTAAAATGATTCAAAATGATTCATGATTTGACCCCTTCAATAGACAATTACAATATTAAAAGAAGAATATTTATAACAATATGTAAAACAATGCAACTATCTGGAAACCTAGCCTGAGAAATTCCTGTAATTGTATACCCAATGATAGAGATTTTCTCCCTATCTCCTCATTCCTCTGCTGACAGGTTCGTACCTGTTTTGATATATCACAATACAAAACTGCTCTAAAACCTGGACAGGGGCATCCTTCCTGGCATTTCTCCCCAGTATAATTGATTAGTCTCAGGCGGTTCTTGGGAAGCTACATTATTAGCTTGCTGTATGGATCAGAGGAGATGGTGGAAAGTTTAACAATGTGCAAAGCTATGTGAGTCAGTATTGCAGTCAGGTAAGAAATTTGTATTACATTTGCTATCCTTATACCCTTTTACTATCTCCTCACCCCCTCATCTTATTGTCCATACTCCTTGGTTAAACTACTATCTTGGGCTTCTGGAAAATGCCCTATGTGATGTGAATCAAGAAAGGTAATTCATCTCTCATCCAGGTTGTCTTGATTTCATGGTACTACTCTGCTTCAAGATAATCTGATTGCTTTATTCATTATAATTCTTTTCATATGCACAGTATTTATATTGTAAAAATGTAACATTAAAGAACATTTTGAGGGGGAAAAATCTATAATTTTATGACACTAAAAAAACTATTTTGATTTTCATGTATTCTCATGTGTACTTTGTCCAAATGTATACCTACTTTTTATAGCTATAATTCTAGCACAGAATTTTGCTTACTTTTTTTTTCTTGATACTATATCCTAAACAAAGCTTTGCATTGTTCTACATCTTTCATATGTATTTTAACAGCTACATAAAGTTCCATCCACTTGATATACTATAATTTATCTTTCCCTAGTCTGGGGATTTTGCTTGACGTGTGTTTTCCCTATAGTACATAACAGACAGAAATGAACATTTTGTGCATTGTTAACTTTTTCTAAACATTGCTACATTTTCTCATTATTTTGTTTAACATAACACTGTAAGAGAACAGGAACTTGGTTGACCACATACAAATATATACTCTTTTTATTACAGAAATATTTCCTTTATCAGCAAGTTTTCCTAGAGCTAGAATTTACATTAGACACCAAAAGCTCCTGCTTAGCAACATCCATGAGGCCACTGATGTTAACTGCTGTCTTCAGGTATAACTAACCTCATTTAACAATGAGGAAAATAAAATACAGAATAGTCATTTGGTATACATGAGACACATCAACAAATTAGGAGAAAAAAACTGGTTCTACTCTATCTTTATAGACTGTATTAGACCCTTTTGCCTTCTATTTCTGGGTCATTAGTGACCAAATTATTGTTTTAAACTCTACAACTATGAACTGTTAGTGAATATGCATTGTATTTGGGGATGAAAGCTACTTAATGAATGCTTACTAGCTAGGTATATATATTTCCTGGATCCAGGCATCTTAGCCAATTCTTTTCCAGATAATACCCCCAAACATAATAATATGAGACGACAGTTGATTAATTTGATGTGTGAATTGAATTATTGATTTGCCAGTACATCTTTTCTGAGCACCAAACACATATTTAATCATGTTCAACAGAAAAGGGATGCCAAACATGCATTTGATTTCACACAAATCTCGTGCTGCTATGCACTGAGAGAAGGGTCAAATGCATACTGTGAGAGAAAACCACATACTTCATCACAAGGTACTAAACAGTCATATACTTTGTAAGAACTTATATGCTACCTGTAGATATCACAGATGGAACAATAAAAATAAAATAAGATACTGAATAAGGTGGTCACAGACTAAATGCTTTTAGAATAGTACAAGTAATAAAAAAACAACTAGTGAAGCTGATGAGTACAAGACAATATGGTGTAGTGGGATTCATTATGAACTGGATAATACATATCATAACTAAATAATTTAAAATGTAATGAAAATAATAGTCAAGCAAATAAAAACAAACTTGGGGACCAAATGCACCTAGTAGGCTATGGGTATGCAACCGTGGAATACATATTAACTGATATTATAAGGACCACTATTACCACAGAAGGTAAAATGTGAACTAGGAGGAGTCACACAGATGTTTCAGGAAATTCAGGACTTAAACTGGGTTTTGCTGAAGGCTAGGTTCCCTAAAGGTCAGCCTTGAGATAGGGCATAGTATGCAGGAATTTTATTATGAAGTGCTTTAGGGATTCATGTCTAGGGGATCAAGGTAGAGGAAACAGAATTGGACAGAGGGAAAAGTTCAGCTATAAATAGCCTCCATCAACACCTAGGGCACTATGGAGCTGGGATGGCCCTTTAGAGTTATCATAAGTTGAGGTAAGAAAGCTGTACATTATATCCACGAGTCAGTCACTGGAGGTAAGCCATGCCAGGAAGAGGGCATGACCTTGCGTGACATGGCTTTCTTCAGCTGACATAATCCATGAGGGGCATAACACCTGAGAACTGTCTTTAGTGTAATGCTGACCTTCTAGAGTACTAATGTCTTTATTCCTGAAAGGAGATCCTGACACTGTATCGTAACAACTGTAACTCTTCAGGAAAACATAAAATCCCAAGCTACTAATCACTTGGTCCACTGCAATGTACTGCTTTATTAGTTATGATTCTCCAGAAAAACAGATTCTAGAGGAGATAGATAGGTAGATAGATTAGATAAATAAATAGGTAGAGAGATAGATTATATACATATAGTACATATACATATATACATATAATTCATTTAAAAATATATGTATCACACACACACACACAGCAGGAGAGACTGAGAGAAAGAAATCAGCTTATGCAATTATGGAGGCTATGAAGTCCCAAGACCTGCAGTTGGCATGGTGGAGACCCAAGATAGCCAAAAGTGTAGTTCTAGTCTGGGCCCAGGAATGAGGAGAGCCAATGCTGGATGTTATAGTCTTAAACCTAGCAGACTCAAGGCTTGAGAAGATCCGATACTTCAGTCTAAATTTGAAGGTTAGAATAAGATCAATGTCCTAGATCAAGTAGTCAGGCAAGAGGAGTTTCCTCTTAATCAGCCTTTCTGTTCCATTCTGGTCATCAGTTGACTGGATGGGGCCCACCCATATGAGGGAGGGCAATCTGCTTTAGTTGGTCTATTGATGCAAATTTTAATCTTATCCAGAAACACTCTCACAGACACTGCCAGAATAATGTTTGCATAAATGTCTGAGCACCCCATGACCCAGTTGACACATAAAATTAAAAATCACAACTAAGCACCTTTCCATGAACCAACCACTAGAAGATTCAATACATGATGATTATCCAAGGAATTTTATTTATAAACACAGTCCCAGTATTGAGATGATGGGCTTCTCAATTTCATTTGTGAAATATAGAGACAGCTTTTAGAATTATTTTGCGCAAGATACATACCGTATCATCCCATGCAAACTCCATTTTTTAAGGCCTGAACTCTTAGTTATGCCAGCTTGTATTGATCACAAATACCATTTTCATAACCTTTGCACTTCAAAGCATAAGGCCCAGTTAAAAGGTCATATATTTCCTAAATGGGGTCACATTTTTACATCCTAATTAGAGCCATTAACCCCCTAATCTCAGTCTCAGTCTGACTTACTTAGCTTCAGACTGAACCGCTAAATATCAACCATGGACTGATCCTATAAAATGCATAAGTTAATGGCTTTTTTTTTTTCAATTTTTTCACAAATTTATCTCAAGAGCATGTTCATTCCTTCCCCATTGTTTGAAACAAGATTCACCTCTTACTAAGAAAACTCTTTGGATTAAAGAAGAACAAAATATATGTTTTTTAATTATCCTGTGATAATAACTAGTTCCTGCACATAATCTCAAACCTCCTATCCAATCCATTCTGCCCATTGTGGAAAACACAATGTCTAATATGGTTCATTCCAGGATACCTGAAATAGGAGGGGAAGAAAAACACTGAACTCAATGTGCCCTCATATCAGACATTTTCCATGTATGTTATTTCAAACCCTGCACAGGTGGTGTTATATTAAGGGCTTTAGAAATAAGGCAGCTTGTGTGCGGAGAAGGTATATAACTTCCCTGAGGATACTCAGCTAACTAGTAGCACAATCTTGTTCTAAATTTAGATCTCTGTGACAGCAAAGCCTATGTTCTAACTGAGCTCTAATTTCTATACCTCATTAAGCCTTAAGACTTTCTGAAATGCTAAAACGTAATTGAGTATGTTAGAATGGCCCTGACTCCCAGAGATCCCTTTACTTCCAGGTTATATGTGAATTTTCCTTTCCCCATAAAATAATATGGACCATTTCCCTAAAGTGGATAAATGGAGAATTCCCAGTTCTAAGATATGATCAAATGATAAGTGAAAATAGATGTCATTTAAATTTACAACCAATCCTCATTATTCACTGATTCTGTATTTACCCTTTTGTCTACTTGCTAAAATTTATTTGTAATCCTTAAGTCAATACTTGTGCGCTTTTTTAGTCATTCACAGACATGCACATTCACAAAGCAGTGAAAAATATGAGTTGCCAAGGGAGCGTTCCTACCTGAGGTTCAATAAGTCAATCCTCTGTTGTCTTGTTCCAGCTTACATACAGTAAACAAATGTCATTTTCACACTCTAGTGCCACATTTTTATACTTTTGTCCTTTTTTGAGTGATTTTGCTGTGTAGCATGACCCCCAAATCTAGGGCTAAGGTGATAGCTAGTGATCCTCAGCATAAGAAGGCTTTGATGTGCTTTATGGAGAAAATACATGCATTAGATAAGCTTCACCCAGTCATGATTGCACTGCTGTTGGCCATGAGTTCAATGCTAATGAATCAACTATATAAAATAAGGCATCTAAAAAAAGATACACCCATTAAACAGACAAAAGTAAAAAGATACACCCATTAAACAGGTTATATATTAATCAGTTGAAGAAAATGTTATGACTTGCAGTTCTTAGGAACCCAACTTTATATCTCCTCTAGAAGCAATCATCAATATTCACTAATTAAATGTTTCTGTTGAGTTTATATAATTTTTATAACTACCATAAATAATATATGCTTATCTTTCAGCATGCTGCCAAATAAAACATTTGATTTCTAGGCTATATCTAGAAATAAGAAGAGATGGTATAGAAAATTGTAGTTAGCAGCATTATCAGAGAAGGCAGGTAGTGGCAGATGGTGTCTATCCATGAGCTCACCTGACACAGACTCTGTGGCATTGGCTGAGGAAATATAGCCTGATCATTAGGGTCCCCATATTATAGCAACTGCTATAATCTTCTCTAATGACTGACCAGTTAAAAGCTAAGTGATTTTTCTGTGGAGTTGAAACCACCAGCATTTTTCACAGAACTAGAACAAACAATCCTAAAATTTGTATGTAACCACAAAAGACCCGAATAACCAAAGCAATCTTGAAAAAGATAAGTGGAGTCAGAAGCCTCACAATTCTGGACTTCAAGCTATATTTCAAAGCTGTAATCATCAAGACAGTATGGTACTGGCACAAAAACAGACACATAGATCAGTGGAGCAGTATAGAAAACAGTAGAATCAGTTGATTGGATGAGGCCCACCCACATGGTGAGGGTAGTCTGCTTTACTTGGTCTACTGGCTCAAATTTTAATCTTATTCAGAAACACCCTCACAGACATTGCCAGAATAATGTTTGTTGAAATGTGGGTCCATCTGGACCCACAACTATATGATCAACAAATCCTCAACAAATTAGGAAAAAATATCCAATGGTAAAAAGACATTTCTCTTCAACAAATGGTGTTAGGAAAACTGGACAGCAACCTGCAGAAGAATGAAACTGGACCACTTTCCTACACCATACACAAAAATAAATTCAAAATGGATGAAAGATCTAAATGTGAGACAGGAAACCATCAAAATCCTAGAGGAAAACACAGGCAGCAACCTCTTTGACTTCGGCTGCAGCAACTTCTTACTAGACCCATCTACAGAGGCAAGGGAATCACAAGCAAAAATGACCTATTGGGACTTTGTCAAGATAAAGAATTTCTGCACAATGAAGGAAACAGTCAACAAAACTGAAAGACAACCCACAGAATGGGAACTGATATTTGCAAATGACAATCTGGTAGAGTGTTAGTATCCAAAATCTATGAAGTCATTGTCTTCATATTGTTCTAAAGGCTTTTAACAGGTGGGATGAGTAGGCAGGGACATAGATGTTTTATATCTAGGAGTTTTATATCTAGGGGTCTGAGTTTCACTGTCAGCCCAGCCACTTGCTACCACCCCCAAAAGAGAAGGTAGAACTGAAAGTGTTCTGAAAAGTTAAAAGCAACTCAGAACTGTACTCAGAAACCTGGAGCTATTCACGTTCCTACAAATGTCTCCTTTCTGATCTATTGCCCAGCATTTCCCTTCCCAGCTTCCTTCACCCCATTTAGGTGGGAGCTGTAATAAGTAAGATTTGAAAGCACGAATGTGAAGGAGCAAAGCTCTTGCTATGGTGGAATTTAATAATGCAGCAAGTCCTTTTTGAATAAGAAATAACTCTTAAAAGATTTCTTTTCATGTAATTCCAGGCTCAGTTCAGTGAGATCCTCTTACAGTCTCTTGAATTTATAGCTTGCTAGGCTTCTGCTATTTAGGCTCCTACAGCATGGATGGGAGAATTCAATCCTCCAAGTCGCCACAAAATATATATGGCCAATAGATAGCCTGAAGAGCAGAGAGAGTAAATATAACAACAACACAACTCTTTATTTAGTGGCTATATTTTAATAACTAAGTTTGCTCATTATTTTGGGCCAGATGCTAATTATATATATTACCCCATTTACTTCTGTATCACCATGAGAAAGCTACTATTACCCTTATTTTACAGATGAGGAAACTGAGGCTTATAGTGGTTTAATCGATTTCTCATTTTCTTACAGTAGTCAATGGGAGAACAATGATTAAAGCAAAGCCAGAATTAAAGGTATACTCTGTTTCCTCCCTTAAGCAGGAGCAAAAGGAGCCTCCTACATAAGTGTTTGACAGAAGAAAATCTTATTTTTATTACATATTTTTAGTCAAATAGAGGATTACTTACAGTTACTGTGGAAAGGAATTGCACTAGGCTTCAGTTCCACCTTTCACCTCTGAGTAAATAACAAACCAGATTCTATCCAGATGCTGAGTTTTATTAGGAAAATAGTAGGGAATTTTAAAAATTTTTTAAATGGGCCCCTGGGTGGCTCAGTTGGTTGAGCAACTGCCTTCGGTTCAGGTCATGATCCCAGACTTCCAGGATCGAGTCCCGCATCGGGCTCCCAGCTCCTTGGGGAGTCTGCTTCTCCCTCTGACCTTCTCCTCTCTCATGCTCTCTCTCACTCATTCTCTCTCAAATAAATAAATAAAATCTTTTTTTAAAAAAATTAAAAAAAAAAAAACACAACCTATGGTTTTGTGGATGGGGAAGAGAATACTGCTGGGTATCTCCTGGAAATACAAAAATTGGTGTTCTTGATAACACTTACCAGGAGCAAATCCTAATGTTAAACATGACCATGAAATATTGTAAGGGTAGGCATTCATTTCTTCATATTCCTCTAGCATTTTTGGCATACCTCCATTGAAACATATCAAACCATGTTTTACTGAACTAATAAATAAAAGATGAGCAAGATCTCTCGAGGTCAACTGTGAGAAAGGCCTATTGGCTGAGGCCCAAAGAACCAGAGCTCAAAGGGCAATTCCTGACTGGGAGAGGAAACTAGATCAAACACATTCGGAAGCTCCCTGTGATTACGATCGTTTACCCTTCTATAAATGCCTTGGTCTGGAAATAAGTCAACCCTAGATATATAGATGGACTGTATATCCAAGGTGTTTTGCTGGAAATTGTGCTTGAATCCTGTTCCTCTTGTTCTTTATATTTAGCTGAGGTAATCCTACCTTTGTTTAGCCTGTGTAATCAATGTTTCTCATACTGTCAAAATAAGAGTAAGCATCATACAGTGGACACTTACTTTGTTCCAGATCCTTTTCATACTCTAATCTTCACAATACTCCTGCATTAACCCTATTTTTCAGGTTAAGAAACCAAGGCACATAGCTTTATGATTGAAATTATTTTGCAATACATATGTGTATCAAATTGTCACATGTATACCTTAAACTTACAGCTTTATATGTCAATTACATCACAAGAAGTTGGGGGGAAAATTAATAACCCCGTAAAATATCAAAAAAACCTGAGGCACAAAAATAATTATTTTTATATGTATGTGTGTGTGTAATCATTTAGGAATATTTTTTCTGTAGGACATTTTTAAGTGTTCTTAAGTTTTGAAATATGTATGTGTGTGTGTATATATATTTCTTTATGAGTATGTGGGTGTATATGTGAGCACAGGTATATATTATGTGTGTGTATCTATATATATTTGTAGCCTAGAAATATGTTTTAAAATATACACATGTAAGTCCCTTGACTAATAAATCCTGGAGTGAGAAAGAAGTGGAAAGTAGGCATATTTGAAAACAACAACGAATAGCACATAGTCAAGCTGATCCAGTGCAGAGATGAGATTCCCTGGATTCTGCCATGACCATTTCTAAAGAATAGATGTGAAGGAGATTTTCTTTTTTGGAAAAAAAAATTGTAGGTAGTCATAAAAGACAGCTGTGAGAGATATGGTTAGTGTTTTGGAGTAGACTCTAACTGAGGATCCAGTGACACATTAGATCACTGAACACTGCATGGAGGAAGCATGGATTGAATGACTACCTAAAGGTGGGATCCTTAGGCCACCACATAGCTTGAGGGTTGTTCACTCTTGAAATGAGAGATGAAAACTGCATCACTTTTGGAGGGCCTGAGGATTGTCCCTACAGCTCACTGACAGACCCTTTTCCCTAAATAGAGACTGATGTAAAATTCTAGCCCTAGACTCTTAACCTCAAAAATCTACCTTATAAACTTAAACCAAATCATAAGAGAAAACTGGCTGAAGAGGGTAAATTCAGCCACACTTGCTTATCCCCCTAAGAAAGAGCCCAGTGGCTCATACCTTACTCTGTGGTCTGTTAGTGAATCTCACAAATGAGTTTATTTAAATGTTCACAGTTTCCCATGTTTAAAGGACGTCATAAAATGTATGCTAATGCAAATTGTTTCCTTTCAAAGACTATTTTTGCTGTCTTTAAAATGTTATTACTTAGAGGTATGGAGCTGGAGGAAAATCCATACATCCTTGTCTAGATGCTCTCCCACAGGACCAGGGTTTAAAGGGACAGAGATTCCTATCTCTTTAAACATTCATAGACAGGAATAGGAAGGCTATAAGAACATCTTCACAGGAATTGAACCAGCCTTGCATGTCTGGGAAATCCTACAGCTCCTTACTGTGCTTAAAAGCTTTCATGATGGGGGCGCTTGGGTGGCTCAGTGGGTTGAAGCCTCTGCCTTCCGCTCAGGTCATGATCCCAGGGTCCTGGGTTCAAGCCCTTCATCGGGCTCTCTGCTCAGCAGGGAGTTTGCTTCCTCCTCTCTCTCTCTCTCTCCTTCTGCCTGCCTCTCTGCTGACTTGTGATCTCTGTCTGTCAAATAAATAAAATCTTTAAAAAAAAATAAAATCTTTGATGATGTTCTCCATATTTCATATACTGGACCCCCTCAGAATCCATATACCATTACTGAGTGCCTGCTGTACTGAAATTTCTAAAAAACATTATGTAATACAATTTTCCCATTATACCTTTGCACATTAAACATAGTACCTTCACAGTTACTAAGGAACCTCTATTACTATTCCCATATTTTATGAGAAAAGACATTCAAGGGTAAAGTGCCCTGCCCCTAACCGCAATGTATTGATCATTGTCTCCTATCTTAAGAATTATTTCTTTTCCCCACTCTATCTAAATTTCTGATATTAGCGATTTCTCTTCACAAGAACACAATTACTCAATATGTCTGCTGAGAAAGGTAGGAAGAAATCAACAAGAAAAACAGGCATTTTGTTAAAATGATTAAGAAAAGGATTCTTCCTGAGTTTTGGGCCACTCTAGAAAGAGCCTGGAGCTCTTGAAGGCCTGAAGCTCCACAGGGTTTGTGTTCATCAATACAAGTCTTACTTCTCATTCCCCATGACTGATGAGTGGAAAGAGTGTATAAAATCACCATATATGAATAGCTAGAAGGGATTTAAAAATAACCCAGAAAAGAAAATTGAAGCCCAGAGATATATGTGACATGCCTCCTAGGAAACAGCAGTAATATAGACTAAGTAGAGGACATTACCAATGAACTTATTTTTCAGTCAAAATCCATCATCTCAACTTGTTTGGATATCTTTTGTTCTTTCTTTCTTCATCAGAATGACACCAGGGGAAATGGAGAGTGAAGTCAACTCTATTGTAATTTCTACTAATTGAAATTTTATCATAGTCAAAATGTCCCTGCTACAAGTGTGTCTATTAATGTATGGTTGACTGATTCTGGACATATCTGTTATTTCATCTCAAGTGTAAATAACTTATGATATCCTTTTTTTCTGTGTTCTTGTGGGGATTTCAAATATATCCAGAAGTTGTAATGAAAGAATGCTCTGATTTACTAAATTTAAATGAATTAAACACAAATATATATTTGGAGTTTAGAAGGATAGGCTTAAAATTTCTATATACCAAGCTATTTGAAGAAAAAATTAGTTGCAATGATCCAGAGTTTAGCCTGACTAAAGAAGAACTTCACTCTCCTTTAACAACTGCCTGATGTATAATACTAAGTGATAATAAAATTAGCGATCTTTCACTTAAATTAGTCTGCTATTTATGGTTATTTAGTATCTAGTGCTATTTTAGGCATTACAAATATATCATTCAATTTAAAAAACTTATTTCCCCCTTATGCTTCTTATTGGGAAAAGAAGATTTGTTTACTGAGGATCTACAGAGTTTCATAATTGGTGGACCAAATCCTTCTGAACATACTTGTTAGAAAAGACAAGTCACTTCTTAGGCTTTGCCAGGGACACTCCATCACAATTTGTCTAATTATTAAAGATACTGGGTAAGAGTGAGTGAAACATACTGCAGTGAAAACAAAGTGCATCTACATAGAACCACATGGATGAACCCTAGTTATATGGCACTATGTGAAAACAGTATGTTCTGGGAAATAATAGGGCATTGTGCCCTTTTCATGAAGTTTAAGATTAAGAAAATTAACATTATTTTATTTAGAGTATATATATCTAGATATCTATGATATATCTAGATATATATTTATTATATACATAATAAATATGATAGATATAGATATCTAGATATATATAAACTATTTTGAAATAAGGATAGAATTAATATAAAATTAAGCATGGTAGGGTGAGAATAGAAAGAGAAGAACATACAGATCTCTTTAGGGTATTGTCAAGATATATAGAGCATATAGATCTATTTAGGGTATTAGGGTATTTTTATTGGCTTGGGGAATAGGCTCACTGTGTTAAGTATATTCTTGAAGATAAACCAGTGAATAAAAGGAAAGAAAAATATCATAAGCAGGGAACCATGACAAGAGTCTGTCATAAACAGTGGATTGTGATTTATTTATTTTTTTTAAAAGATTTTATTTATTTATTTGACAGAGAGAGATCACAAGTAGGCAGAAAGCCAGGCAGAGAGAGAGAGAGGGAAGCAGGCTCCCTGCTGAGCAGAGAGCCCGATGTGGGACTCGATCCCAGGACCCTGAGATCATGACCAGAGCTGAAGGCAGTGGCTTAACCCACTGAGCCACCCAGGCGCCCTATGATTTATTTAATATCATGTACTTGTGGTCCACTTAGAAATGAGAGTGAGTGGGGGAGGAAAGAAGAAAATGTAAGGAGGGAGAGAAGGAGTTGAGAACAGTGAAAATGGGGCAACAGGTTGGGGTAGTTGGAGAGATAAAAGATTCTCAATAAGAAAGAATGACAGTTGCAAAATTTTATTTTACTAACTTTACATTCAGTATCTGGTCTTTGTTAAGCAATCCCAGGTCATCTCACCTGCCCCTCCTTGACCTTTAGTCATTCAATAAGTATTTATTGAGCACCTACTTACTTCCAGACACCATGATGGAGATATTTCCTGCTTTTGTGGAGATGGCATATCATCTGCACCCAAAAAAAAAAAGATACTGAATAGATATTTATGAATATTTAATTACAGTAATAAAAATAGCTATGTGGGAGGAGAAGATAGTAAAAATCATAAATACCTAACCACTGATTGCCCCTTTAGAAGAATTCACAGGGGATTTCAGTTTTATATTCTTTCCCTCTTTTAGAAATGCTTAGCATACAACCTCTTTGTATAAAATTTGGAAAATATTTTTTAAAAAGAGAGGAATATGTAAGTATCCCAAATTCCATTATGCTGAGGTAAACACTATTAGTATTTTGATATATTTTCTTCCACTCCTTTCTTTTTCCTATGGGTATGTGTTAGAAAATTGTGAACATAATGCATATTTAGTTCTGTGTCTTAAAGACAAGAGGTCCTGAGACCCTGTAACATACGTTCAGTTGACCCATATCCCTGATATATGTTGGTAGTGCCTTTAACTGCCAGCACCGAGGGTGGAATGCACTGATCCATCTGCATCCCCGTGTCATCAGAACTCTTGGAAGATGTTATAGTTCCCCCATTGCTTAGCCAGTAGCACTATAACAGGCAGGCTTTGTGCAGACAAAATTTTATTCTGAGAAAGACTGATTCATAAAAATGGTTATGATCGGGGTGCCTGGGTGGCTCAGTGGGTTAAAGCCTCTGCCTTCAGCTCAGGTCATGGTCCCAGGACCCTGGGATCTAGTCCCGCATCGGGCTCTCTGCTCAGTGGGGGGCCTGCTTCCTCCTCTCTCTGCCTGCCTCTCTGCCTACTTGTGATCTCTGTCAAATAAATAAAATCTTTAAAAAAAAATGGTTATGATCAAGACCTTGCCCAGTCTCTTGATTTTTTCCCTCAATTGTACTAACACAAAGTTCAGTATCTCATAAAGTCTTTAGGCAGAGGGGAGGTGGTCTGAGAATGGGTAAAATAGGTGAAGGGGAGTAGGAGGTCCAGGTTTTCAGTTATGGAATTAATAAGTCATGGAATGAAAAGTAGATCATAAAGAATATAGTCAGTGGTATTGTAATAGCATTGTACAATAACAGATGGTAGCTACACTTGTGGTGAGCATCATACAAAATATAGAATTGTTGAATCCCTATGTTATATGCCTAAAACTAATTTGACATTGTGTCCCAACTACACTTCAATTAAAAAGATCATATCTAAAGAACCTGAATAGAAAAATCCTAGTATTTATTTTGAATTTGAATTTTTATGGCCTGTAGACATGACTTCTTATTGGACTATCACTATATTTCACATACCAGATTGATGCATAGCTAAGCACTAAATAAATGATATCTAGTTGCCTTAGTCTGCATGGGCTATATAATAAAAATATCATAAACTGGGGCACCTGGGTGGCTTAGTGGGTCCTGGGATCAAGTCCCACGTCGGGCTCTCTGCAGGGAGCCTGCTTCCTCCCTCTCCCTCTGCCTGCCTCTCTGCCTACTTGTGATCTCAGTCTGTCAAATAAATAAATAAAATCTTTTTAAAAAATACCATAAACTATGTGGCTCTTAAATAACAAATATATTTCTCACAATTCTGGAGGCTGGGATACCCAAGATCAAGGTACCTGCAGATTGGGTGTCTGGTGAGAGCCCACTTTCTAGTTCATAGATGTCCATCTTGCTGTATGCTCACAAAATGGAAAGGATGAATAGGGAATTCTCTAGGTCTCTTTAAAAAGGGCACTAATCCTTTTCTTGAGGACTCCATTCTGAGGGCCTAATCACCTTCCATCACCCTGGGGATTAGGACTTTACATATGAATTTTGGGAGAGAAAAGACATTCAATCTATAGTGCCAGTCCACCAGAACTTTGTAAAGCTGCTATGCTCAGAGAGAAAATTGGCTTCAACTCTCTGTAGGAGAGTCAGGGCAGAGATAACCTTAGAAGGCTTTGTCTTGTTTTATCTTTCAAGTTGACATTCAATTCAGTCCTTTTCTGACCAAGTTTAGTGGTATGCTAGCACTAATACCAATCAACTCACAAGGGTCAGTTGTGTCTTTGTCTTCTCAAATCCCATTCAGTGATGTTAATGAAGTAAATTGAAATCAACCCTGATGAGAGTATTGAGGCCAAAAACTGGACAGACGCCATAGACTATATTTTTGTCTTTTCCAGGGAATTAGTTATTATACTAGCATATCACTTTCCAGTTTCACTTCCTTTGACTCATCTGCAGAAGCTATGAGTTCTTTGCCCCCTCAATGCAAGCCATTGTCATTACCAAACCTAGATCCAGTGATGTTGGGGAGATAGATTCATCTTCTAAGAATAAAAGAGCAGATCGCTGTTCACACCATATGTGTCTAAACATACTCCAATGCCCAGTCTAATCATCTGAAGAATATCTTGCTCTGCATATAATTCTTTTTTAAAAATTTTCTCTGTAATATTTTCCTTCCAAAGTATCAGAATTTTCTCAGATTCCATTTCTTTCCTCAGATAGTAAATGCATGAGATATCTTCATGGCTTGACAGTTGTATGGAGGTGGGAGTGGGAAGAATTATGGTACTTCATGCCCTAAGATTCAAGCCTAATATGAACAAGATTTTTAAATTTTGTTTTAGGAAATAGATCTATTGACTTAGAAATTCTTCTTTTCACTGATTTGGAAGCTATCAAGGGTATGATAAGGAGTTCTTTTGATTGATAGAGGGTAGTGAATTCCACATAGGAAAGCTATAAATACAAAAACCCAAAGTGTGAAAGGATTACATTTTTAAATTCAAGAAAGTTACCTATACATCATTTTACACACACACAAACACACACATTTTTAGGGTATAGTTTTGCATAGTATCCATGGCTGATGTAACTATGTACATGTTTTCTATTGGCAGGATAATCGGGGATTAAGTATGTGTGTGTGTATGTGTGTATAAATACCTAAGTATATGTGTGTGTGTGTGTGTGTGTGTCTATATGTCTATGTATGTTATGCTTTTGTATGATTGTGTTTGTGTATATGTAGCATATAGTTTTATTTTTTGTTACTGTGTTTTACTCAAGAAGTTTCAATCAGAGCAGAATTTCCCACTTGGATTTTGTCAAGGCAAAAAAGACTAAGTGAAATAGTGTTCTATTTTTTTCTGCCTGACTACTTTATTTCAAGCACTGGCAATGTTGCAGCTTCTTTTTCCCCCATAGGGTCTGTGCAGGAGGAGAAAAAAAAAAATTACCTGTTGACTGATATGGAGGCAGAAATTGACTTACAAATGGAAACAGACAAGTTCAGAAACTCACATGGTTGTGAGGCAACAATAAAAAAGCCGCTAATGAGCAGGCATTGATGCTGCCAGGTTCCCTGAGCTGAGCAAACATAACTTCAAAGGATACGTTAAGGGCCAAATTAAATAAAAATCTAGTGAAGGATACCAGAGTAGCAGTTTCTGCATCAGAATGAATCCAGCATATTCTCTGCCAAGGGCATTCTTTCTGTTTTTGACACTTTGGGTTTTTAGAGGTAGAATCTTCACAGTTCTTGAGAAAGTTCGCATTTGGAATGCATCATGTCCATGGTCTGCCCTCTCTCTCCCAAGATGGGAAGTGATGCTGCTTTCAGTGACAAAGCTTTGATAACTGCTGTCTTGGTGTGGCTGTTAGATAGCAATAGAAACCTTGACTGTGACAACCATACCAGTGACTATATATTGGAGGCATTCTGCCTGTGTTAGAGCAAATTTTATTAGCATATAGAAAATGCAGGAAGATGAAAAAGTCATAGAAAAAGAGAAATCAAAAACTATGAGGATGGATGTTAATACTTCACAAAATTTGAGTAAGTGGGAATTTTGTATTTTTCAACTAAAAAAATGAGTATATTTCCTAATATTGTAAATAATACCAAAAAAATTCTTTCAAAGAAGGGTGAGGGAAGAAGAAAGTAAAAGGAAAATTAATGCTCTAATCTATCTTCCAAATGGCTATTTCTTCCTGTCTTTCCATGTTCTACAGAAGGAATTTCTTGATGTCTACTTATCCTCATTCTCCACACCAGGAACAAAGTACTGTTGCATATACTTGAATAATATTGTCATACTATAAACAATTTCAATCACATTCTTTTTTTTTTTTAAGTTTTGTTTTTTTTTTTTTAAATTTGACAGAGATCACAAGTAGGCAGATAGGCAGGCAGTGGGGGATGGGGGAGCAGACTCCCTGCTGAGCAGAGAGCCTGAGGCGGGGCTTGATCCCAGGATTCTGAGATCATGACCGGAGCCGAAGGCAGAGGCTTAACCCACTGAGCCACCCAGGTGCCCCGTATTCTTAAATATTTTAAAGAAATAAAATGCTATTTTAAGAATTTACTGAAAAATAAAAGACTTAATTAAACATTATAACTTGTTCCATAACTAGCAAATAAATGTCAGTAGACAATTGCTACCTAAATGGTACACCTTTCTCAGTAATTTCCCTCCTTCCTCCAAAACACCAAAATCAGGTTAACAATTCCAGAGCAGCTTTGGTTGTGTCACTTACCTCTCAAACTCTGAGTAGTTCTTTACTACCCTTAGCAGTGATAACTAACATTTGGGGAGTCTGATCATTTTGAAAATAGGAGCAAACCCATAAATTCTCTCATTAGAAAAAGTCATCAAAAAAAAAAAAAAAAAGATAGGAAGAAAGAAAACATCATCAAATTAGCATTCAACATCATTACCACCACATATGTTGCTATCTTCACTGGCATCATCATTATTACCACATGAGCATTAAGTGGCATGATAGCTGACCCGTTTGGTACTATGGCAACCTAAGAAGGTGAATGTCTTCCATTTTGTTACACGAAAACCTAAGCCCTCAAAAGAGAAATATCGAGGTGGAAGTCACAAAACTAGACATATAAGGTAATCAGAATCTTAAAACATGTCTATGTGAGAGCTGCTATTTTATTTTTGAAGTGAAAAAAAAGCCCATTTTATAAAACAATCATTCGCAAGTCACTAAGCATTCATTAATTGCATTAATAGCATGTATTTATAAATAGCATATTTATTAATTACATATAAAAATGGGGGCCAGATATCAAAACTTACTTTCTGGGGTCCCTGGGTGGCTCCGTCAGTTAAGCATCTGTCTTCAGTTCAGGTCGTGATCCCAGGGTCCTGGGATCGAGCCCCACATTGAGCTTGCTGCTCAGTGGGGAGTCTGCTTCTCCCTCTCTCTGCAGCTTCCCTTGCCTGTGCTCTCTCTCTGTCAAATAAATAAATAAATAAATATTTTAATAAAAAGCTTCATTTCTATAATGAGACATGCTATTAAAAATAAGTATATAGCCAGGTACTATGCATATGATGCTAATTATTATTATCCACAATTTTAAGTCTTGTTTTTTCTTTTATTGAAGTGTAATTGGGACTTGATGTCACATTACTTTAAGGTGTACAAGACTATGATTCCACAAATCTATACATTATACTATGCTCACTATAAGTATAGCTGCCATCTGTCACTGTACAGCACTATTACAATACCATTGACTATATTTTCTCTGCTGTACTTTTCGTCCCTGTAACTTACTCATTCCGTAACTGGAAGCCTTACTTCCCACTCTTCTTCACCTATTTTGCCCACCCACTCACCACCCTGCCTCTGAAAAGCATCAATTTCTTCTCTGTACTAAAGTTCTGTTCCTGCATTTTGTTTGTTAGTTTTGTTTAGATTCCACATATAAGTGAAATCATATGGTATTTGTCCATCTCTGTCTGACGTATTTCACTTGGTATGATACCCTCTAAATCTCTCCATGTTGTTGTAAATGGCAGGGTCTCATTCTTTATTATGCCTGAATTATATCCACATGTGTGCATGCATGTGCATGTATACCAAACCTTTTTTATCCATTCTTCTATCCATGGACACTTTGATTGCTTCCATGTCTTGGCCATTGTACATAATGCTGCAATAAACATAAAGGTGCATATATCTTTTCAAAGTAGATTTTTTGTTTCCTTTGGGTAAATATCCAGTAGTGGAATTACTAGATCATAAGGTATTTCTCTTTCTAATGTTTTAAGAACCTCCATGCTGTTTTCCAGTGTTATCCAGTGACTACACTAATTTACATTCCCACCTACAGTGCATGGAGGTTTCCTTTTTCTCCATATCCTTGCCAACACTTGTTATTCTTGTCTCTTTGATTGTAACCATCCTGATAGGTATAACATGGTATCTCATCATGGTTTTGATTTGCATTTCCATGATGATTTGTATTGAGCATTTTTTCGTGTGCCTGTTGGCCATCTATATGTGTTCTTTGGAGAAATGTCTATTTGGGCACTCTGCACATTTTTTAAATTTTTTTTAAAGATTTTATTTATTTGAGAGAGTGAGAGAGCACAAGAGGAGAGAAGGTTAGGTGGAGAAGCCAACTCTTTACTGATCTAGGAGCCTGACATGGCAGTCAATCCCAGGACTTTCGTGATTTGAGCCAAAGGCGGATGCTTAACTGACTGAGCCACCCAGGAACCCCTCTCTGCCCATGTTTTTAAAATGATATTTATTTATTTATTTATTTATTTATTTATTTATTTATTTGGCAGAGAGAGAGAGAGAGAGAGAGAGAACAAGTAGGCAGAGATGCAGACAGAGAGAGAGAGAAGCATGCCCCCCGCTGAGAGGAGACCCACTGAGCTACCCAGGTGCCAATCTCTGTCCATTTTTAATTTAATTATTTGGTGGTTTTTTTCCTTTGCCACTGTTTAGCTGTTTAAATTCTTTATATATTTTGGGTATTAACTCCTCATCAAATATATCACTGGCAAATATTTTCTCCCATTCAGTAGGTTGTCATTTTGCTTTGTTGACAGTTTGCTTTGCTGGGCAATGCTTTCTATTTTTATGTAGTCCCAATAGTTTATTTTTGCTTTTGTTTCCCTTGCCTAAGAAGTTATAACTAGAAAAATTTTCCAAGGCAATGTCAAAGATATTACTGCCTATGTTTTCTTCCAGGAATTTTATTGTTTGATGTCTAACATTTAGGTCTTGAACACATTTTGAGTTTACTTTCATGCATGGTATAAGAAAGTGGTCCAGTTTCATTCTTTTGCATGTAGCTGTCCAGTTTACCAAGTGCCATTTATTGAAGAGACTATCTTTCTCTCTACTGTGTACCTTGCCTACTTTGCAATAGATTAATTAACCATATAAGTGTGAGTTTATTTCTGGGCTATGTGTCTGTTTTTGTGCAAATATCATACTGTTTTGATTGCTATAGTTTTGTAGTATTCCTTGAAGTCTGGGATTGTGATGCCTCCAGCTTTGTTCTTCTTTCTCAAAATTGCTTTGGCTATTTATGGTCTTTTGTAGTTCCATTCAAATTTCATTATTATTTGTTTGAGTTCTGTGGAAAACGCTATTGGTATTTTGGTAGAGATTGAATTTGTAGACTGCTTTGGATAGTATGGACCTTTTAACAATATTGGTTTCTACAGTCCATAAGCCTCAAATATATTTTCATTTGTTTATGTCATCTTCAGTTTCTTTCATTAGTGTTTTATAGTTTTCAGAGTACAGGTCTTTTACTTCTTGGCTTAAGTTTATTTTTAAGTATTTGATTCTTCTTATTACAGTTGTATTGATAATTGTTTTCTTAATTTCTCTTTCTACTACTTCATTATTAGTGTATAGGAATACAATTGATTTCTGTGTATTTATTTTATGTCCTGCAAATATATTGAATTTATTATTTCTCATAGTTTTTTGGTAGAGTCTTCAGGGTTTTCCATATGTGATATTATGTCGTCTGCAAATAGTGACAGTTTAACTTCTTCCTTACTAACTCAGATGTATATTTCTTTATCCTGTCTGATTGCTGTGACTAGGACTTCCAGTATTATGTTGAATAAAAACTGATGATGGTGGAAACCCTTGATATGTTCCTGATTATAGAGGAAAGCCTCTTAGTTTTTCATCAAGTATGATGTTAGCTGTGGGTTTTTCACATAAGGCCTTTATTATGTTGATTATGTTCCCTCTAAACCAACTGTATTGACAGCTTTTAACATGAATGGATGTTGAATTTTGTCAAGTGCTTTGATTGCATCTATTGAGAGGACCATATGATTTTTATCCTTGGCTTTGTTGATGTGGCATATCACATTGATTGATTTTGCAAATATTGAACCATCGTTGAATCCTGAGGAAAAACCCCTCTTGATCATGTTAAGTGATTGTTTTAATGTATTGGTGAATGCAGTGTGTTAATATTTTATATCTATGTTCATTGGATATATTTTTTGTACTTTTCTTTTTTTCTAATGCCTCTCTCTGGTTTTGGTATCAGGCTAATGCTGTGCTTGTAAGATGCATTTGGAGCTTTCCTTCCTTTTCTATTTTTTAGAATTGTTTGAGGAAAATTGGCTTGAACTCTTCTTTAAATATTTGGTAGAATTCATCTGTAAATCCATCTGATCCTGGACTTTCCCTTGTTAGGAATCATTTTAATTACCAATCTAATTTTGTTACTAGTAATTTGTTTAGATTTTCTATTTCTTCCTGATTCAGTCTTAGATTTTCCACTTTTTACATTTCTTCTAGTTTATCTATTTCTTCTAGGTTATACAATTTGTTGGCATATAATTTTTCATAGTATTCTCCAATAGTCCTTCTGTGGTGTTGGTTGTTACTGCTGTGATTTTTTTTTTTTAAGATTAAATTTATTTATTTTACAGAGAGAGACAGCAAGAGAGGGAACACAAGTGGGGGGAGTGGGAGAGGGAGAAGTAGGCCTCCCACCAAGTGGAGAGCCCAACACAGGGCTCAATCCCAGGACCCCAGGATCAGACCTGAGCCAAAGGAAGACGCTTAATGACTGAGTCACTCAGGTGCCCCTACAGCTCTGATTTTATTTATTCATCTTCTATTTTTTTCTTGATAAGTCTGGCTAAAGTTTTATTAATTTTGTTTATGTTTTGAAAGAAGTAGCTCTTGGTTTCATTGAACTTTCCAATTTTTTTTAGTCCCTATTTCATTTTCTGTTCTGATCTTTATTATTTTCTTCCTTTTACTAACCTTGGGTTTTATTTGTTCTTTTTCTAATTCCTTGGGTTGTCAGGTTAGATTGTTTATTTGAGCTTTTTCTTATTTCTTAAGGTAGGTCTGTATTGCTATAAATGTCCCTCTTAAAACTATTTTGCTGTCCAAAAATTTTGGACTGTTGTGTTTTCATTGTCAGTTGTCTCATGTATTCCTTTATTTCACCTTTGATTTCTTTGGTGACCCACTGGCTATTTAGTGTCATGTTTATCCTCCACAAGTCTGTGTTATTTCTGTTGTTTTCCTTGTTATTTTCTGTAGTTTTCTATCATTGTGGTGAGAAAAGATGCTTCATTTGATTTCAGTCACCTTAAATTCATTGAGACTTGTTTTGTGGCTTAATGTGATATATCTTGGAGAGTCTTCCATGTGTACTTGAAAGGAATGTGTATTCTGTTGTTTTGGGATAGAGTGTTCTGTATTTATCTGTTAAATTCATCTGTTCTAGTATATATGCTGCCAAAGGAAGCACAAAATTCATCTGTTCTAATGTGTCATTCAAATACACTGTTTCCTGGGACATCTGGGTGGCTTAGTTTGTTAAAAGTCAGACTCTTGATCTCCCTCAGGTCTTGATCTCAAGGTCATGAGTTCAAGCCCTGTGTTGGGTTCTAGTGAGGAGTCTACTTAAAACACACACACACACACACACACACACACACACACACACACAGTTTTCTTATTGATTTTATGCTTGGATGATCTATCTATCAATTTTAGTGTTGTATTAAAGTCCCCTACTATTGTTGTATTATTTTCTTTTTTTAATCTTATTTTTATTTTTATTTTTAAAATGTTTTTATTGTTATGTTAGTCACCGTACAGTACATCATTAGTTTTTGATGTAGTGTTCCATGATCCATTGTTTGTGTATAACACACAGTGATCCATGCAATATATGCCTTCCTTAATACCCATTACTGGGCTAACCCATCCCCCTGCCCCTCCCCTCCAAAACCCTCAGTTTGTTTCCTGGAGTCCATAGTCTCTCATGGTTTGTCTCCCCCTCAGGTTTCTCCCCCTTCATTTTTCCCTTCCTTCTCCTAATGTCCTCCTTGCTATTCCTTATGTTCCACAAATAAGTAGAGCCATATGGTAATTATCTTTCTCTGTTTGACTTATTTTACTTAGCATAATCCCCTCCAGTTCTATCCACGTTGATGCAAATGTTGGGTATTCATCTTTTCTGATAGCTGAATAATATTCCATTGTATATATGGACTGCATCTTCTTTATCCATTTTTTCTGTTGAGGGGCATCTTGGCTCTTTCCACAGTTTGGCTATTGTGGATATTGCTGCTATGAACACTGGGATGCATGGAGCCCTTCTTTTCACTACATCTGTATCTTTGGGTAAATGTCCAGTAGTGCAATTGTGGGTCTTAGAGTAGCTCTATTTGTAACTTTTTGAGGAACTTTCCAAAGTGACTGTATCAATTTGCATTCCCACCAACAACATAGGAGGGTTCCCCTTTCTCCACAACCTCTCCAACATTATTATTGTTTCTATTTCTCCCTTTATGTCTGTTAAATTTTGCATTGTTTATTTGGATGCTCCTATGTTGGGTTCATAGGTATTTACAATTATTATATCCTCTTATTGGATTGACCCTTATTTATCATTATGGAAAGCCCCACTTTGTCTCCTGTTGCAGTTTTGTTTTAAAGCCTATCAAAAACTAATAATGTACTATATGGTGACTAACATATGAAAAATAAAAGTCTATCCTGGCTGATACAAGTATTGCTACCCTGGCTTTTTAAATTTTTTTTTTCCCATTTGCATGGAGCACCTTTTTCCATCTCTTAACTTTCAGTCTGTATGTGTGTTTAGATTTGAATTAAGTTTCTGGCAGGCAACATATACATGGGTCTTATTATTTTTTTTTAATTCAGTCACACTGAATTTTATTAGAGCATTTTGTTCATTTATGTTTAAGGTGATTTTTGATAGGTGTGTATTTGTCACAATATTTGTTAATTTTTAATGTTTTTATAGTTCTTCTCTGTTCCTTTCTTCTTTTCTTGCTCTCTTTCCTTGTGATTGATGATTTTCTTTACTGTTATACTTGACTTTATTTTTTTGTGTATCTATTACAGGTTTTTTGTTTGTGGTTACTGTGAGGTTCATAAATAGCATCCTAAATATATAGCAGTCTATATTAAGTTGATGGTCACTTAAGTCCAAACACATTCTAAAAAACCTCCCTTTCCTCCACTCTATGCATTTTATGTTTATGTTGTCATAATTTACATCTTTGTGTATATGATTTCTGTTTATGTTCTTTTCTTTTCCACTTAAAGAAGTCTCTTTAACATTTCTTGTGAGTCTGGTTTAGTGACAATGTAGTCCTTTAACTTTTATTTGTCTAGGAAAGTATTTATCCATTCTTCAGTTCTTATCCATTCTTCAGGAATAATATTCCCGCCAGATAGAGTATTCTTGTTTGTAGGTTATTTGTATTTGCTTTTGTTTTTGTTTTCTCCTGGCTCTTAGAATACTTCTTTCCACTCCCTTCTAGCCTGCAAAGTTTCTGCTAAAAAATCAGCCTTAGGGGGTTTCCTTTGTATGTAAATTTTTGCCTCTCTCTTGCTGCTTTAGACATTCTCTCATTAGCTTTAAATGTTGACACTTTTTAGTTATTATGTGTCATAGTGTGGACATCCTTGGGTGCATTTTGTTTGGGACTCTTTGTGATTCTTGAATCTAAATGTCTGTTTCCCTCCCCAGATTAAGGAAGTTTTCAGCTATAATGTCTTCAAATACATTTTCTGTCACTTTCTCTTTCTCCTTTTGGAACATTATAATGTTAAAGTTTATTCACTTAATGTTGTCCAAGAGGTCCTTTACCATATCCTTTTTTAAATTCTTTTTTTTTTTTTTTCCTTTTTATTCTTCAGCTTGAGTGCTTTCCATTATCCTGTCTTGCAGATTGTGGATGCATTCTTCTGCATCCACTAATCTGTTGATCTTCTCTAGTGTATTTTTCATTTCCTTTATTTTATTACTCAGTTCTGGTTCTTTTCTATATTTTTTGTCTCTTTGTTGAAATTCTTACTGAGTTCTTCTACTCTTGTTTCCAGTCCAGTAAGCATCTTTGCTTTTTTTTTTTTTTTTTTAATTTTATTTTTGCTTTTTAAAGCAACTTTAAAACTCTTAAACAATATGCTTGATAACCTCCTTTTTTTTTTTAAGTTCTTTTTCTGGGGTTGTCTTATTCTTTATATTAGAGAATATTCCTTTTTCTCCCATTTTGCTTGACATCTGTGTGTGCTTCTGTGATATGGGTTGAAGCACTACTTCACCTAAGCTTGGAGGAATAGTCTTGTTTATGATCATCCTCTGTGTAGACCTTATATGCCTGGTACTTTGGCTGGCTTCCTGGAGCTGTGTCTGACATCAGCTCTGTCTCCGGGGATACTCTGTGCTGGGGTTGCCCTTGTGGAATGGCTGGACCTGAACTTGGCCTGAGCTAGGACACTACTAGGGCCCCCCATGCAGAGGGAACCCTGGAAGGATAGCCAAAGTTGACATGGGTTCAAACTAGAGTGTTGCAAGTCTCTCCATGCAGAAGGTGCCCTAACAGGACTGTTGTAGCTGAAGGGGCTATAGGCTGGGCAGTCCTAGGACTAAGAGCTGATAATCAGTATGTCCAGTATAAATCACACCCGTAGATTGTACGTTGCCTAGCCCCATACCAATCCTTCAGTGCTCTGCTCTGAATAACCAGGATTGAGGTATTGAAAACTACATTTCCTACTCTTTTAACTCCAAGCTTCTTGTTAAGTTCTGCCCATTGGAAACACTGTTAGGAGTTTAGAAGGGAAAAATAAAAGAGAAATTCTCTGTTCTTAAATCCTATTGTCTTATTATAGTACAGCAGGAGGGACAAAGTGACTACACATTCCAGAAATGTGAACTCGTCAGCAGCATTTCAGTAGCTCCTGCAGGTACAGAGCAATAGAATCTCCAAAACTGCAGACTAATGAGCAAAAAACCGGGCATGAACTGTATCTCTTGATCTTGAGGTGACATGCAGAGAAATTTTTTTCTACTAGTATTTCATCATTTTGCATCTCCAGTCCTTCCAAGATAGTTGTAAACAGTTGCTTTTATAAATGAGTTTCTTGGGACACCTGGGTGGCTCTGTGGGTTAAACCTCTGCCTTCAGCTCAGGTTATGATCCCAGGATCAAGCCCCACATTGGGCTCTCTGCTCAGCTGGGAGTCTGCTCCCCCTCCACCGTTTGCCTCTCTGCCTACTTGTGATCTCTCTCTCTCTCTCTCTCTGTCAAATAAATAAATAAATAAAAATCTTTAAAAAGAAAAAAAAATAAATGAGTTTCCTTGTAATAATGAATATGCATGTGTTTTCCTGATTGGATCCAAATTGAAACCGGAATGATCCCAGATCACTACCTATGAAATATTGGAAAATGGGATGGTTATCTCATCTCATTGATTTGTGTGTAGAGGTAACCTCATTGATATTGCTAAGTGAGTTTTTGATAATATATGGAAAGTAGTGGCATTACAAATATTTGAGTTATCATTAGTGGTGGCTTGAAATAAAGTACATTTTAAAAGTAAATGTACTTTTAAAAGTAAAAGAGTAGGGATGCTTGGGTGGCTCAGCTGGTTATTCCACTGCCTGTGGTTCAGGTCATGATCCCAGAGTCCTTGGATCAAGTCCTACATCAGGCTCCTTGCTCAGCGGGGAGCCTGCTTCTCTCTCTGCCTCTGCCTGCCACTCTGCCTGCTTGTGCTCAGTCTCTCTCTCTCTGACAAAAAAAAAAAGAAAGAAAAAAGGAGAGTAGACCGTAAGTGTTCTGACCAAACACACACACACAAACATGCACACACACACACAGAGTAACTATGTGAAGTGATAGATGTGTGAATTAATTTGATTGTTATAATAATTTCACAGTGTAGATGTATATCAAACTATAATGTGCATCTTAAACATAAATGTTTTTTCAAGTTTACCTCAATAAAACTAGACAGAATTTAAGATAATAATTTTAAAAAGATATTGAGAGATTAAGTGCTAATACATGTGGCTGTTACAGTAGTAATGATTACAGTAAGAACCATGTGACTGTCTTTTTCTTACCACATTGGAGACATTACCGAAAGCGTAGGCTCAGGGCCATACATTTTCAACCCAAGATACTGAATGATATAATCTTTTAAGTCTCCAAAATAATAATTTTTCTTTCATAGACATTGAGCAGATGTAGTTGAAAATAAGAACCAAATTTGATGCTGCAATTGAAGTTGAATTGACATCTTTGCCAAGACTCTTATCTTTAGTGCAGGGCATTGAATGATAATGTGGGACCTGACATTTTGGGTGGAGATATTTAGTTGCACTTAGATGTTGAATTCTCACAGCCCCTTGAACCTCTCCTTCCAGAAGAGTTCACTCCTTTTCTTTCTGCGAATACCATCCTACCTCTTTTAAAGACCTGTAATTACTTCACCTGAGGCAATTGTCTCTTAAGGAAATGCTGAGTCCCTTCAAAACTACTTCTTATTTTATGTAGACTGAATATTAAAGTCAGAATTCATTGTGCTCCAAGATGAAAAAGACAAAGTCTGGTCCAAAAAAAAAAAAAAAGGTTCATATGCTTAAAGAATTACAGGGGTTTAGTCAGTTATATGAAGAAAAATGAATGTTACATGTATGGAAATTGATTCTAAGAACAGTAGCCAAAGAGGACAGAAATAATGTTAGATTTGAGGTTTAATATTGATAAGGTCATATGTACTTACTGGAGATTTTGGGTTCAATATATTAGATGGGCAGCTGGAAGTAGTTCTAACACTTTTCTTGACTGGTTGAAAGAAGCATGAAATCAATGGTGATATACAGACTATGAAATTTAGATGCCAGAGTTTCCCTCATAGAAGGAAGGAATCCCAAAGTTTAAGGAGCCAGAAATATTGGAATTGATTTTTTCATGGAGCACTTAGATGTTGTCTCCCCATTCTCTAGTATGTCTCCTGATACACCAAAAGAGTATTCATTTTGTTGGACATTGAAAAGTGTATTAATGAGAAAAATGCACCAGCATCCTTATAAAGCTTAATCATGCTTCTTTCTACTCTCTCTATGTTGGGATGATGGTAGGAGATGGTGATACTGAAATGGGCTTTGTGATTTCGATTGGAATGATGGAGTCTTTCATGGCAGAGACCATGGCTCCTTGCTTAACTGTTCTGATATAAGATGAAGGCAATTACTGTAAGGTAGAACAGGACCTAAATAATCATTGCTTTTAGTGATATTTTGTGTTGACTCACTTAATATGGTATAATTAGGAATAAAACAAACATCCTACCAAAGAGTTACCCCATCTATAAATTAAAAAAAAAAGAAAAGGCTGTGGTGAGTAGACACAAGACTTGAAAGTCTACAAGAGTGTCACACTTCTTATCTAGCTCCCAAAGCTAAGTTACTTTAGCCTTGACAACCCTCAGTGAAGATGAAGCTGAGCCCCTTGAGGAATGAACTTATGACATGGCCACAATTATATACTGTAAATCAACCTCAAAATTCTCTTAAAAGGGACTTGTGTCATAAGCAAGACATCTGAGAACTGGCCAAAGAGAAATTACCAGATATTTTAAGAATTAGTAGACCCAGACTCTTGGTTGATACCAATCCTGGAGATCTAAAATGATAATATACTCTTCTGGTCAGAATGGAAGCTTATGAAGGTCTTACTCAAAAATAGATATTGTCCTAAAACTAATTCCCACTAGGTCCAGTGGTTCTGCAGACCCATCCTATGATTTTTCCTCCAGTTGCTTAATGCATGGTTGGAGTAAACACATCCAGAAATTGATTAAATGGGTATGGGACATACTGGAGTAGAAAAAACTACCAAGTAGGAATTCTAGGAACTTTGTCCATTCCAAAACAGTAAATCAAGGGCAATATTGCAACCCTGGGAAAATTAAAATAATAACACCATTAAAAACAAAAGATGCAGGGGTGAACTTTTTTAACTTACCTGTATGACATTTGAAGGTGTTTGGGCCTTGGAGACTGATTTTGAATTATAAATTGAATCAGATGAAGACTCCAGTTTTATAGAGGTAGAAACTAATGCTCAAAAAGGTGGAACTCCTAGTGAACAATGTAGTGAGGATTGCAACTCACCTCTGTCTAAATGAGAGACCATGTTTCCAGTCAGAATAATGTCTGTATCCCACTCATGGATTCCCAGGAATCTACAAAATACATTCTAACACATTATACCTTATATTTAAGACCTGGTGAAACCAGAGTTACAGAATGATACCTCTCTCTCTCTCTCTATATATATATATATATATATGTGTGTGTGTGTGTGTGTGTGTGTGTGTGTACACATGCATACACTCAAACTACTCTTTTGTGATACAGTTTAAATCCACCCTCTCTTTATATATTTTCCTACCAACATAGCCCACTAGTATCTCACCCTCCTTTGTTTTCTGTAATGTTTTTTCCCAGTTAAATATTAACATCTTTGTAGCATTTTTTTGCATTATTACTTAAACCTTATTATTTAGTTCTTGTATATATGACTTAGATGCTAAACATAATATATGTCTGGATGTTATGATACTGAGGGAGATAAGAGGCATGTGGAAAGAAGGTAGGGATCCAGAATATCACAGTCCTAAATTTGAATCTTGCCCTGCAGTTATTAGCTAAATTATTTAATCTCTGAGACTTGGCTTCATCTTCTGTAAAATGGATTTACTAATAATCCCTCTTAGGATCATGGCGGAGATTATGTGTGACGTTGTAAGCAAAAGTGCCTCATATGTAGAATTCATTGCATAAAATTCTGTTTCTCTCTGGCTCTTTCTCCTAATCTGAAAATACTTTCTTTGTATAACCCTTTAGACTTCAAAAGTTGTCTTTGTCTTTTTAAATTTTCAAATAATAAAGCTCAAAGAGATTTAGAAACTTATCTCAGATCATGTGGCATAGGAGAAAATAGGGCTCCAGGTAATCTGACCCTCACAATCACTTGAAGAGTGAAAGTTCAAAGGGAAATTCATCTCCAAGATAGTGATTTCCTTGGACAGAGCCAAAGAAGGAATCCAGAGGATTCTAATAAGAGCAAGAGTCCTTTCAAAATGCACCGCAGTTGCTACCCTCCAAGAGAAAGGGGCAGGTATCAGATATAAAGCTGTTCTGGAGCCTTTTGAAAAATTGAAATACGGATCTCCATAGCACACATGAACCTCCATCCCACCCTGTCATCCAACTAACTCTTCCAGCACCAGATTTCTATAGGGCTTTTCTAGAAGTGTACTGTCACTATGGAATCCTGAGCAATTCTCTCTCATGTGCACATTGTAATTAAATTTTCTGTGTACCTGTCTGTCTGTCATCAGACAACTAGGAGCTTCTTGAGAACCAGTGAATGTTTAATCTCTATTTTGCCAGTACTTAGAATAGTTCTTGGTACAAATGAGCACTTGTTAAATATGTGCTTAATTAATTAATGGTACTAAGTTTAGAACTGATAGAATACATTATTTTCCTTTCAGGAGTTACTTTGTATTAATAATGGGACATCAGAGGAGAGAAAACTCCCAAATTAAAAAAATAATAACAATAGAATCACTAATTATGAAGTGTTGAATCAGAAGAGTTTGTGGGAAGAAAGAAAGCAGGGTTGGCAAACTATGGCCTATATGCCAAATCTGGCCTGCCAACTGTTTTTGTAAATAAAGTTTAATGTAACACAGCTGTGCCTATTTGTTTATGTATTGCCTATGGCTTCTTTTGAACCATAGGAATTGAATAGTTTAGACAGAATTTATAAGGCCAAGAAAGCTGAAAATATTTAATACCTGGCCTTTACAGAAAAAAATTTGCTAGCTTCTGCTTTACATCAGGTAAGCTGCCTTCACATATTTTTATCTCCTATGAGGTATTAAAATCCCTACATTCTCTTTGAGGAAATTAAAGAATATAATTGTTTGTTGAAGCTATGCCTGAAAATTATTGCTGGAACACATGAGATTCTAAATAAATATTTCAGGAAGAACAAAAGTTTCTAAGTACTGTTAATAAATTGAAGGAAGATATATTCTAGTCTGATATGAATAATGGATTCAGGCTAAAAAGATAATAACATCCTGTTAAATCTTATTTCCATGTCTTGAGAATAAATGTTAATATGGTGATGGATAATCTCTTTCCCACCCACTCCTATGTACATTCATTGTAGGGGGCTCTTGGCTTGTTCTTCCCCCATACACATTACTCCTCTGCATCACACAACATGGTAAACACTTAACCAGTCAACCCGTCTCTACTCAACGCAGAACCATGATGATCCCAGATTCAGATACGTTTTATTTTTAGTAGCTGTTTCTTCCTTAATGCTCACCTGTGGAATAAAGGTGACCTTGCTTTGCATCTTCTCAGTGCATCATCAATGATAGACAATTTGTGACACTGGATGGTCTTAAATATTTTTAAAGCTTCTTGTTGAGGTATAATTAATATGCAAAAAGTTGCACATATTTAATGTATAAAACTTGGTGATGTTGGAGTAAGTATGAATATACCTGTGAAGCATCACCACCATCATCAAGACCATAAACATATCTGTCACCACCCAGTTTCCCTCTGTTGTTATAATTTATAGTGTGTGTGTGTGTGTGTCAAGAACACTTAACATATGACTTACTCTTTAAGGAAATTTTATGTATGTAATTTAGTATTAGCAGCTAAAGCAGTATGCCATATGAAAGATCTCCAGAACTTATTTACCTTGCATACTGAAATTTTGTAACCATTTATCTGTCACCTCCATGCTTCTGAATCTCCCTAGCCTCTGGCAATGACCAGTCTACTCTCTGCCTCTCTGAGTTTGATTCTTTTAAATTCCACATATAAGTGAGGTTATACACTACTTGTCATTCTGTGTCTGGTTTATTTCATGTAACATAATGTTCTCCAGGTCCCTAGTTGGACCTCATATTTCCCCATTTTTTTAATATTATATTATATTTTTATATTACATATATTATTATAAAATATATTTTTATATTTTTTTTACCTTTATATTTCCCTATTACATAAACACACAGGTTAGTATCCCTTTTCACAAGTACTCCACATAATTAGTTTCTCAGGACTACTGTCTTTGGCCATGTAATCCCATCTCCTGGCCCTTCTGGGATGATCACTAATCAAAAGAGAAGGCATGGTATGTCCCACCTTCTTGCTAGGACTCTTAAAACAGGCATTTGAAAAGCATGCTTATAAAAACACCTGACAATATTGTATATTTCCTGTGAGCTCATGGCTGTGTATAAATGTAAAGAAAAATATAAACTCACATGAGTGGGTACCTTTGTGGATGAAAGGAGCAGATATGGATCAGATCAGGAGCAAAAGAAACAGGAAATTGAGCTTTATTTGTAAAGGTCTGATTTTTTTTTTATAAAAAAATTATGTATGGCTTGCATAAATGACAGCTATTTAACCACCTCCACCAAAGAATTATAATTAACATTAAGCAACATGTAATAAGTATTTAATTGAGTGTGTAGGAAGTTAGACAATGTTACCTTCCCTATGCCACCAGATCCCAAACTTTGGACTGCCTTTTACCCCAGTCTCCATGACAGACAAAGCTGTGTATGTGGTAGTAGTGTAGGAGTGTCTACATTTCTGAACTCTCATATGAGCCTGAGCTCCTTATATTCTTTTTTATACTTGAAATCTTAAATTTAGTCCTTGAACAAGACCCACACTTGACTCTACCACTTCATGTTCTTGTGCAGATGCTCAGTTCCCTGGGTTTCATCTACTCATGCACTCATAAATTTTAGTTGTTTGAAAAAAGAGTATCAATTAAACCATTTTTTAATCTCTGACTGCATTCTCTCAGGACAAGCATTTACCCATCTGTTGATTCTGTGACCTTGTAGGTTTTTTGCCCTTTTCAATAGCAGTGTGTCTACTATGACAGAGCCTCCAGAGCAGACATCTTTAAACCCCATAGCATATTCCTTCAGCCTTTGTCTGAGTTAATCCATGATGCTATGATGGATGGTTTTATGCAAGTTAAGACTCAGTTCCTGCTGACAAATCCATTTCAAATGTGTGTCATGCATATATCTTCTTTCTCTTTTGGATCTTCCCCAATTCTTCTGAAACCCCACTAGCTTAATTTACAAGCTCAGCTCAGAAATGTGGGACAGTTAATGTCCCTGGGGATTATTCCAGTCTGCTGTCCTGGTAGACAATTGTAAGAGGAATACTGATTTGTTGTTGTTGTTGTTGTTGTTGTTATTGTTGTTAGAATGGAGTTGAACACTATTGACATTATATTTACTAAATTAATAAACAGAAGTGTGGTAGCAGGATACCTTCAACTCAGTGATGACTTACCTCTGTAGGTCAGATTTGATGGAGGGAAATGTTTCTATGTAACTAGGCTCCCTAAAGTCAATGGGGATGATGAGATTCCACAATGGCACAAGTCAGGTGGGAACACATAACCACCAGAGGCAAGATGAATGCAATTATAATAATGAGCAGCTGGAATGGTAAATAGAGAATCCCAACCGCAGAGATCTGTGGCAGTGCCTAAAAATATGTTAGTAGAGACAAGATATATGGGGTGAAAACAAAGGTATTGTTTGACTTCTATATTCAACAGGATTAAGAACAAACAAACAGAACATTAAGGTCAGCACCATCATGGACAATCATGAGCTCTTATCCAGTTTCTAGACATAATCAGTTCTTCTTCCCAGATACATTATACGCTAGTGAAGAGAAATGCTCAAGACTTACTGTACTGACACTGATAAACAGGAGTCAAATAGTATCATGCTCTCATCCCCACTCTCATCCTAGTTAGAATGGAGATATATGAAGGCAGACCAAGACATAGAATCCTGGCTCAAGTTTAAGTCAGTGTGTCTAATGGGTCTGTAGAGCACCAAATGGTTACTTCCTAGTCCTTTGGTGCATAATCAGGATGAATATTTTTAGTAGCTGACAGAAACCATGACCACATTGATTCTCTGACTTGTGGGGTCATTAAGGTAAAAGACGCCAAGTGAAATCCCTGAATTTGCAGCTCAATCTGTGAGAGTAAAACGGAAGAAACATCCCATCCCAAGTGGAATTGTAGAGTTCAGCACAACCCTCCAAGATTTAAAATATGCAGAAAAAGTTATCTTTATTCTATCCCTATTGAATTAATAAATATGTTCCCTGAAAAATCCCAAGTTGGATGTTCTAACTTGACTGAATAAGATTACCAGAATCTGACACTTGATGTGAGGCTTTTTATCTAGATATAAAATTATTTTATTTTATTTTAACTCCAGTGTAGTTAACATACAGTGTTATATTAGTTAGATATAAAATTATTTTCAATCTTCATGAAAAGGATAGAAGACAAGTTGCATTTATATGGGAATAGTGGCTATAATTAATCTCTTAATATATGAGAAATATAACATACAGAGACCTTGATTGTTTTGTCATCTATAGAACATAGTTCTGGTGCACCATATTAATCATATTGTGACCCGGTAATTAGGAAATGAGAAGTACATTAGATGTTCTAATAAAACACATGAGTGTCAGAATTGTGAGATAAATCCTACAGATATTCAGAAGATGGCCTTATTGGTGAAATGTTGAGAAGTTCAGTAGTTTAAGCATGCCCGAACATCCTCTCTCAGTGTATCCCTTCACACTAAGAAGGTTGCACAGTGCTCAGTAGGCATCTTGGAATTTTAAAGGCAGCATGCACTCCATTTAGGAGTAATATGCAGATCAATTTACGGGGTGACTCAGCAGACTGCCCAATTTCAAACAGGATCTAAAAGGGGACTCTAAAACAGGTGAAGGCTGTGGCACAGATTTCTCTACCACAATCAAATATAATGGTGGTAGAGAATCTATGGCCAATATGGATGTTTGGCTTAGTCTTTGGCAAGACCAAATTGGGGAATTTCAATAGAGACCCCTAATATTGTAAAGCAGGGTCATTCCTACTATAGCAAAAAACAAACTGCCATTTAAAAAATTGTTCTTGGCAGGCTACTGGGCTCTGGTAGGAAATGAAAGATTTATCAGAACTGCTCATCACAGACTGGATAGGTCAGATCCACTAACTTTTAGGATCAGTAGATGCAGCAACAATCCAAGGTACAGTGAAAATTATTCAACTGGGATTAAGCATAGCAGAATTAGAGGGTATAAGCAAGGCACACTAAAACATGACCTCCAAGGCCACAGAACCAACCTCTGGTATAGCTCTCTTCCTAAACTCACACCACTGGACTCATGGAGGGATTCATTATAGATGACAAATTTGTGCTTGTTTTATAAATTAAATTAAATTAAAAGTGTGAATAGCAACAAAGAAATACTGAGACCATACTATAGCCCAATTCTGAATTTGTGTTTCCCATCCCCCTAATTTTAGGCTCTGTGGGATTAAAAGTTCTAGTTCCCACAAGAGCAAGTTTCTACCAGGGTGCAGAGAAGTGTTTTCACTAGCCACTAACTACAACTCGCATGTAATCCCTTTGGGTTCTTTATGCAGGTTGAACAGAAGGCAAAGAAAGGAATTCTCAACTGACTTAGTTAATTAACCCCAATCATAATTAGAAGCTAGGATTGCTGCTTCATATTGGGCATAGAGACTCATTTGTATAAACTCAAGAAATTCATTTTGGTATCTTTTGGTGCATCCATTCCTGGAGATAAGATGAATGGACAACAGTAGCAACCATGGCTTAATAAAACTGTCAGGGCTTAGAAGCTTCAGGAATGAAGATACGGGATATACACTTGGCAATGAAAGATAGTAATGATAAGTATCAGGGTGGAATTGAGAATGTTATGGCAACTGAGATTGTAGCTTATTGTTACATTAAATTTTCATAAATACTTCAGCTATCTTCTTGAAGATGAAATACATAATGAAATGTATTTATTTTTTATTTTTTTAAAGATATTTTTGAGCGAGAGACAGAGACAGCAAAAGAGAGCATGAGTGGGGAGGAAAGGGAAAATGGACTCCCCGCTGAGCAGGAACTTGATATGGGGCTCAATCCCAGGACCCCAAGATCACAACCTGAGCTGAAGGCAGATTCTTAACTGACTGAGACACCCAGGCACCCCAGTAAAGACATGTATTTAAGAGTCATAAGTTTATCTAAGTTGTGTAAATGATGGACTATAGTAAATGCTCTGGTGCTTATCTTCACATCTTCTTGGACCACTTGTGCTTTAGTCACAAAGCTGGGATTCTTTACTAGTTCATATTCCTTTTATGTTGATAGAGTCCTGTTTTAAGCACATATACCTTTCTCTTCACCCAAGGCCTTCCCTGACACCATGGGAGATCAATTGGTTCAAGTAGGAATGCTGTAAAGGAAGTCTCAGTAGAATATATTCCCCCTGCCCACGTCAGTGTGCATGAGGAAGCACCTCATGCTTAATTTTTATTTTTCTTTGATCCTATTTTACTCTTCCTGCTTTTACTCCTAATTCTTGAGACCTCTACCCAAGTAAATTATGTGTATCCAAATCTTTTGTCTTGGGTTCTCTTTTCAGGGTAATCCAAACTAAGATAATCTTTGATCTAAAACTTTGGGTCAGTTCTTTCATGCCTCAGATGCTCATTGCTATTGTACTTCTCAACCTCATTTGACCTAGAAATCAGACCATCTCTAGATCTTCTAAATAATTAACTGGATACCTAGTTGATGGTTTTTATTTAGGTTTGATTTGGTAAACTACTTTCTGTTCTGGTTTCTGTCTGTTTTTGTTTCTTGGCTCTGAATATAATTTTTCATATACATTTCTGGACATGATAAGGCACTGAACTTATTACAGGTTTGAATATTCTCCTGTAATATTCTCATTCACTAAAGAAGAGTTACAGTTAATTACCCTAGAATTTATTTCCTAGTTCCTCCACAAATTTTTGAGGTTTTACTTAGACCACTACTTCTTTGAAGTATATTCTTCTGTAAGTATCAGCATAAATGGTTTTATTACCTCAGTTGAAAAATTATGAACAATTTTTAAAACACAGATTTAAGGCTTATAGTCTTCTGAATTTTACTGCCCTGATTTGATAGGTATGAATCCAAACTAGAGATGAGAAACAGTTCTTGTGAGAGAGAGCATAAGACTTCAAATATCTGGCACTGATAGGAGCACCAAAAACACTAAAATATTTTTTTAATTGTGGTCAAATATATATAGCATAAAAATTACCATATTAATAATTTTTTAATTTTGTTTTTTGAATTACAATGAACACTTTTATGTTGGTTTCAGGTGTATAATATATTGATTTAATAGTTCTGTACATTGCACAGTGTTCACCATGATAAGTGTAGTCACCATCTGTCACCATGTGACTTATTTATTTTATAACTAGAAGCTTGTACCTCTAATCCCTGTAATTATTTTACCCACCTCTCACCCATCTTTCCTCTAGCAACCACCAGTTCTCTCTTTTTAAGACTTCTTGTTTGCTCATTTTGTTTTTTAGATTCCAAGTATAAGTGAAATTATGCAGTACCAGTCTTTCTCTGACTTATTTCACTTAGTGTAACATGCTTTAGTTCCATCCATGTTGTCACAAATGGCAAGATCTCATTCTTATTCAGGACCAAATAATACTCCATTGTGTATGTGTGTATATATATATATACACCACATCATCTTTTTTTTTTTTTAATTTTATTTATTCAGTTCAGAGGCAGAGAGTGAGAGAGAGAAGCAGAATCCCTGCTGAGCTGGGAGCCTGGGCCTTGATCCCAGGACCTAGAGATCATGATTTGAGCCGAAGGCAGACGCTTAACCATATGAGCCACCTAGGCATCTCCTATACCACATCACCTTTATCCACTCTACCCACAAACATTTGGGTTGCTTCCGTATCTTGTCTATTTATAACTAATGCTGCTATAAACATAGGGGTGCACATATTTTTTTCAAATTTGAGTTTTTGCTTTCTTAGGGTAAATGGCAGTAGTAGGATTACTGAATCATATGGTATTTCTATTTTTAATTTTTGAGGAACCTGCCTACTGTTTTCCACAGTGGCTGCCCCAACTTCCATTTCCAACAACAGTGCACAAGAGTTCCTTTTTCTTCATATCCTCACTAAAACTTGTTATTTCTTGTCTTTTTGATTCTAGTCATGCTGACAGATGATACCTGATACAATGATACCTCATTGAGGTTTTGATTTGCATTTCCCTGAGGCAAATGCCCTGTTAAACCCTCTTTCTTTTGTCCATCTATATTTCCTCTTTGGAAAAATGTCTATTTGGGCCCTCTGACCATTTTTAATCTGATTATTCGGGGGTTTTTGGTGTTGAGCTGTAAGTTCTTTATATAATTTGGGTACTAATTTCTTTTTTCTCTTTTAAGATTTTATTTATTTGACAGACAGAGATCACAAGTAGGCAGAGAGGCAGAGAGAGAGGGGGAAGCAGGCTCCCTGCCGAGCAGAGAGCCCGATGTGGGGTTAGATCCCAGGACCCTGGGATCATGACCTGAGCCAAAGGCAGAGGCTTAACCCACTGAGCCACCCAGGTGCCCCTAATTTCTTATTAGGTATATCATTGGCAAATATCTTCTCCCATTCAGTAGGTTGCCTCATCTTTCACTGATTCTTTCCTTTGCTATTCAAAAGCTTTTTATTTTGGTATAGTCCCAATAATTTACTTTTGCTTTTGTGTCTCTCATTCCAGGAAGACATATCTGATGTCAAAGAGATTGCTGCTTATGTTTTCTTCTAGGAGTTTTATGGTTTCACACTTCATACTTAGACCTTTAATCCATTTTTAGTTTATTTTTGTATATGGTCTAAGAAAGTGGTCCAGTTGTATTCTTTTGCATGAGCTCCATGCAAAAATTGTTTTACTAGCACCATTTGTTAAAGAGACTTTTCCCACTGTATGTTCTTGCCTCCTTTGTTATACATTAATTGACCATATAAGTGGTCAGTTTCTGGGCCCTATATTCTTTTCTACTGATCTGTATTTATTTATCTTTATTTTTCTGCAAGTGCCATACTATTTTTTTTACATTTAATATTTTATTTAAAGTATACCTTTATACTGAATCCAGTCACCTTTCCCTGTTTTGAGCTCTCAATTTTTTTTTTGTAATTTTATTTTTCTTCTCAGTGTTCCCAGATTCATTGTTTATGCACCACACCCTGTGCTTCGTGCAATACATGCCCTCCTTAATACCCACCACCAGGCTCACCTAACCCCTACCCCTCCAAAACCCTCTGTTTCTCAGAGTCCACAGTCTCTCATGGTTTGTACTCCCCTCCAATTTACCCCCACTCACTTCTCCTCTCCATGTCCCAATGTCCTCAGTATTTTTCCTTATGCTCCACAAGTAAGTGAAACCATATGATAATTACTACAGATTTTCATATATCTTGAAATCTGGGATTTTGATACCTACAGGTTATTTCTTTCTTAAGATTGCTTTGGCAATTTGAAGTCTTTTGTGGTTCCATTCAAATTTTAGTATGATTTGTTCTATTTCTGTAAGAAATGCTGTTGGTACTTTGATGGGGATTCTGTTGAATCTATAGATTGCTTTGGGTATTATGGGCATTTTAACAATATTCTTCCAGTCCATGAGCATAGAATATCTTTCTATTTATGTTGTCTTTAATTTATTTCTTCAGAGTTCTATAGTTTACAGAGTACAAGTCTTTCACCAACTTGGTTAAGTTTAATCTTAAGTATTTTATTCCTTTTGGTTCAGTTGTCAATCAGATTGTTTTCTTAATTTATTTTTCTGCTACTTAATTATTAGCGTATAGAAATGCAACTGACTTCTGTGTACTAATTTTTTAGCCTACAGTTTTACTGGATACACTTATCAGTTCTCATAGTTTTTTGGTGAAGTATAAAACTGTGTCATCTGCAAATAGTGATAGTTTAACTTCTTCTTTACCAATTTGGATACCTTTTATTTCTTCTTCTTGTGTGATTGCTATAGCTAGGACTTCCAGCACTAGGTTGAAATGAGAAAGTGAAAACCTTGTTTTATTCTTGTTCTTAGAAGGAAAGTTCTCACTTTTTCACCTTTGTATATGATATTAACTTTGGGTTTTTTTCATATGTGGCCTTTATAATGTTAAGGTTATGTTTCCTCCAAACCTACCTTTTTGAAAGTCATGAATGTATGTTGAATTTTGTCAGTTGCTTTTTCTGCATCTATTGATACGATCATATGATCATATCTTTCTCCACATCCTCACCAACACTTGTTGCTTTTCTTTTTTACATTAGCCATTCTGACAGGTATGAGGTTATATTCCACTGTACTTTTGATTTGCATTTCCCTGATAATGAGTGATATTGAGTATCTTGTGTCTGTTGGCCATCTAAATGCTTTATTTTGAAAAATATCTGTTTCATGTCCTGTGCCCATAAGAATGCAACAGATTTCTGTATATTGTTTCTGTATCCTGTGACTTCTTACTGAATTTGTTGATGAGTTCTAGCAGTTGTTTGGTGAAGTCTTTCAGGTATTCTATTAGTATTATGTCCTCTGCAAATAGTGAACCTTTCACTTCTTCCTTACTGATTTGGATACCTTTTATTTCCTTTTGTTGTCTTATTACTCTGGCAAAGATTTCCAGTATTATGTTGCACAAAAGTGGTGAGAGTGGACATCCTTGTCTTGTTCTGATCTTAGGAGAAACTTTTTTTCCCCATAAGGATGATGTTAGCTGTGGCTTTTTCATATACGACCTTCATTAGGTTGAGGAATGTTTCTTCTAAACCTATTTTGTTGACAATTTTAATCATGAATGTATATTATACTTTGTCAAATGCTTTTTCTGCATCTGTTGAAATGATCGTGTATTTCTTATTCTTTCTCTTTATTGATGTGATGTATCATGTTGATTGATTTGCAAATACTGAACCACACTTGCAACACAGGAATAAATCCCACTTGACTGCGGTGAATGGTTTTTAAAATATATTGTTGGATTCAGTTTGGTAGTAAGTTGTTGAGGATTTTTGCATCTATCTGTGTTCATCAGGGATACTGGCTTGTAGTTTTCTTTTTTACTGGTGTCTTTATCTTGTTTTTGGTATTACGGTGATTTGGCCTCATAGAATGATTTGGAAAGATTTTCTTCCTTTTCTGTTTTTTGGAATGGTTTGAGAAGAATAGGTATAAACTCTTTTAGTGTTTGGTAGAATTTGCCTATGAAGCTATCTGGTCCTGAACTTCGATTTTGGAGTTTTTGATTACTGATTCAATTTCATTCCGGGTAATTGATATGTTCAAATTTTCTATTTCTGCCAGCTTTAGTTTTGGTAGTTTATATGTTTCTAGGAACTTATCCATTTCTTCTAAGTTTTCCAGTTTGTTGGTATATAGGTTTTCATAATATTCTGGTACAATTGTTTTGTTTTCTGTGGTATTGGTTATTTCTCCTCTTTTATTTCTGATTTTGTTTATTTTGATCCTCTACTTTGTGTGTGTGTTTGTGTGTGTGTGTGTGATACTCTGGTCAGAGGTTTATCAGTTTTATTCATTTTTTCCAAAGAATAGCCCCTGGTTTCATTGTTCCATTCTAATGTGGCTTTTGTTTTGTTTTGTTTTAGTTTCTAAATCATTTATTTCAGCTCTAATCTTTATTATTTCCTTCCTTCTGATGCTTTGGGGGTTTATTTGCTCTTTTTCTAACTTCTTTAAGTGTAGGGTTAGGTCATTTATTTGAATTTTTTTTCTTGCTTCTTGAAGTATGCTTGTATTGCTGTAAACTCCCCTTTTAGAACCACTTTTGCTAAAGCCCAAAGATTTTGGACCATTGCTTTTTCATTCTTATTCGTTTCCCTGTAATTTTTTTTTTCTTCTTTGATTTCTTGGTTGACCCATTAACTGTGCAGTAGCATGTTGTTTATCTACCCATGTGTGTGCTCTTTCCAGATTTTTTCTTGTTGATTTCTACTTTCATAGTGTTGTGGTTAGAAAAGATGCCTGGTATGTCTTCAGTTTTTTAAATTTGTTAGGACTTGATTTCTGTCCTAATATGTGATCTATTCTGGAGAATTTTCCATGTGCACTTGAAAAGAATGTGTATTCTGCTATTTTAGGATGGAATGTTCTGAATATGTCTGTTAAATCCATCTGGGCCAGTGTGTCTTTCAAACCCACACTTTCTTTATTCATTTTCTGTTTGGAAGATCTGTCCATCAGTATAATTGGGGTGCTAAAGTCCCCTACTATTATTATATTATTATCAATTATTTGTTTGTTGTTAGCTGTTTTATGTCTTTGGGTGTTCAAATATTGTGTGCATTAATATGTACAATTGTTTTAACCTTCTGTTGGATTTTCCACTTTATTATTATGTAGTGTCCTTTTTTGTCTCTTATTATAGTCTTTGTTTTAGTCTGTTTTGTCAAAGGGTGCCTTGGTGGCTCAGTCAGTTAAGTCTCAGACTCTTTTTTTTTTTTTTTTTTGACTTTATTTATTTATTTCACAGACAGAGATCACAAGTAGGCAGAGACAGGCAGAGAGAGAGAGGGAAGCAGGCTCCTTGCTGAGCAGAGAGCCTGATGCAAGACTCGATTCCAGGACCCTGGGACCTGAGCCAAAGGCAGAGGCTTAACCCACTGAGCCACCCAGGTGCCCCAAGTCTCCATCTCTTGATTTCAGCTCAGGTCATGGTCTCACTGTCCTGAGATCCAGCTGTACACTGGGCTCCATGCTGAGCATGGAGACTGCTTAAGATTTTCTCTATCCTTATCTCTCTGACCCTCCTCCCCACTCATGTACACTCTCACTCTCTCTCAAATAAATCTTTTAAAATTGAAATCTATTTTGTCTAATATAAATATGACCTCCCCAGCTTTCCTTTGGCCCATTTGCATGATAAATGTTTCTCTGTCCCCTCATTTTCCATCTGCAGGTATCTTTTGATCTGAAATGAATCTCTTGGAAACAGGATATAGATGGGTACTTTTTTTTTTTCTTATTTCCTCCATCATCCTGTGACTTTTGTTGTAGCATTTAGTCTATTTACATTCAAAATAAATTATTGATATGTATTACCATTTTGTTACTTTATTGTGGTTTCTATAGTTTTTCTCTAATCCCTTTTCTGGTTTTTTTTATGCTTTGTTGGCTTTTTTTTTTTTTAAGATTTTATTTATTTATTTGAGAAAGAGAGAGAGGGTGAGTTAGAGGGAGAGAGCATCTGAAGCAAACTCCCTGATGAACAGAGAGCCTGACAGAGGGTTCGATCCCACAACTCTGAGACCATGACCTAAACTGAAACCAAGAGTTGGATGCTTAACTGAATGAGCCACCCAGGTGCCACAAGTTTGTTGGCTTTCCTTAGTGATATACTTGGATTCCTTTCTCTTTATTCTTTGTATATATATTACTTGTTTTTTTTATTGTGGTTGCCATCAGGTTTGTATACAACATCTTCTGCATATGGTGGTCTGTATGAAGTTGATAGTTCTTAAGTTTGAACCCATTCTTTACCCCTCTCCTTTCCCTGTTTGAGGTATATATTGTCATATTTTATGTTCTCTCATTTTCTGAATGACTGACTCTTATAGAAATTTATTTTTATTCCTTTTGTCGGATTTTGTTTTGTTTTGTTTTGACTTTTCATACTCTCACTTACAGTCTTTGCTTTCCAATCAAACATTCCCCTTTAGTATTTCTTACCGGGCTGGCTTAGTGTTTGTGAGCTCCTTTAGTTTTTGTTTGAGAAGCTCTTTATTTCTCATTGTCTTCTGAATGATAGCTTTGCTGGATAAAGTATTCTCTACAGATTTTTTTCCTTCCAGCATTTTGAATATCATATGCCACTCTCTTCTGGCCTGCAAAGGTTCTGCTGAAAAGTCTGCTTATAGACTTATGGGCTTTCCCCTTGTTTGTAACTGTCTTATTTTGTCTTGCTGCTTTTAATTTTTTTTCTTTATCACTTCTTTCTTGCCATTTTAATTATCATGTGTGTTGGTGTGAGCCTCTTTCAGTTGGATTTCTTGGGGGGGATTTCTGTGCTTACTGGATCTGAATATATTTCCTTCCAAAGATTAGAGAAGTTTTCAGCTATTATTTTTCAGATAAAATTCCTTAACTCTCTCCCCCTTTTTCTGAGATCCATATAAAGCAAATGCTGTTATGCTTGATGGAGTTACTGAATTCCCCAAGACTATTCTCAACTGCATGATTTTCTTTCCCCCTTCCTCAGCTTGGTCACTTTCCATTAGTGTTATCCAAGTCATTATTTTGATCTCCTGTTTCATCTAGCCTGTTATTTATTCCTTCAAATGTATTTCTAATGTCATTTATTGTGTTCTTGATCTTTGATTGGTTCTTTTTTATCTCTGTTTTAAGAGTCTCACTGATGTCCTTCACTTTTTCCAGTGAATTTCTTCAGGATCATTACTTTAAATTCCCTATCATGCTTATTATTTATGGACATTTTGCTTAAGTCTCTTGCTTTGTGGTTTGGTCCTGTTCTTTCATTTGGGAAATGTTTCTCTATTTCCTCATTTTATCTAACTCTGTGTCTGCTTCTGTTTGTTAGGAAAGTCAGTTACTTCTCTGCTCTTAATGATAATAACCTTGTAAAGAAAAGGTCTTGTAGCACCCTCCAGGGCAGTGTCCTCTGTTTCTCAATGCCTGGTACTTCATGGAATGTCTCTTGTGTGTATGCTGTGCCATTGAATCTTGGCCTCTTTTTCCTTCAGAGTAGTTGTCTGCAAAGGGTCTCTTTGCCTATTGTGGGCAGTGCTTGGTCCCCAACAGAGGTGGGATGCACTTTAATAAGGTGTGCAGTGGTCTGCTTGTGAAGTGAGATCTGCCCCTGCTCTGCTGGAACTGAGGTCCCACAAAATATGTGGGGTTGGGAGATGTGGCATCGTCAGAGTTTGGACCAGTCTTCCTGGCAAGGGGTCCATATCACAAGTACTAAGGCTAATGTAACTGGGAAGGCAGGTCCACTGAACCATACAGAAGAGGGGCAGTGGCAGGGCTTGGTGTGTTCAAGTTAGGTAAGAAGAGTTTGGTGCTACACTGGCTCCCACAGGTGGCTATTGTTCATACTGGTGAATGCTGGAAAGAAAAGGCATTTTCCAGCTCCTTTGTTCTTGGAGGGGTCTCTCAGTGACCCCTGTCTCTCCAGGGCTATTCTCAGAGATGAGCAAATCACTCTTCCTCCCCCCTTAATCTCCTTGTTTTTCAAAATGCTGGTTCTAAGCTGTATCTGCAAGGGCTGTTTGTGTACTTTGTTTTTAAGGGTGGGGATTCTGCTTCCTAAAGCCCTCTGGGCTCTCCCACAGCTGAGCCCACAGCTTTTTAAAATAAATTCTGAGCTTTAAGTCCTGCTAGTTGTAAGAACTCACAAAAATCAACCCATCTCTCTTTCAAAGGCAAATGTTATGAGAATGAGTTCTCCCCATTCTTGAGCTCTCTGATGTCTATTTTTCACCCTTTTCCATACCACTGTCTCCCTCCCCACCACAGATGTCCATCCATGGTCCATTTTGCTCCCAATCTGTTTTCATCCTTCCTACCTTCTTCATTTTGGCTTCTTCTCTGCTTTTAGTTGTGGAATTAATTCTTCCAATCTTCAAATTGTCTTCTGGGTTTTTTATGCTGACATGAGTGGTACCTAGTTTTATCCATGGGACCAGATGAGTTCAGGGTCCTCCTACTCTGCCATCTTCCCAGCCAAACTTCAGGCCTTTTCCTTGCAATTGATTTCTAGTTTCATGTTATTGTATTTGGGAAAAAAATGCTTGATAAGGTTTCAGTCCTCATAAATTTATTGAGACTTGTTTTGTGGCCTAAAATGCCATCTGTTCTGGAAAATACTCCATGTGCAGTGGGAAGACTCTATTCCACTCTTTCTGGGTGGAATGTTCTGAATATGTGTTAGGTCCATGAGGTCTAATGTGTCATTCAAAGACATTGTTTTCTTGTTGATTTTCTGCCTGAATGATCTATCCCTTCATTTAAATGGTATGTTAAAGTCCCTTAATATTATAGTATTACTCTTAATTTTCTCCTTTATGTCTGTCAATGCTTGCTTTATGTATTACAGTGCTTCTATGTTGGGTGCATAGATATTTACAATTTTTATATTCTTTTGTTGGATCGTCATTATGTAATGTTCTTATCTCTTGTTACAATCTTTGTTTTAAAGTCCATTTATCTGATATAAGTATTGCTACCCCAGTTTTCTTCCCTCTTCCAATTGCATGGTAAATGCTTTCCTATCCCTTCACTTTCAGTTGGCATGTGTTTTTTAGATCTGAAGTGAGTCTCTTGTAGGCACTATAAAGATGGTACTTGCTTTTTTATCCATTCAGTCACCCTATGTCTTTTGATTGGACCATTTAGTTTAGTTACATTTAAAGTGACTATTGATAGGTATGTATTTATTACAATTTGGTTACTGATCCTTTCTGATCCTTTTTGCTTCTCTTGCTTTCTTCCTTTGTGATTTAATAGCTTTCTTTAGTGTTATGCTTATATTCCTTTGTCTTTATTTTTTTGTGTACCAGTTATAGCTTTTTTAAAAATTTGTGATATCATTAGGTTCATATATAACATCTTATGTTATATAGCAGTCCATTTAAATTGATAGCTACTTAAGTTTGAAGTCATTCTATAAGCACTAAATAGTTTTTATCCCCCCTACATGCACATTTTTAAAATTTTTTTTCTTGTTTATTGGCCATTGTATCACATCTTTGAATAAATATTTATTCATGTTTTTTGCCCATTCTTTAATTGATTGATTTTTAGTGTTGAATTGAAAGATTTTTATATAATCTAGTTATTTTTCTAATTTAAATTCAATTAGCCAACATATAGTACATCATTAGTTTTCAATGTAGTGTTTAGTGATTCATCAGTTAAATATAACACCCAGTGCTCATCAGATTATTAGCCACTTATTAGATACATAATTTGCAAATATTTTCTCCCATTATGTGGGTTGCCCTTTTAGTTTGTGTCTTTCAATGCACATAGTTTTGGGGAGGGTTTTTTGGTTTTTGTTTTTTTGAAGTTTGATGTCCAATTTATGTTTTCTTTTGTTTCCTGTGCTCTTGGTGTCAGATTTGCAAAGTCATTGCAAAAGCTAATGTCATTAAGATTTTCCCTTATGCTTTCTTGCAAGATTTTATAGTTTAGTTTTTATGTTAAGATCATCAATCTATTTTGTGTGAGTTTTGTATAAGGTATATGATAAAGCTCCCACTTCATTCTTTTCATAAGAATATCCATTTTTTTTCCAGCACCATTTGTTGGGAAAAAACTATCTTTCCCCCCACTTAATAGTCTTCGCACTCTTGTCAGAAATCATTTGACCGTATGTGTAAGGGTTTATATATGAGCTCTCTATTCCTTTGGTTCATGTGTCTGTCTTTATGCCAGTATGACACTATATTTATTGCTATAGCTTTGTAATAACTTTCATAATCAGGGAATGTGAAGCCCCTAACTTTGCTCTTTTCAAGAATGTTTTGGCTACTTAAGAGTTCTTTGATATTCTATATAAGTTTTAGGGAGAGTTTTTCTCTTTCTGCAAAAAGAAGCCTGTTGGGATTTTGATAGGAATTGCATTGTGTCTGTAGATCATCTTGGGAAGTATCAACACCTTAACAAGATTAAGACCATGAACACTGGGTGTCTTTCCACTTAATTTATGTAATCTTCAATTACTTTCAGTGATGTGTAGTTTTCTCTGTACAAGTCTTTTGTCTTCTTAGTTAAATTTATTTATTTTTTTTAAAGATTTTATTTCTTTATTTGACAGACAAAGATCACAAGTAGGCAGAGAAAGAGGAGGAAGCAGACTCCTTGCTGAGCAGAGAGCCCGATGTGGGGCTCCATACCAGGACCCTGGGATCATGACCTGAGCCGAAGGCAGAGGCTTAACCCACTGAGCCACCCAGGCACCCCTCCTTACTTAAATTTATTAATGAATATTTTATTCTTTTTGATCTTATTGTAAATGGAATTTTTTAAAATTTCCTTTTTTGAATTGTTCTTTGCTAATATCTATAAAAGCAACTAAATTTTGTGTGTAGATTTTGTAGTATGCAACTCGCTAAAGTTGTTTAATAGTTGCAAAAGATTTGTAGTATTTAGGGTTTTTCTACATGTAAGAACATGTCACCTGCAAACACAGGTAATTTTACTTCATTTCTAATTTGGATGCTTTTTATTTTTCTTGCCTAATTTCTCTGGCTAAGACCTCAGATAATATGTTTAAAAGAATGGATTAAAATGGACATCCTTGTCATTTTTCCTGATCTTAGAGAAGAAGCTTTCAGTCTTTCATCATTGGTAAGATGTTAGCTACGGGTTTTTTACACCAGCTGTTTAATCTTTTGAGGTAATTTTCTTCTATTCCTGATCTTTTATTGTTTTTATTATGAAAAATTATTGAATTTTGTCAACTGTTTTTTCATCAACTAAGATAATTGATTTTTGCCCCTTCATTCTGTTAATGTACTGTATCATAGTCATTATCTTTGTATGTTAAAACATCCTTGCACACCTAGAATAAATTCCACTTGGTTATGTTATGTAACCCCTTTAATGTGTTGTTGAATTCCTTTTCCTCATTTGATGCTTTTGGCATCAATATTCATCAGGGATATTGGTCTGTAGTTTTCTTTGTGTAGTATCTTTGTGTGGCTTTGGTATCAGAACAATCTGGCCTCATAGAAGGAGTATAAAAGTGTTCCCTCCTTTTAAATTTTTGGTAAGAGTTTGGAGAGGATTGGTTTTATGTCTTAGAATGTTTGTTAGAATTCACCAGTGAAGCCATCTGACCCTGAGCTTTACTTTGTTGGGAGAGTTTTGATTATTGATTCAATCTCCTTACTAGTTATGGGTCTGTTCATATTTTCCTTTTCTTCGTGATTCAGTATTTTTAGGTTGTGTATTTCTATGATCTCAGTCATTTCATTTAGGTTATACATTTTGTTGTTGAAGAGCTATTCATAGTACTTCCTTATAATTTTTTTTATTTCTTTAAAATCAATAGAGATGACCCTTTTCATTTATGATTCAATTTTTTTATTTTTTTGTTAAGCTAGCTAAAAGTTTGTCAATTTGATTTTTTTGTCTTAAAGGACTCTTGGTTTTCATTTTTCTCCTTATAGCTGACTTAATCTTTATTATTTCCTTTCTTCTATTAGCTTTGAATTTAGCTTTTTTCCCCCTAGTTCCTTGAGATGTTAATTTAGGTTGTTGATGTAAGACTTTATTTTACTGAAATTATTTACAACTATAAATTTATACTTTAGCACTGTCTTTACTTCATGCCATAAGTTTTGGTATGTTTAATTTTTTTATCTCAAGATATTTCTGAATTTCCTTTGGGTATTTTTTCTTTGACAAATTAGTTGTTTAATTTCCATGCATTTGAGGATTTTTTTGTATTCCTTCATTCCATTGTGATCAGAAAAGCTTTGTATAATTTCAGGCTTTTAAAGTTGATTAAATCTTATTTGCCAAACATGGTCTATCCTGGAGAATGTTTCATGTGTACTTCAGAATAACATGTATTCTCTGGTTGGGTGGGATGTTCTGCAAATGTCTGTTAGGTCCAAGTGGTCTATAGTGTTGATCTTCAGGTTTTCTATTTCCTTACAGATCATCTGCCTGTCTGTCCTATGCATTCTTGAATGTGGTTGCTTATTATTCTGAAGATTTTTCTTCAATCCAGTCAATGCTTGTCTTATATATTTAGGAATTTTGATGTTTGGTGCATAGATGTTTGTAATTACATCTATCTGGTGCATTGACATTTAAATTATCATGTAGTGCCCTTTGTATCTAATAACAGCCTTGAAGTAATGCATATTTTGTTTGATATTAGAATAGCCATCCTGCTGTCTTTGGGTTGTTCTTTATATGGATTTTTTCCCCATCTTTTTATTTTCAACCTATCGGTTTGCTTAGATCTAAAGTGAGTCACTCATAGACAATATATAGATGGTAATTTGAAAAAGCAAAACAAAACAAAACAAAACACTAGGGCCTTTTCCTGCCTTTATTTACTGGCTCTGTGAAGGAAATCAACATGGCATGAAGGCTTGTGGTCTTCTCAAGTCTTTCTTAGCATACCTGTTCCCTGGGATTGTATGTGTTCATCCCCCACACCCCATCCCAAGCCTCCCCTCTACATGATAGCTTTCAAGATCTTAGATGTTCTATTGTATTCCTTTGTGCATACTCTCTCACCTCCAGGAGCCCACAGGTCTGGAGTCTCCCTGCAGCTCTTACATGCAGTAGTGACTGCCACTGCTTTCACTGGTCTTCAACCTGATATCCAAACTATGCCACCATTTCCACCTGAACTGCAAGTGAGGCAAAACAGAAATTAGTTCCTCAGGAAGACCCAGATGGACCAGAACACTTCAAACAAATTCCAATCCTTCCCTTCCATTGTATGGGAAGAACCAAGAACTGGAGAGTTTCCCCTTGATCATGGTGTGCCAGGAAGAGGCAGGGCATGAGTGAGCAATAACACCTCAAAATTTCTTTCCATACTGATTGTGATTTCACCTTGTTTAGACATTTGCTTGGTTGCTGCAAATCCTTAACTGGTTTCTAGGGTTCCCACAAAGATACTGCAGTCATTGTATTGTTACTTACTTTGTATTTTCATGGGGGAACAAGGGCCTGGAGTATCCTAGTCCACCATATTGCTGATAGCATTCCTCAGCACTATTTTTCTAAATATCACTATTAACAGCCTCCTGTAGTTAATCTACTTCCTCTCCTTACCTTTAAAAATCTTTAAGTGAAGAGTAAGTACCAACCCCTTTGACTTGGTTAATATGTAATGACACAGCAATAAAAATCAAATGACTAAAATCTATTACCAGCAATTTAGGGACTATAATTTATGAAGTCACAGTATTTCTGAGTGTTTATTTTGCTGGATGATTCAGCTATATACAGTATTTTGTAGATCTTTATACCTAAAGTGTCTGGAAAGTGCCATATTACTGATGGTCAAAAATTGATGACCATAATGATGACACCTATATATGCTATTTCTCCATGAGCTAAAACGATAACCCAATTGTTTATAAAAGTTGACTTCTAAAAATAAAGTTGACTTCATATTCTTGAATATTTAATGAAAAGAAACTACATATCTGTAGATAATCTATGATGCCCTGGGTAGTTTAGATCCTTAGAGAATATAAAGATTTTGTCTTTTGAACCATCAATCTTAGCAGAGAGACAAAGGAAATTGAGATTTATTTCATTTCCTCCCATTAGGAACATACATCTTCATGCATCCCCAAATGCTACTTCTGTAGAAAATAACCCAAGTAACTCCATTTACTTGGAATTACCAACTACATTTTCTCAAGTATACTGTATATTCAGCTTTTTATCTAACCCATGTTTATCCTTTGTAGATAATTCTCAGTTTTCTGACTCTTTAATCTTACTGCATAAATTATATACTTTAATCATTCTCTTACCTCAAATCTAGTTATTCAAGAAGTAACTGCAGTTTCTACTTATAATTCTATCATATTTTTCCCATCTAACCAACCTCAGTCCTTTCAGCCTTTATATTCCCATGTATTATCAGGTATATATCTTATGAAGGCACTGTTTTTTCTATATCACCATCCCTTTTAAAACTCCATACTACCTGTTGGATAATGGTCACACTCCTTCATGACCCTCTACAGTTTAGCCTCATACCACATCTCCACATTGATTTCCCACTAGTCCCCACCATGACACTCATGTTCCCTGCAACTGCACTTGTTGCCAGACCTTGAAGTATGCTATTCTTTTTCTTTGAATGGCCACCCGAGTCATTCCCTTACCAAATTTATTACTTTGTATCTTTCACTCATTTAGGATATATTTACTGTTTATTTACTCATTTCCAAATCCAACCTCTTCTACTAATCCTCCCCCAAATAATTCAGTCTTTAATGTGTTCTGACTTTAGTCTTACAGAATAGTTATCACTTTATCACATTCATTTGGCACACTGAGCCTTTCTAGCATATTTACTTATCTCTTTTCTGTCTATATCATTTCAACTAGACTTACGTTTCTTAAGGACAGGAAACAAACAATAGGCCTTTTCATTGTTGTAGTGCTCTCAGCAGAGTGTCTATATTTAATTTCTTTTTGAGTAGTTATTTTCTTTGATCACAAGAATAATAGTGGATAGTGATAAAAAGGATTGATTTCCAGAAAACACACACAAAAATGTTGTTCATAAGCATGTACTAAAACATTTAAGATTTATAGAGCAAAGTCAAAGGCATTCTCTATATGCTCCTCTGATCCTTGCTAAATATGTTTATGATTTCTCAAGGTGTTTATAAGTTCCTTGGCTGGTCTGAATATTACTTAATTCCTGCAGCCTATTAAATCATAGAATAATGCACAAACCCAGAGAATTATGCCATACTCAAGTGTTAATAAAGAAGGCTGCCAATAAGTTCACTGGGTGGTATGTTCAGCTTAGGAACTGGCTCCAATAAGTCATTCCATAAATATATGAAAGAATGAAGGTCAGTGAATGCCTCTCTCAATGTGCGTGCAAATTGAGGGGACAGTCTAATTGAAATAGTTGTGTAGTAGTATTGAAAATTCATCTACAACATTAATGGGGAGTCTTCTCCTTGATCATTCTGAGTCCAGATGAGGAATAAAACCATATCTAAATATAATGTTGACTAAGCTGCTCTCTTTCTCCAACTCCTAGATCTCTTCTCTTTGGGACCTTTCACCTAAACTAACATAGTCTTGGGGTCTATGACTCCCAAGACATTATCATAGTGCTAAGAAACACACCTTATTTTATCAGAAGTCTTCTGGAGACATACTGTAACATGCTAACCTGTAGGGACAAGTCAAATGATAAGAGTTTTGAGCACTCAGATGAACATTTGGGGACATTTTTTCCTCCAGCCATAGCTGAAAGACTACAGCCCACTCCTCCTAAGTAATGGGAGAGGGGCCTACTTTTCATAGTTTGGAGAGAAAGTATTTTGAAATTAATGAGCCTCCTTCAAATTTTTTTTATTCAATTTGAGAACACATTATCTTTCTTAAGTGTAGCCCAGGGTTGAACATGGCCCAGATAAGTCTAACGCATGACTTCATCATTTTAGATTGTTTGAAAGTGAATAAAAACAAATGAAAAAACATGAAATAAATCAAAAGCAATTTCTGGACTCCAAAGATGACCTGGCGATCCCACCCATTTTATCCCCAATCTCTAAAAACAAAAAGCATTTTTAACCAATTTTCAAGAAGATGCTCAAAACTTTTATTAAGTATGCATTTTTTTTAAAAAAAGAAACATTTGTCAGATTTCCAGATTATATGTGTTTATTTTGAGTTAGTGGATACAATGGCATATTAGATACCAGCACTCCGAGCTACACCTATGTATTTGCCTCTAAACCTTCACACATCATCAGTTTCCATTCTTCTATCATTCCACCACGGGGTCTCCTATTTCTAGCAAAATCATAGTTCAAATGTTTTTAAAGTAAAACATGGATCACCATATGTTGTGCTTCCAGTGCCCCCAGAAGGATTATAATTGCCTCAAATAAGTGTTTATTTTCAGTAAAGGGGGGAAAAATTGAAAATATGAGCACTAGTAATGGCACTACTACGAGAGAAAGAATAGAATACAGATTAAAAGAAACAATTTGACTGGATGAGTTAGTTTTCTCCTTAGTAAAAAATCCACTTAATATCATGGATATGACTTCAAAGTTAAATTGTTCAATTTGTGGGCCACACACTTCAGCGTATTGGCTAGTACATTTTTGCACTGAAACAGAAGCAATACAAGCTTTATGTTCTACCATTACACTTCCAGATTTTTCACTTATTAAGATACCTGCCAACCTAATGATTCTTGCATGCATTAGAGTTTGCTTTTGTAAAATTAAGTTTTTTTTCCCCATCCCTCCCACTCCCATAAACATTGCAATGCGAACTCTTTGCCCAATTTTATGAGAATGTTGCAAAGGACAGTTCTGTACCACCTCAGGACAGGAATTCCCTGTTCCCTCCCCAGCTACTGATGAATCAGTAGTATTGATCACATCTCATCTCACATGCAAACAGACACTGCTCCCTTAATTTCCCCATGCCAGAGGCATACGAGTCGGCAGGTATGCATACAAAAATGGAATTAAAAAGAAAAGGAAAAGGAAAAAAAAAAAAGCTTTTTTATTAAAGCCTATCGTCCTAGAATGAATCCATTGCTTTGAATTCACTTAAAGCCTGTACAGGCGAAATGTGTTTCTTCTGGGAACCTCGTCTAACTCGTGTCTGGAATTCTTCAGGCTTTTCTCTCTTCACAAGGGGCTTCTTCTCTGGGGCCTTCATCTTCCAAGACACAACCGGTGAGTTGACAGCTGCTGTTCCATAGACCTTCTGGTATTTGGTTGAGGCCACATAGGATGCTTTCACCGTGAGGACAACAGCATTCATCAGGTTTTTAGCTGCCTGGATGAGTGATGTGGCACTGTCCAGCTAGAGCAGGAGGAGGAGAGAGATACACCTGGGTTAGTCACGGCACAGCATTCACAAGATGGTCGTGTAACTTCACAGTTCAAACAGTGTTGTGCAGAAACAGAGCAAAATTATTACATGATAATGTGAACTAGTTACATAGCAGTCACTCTCTTCTATCCTTAATCCCAAGGTAAAAATAAAAAAAGAAGATACACTAAGGCATAGCTTTCTAAAACTCTAGTACTTTTAAAGACCAAGCTCTTTTTTAGCATGTAAGGGTTCCAATGTAACACAAGTTTTCCAAAGTGGAACATCTCATGTTGTTACATTAGACTGTTTGGTAAGGCTGAGAATAACTCAATGCTTAAAAGCCATTTGGCAGGCACTGTACAATAAAAAAGTACAGAGTTATATCTCAATTTTACAGCTCTACTCCTGGAAATATAGACAGTTTCTCCATCCTGAGCTCAGGTATGATAGGAATGCAGGCAGCTAAGCAGAGAAACACACCTATGGTACACTGCCTTTTACTGAGGTGTTCAATGGACTTTAATATCTATTTAACTATTCTCAGGTCTTAAATATACCTCTTACAAAAATAAGAATTATGTTAGGCTCTCGTAGGTCAGAGAGCATTCAGTGAGACCCCCATATCCACATGTTAATGAACTACTGATTTCTTACTATGTGGCAAACACTATTCTAAGAACTTTTTATTTCTCCATTTAACTCACAAGCACCCCATGAGGTAACTATTATTGTCACTGCATTTTATGATGAGAAAACTGGTGCTTTATACAGATTAAGGGATGAAATCCTTAAAAACTGTATCATACTGCCCCACTGTTACTGGTAGGATACTGATACAGGTAGGATACTGTAGGATACTTGTAGGATAGCTAAAATACTGTAACAAGTATTAAACCTACTGTAAACAACTTACAGTAGGTTTAGAAGCTCATCCTTAGACTCTAAAGCCAGGGGTGTTTTTAGTTCACTTCCCCCCCGCCCCTGCTTTTAACCCAGTTTGACAGTGTGGTGTATACTGTTTATGAAACCATCCAATATCTGTTTCAACCTGCTCCACTTCCTGGACTACAGACGCTTGGAAAGTTCAAAACTGCATTTCCCAGACTCCCTTTCAGCCAGGATTCCACAAGTGACCCTAGTAAAAGGAAAGAATTAACAGCTGACTGCAAATATTACTCTAGCCTCTTGGGTGTTTGAGCATAGTCTGATTATTCATCAAACTTCTTATAATATCAGCTAAGGAACTAAATACATTGCAGTTCAACAAGGAATCCAAGAATATTTCTCATTGTTGAGATTGATGGACTCTAGCTGCATTCATGAATGGGAGTTAGATATATACCTTCTGGGTGAAATGAGACTAGCAAAGTTTTTAAACTAAGGTACCCCAAACACTGCAGCTGCCCGATGTGATGTGGCTTGCCCTCACTTTAACTTGCCATTTTTTGTGACCAAAGGGTGTCCCAAGCTGTGATGGGGCACATCAGAAATTACATCTAAGGTCTCTGTGATAATTTTCAGGCTGTTCTCTTCATTAGACATACTTCATTAGAGCTAAAGAAATGTGATGCTAAATTTAAAAAATTATGACAAATGAGCTCTGAGTTCTCCCACCTCCAGAAAAGCTCATAAAGTCAGATCATTGGGGAAAACAATGGACGATACTTTCTATGTATGAATTCCTTGCAATACCATAGCATTGAGGCCTCACTATTTAAAAAACAGATTGAAGGGCAGTATTACATTGACTCCATAACATAGAAGCAAACAGATTTGTGGATTAGAGCCATGATTCAGCAAATAGATAATTAACTCTTTTGTGAATTAAATCAACCAGATGTAAAGAGTAACTACTTTACCACTTTTATTACACTGTACAAGGTGCACATATACCAAAATAACTGCTTAACCCATAATGTTTAATTGGTAGAGCATAAATTTTGAAATCCAGCTACAGAAAAGCAACTTCTAGATTATTCATGTTAATAGAAGAAAAGCCAAGCATGGATTAGTATAGTGATTCTCGTAGTCTATGAACTAGCAGTATCAGTATCACCTGGGAACCTGTTAGAAATGCAATTTCTTAAGGCTACTCTCAAACTTTCTGAATCAAAAATTTGTAATCCAGGGGATGCTGATGCATGCTAGAGATTGAGAACCACTGGATTAATGAAACCCAAAGACTATCTCAAGGTTTATTTCATTTAATGATTTCAGAACTTTGATCATAGATGAGTCTGGCAGCATCAGGGCCAGTTATCTGGCTAAATTTCACTTTTACATCTTTTCTATTATACCCCCAGGTATAATAATTACAGAGAAAGAAAATGTTGAGACGATGGGGTCAGTCATGTTTTCTTTAGAAGCTAGATATCATAGCCCTTGGCCCATCGGCAGTTCCCTGTAAGTCTGTCAGGTTTCAAAATGAGAAATATTCCTTCACAAAGTGAGTTAATTCATAGGTAAGGAGGGGAGAAGGGTATCAGGGACAGTTCTGTGGATTTGCTTATGGGAAATAGAATTAGTAGAAGTAGAATAAGACAAGATGCATTTATTGCATTATTAAATGATTCTCTGAAAGCAAATCTTGGGAGAATTAAGTGGATCCAAGGAGAAGAATTACAAGTAATTTGGAAACTTTTACCACAGATTCCATTTTCAGATAGATGGTGTCTAATTCTGCAGCAAAAATATGATAGCCTGTCTCTTCTTCAGAACCCCTTTGCTCTCCCAGCCTGATGCAGGAATCCTGTGAATAAACCTAATACATTGGTTGAAAGTGAGACAGCTCTGAAATATAAAGCCAATGATTTCATTCAAGGTACCTGGTAAGGCAGATATGAATTTGTGGCAAGGTATAAAGCTAGCAGGTAAGGAACCTGGCCAACTAAACCTGAACTAGTATACTGCTAGACAATATGCCCAATCTAAAATTAAAAGAAATTTGACTTTTTCTGAAAACTTGAATTCCCAAAGAATAACTTTTGCCATTCCTCTAGATCCATTTTAATGATTTAGATCATTGCTGCCACAATCAGAATTTCTTTTATTTAAAAATGGATCTCCTTTATGTTTGTCTGAAATAGCACAGAGGCCTGGCATGTTTAGTTAAAGATTCACTCCTAAAGAAAATACACTGTGTTGTCTGGGTGGGTCAGTTGGTTAAGCGTCTGCGTTCGGGTCAGGTCAGAATCCCAGAAGCCCCACATTGGCTCCCTGCTCATTGTGAAGCCTGCTTCTCCTGCTCTCCCTGCTTGTGCTCTCTCTGTCAAATAAACAAATAAAAATCTCAAAAAAGAAAAAATACACTAAAAAGACTAAGGTACACGGCAATAAGATCTTTTCATACAAGGTTTAGGAAAACCTATTTATGGCAATTTCAGACAAGATATGTAAATGTATATGTACAAATGAAGTCCTAATAACCAATAATAATTGAGTATTTAGGAGGTGCTTAGGAATTGCCTTGTCCTTTTAATTAAATTGCATGGTGTAGGCTCCAAAAATCCTTAAACTTAGAAAGGTAACAGAACTTGCATTTGAAGTAATGGGCAAAAGTAGGGATCAGGACTTGTACTGTTTTTCTCCAAAGACTACCATCTGAACCACTCTTTAATCTTTGGAGTCTTGTTTTTCAGTATCATTCAGAATGAACCTATCTCAATGTTTAACTCTGTTTGGGTAGACGCCTGTCCTTAAACTTGGTACCATTGTATATGTATCACGACTGAGTTTGATGAGAGCCACCATCTCATCTCTGACTCTTAGTGTTGTCTTTGGAGCCTGAATTCTTTGTAAGTAGAAGTCCTGGCCTCAGGTGTGTTCCTGCCCAGTCCTTTTTGGCTTGAATTCACCCTTATGGGAGCAGTTACTAGAATCTGATCCCTGCAGATTTCTCTTGTACTTGTTCAGCTTCTCTGAAGCATATTCACTACACAGCTATAATGACTGGTTGTGCCCTTAGGTGGGGCTCAGCTACATTAGTGCTCTAAGCTTTTATCAGGGCTGGTGTTCTTAGCTTTCTAACAGCCAGAAAGTTGACCGTATTTCTGCCCTTCCTCCAGCTAGCCTGTATATGCACTGACTAAACTGGGAGTAGAAAGAAACTTGTATCTTTTCCTGCTTAAGGGCCTTTTAATTCCTTCTGGACATTCTATTCAGTCCCTCTATCTAGTCTAAGTGCCCCAATTTTTAGTTAATTAAAAAAAAAAAAAGGAGCCTACATTTAGCAAATGCTACCATGTGTCAGTCTCTGCATTAACTCCCCAGTTTCCTTTCTTTCATTCAATCTCACAACCATGCCTGAGACAGGTAATGCTATTCTGTCCACTTGGGACAAAGAAGGGCTATGCAGCTTGCTAAATACCACATCGCAGGTATATGATGAAGCCAAGAATTAAACCCAGGCAGCCTAACTCCAGTGTCCACAGACTAACCCTTACTTGATGCCACTTCCCAGAGCCATGCATGGCAGATGAAACCACAGCCCATTATCTATCAAGCTATGCTAGACTAATTAATTCTCCCTATTTCATTTCATAGGTGTCTGCTGTCCCTAACCACAGAAATCAGGCTTCTCCTAATTCTGTCACTATTTTTTTTTTTAAATATCAAAGTACTATTTTAAAAAGGTAGCAGATGTTTCCTCACATCTTGTTCTGTTACAATCCATGAAAAGCAAATAAGGGTGGGAGAGCTGTTTCATAGTCATTTCTAGAGGGTTTTTCTGGCTCTTTTACTGCCGCTGTACTAGTCTTTTCTTCTTAACCTCACTCAAATCCTGACACCATCCTCATTTTGTGTTTTGAATGGAGAGAAATATTAGAGTTGACACTGCTGAATTGTGATTCTCCCATTAATTGGTAATTGTGCTAATTCGTTATGTCAAAGACGAAGATTGTCATCAAAAGTGCCTAAAATGACTCTTAAAATTTACAGGATCATCTGAATTCTGAAACGCCATGTCATAAGTTTTACACTATCTCATGAACATGGGGATTACCTTGCAAGAGGTGTTCAGTTTCAATAGAAACAGACTTTGACACAAATATAACTGCACGATTCAATCAAATTCTCAAATGAAAATATACCCATATTTCTGGAAATGCTCAAATCTCATAGACTCTTTTGGTCTTCTACCTACAATGATTCATCCAGGTATTTCTTCAGATACTACTTACTACTTTGTGTTGGGTACACATACATAGACACAAACTATAAGGTCTTAAGCTGGTAATTTGTTTAGTAGGATGTAAGGTACTAACAAAACAAGCAATATAGGACCCACCTTGAGTCAGGTAGGAATAAGGTAGGAAGAAAAAGCATCATGGAGGGAGTAATAGTCCAAACTCACTTTAATGAATGAAGTAGGTGTTATTGCTGACTAAATGGTTGAATGATAAAAAGGACAAATTTGGAATTCCTAGCTAGTATAGCTGGGTATAAATTGATGCTCTTAACCCAGATGATGGCAATTAGGGGAAAATGGAGTTGCTAAAATATTGAGTTTAACTCTGGACATTCTGAACTTAAGGTATCTGTGTTACATGTCAGTAAATTTATCAAAGGGGCAACTGAAATGATGGAAATGAAACTGGGGGCCAGTTTTAAGAAACCACATGTTTTGCTTATATTGGTTTTCCCAGTTATTTCATGAACAGTGTTCTGCAGATTATAGGTATCTATGTTAATTTCTGATTTCTCCTTCCCTTCATATTCCTTATTTAGTGCTTTCACAAAGAGAATAAAATGCTAAATGCATATTTTCTCTGGTCAAAAGGTTCAATAGATCTACTAAAATTTTTCTCAGCATTATACTTTGAGGATCAAAATCAGTATTTCAATAATCTAAGTCATAACACCACCAAGAAGTATCTTAACTATTTCTTTGACAACCAAGGCTATTTTCTATTATGTAATTAGCAATCCTTCACCCTTGAAAATAATGGTGAACTTTCTGGGACCGCCTGGCAATAAAACAAATGGACTTAGCAGCTTAGACTTAACAGCTACCTTTAAATTCACACGCGCCCGCGCGCACACATACACACACACACACACGGCATTGTCAATAATGCAAAGTAATATTAAAGAGGTGGAGGGAAATACACTGGGTTAAGTATCTGGGACACAGTAAATGTCTTAAGATATATAATTACAGAAGAAAATTTGGGTTACATTGTGTGTTAATTAATACACTTTAAGATAGAAATATAACTTGGAAACAAATCAATTTTCAAAAAAGCTGATTTTTACTAAAAAATAATAAACCATAAATGGTAGTTCACAGAAATCCCCAGTACAAAGCTATCTGTCCTTGGATTAAAAATAATGTAAATGGCATGGGACTACTAGCTAAACTAAATAGATTAAAAAAAAAATTCATTTCAATGTAATTTTGATGTATAAAAACCGGAGTTTTACTTAGTTACTTCAAAAAACTTAGAAAAGCCTGGGGGTTGGGACCTGTCCCCTTTGGATCTAGGTTATTTTATTTTAATTTTCTCAAGTTAGAGCTGATAGTGGTCTAAAAGGGCTCTGCAATTCAGCCTCTTGCAAGATCTTTTAGTGGGAATAACTTATTATTTCTTGTCTAACAAGTATTCTAATGGGGTTATTCTATACATATTCGGGTCTGAGTTAGTGTTTTGCAGGGAGGAAGTTGTAATGGGAGAACTGACAATAAGTTGAAAGTAAACACCTTGAGAAAGCTGCAATCTTTCCACTGAAGCTGGTCATCTATTTATATTTAAACAGTTATCTTCCCAAAAGAAGTCACAAATTGCTTGCAGGAGAGAGAAAAAAAAAAAGAAAGAAAGAAAGAAAGAAAGAAACCTTGGTACAAGTCAGCTTTGCTGTTAATGAATGGGAGGTTAGAAACCCAGAGCACTGGAGCCTATTATCCACGAAGAAGAACATTTCATGTTTTAAAAATCCATGAGGCTTTGAAAAGATATTTGATCTCCTTAGAAACTGTGATACATTTGAAATACCTTGCAATACCTGCCTACTTCTTCCATAGTCTATATCAATAGCACTTTTTAAAAGCTCTAGCAAGTCCAGGGTAATAAATAACTCAAGCAAACAAAGACATTGTGAAAAGGTTCAGCCTAACTGAATCTTTCCCTACTTTATGGATGTTTACACATTTGCAAATAAGAGAATTCCTTTGTGGTAAGCCCTCATTTCAGTGTCCTAGTCCATTCATTCTTCATCAAATAACAATGTAGTGAGTTAGCAAAAACGCATTCCTTCTGGATAATAGGGTAGAAATCCTCCACTCATCTTTATGGTGGCCATGGCTGGCATTAATCAATCACAGCACTTTGCTCCCTCCAAAGCTGTTCTTGAAGGACGGGGAAACAGAAACGTCTTTAGCTCCTTTCTCCAAGAGGTCACATTTTGAAAGATGTGTCATCTACTATATCTCTACCTCTGTATTTAAATTGACTTAATACCTGATGTTTTTGTTTCTACCAGTCAGATTGCTAACAAGTATGACGCTGTATTTACTCTTATTCCTATAGCTAATACCATAATTGGGGTTGTTTAATTAAGAAATCATTAAACAGAAGACATAACTATTAAAGTTCGAAGTATATGGGGAATTAAGTCAGGTGATAAAAATTAGCTGACTATATTAACAAGTAGGATGTCTGAAATGAAATGACCATCACAGGTATGCTGCAGTTGTTGTTACGAAAAGGAAAACTGCATTAAATCTGGTAACATTAGAACATGTAACAATCCTCCATAAATGACAGCTGACGTACTATAGGATAGCTCCTGAAAAGTTGGCTTAATCCCAGGGGTATTCCCATTTCACTTTGGTATCTTGAAAAGCAAATGTTTTATAACTTTAAGTAGTGGATGAATCACAGTATAGGGGAGGATAAGAGGTCTGTTATTCTTTTCTGCAGGGCTGCCTTGAGTGATGCCAGGGAAGCAGCTGGTGCTCTTCCAATGCTGAAGGCCAGTTGTTAGGAAATCTGTATATAATGTCTCCAAGATGAAGTTGACAAAAGGCCTTAGCAGAAAAGCACTGCCATCTTAAAAAAAAAAAAAAAAATCTCCACAGTTTTGCTGAGAAATTTACCAATTGGCACTCTGGTAACTTTTTCAATGGGACAAATTTTTGTCTTTGTTTTTAATTCATTTAGGTAGGTAGTAGCGCTTCATAGTCAGCCAGTCCACTGATTAACTGTCTTCATTTGCATTTTTTCAATTATAGGTAAGTAAACCTTGGGGACTCCCATGAAGGCTTAATTACAGTCAACAAATTTCCTAAATATGGCTTAGAGCCATTTTTTCTCACTATTAAAGGCAGAACAGTTTTTGCTCAACCCAAAACAAGGCATTATTGCTAACCTTGGAATCCCAAGGAGAAGTGGGAATATCAAGAGGTGCTGGCCCTTGGAAAGTTAGGAACAGACATGTCTGTTTGTCTAGAACTCCCTAACTCCTTTTTCTATATTTCTTCTTTCCCATACCCTTCCTTTTTTAATCCTTCAAGATTTCCTGATCCAGAGGCTTTCTCTGTTGTTCTCCCATAACAACAGAACTAGAGGCAACAGTGGTACCAATGGATTTTTAGGCACCCATCATGACTGGGAGTTATTCCTGGGTACAAAGCCAATCTTTACATCATATCAATATACCATGCATTGATTGTTGATCTTGTCATCTGTAATAATGAGCATGTCCTCACCATCCAAGGTTCATACCATGTAGTAACTCTTCAAAGGGCTAAAGCTCCTTTGACTTTCCCTAGAGGAGAGCCAGCTAGCAGAAAATCACTACCTTTGATCAATATTCCAGTATTATTATTAGTGGGAGACAAATCTTCATAAGACAAATTCTTATCTTATGAAGATAAGAACATTATCTTCATAAGATGGGTGAGCCACCAAAGGACTCCATTCTATCAGAAGTGCCTAACTTTGTATGGGTGTTGGATCTGCTGATACATGATGAAAGCTTTTTAATGCCTCATAAAATATCGCCTAGGCTCCACCATGTAAAGTGCAACCATTAAGAAAGGAGTAGACAAGAACAAGGACCAAAAGTTTGGATATTGGAGGACTGTGCCTGGCAAGTGAGTATATTCTGAAGGTTCTAGATTATTATTTTCTTTTACTTCTTTTCACATTCAACTACTAGGAATCATGTTACATGGCATTATTCATATAGTAGAGAAAGGAAATTCTTATCGAGCTCATGACCCTCTTATCAGGGGTGGAAAGAGCTGGTTGAAGCCTCTTTTGTTACCTGAGTTTTGAAAAGGCTCCTTTCCTAGGAGGGTTTGTTGCCTCTCCTTAGGATCCCTTTTCCAATGCATTCTTACATATGATGCACTACCTCCTGCTCTCCCTCTTGCCCCCTCTTCCTATTTTTTTTCCTCTCTTATAGTGAATGAAAGCATGTGCTCTACAATTCCAACCCTGCTTGGATTAATCACTGGCTATGTGATTTTGAGAGAGCTACTTAACCTAGCTCTACCTCATAATCTTGAAAGTGCTCACTTCATTTTTACTTTTAAGTATTAAGTATTAAATGAGATAGTGCCCTCAAAGCTGAATGCCTGGCAAATGATAGGCCCTTAACAAATTTAAAGCTTTTATTATTACTGTGATCCATGTTTCCTTAAATCACCATTTGAGTCCAAAATGGTCTTTTAAAACTTGTATTTCTTGGATGGATTCTACCTCTTCCTCTTTCTCCTTTCAAAGTATTACCCCACCCCCACTATCCGGCATTTGGACTTTCTCCAACCCTCTTGTTAATGAAGTTGCCACCACTTTGGCTTGCTTTCAATGCCTATATATTATAGTTTTTTTTTGGTCTAAGTAGGCTCCATGCCCATCATGGAGCTCAACATGGGGTATGAACTCACAACCCTGAGATCAAGAGCTGAATGCCTGACTGAGCTACCCAAGTACCGCAATGCCTGTAGATCACAGTTTTAATATGATAGGAATAAAGGCACAGAGAAATTCACAGGGGGAATAGAAAAGCATCAAAAAGTTAGTATCTTTTCTTACACTACTGAATTCTTTGGAAAGAGGAAATTTGAGATGATTCACTACAAAAAAGCGTGGGGGTTTTATGCAGATATATGGTACCCATAGTATCTATGAAGATTTGGGGCTTAACTGGGGCTGGAGAAAACAGTATAAAATAAAAATGACCATAGTAAGAGATAGATTACTTAATCTATGAAAGTGAGATTTAAACTTCTACCCTGAGAGGCAGCAAAATAAATAGTATAAAATTTTTTACCTGACCACTTATACGGCTTAAAATTCCAAAAATTCAGGCTCTTCATTTTGGTTACTATATTATTTCTTACTAAAACACAAATTATGCTATGGTGAAAGTGTAACTTTTTAAATTCATTCACTTAAAATATGGAACCCCTTCACTAAAATCAAAAACACAAGAAATAATTACAGGTGAAAATGTGGAGAAAAAGTAATCCTCATCCACTATGGAAAAATAGAACTACCATATGATCCAGCAATCCTACTATTAATTCAAGAGATTCTAATGCTAAGTGAAATTAGACAAATACCACATAATTTCACTCATAAGTGGAAGAAACAAAACAAGCGATCAAAGAGAAACAAAACAAAAAGACTCCTAGAGAACAAACTGGTGAATGCCAGAGGGGCACTGAGTGCAAGAATGAGTGAAATAGATGAAGGGGATTGAGGGGTATTTATCATGGGGTGTATTGAGTAATATGTAGAATTAATTCATTATATTGCATACCTGAAACTAATAACAATTATACTGACAACAAAAAAAAAATAAAAAATGGAGCCACTTCTGGCCTAGTGAAGATCAACCTCCAAAGCCTGGTGCTTCATCTCCATCAAAAAAAAAATACAAATAACTGGGTTCCCTAGACTTGTTTTCTACAGTTTGAAATCTCTTTTCCTACAGAATGGGCTACTTTTAATCTTTAGTCCTAGCATACTGGACCTAGCATCTGCCATCTCTACTTAAGATTGGCCTATCATCTAAATCCAGCAAAACTCTGACTGTTGGATCTACACTTTCTCTAGGGGTACTTTAAATCCCCATCCAACAAGCTTCCAAGAACAGGAGCAAACAAACCTCCTACCTTTGGTTGGAGTGTGCTCACATTTATCAAGCAAATAAATTAGCAAAGGGCAGGTTTTGAGAATAGAGATTCTTATGGTTAAAAAAAAAAAAAAAAAAAGGTCTGGGATGATTAAAAGACAAAATCTAATCTAAGAGAAGGACAGTGTCTGAGCTGTGGCCTAGAAAGGCCAGGAAATAACAAGAAGTAGTACAGGTACAAAACAACACAATGGGATACCTCAAGATCGGCCCTACTTGTCAGTGCTCCAAGTCTCTTCCAAAACCAATAAAGCAAGGATGGTTGTTGTGTATCGCACTTGCTGCCATGTAGTAGACATGACCAGTCACTTATAGACCTTTGTCTTAGACATGATCTCAGAATTCTCAAAGCATAACCCAATCAATCTCTAGCAACTGATGACAATAAGATGAAACCCATTTTTTTAAAAAAAGGCATAACTAGACTAAAATTAGAGACAAAAAGGGCATTTCATAATGATAAAATTTCAGTGAAACAAGAGAATATAACAATTACAAACATCCATGTACCCAACATTGGAACATATAAACACATAAGGCTGATATTAACAGACATAAATAATAATAAATGTGGGGGATTTAAACACTCTACTTAAATCAGTGGATAGATCATCCAGGAAGAAAATCAGTAAGAAAACAGTGTCTTTGAATGACACATCACACCAGTTTAATACACCAGATATATACAGAACCCTCCATCCAAAAACAATACCTTGTTCTCAAGTGCACATGGAAAATTCTCCAGGATAGATAACATATTATTTCCCAAAATAAGTGTCAGTAAATTCAAGAAGACTGAAATCCTTTCCTGCATCTTTTCCAACCACAAAGGTTTGAAACTAGAAATCAATTACAAAAAAAAAAAAGAAAAAGAAAAGAAAAGAAAGGAAAAGAAAAGAAAAAACCCCAAACACCTGGAGGCTAAACAGTATGGTACTAACAACCAACAAATGTATTAAATGTATTAAATATGAAAGGAAAAATAGATGGAGAAAAATGAAAATAGTCTGATGTCAATGAGACAGCAAAAGCAGTTCTAAGAGGAAATCTACAGCAGTGCAGGACTACCTTGAGGAACAAGAGCAATCTCATGTAAATAATCTAATCTTACAACTACAAGAACTAAAAAAAAGTAAGAATAAACCCCAAAGTTAGTAGAAGGAAGGAAAGAGGGGTGCCTGGATGGCTTAGTTGGTTAACCATTTGAGGACCTTCTGCTTGGGTCCTGGGATTGAGCCCCACATAGGGCTCCCTGCTCAGTGAGATCCTGTTTCTTCCTTTCCCTCTGCTGCTCTCAATATAAAAAAAGTATAGTAATCATATCATAATAATAATAAAGTATATAGTCTTCTAAAACTGAGCTGGGAGGAAAGAGATCATATAAACAGTAATGAAATTGGATTGGCAATCAAAAATTCCCAATAAACAAAAGTCCAGGAATAGATGGATTTACAGATGAATTCCACAAAAATTTAAAGAAGTATTAATATATATATTTCAAAACCAGAAGAGCAAAGAAAGCTTCTGAACTCATTCTACAAGGTCAGCCATTTCTCTGATACCAAAACCAGACAAAGACACAACAAAAATGATGACTGTAGATGTAAAATCTTAATAAAATATTAATAAACAGCATTTAACAGTGCATTAAAAAGATCATTTACCACAATCAAAGTGGATTTATGCTTGAGAAGCAAGGATGGCTTACTATGCACAGATCAATCAGCCTGATATACCAAATAAACACAATAAAGAATAAAAAAGAAATGGTTATCTCAATAAAATGCAGAAAAAGCACTTGACAAAAGTCAATAGGCACTCATGATAAAAAGCTCTCAAAAAGTGGGTTTGGTGGGAACATACATAATAAATACATAACATAATAAATGCCATCTATCACAAACTGACAGCTAACATCATACTCAATGGTGAAAAATGAGAGCTTTTCATCTGCAATCAGGAACACAACAAGGATGTCCACTCTTGCCACTTTTATTCAACATAATACTGGAAGTCCTAGCCACAACAATCAAATATGAAAAAAAATAAAATAAAAGGCATCCAAATTGGCAAGGAAAAAGTAAAACTGTCACTATTTACAGATGCTGTGGTATTATATGTAGAAAACACTAAAGAGGTCATCAAAAACTATCAGAATAAATGATTTCAGTAAAGTCACAGGATACGAAAGCCATATAGAAATCTGTTGCATTTCTATACACTAATAACATAGCAGAAAGAGAATTAAGAAAATGATTGCATTTATAACTGAACCAAAAAGCATATAATAACTAGAAATAAACTTAACCAAGGGAGTGAAAGACGCGTATACTGAAAACTATAAAACAGGGGTGAAAGAAATTGAAGATGATACAAATGAAAAGCTCTATCATGCTCATGCAACAGAAGAATTAATATTGTTAAAATGTCCTTACTATCCAAAATGTTCATACTACCCAAAGCAATCTACAGATTCAATGTAATACTTACCAAAATATCAATAGCATTTTTCACAGAACTAGAATAAAGCATCCTAAAATTTGTATTGAACCACAAAAGACCCTGAACAGCCAAAGCAATCTTAAGAACAAAGCTGGAGGTGTCACAATCCCAGACTTCAAGGTACACTACCAAAGCTTTAGTAATCAAATCAGTATGGAACTGGAGTAAAAATAGACACACAGATCAAATGTAATAGAACAGAGAGTCTAGAAATAAATCCACACTTGGTCAATTAATGACAAAGGAGACAAGAATATATTAGGAAATGTATTGGGGAAAAGAGCACTTCAATACATGGTACTGGGAAAACTGGACAGAAACATACAAAATGAATGTTAACTGGACTTTCTTATACCGTACACAAAAATAGACACAAAATAGATTAAGGGACTAAATGTGAGAGATGAAACCGTAAAAATCCTAGAAACATAGGTGGTACTCTCTGATACCGCCTTAGCAACATTTTTCTAGATAGGTCCCTTGGGCAAAAGAAACAAAAGCAACAGCAAACTATTGCGACTACACCAAAATAGAAAACGTTTGCATAGGAAAAGAAACCGGCAAAAAAAGGTGACTTACTCAGAGAATTTATTTGCTAATATAGATTTTCAATACTATCCCTTATTAGATAGATTAAAGAACTTATACAACTCCACACCAAAACAAAACAAAACAAAAACCACATTGAGTTAAAAAAATGGGCAGAGGACCTAAACAGACATTTTCCCATAGAACACATACAGATGGCCAACAGACATGAAAAGATGTTCAATGTCACTTATTACTAGGGAAATGCAAATCAAAACTACAATGAGACATTAGCTTGCACATGTCAAAACAGCTCAAATCAAAGAGACAAGAAATAATAAGTTTCGGCAAAGATGCTGGAGAGAAGGGAAACTTCCTGCACTGTTGGTGGAAATGTAAATCATTACAGCTGATTTGGTATTTCTACTATGGGCATCCCCACCCCCAAAAAAAACAAAAATACTAATTCAAAAAGAGATTTGCATCCATATGTTTATCACAGCATTATTTACAACAGACCAAAGATACAGAAGCAACCAAAGTGTCCATAGGTAGATTAAAGGATTAAGAAGATGTATATACATATGATGGAGTATTAGTCATAACAGTAGATGAGATTTTGCCATTTGCAACAACATCCAGGGACCTAGAGAGCATTACATGAAGTGAAATTATAAATGAACACACAAAAAAAGTAGGAACAGACCCCATAAATAGAGAGAAACATCTGGTATTTGCCAGAGGGGCAGAATTGGGAGGAGGAATGGGTGAAATGGAAGAAGTAGGGTGGGAGGTACAGGCTTCTAGTTATGGAGTAAGTCATTAGAATGAAAGGTACAGCATAGGGAATATAGTCCATAATATTAATTAATTAATTAATTAATTAATCAATATTACTGGTAATATTTTAATACTAATTTGTATGGTGGCAAATATTGGCTATCCTTGTAGTAAGCATAGTTTAACAGAATTGTCCAATTACTATGTTGCACACCTGAAACTAACAAGGTGTCAACTATACATCAATTAAAATAAGTCAATTTTAAACAGATTAAACCCTCTTATCATACCCACTATGGGTCATCTAAACCACTCTCCTCCCATAAAAGGCTGTGTTTTAAGAGTAGTATTTTAATATCACTTCTCTCTCATTATCATAATCTCTCCTCACATGACTCATAAAGAATGCTATCTTAAATATGATGCAGCAAACTGTTAGACACATATGTAACTGGGTAAAATAATTCACTGTACTAACATAAAATTAACTCTTCTTTCATTAGAGAAATGAGAATTACAGCAAGAAGAAATGGATATCATTATTCAAGAGCTCATAAGAGGTCTTCAGTATAATGCATAGTAAAACCAGTGATTTTAATTAAACTAGTTTTAAATTTGGCCAGTTATTTCCTGGCTTTTTATAATTGAATACATTTTTCTGCCTACTCTGAAACATTTTTTGAGTAGACATAAAGTAATACCCTCTAAATCTTTTTCTTTCTTCCTGGTAACTTATTTTCCCATTGTGAGATGTAAACCCACTAGAATGTTATCACATATTCAAATTATTTCCAAGCACTCACAGTATACACTGTCACAGATTGAGGTAGAAGATTCCTATCTTTACTTCAGAGCACAACTCCATCAATTGTAGCCATTAAGTCTTTAACTTTCACCTCAATACACCACTTCAGGTTCCTTCAAGAGTTGTTACTTTCACAAAGATGACTCCTGACATTTAGAGAATGATCTAAGCTGATCTGAAGTTTTCTTACTGACTCTTCCCAACATTCCAAGATAGCAAGGGCTCCACAATTAACTCCACTACTCTGTAAAACCTGCTCCTTCTATAGTCATTGGCAACACAATTTTTCCACCTGTTTAGGTTAAAAACCCAGAATCTTATGTTACATATCTTGTTCTTTTAGATCTAGTCTCCAATCTGCCATCATATCTTAGCAACAGCATTTTTAAAATCTGTCCATTATTTGACCTCACCTTCTCTACTGTTACCACAAGGCCCAGTCATCAGAATCTCTTGCTGGATTGTTGCCGTACTTTCCCCTAAATAACTTCCTTTTTTTTCTCATTCCCTTTTACTTCTTTGCTCTATTCTTTTTATTATTATTATGTTCAGCTAGCCAACATATATTACATCATTAGTTTTTGATGTAGTGTTCAACGATTCATTAGTTGCATATAACACAGTGCTCATCACAACATGTGCTGCTTTGATCTGTTCTTAAACAGAAGCCAGAATGATCCTACTAAATGAACTCAAATAATGTCACTTTTCTTTTCAACATTGTCCTGCAGTCCCCCATTTCAATATGGGTAGAATCCACAGCTATTAAAGTGGTCTTCAATGTCATACACTCTGATCCCCAATTGTTCTGATTTTTCCTTTGTTCACTCCACTCCTTAATGCTGATCCCTTCCCTAGATCAGTCATGCCCACACTTCTGGGACTTTATGCTTATTACTGCCTCTGCCTAAATGCTCTTCCCACAGATCTTTGATGAAATACCAACATCTTACAGAAAACTTTCCTTTCCAAATTGCAACTCCATTTCTGCCCTATTCCATTTCTGCCCCATTCCATTTCTAGTCTTTCCCTGTTTTTTATTATTTTTTCATACAGTCATCACCATCTAACAAACATTTTCTTCTGGGTTTACTATCCCCCACCCCATGCTACATACCATTTATGGGTATTCCATAAAACTTGCTAAATATTATTGAATAACTGCAACTTTACAGATGAGGAAATAAGAGATGACAAAGCTTGTCCAAAGACAAAGTAGGGCACAATGTCTAGTATAGTACCTAATTCTCCATGCCTTCCACCTATTCATTCCTCCATGGAAGAATAGCCAAATAATGATATTGGCAGGACAGTAGAATTTAGGGACATAAAACAGACAAAATAAATATTAGCTAAACTGCTACACAAATCTTATGACCTCTTCCTTTTACTGTGCTTCACTGGTACAATCAGGATCATCCTTTGCTCAGAAAACATCCACAATCTAATTCTTTGTGTTTACTTCTACTGCTTTCTATATATAAATTACTGAGTTTTCATTAAAAATCATCTCCCTCATTCATAGTAGCAGCATCTGTGAGGCATAACTGTGTGTGGTACGTATTATAGTACTGGTGTCTTAATACAATCTACTATATATATTATACATATATTGTATATGTATGTATATATATAGATATAGATATATACATATATACATAGGTACATATACATATCTACCATATATATATATATGGTAGAACCACAATCCTTTACATATGAGGGAACAAATACAGAAAAACTTTTTGTGAACTTGGGTTCACAAAATTCCTATCTGATAGAAATGGTCTTCAGTCCCTGTGACATGTAACATCCAGCCTTCTTTGACCAGGTAAATATACCATAGTGTTTTCCTGCTCTGAACTCTATTCCTGGCTATTGGTGCCATCATAGGGCTAAGCAAGAGTTATGATGTGTTCTAATTCCTTTCAAGTATGAGTCATGTGACCAAGCAGTAAGGACGTAAATTTCCTTAAGCCACAAAGGAAAAAGTCACACTAACTTCTAATCTTGCAATCATCATACACATGAGATATAAACTAGGCAAGAAGCAGGGACATCATCTACTTATTTTCTCACCAGCTACTGAAGTCATTTACATGTTCAAAGAAAACTTGATTAAATACAACCTATAGTTCTCCTTTCTCCACCCCCCATATATGCCACTTGCTATTTATTCACATGATATGAAAAGACTTTATTCAAAATTTCTACACCTTAGCTTTATACTCCACCATATGATGGGTACCATGATATGATGTCAGGCTGACTGATATAAATTTTAAGAACCTAATAGAACCTAATATGTATTAGTTGCTACCATCATCTACACCATCTGACACATACCATTTTCTGTGTCTCCTGCTCAAGAACTAGTTCAACTACTAGGAGGAGCAAACATCTTACATTGCAAAAAGCACAAGACCTGGCTCCAACCTTGCCTGTACCAACCACTGACTGTGAAAGTTTGGGACACTATAGTAACCTCTCTGAGTTCCTATTTCTTCAGCCAAAAAGTGGGGTTAATATGACTTTCACCAGTCATTGAGGCCCAAGTGACAAAGTAAACTTGAGACACTTTTTTAAATTTTAAAAATGTCACTATAAAGTAGTAGTAATAAGGTGATACCTTTTTGGAATCCTTTTAGTGTATTTATCGTAATTTATTGGCCCACCTGGGTAACTTAGGCCTAAGAAACTCTGCACAGATACAGTTATTTGAATAAATTCCCAGGTAGTGTGAGAGGACCATAAGCCTAAGTGAGAGAAGAACAAGGTACATCCAAAAGGAGGGAAGCTTTCTTCTTCCACCAGACAGTGGACATTGCTAGGGATAAAGCATGTCTGGGGCAGTCTAGTTACAATCCCACTTTTCCCATTTATGGGGAAAAGAAATAGAACACAGGAACCTTCTGTTTGGGATCCCAAAACTGGCTGTGGAATGCAATCCAAAAAGAGATATAGATTTAAAAAAAAAAAAAGAAAGTAAACCATTCTTGCAATAGAAACAGCTGACTCCTTCATGCAGCTATCCTTACTGATTTCAGCTCAATTTTGGTTACACTTCTTGCTAGTATCACATAATTGGTTACTTATTTGCTACTTCATCTTCAAAAGCTTTGTATATGTATGAAAGTCTTATCTCAGAGCTAGACTTCTGGATGTATATAAACAAGTACTTCCTGGCCCTTTACTGGTTATGTCCTCCACAGCAGCTAGCACTACCTAAGCCATATTGGCATTTGGTATACGTATCCCAGTGTTTAGACAGTTGAATGATGGATTCTTAGTTCAGGCAGCCTCTTAAATTGGCCATGGGCTAATATACTCTGGATATTTTCCAGATTCAATACATACTGAGCATTCGAACCAATTAGATCTTTCCTATATGTTATACCACTTAATCCTTACACACTATATTACTTCATTCTCATTATCCAATAGATGAGGGAACTGGGGCTTACATACCTAGCTAATAGGATAATTACCAGAAATACAACTGCATGACTTCTGTCTCCAGTGTATTTAGGAATATACTGTAGCTCCAACTCCTTTTGAATAAAATAAGAATAAAGGCCATTTAAGGTAGTTCCCCTGAGAAGCCACATACGCCTGCCAGGGCTTGGCCTGGTTAGGAATATCATCGGTTTCTCCTGGAGTGACTGTACTTTAGGAAAAAATGCAGCAAAAGCACCAGAGGGTTCCCTTCAATCTAAAAGTGGAAATATGATTTATTTAGTTAACAAAGAACCTCTATGGATGGACAACATATTATATGTTTCCTTGCAAAAGAGGTTGAACTATGCAAGAAACTTTCAAAACCACAGATTAAAGGGCAAAGAATCCTCAAAAGATGGGAAATGCATAACAGTATTGCCAAAAATCATAGAAAAATACAAAATACTAGCAGTTGCTTTGAAAGAGAGCATCAAATCTATGAAATTGGAAAACTTCTTTGAAAAAAAAGGACTTCACAAACTTTCATGAAAATGACAACTTTTAACCAGTGAATAAAGATAAACATTAAAGGGTTAGAGAGAGCTGATACAGTATCTTGCCCCTACTAAAAATCATACTTAATATTGAGATGAAAGCTTCCTCAAGGCACAATCTGTATCTTAGAGTTCCTGTGAATCTAGCCTTTGACAAAGTTAAATCATCTCCATATTTATTATAAGATGTAAAGGCTACCTCATTATTTCTTTACCTAATATGCTAAAAAATGCCAAGGAAAATTCTTCAAATGCACTGCAGCTACATCTTTGAAAGAAAGAGTGATCTCTGTTATATCTAGAGTCACCACCTGTTAGAGCTCTCCAAACCTCTTTTAAAGAAATTAATGCTAAGCTATGAAACATAATCGGTTTCTATCTACAACTTGATTGGTTTCAAGGGCTCACCCACTAATTTCAGCATTGCCAGGCTTACTCATTATAAATATTATCTCAGAAACACCTGCATAAGTCATTTGACTTTCAAGGAGACCGTGGACCTGATACACATCTTAATATTATTTTGTTAAGAAAAAAATGTAAACCATTGCTCTACTTTTTTTTTCATATTTTTTAAAAAATGTGTTTGTTACCATATAAAGATTTAAAAATATGCAAAGAATGGCTAAATATATAATGATATGTGAAAAATATTTGTTAAAAAAAGGTACTATAAAAACTGAATTATTTTAACCTCAAGACTCTTGTTTATAAAAAGCAAGAAACTGAAGACATTTTTACCTTGTTTAAAACTTTCTTTTGAGCAACATTCTCACCTAAGTCCCTAATTGCCTTTGATAGTAGAAATGCCTGCATCTCTAAGGCAGATTTGGAGTAAACAATGAGAGAGGTGGATGGAGACCTTTAAAGGGTGTATGAAAGTTATGGCCAGAAGAGGAATGTGATGGGTACTCAGGAGTCTAGCCTCTAGGAAAGTGCATATCCATACCCTATTGCCATGCTGGGAATGGGCATTTGGCAGATGAGGCTGGACCATTTTGTGGATAGAAGGAAGAAACAAAAAACTCCATTTCAAATAGTATGTACACTCTAGGTGAAAGGTCAAGATCAACCAGATCTATAGTTCTCATCTAGGGGCAACTTTGTCCCTGTACCCCAGGATACATTTGGCATTTGGGAAGGTCTGGAGACAATGGACTATCACTACTGGAGAAGGAAAGTTGCTACAAGCATCTATAGAGGAGATGCCAGAGACATTGCTAAATATCCTGCAATGGACAACTGCAACCAGCTCCCCACAACTGGTAATTATCCAGGCGAGGCTAGACTAAAATAGCCTAATGCAGCAAGCCAAAAAGGATTTTCTAGGAAAGGGTCCAAACTGACTTCAAGTACTGGAAGGGTTTCATCACAGCTCATAAGGCTCTCTTCCCTCAATTTCCTAGACCAGTATTTTTCAAAGTGTGATCCATGAGTCCTCTGCATCAGAAATATTTAGGAATAGAATTACATATTCCTGATCTCAGATGTGATATCAGAACTGTAAAGGCAGAGCCCAGAATTCTCAACAAATTTTTATTTGTTTCCCATGTGATTTTTCCATAGATTATAATGTGAGAATACTACTTCATTTCTCTATTGAGGTCATTCCCTTTTCTATTGTCAATTATGACCTCTCTATGAGTGATTCCTCCAAGACTCTCAATGACAAACTAATGGAATCTCTATGAAGGTATAGACCTTGGTTGGTTATTCACTACTATACACCCAGTGGTTTAATTGGAGTAAAGATGATGGAATAAAACAAGTGGCACCTAATTTATCAAAAAAAAAAAAATACCATCTTTTGGGAGAGACAAGATAAGGAACAATAAAATTAGCTACTCATTTATTTAGTACTTCTCCATTCTGTAGACTGAGCTAAGTGTGTGACATCAACACATTTAATCCTAACAACACACTTAGGTAGATACTAATATCATTCTCATTTTGCAGCTAAGGAAAATGGGGCTCAGTGAAGTCAAGCAACTTGCCCAAGATCACAAAGCAACTAGTGTAAGTCAGAATTCTATTTGTGTTCCATCAGACGGTATACCTGGACAAGAACTACTACTCCCTGCCTAACTCTCCCATATTTTCAGGTTCCTTGTATGATGTAAACAGAAACTGTTGGACTAGGGGGACAGACAGTCCTGGGAAATCCCCTTAAAGAGTGCTAACACAGCTAGACAGCTCACCATTTTGCCCTCACACTTCTTTTCTTCTTCCTTATGGAAAATGGAAAGAGCATGAGCAGTCACCTTGGACCAAAGATGAACTTGAGTGTTGAGGATCCTCAACACTAAGTAGAACAGACCACAAATCAGAAGGAGTCTGGGTCCCTGATGATTCTGAATTCATTATATTGGCCCTGAACTACATAGTCTATATGATAGAAAAATAACTCTCCATTTAGAGGTTTTATCATATGGAGCTGAATCTATATCTAATTAAAACATGTGAAAGACGATACAAATTGTTAATACTGTTATTGCCATTAATAATTTAAGATAGTTAATTAAAATGCAATATTTCACATCTAGATATAATTAACATTTTTATGTACCATAACCTTCATGTGGGAAAACAAATGAACTCTGCCACTGTGGCCCTTACTTTCCAACTCCTTTTTTAAAATAAATCATTAAGTTGATTAATTCAGCTATTTTGGAAGAATGTTTTTATATTTCTAAACCATAATCTTAAAAAAAAACATGGGAAATTTAACAAAGTAAGTTACAAAGGAATTAAGAAAACTAGGGAAAAAATTAAGAAGCTGATGTATAAAGCACACATTACGTACTTGTTATGCAAGGAAACAGGGAAAAATTCAACATTCAGACATATTCCCGACCTTTATGGAATTCACAGAGTAGTTGGGAGACATATAATTGGGTAAGTTTTTACACTGCAGTATCCTACTCAGAATGACAGAAAAAACACATCATGCTGTGAGAGAACAGTCAAGGGAGGCTTCTTGGAAAGCACTACAGTCTGTCAGTCCCTAACTTTGTGACCTCCAGGAAGCTACTTCAATTCCTTGAATTTCATTTTCCTAATATTTTTAATGGGGATGACAGTTTCCTCCAAGGGATAACTGTTAACAACATTGCACAGTGCATTTAAAATACTTAGCACAGTGCCTGGAACATACTGAGCCCCCACTGTACCTTAGCTAGTATAATCATGTTATTTACTACATGCAATTGTCCTATTGTCCCTCTAAATGTATTGCTATTCTAATTTATAAAGCAAAAACAAAAGCTCAGAGATTAGGAACATTACCCAATATCACCCAAATTGTAAAAGAGTCAGTTTTCAAATTCATATCTAACAGCAATACATTGCTTATTAACATCTACCTTAAGAGAATACAGTGTACTCTAAGTTATTTTTCAGATATTGGACATCAAAATCATATTGCTGTTAACTGTTCTCTGCTTGACTTTTATTCATGTAAAATGCAAGGCCTTATTGGGGTAAGTAATTTTGCCTGGCACATCTTCTAAGAACCACTCAAGATTATGTTTGCTTGGGATTGTGTGATACAGCCAGTAACAGAGCTATACATCCTTAGTAAAAAAAAAATCTTTAGATCACCATGCCAAAATCAATTTGCTCAATTAATGGCAGGCACTGGCATTCTACCAGTCAACTGCTTCTAGTATATGACAAGATTACCATCTCTGCCACAGTACAGATAATTACTGCAATTATCTGCACAGAGTTGAGTTTGGAGTAGAAAGCAAGGTTCACTACCACTTCTTGACTTCTAAAAAAAGTTCTCAAAAAACAAATACTAGTGATTCTGGCAATCTGAAACAGGATAATTGTGTGTAAAACAGGGGGTTGAATCCAGAATGGAATTTTCTTCTGAAAATGATCTGAGGGCCACCTTCTTCCAGATCAGGGTTCTGATGTAAGATTCTCATGTCTTAGTCACATGTAAAGTACCTCTCTAGTGCCTTTCTCTTCTTGCATCTTTGAACACATGTATAACATTTACATAGACTGATGGGGAGAAGATAATAATCATGACCACGATGAAAAAAACAGAGGAAAAAAAATCACTTCCAATTGGTTGTTGATTTAGATACAGTTAGATAATTCATATTTTTCAACATAGACTATATAGATTAGGTTCTATATTGGCATGAATGTTTGATGTCTCCAGTCATGATGGAAATGCTAATTTATACATTTCTCTTTCAAGAAATTCCCCTAATTAAAATATAAAAGTAGTCGAATAGTTCTACCAAAAATACCACCAAAAATAAATACTGCTCTGGGCTGTTGTAAAACAACTTAGCCCTGAACCTCATTACCTTCTTATACTGGAGCATAAAAATGATGGACTCAAGATGGTCCCTTAAACGTTTATAGTCTCATGCCTTTCCTTCAAGGAGATGTAAGAGCACCACTTGGCAATTCTTTACACTTAATAATTATCATTCTTATAAAGGTTTTTATGCTTAGTCAAAATTTAAGTCAATTTTCTAAAGAACATTCTTAAATTACCTTTAAATCCTATTTTTCCCAAGTCTTTTATTCTTAATATTTTAATTCTTTTTTTTTTTTTTTTGGAACTTTTTCCAAGAACACAGAAACAATGAGTCAGTTTTTTGCCTCGTAGATTCTAAAACCTGTGGGTAGGAAGGGGTACTTACAGATTCTAAGAATGCACTCCCTGCAATCCTGACTTCACAGGTCTGCATCTTAGCCATGGCTCTGCATTTAGCAGTCTCCTCCCACCACTTGATGTTTTTGGCATACAGATGATCATTTGATCATTTTGGGAAATGTTCATTAAAATCAGAATGGGTCAGAAAAATTTCTTTGCTCTCCAGACCCCACTTTTTACATGTCTAACTCCACTTTCTACTTTTCTCCATCTTTCCACCCATCTCTGATATTTTCAGGTTCAGTCAGCACAAAATACATCCACACCTCACAACTATGGGCATTGTTTCTCTCCTCTTCTACCTAGAAAACTCTCATCTACTTATCCATCAAGGTTAAGAAAAATATTACCCCTTTTATGAAGTTTCCTCTTCCCCTTCTCTTCAGGAATGCCCGCATCACTATACACACACACACACACACACACACACACATATATATATGTGTGTGTGTGTGTGTGTGTATATATATATATATATATATATATATATATATATATATTTGTTACAGTGATTATTGAAACCCATTGTTAACATTATAGTTACTGATTATGGGTCTGTTTTCCATGCTAATTCGTCCATTCACAGACAGTGAACCCAATATTGAACCCAATACTGTTTATTGGGTTAATATTAATAATATTAATATTATTAATATTAATATTAACCCAATAAACAGATGCTGAATTATAACCCAATAGTAGAATCACCTCTAGAGATATTTAAGGGGGTAGGGGGAACAGTTGCCAGCATTTGTCACTATTCTTTTGAGACAAACATAAATCTAATATCTCTAACCTCCTTTAATAATTTATACTGTTTGACAAGATTTTTTCTAAGTTCTACTTGAACTTTTTTGGAAAAAATTATTTCTAAGAGAACATAGACTGAGCATGCTATTTCCTCATCCCCATATATACAAATTTTGCTTTTGAAAGTGATTTCCTGACACGGTATATTCTACAAATTAATTTTTATGTCATGATAGGAAATTAAGAAACATTTTACTGGATAATGTAAACTAAATCTTTAGAAGCTGGGATAGGGGAAAACGTAATTCTACTCATGGAATTCCAGTCTATTAGAGAAGCCTAAGTAATAACTTAGAAGGAATTTGGGTGGCAAGAAATACAACAAATAGTGCTCTCTGAGTGAAGCAAAGTATACACTGCAAATCTTTTATGAATCTACAGCACCAGAGAAACTTTCAAACATAAGTGTGTTTTGTTGTCAATGTGGGCAAATCATGCCCAAATGAGTATTCTCTTTCCAAGTGCACTGGGGGAAGGAGACTTACATAATCATGTGTGGTTTTAGTGTGTAAGCCTTCTCAACACTGGCTGTTAGAGAGCAAAGTCGGCCATAGTTTCTGCTCAGTACATAGACCATGTTCCATTTGCTTTGGAAAATTGTCCTGCTTACATGGATTGTCTTTCTTATGGGCATGTCTTCATGGCCATCAATATTGCTAAATGTGTCAATGGTAACACAGTCCCTTTCCACTTTTGTCAGAAAATCAGAATGTCTCAGAGCTAGAGTCTCCTCTCCCTAGTTCCTTCCCTTTTATTTACTTCTCTTCCTATTGTGGCTATGAGTGATGATATGACATTTTGCATAAGAGAAAATGGCTGCCTGATTATATCTTAATAAATAATCTTTGTGCTTCACTTACTTGCAGCCTCCTCAACTCTTCTAAACCGTTATATATTATAAATTCAGCAAATATGGAAGGGCTCAGGAAAGGTATGGGGCTGGATTATATGCAAATATTTTGATTCATGGTTTTGATACATGGCATATCTAAACACAGGACTCCTCTGCAAGATTTATAATTCCAAGGTCTTGATGACCTAAAATGCTTTCCTGCCCTCCTTGTGTGCAATAACACAAATCTAAACCACTGTGTTCCAAGTGAACTGAAGCTCTGATTCTCAAAAAACGTTCCCAGTGCAATCCAGTCTACCCAACACCAGAGGGACATATCTTAGTTCTTAGAAATGTACTGTCTTCACCTCTAAGTTGACACTTGGCACGTGTCTATACACCCCAAAAGATTGCATATTCCTAAAGAGCAGGAGCCAGGCCCCACATGTGTTCTATCCTCCATAACACACATTTTAAACACCCACCAATTCCCTACTCATCAACTCTTACCAACACTACAAAAGGATTCCTACAGTACTGCATAAGAAGTTTTTAATTTCCCAGTGATATCTAAATCCATCCATGACCTAATAGTTAAGGATTGTTTTTATCTCAAAATATCAGAACAAAAAAACTATGGAGTAAAAAAAAAAAAAATCAATCTTCCAAACCAACACATAGCTAACTATCAGACATTTGATATTGTCCATTTAAAAGAACAGAGCCCACTTGTTAACCAAATAATAAACTGCATCAAATGCAGGATACATCCTAAAACTTACTTTGGACTGAAATTTTCTTCCTTGTTTAATAGAATGCTATGTCTCATACAAAAACAAAGTCTCATCAGCTATTCAGTATTTTTGCCATAAGCAATTTCTTAAAAAATATATTATAAAATCATAAAATTTTAGAGCAAGTTACTTTAGGATATATCTTGTAGATCATCAATCACCATTTTACAATGAGAACACTGAGGCCCAAGAGATCAAAGTAATTTTCTTTCAGTTACCTAATTAGTGAGTGACAGAAATGGAACTACTATTACCAGTGTTGAAACCTCAAATTAATTCAACTTTTGTTACACTTCATTGTTTTATTTACAGGACAGTATATAGAATTTTTAAATTAGAATCTTAATACATATAAATGAATTAAAAAATAATGAACGCCACTATAAATGAAACATGCACATGAAGATAAACAAGTGCATGCACAATGCATTCCATGATAGACTCTCTGAATTTGCACAAGTGCACAACACAACCGTTCTTAACTCATGAAGTTAAAGATGATTGTTTTCGAAGGGTTTGTAAAATATGAGCATTTCTTACCTGGCAGCTGTATGAGGGGTTGATAAAAGACATTAAAAACTTGAGCTATAGTTAGACATTAGATTTTTCTGGCACTGAAGGTCTCCTTCTGCCTGGGTTTGAGGGTGTTAGCATTTATAAAGAAGGTAGGCCAAAGACTTCAGAGAGATCATCCAATATATAAGACTTTGGCATTGTTACCCACATTGCAATATAAAGTTGACTATATGTGATTACCACCTAAGTTTTCCTATTGGCCAGTTTTGGATCTATTTTTCATTATTGTACCTGAAATCTCTACCATTACAGTCACTTCTTTAAGTTAGAAACTGTAGGTGGGAAAATCACTTCAGAACTTGCCATGCCACTCCACCCCAGGTAATGAAAAGAACAGGATTAGCTCTAGTGATTTTGAATTCTAAGAATGCATAACTTGGCGGGGCAGGGGGGACAGAGATTTCTACATGTAACAAAAAAGCTAATGATGAGAAAGGACTCTTCCTTTTAAACTGCTTCTGGTTTTCCAACACCAGTATCCACACATAGTTCTAGGGATGCACAGTTTGAAGAAAATGAATGATATCCTCTTAACATATTTCCTAACATCTATAATCCACACCAAGGAGCTTTTATCCTACCCCATGAAAACTAACAGGGCCTCACATTCTGATGGTCAAACCCTTTTAAAAACACCCACCCTGATACTTCAACATCCTTTAAAGATTTAACCACCTTCATGAACTTCCTTTGCCCTTTTATATAAAAGCTGACATCTTGACAGTTTTAATAGGTACCCTGGAGAGAACAAGTAGAGGAAAAATGCTCATTCCAGTTGATTTTTTTCCTTCCAAATACTAAGGCATACAAAAGAATTAATCAGTATTATAGAAACCCAAATGAAACAACAGTAACATTTCACAGCTCTTACCTACAAAGAAATCTTACAAAACAGCATCAGTGTTATGACATACAATATCAACAAAAAAGTTAGCAAATTTGGTTGTGACACCTTGAAATGGCTGCACCCTTAATCTTGCAAGAGTGGTGACTCTTTTGTTTTAAATATTTTTTTCATTTGAATATCTTCATTTGTTTACATCAAAACCAAGTTTATTAATTCTTTATGTATCAGTTTCTTCACAATTTTACCCCCACAGTTTTAAAAGAGCAGACTGATTCTCTGGGCTAATATCAATAAAGGATATTGTGTGACCCTGTTATCTTTCAAATGAAGAAGAACATCTCCTCACTAGCCCTCCTTAAAGAAGCTCACCAAAGGACTACAGAATGGATTCATTCCACATATGCAATGACTTTCAGTCCCAATGGGAAGAAAGACTAAGAAATAAAGGAATGAAATACCATTTCTATATCTCAAGTTTCGATCATGCTTGAAGAATATATCTGCTGTGGAATTCTCAAATCATACAAAGAATAAATAAGTAGATCCTTTACCCAAAGTTGGTTAACAGTAAAAGAAGACTTATGTGGTCACATCTTTACTTCTTTCAATCCCCATCCACCTGCTTTCAAAATTAATGTTTACAATGAGAAAGATTACATTAGAAAGCAAAGTTACTCACCATGGAGGAATCACTGCTTCCACTCCCGATCGGAGCTCCCTCAGCACAGGTTGGGAGGTGGGTAGAAAGTTGACTAGCCCTGCCCCCATCTATGACATCACAATCTACCTCATAAAAGGTAGTGAAAGTGCTCTGAACTCCTGTCTGATTTCCGAGAGATACAGAAAAGAGTGAGTGAGAGAGAGAGCAAGAGAAAAAAAAAAAAACGTACCCTAATGGGAAGGGATTAGGGAAGTGGAAGAGGGAGTGGGTCATTGGGAGAAAGAGGCATATGAAGGAATTAGGTGCTAAAAGAGATATGGGTGGGCATCCATGATATTAAGCAGCCCGGCCATATGAATTCCTCAGTGGCTCTCTTGAACCGAAAATGGACCATCTGGGAGAAGGAGAATGAAGAAGCACCCTGCCTTGTCAGGCATTGCCAGGGACAATCATAGTGGCATTTAAAGGGGATGAAATTCCCATTTAAAGCATTGAAGATCACCAAGAGAGAAAGCAAGGGCTGCAGCTCTTAAAGCCTGGAACAGTATGTGGGGAATCTCAGATGTTTTTCTTGGAAGTTCCATTGCCCTGCTGTGTGACCTTCATCAAGCCCTTGGCCTCTGCATCTCCAGCCAGTACATGGTACTAAAAGGATACTTACCTCTTTTATTGGAATCACTGAAGAACTAATGCATTCATTGTTGCTACAACTGCCACTCTTTTTACTCTTCCTTTTTGTACCCAAGGAGGGGCTGTGTGACAGGCACATTTCAAAAGATAAGCCAATAACCAATGCCTATTTCTACTTCTTAAAATGTTATCTTCAGCATTAAGTATTACTGTCAATCTTGACTAGGTTTTTTTGTACGGACTGAATATAAAATATATCTAAATGGGGTTATAAGAGCCCACGTTCAAAACTGGAGTAAAAGTAAATGGGAAGATTTCCATACCATAGGGTCCCTATACTGCCACTGTCAGAGGTCAAATTTAGGTGACCCAGTGATGCTAACAGATCAAACATTGTGTCACATGCAGGAAAGCTATAGTCCTATAGCTTTATTTAACCTCTGAATCCATTTTTGGGGAGGGGGAAACTGATCTCAGGCAAGATGGGAGAATAATACAAAGAACACTAAGGTCTTTTTTTTTAAATGGAGGTTTAGAAGTTAAAAACTATGAACTACTCAAAAGTTGTCAGGGAGTAGTATGACCAAACAAAAAGGAGTTATATTAAAGAGCAGGTAGGTCCTGAAACTATCCACATGGAAGCCAAATTTTTATCTGCCTGATGAGATATATGAAAAGTGAAACCTACTCTTTCCACAGAAAATATTTTAGTAAAAGTAAGAGCTTACAATTCATGGCATCATAAATGGGTAAAGCCCAAAGAAAGTTTGTTTCTATCTGCAGATAAACAATATTCTTTAAATTTTTTTTTGTTTGAAGTAAATATAATTCTATTTTTAGTCCTGCCATTCTTAGCTAACTATGTAAATGTATTAAATAATCACAATATAAAAATTAAGCAAAATGGGCAGGTTAGGGAGCATTCTGACAGATGCTACTGAAGTCAAACTTATAATGGATTTGGCATTATTTCTCCCATCTTTTACTTTAAGTTAAATGTTAGAGACATTTAAAGAATGTCTTTAGAGAATTAAAGACAATAGAGAAGTAAAAAATATCAAATTTATGAAGAAAAAAATGGAATTTTTCTTATACTTCATGTTTTCTGTACTTATTAGGGATACTCTCCATGTTTCCCACTCTATTATTCTATTTCTATTTTCAGTAATTCTAAATCTAAATTCAGATTCTGTATTCAACAGCTTTTTTCTGTGACTTTTCACAATTAATAGTCCTATGGAGCCTTATTTTCTTCCTATTTTTACTTATTGGATCATTGACCAGTTGGCTTATCTTTGCTTTTTTATACTTTATAGTTGATCCCATTTGTTTTAGAAATTAGGCATTTCCTGACTTTCTCATTATAGGAAATATGCCATTCATTTACCATTATTTCTCAGTTTCAAAAACTATTCCTACATATTAGAAACTAATTTGTGTCATCTCACCTTTCATACAAAATGTAAAGGTCATTACTTTAAGATTACTGATGGCAATTGCTCATTCTTCCAATAAACACCTTAAAAATTTTTACTACCCAACAAAGAAGGTACACATCTGCCAATGTTAAGATATCAGAATAAAAATGAAGTTAAACATTTTTTAAATATTGAAATAAAACTGATTTATACTATATAGGCATTTCTTATTATCTACTGCTTATTTGGAAATGGAGCATGACTTCAGGAACCCAATGCAAAACTAGGCTGCATCAAAAGGATGCAGAGTGGTGAGCTGTGCTGACTTTTTAGGTGAATTTAGTATGATTGGTTTCAATAATGTCTTTAGTTATATTAGTTGAAAAAAAATCTGTTTGACACAGAATGCAATGCCAGGACCAGATAATTTCTCTTCTTTAGGATCTAGCCTCTTGACATTTTTATGAAAACTAGTGTCATTAGAATTATGGAGCTGATGCATACTTTCTATGATATCACATAAATGGATGAGTTAGCCTTTCAAGACAAAGTATGAAGTGAAGTGATTGTAAGATTTTGGTCAAGAGACCATTATTGAAGTCATGGTTAGAACTTTATTCTGATTAGAGATGTAGGATTGGTTTCAAAATGTTGTTTGTTGAAAAATTGTTTCTATTTGACAGTACAGAAGATAAAAGTTAGGTGGAATAATTTGTACATTCCAAAAGAATAATCTAGAGCTATATTAATAAAGTAATTAATTGTGGAAGACATGAACAGGCAGTTGGCATGCAATCTGACCAAAATGTCATTATTGAAGAGAACTATCTCAGCAAGACAAAATCCAAATAATTTTGATAGCAACAGATTTGAACTGGGAGTTCCTAGATAAAGTGATTCTATTTTGAGTTTGTTTTATGATAGTGTCTCACATACAAAATCTTGAACTTAAAAGAGTATGGGTTCTTATAAGACGATTATGACTGGAACTTCTCCAGGAACTTCTCTAAGATGAGAAATAGCTTTGCAGAAGGAAATGGATGAAAGGGGTCAAGATACTGATTGTGCAGATTTGACAGAAGATCTAGCCAGAGTTCCAGTCAAGTTCATTATCAGCAAGGCATCTACACAGATGAAAGTATTCAGAGAAAAGCAGTAACATAAGATATAGTATTGATGATGAAAGAAAAGATTAAAGTCTAAATTAAGTAAGCTTGCTTTCAAGAAAATTGGGTTAGGATGAAATATTTGAAATATATTTATTGCCCACAAAGAAAATGACTGTTCAAGATAGAGTAAGACAATATGTTCTGAAGCAGTAAAAGAAATTTGAACTAAGAAAACTACACACTGCCCATCCAGAAGTCTTTCCTATCTGTAAGATACATGGACCATAACATGGCACATATTTCTCTCCTAAGGGCTGTGATAAAAAACCATATTTTATAAATCATTTAAATTAGCTGGAGAAAGCATTTGACAAAATAATCTGCAGGAACAGAATAAGAAGATAGTAAATTAAACACACTTTTATTTCTAGAATATAGTAAACCAAGAACAACAGTGAATACACAGAGATAGCTATCAACAGACACTCTGCTATTCTTGCTGAGAATGCTAAACAGAAAGATGAGAAACTTAATAGAAAAAAGAAAACCCAATGGACTACACAATCTAACAGAGGCACAAAAAAACAGAAAAATTTCTTCTCTTCATGGAAATTATTTGCTATTAGAGATAAAGGACTTTGAATACCTTCACCCAAACAATATTTAGCACTATGCCTTTTAAGTAGTTGGAACACTCTAGAAGTGCTGTTCAATGAATCAGGAAATATCTTTATGTGAACAGGAAGTATAGCTCTTTGAAGCCCTGATTGCTGGTTTGTCATTAGAAATTAGGAACATCATATGGATATAATAAACTTTTTCTAGAAAAATAGGATTGTCAAAATTTTATTAAATCTAGCACCAAATGTAAAATCCTATCTCAGTTTTGCTATGGAGTCTCTTAATTTCTTTTATTTTGAGCCATCTGAGGTAATGGAAAATTACACAAAATCAGTAATGAAATTCCCCAGGTAATATTTAGTATCAGGCTTTAATATTCGTCTTCTCTTATTTAGATATTTTTATATCAACTGTTCACATTTTAGCTTCTTTTTCTTCCAACTGCCTCCAATCCAGGAATTCTTGAGGTATATCCAATTAGGAACAAGAAAAAAAAATCACAATTCAATGTATTTCTTGACTAGAGCCGACAAATCCAAGTGTACACAGGAACACCAGAAAGCATAAGCTAATTACAGATACTGTTTCTAAATAAAGGTATTCTATCCAATACTGTGGCTTCCCATAATTATTTGGTTCAATTTAAGGGAAAAGGTGTTATCTGGATTTATTCTCACATATCCAAAGCTAGTTAAAAATGAGGAGACATCTCCTAAGACACTACTATAGACATTAATTATTTAAAATATGTTAATAAAGAACATCTTAGAATGAAATATAACCAATATAACCAACAAACATTTATCTCAAAATCAGAATATGTCTCATGGGAAAATGTTATAAACCAGTACTTCTTCACTAGGTTCGCCTGTGTTACACAGATACCAAAAGAGATGCACAATTAGTGTCCCTCCTCCAGGTACCTCCCATGTGTCTAATTTCCAAGTTGTCATAAAATATTACTCAACATTGGCTGTGAAATATTGTTCTGAATATTAACTGAAATCTAAAATGTTAACTGCTAATAGAATAAGGTGTGAATTATTTGCCTTCTTTTTAATTCAAGGCTTTCAAAACTTGAATAGCTTCTAAAACCTAAAGGAATGAATGTTCACCGACTGAAGGACAAATAATGGCACTGACATTTCTGAGGTAGAGGCATTCCTCATTAAGCCACTAGCTACTTCTACTCTAATGCACAGTAATGAACACCCTCAAACTAAATAGAAATGTCTCTGTTTATAAGCTCAGGTGATGCAATCAAATCAATCTATTGAGAAGATCCAAGTTAGGTCAACCTGTGTCTCCACTTAAGGTAAAAAGAGTTCTTTCCTTGATTCATGTTCCAGCTTTGCCACAAAGGAGTCTGTCTTCTTACTTACAAATGAGAGCATTAAAATATAAAGTATTTTTTTCTATGAATAAAACAAATTGGATGACCAACTGATTTAATTTCATCAGTAAAAGTCTCATTTTTAAATAAAAGATTGAATTGAGGAGTTTAGGGTCACCATCATCAAGTATATAACTAAAGAGCTACTTTTTATAACAGTAATATACAATCTTCCTTTGCACAAGACTATTTAAATTCAGAGAGACACCTGACAGGTGTGGTACACTAGATATAAAACTTCCTATGATGCCTGGCACTCAAGGAGATTTTTAGTTTTCTTATAAAAATCCCCAACTCCCATTTTTTTCCATATGTAACACCTTAAGTTTGTTAAATGTCACTTTTATAACACTGGGAGAATGAATTTGCATTGAAAAATCACTTCAGGGTTATTTTTCCCTGAAGGTTTGCATAATTTGGGTTGTATAAAAATCAGTGACCATGTACACTGATATAAATGTAACTAAGGAAGGCTCAATGCAGGAATCAGAACTTAAATGGTTATGGTTTCACTATCATAACAAATTGGGAAGGTTAGGCTTTTGGGAGAAAGACTGAATTCTTCAGCAACCCATCTTACCAGTAAAGTATATGCAGAGAACTATGGCCATTCTGCCAGTGATAAATACTTGTTTAATTTTCTTACTGGTACAGAGTATTTCCACCACCCTTCCTTCCAGATTTATAATCAGAAGTTTGTTTTAGTCTTTCTCTAGATCTGGACTCTCCTACTGTTCATAGTTCTGAAAAGTCTGTTAAGCCCAAATAATTAACAGCCACCCCTCTGGAAAATCTGGAGAAAATTATTTGGAACTGCTGTTAATTTCCTGAATATATACCTTTTTTTTTTTTTTTAAATGAAGTATAGAAATGCATTTCAGACCTCAAACTGAAATAGCTAGTGATTTAGATTTATTTCCATTACTACTACTCCGATCAGTAGAGATAATCAAGAATTGACCATAGACAGACTCAGAATATATATTTTTTTAAAAAGACTCTTTCCCCAAATAAGAGTACAAGTTGTACAAAAGTACAAGGCTACACAACTAAGTACAATGCTTGTTTCAATGACTGCTTCAGTCTATTACAAAATACACTGTTTTTTATAGATGAAACATAGAATTTTTCAAATAAAATGCAACTCTCATCTCAAATCATATTTTTAAAATGTTTTAAAAATGGAATACAAATGTATAAAAATGTAATCTATAATATATATAAATATATTTTTTTAATATATAATACATATAGCATTGTACAAATAATTCCCATGTTTTCTTTTCCCTAAACTGTCTTTGATCAGATATGTCACAGTTATCAACCACTGGTTCAGTTCCTGATTGCTGCTTATTCAGGGAGTAAGGTAGTAAATATCAAATCATGTGTATTTGTTGCATGTGTGTATTTTTGTGCATGTGCACATATGCCATAGTCAGGTAAGACTGAGTCAACCATTATCAGTTTCTAGTACTGTATGAATGTCTTTCATTTATTACCATGAATATTCATGTTGATTTTAATTGAGTCTAATTTTTTTAATGATGTGAAACAGTTCATGTAGACTATAACTGACTATTTACTCTCCAATTTTCCCTTTACTAGTTCAAATCCTACCAGTATCACAAATTATATTTGTTCACCTTGTCAAGATTCTCTTCATAACCCAATTGAGAAGGATTCAAATTTGGAAAGGAGAGATTTAAATGGCAAAGAAAAAAAAGTGCACATTTAGGGTGAGTTACTTAATCCCTTAGGAATAACGTCGGGCTCCATTCCACCAGGCTGAGGATGTAGGAAAGAACATTACTTGCCTTCAAATTCTGCTCCTACATTTTGTTAAGTATGAGAAACAGACATTTATATGTAATGAAATCTATTAAAATTTCTAGCATTTTTATGTGGAGTCAACTATAACTTATAATCTGTGTCCTTCCATCTCTAACCTAAACACTGAATTCCTGTCCAAAGTAGGGCTAATTCCTCTTGCATTCTGGCTTCATTGTTTTAAAGATGTATTTGAACTTCAAAAAGCTTTAGGTGGAATTTTTCAGATTTATCAGAATGCTTGATGTTTAGCATTCTACATTCGAAAATTCCGTATTAGTGTTTTCAGTCTCATTCAGAAAAATGCAGAAGTATAAATGTGAGGGTAGCTAAGATAATCGAAGGTTATCGAATGTTTTTTATTTCTCCAGATCCGTATGTACATCTTCATTTTAAAATTTGAAAGAATCCATTAAATGCTCTGCAACCTAGCAAATAAAAAGTAAAAACACAGCAATCAAATATACAGGTAATATCCACATCATAGCACTGGAATGAATTTGTATTCAAAATATGTTTACATACTTGAAAAAAAAGTGGCTCAACTTTTCTGCCATGATGAATATAATACTGCCATGTTTAATGGATATTATCTGCACTAAAATAATTTACAATATGCTATGGCTAAGTTTCTCTTTCCTTTGTTTTCTTCCTTCTTTCATGACTATTCTCTCTTACTCTCCCTCCTTCCCTTTCTTTCATTTTTCTTTTCTTCTTTGAACATTTCTTTTTCCAGAAAGCATATAAAACTGTTTTAAGAGTTTAAATAAACACAAAGCAAATAAAGCCAGTTTACAAATGAATGGATGTTTAATCTTTTGGACTCTGGTTTCCTCTACTTTTTCCTTGGCATTTCTTGCACTGTTAGTTTTTTGTTTTGTTTTGTTTTGTTTTAATTTTTTCTTCCCCATTGACCCCTTAGCAACCATACAAATGGCTTAAACTGAATTGGCTCACAAATGCATCTTCTACTCTGAGATTTATTAAGAACCGTACTTTTTTGGCTGGTGAGAAAGATGTAAGCCAATAACTTTAAAAACGTATCTCCAGCCAGAAAATTAATGGTGCTTCTTAGAGAGCAGTTGGGTGAATGACACATGTAGGCATATATTCAGGACTGAATTATTTCTCTAGCTTGCCATCATGATTCAAGAGCTTTTGGGCCCATTGTTCCCCCATCCATAACCTACTGAGTTTCCTGCCCCCAAACACCCAAGCCAAACACAGATAAAACCCAGTCTGTACACACAGAATCACATAAAACATACACATGCTGACATGGTACATAACTGTGCACATGTGCATTTTGTTCATCTTGATAGCACAAGGGTCTAAAAACACAGTTCTCAGCATTGAAATTCAAATAATTTTTCTTGGCAAAATGGGAATAGCCTATCCAAATTTCTTATTTTAGGGGAAAATCTGACTACTAACATATATACCTTCTTGGGGGCTTTCATATGTTTCAGAGAAGAAACCACAACCCTGAATCCCATGTACATAAACACATAAGAAAAAAGGAAGATTCAAATATTTCTCTCTTTTTCTTTTTTTGATTGCATGTTATATTCTAGTAGTTTTTCCTTAAAAATGTAGCAACTTTGTCATGCCAGACCATAAAATAAATGGGGCCCAAAGCATGGGCACATTTTCTTGGCAAAATCATTGAAAAGTTTGTGTGTATGGGGTCTTACATTCTTGACTCTTTCGGAACTTTGAAGGTAGTCATTTGTGGCTATTTTGCAAAATAAACATTGATTTTTTTTTTTTTCTTCATTGGCCATCAGTGAAGGAGGATGAAGAATAAGATGGAGGCAGAAGTGGCGAAGACAGCAGACTATAGATGTAGGTATGGCACCAAACAGCAATCAAGCTTTGAAAAAATGAGGAGGCCAAGAGCAGGTCCATAACTGAGCAATATATAGCAAACCTTTATAATGCATTAGACTCAGAATTATTATAAAGTTGTATAACAGTCCTTTAAAAGAAGCCTTCCCCCATGCAAGGATTTTTGAACTTTGCCGGTAAGACTCAAAGAAGGAAACAGGCTTCTTGATGGTGTTCTCAGTCTCAAACACCTCTACAAATGCCAACAGTGCAAGTGATAAAAGCCAGTGATGGTTTGGACTACATCTAAATGAGGAAAAGACAATGGAAATGAAGCTCTGGAAGCAGTGATGAACAATGGGTACTGAGAGGATAATGGAGAGCAACTCTGCCAGTCAAATAATCGCTTAGATGAGGTTGTGGAGTCTGAGATCCACAAAGATGCTTTGCGCATCCATGTAAATAATAAGATTTGGAAAGTGACAAATGAAAGCACATAAGGCAAGCTAAACAAAAAGCACTCAGTTCCACAGGTGCTATATACAGATGGACATGAAAGCCGAATGGTATGGGAGACTATACCATTGAGTCTGAAGATAAGAAAAGGAAGCAAGGGATATGCAATGTTTTGATCACTTCTTGGCAGAGAATCTTGGTTATTACCAACTCAGCAGAAAGGACACATTGCAAGACAGATTGCTCTTGGTTGCTGAAGAATGTTGAAGCAGGATCGTTTTGGAAATGCAAAGAGGTGACTATGCTTTGGGAAGAGGCACAAAATAGCCAATTTATTGGAATCTAGGGGAGACTGCATGGAACAGGCTTTCTAGATGGCATCTCCATGCAAGCCAGATCAGCTCTTTTCCCAGCTGTTTTCTGCAAGTCAAACAATATAGAACCTGAAACCTTTGGGTTCAAGAATGATTTTTTGACATATTTTTATCAAATAGTCAAACTGCTAAATTTCTGAAAATGTCTCAGTAAAGAATTAAGCGTCATGACTAGTCCGATTCTCATTCACCATGTTGATCATGTTATGTTCCTGGTAATGCCACACTTAAAATGGCATCACGGTCTACTGGGAAAAGAACTAAAGGTGGCAGAGCCACACTTTGGAATTCGCAAATAGTTTACACCAGATGGCACCTCATGTTCAAAGAAAGGGACTGAGGGAGGAGAAGCCAAGGTGAAGAACCTCAACACATACATTTGGAAATCTTGCCAAGAAATCATAATGTTTCTAGTAATCAAACTTATTTCTTTATATCTGATGAAAGTGGACCAGATACGAAGGGAAACACTGGAGTGATTAAGCAAAGAATACATAACTGTTAGTGTTTGACAGCTATGTTAGTTTTTGGCAACAGCACATCAACCTGTATTAAATTTGGATATTTTCTGGCTTTCAAGGGTTACAGATAACCTAGTATGCATTGGAACCTGATGAATGAATTCCTATTGTTTTCATCATCTCTAACGTGAACACAGTCCACACATAGAGAGGCTGGCTCCTGAACAGAGAGTGAAAATTACTAGGACTAACAAAGGGAAGTAGACTCACAATGAGTAAATGTACAAAAGCTCCAAATAATTATAATAGTCACAGCTTGGCAATGAGTTTCCAGACTATGAAATTAGTTTTCTTGTGAAGAATGGAGATTTTACAAGGCTAGTATAAACATGGGGTAATTGGAAAATCAAATTGCTCTTTGTGAGTTATTGTAAGGTCTGGAATAATGGTGATAACATTTATTTAAAAAAAAAAAAACCCTCCCTATGAATCACTGTAGTTTGGTGTTTTTAAGCAGTACTGTTGCCAAGAATGCTTGCCTTGGAAGTACAACAGTGGGAGCTTTAATTGTGAAGCCCAAGCCACGGCTTACCCCTGACACAATGAGCTCTCCTCCGAGATTCTGTACTTCTGCCTTCACCTTGCTGCAGATATTAAGCTGATGGCAATACAAGGCAATTCGTTGAAGGTAGGCTAATAAATCCTGCTTACATGCTGAATCAGGACACTATAAAACATTAAAAAAAAAGTGATCTCAATTAGCAAGTACTCTTCAGTTTCTAATACTCACTATATAAAAGCTGTGAGAAGAAAAGGTTTTAGTGTCATATACCTTAATTACACCCATTTAACTTCACTTCTTTATAGCACATTTTAGGAAGGCCACAGCCAGTATTTTAGAATGGTCAGCTCTACTTTGATATAATTATATAAAAAGAATACTGAAGATCTTCCATAAAGTCTTCTGGGAACTTTTGTACATGTTTTTGAGTAATTTTACCAGTTGTCTTCTGAACTGTTAAGAAAACCAGATATTCTCCAGGTTTTTTCCTAGTAGCCCATCCAACATTCACCATGTTAATATGGACAACCAAAGCAACAGAAGCTAGAAGGAAATCACTCCAGATAGCAATCTCTCTGACACAGCAAAGCATAGAATTTCAATTCAATTAGTTGGGGGGGAAATCGCTTGTTTCCTTTGGATTTCTCAGAAAAGTATCATTCACTGAAGGAAGCCTCTTTCACTTTTTGTACTTTTATGTTTATCAAAATTTTAGCAACATTATAAACTTTCTTTAAATAAGAGACTCTGAGAAGGATCATGACCACTGTTAGTGCAATTGATTCAAGTAGAATGAGTTTGAAGCCAATTAAAACAAACTCCTAAAAGTAAAAACAGAACCCTTCAGAGGTTGTTCCACAGCCAACTAGGACCAGGATTTTGAATTCTCTTTATTACCTAGTGGGTAGATCTCCATCAAATACAACTGAGCTTAGCTGAACACTTCCATAGACATTTACATGGCTCCCTAAAGCATTTCTGAGGCTTCAATACCAATGGCTATTTGGCCACTGAAATATGTTTCTATTGCTATCAAAAGTTCAGTTCAAGATTCTGTAGGCCATCCCATTGTTCTGGCTCAATCTGGCACTTGTAAAGAGCATATACTCACCAGATCCCTTGATGAAACACTGTAAAAAATAAGAACCTAGAGCCAAAACCGAAGTAACTTAATTAGAATTAGAGTATGAAAAAACAGACTCCAGCTAGGTTTCCTTCAAGCCGAAGAAAGGCAATTCTGAAAGAAAAGAGAAAAGAGAGAAAGAAAGAAGGAAGGAAGGAAGGAAGGAAGGAAGGAAGGAAAGAAAGAAAGAAAGAAAGAAAGAAAGAAAGAAAGAAAGAAAGAAAGAAAGAAAAGCAAGAAAGGCAGTTGTTCCATTAAGAATGTGAAGCCAGTGGTTGTGACACAATCGTTTCTTTAATGAAAGACATAGGGGTCTCTTTTATATATAATACCATTATGGTACTTTTTTCACTAACTGCATTTATCAAGAAAGAATCCCACAGAGACTGTTTTTAGCTTTCTACAAGTACTTAATACTGTGATATTTATCCTACTCCAGAGACCCATATACTGAAAGGAATTAACTTTAAAATGATATCTCCCTAGAGGGCTGACAAGGCTTTCGATACAAATACCTTGCAGCAAATTAAACTGGAACTTCTATCTCAATGGAACAGTAATTAAAAATGCAACAGTCCGTAAAAAGTTTATATTGCTTGCATATCTCAAATCTTCATAAAAATATTTTCAGGCAAAATAAAGGCAACAAATCCATTCCTTGCTAATGCTCATTCTGTTCTATTATTTAAAACACACATAAAAGCATGATGGACCAAGAAAAATAATTCTTGTATCATGGAAATAGGTGCAGATTTTGAGAAAGAAGTGTCCTATTCAGACAAAACATTAGCAAAAATTGCAAGTTGCTTCACAGCTGATGACAGTGAGAATGCTACAAAGAGAGGGTTATATTTAACCCTCATCTGTTTATTTTAAAAGTTATCACAGAATAGCATTTAAATACTTTGTCATTTAATTTCAAAATATGTCTAGAATCTTGGGATTTGTTTGTGTGCACGTGTGGAGTGCTTTCCAGATAGCCAAACTGTTTGGGGCCAGGATTCAAATTGCATAATAGTTGGAAATAAGGGTCTAAAAATGCAAAGGCAAAAACAAAAACCACAATAAAAAATATTGAACTCAAGGAGCTTAAACATACTAAGAAACGGTTTCAGTGACTGAGATTCAGAGTTTATGGAAAGCCATCCAAACTCCACCCACTTTCTCTTCTGGGAAGAAATCCTTCCTCGCAAAACTCTTTTCAGGACCACCACCAATCTCTTCTCATCCCACTCGTCCCAAGTTCCCTCTACATTTGCGGGCAAAAAAATGTGGCATTCCTTGCTGGCTGGTGTATTTTTGTTTGTTTACACACATGCATGCACATTTCCAAATACATTCACTGTCTCCATGAACTTTCTGGGATACATATACAGCTCTGTATAAAGCAATTCAATGTATGCTGCAAACTGCAGGGGGCCTGGCAGTTGATAGGGTCCTGAAATTAGTAACTTAGTAATGGGTTGGTCTTCAACCCACACAAATTTTAGGGGATAGTCAAAGGATGGTATTTAGTGAATTATCTTTACTATTAAGTGTTTCTCAAAAATTTCAAAGCAAGCAAAATACATTCCCTTGGATTAGCCATCATAGATGTAAAAAAATTAAAATAAGACTATCTATTGGCTTATTATAAATGTAGACTTGATAGTTTAATCATGTGTTTTTCTTTTCAGTGTTTAGAAGAGGAGTGAGTTTGGTATTGACCCAAAGGACTGGAGAATCTGGGAGCCTGAAGAGAGCAAGTGTTTATGGCAACAGCCAAATATTAAGGAATGGAGGAAGAAAATGAGGAGAAGGAACTCAAAAATCATAGGAGAATAGGGCCATCTATGGAGAAGGAACAATCCTATGTCTCTTAGGGTCTCCAGAGAGCATCACTTCATTGAAGTCTAGTAAGCAAATCCATGCTTGTGGTAAGAATAAGATGAGAACACATTACAAGCATTTTACCAATTAAAAAAAAAAATGGAAAGGATAAGATGAGAATTAGTTACCTGTAAAAGTTTACTTCCTAAAGTACCATTATTAGGAATGGGACTCTACTGCAACTGGACATATTTAGAACAGGATTTTAGAGTTCCAGTTTAAGCCACATAACATGAAGAGTATAGAGATCAACTCAAACATCCAAGGTGAGATTGAGAACTACTCTCACATGTATCTGATTCCAGTCTGAAAAGATACTCTGCGAATTTCATTTATCTGTGATACTTTTAAATCTGGATGAAAATGAGATCTGGAGGCTTTTGATTATGTGGATTAATCCCATTTATGCTAGTGCATTAACTACTATGAATTATAAAGAGCATCAATAGAAAAGGATCAATACGAAAAAACAAAAGTTCAAGTTCTTCTTTCTCTTCCTCCCTATGTAGTGTCCTTGACTTGCTGCATGAGGGCAGTCAGCATAACCCCTGCTTTGGGAGTTTTGTCTCTGAAGTAGCAGGTACTCTTCTCTCTCAAGAAGTTTTGGTCATGGGCTTTAAGGAGACCCTCTTAACTGAACCTACCTTTGCCATCAGCTCAGTCTCAGCAGAGTTAGAGGCCTGTTTGTAAAATGTTAGTGATTACAATTCATCCTTCAGAAGCATTTTATAGGGTACATAAAACCCATTACAGAACCCAAGTGCTAATTAATGATACCACACAGCATGTGTTTGCTCTTCCTCTGATATTACCTGATCAGCCACCGCGCGGGCTAATTTGTCCATTCGAGAACCTGCTTCAGCAATTTTCTTGGCGGCATTAATAACATCAGATGTATTTTTCAATGGGCCTTTGCCTCTGAAACAACATATACAGCAAATTAGATTGTTTGTCCAGGACTTTGTTTTTATATTTGATTTTATTCTGCCCACATCAGAAGAATTTTGAAGTTTTTCTGGATTCACTTCAATTTCCATGTTAATAGTACACTTAATTCCATTCACTTTTAAGGAATATTTTTCTCTATTTTGATGTGCATGCTCATATTTTATTCCTTACCTTAATTTCTTTATTTTTAAACAGTGGTTCATTAAAAAAAGATGATCACTACAAGGGCAATAGGAATTTAATATTTAAATACTTGTATGTGCCTGTGCTATTATATATACCACCTCATTTGTGTTTGTGTTACAACCCTAGCAAGTAACCATTATTATTCCCATTTTAGAGGAGAAAAATGAACTAAAAATTATTAACTTATCAAAACTTTATAAAGGTCATAGTGAGTGGGTAGGAGAAGAATAAATGAAACAAGATGGGATTGGGAGGGAGACAAACCATAAGTGACTCTTAATCTCACAAAACGGACTGAGGGTTGCTGGGGGGAGGGGTTTGGGAGAAGGGGGTGGGATTATGGACATTGGGGAGGGTATGTGCTTTGGTGAGTGCTGTGAAGTGTGTAAACCTGGTGATTCACAGACCTGTACCCCTGGGGATAAAAATATATGTTTATAAAAAATTAAAAAAAAATAAATAAAGGTCATAGTGTAAACTCTACATTTAAATTAGAGTCTAGCCAAAATAAATGAACATCCTTGTCTTTCATACCATGTCCAGCACTTACTGTACTAATTATATTTTTAAGTTTACTTTGACACTTTGAAAGCAGTGGTCTCTTGTATATAACTAGGGACTGTTCAGTCAGAATTTCTGAAAAATTTTGAGCCCTCACTCTCATTGGCTTGTCTGGTACTGACTTACAAAGGAACACACAAAACACTGTGTGACAGCAGGTGTCTTTATGCTTCCAAACCATTGTCCCATATTTTCAGATAAGGTTTTCAATTTGGTGGACTGTTTAATATTACATGTATTTTAAATATTTATTAAAAAAGAAAAGGAAACTATGCCGCATCATAAATCCTTAAACAAAATGTAGCATGTAACTTTTCTTTCTCTTTCTTGAGAGGTAAATAAAACAATAAATTTATTCTTTTTTTTTTAGCATTATTACTTATTCTGCTCTCCACATGTGCATCTAAAAATCAATGCATTTTTTAAGGTCACAAAATTACATTCCTATAGTTAGAGATACGATGAGATGTGGAGAAAAACTACTCAGAAGCAATTTACTTAGAACAGGTAGGGATATACAGAGTGGGCAATGACTGCCACTGTTAAATAATAACACTTTATAAAATGGGAGACTTAAAATGGCTTCAGAAAATAAATGTAAATGAAGGGCATTTTGTTGAGTTTCCCTCCCACTTTCCCTTCTGGCATTTTTTACATTCATAGCAAAAACAAAAATATATTGTGTTCATGTCAATGCTTAAACACACACACACACTGGTAAATTCAAAACATAAGATATTCCATTTTGCTATGGTAACATCAATTCTTCCACAAAGGACAATGATTTTTTTTTTAATTACTGCTTAGATTTTTAACTATGACACGGATTTTACATGTAAATATTATGTAATATGGATAAGATTCTGTGACAATCATGCTCCCATTTTCTAACATTTTTTTTTTTACTCTCTTTTAACAAATTTTTCCCTGGTTTTGCTTTATATTTCTTAAGGAAATTTTAGATGGCAGAATCTGTCAATGTTTAATTCTGCTGTCATTATTACATATTTTTCCATAACTTCCAGGCCTTATAATATCTCTTTTTAAGTTTTATTCTGATGTAGTATCTGTTACTTTTTGCCTCATCTGTTACTTTTGCCTTCACAAAAAGGTGCATGCTGCTTATTTTTTTATTACTAACAATCGTGTGTTTATTTATTTCAAGAATTTCAAAGGATTTGGGAAAACAGTTCCTCATCAACTTTATATGAACTTTCAACAGTTGATTGGTTATGACGAAATAAGTACGTAAGGAACACCAATAGAGAGATTTGCTTGAGGCTCAGACTCCCATCTTGCAGCCAAAGAAGGATTAGAAGCATGTCTTTTGTGGTTACATAGGAGACTACAGTTCTTAGAAAAACTAGTATATCATTATTTAAGAAGTTTGAGACTAGAGTCAGTTCAAATTCCTGAAGTGGCAAGTTAGTGATAGGAACATATTCATTAAATGCAACAGCAAAATAGAAGTTTTGAGAACTTCAAATATTTCCTTAATTTCTAGTTGAAGAAATGGACACTGAAAGAGGAAAGCTAAGTGATGTGTCCAAGATGATACTGGCAGAGACTGATAGACAAAAAGAGAATTAGGTTTGGGACCTCTGTGTCCTGAATCACAATTTGGTACTCTTCACTCTTTTTACTACACATGTTTCATTTTTAGAAGAACACTAAAATGGTGATCTCAGAGGAAAACAAATGGCCTTCATTACAAACAACATGAATGTACCAGAGATAATGAAAACAATAATGATCTGAATCAGGAATTTAGAAAGAAGTAGGAAAAAACTGGAGGAGTCAAGATGGTGGAGAAGTAGCAGGCTGGGGCTACATCAGGTAGCAGGAGATCAGCTAGATAGCTTATCTAAACTTTGCAAACACCTACAAATCCAATGGGAGATCGAAGAAAGGAGAACAGCAATTCTAGAAACAGAAAATCAACCACTTTCTGAAAGGTAGGACCGGCTGAAAAGTGAATCCAAAGCAACGGGAAGATAGACTGTGGGGGGAGGGGCCGGCTCCCCCCGGCAAGCAGTGGAGCAACAGAGCACAAAATCAGGACTTTTAAAAGTCTGTTCTGATGAGATACATTGCTCCAGAGGCTAAACTGGGATGAAGCCCACGCAGGGTCAGCGTGGCCCCAGGTCCCACAGGGTCACAGAAGGATCGGGGTGTCTGAGTCTCGCAGAGCTTACAGGTATTAGAACAGGGAAGCTGGCTACAGAGATAGAGCCAAGGAGTGAGCTCTCAGCTCGGGGTTACCTTGAACCGGTCGCAGCCTGGGTGAGCTTGGAGCACGGCTGGAGGCCAGGGAGACAGGAGTAATTGGGCGCTATTCTCTGAGGGTGCACTGAGGAGTGGGGCCCCAGCTCTCAGCTCCTCTGGGCCTGAGACCGGGAGGCCGCCATTTTCATTCCCATCCTCCCGAACTCTATGAAAATCTTTCAGGGGACAAAAGATCCCAAAAGCAAAACTGAGCAGATTACTCAGCCCGGCCCCTGGTAAGGGTGATGCAATTCCACCTGGGGCAAAGACACTTGAGAATCATTACAACAGGCCCCTCCCCCAGAAGATCAACAAGAAATCCAGCAAGGACCAAGTTAACCTACCAAGGAGTGCAGGTTCAATACCAAGGAGAGCAGCAGAATTCCAGAGGAGGAGAAAGCAAACCACTGAACTCATGGCTTTCTCCCCATGATTCATTAGTCTTGCAGTTAATTTAATTTGTTTTTTTTTTTCAATTTTTTTTTCTTCTTCTGCTAAATTTTTTTTAACTTTTACCCTTTTCTTTTTAACGCTTTTTTAACTAATTTATCATATATATATAAATATATATATTTATATATATTATATTTTTCTTTATTCGTTTGCTTTTTTTAATTGTTTTTTTTTTCTGAACCTCTTCTTATCCCCTTTCTCCCTCCCACCCCCCCCATGAATTAGGGTCTCTTCTGATTTGTAAAGAGTATTTTCCTGGGGTCTTTGCAACCCTTTTGATATTTTACTTGCTCCTTCATATACTCTTATCTAGACAAAATGACAAGGCGGGAAAATTCACCACAAAAAAAAGAACAAGAGGCAGTACCAAAGGCTAGGGACCTAATCAATACTGACATTGGTAATGTGTCAGATCTGGAGTTCAGAATGACGATTATCGAGGTTCTAGCCGGGTTCAAAAAAGGCATGGAAGATATTAGAGAAACCCTCTCAGGAGATATAAAAGCCCTTTCTGAAGAAATAAAAGAATAAAATCTAACCAAGTTGAAATAAAAAAAGCTATTAATGAGGTGCAATAAAAAATGGAGGCTCTAACTGCTAGGAAAAATGAGGCAGAAGAAAGAATTAGCGATACAGAAGACCAAATGACAGAGAATAAAGAAGCTGAGCAAAAGAGGGACAAACAGCTACTGGACTGCGAGGGGAGAATTCGAGAGATAAGTGACACCATAAGATGAAACAACATTAGAATAATTGGGATTCTAGAAGAAGAAGAGAGAGGGGAGCAGAAGGTATATTGCAGGGAATTCTTGGAGAGAATTTCCCTAATATGGCAAAGGGAACAAGCATCAAAATCCAGGAGGCACAGAGAACCCCCCTCAAAATCAACAAGAATAGGTCCACACCCCATCACCTAGGAGTAAAATTTACAAGTCTTAGTGACAAAGAGAAAATCCTGAAAGCAGCCCGGGAAAAAAAAAGTCTGTAACATACAATGGTAAAAGTATTAGATTGGCAGAGACTTATCCATAGAGACCTGGCAGGCCAGAAAGAGCTGACATGATATATTCAGAGCACTAAACGAGAAAAACATGCAGCCAAGAATACTGTATCCAGCTAGGCTATCACTGAAAATAGAAGGAGACAAAAAGCTTCCAGGACAAAAAAACAAAACAAAACAAAACAAAACAAAAAAAAAACAAAGAATTTGCAAACACAAACCAGCTCTATAGGAAATATTAAAAGGGGTCCTCTAAGCAAAGAGAGAGCCTAAAAGTAATAGCTCAGAAAGGAACAGAGACATTATACAGTAACAGTCACCTTACAGGTAATACAATGGCACTAAATTCATATCTCTCAATAGTTACCCTGAATGTTAATGGGCTAAATGACCCAATCAAAAGACACAGGGCATCAGAATGGATAAAAAAACAAAACCCATCTATATGTTGCCTACAAGAAACCCATTTCAGACCCAGGGACACCTCCAGATTTAAAGTGAGGGAGTGGAAAACAATTTACCATGCTAACGGACATCAAAGAAAGCTGTGGTGGCAATCCTTAGATCTTATAACTTAGATTTTAAGCCAAAGACTGCACTAAGAGATGAGGAAGGACACTATATCATACTCAAAGGATCTGTCCAACAAGAAGATCTAATAATTTTAAATATCTATGCCCCTAACGTGGGAGCAGCCAACTATATAAATCAATTAATAAAATCAAAGAAACACAGCAATGATAATACAATAATAGTAGGGGACTTTAACACTCCCCTCACTGAAATGGACAGATCATCCAAGCAAAAGATCAACAAGGAAATAAAGGCCTTAAATGACACACTGGACAAGATGGACATCACAGACATATTCAGAATATTTCATCCCAAAGCAACAGAATACACATTCTTCTCTGGTGCACATGTAACATTCTCCAGAATAGATCACATCCTGGGTCCTAAATCAGATCTCAACCAGTATCAAAAGAGTGGGATCATTCCCTGCATATTTTCAGACCACAATGCTCTGAAGCTAGAACTCAATCACAAGAGGAAATTTGGAAAGAACCCAAATACATGGAGACTAAACAGCATCCTTCTAAAGAATGAATGGGTCAACCAGAAAATTAAAGAAGAATTGAAAAAATTCATCGAAACAAATGATAATGAAAACCCACAACGGTTCAAAATCTGTGGGACACAGCAAAGGCAGTCCTGAGAGGAAAATATATAGTGGTACAAGCCTTTCTCAAGAAACAAGAAAGGTCTCAAGTACACAACCTACACCTAAAGGAGCTGGAGAAAGAAATAGAAAGAAAACCTAAACCCAACAGGAGAAGAGAAATCATAAGGATCAGAGCAGAAATCAATGAAATAGAAACAACAACAGCAACAACAAAAAAAAAGACAACAGAACAAATCAATGAAACTAGGAGCTGGTTCTTTGAAAGAATTAATAAGATTGATAAACCCCTGGCCAGACTTATCAAAAAGAAAAGAGAAAGGACCCAAATAAATAAAATCATGAATGAAAGAGGAGAGATCACAACTAACACCAAAGAAATACAAACAATTATAAGAACATACTATGAGAAACTCTACGCCAACAAATTTGACAATCTGGAATAAATGGATGCATTTCTAGAGACATATAAACTACCACAACTGAACCAGGAAGAAATAGAAAACCTGAACAGACCCATAACCAGTAAGGAGATTGAAACAGTCATCAAAAATCTCCAAACAAATAAAAGCCCAGGGCCAGACGGCTTCCCAGGGGAATTCTACCAAACATTTAAAGAAGAACTAATTCCTATTCTCCTGAAACTGTTCCAAAAAATAGAAATGGAAGGAAAACTTCCAAACTCATGAGGCCAGCATCACCTTGATCCCAAAGCCAGACAAGGATCCCATCAAAAGAGAGAGCTATAGACCAATTTCCTTGATGAACACAGATGCGAAAATTCTCACCAAAATACTAGCCAATAGGATTCAACAGTACATTAAAGGATTATTCACCACGACCAAGTGGGATTTATTCCAGGGCTGCAAGGTTGGTTCAACATCTGCAAATCAATCAATGTGATACAATACATTAATAAAAGAAAGAACAAGAACCATATGATACTCTCAGTAGATGCTGAAAAAGCATTTGACAAAGTACAGCATCCCTTCCTGATCAAAACTCTTCAAAGTGTAGGGATAGAAGGCACATACCTCAATATTATCAAAGCCATCTATGAAAAACCCACCACAAATATCATTCTCAATGGAAAAAAACTGAAACTGAAAGCTTTTCCGCTAAGGTCAGGAACACAGCAGGGATGTCTATTATCACCACTGCTATTCAACATAGTACTAGAAGTCCTAGCCACAGCAATCAGACAACAAAAGGAAATTAAAGGCATCCAAATTGGCAAAGAAGAAGTCAAACTATCACTCTTCACAGATGATATGATACTATATGTGGAAAACCCAAAAGACTCCACTCCAGAACTGCTAGAATTTGTACAGGAATTCAGTAAAGTGTCAGGATATAAAATCAATGCACAGAAATCATTTCTCTACACCAAAAACAAGACAGAAGAAAGAGAAATTAAGGAGTCAATCCCATATAAATTGCACCCAAAACTATAAGACAGAATTTATACAGGAATTCAGTAAAATGTCAGGATATAAAAACAATGCACAGTTGCATTTCTCTACACCAAAAACAAGACAGAAGAAAGAGAAATTAAGGAGTCAATCCCATTTCCAATTGCACCAAAAACTATAAGATACCTAGAAATAAACCTAACCAAAGAGGCTAAGAATCTATACTCAGAAAACTATAAAGTATCATGAAAGAAATTGAGGAAGACACAAAGAAATGGAAAAATGTTCCATGCTCCTGGATTAGAAGAACACATACTGTAAAAAATGTCTATGCTACCTAAAGCAGTCTACATATTTAATGCAATTCCTATCAAAATACCATCCTTTTTTTTTTTCAAAGAAATTGAACAAATAACCCTAAAATTTATATGGAACCAGAAAAGACCTCGAATAGCCAAAGAAATATTGAAAAAGAAAGCCAAAGTTGGTGGCATCACAATTCCGGACTTCAAGCTCTATTACAAAGCTGTCATCATCAAGACAGCATGGTACTGGCACAAAAACAGACACATAGATCAATGGAACAGAATAGAGAGCCCAGAAATAGACCCTCAACTCTATGGTCAACTAATCTTCGACAAAGCAGGAAAGAATGTCCAATGGAAAGAAGACAGCCTCTTCAATAAATGGTGTTGCAAAATTGGACAGCCACATGCAGAAAAATGAAATTGGACCATTTCCTTACACCACACATGAAAATAGACTCAAAATGGATAAAGGACCTCAATGTGAGAAAGGAATCCATCAAAATCCTTGAGGAGAACACAGGCAGCAACCGCTTCGACCTCAGCCGCAGCAGCATCTTCCTAGGAACATCGCCAAAGGCAAGGGAAGCAAGGACAAAAATGAACTATTGGGATTTCATCAAGATCAAAAGCTTTTGCACAGCAAAGGAAACAGTTAACAAAACCAAAAGACAACCGACAGAATGGGAGAAGATATTTGCAAACGACATATCAGATAAAGGGCTAGTGTCCAAAATCTATAAAGAACTTAGCAAACTCAATACCCAAAGAACAAATAATCCAATCAAGAAATGGGCAGAAGACATGAACAGACATTTCTGCAAAGAAGACATCCAGATGGCCAACAGACTCATGAAAAAGTGCTCCACATCACTCAGCATCAGGGAAATACAAATCAAAACCACAATGAGATATCACCTCACACCAGTCAGAATGGCTAAAATCATCAAGTCAGGAAATGACAGATGCTGGCGAGGATGTGGAGAAAGGGGAACCCTCCTACACTGTTGGTGGGAATGCAGGCTGGTGCAACCACTCTGGAAAACAGCTTGGAGGTTCCTCAAAATCTTGAAAATAGAACTACCCTATGACCCAGCAACAGCACTAGTGGGTATTTACCCTAAAGATACAAACATAGTGATCCAAAAGGGCACGTGCACCTGAATGTTTATAGCAGCAATGTCTACAATAGCCAAACTATGGAAAGAACCTAGATGTCCATCAACAAATGAATGGATAAAGAAGTGGTATATATACACTATGGAATACTATGCAGCCATCAAAAGAAATGGAATCTTGCCATTTGCAATGATGTGGATGGAACTAGAGGGTATCATGCTTAGCGAAATAAGTCAGTTGGAGAAAGACAACTATCATATGATCTCCCTGATATGAGAAAGTGGAGATGCAACATGGGGGGGCTAAGGGGTTAGGAGAAGAATGAATTAAACAAGATGGAATTGGGAAGGAGACAAACCATAAGTGACTCTTAATCTCACAAACAAACTGAGGGTTGCTGGGGGAAGGGGGTTTGGGAGAGGCGGGTGGGTTTATGGACGTTGGGGAGTGTATGTGCTATGGTGAGTGCTGTGAAGTGTGTAAACCTGACGATTCACAGACCTGTACCCCTGGGGATAAAAATATATTATATGTTTATAAAAAATAAATAAAATTTTAAAAAATTAAAAAAAAAAGAAGTAGGAAGAAACTAGTAAAATTACAAGAACAAATTAATGATTTAGAGAATAATGAAACAATAGACATAAGTCTAGAACAGTTTCTTAAAAAAAACAAACAAATAAAAACCCTGATGTAAAGAAATATACCTAGATTGCTATCAAGAAAAAGCAGGAGTGGGTGCCTGGATGGCGCAGTTGGTTAAGCAACTGCCTTTGGCTTAGGTCATGATCCTGGAGTCCCAGGATTGAGTCCCACATCAGGCTCCCAGCTTCATGGGGAGTCTGCTTCTCCCTCTGACCTTCTCCCCTCTTGTATTCTCTCTCTCAAATAAATAAAATCTTAAAAAAAGAAAGAAAAAGTAGGAGAAAAATAAATATTTAAAAGTAAAAAAGCTAACAGTGAAATAACCTTAGGAAAAAAAAAATTGAAAGTATCTTAAAACTACTTTCCTTAATACATGTAAATGAATTTGATGACCTGGAGGATGTACCTTTCTAGAAAAATATAATTTACCAGTGATGGCTGGAAAGAAAATTTTAAAAAAATCTGTAGTCTGATTTCCATGGAAGACATAAATAAGGTGTTAAAGAGAAAGCTAGTAAACAAAAGTCAGTAAATCTAGGTGATGAATCAGAGGAATGCACTAAACCCTTAAAAAGCAGATAACCCCAATGCTATTTAAACTCTTCCAGATTACAGGAAACCTTCAAAAACAATTTAATTAAGTAATATAATAATATTGATGTTGTGAGAAGTAGTTAATATAAACTATTTGAGGATGCTTATTTAGGTAGCAATTTTTTTTTTTTAAAGGAAGAAAAAGTGAAGTAATGAAAGTGGCAGTTGAGTGCTAGAGTGGGTTTGCACATGCTCATAAGAGCTGCTGCTGTTAAATTTTCAAGAATTTGTTGAGTCAGTTGATATGCTGATTGCTTGAAATCTGTCCTGATAAGAGTACTTATTCTATGGAAATCAGCAAATGCTGCATAAGTGAGGGTTATTCCTTCCAGAGAACATCAGCACACTGCTACCCAAACTCAAAGTAATAGTTAAAACCAGTGGAGAGCAAAGATACTGTGATCTGTGAGAAGTATATTGGGGCCATCTGGAGCTGAGTGATGAATATACAGGTTATTTTTACAATAATGTTCAAGTTGTACATTCATATTTCATGAACTTTTCTGTACATATTTGTCAATTTAAATAGTATTTACTCACTTATGTTTCTGTCAATCTGATGGATCTGAAAAAATTTAATTTCCATTACCTTGATAACAGAGGAGGCTGGGTCTGTTTTTATCATTTATTGGTCATTATTATTTTCATTCATATATCCTTTTCTTTGAGTTGTTAATGTAAGCTTTTGCATATTTTTCTAATGACTTCTTCTTTTTTTTTTTTTTAACCTAAATTGGTATCTAAGCTCTTTAGGTATTTTGAATTCTAGTCTTTTATTATTTACTAATGTTTCAAAAATTACTTCTCATCTTAGCCTGTAGATTACTGTCATTAATTTTTTTAAATATAAATTGTAATTTTACTGGGCCAAATGTACAAATCATTTCTACTAAAGTTTGTGCTTTTCACATGGTCTTTAAGAAGTTCTTCCTTGTGGGCATCTGCATGGCTCAGTTGGTTAAGCTACTGCCTTTGGCTCAGGTCATGATCTCAAGGTCTTGGGATCAAGCCCCACATTGGGCTCCCCCTACTCTGTGGGGAGCCTGCTTCTCCTTCTCCCTCTGCCTGCTACTCCCCCTGCTTGTGGTTCTCTATCTGTCAAATAAATAAATAAAATGTTTAAAAAAAAAAAAAGAAGTTTTTCCTTGCTGGGGTGTTAACACTATGGTAGTAACCATTTTGCTACAGACATGTGTATCAAATCAATATATTATATACCTTACACTTACACAATGACCTATGTCAATTTTATCTCAATAAAGTTGGAATATTAAACTTCATCCTTACCCCAAGATCATAAATATAGTCTTCCATTTTATTCTAAAATTTTAATGTTTCCATATTTAGATATTAAATCCACATGCAGTTTCTTTTTTGTGTATAAGATGAGATAGGAATCACACTCTTACTTTATTTTTTCATGGAAGTAACCAAATGTCCTCAGATCATTGATTGTAAAAGCAAATATTTTCCTCTGTAGTTTTTGTTATGATAAAATTATACACCCTTTTTATTTTTAAATTCTACATGAATAAATGTATTACTTTAAAATATAAATATAGGTGAGAGGCAAGATGGCGGAGGAGTAGCAGACTGAAATGAAATCATATTAGAGCAGTTCATCTAGGTAGGTTTCAAATCATTCCAAACACCTACAAACTCAACAGGAGATAGAAGAGAAGAGCAGCAATTCTAGGAACAGAAAATTGAACACTTTCTGAAAGGTAGCATGAATGGAGAAATGAATCCAAATCGATGGGAAGATAGACCACGGGGGGAGGGGCTGGATCCTAGCAAGTGGTGGATCAGTGGAGCACAAAATCAGAACTTTTTGAAGTCGGCTCCTCTGAGGAACATTGCTCCAGAGGCTATTCGGGGGTAGAGCCCTCACAGGACCAGTGTGGTCTCGGGTCCCACAGAGTCACAGAAATATTGGGGGTGTCTGAATGTGGCAGAGTGTTAGGTATCAGAGCGGGGAAGCTGGCTACAGAGACAGAGCCTTAGAGTGAGCTTTCAGATCAGGGTTACCTTAAACTGTGATCCAAGGCACAGTCTGACCACTGCTCTTCAAACAGGGACCCTACAAGTGGCAAATCCATACAGACTCCCCTTCCTGCTCTGGGAGGAGCACTGCAACAGGAATCAGCTGGGTTTGGAGACTCCAAACGGGGCCATGTGCCAGAGACAGAATACTCAGTCACAGGCCATGTGAGCTCCGAGCGCAGCCAGAGACCAGGGAGACAGGAGTGATTAACTACTTGTTTCTGGGGGTGCACTGAGGAGTGAGTCCCCAGGCTCTCGGCTCCTCTGGGCTGGAGACTGGGAGGCTGTGATTTTCATTTCCATCCTCCAGAGCTCTACAGCAAACGTTCAGGGAACAAAAGCTCCAAGAGTGAACCCGAGAAGATTACTTAGCCTGGTCCCTGGCAAGGGCTGTGCAATTCCTCCTCAAACAAAGACATTAGAGGATCACTGCTACAGACCCCTCCCACAGAAGATCAGCAAGAATATCCAGCCAAGACAAAGCTCATCGATCAAGGAAAATAGCGGAACTCCAGAGCTAGGGGAAAGCAGCATATAGAATTCATGGCTTTCCCCCCATGATCCTTTATTGTTACAAAGTTGAATTTTCTTTTATTTTTTTCTTATTCTATTTTTCGAACTTTTCCTCTCTCCTCTTTTTACGTTTTATAACTAGTTTATCTTAACAATAGCTTTCTTTTAAAAATCGATTTAAACCTTCATTGTTATAGTCCTATTTTCTCCCTTCATTTTATTTAACCTTACTTTTTGTATACATATAGGGTTTTTTTTCCCCTAAAAAATTTTGGAATACAATTTCATTTAATAGATCAAAATATACCCTAATCCAGCATATGACTTTGTTCTAGTCTCCAGCCTGAGCACATTCCATCCTCTTTTTTTTCTTTTTCTAACCAAATATCAATTCATTTTTAAGAATTTTTTTTTAATTTTCATCTTTACAGTCATATTCCTGTATTTGTGTCATATTCCTTCATTGGATTTACCCTTATTTTTGGATATATGTTTTTCTTTCTTAAAATTTTGTTAGGTAGTTACTTCTAAGAGGCCAAAATATAGGCAAAATCAAGTGGGTGGCTCTGTTCTATTCACCAGGCTGATATTTATTTATTTATTTATTTATGTATTTATTTATTTCTCCCTTTCTTCTCCCCCCAGTTTTGGATCTCTTCTGATTTGATTAGCATACATTTTTAGGGGGTCTTTGCCACCCTTTTTAGTGTTTTATTCCCTTCTTATATAAATAAAATGACAAGGCAGAAAAACTCACCACAAAAAGAAAAAAAAGAGGAAGTATCAATAGCTAGGGACGTAATTAATACAAACATTGGTAATATGTCACAACTAGAGTTCAGAATGATGATTCTCAAGGTGCTAATTGGGCTCAAAAAAGGCATGTAAGATATTAGAGAAACTCTGTCCAGAGAAATAAAAGTCCTTTCTTGAGAATTAAAAGAACTAAAATCTAGCCAAGTTGAAATCAAAAAGCTATTAATGAGGTGCATTAAAAAATGGAGGCTCTTACTGCTAGGATAAATGAGGCAGAAGAGAGAATTAGTGATATAGATGACCAAATGTTAGAGAATAAAGAAGCTGAGCAAAAGAGAGACAAACAACTACCGGACCACAACGGAAGAATTCGAGAGACAAGTGATACCATAAAATGAAACAATATATTCTAAAGAATGAATGGGTCAACCGGGAAATTAAAGAAGAATTGAAAAAAATCATGGAAACAAATGATAATGAAAATACAACGGTTCAAAATCTGTGGGACACAACAAAGGCAGTCCTGAGAGGAAAATATATAGCGGTACAAGTCTTTCTCAAGAAACAAGAAAGGTCTCAGGTACACAAACTAACCCTACACCTAAAGGAGCTGGAGAAAGAACAAGAAAGAAACCCTAAGCCCTGCAGGAGAAGAGAAATCATAAAGATCAGAGCAGAAATCAATGAAATAGAAACCAAAAAAACAATAGAACAAATCAACGAAACTAGGAGCTGGTTCTTTGAAAGAATTAATAAAATTGATAAACCCCTGGCCCGACTTATCAAAAAGAAAAGAGAAAGGACCCAAATAAATAAAATCATGAATGAAAGAGGAGAGATCACAACTAACACCAAAGAAATACAAACTATTATAAGAACATACTATGAGCAACTCTACGCCAATAAATTTGACAATCTGGAAGAAATGGATGCATTCCTAGAAACATATAAACTACCACAACTGAACCAGGAAGAAATAGAAAGCCTGAACAGACCCATAACCAGTAAGGAGATTGAAACAGTCATTAAAAATCTCCAAACAAACAAAAGCCCAGGGCCAGACGGCTTCCCGGGGGAATTCTACCAAACATTTAAAGAAGAACTAATTCCTATTCTCCTGAAACTGTTCCAAAAAATAGAAATGGAAGGAAAACTTCCAAACTCATTTTATGAGGCCAGCATCACCTTGATCCTAAAACCAGACAAGGATCCCACCAAAAAAGAGAGCTATAGACCGATATCCTTGATGAACACAGATGCGAAAATACTCAACAAAATACTAGCCAATAGGATTCAACAGTACATTAAAAAGATTATTCACCACGACCAAGTGGGATTTATTCCAGGGCTGCAAGGTTGGTGCAACATCCGCAAATCAGTCAATGTGATACAACACATCAATAAAAGAAAGAACAAGAACCATATGATACTCTCAATAGATGCTGAAAAAGCATTTGACAAAGTACAGCATCCCTTCCTGATCAAAACTCTTCAAAGTGTAGGGATAGAGGGCACATACCTCAATATCATCAAAGCCATCTATGAAAAACCCACCGCAAATATCATTCTCAATGGAGAAAAACTGAAAGCTTTTCCGCTAAGGTCAGGAACACGGCAGGGATGTCCATTATCACCACTGCTATTCAACATAGTACTAGAGGTCCTAGCCTCAGCAATCAGACAACAAAAGGAAATTAAAGGCATCCAAATCGGCAAAGAAGAAGTCAAATTATCACTCTTCGCAGATGATATGATACTATATCTGGAAAACCCAAAAGACTCCACTCCAAAACTGCTAGAACTTATACAGGAATTCAGTAAAGTGTCAGGATATAAAATCAATGCACAGAAATCAGTTGCATTTCTCTACACCAACAGCAAGAGAGAAGAAAGAGAAATTAAGGAGTCAATCCCATTTACAATTGCACCCAAAACCATAAGATACCTAGGAATAAACCTAACCAAAGAGACACAGAATCTATACTCAGGAAACTATAAAGTACTCATGAAAGAAATTGAGGAAGACACAAAGAAATGGAAAAATGTTCCATGCTCCTGGATTGGAAGAATAAATATTGTGAAAATGTCTATGCTACCTAAAGCAATGTACACATTTAATGCAATTCCTATCAAAGTACCATCCATCTTTTTCAAAGAAATGGAACAAATAATGCTAAAATTTATATGGAACCAGAAAAGACCTCGAATAGCCAAAGGGATATTGAAAAAGAAAGCCAACGTTGGTGGCATCACAATTCCGGACTTCAAGCTCTATTACAAAGCTGTCGTCATCAAGACAGCATGGTACTGGCACAAAAACAGACACATAGATCAATGGAACAGAATAGAGAGCCCAGAAATAGACCCTCAACTCTATGGTCAACTAATCTTCGACAAAGCAGGAAAGAATGTCCAATGGCAAAAAGACAGCCTCTTCAATAAATGGTGCTGGGAAAATTGGACAGCCACATGCAGAAAAATGAAATTGGACCATTTCCTTACACCACACACAAAAATAGACTCAAAATGGATGAAGGACCTCAATGTGCGAAAGGAATCCATCAAAATCCTTGAGGAGAACACAGGCAGCAACCTCTTTGACCTCAACCGCAGCAACATCTTCCTAGGAACATCGCCAAAGGCAAGGGAAGCAAGGGCAAAAATGAACTATTGGGATTTCATCAAGATCAAAAGCTTTTGCACAGCAAAGGAAACAGTTAACAAAATCAAAAGACAACTGACAGAATGGGAGAAGATATTTGCAAATGACATATCAGATAAAGGACTAGTGTCCAGAATCTATAAAGAACTTAGCAAACTCAACACCCAAAGAACAAATAGTCCAATCAAGAAATGGGCAGAGGACATGAACAGACATTTCTGCAAAGAAGACATCCAGATGGCCAACAGACACATGAAAAAGTGCTCCATATCACTCGGCATCAGGGAAATACAAATCAAAACCACAATGAGATATCACCTCACACCAGTCAGAATGGCTAAAATAAACAAGTCAGGAAATGACAGATGCTGGCGAGGATGCGGAGAAAGGGGAACCCTCCTACACTGTTGGTGGGAATGCAAGCTGGTGCAGCCACTCTGGAAAACAGCATGGAGGTTCCTCAAAATGTTGAAAATAGAACTGCCCTATGACCCAGCAATTGCACTATTGGGTATTTACCCTAAGGATACAAATGTAGTGATCCAAAGGGGCACATGCACCCGAATGTTTATAGCAGCAATGTCCAGAATAGCCAAACTATGGAAAGAACCTAGATGTCCATCAACAGATGAATGGATCAAGAAGATGTGGTATATATACACAATGGAATACTATGCAGCCATCAGAAGAAATGAAATCTTGCCATTTGCGACAACATGGATGGAACTAGAGCGTATCATGCTTAGCGAAATAAGTCAAGCAGAGAAAGACAACTATCATATGATCTCCCTAATATGAGGAAGTGGTGATGCAACATGGGGGCTTAAGTGGGTAGGAGAAGAATAAATGAAACAAGATGGGATTGGGAGGGAGACAAACCATAAGTGACTTTTAATCTCACAAAACAAACTGAGGGTTGCTGGGGGGAGGGGGTTTGGGAGAAGGGGGTGGGATTATGGACATTGGGGAGGGTATGTGCTTTGGTGAGAGCTGTGAAGTGTGTAAACCTGGTGATTCACAGACCTGTACCCCTGGGGATAGAGTATTAGGCCTCCATCAGAAAGGATGAATACCCAACTTTTGTAGCAACATGGACGGGACTGGAAGAGATTATGCTGAGTGAAATAAGTCAAGCAGAGAGAGTCAATTATCATATGGTTTCACTTATTTGTGGAGCATAACAAATAGCATGGAGGACATGGGGACTTAGAGTGGAGAAGGGAGTTGGGGGAAATTGGAAGGGGAGGTGAACCATGAGAGACTATGGACTCTGAAAAACAATCTGAGGGTTTTGAAGGGACGGGGGGTGGGAGGTTGGGGTACCAGGTGGTGGGTATTATAGAGGGCACGGATTGCATGGAGCACGGGGTGTGGTGCAAAAATAATGAATACTGTTATGCTGGAAATAAAAAAAAAAAAAAAAAAGAAACAATATTAGAATAATTGGGATTCCAGAAGAAGAACAAAAGAGAGAGAGGGGCAGAAGTTATATCGGAGCAAATTATAGTAGATAATTTCCCTAATATGGCAAAGGGTACAAGAATCAAAATCCAGGAGGCACAGAGAACGCCCCTCAAAATCAATAAAAATGGGTCCACACCCCATCATCTAATAGTAAAACATACAAGTCTTAGCATCAAAGAGAAAATCCTGAAACCAGCTCAGGACAAAAAGTCTGTAACATACAATGATAAAAGTATTAGATTGGCAAAAGACTTACCCACAGTGACCTGGCAGGCCAGAAAGAACTGGCATGATATATTCAGAGCACTAAGTGAGAAAAATATGCAGCTAAGGATACTATATCCACCTAGGCTATCATTGAAAATAGAAGAAGATATAAAGTTTCCTGTACAAACAAAAATTAAAAAGAATTTGCAAACACCAAACCAGACCTAAAGGAAATATTGAAAGGGCTCCTCTAAGCAAAGAAAGAGCCTAAAAGTAACAGACCAGAATAGAACAGAGACATATACAGTAACAGTCACCTTACAGACAACACAAAAGTGCTAAATTCCTATCTTTCCCTAGTTACCCTGAGTGTAAGTGGGCTAAATGCCTCAATCAAAAGACACAGGGTATCAGAATGGATGAAAAACTAAAACCAACCCGTCAATATGTTGTCTACAAGAAACTCATTTTAGACCCAAAGACACCTCCAGATTCAAAGTGAGGAGATGGAAAATAATCTACCATGCTAATGGAAATCAAAAGAAAGCTGGGGTGGCAATCCTTAGATCTTATAACTTAGATTTTAAGCCAAAGACTATAGTAAGAGATTAGGAAGGACACTATATCATACTCAAAGGGTCTGTCCAACAAGAAGATCTAACAATTTTAAGTATCTATGCACCTAACATGGGAACAGTCAACTATGTAAACCAATTAATAACAAAATCAAAGAAACACACCAGCAATAATACAATAATAGTGGGGGACTTTAACACACTCCTCACAGAAATGGACAGATCATCCAAGCAAAAAATCAACAAGTAAATAAAGGCCTTAAATGACACACTGAATCAGATGGATATCACAGATATATTCAGAAGATTCCATCCCAAAGCAACAGAATACACATTCTTCTCTAGTGCACATGAACACTCTCCAGAGTAGATCACAACCTGGGTCACAAATTAGGTCTCAACCAGTACCAAAATATTGGGATCACTCCCTTTATATCTTCAGACCACAATGCTTTGAAACTAGAACTCAACCATAAGAGGAAATTTGGAAAGAAGTCAAATACATGGAAGGTAAAGAGCACCATACTAAAGGATGAATGGATCAACCAGAAATTAAAGAAGAATTGAAAATTTTTCATGGAAACAAATGAAAATACAACTGTTCAAAATCTTTGGGACACAGCAAAGGCGGTCCTAAAAGGAAACTCTATAACAGTACAAGCCTTTCTCAAGAAACAAGAAAGGCCTCAACATAACCCTACACCTAAAGAAGCTGGAGGAAGAACAACAAAGAAAGCCTAAACCAGGAGAAGAAAAATCATAAGGGATCAGAGCAGAAATCAATGAAACAGAAACCAAAAGAACAGGAGAACAGATCAATGAAGCTAAGAGCTGGTTCTTTGAAGAATTAAAACCCCTGGCCAGACTTTTCAAAAAGAAAAAAGAAAGGACCCAAATTATACAATCACGAATGAAAGAAAAGAGATCACAACCAACACCAAAGAAATACAAACAATTATAAGAACATATTATGAGCAACATTACACCAGCAAATTTGACAATCTGGAAGAAATGGATGCATTCCTAGAGACATCTAAACTACCAAAACTGAACCAGGTAGACATAGAAAACCTGAACAGACCCATAACCAGTGAGGAGATTGAAGCAGTCATCAAAAATCTCCCAACAAACAAGAGCCCAGGCCCAGAGGGCTTCCCAGGGGGAATTCTACCAACGATTTAAAGAAGAATTAATGCCTATTCTCCTGAAACTGTTCCAAAAAGTAGAAATAGAAGGAAAACTTCCAAACTCATTTTATGAGGCCAGCATTACCTTGATCCCAAAACCAAAGACCCCACCAAAAAGGAGAATTACAAACCTATATCCTTGATGAACACAGATGCAAAAATTCTCACCAAAATACTAGTCAATAAGATCCAACAGTACGTTAAAAGAATTATTCACTACAACCAAGTGGGATCTATTCCTGGGCTACAAGGTTGGTTCAACATCCCCAAATCAATCAATGGGATACAATACATTAATAAAAGAAAGAACAAGAATCATAGGATACTCTCAATAGATGCTGAAAAAGCATTTGACAAAGTACAGCATCCTTTCTTGATCAAAACTCTTCATGGGGTAGCAATAGAGGGTATATACCTCAACATCAACAAAGCCATCTATGAAAAACCCACAGAGAATATCATTCTCAATGGGGAAAAACTGAGAGCTTTCCCCCTAAGGTCAGGAACATCGCAGGGATGTCCATTAGCACCACTGCTATTCAACATAGTACTAGAATTCCTAGTCTCAGCAATCAGACAACAAAAAGAAATAAAAGGCATTTGAATCGGCAAAGAAGGGGTCAAACTCTTTCTCTTTGCAGATGATATGATACTTTTTGTGGAAAACCCAAAAGACTCCACTCCAAAACTGTTGAGGAGGTGAAGAAAAGGGAACTTTCATGCACTGTTGGGGGAAATGTAAATTGGTATAGCCATTATGAAAAACAGTATAAAGCTCCTTGAAAAGTTAAAAATAGAACTTTCATGTGGTCCAGCAAGACTACTTATGGGTATTTATCCAAAGAAAATGAAAACATTGACTCAAAGAGATCTATGCACCTCTGTGTTCACTTCATGCTTATTTACAATAGTCAAGATATGAAAATCTAAATGCCTTTGATGGAATAATGGATAAAGTGACACACACACACGTATATATACACATATATATACATATACATATAGGTACATATGTATATATACATGTATATTTACATATATGTGGGTATATATGTTGTGTATGCATATGCTCAGCTCAGGATCTCTTTTAAAGATATTGGTTATTTCCCCATGTGTTACACACATACACAACCAAATACACACATATACACATACACACACATAGGGAATTTGACTCATCCCTGAAAGAATGAAATCTTGCTATTTGTATTATGCTAAGTGAAACAAGTCAGAGAAATACATATATCATATGACCTCATTTATATGAGTAATCTAAAACAAAACAAAATAAAACCCAAACAAACAAATAAAAATCAACAAACCAACCACATAAAAATACTCAAATTCATGGATTCAGAGAACAAATTAGTGGTTACCAGGGGTCCGGGGTGGAGTGGATGGTGGAGTGTAATAGGAGAAGGAAAATAAAGTACAAACTCCCAGCTGTAAAATAAGTAAGTCATTAAGAAATAATAATAATAATAATAATAATAATAATAGCAGCAATAATAAGTTTTATACTTGAAAGTTACTAAGAGAGTAGATCTTAAAAGTTTTCATCAAAAAAAAATTGTAACTATGGATGTTAACTAGACATACTGTGATATAAAATATAAAAACAGAAAGCATTAAAATTATCCAGAAAAATGGCACAAGAAAAGCTGTCAACTACTCAATGGAATAGTCTAGATATTCATAAGTACTCTAGGTACTAAAGTGAAGTTAAAGCCATGTTCATCCTCATTGCTTCATGAAAATGAATTAAGAAAATTATTTGAAACTTTTGGAAAATGCTTACTATTTAGTAGAGAATTCTGAACATCATGTAAGTTCCAAGAAAATTTCAAAGCACAGATTTCTTTGAGTACAGACTCAGTGACATGACCCATTATCCCCATACCATAAACAGAAGAGAAAGGAGACAGAAAAGATACTTGTGTCAGTCACTTGGGGGGATAGGGGAATCAAAATTACTAGCTTCTTTATGCTATTTTGCCAGGTTGCGTGGCTGCTCTTACTGGAAGTTGGATGGTAACTGTGGAGTAATAACCACTACCTTTAAAAGAAGAGACCCTAAACTCAACATATGTACAAGGGTAGTGCTTTCTTTTAATGTTATCATTGCATAGGTCAGAAGTGAATTCTGACACTCCTTCAGACATCAGAGTATCTATAGCAGTGTTGTTCAAGAGAATGTTTGTAATGATAGACATGTTCTATAATTCTACACTGTCCAATTTAGCAGTCCCTAAATACATGTGTCTGTAAAACACTTAAGATGTGGCTAATATGACTGAGGAATTAGTTTAATTTGACCCAATTATTTCTTCTATTTTTAACTTTTTATTTTGAAGTAATTATGACTCCCAGGAACTTACAAGGATGTACATGAGGATGTCCTTAGCACGCTTAATCCAGCCTCCCCCCATGTTAACATTTGGCAAGATTACAGTACAATAATAAAAGCAAGAAACTGATATTAATAAGATTAATAAAGATTATTCAGATTTCAGCAGTTATACATGCAGTTGTGTGTATATGTGTGTAAGTTGTAGGCCATTTTATCACTAGAACTTCTTATAACTATAACCTCAGTCAAGGCACAGAAATGTACTATCAACACAAAGTTCTCTTATACTAACTCTATCAACTGCCCCCATCCCAAATGGTAATCACTCACAGTTGACCCATAGATGATAGTTAATAATCAGTTCTCCATCTCTTTATTTTTATTTTAAGAATGTTATCTTAATGGAATCATATAGTATTCATAATCTGAGATAGGTATTTTTCACTCTGTGTAAGGTCCATGAAGTTCATCCAAGTTCTTGCATCTATGTATTCCTAAGTAGTCTTCTGTGGCATGAATGCACCAGAGTTTATTTAACCATTATTCAAATGAAAGACACATGGGTAGTCTTCAGTTTGAGGCTATTATGAATGTCTCTGGTATAAATATCTATGGACAGGTTTTGGGGTAAATATAAAGGCTCATACTTTGGGATAAATGCCCAAGAGCAAAATTACTGGCCCTATGATTAATCCATTCTTAGTTTTAAAATTACCTGTCAAGTTATTTTTCAATTTTATCTCACCTTAAATAAAATTTGAAAACCTAGAGCTGATACCCTTCATTCAATGGTGAAGGAATGAAAGCTTTTACTCTGAAAGAAGACACAAAGGTGCCCCTTCTGTTACTTCTACTCAACCAAATACTAGAAGTCCTAGCCAGAGCAATTAAGCAAGAAAAAGAAATAAAAGTCATCCACACTAGAAAGAAGTTATCTTTGTTCATAGACACATGATCTTTTATGTAGGGAAACCTAAATATTCTAAAACAAACAACTTGAAATAAATAAATTCAGCAAAATTGTGCGATATAAAACCAATATACAGAAATTAATGAGGCAACATACAAAACTCTATCAGCATTACCTTCATACCAAACCAGATAAAGACTCCACTAAGAAACATCACTACTACAGACCAATATCCCTGAAAACATGGATGCAAGAATTTCCAATAAAATACTAGCAACCTGAATCCAACAATGCATTAAAAAAATTATTTACCACGATCAAATGGGATTTATTCCTGGGTTGCAAGGATAGTTCAATAGTCACAAAACAATCAAGGTGACACACCAGATTCATAAAATAAAGGATAAAAACTATATGATCATTTCAGCAGAAGCAGAGAAAAGCATTTGACAAAGTACAACATCCACTCATGATAATAACCCTAAAAAAGTAGAGTTAGAGGGAACATAGCTCAACATATTAAAGACTATATGTGAAAAACCCACAGCTAGTATCATCCTCAATGGGGAAAAACTGAGACCTTTTTCTCTACAGTCAGAAATAAGACTGGTATATCCACTCTCACCACTGTATTTAACATAGCCTGGAAGTCCTAGCCACAGCAATCAGACAACAAAAAGAAATAAACAGCATTCAAAACAGCAAGGAAGGAGTAAAACTTTCAGTATTTGCAGATGACATTATCCTGTATATAGAAAATCCAAAAGATTCCACCAAAAAAGTATTAGAACTGATGAAAAAAAATTCAGTTAAGTCACAGGATACAATCTCAACATATAGAAATCTGTTGCATTTCTACACACCAATGACACAGCAGCAGAAAGCGAAATTAAGGAATCGGTACCATTTACAACTGTACCAAAAATAATAAGATACCTGCTAATAAGCTTAACCAAAGAGGTAAAAGACCTATATTCTGAAAACAATAAAAAACTGATAAAAGAAATTGAAGATGACATAAAGAAAGAAAGGCATCCCATGCTCATTGATTGGAAGAAGAAATACTGTTAAAATGTTAACTACCCAAAGCACTCTACACATTTAATGCAATCCCTATCAAAATGCCAACAGCGTTTTTACAGAATTAGAACCAACACTCCTAAAATATGTATGGAATCACAAAAGACACATAATAGCCAAAGCATCCTTGAAAAACAGAAAAAAAACAAAACAAAGCTGGAGGCATCACAATTCTGGACTTCAAAGATGTAATAATCAACAGTATGGCAGTGGCACAACTGACACATAGATCAATAGAACAGAATAGAAAACCCAGACATGAACCCACAACTATATGGTCAAGCAATCTTTGACAAAGCAGGAAAGAGTATCTAATGGGAAAAAGACAGTATTTTCAACAAACAGTGTTGGGGAAACTGGAGAGGAGCATGCAAAAGAGTGAAACTGGACTACTTTCTTACTCCACACACAAAAATAAATTTAAAATGGATTAAACATCTAAATGTGAGACTTTAAACCATAAAAGTCCTCAAGGAGTGAACACCTGAGTGGCTCAGTTGTTTAAATGTCTGTCTTTTGCCTCAGGGTCTTAGGATCAAGCCTTGTATCAGGCTCCCTGTTCAGTGGAGTGTCTGCTTCTCTCTCTGCCCCTTCCCCTCCTCACTGCTCTCTCTTTTGCTCTTCCTCTCTAATAAATAAATAAAATCATTTAAAAAATCCTAGAGGAGAACACAGAAAGAAACCTCTTTGATGTCAGCCATAGCAACTTCTTGCTAGATATACCTCCTGACGTAAGAGAAGCAAAAGCAAAAAATAAACTATTGGGGCATCATCAAAATAAAAACCTTCTGCACAGTGAAGGAAACAATCAACAAAACTAAAAAAGCAACCTATGGAATGGGAGAAGATATTTGCAAATGACATATCTAATAAAGGGTTAGTATCAAAAATATAAAAGTATCTTATAAAACTGAACACACCAAAATCAAATAATCCAATAAATGGGCAGAAGACATAAATAGACATAAGTATCTTATAAAACTGAACACGCCAAAATCAAATAATCCAATAAATGGGCAGAAGACATAAATAGACATTTTTCCAAAGATGACATATAGATGGCCAACAGACACATAAAAAGGTATTCAACAGCACTCATAACCAGGGAAATGCAAATCAAAACTACAATGAGATAGCACCTCACACTTGTCTGAATGACTAAAATAAAAAAACACAAGAAGCAGATGTTGGAGATGGATGTAGAGAAAGGGGAACCCTCTTGCACTGCTGGTGGGAATGCAAACTGGTGCAGCCACTCTGGAAATAGTATGACGTGTTCTCAAAAGTTAACAACAGAGCAACTCTATGATTCAGCAACTTAACTACTATATATTTACTGTAAGAATACAAAAATACTATCAAAGGGATATACATATCCTGATGTCTGTAGGAACATTATCTACAAAAGCCAAATTATGGAAACAGCTCAAGTGTCCATCGACTTATGCAAGGATAAAGAAGATGTGGTGTACACACACACACACACACACACACACACACACACACACAGGACTATTACTCAGCCATAAAAAAGAATGAAATCTTGCCATTTGTAATGACATGGATGAAGCTAGAGAATATTACGCTAAGCAAAATAAGTCAGTGACAGAAATACAAATACCATATGATTTCACTCATATGTGAAATTTAAGAAATAAATGAACAAATGGGGGGAAAAGAGAAAGAGATGAACCATGAAACAGATTTTTTAAAAAAGATTTTATTTATTTATTTGACAGACAAAGATCACAAGTAGGCAGAAAGGCAGGCAGAGAGAGAGAAAGAGGGAAGCAGGCTGCCTGCCGAGCAGAGAGCCCGATATGGTGGTCAATCCCAGGACCCTGAGATCATGACCTGAGCCAAAGGCAAATGCTAAATGACTGAGCCACCCAGGTGCCCTCAGATACTTAACTATAAGGAATAAACTGATGGTTATCAGAGCAGGGATGGGTGAGGGAATAGATAAAATAAATGATGGGGATTAAGGAGTGAACTTGCTGTGATGAGCACCATGTACGGTATGGAAGTGTTGAATCACTATATTATACACCTGTAACTAATATTTTATTGTGTATTAACTAACTGGAATTTAAATAAAGCTTTTTAAAAATAAAATCAATAAAAAATGGGCAGAGGACCTAAATAAACATTTTTCCAAAGAGAAATACAGATGGCCAACAGACACGTGAAAAGATAATCAACATCACTCAACTCAAGGAAATGCAAATCAAAACCACAATGACATATCAGCTTGCAACTGTCAGCAGGACCAAAATCAAAAAGGTAAGAATAAGTGTTGGCAAGGATGTGAGGAAAAAAAGGTACCCTTATGCACTGTTGTTGGTAATGCAAACAGGTACAGTTAATATGGAAAAGAATATGGAAGTCCCTCAAAAAATTAAAACAAAAAAATCATAAACTGAAAATCTGACTACACCAAAATTTTAAAAACTTTTGTGCATAGAAGGACATGACAGAATAAAAAGGAAACCCACAGAATCAGAGATTTATAAATTAACCTCTAAAAAGGAGTTAGTATCTGTAATATATTTTTAAAAATCTTGTAACACTAAAAATAAATCAACCTGATTAAAAAAGGAGCAAAGACCTTAAATACATATTCTTGTAAATATACCTATACACACACACACACACACACACACACACACACACAAGGACTAATCAATACATGAAAAGATGTTCAAGATAATTATTAGCAAATACAAATCAAAAGCACTGAGATACCCTCTCACACTCATTAAGATGGCTATTATAAAAACAAACAAACAAAAACAAAGCCAGAAAAGAGTAAATGTTGGGAAAAACAGAGCAGTCAGAACCTTTGTGCACTGTTCATAGGAATGTAAATGGTGCAGTTGCTATGCAAAACATTTGTTCCTCAAAAAATTAAAATCAAATATATTCAGCAATTCTACTCCCTAGTATATACTCCAAAGAAAAACTACGATCTCAAGAAGACATATGTACACCTATGTTTATAGCATTATTTGCAATAGCCAAAAGGTGGAATCAATCCAAGTGCCCAACACGGATAAATGGATAAACAAAATATGATATATATGTACAATATGTTATTATTTGGTCTTAAAAAAGAACGAAAGTCTGACATAAGCTATAACATGGATCAACCCTGAGAATATTTTGCTAGGTGGAATAAGCTAGTCACAAAAAGACAAATGCACTATGTTTCCACTTATCTGAGATACTTAGAGTAGTCAAATTCATACAGACAGGAAGAAGAATGGTGGTTGCCAGAGGTGGAGGAGAGAGGGGAATGGGGAATTAATATTCAATGATACAGAGTTTCTGTTGGGAAAAATGAAAAATTTCTTGAGATTGATGGTGGTAATGGTTATACAACAATGTAAATGTATTTAATGCCACAGAACTGTACAGTTTGTAATAGTTAAAATGGTGAATTATTTTAGATATTTCTATGCAATAAAATATAACTAGCCACATGGCTACTGTATTTGATAGCACCAATCTAAATGAACCACAGCCATCTGTATAATGCCAAGTGAGACAGAAACCATAAACGAATGACAAACAGAAAAAAAAAAAATTCTATCATCTATCTATCTATCTCATGCCTGGAAAAGAGAAGATAATGTCTGAGTCTTCCTGTTAGTGAAAGGAAATGTTCACAAAGGAACTGGCCCCATTGGGTGTATAGCTTCTAGTCTCAAAATGATGGCTTCCACTTTTTTGTATCCCTACCTTAAACCAGACTCACTATTGTAGGCATGTTAAAAGGTGCTTTGAGGAATCTTGTGATCTTAAAGACAGAAACCATAATATTGTTCCACCTGGAACATGTTTTTAGGTTAGGGTTTTTTTTTTTTTTTTTAAAGTCATATCAAGTCATAAAACTGGCTCAATTATAGAAGCTCACATAAATTTTTCTCTTTTGGTAATAGGTCATTCTTACATAAGGCTCAATATTTGGAAGCTTTCCCAGGAAGTAATCACTCAAAAAAAGAAAGTCATGGAAAGCTATATCATTGCTATCTACATTTACCAATGAATTCACATTTACTTCATGGAAAGGTAGTAAGTATTAATGGGACAAATCAATGTGCTAGCACACTGTGAATTAATGTACTCAGACCCAGAATTCTGAAAATCTCAGTTATTCCAAATTACTAACTTGTCAATATACTGTGACTCTTCAATAATGATACAAAGTATATAGGAATGCATTTGCAAATATACTGAATCGTAGAAGCTTCTTTTCAGAAACAGAGTTCCATAAAACATGCTTAGAAAATACCACTTTCACCAATTAGCTGATGCAGTATGATGTATGAAATAAACAGTAGAAAAGTTGAATGAATTGGGGGAAAAAAGATGAGTCAATGGGACTGCAAGACCATGACTTCAACTATTTAAGGAAGTCACTTTTATGTTATGGCCTTGAAGTTAAAGTAAAAATATGTACAAAGTTGAGAAATAAGTCTAAGGGTCAATAAAGGCAGGGCTTGAGCTTTAGTCCAAGATCACATTGAGGAAAAACCTTGAACTCACCTCCTCCATGGAGATACCAAATCTACCCTTATTTATAGAGCAGTTCCTCTTAAAGAACTGAGGTCTGAGTGAATAGATTCTGCACACTAAGGGATCAAGAGCCCACAGAGAGAATAGCAAGAAAGACACAGTAACAAAGGTAACTTCTACCCCCTGACACTGGGAACTATAGTGATAGAAATAGCAATGAGGGACTGTGAGCAGATCCATCTGCCCTGGGGCACCATGACAAAAAGTCATGGTTTCAAAGAACAACTAGAATATAACAGAACCCTGCCAAATGGTAGGGGATATGCTGGAACTCTTTACAGGTTGGAGACACCGACAAACACCATAGTTTATATACCCCCTCCATCTTAATAACAGAGATGGAGCAGGGTCTAGGCATCACAGCTGGCCTGCCACTTTAGGGAACCCTGAGTCCCTTGGACTACAGAAGCCTGGGATGATCCGGGCACAGTAAAAAGCTATAGTTTAAAACAGTAACTAGAATATAAAAGATCCAGCCCTAGAACTCTGCCAAATGGTGGAGGGGCTGCTGAGATTTTCTGGCTCAGGTGGCCTAGTGAGTGTCATGGCTTACATTTCCCCTCCACTTTCATAGCATGCATGGGAGCAGGGTCTTGGTGCTCTGGCTAGCTTATCACCTCAGAGAGCTTTGGGCCCTTAACTCACACCATTCCAAGGTGTCTCACCAAGGTGGCCCTAGTGTGGTGTATCCTAAGACACCCTTTGGTAAGTGCATTATTCACCGAAGTGACACAGGTGCAAAGTATCCTGGAATACTCCAGATTTGCATTACTTCACCTCCAGAAACTTGCCAGGACATCCCAGACAGAGAACACTCTAGGACCTCACAGCTCAGACCCACTTCAGCTCCAGCTACCCCACCAGGGAACCACACTATGAAGATCATCCTGGGAACCCCTGGCCCATCCACACCTCAGCAATAGGTGCCCTATCAGGGCACCCCCATGCACTAAGCATGCGAAGATACCTCAGCTGCATCCTCTTCAGTTTTGGTTGTCCTACTTGGATGCCCTCTACACAGAGAGGCCCAGGACCTCTGAGCTTTCATTCACTTCAACTTTAGCTCTTCTGCCAGTTTGTCCTCTGTGTAGAGAGTCCTATGGCCACCCAAGCCCACACCTACTTCAACTCTGGCCATTAAATCAGGGTAACCCCAGCATGGAGTTCCCCCAAACCCTCATCCTACACTAGCCACAGTTCCAACCTACTGGCCAGAGTAACCAGGCATACACAGTGAACACAGGGGACAACCATACACAAAACCATTCCTTCAAGTTTAAGAAAGGTAGCTCTTCTGCCAAACTCATAGAAACAAACACATAAAGTCAAGTGAAATGAGAATACAGAAGAAGCTCTAAATTAAATAATAAGGAAAAAAACCCAGAAAAAGTCTAAATGAAATGGAGATAACCAATAAACCTGATAAAGAGTTCCAAGTAATGGTCATAAAAATGTTCGCTGGATTGGAGAGAAGAGTGAAGGAACTTAATGAGAACTTCAAAAAAGAGAAATATATAACAAAGAACCAGAATTTAAGATACAAAAAGCAAAATGAAAAATACATTAGAAGGAATCACCAGTAGATCAGAAGAATGGATTAGCAACCTGAAAGACAGAGTAAACTGAAAAGGGAAGAAAAAGAGAGAGAGAGAGAGAGATTTGAATTTAAAAAACTGAAATTACGTTAGGAATCTCTTAAACAGTATCAAGTGAACAAGTATTTCCATTAAAGAAGTCACAGAAGGAGAGGAGAGAGACAAAAATGGGCAGAGAACTTATTTGAAAACATATAACTGAAACTTATCTGACCTGGAGAAAGAAACAGACATCCAGGTTTAAGAAGCACATAGAGCTACAAAAGTTGGGTATTCAAAATAAAAATAAAAAAAAAAAATAAAAAAAAATAAAAAAAAGAAGCACATAGAGCTACAAACAAGATGAACCCAAGGTGGATCACACAATGGCACATAATAATCAAAATGCTGAAGACTAAAGATAAAGACAAAATGTTAATATCAGTGAGAGAGAAGAAACTAGTAACATACAAGAAAAACCCCCTAAGACCATAAGCTGATTTTCAGCAGAAACTTTACAGGCCAGAAGGCAGTGTCATGATATATTCAAAGTGCTCCAAGGAAAAAGCCTACAACCAAGAATACTGTAACAGCAAGGTTATTATTCAGAATTGAAAGAGAGATAAAAAGGTTCCCAAACAAAAGTTAAAAGAATCCATCACCACTAAACCAGCCTTATAAGAAATGTTAAAGAAACTTCTTTAGGCAGGAGGAGCAAGATGGCAGATGAATAGGAGACTTAAATAGCATCAGGTCCCAGGAGTTCAGCTAGATAGTTATCAAACTATTCTGAACACCTACAAACTCAACAAGAGATTGAAGAGAAGAGGAACAACAATTCTAGGAAATCGACCACTTTCTGGAAGAGAGGACATGTGGAGCAGTGAATCCAAGCTGATATAATGGAAGAGAGACCCTGGGGGTCCGAGCCAGCTCTCACCAAGTGGTAGAGCAGAGGAGCACAAAATCAGAACTTTTAGAAATCTGTTCCACTGAGGGATGTTGCTCCAGAGGCAAAGTAGGGGGTGGGGTCCTCACAGGGACAGTATGGTCTCAGGACACATAGGGTCACAAAAAACACCAGGGGTGTAGGAGTGTGGCAGAGCTCCCAGGTATTGGAGCAGGGAAGCTGGTTGCAGAGACGGAGCTGAGGAGTGGGCTCCCAGCTTGCGGTTACCATAAACCATGATCTGAGGCATAGTCGGACCACTGCCCTTTAAGCAGGAAACCTACAAGTGGCATATCCAGTGAGACCCCATCCTTCCTACTCTGGGAGGAGCAGCATGGGAGTGCACTGCAGAAATCTGCTGGGTTTGGAAAACCCAATCAGGACCAAACACCAGAGGTAGAAAGGCTCAGTCACAGGCTGGATGAGCATGGAGTGCGGCAGAGACCAGGGACAGGGGAGAGACTGACTGCTTTTCCCTGAGGGCACACTGAGGAGTGGGGCCCTGATCTCTCAGATTCTTCTGGACCAGAGATTGGGAGGTCACCATTTTCATTCCTGTCCTCCAAATCTCTATGGAAAGCTTTCAGGAAACAAAAGCTACTGAGAGCAAAACCAAGCAGATTACTTAGCCTGGCCCCTGGCAAGGGCAGCGCAATTCCGTCTCAGGCAAAGACACTTGAAAATCACTACAACAGGTCCCTCCCACAGAAGATGAGCAAGAAAATAAAGCCAAGACCAAGTTCACTGACCAATGAAAACTGCAGAACTCTAGAGCCAGGGGGAAGCGACACATAGAATTCATAGCTTTTCCCTCATGATTCTTTAGTCATTAAAACGTAAATCTTTTAAACTTTGTTTTTCATATTCCATTTTTTGTTTTTCCTCATTCTTATTTTAACATTTTTAACCATTTTATCATATCAATACCTTTCTTAAAAATCTATTTTAATTTTTATTGTTGGAAAGAACTCAAATACATGGAGACTAGAGAGCATTGTACTAAAGGATGAATGGGTCAACAGGAAATTAAAGAAGAATTGAACAAATTTCATGGAAACAAATGAAAATGAAAATACAAATGTTCAAAAACCTTGGGACACAGCAAAGGGAGTCCTGAGAGGAAACTATATAGCAATACAAGCCTTTCTCAAGAAACAAGAAAGGCCTCAAGTACACAACATAGCTCTACACCTAAAGGAGCTAGAGAAAGAACAACAAAGAAAGCCTAAACCCAGCAGGAGAAGAAAAATCATAAGGATCAGAGCAGAAATCAATGAAACAGAAACCAAAAGAACAGGAGAACAGATCAATGAAGCTAGGAGCTGATTCTTTGAAAGAATTAATAAGGTTGAGAAACCTTTCTATTCTCCAGAAACTGTTCCAAAAAACAGAAGGAAAACTTCCAAATTCATTTTATGAGGCCGGCATTACCTTGATCCCAAAACCAGACAAAGACCCCATGAGAAAGGAGAATTACAGACCCATATCCTTGATGAACACAGGTGCAAAAATTCTCACCAAAATACTAGCCAATAGGATCCAACAGTACATTAAAGGATTATTCACTAGGACCAAATGGGATCTATTCCTGGGCTACAAGGTTGGTTCAACATCCCCAAATCAATCAATGGGATACAATACAATAATAAAAGAAAGAACAAGAATCATAGGATACTCTCAATAGATGCTGAAAAAGCATTTGATAAAGTACAGCATCCTTTCTTGATCAAAACTCTTCACAAGGTAGAGATAGAAGGTACATACCTCAATATCATCAAAGCCATCTATGAAAAACCCACAGAGAATATCATTCTCAATGAGGAAAAACTGAGAGTTTTCCCCCTAAGGTCAGGAACACGGCAGGGATGTCCATTATCACCACTGCTGTTCAACATAGTACTAGAACTCTTAGCCTCAGCAATCAGACAACAAAAAGAAATAAAAGACATCCGAATTGGCAAAGAAGAGGTCAAACTCTTTCTCTTTGCAGATGATATGATACTTTTTGTGGAAAACCCAAAAGACTCCACTCCAAAACTGCTAGAACTCATACAAGAATTCAGTAAATTGTCAGGATATAAAATCAATGCCAGAAATCAGTTGCATTTCTATACATCAACAGCAAGAAAGAAGAAAGAGAAATTAAGGAGTCAACCCCATTTACAATTGCACCCAAACTGTAAGATACCTAGGAATAAATCTAGCCAAAGAGGTAAAGAATGTGCACCCAGAACACTAAAAAGTACTCATGAAAGAAACTGAGGAAGACCCAAAGAAATGGAAAAATGTTCCATGCTCATGGATTAGGAGAACATGTATTGTGAAAATGTCTACACATCCTAAAATTCATATGGAACCAGAACAGACCTAGAACAGCCAGAGGAATGTTGAAAAAGAAAACCAAAGTTGGTGTCACCAAAATTCCAGACTTCAAGCTCTATTACAAAGCTGTAATCATGAAGACAGTATGGTAATGGCACAAAAATAAGCACATAGATCAATGGAACAGAATAGAGAGCCCAGAAATGGACCCTCAACTCTATGGTCAATTCATCTTCAACAAAGCAGGAAAGAATGTCCAATGGAAAAAAGACAGTCTCTTCAACAATGGTGTTCAGAAAATTGGACAGCCACATGTAGAAGAATGAAACTGGACCATTTCCTTACACCACACACAAAAATAGACTCAAAATGGATAAAAGACTCAAATGTGAGAGAGGAATCCATCAAAATCCTTGAGGAAAACATAGGCAGCAACCTCTTCAACCTCAGCCACAGCAACTTCTTGCTAGAAACATTACCAAAGGCAAGGGAAGCAAGGGCAAAAATGAACTACTGGGACTTCATCAAGATCAAAAACTTTTACACAACAAAGGAAACAGTTAACAAAACTAAAAGACAACTGACAGAATGGGAGAAGATATTCTCAAATGACATATCAGTAAAAGGGCTAGTATCCAAAATCTATAAAGAACTTACCAAACTCAATACCCAAAGAACAAATAATCCAATCATGAAATGGGCAGAAGACATGAACAGACATCTATGCAAGGAAGACATGCAAATGGCTAACAGACACATGAAAAAATGCTCAACATCACACAACATCAGGGAAATACAAATCAAACCACAGTGAGAAACCACCTCACACCAGTCAGAATGGTTAAATTAACCAGTCAGGAAAGGACAGGTGTTGGCAAGAATGTGGAGAAAGGGGAACCTTCCTACACTGTGGGAATGCAAGCTGGTGCAACCACTCTGGAAAACAGTGTGGAGGTTCCTCAAAAAACTGAAAATAGAGCTACCCTATGACCCAGCGATTGCACTACTGGTACATACCCTAAAGATACAAAAGTGGTGCTCCAAAGGGGCATGTGCTATGTTTATAGCAGCAATGCCCACAATAGCCAATTATGGAAAGAACCTAGATGTCCATCAACAGATGAAGGGATAAAGAAGATGCAGTATATATACACAATGGAATACTATGCAGCCATCAAAAGAAATGAAATCTTGCTGTTTACAACAACGTGGATGGAACTAAAGGGTATTATGCTAGGAGAAATAAGTCAATCAGATAAAGCCAATTATCATATGATCTCTCTGATATGAAGAATTTGGGAGGCAGGGCAGGCGGTTGTGAGGGGTAGAGAGGGTAAAAATGAAACAAGATGGGATTGGGAAGGAGACAAACCATAAGATACTCAATCTCAGGAAACAAACTGAGGGTTGCTGGGCAGGGGGAGTGGATGAGGGATACGATGGCTGGGTTATGGACATTGGGGAGGGTATGTGCTATGGTGAGGGCTGTGAATTGTGCAAGACTGACGACTCACAGACCTGTAACCCTGAAGCAAATAATACATTGTATGTTAATAAAAAGAAGAAAGAAAGAAAGAAAGAAAGAAAGAAAGAAAGAAAGAAAGAAAGAAAGAAAGAAAGAAAGAAAATTCTTTAAATGGAAAAGAAAAAGCCACACTTGGAAGAAAACTATGGAAAAAAATGGGCAAAGCATACATACAGCGGAGATAATAGATCAATCATGTATAAACTACTATGAATGTGAAAAGACAAAAGTAGTGAAACCAATTGCATGTTAAAAATTACTTAAGGCCATGTCAAGCTCAAGGAAAAAAATTTGGAAAGGCCACAAATACATGGAGGTTAAAAAACATGCTACTGAACAATCAATGGGCCCACCAGGAACTGAAGGAAGAAAGTACATGGAAACAAATTAAAATGAAAACACAAATGGTCCCACAATGTGGAATACAGGAAAAGCAACCTTAAGAGGGAGGTCTATAGCAGTACAGGCCAACCTTAAGGAACAAGAAAAATCTCAAATAAATAAGTTAACCTTACACCTAAAGGAGCTAAAAATACTACAAACAAAACCTAAAACCAGCAGAAGGAATCAAATAATAAAGACTAGAGTAGAAATAAATGATTTATAAACTAAAACAACAGAACAGAGCAATGAAACCAAGAGCTGATTCCTTGGGAAAAAATCGGTAAAATTGATCTCTAGCCAGACTTATCAAGAAAAAAAGAGAAAGAACTAAAAAAAAAAAAAAAAAGATCACAAATGACATGAGACAAATAACAACAAACACTGTAGACACACATACAATTATAAGGGAATACTATGAAATATTTTATGCCAACAAACTGGACAACATACAAGAAACGGGTAAGTTCATAGAAACATATCAACTAACAAAACTGAAAGAGGAAGATATAGAAAATTTGAACAAACTGATAACCAGTAAAGATACTGAATCAATAATCAAAATACTTCCCAAAAAGCCAAAGTCCAGGACAAGCTGGCTTCCCAGGCAAATTCTACAGAACATTGAAGAAGAATGAATACCTCTTCTCAAACTATACCAAAAAATAGAACAGGAAGAAAAACTTCCAAATTCATTCTATGGGGCCAGCACTTACAAAGACTAGGTAAATACACCACTAAAAACGAAAACCAGAGGCCAAATATCCCTAATGAACATAGATGTAAAAATCCTAAACATAACACTAGCCAACTGAATCCAACAATATGTTAAAAATCATCCACCACAGTCAAGTGGGATTTATTCCCGAGTTGCAAGGGTGGATTAATATTCTCAAGTCAATCACTATGATACAACACATCAATTAGAGAAAGCATAAGAACATATGATCATTTCAATATGTCCAGAAAAAGCATTTGACAAAGTACAATATCCATTCATTAAAAAAAGAAAGAAAGAAAGAAAAGAAAAAGAAAAGAAAAGAAAAGAAAAAAACACCACCTCAACAAAGTAGGGTTTGAGGGAACATCCCTCAACATAATAAAGGCTATATATGAAAAGGACACAGCTAACATCATCTTCAATGAGAAAAAACTCAGAGTCTCTTTCCTAAGGTTAGAATAAGACAAGGACATCTACACTCATCACTTTTATTCAACAAAGTACTAGAAGACTTAGCCACAGCAATCAGACAATAAGAACAAATAAAAAGCATTCAAAACATCAAGGAAGAAGTAAAACTTTCACTATTTGCAGAGAACATGATCCTCAATATAGAAAACCCCAAAGACTCGACCAGAAATCCAGCAGAACTGATAAATGAATTCAATAAGGTCACAGGATACAGCGACATAGAAAAAACTGTTGTATTTCTATACATTGATAATGAAGCAGCAGAAAGTGAAATTAAAAGAACAGTTCCATTTACAATTGCATTAAAATATGAGAGGGGAGGGGGCAAGATGGTGAAGTCCCTAAAGTGGTCTAATTATCTAATTAACTGGTCCCCTAAAGTGAGCTAATTATCTACCAGAACACTCTGAACACCCATGAAATCAGCCTGAGATGTAGGATTATACAGTCTGGATCTCTGTGGGGGACAGAAGACGCCAGTGAGGAGGTGAAGCAGAGTGGGAATGATCAGACTGATATTGGAGGATAGACAGAAGGGGGAGGAAGCCACCAGAAATGACCCACTGGAAATTAATACAGAAGTTCCCTGTGACTGGGGACCGGCATTAACTTGGAGTCTGGTTAAAAACACTCAAAAAGAGTAAAAGATCTTAAGGGGCAACTGGTGGAATTAGGCAGTCACAGGCACGGGCCTAAGCCCGTGGACCCAGGACCGCTACTGCTGGTGAGCACACGTGCCAGAGAGTGTGGCAGAGCCCCCAGTTCCTGGTCCAGAACCCCCGGGGTTGCGCAGTTTGCACCACCCCTTGGCTAGGCACACTCCCGCCTCTGCAGGAGGGAGTCTGGTGATGGCACCAGCCTGTGCTCCCTAGAACTTTTGCACTCCGCATGCACTACGTGACTGACTGGGGTCTAATCCACTCCCCTCCCCGTACCTGAGAAAGCTCTGTGCAGGTGTTAGTGGTGGTCTCTAAGACGGGCCGAGGGTGTGGACTCTCCCAACGCAGGCCTGAAGGAACCCAGCACTATCTCTGGTTGGGATCTCACAGTGGCAACCTGAGCACAGTGAGGTCTGGACCCCCGAGAGCAGTCTCAGCAAAGGCAGCCACACGAAGCGGGCTCCCTGGACCAATATCGCTCATGGTTTTACTGGCACAGGAGTTTGCAAGGCTCAGCAGAGTTTGCAAAGGGGGAGTCTGTGTGTTTTGGACCACCCCGAGGGGAGCAGACTGAGGCTTCTCTCTGAGATGGAGGTCTGGGTGCAGTTTGCTTTCCACTAAACCTCTGAAAAGTCACAAAGCCCCCAAGAACAAAAACCTACAGACAACAAAAGCTTGAAAAACCAGTTTTCACAGAGCCCAGCCCCTTGATAGGGCTGCTTGAGGACTCAACACAAGCAAGACTGACTGAAAAACAAAGTAACAAGCCCCTCCTCGAGAACCAAAAGAATGAAAGGACAACCACCACAGAGTCCCCATAAACTGTAAAACCCCAATATCAGGGGAAAACAATATATTAAGCTCCTGGTATTGCCCTAAAACCTGTATATTTCATTGATACAACTTTCATTTTTAATTCATTCTCATTATTCTTGTTCTTTTTAATTTTTTAACCTACACACCATTACAACTAAAGGTTTAATATAACATATTCCATAATAACCTTTTAACTTGAACTTTTTTCATACATACACCTGTGTTTTTTTCTTTTCTATTTTTTTAAATATACATATAGATATAATCTTCAAGGTAATACTCTTTCCCTAATCAATACTACCCCTATATATAAACCAGTTTTAATCTCCCTTTATATCTGGAAAGTTGAGTCCCTTAACAAAGATATCAAGATACACCCAGGAAGAATCAGAACAACGTTCCTCACCCACACTGAGGATTTATTACCACCTTCCCATCTTTTTCTTCTGTCATTGTATCTGTGCATTTGTTTTTGTTCTGGTATTATATAAATCTTATCCTTGGGGTTCATTTTGGCTGGGTTCTTTTTTTCCCTTGTCATCTGCTTTTGTTGGTATTTTTGTTTGTATACCTTATAAATCTTACTTTTGGGGCCCATTCTGGCTGGGTCTTCTTTCTTTCTCTCTCTCTCTCTCTCTTTCTTTTTTTTTTTTTCTTTCTTTTTGGTGGTGACTTCCAATTGCTCAGAAGCGTTCCAGGGTGCACCTTGCCTGGATCATTGTTGATATATTCAGCTATACATCCCCTCAACCACCCCTCACCAAAAGACTAGGAGGAGGAACACCTAACAGAGGAAAAGTTCAGAGACATACCCTCTCCATCAGAGCTAATGGATATGGATATAAACAGTATGTTAGAAAGGGAATTCAGGGTAACAATTATCCAGGTGATGGCTAGTTTGGAGAAAACCATTACTGACAACATAGAATCTCTAACGGCAGAAGTGAAAGCCATCCAGGAAGAAGTTTAAAATGTTATCAATGAGATCCAATCTAATCTAAATACTCTAACAGTTAGGGTAATCGAGGCAGAAGACAGAATTAGTGATCTAGAGGACAAACTGATAGAGGAAAAAGGATCAGGAGGAGGAATGGAAGAAACAGCTTAGAAGCCATGAAAATAGAATTAGGGAAATAAAGGACACCATGAAACATTCCAACATCAGAATTATTGGGACCCCTGAGGGAGTGGAGAAAGAGAGAGGACTAGAAGATATAGTTGAACAAATTCTGGATGAAAATTTTCCCAATCTGGGGAATATAACAAGGATTCATGCCCTAGAGGTAGAAAGAACACTCCCCACCAAGATCAACAAATCTAGAAAGACCTTGAGACACTTGATTATGAGACTGATGAATCATAATTTTATGATTTTATGAATCATAGCTTCTGAGGGCAGCTCAGGGGAAAGAGATTCCTTACATACAGAGGAAGGTCCATCAGAATAATGTCAGACCTGTCCACAGAAATCTGGTAAGCCAGAAGGGGCTGGCAAGACATATTCAGGGCACTAATGAGAAGAACATGCAGCCAAGAATACTTTATCCAGCAAGGTTGACATTAAAAATGGATGGAGAGATAAAGAGCTTCCAAGACCTGCAAGGTTTAAAAGAGTATGTGGCCACCAAGCTGGCACTACACAAAATATTAAGCAGGTTTCTAAAAAAAGAAGAAAGAGCCCAAGAGTGACATAGGACAGAAATTTATACAGAGACAATCTATAGAAACAAGGACTTCACAAGCAACATGATGTCAATAAAAACATATCTTTCAATAACCATTCTCAATGTGAATGACCTAAATGCTCCCATAAAATGGCACAGGTCTGCAGACTAGACAGGACCCATCCATATGTTGTCTACAAAAGACCTATTTGGTACCTAAAGATATACCCAGATTGAAAGTGAAGGGATGGAGAAACATTTTTCATACCACTGGGCCTCAAAAGAAAGCTGGGGTAGCAATTCTCTTATCAGATAAATTAGATTTTAAACTAAAGACTATAATCAGAGATAAAGACACTACATCATTCTTAAAGGGTTTATCCACCAAGAAGATCTAACAACTGTAAATATTTATGCTCCCAATATGGGAGCGGCCAACTACATAAGACAACAGTTAACCAAGATAAAGAGTCATACTGATATGAATACATTAATAGCAGGGGATCTTAGGATGCCACTCTCAGTAATAGACAGATCATCCAAGTAGAAAATCAATAAAGAAACAAGAGCACTGAATGACACATTGGACCAGATGGACCTCATAGATATATACAGAACATTCCACCCTAAAACAACAGAATACTCATTCTTCTTGAGCATACATGGAACTTTCTCCAGAATAGACCACATACTGGGTCACAAATCAGGGCTCAACCGACACCAAAAGATTAAGATTATTCCCTTCATATTCTCAGACTACAACGCTTTGAAACTGGAACTCAACCACAAGAAAAAGTTTGGAAGGAATTAAAACACTTGGAAGCTAAAGACCATAAGCTTAAAAATGTTTGGATCAATCAGGAAATCAAAGAAGAACTTAATTCATGGAAACCAATGAGAATGAAGACACATCAATCCAAAAACCTATGGGATACAGCAAAGGTGGTACTAAGGGGGAAATACATAGCCATCCAAGCCTCACTCAAAAAAAAAAAAAAAAAAATCCAGAAAACACCACCCTAAAGAATTGGAGAATCAACAACAAATCAAGCCAACCTCACACACAAGAAGGGAAATAATCAAGATTAGAGCAGAGATTAATGAGATAGAAACTAGAGATCAGTAGAACAACACATCAATGAAACTAGAAGCTGGTTTTTTGAAAGAATAAATAAGATCAATAAACCACTGGCCAAACTCATCCAAAAGAAAAGAGAGAGGACCCAAATTAACAAAATTATGAATGAAAAGGGAGAGATCACGACTAATGCCAAGGAAATAGAAACAACTATCAGAAATTATTATCAACAATTATATGCCAATAAGTTAAGCAACCCAGATGAAATGGATGCATTCCTGGAAACTTATAAACTTCCAAAACTGAATCCGGAAGAAACTGACAACCTGAGTAGACCAATATCTAGTAACAAAATTGAAGCAGTGATCAAAAACCTCCCCCCAAAACAAGAGTCCAGGACCTGACAGATTCCATGGAGAATTCTACCAAACATTCAAAGAAGAAACAATACCTATTCTCCTGAAGCTGTTTCAAAAAATAGAAACAGAAGGGAAACTTCCAGACTCTTTTTATGAAGCCACCATTACCCTGATCCCCAAACCAGGCAAAGACCCCACCAAAATGGAGAATTTCAGACCAATATTCCTGATGAATGTGGATGCAAAGATTCTCAACAAGATCCTAGCTAATAGGATCCAACAGTACATTAAAAAGATTATCCACCATGATCAGGTGGGATTTATCCATGGGACGCAAGGGTGGTTCAACATTTGCCAATCAATCAATGTGACAGAACAAATCAATAAGAGAGAAGAACCACATGGTCCTCACAATTGATGCAGAAAAAGCATCTGACAAGATACAGCATCTGTTCCTGATTAAAACAATTCAAAATATAGGGAGAGAGGAAATATTCGTCAACTTCATAAAATCTATCTATGAACAACCCACAGCAAATATCATCCTCAATGGAGAAAAGCTGACAGCCTTCCCTTTGAGATCAGGAACATGACAAGGATGTCCACTCTCACCACTGCTGTTCTCCATAGTACTACAACTCCTAGCAACAGCATTCAGATGACAAAAAGAAATAAAAGGTATTCAAACGGCAATGAAGAAGTTAAACTCTCTCTCTCAGCAGATGACATGATACTTTATATGGAAAACCCAAAAGACTACACCCCCAAACTACTAGAACTCATACAGCAATTCAGTAATGTGACAGGATACAAAATCAATGTATAGGAATCAGTTGCTTTCTTATACACTAACAATGAAAATATAGAAAGGGAAATTAGAGTATCTATTCCATTTACTATAGTACCAAGAACCATAAGATAACTGGGAATAAACCTAACCAAAGAGGTTAAGAATCTGTACTTGAACTACAGAACTCTCATGAAAGAAACTGAAGAAGACACAAAAAGATGGAAGAGCATTCCATGCTCATAGATTGGAAGAATAAACATTGTTAAACTGTCCATACTGCCTAGAGCAATCTATACTTTCAATGCCATCCCGGTCAAAATTCCACCAGCATTTTTCAAAGAGCTGGAACATACAATCCTAAAATTTGTATGGAACCAGAAGAGACCCCAAACTGCTAAGGAAATATTGAAAAAGAAAAACAAAACTGGGGGCATCACAGTGCCTGATTTCAAGATTTATGACAGAGCTGTGATCACCAAGACAGCATGGTACTGGCACAAAAACAGACATTAGACCAGTGGAACAGAGTAGAGAGCCCAGATATGGACCCTCAACTCTATGGTTAAATAATCTTCAACAAAGCAGGAAAAAATATCCAGTGGAAAAAAGACAAATCTCTGTAATAAATAGTGCTGAGAAAATTGGACAGCTATGTATAGAAGAATGAAACTCAACCATTCTCTTGCACCATATACAAAGATAAACTCTAAATGGACAAAAGACCTCAATGTGAGGCAGGAATCTATCAAAATCCTAGAGGAGAACACAGGCAGTAACCTCTTCAACATTGGCCACAGCAACTTCTTTCAAGACACGTCTCCAAAGGCAAAGAAAACAAAGTGAAAATGAACTTTTGGGATGTCATAAAGATCAAAAGCTTCTGCACAGCAAAGGAAACAGTCAACAAAACAAAGAGGCAACCCACAGAATGGAAGAAGATATTCACAAATGACATTACATACAAAGGGCTGATATCCAAGATCTATAAGGAACTCCTCAAACTCAACACACACAAAACAGATAATCATGTCAAAAAATGGGCAGAAGACATGAACAGACACTTCTCCAGTGAAGACATACAAATGGCTAATAGACACATGAAAAAATATCCATCATCACTAGCCATCCGGGAGATTCAAATCAAAACCACATTGAGATATCAATTTACACCAGTTAGAATGGCCAAAATCAACAAGACAGTAAAGCAACAAGTGTTGGAGAGGATGTGGAGGAAGGGGAAACCCTCTTACACTTTTGGTGGGAATCCAAGTTGGTGCAGCCACTTTGGAAAACAGTGTGGAGATTCCTTAGGAAATTAAAAATAGAGCTTCCCTAATGACCCCTCAATTGCATTACTTGGTATTTACCCCAAAGATACTGATTTAGTGAAAAGAAGGGCAATCTGTACCCTAATGTTCACAGCACCAATGGCCACATTAGCCACTATGGAAAGAATCAAGATGTCCTTCAATGGACAAATGGATAAAGAAGATATGGTACACATATACAATGGAGTATTATGCCTCCATCAGAAAGGCTGAATACTTGACTTTTTTATCAACATGGACGGGACTGGAAGAGATTATGCTGAGTAAAATAAGTCAAGCAGAGAGTCAATTATCGTATGGTTTCACTTACTTGTGGAGCATAAGGAATAACATGCAGGATATTGGGAGATGGAGAGAAGTGAGTTGGGGGAAATTGGAGGGGGAGACAAACCATGAGAGACTGTGGACTCTGAGAAACAAAATGAGGGTTTTGTAGGGATCCAAAACCCTTGGCAGGGGTGTTTGGGTGAGCCTGATGGTGAGTATTATGGAGGGCACTTATCACATGGAGCACTGGGTGTGGTGCATAAACAATGAATTTTGGAAAACTGAAAAAAAAATTTTAATTTAATTAAAAAAAAATTAAGATATCTAGGAATAAACCTAATTAAAAAGGTGAAAGGTTTATACTCTGAAAACTATAAAACTTTGATAAAAGAAATTGAAGACAATAAAATGAAGTGGAAAGACATTCCATGCTCATGGGTTGGAAGAAAAAATATTGTTAAAATGTCTCTACCACCCAAAGCAATCTACACATTCAGAGCAATGCCTATCAGAATACTAAAAGTATTTTTCACAGATCTAGAACAAACAATCCTAAATTTTGTATGTAACCATAAAAGACCCCAAATAGCCAAAGCAACCTTGAAAGAGAAAAGCAATGCAGGAGACATCACAATTCTGGACTTCAAGTTGTATTATAAGACTACAGTAATCAAAGCAGTATGGTACTGGCATAAAAATAGACACATAATTCAACAGAAATAAACCCACAATTATATACTCAATTAATTTTCTACAAAGCAGAAAAGAATATACAATGGGCAAAAGACAGTCTCTTCAACAAATGGTGTTGGGAAAACTGGACAGCCACAGGCAAAATAATGAAACTGGACTGCTTTCTTACACCATACACAAAAGTTAATTCAAAATGGATTAAAGACCTAAATGTGAGACAGGAAGCCATCAAAACCCTGGAAAAGGACACAGGCAGTAACCTCTCTGATACTGATCTGAGCAACTTTTTTCTAGATAGGACTTCTGAGGCAATGGAAATAAAAGCAAAAATAAACTATCAGGACTTTACCAAAATAAAATGTTTCTGCACAGTAAAGGAAACCAACAACAAAACTAAAAGGAAACCTAGAGAATGGGAGAACATATTTACAAATGACATACATGACAAATGTTTAGCTTCCAAAATATATTAAGAACTTAAACACCCAAAAAACAAATAATCCAATTTAAAAAATGGGCAGACAGTAAACATTTTTTTCTTCAAAGAAGCCATACAGATGGTCAACAGACACATGAAATGATGCTTCTCAGTCTTCATCAAAGAAATGCAAATCAAAACCACAATGAGATATCACCTCATACCTGTCACAAGGGCTAAAATTTAAAAAAAAAAAAAAACCCACAGGTGTTGGCAAGGATGTAGAGAAAGGGGAACTCTCTTGCACTGTTGGTGGGAATGCAAACTGATGCACTGACTGTGCAAGATACATAAGTTTTTCAAAAAGTTAAAAGTTGAAGTACTGTAAGATGCATCCAACACAATACTGGGTATTTACCCGAAGAATAGAAAAACACTAATCAGGGGCGCCTGGGTGGCTCAGTGGGTTAAGCCTCTGCCTTCGGCTCAGGTCATGATCCCAGGGGCCTGGGATCGAGTCCCGCATTGGGCTCTCTGCTCAGCAGGGAGCCTGCTTCTCCTCATCTCTCTCTCTGTCTGTCTCTCTGCCTATTTGTGATCTCTCTCTCTGTCAAATAAATAAATAAAATCTTTTAAAAAAAAAAAAGAAAGAAAAACACTAATCAAAAGTGATATATGCACTCCTATGTTTATGCAGGAAACAAAACAAATGTGCAAAGGCAAAAGAGGGAGAGAGAGAGAGAGAGAGAGACCAATTAGACTCTTCACTATAAAGATCAGACTGATGGTTACCAGAAAGGAGGTGGGGGAGGGATAGGTTTAATCAGTGATGGGGATTAAAGAGTACACTTATTTTGATGAGCACCAGGTGATGAATGGAATTGTTGCATCAGTATATTTATACCTGAAACTGATATAACACTGTATGTTAGCTAAGTGGAATTAAAATAAAATATTAAAGAAAATTAGTCAAGGGGACTTCCACAGTAAAGAAAATGTAAAATATGGTAACATACACACAAAATGTGGAAAGGGGAATAAAAATGAAGTTGTTCAGAAAGTGTTTGAACTTAAGTAACCATCAACTTAATATGGACTGTTATATACTTAGGATGCTATATATGAATCTCATGGTAACCACACATCAAAACTTAGATGAGACACACAAAAAATAGAAAGAAAGACAATCATGACACTATAGAAGGTCACCAATGACAAGAAAAAAGAACAAGAAGAAAGGAACAGGGAACTATAAAAAACAAACAAACAGAAAACAATGAACAAATGGCAGGAAGTACATACCAATCAATAATTACTTTAAATATAAATGGTGTACATGTTCCAATAAAAATATAATGTGATGTTATGGATAAGAAAACAAGGCCCATCTATATGTTGCCTACAAGAGAGTCACTTCAGATCTAAAAACACATTCATACTGAAAGTAAAGGGATGGAACAAGGTATTCCATGCAAATGGAAGGTAAAGAAAAGCTGTGATAGGAATACTTCTATCAGACAAAGACTTTTAAAACAAAGAGTGTAACAAGAGACAAAGAAAGGCATTCCTTATGATAAAGAGAACAAACAAGAAGGTATAAAAATAATTACCCATGCCACCAAAGTATACACCTAAATACATAAAGCAAATATTAATTACATAACAAAATAAATGGGCTGTAATACACTAATGATAGGAGACTTTAACACCCAGTTACATCAATGGATAGATCACCCAGGCAGAAAATCAATAAAACAGTGTCTTGGAATAGCAAGTTACACCAAACGGCCTTAACAAATGTATGCAAAACATTCTATCTAAAAACAAGATAACACCCATTCTTTTCAAGTGCATATGGGACATTCTCTAAGGGAGATCACATGTTAGGTCATAAAACAAGCCTCAGTTATTTATTTAGATTGATATCATATCATACATCTTTTCCAACCACAATGAAATCAATTATAACAATGAACAAAAACACAAATACATGAGGGCTAAACAACATGCTGCTAAACAACCAATGGGTCAAAAATCCAAAAAGGAGATTTAAAAAAAATACATGGAGACAAATGAAAATGAAAACACAGTAGTCCAAAATCTTTCTAATGCAGCTAAATCAATTTTAAGAGGTAAGTTTTTAGCACTACATGCCTACCTCAAGAAATGAGATAAACCTTAAACAATATAACCTAAAGGAACTAGACAAAGAAGAACAAAGCTCAAAATTAGTAGAAGAAAGGAACTAATAAAGATCAGAGAAGAAATAAATGAAAAGAAACTAAAAATAATAGAAAAATATTAACGAAACTGGGATCTGCTTCTTCAAAAGATAAACAAAATTAGTAAGACTTTGTCCAGACTGGAGGGAAAAAGAGAGACGATCCAAATGAATGAAGTCAGAAATGAAGAAGAAGTAGCAACTGACACCACAGATACACAAATGACTTTAAGTCCATATACACTGTGGAGTATTATGCCTCCATCAGAAAGGATGAATACCCAACTTTTGTAGCAACATGGACGGGACTGGAAGAGATTATGCTGAGTGAAATAAGTCAAGCAGAAGAGACTCAATTATCATATGGTTTCACTTATTTGTGGAGCATAACAAATATCATGGAGGACAAGGGGTGTTACAGAGGAGAAGGGAGTTGGGGTAAATTGGAAGGGGAGGTGAATCACGAGAGACTATGGACTCTGAAAAACAATCTGAGGGGTTTGAAGTGGCGGAGGGGTGGGAGGTTGGGGTATCAGGTGGTGGGTATTATAGGGGGCACGGATTGCATGGAGCACTGGGTGTGGTGAAAAAATAATGAATACTGTTTTTCTGAAAATAAATAAATTGAAAAAATTTTTTTAAAAAGAGCATACTACAAAAAATTACATGCCAACAAATTTGATAGCACAAAAGAGAGGTAAGTTCCTAGAAAACATACACTCTTTCAAAACTGAATCAGGAAGACATTGAAAATCTGAATGATAATGAAATTGGATTTATAATAATTTAAAAAAAAACTTGCAACAAAGAAAAATCTAGGACCAGATTCACAGGTGAATTTTGTCAAACATTTAAAGAAGAATTAATACTTGTTCTCTGCAAACTATTCCAAAAATAAAAGAGAAAGAAAAACTTCCAAATACATTCTACAAGGCCAGCATTATCCTGATACCAAAACCAGATGAAGATACCATAGGTTTAAAAAAAAAGATATTGGCCAATATCCCTGATGAACACACATGAAAAACCCTCAACAAATATTAGCAAACCACATTGAACAATACATTAAATGGATCATTCACTACCATCAAGTGGGATTTATTCCAGGGATGCAAAGATGGTTTCATATTTGCAAACTAATTAGTGTTATACATCACATTAACCAAATGGAAGATAAAAATCACATGATTATTTCAAGACATACAGAAAAACTATAAGAAAATTCAACATCTGCTCATGATGAAAGAAAAAAGCTCTCAATAAAGTCAGTTTAGAAGGAACATATCTCAGTGTAATTAAGGTCATACATGACAAACTCACAGCTAACCTCATACTCAATGGTGAAAAAGTCAGAGCTTTTATTCTAAGATCAGGAACATGACAAAGTTACCTACTGTCTTTTATTCAACATAGTATTGGAGTTCATAGTCACAGCAACCAGACAAGAAATAAAAAGCATCCAGATTGGTAAGGAAGAAGTAAAACTTTCATTATTTGTAGATGATATGATACTATACACAGAAAACAATAAAGACCACCAAAAAACTACTAGATCTAATAAATGAATTCAGCAAAGCTGCAGGATACAAAATCAATATACAGAGAACTATTGTATTTCTACACACTAATAATGAAGTAGCAGAAGACATTAAGAAAAAAAATTCCATGTATAATTGCACCAAGAATAAAATATCTGGAAATAAACACAACCAAGTTTCTGAAAGACCTGTACTTTGAAAGGTATAAAAGAAACTAATGAGGACACATAGAAAGAGAAAAATAAACCATACTCATGGACTGGAAGGACTAATGTTGTTAAAATGTCCACACTACCCAAAGTAATCTTCAGATTCAATGCAATCACAATCAAAACACCACTATTAACTTTCACAGAACTGGAACAAATAATTCTAAAATCTGAATGTATCTGTAAAGATCCTGAATCGCCAAAGCTATGTTGAGAAAGAAAAACAATGCTGGAGATGTCACGCAGATTTTGAGCTATACTGCAAAGCTGTAGTAACCTAAACAGTATAGTATTGATATAAAAATGGATTTATAGATCAACTGATCAGAATAGAGGGTCCAGAAATAAACCTATGCTTGTATGGTCAATTAATATGATGAAGGTAGTAAGAATATATTGGGGAATATATTGGAGAAAAGACTGTCATCAATACATGTTGCTGGGAAAACTGGATAGCTATGTGCAAAAACAATGAAACTTTCTTATACCATATATAAAAATAAACTCAAAATCGATTAAAGACATAAATGTGAGATCTGAAACCATAAAACTCCTAGAAGAGAACACAGACGGTATTTTCTCAGATGCTGGCCTTTGCAACATTTTTCTAGATATGTCTCCTGAGGCAAGAGAAATAAGTGCAAACATCAACTATTGAGACTATGCTAAAAGCAAAAAACAAAGAAGCAAAAAACCTTTGCACTTGTGAGGGAAACCATCAGCAAAACAAAAAGACAACCTACTGAATAGAAGTAGGTATTTGCAGATGATATAAGCAGTTCCTATCCAAAATATATAAAGAACTTATATAATTCAACACTAAAACAATCCAAATCAAAAATGGGCAGAAGACCTGAATAGACATTTTTAAAAGACATATAAATGGCCAAGAGACACATGAATGGATGCTCCATACTGCTGATCATCCGATCATCCACAGAATGGCTTGAATCAAAAAGACTAGAAATAGCTAGTGTTGGTTTGGATGTGTACTGTCAATAGGAATGTAAACTGGTGCAACCACTACAGAAAACAATATGAAGGTTTCTAAAAAAGTAGACATACCCTATAGTCCTGTAATTTTCCTACTGGGTATTTACTCAAAGAAAATGAAAATACTAATTCAAAAAGACACATGCACTCCTATGTTTATTACAACATTATATATAATGGCTAAGATGTGGAAGTGACCTAAGCATCCATCAATAGTTGAATGAATAAAGATCTCTCTCTCTCTCTCTCTCTCTCACACACACACACAGAAGTACTACTCAGCCACAAAAAAGGATGATATCTTGCCATTTGCTAGAACATGGGTGGACCTTGAGAGTATTATGCTAAGTGAATTCAGAGAAAGACCAACACCTTAGGATTTTACTTATAGGTGGAATCTACAACACACAAACTCACATACACATACACACACACAGAGCAATCCATAAATACAGAGAATAAAGTGACGGCTGTCAGAGAGGGGTGGGGATACTGGTAAAATGGGTGAAGAAGAGAGGGAGATACAAGCTTCTAGTCATGGAATAAATAAACCATAGGAGTGAGAGGCATAGTATAGGAAATACAGTCAGTTCTACCTTAATACCATTGTATGGTGATAGATGATAGCTACACTTGTGGTGAACATAACCTCATATATGGAATTGTCAAATCATCATGTTGTATACTTTAATATAGTATTGTATGTCAACTATATTTCCAAAAAAAAAATTTTTTAAGTTAAGCATGTACAGCAAACTCAACATTTTTATTTTTTTTTTCTATGAACAGAAGAACTCATGAGGCTTTTGGTGTAATGGGGGCAGATGGTTGCCCTTTAATGGCCAGATGTGACTTGGAATGAACAGAAAAGTGCCAAGAAGTGGTGCTCAAAGACCAAAGTACCTAGGCTGAGGTACTGAGTATCTACACCAAGGCAGAAAAGAAGTTTGGGAAAAGTGGGGTGATTACGTGTCTTGTGAGCCTAATGCTCAGTATTTTACTGTTGACTGTAACCCTGACAGTCACTTTTTAAGCCTAAATTACAGATCAGAAGTTATAGTTGGTCGCAAAAGACAACTCTGTTCCTTGCTATACAATTAAACTTGGGTTTCTTTTCTGAGCTTCTGCCATCTGCACACCTTATGTTATTGGGACAGAAGACTGGTGCATGCTATTTCTTACTGAGAATGACTTCAGATATATGGATTCAACCTCTGCAGGACAGTGCTTCTGCCACTGCCCATGAGACAGAAGTCAAGAACCGAACAGGAAAGAGATATGAGGCATAATTAGTTTTATCCTCCATGAAGAAGTTATTTCACAAATAATGAGGCAGAACCTCTCCAATTTTAATAATAATGGAGTGTATATCACTGAGATTACTGCATCAAATTAATGAGTTAGCTACTGACAAGAATGAAACAACAAGATAATAAATGCAAGGGTATTTTTTGCCCCCAGATGCTATTTAAACATAGGATTTGAGAAGAAGAGTCAAGTAATTCCTAACCATCTCCTTTTCTTTAGAGAATACAGTACATAGGGCTCCTTAGAGGTATACAGCTGAAATTATTCCTCCTTGAAGCAGAAAAATGCAAGGGCAATAATAATAATAATGCATATGGTTAAGTACAGAGAACTTAGGTCACAGTCCACCCAAAAAAAGGCTTGTCGGCTTCCTCTTTGCCAAGAGAGAGTCTCTGCAGATGGAGGCAGCAGCAAAAGCTCAGCCTCCCGCGTTCTATTTCCCAATGCACGCCCCCTTCTGTTTTTCTCATCATTAATTACTGTGTTCCTCCCTCTGCCCTCACAAAGAGGTGAGAAACTACTCATGAGGCAGTGGGAAAAATGATAACCAGTAGCATTCCAGACATTTCATTACTCAAATCATCATAAAGTGATTATATGAAATCCCTAGGAAATTGAAGTGGCCTTCTTTTCACTTTTCAAACTGTACTTTGACTAATAGAAAGTCCGTCTTATTTAACATCATCTAACAAGACCCCCTCAAATCTATTGCTCTTTCTTGAGCACAGTTATCTATAATACGGAGCATTATAAAACGTTCTTCTGATCTAAACCAGCAACTTGACTAGACTCATTAGTCACTTAAAACTGATGAGATTATTTGTTCAAGTGATGTTATTAATGGGTTGCATAATATCCATCAGATAAAATACCAATACAATGTTGAAAGCAAGCAAATTAAGTCATCACAGGCCTAGAAAAGCAATGACTGAGGCTGCCAGTATAGACTGATCCGTAGTCAATTCAGACTTAAATAATGGCTCAGACTGTTTTTTCCTTCTGTTATTTTTTTGTGTGTGAAATAAATCTGTGAAGCGAAGAAAAACTAACCAAATGTATGAATTTGAACTTCTAATGAATACAATGACATTTAAAAGTCTCAAAGGTCACCCTCATAACACTAAAGTAATTCCACCGAAGTCAAAAACAGTTTAAAAATATTTAGAGAAAGGGCGCAGCAATGTCATTAGTATATATTGGCCAGAGGCAAAGGGTAAAGGGGATGAAGCAGAGATATTCTATATTTTATTATAGCCTAAAATCAATTGTAGCTTTCTCTTATTAGAAACATTCAATAATCATTAAAAATATTGTCAACCATAAGGTAGTATTTTGACACTGCCATATATATATCTTACATAGTTTTATTAACCAATATCATGTTTAATCATTAAAACATTTCTGTTCATGTGTATTTGTGTCTCCCAGGGGGCAAAAAAATTACAGCAAAGTGATAGCTTACATTTGTATAGCAACACAATTTATAACTGCATTACCTCTTTAGATTGTAAAACTCTCCTGTCAAGTTGATAAGAAAAGCATTATTTCCCCATTTTGCCAAATAAACAGACAGTAAGAGGTTGGTCCAAAATCACCTGGTATTCAGCTTCAAAATCCAGGGATTTTTTTTTTTTTTTTTTTTTCAGTTGAGCTTTGCTCTCCCTTGATTCGCCCTTTGTGTAGTAGGAAGGGCAGAAATGTCACCTCCCTTTAAAGAGGAGATTAAAATGGCAGTGGCAGAAACAGCTATGACCCCTGGTGAAGAAAAGGCTCCTGACAAAATTCTGACTGGTCTCTTGATTTATTAAAAGTGGTGCTTAGAGCAGAAGGGAATTAGAGTTATACAATTTTTAATTTCCTTGTCAAATTATAGAATCAGATTGTTGAAGCTGATCCTTTATATGTAAAGTTGAAACACGAGCTGAAATTAATGCTAGATCATGACCCAGCATTTGGACTATTACATGTATAGATGCACACACACCTATGTATCGATACCCTTTTTTTCCAAAGGGATATAAACAAATCATTCACCTTACCTTCAAAACAGTACTTAAATACACGGCAAAACAGCACAGAACAAAAATGAGTCACTCAACCCCCACGTGTTAGATCTTATGACTAACTTTGGATAGATAATTAAAACAATAATAATCACAAAAATGAATCTGTCCTTCTTGACTATCTGCTAAGAATTAGGTCCAGATCATTTTGACTTACACATGTAAATTTTATAATACCACTGCCTTGCTTTGATGTAGTATTTGAATTTTTCAGCAGGCTTTCACAGGCTAATATACACTGTTACACTTCTGGGTTTAATGAGAAAATCATCTTTCTGTCTCTGGGCCTCACCTGGTGAAGTCTGTCATTTCCATCATGATCATACACATCTGCTTGGCCAGCACAATTATATCATTGCCGCTGTCATCCCACTTGGCCACTTCGGCATCCAGCTTGCTTTTCTCTTGGTGGAATATCTCCACCTGCTCAGCTATTTTTGCCTTCTCCTCCTGCGGTAGTTGCGCCATGATGGCCTGTGTGGGTTACAGAAACAGTGTGACTAATGGTGACAAAGTAAACACAGACAGTAGGTTGACTCTGCCTCCAGCTAATAGCAAAGCCAGACCCTGACAAGGTTTACAGACTGCCCTGCCATTCCAGAAAGTACGGTTTCTCCATCCCTAGGAAGGTAACAGCACAGACTGGTAAGGTCCCCCAAATCCCCGTCCCTATTCCTATACGCAGAAAATACAGAGATCTAAAAGGTGCGGGCCCACTGACAGTAACAGAACTTCTGTGTCGCTTTGATGACATATGTTTGTTCAAAAGAATCTATTCTTGACAATTTTTATATTTGGTCTCAGGAAACTTCTACCAGATGAAAGAATATACCTCTTTCAACACTGAAATCTGTTCAGAGAAGGGGGGAGAAAAAGGCTTTCTCACGCTGGGAAGGAGAAGAATTTTAAACAATATCTGAGCGTGCAAGCGGGGTGGGGTTAGGAAACTTGCCATGAGTGTTAGTGAAGGAATCCATGATTAGATATCAAACAATCCCCTAGCCCAGGGCATTTCAGGGGTTTCAAACCTATCCCCAGCCCTCTACTACCTCCTCTGTGGAAATTCCGAGATAACCATGGCTCCCTGCAGAGCCTAGAAGGATGCAGAAGTTGTGATGGGATAAAATATAGGTTTAGGAAGCAAAGGCAGATTTTCAATAGTTGCTAGGTAAGGGAATGTGGAAAAGCAAGAACTACAGCTGATTCTTGTCATTCATGGATTCTTTATTTACCAATTTGCCGACTCTATAAAATTTGTTGGCAACTCTACAATTGATCCTTGTGGTGCTTTTGGTCATTCACAAACAGGCACAGAGTTGCAAAAAAAAAAAAAAAAAAAAAAAAAAAAAGGTCACCTGACAGGCCTGTTCCCAGATGTGGCTGAACAATAAATTCTCTGCCTTCTTGTTTCAGCACTAAACAAGTGTCCTTTTATGGTCTGTTTAGTGCCACATTTTCCACATCTTTCTCCTCTTTTTTGGTAATTTTGCTGTTTAACATGGACCCGAAGCATAGTGCTTAAGTGGTGCCTAGTGTCCCTAAGCACGGAGAGGCAGTGTTGCGCCTTATGGAGAAACATACGTGTATTAGATAAGCGTCATGCAGGCAGGGGCTATACTGCGCTTGGCCATGAGTTTGATAACAATGAATCAAAACTATAAAGTATCTTAAAAGAAACATTCATTAAACAAGATTCCTTATTGATTGGCTGAAACAAAATGATGAGACTAGCAGCTCTCAGGAACCTAACTCTCTATTTCCTCTAGAAGCAATGACTCCATAGCTGCTAATTAAGTGTTCATGGTGACTTTACAGAATTTAAGTACCACAAATGAAGAGAATTAACTGTATTTATTAAACACTATGTATGTAGCAAGCCCTGAATGCAACGTTGACAATACCTCATAGCATCTTCTTAGAACCATGTGCAAACTGATTCAGAGAAAGGAGTGTGTCGATAAGTGTGACAGCAATAGTGGCTCTCTGATTCTGGGATATGGGTATTCCCCAATGAAAGCATGATTTGGGGAACTTATAGCTTTTGCAAAGAACAAGTAAAACAACACATACAAGAAAATTCTGCTTCCTTAATTATAAAACTCTTCCCAAGGTAAGTGATTGTTGGAAGGAAAGGTAGTTGATTTCTTCATTTTTTTTTTGTTTTATTTAAATTCAAGTTAGTTAACATATAGTGTATTACTAGTTTTGGGGTAGAATTTAGTGATTCATCAGTTTCATATAACACCCAGTGCTCATTACGTCAAGTGCCCTCCTTAATGCCCATGCCCCAACCCAAGGTCGTTGATTTCTAATAAAAATATCAGTGGACATAAGCTCCACAAAACTGAGCTCAACGGGATCTGTCACTGACTTAGGTTAAGACCTACTGGCTACTGGATCATATTCTTAACTTCTTCAGATCTAAGAATAGTAAACAATTACCTCAAAGTGTTATGGCGGACAGTAAATAAAATAATAAATGTGTTTTGTCAAAAAAATGAAAGCGTATATGGGATTACTGCTAATATATTATCATCATGTCTGTATTAATTTTCCTTTCCAGCTACCTCTCTAGCTTATTACATTATTGCCTTGAAAGACAGGGATGGGGCCAGAATCTATGTGACTTGCATAAATAGAAGATTGACATGATTTCTTGAGTACAGAAATGTATATCAGATAGTGTGCTAAGAAGCTTATGTATATAAAAAATTTAATTTACTTAATCACTCTACAAGATTAATACTATTCTAACCCCTATTTTATTAATGGTGATACTAAGGCCCAGAGAAATTAAATTCTCAACATTACATACTAAAAGCTGTAGGAATAGGGTTCAAACCCAGGTCAGCTAACACCATACTTAACTATTAAGCACAACTAGATCACCATGCACAACCATGCATCATGATCACATCCCAGTGGGGGTTGCTGAAATTACTAGCATTGTTCACCAGGCTGAGCAACCTGGAGATGAGGCTTTATCTGCCCATGTAAGGGGTCTCTTTGATTTGCATGAAGGTGTCTCTGGACTATTACCTGCACAGATACAACTTACTAATGCAGAGCTGTGTTTACTAACTACCATGCATGCATGTGTGTGATGTTATATAACTAGCATCGAGACTCTGTGTATGTACGTGTATGTGCATGAGTGTGCATGTGTAAATACAAACATTACAATCCAAATTTAGAAAGCTGGACTGATACAAATATTATAGTTAAAATATTTTAAAAACTGTATTTCTGAAAAGAAAATTTTTTAAGTACTTTGAAAACTGTATCCAAAAGAGGTGGTTAATATACAACCAATGGGTTGGTTATAAACTCACATATACAATATTGTACTAGTAACAAGACAGCTATTCCAAAGCATTTGAGATAAGTCTGGGTTTGCAGATATTAAATACAAAACTTTTTCTCCTGAAGCACCCTTGTCTGATGATCTTACACCATCCTACATTAATCTGTCCTCCTCATACAGAGCTGCTAATCATGTTTTACTTAGGCCTCACAAGTTTTAACCACCATCATTTAAGACATTCCCTAGGTACTTCTCTGTTGAAGAATCTGTAAAACTCCCCTGCAGACCTCCATACTCTACATTCAATCCCCGGATGGAAAGCAATGAAACTTCCATTGCCTCAAAAGAATTAATTTGTGTATTGAAGGGCATACACTTATCTTTCAACTATATCACATGAGTTTCAATTGTTTAACGTGGGATTCGAGTATTAATTGCCTTGCTCTATTCTTGAATTCCTATTAATGCCCTACTTCTGACTTCTGTCTGAGTTTCCTTAGGGTAGATGCTGCAGCATCCTGCAAAGAATAGAAGCTCAACAAATATCTTTTGATTGACTGTGTAACCATTTTTCCACTCACTGCGTCAACATAGTTCAAGAGAATTTACCAGAACTGACAAATATTTTCTAAGGGCACAATTCTGAAGGAAAAAAAAAATGGCCCCTTCAAAGTAGATTTGCAAAAGAAGATGTTATTTTGACTCTAGGGTTGCTCGACCTGCATAATGCACTTAATGGCCTGTGACTTGGGTGCAAGTGTCATTACATTTGCTTCTGCTTATGTAGCTATCGATGAGCCAAGTCTTTTCCTAAATATTCTTAAAATGCTCCTGGCTTTTAAAAATTCACAATTGACCTTTTCTAAAACTGGAATTACAAAAAAAGAAAAAAGGTTATCTATAAACAGTAGATCACAAACTGAGAAATTTGCAAATTAATCAAATTAAAATTCAACACATGAGTTTTAATTAGGTCTTATCAATGTAACTCAGCAGTTTGAAATGTTAACACATTAAAGTTGTTCTAGCTAGGAAAAAAAAAGAGAGGCTGACTACATTTAAATCAAGTGGAATACAAAATATGTAACACGCAATTGTTCCTTCCCTCAAACTAACTGAACATGAGAAAAGTGATTTTCATGGCCAAGAGGAAAGAGAAAAAAATCAGCTTTTCTGTTTCTCTGATGTGATCACCTAGGGCAGTCTAAGAGTTTCTGCTGCTTCTATGCACGTAGTCAAGCACAGCTCTACAGACTGTTGTTCTGGCTGATCTGGGGCCACAAATTGTGGAATCAGAGGCTTGAATCCACAGAGTAGTCCATCCCAGGGTTTCAGCCTTTCCTCTGAACAGCCAACCATGTTTTTGTGATTGAGGTTATAAACTCTACTTATTAAGAGAAAGTATAAATCACTGAAACGAGCCAATAATCACTCAGCCCAGAATCTTTTCTTCAATCTAAATCTCTGGAGTTTTTGATATGATTACTTTTCTAATCTCAAAGAGAAAAATGACATTTGAAGTCTATGGGCTTCCAAACTGACAGGTGTTATTTCCCTAAATAAGAGCAAGAGCCTAACATTTAGGCTTCAAGTACACTAATGTTAATAAACAACGATTAAAAGGGCTAAAACTCACTGTGTCCATTTATACCTACTTGGTTTTACTTTTTTAAAATATTTTACTTATTTATTTGACAGAGAGATAGAAAGTACAAGTAGACAGAGTGGCAGGCAGAAGGAGAGGGAGAAGCAGGCTCCCCACCGAGCAGGGAGCCCAATGCCAGGCTCTATCTCAGGACCCTGGGATCATGACTTGAGCTGCTCCACCCAGGTGCCCCTACCTACTTGGTTTTAAAACAGAATAATAAATATAAGCAGTTAAAGGGTGGGTCCTTCGACTTTTACCAGTCTCAGACCATGAAGTAAATAGGGAAACTGAGGTAACTCTCCCATTTACTAAGTAAAGACTTTGATGATTTCCTAAATTGTCCATGCTCTTTTAGCCTAAATTATTTGACCAGCCTTGCAATGAAGAACTGCCTTATGCTATAAGTATCATTATCATCTTCTTTGTCAACTTGACAGTATGTGACACATCTTGCAGTTCTCCTAATGACATCATGAGGTAGAATGCTGGGCATACACACATAGCACAGACACACACATATGCATGGATAAGGGATGGAGAGGTTAAGAAAGTTGCCCAAAGTCACACAGCTTGGCCAAGCCCGTATTTAAAATAAGGTCTATGTGACTCCAAATAATACATTCTATCACCAAGGTTAAGTGTCCAAGAGTTGTCACTAACCACTTTTAACCACATTGACCTGTGAAGAAAGAGTATGAAATGTCATGTCTAGGATCACTAGGTCTTATTACTTCTACATTTTATCAGATCAGGGTCTGATCATTCTCAGCCTATCCCTCTCTCAGAAAATGCTGTCGAGAAGCAGCAGATAGGGACACATAAAGGAAATAAGCACTCTAATTTCAGAGTTTGGGAGAAATGTTGGAGTGGACACTAAAAGCTTTTCTCCTACCATAACCTGCTTTTAGATTAATTTACCCTTTTCAGAGAGGAAGAATCACCTGAATGAGAACACAAAGTCCATTAACATAAGGGAAGGACTCACTGCTGCAAAGAGCAACCACCTCTGTCAAAGACAACTTCTGCCTCCTTCATAATTTTGACCAAGTTAACATACTTCTCTGGTCAAAAGTTCGACCATCTGTCATCTTAGCAATTCAATGCACCCGCTTATTTCCAACTTACAGCTATAATTCTAGGTCTCTGATTTGTCATCATGTAATTATGGGCTAAAATAGGCTGAGTCAATAACTAATGCTGTCTGCTGCGAGTTAATCACACAGACCACGTGACAGATCTCAAAGACAAATCAGCAAGTGCTGGGTCATAGGGGTACTTTGTTCTTACTATCCTGGGCCATGTTTATAATTCACGCTGGAAAGTCTTTCAAAAAAGACTATTGTCTTTTCACCTATTGGGGGAAAAACAACAGATGATATAGACAGGTGCTATCTGATTTTCTTTTCTATTTAATTGCCTTGGTATCTGCCACAAGATGCATGAAATGGATGTACAATGGGACTGCATCCCTCCTGGCAAGAACGGGACTAATCATGCCATTTGACAAGATGGTGACTATAAAGCATGATAAGGGTTGTATGGTACGCTTTGGTCTTTGAGAAAATGAGTCAATGGATACTGGACTGGATCAATACCGAGTTGCAGTCAGTCAATCAAATTGACTTTGAATTGATTAATGTTTGGATGAAATACTCAAATTTGCCCTTTGTCATTGACCTAAAAATGCTAGCTTTACTTAATTTTGAAGATGAACTGACTTGACGGATGAATTGATTTTAGTGTTATGCCAACACAGGTTCAAAAGCCTCTCAGCTTCATGAACTTAGTTTTCAACACAGGTGGGGGCAGGGGGCAAGGAGGCGGGGGTTAGAATTTACAAAAGATTTTCCAAGTAAGGGACTTCATATTCCTTTGTGTACTTTTTTTACTGTCACCAGTCTGTGATCCAAAATAACTTCTCTTCCAAGGGATGACGATTTTCCGTCACCCCTTATTGAGCATTTAATGGATGTCAGGTATTGTGTTCATAATTTTACAAATATTAAGTCATTAAACTTCCAAAGAATCCGATCAAGTACATTATTCACATTTTACAGATAATAGAACTGAAGCTCAGAAAAATTAAGCCACATGTATGGGAGTATGGTCCTCACTCTACTCTTTACAATTGAAAACAAGGTCTGTCTGAAATCAAAGCTGATGCAGCTTTAATATTCTGGTTTTACCCTCCCATTTCCTTACCATTGTCCATCAATATCTTGTGAATTGTTTCACTGTTGCATGAGACTATCAGCACAGAAAGCACAAAAAGAGAAACTGGGCTTTAAGTATGAAGGTTTTCTTGACTCAACATAAGGCTTAGTCTTCTTTGCGTCCTCTTTAACCTCTGACTGGCTGGCTACTCCTACTCTTCTTTCACAATTCCTGAACTAGGGTGATCTTTCTGAGGTTTCCTAATCACTATTCTAATCACCACCTCTTTCTCAAACTTGTGCTTCCTCTATCTTTTTTTTTTTTTTCTTAAGTAAAACTTAACAGGGAATTAGAATGTAATTCTAATTAGAATATAAGAAGAACACAGTCTATAATGGGGCTGTTCTTACTGCATAAAAACTGAACCTTGGAAGGGAGGAGAATCTCACCTCCTTTTGTAATCCCCAGGGACTTAATCTCCTGAGACCTACCTTGATGACTTGCATCTATCCTCACTGAGATCCAATTAATAGAATCAGTCAGAATCCTCTTTGAAACACTTGTGTTGGCAGAGAGTGTCACAGAGTGTTCCAGGGTGCTCAAATGTCAGCCAGAGCAGTGATCTTTCTGTTGTTTCCTGTTCCGTGCCTTAAACTGGCATATGCCTAGTATGTCTCTATAATTTCTTTTCCTATCATATGGCAAACTGCTCTAGGGCTACTGCTCTTGCCGTAAGTAGGTATTGCAAGGGGGATGGGGAGTTCTGTCTCTATTTTGATGTCCTTGAACCAATTTCAAAGATGTGGTCTCATTCATCAGAGACCCTACGTCAGAGTATGGAAGAGTAACGGCCCAGCCACTAACAAACTAGTACTCTAATTTTCCATTTGTCACTGCCTCTTGAGTTAACAAGCTTGGTGACTTCAAGTGGCACTGTGGTGTCTGTGCTAATAATGCAAGATCTGAGCATTACTGTGTCCCCTCGCTGTTGAACCATCTACATATACCCAACAAAATCCACTAGACACTTAAACCATTTGCAGTGAGGTGCCTTCTCAGTTTCAAGTGATGGTAAGAGAATAGCGTGAACAGAAATCAGAAGCAGTGGTGGTTATTTCCATTGTGTAAAATATGAATTGCGAAGAACCACCACAGATGAAAGCACAGATTTCTGAGCTATAAATCTCTGGGATTTCAAGACCCTGGATCAGAAATCCCCTCAAACCAACTTGGTGTACATAGGCCCAGTGCATGAAACCCTAGTCCTGGATGTCCACTCACCCGTGCACTCTGCCCCGCAATGAGCTGGTCGTCCTCAGTCTGAACACTTGTCCGGCTGCGTACATCATAATCTTCCTGCTCAAAGTCTGAATCGTCCTCTAGTTCTTCTGGGGTCTACAGGTACAAAGGAAAAGAGAAGGATCAGTATATTTTAAATTGATAACCCTCATCCCCACCCATACGCTTTGTGCCTACAAAAGCTAAGTAGCTCCCAGGAAAGAGAGCTTGTGGGCAGTTATATGTAGGGGGGTATGGAGGAGGATACTGGCTCTGATGGAGTCAGAAAAACCAAGCTGCCCCAATTTATCTTTAAAAAAAAAAAAATAGGCTCGATTACTTCCTCCTGTAGGCACAAAAAGTCTGCTTAGCTTGTGACATGACATGCTTTCTAATTTTAAGAAAAATATATTTGTGTGTTTTTCCATCCATAGAAATCTACTGTAAGATAGAAAATCACCATCAACAACAAAAGCTGTACCTATTACTGGTCTGTAATGTCCTTCTTGTTCTACTCCCAGTCTTTATTCTAGTCTTAATAAGCAAAAAGAATTGATCATCGCCAAGCCAACGGTTAGTCCAGATGAAATATCTGATGTGGTCACTAAACTGTAAAGCATACAGGTTGCAACTTGACTATCCAGAGCCAAGACTGCCTGAACATGAATCCCTGTGTGACCACTGGCAAAATCCTCTTAGCTCCGGTTTCCTGCCCTGTGAACTGCTGTTGATAAAAGCTCCTTTATGATTTTTTGTGAAGATTAAGTAACGTACTTTGTGTAAAATGTCTGCATTTAACAGGCATTTAAAAAATGTTTGCCATCATCATTACTTAGGATTTTTTTTTGTTCCTTTGTTTTTGTTTTTTGCTTTTTCACTGCATATATTTTTTTATTTCTTTTCAGGGAGAATTCATTGTTTTTGCACCACACCCAGTGCTCCATGCAATCCATGCCCTCCTTAATACCCACCACCTGGTTCCCCCAACCTCCCACCGCCCGCCCCTTCAAAACCCTCAGGTTGTTTTACAGAGTCCATAGTCTCTCATGGTTCACCTCCCCTTCCAATTTCCCTCAACTCCCTTCTCCTCTCTAACACCCCTTGTCCTCCATGATATTTGTTATGCTCCACAAACAAGTGAAACCATATGATAATTGACACTCTCTGCTTGACTTATTTCACTCAGCATAATCTCTTCCAGTCCTGTCCATGTTGCCGTAAAAGTTGGGTATTCATCCTTTCTGATGGAGGCATAATACTCCATAGTGTATATGGACCACATCTTCCTTATCCGTTCGTCCATTGAAGGGCATCTTGGTTCTTTCCACAGTTAGGATTTTGAAATCAATTCATTCAAACACTTTTAAAAAGTGAATCTACCAATCACTACGCAACCACCAAGGATTAAATAGCTCTTTCATACACAGTATCAATTTAGCTAAAACCAGCACAGTAAAATAAGGATCATTCTCTTTTGAGATAAGAAAAGAAAGATTCTGCAAAAAGTGTGCCAAGTGTCTCTAAACTAATTAATAACAGATTAGAATTTAGACCCCAAATACCCAAATGTGTCTATCTTTTTCACATTATAAATCAGGTAAGAACTGGAGGTATGGAATGGCTTTAAAGTGAGTAGTTACAAGACGGGATCAGGAAACAAACCATAAGAGACTCTTACTCTCACAAAACAAACTGAGGGTTGCTGGGGGATAGCAAGGTAGGGATAGGGTGGCTGGGTTATGGACAATGGGGAGGGTATGTGCTATGGTGAGTGCTGTGAAATGTGTAAGCCTGAGGATTCACAGACCTGTACCCCTGGGGTAAATAATACATTATATGTTAATTTTTAAAAAGTGAATATTACATGGAGATCTAGTCTATTCCATGCAGAGAAAATGTATGAGTTAGTCCATAAACCCACAAATAAAAATACTCCCTATCTTTAATGACCATAATAGAAAACATACGTTAAGTGCTTTTCATGTGCTAATCACGGTTTTCTCTGAGGACTTTACATAGACTAAAATTCATCCAGTTTTCTTCACAGTCCTATGATGTAGACACAATTTTCCCCATTTTACAGATAAGGAAACTGAGGCATGAGAGGTTACTCCTTGTTCAAGGCCTTCTAAATTATACAGCATGTCTTGTAGGCTACTGTTCTCTGTTAATTCCAAGATGAATGTGGAGTTGGTGAGGATGGTGCATGAAAGGGAGACAGTGCATTAATGCAACCTTCTCAGATCAACAGTCATTAGACTGAAAGCTGACAGTCACCCACAACTGTTCCTTAGCACAAGAAGGAGCACCAGCTCCCAGGGCTCTGTATTTCAAAAGGAAGAAGCAGGCCACAGCAGCACTGATGATACAGTAGCCCATTCCCCATCCAAAAGGGCACACTTTGATTCGGCTGGTTTCTTTGGCTACTTCAGTATATAATTAATCAGGTGTGGTTATTGATGAAGCCTTGAGACTGGTCAGACAGGCATAAAATGGGGTCTTCATGCCAATGTCACCTTATGCGTAGTAATTTCCAAGCTTTGGCATATCCTTCCTGTTTTCCTTCTCTCTCCCCATCAACCTTATTAATATTCACTCAGTCATCTACAGATGTTCAATTTTCTTTCACAGAATTATTAAAAGAAACAAGGAAGAAAGAGGTTTTGTTCCCATACTTTATTAACTAAAGCAGGGGTGGGGTGGGCAGAACCTGGTTCAAATAACTGGTTGTATTTCCATTGTGGACAGAGACAATAATCTCTGATCATTTTTCACTCTTCTGGAATGTACTGCAGAACAATTACAGCAAGTTGGTAAATTCTGCTGACAGATGAGATGACAAGATTGCAAGCACTTTTCATCATTCGTTTTTGAAAAGGAGAGAGAAAAGTAAAATGAAAAACCTTACTCAATAGAAAAAAGGAAAATATGACAGTGCCTATAGTACTGTGTCCAAACATTTCAATGATCTGTGTGTTTAGCAGATGAGTCAATGACAGACAAAACCCGGCAGCCTAAGGTTAATGATGATGAGCTTTCACTCAAGTGACTAGGGCTCAGAAACCAAAACAAAGTTTAAAAATGAAAAAAATAAACAAATAAATTTAATAAAAACCTGGATGTGGACCCAGGGAATCTGAGTGTTTTTGGCCTAACTCTTCCACTCAAAACCCGTTTATATCACTACGAGTTTTTTTACTTCTCTCCTCACTCATAAAATGGAGACAATAATTCCTATTTTCCCCGCCTGCCTCACAGGATTCTAGGATAAAGTATATACAAAAATGCTTTGTAAATGATAAAAATGAATTCAAGTAATAAGTGATAACATATACCTAATAACTGCAATAATCATAATAATAGAAATAATTTTTACCAACCACTATGGGCCAGGCATTCAGCTAAAGGATTTAATCCTTGTACAACCTAATGAAATAAATATAATGCGTAGGGTGCCTGGGTGGCCCAGTCAGTTAAGCGTCCAACTCTTGATTTCGGCTCAGGTTATGATCTCAGAATTGTGGGATTGAGACCCGCATCAAGCTCCATGCTGGGCATGGAGGCTGCTTAATGTTTTCTCTTTCTCTCTCCCTCTGCACCTCCCCCTGCCCCAAAATTAATGTCCATTTTACGGATGTATAAACAAGCTCAGAGTTGTTAAGTCTGTTTTCCAGGGTGTTACATCTAACAAGCTGAGGGGGTTCCACAGCCTATGCTCTTAACCATCACAAATAATACCAGGCAAATGGATGAGCTTAAAATATTTTCTTGCGCCTTCATCATTCAGCAAACCCATCCAAGTCACCCATATAAACAGTTCAGTGCATGTGCAGTTTGCTAATTGCATGTAAATGTGTCTACTTCTCATGCTGTTATTTTTTGAATTATTCATTTTAACAAGGAGTAGTGTTATGTTTTGGTTGGTCAAGGATCTTTGTATGTTAAAAGAGACAAGGAAATATAGCAAAGGTCTGCAAATGGGCCCAGAGATAATAAGACCTGTATCATTAGGTAGTGTTTATAGGATAAAAATGAATCACCAACGTGTATAATTCACTGGACTGGAAGCTGGAACCTGAGGGTCAAGCCTCAATTCTGCCTTTCTGTGCTCCCAGGGAAAGCCTTTTTATAACCAACAAAAACCACTTTGGGTCTACTCTTGGTTCCCTTGGTCTATTATCTGTTAGATTGCAAAAGTGGGTTTTATTTGTAAAATGGCATGATTAAATTATTTGGCCTCTAAAATCTCCTCTAGGAGATTAATTGGTACCTATTACAGAAGCCCAAGAAAATCATGTGCTTGTCCAGGGTTGCACCACACATCAATTACAGAACAGGATCAATCTACCTGCCTTTGGCTCCAAATGAAATCCTCTATCTTCTCTATAACAGTTTCTGGAGAGAAGCAAAATAAGAAACAACTGAAGGATTTAGAGTTGTTTCACCAGGACACATGAGAAATATATTCATCACCATTTAAAAGAATGGCTCAAATGTGTATGAGAGCTTCACTGGGAACATAAAGAGGAGGACATGGAGAGGCAACACAAGAATCTGGGTGATGCATGAGGAAGGATTTCCCAATCAGAAAGCTATCCCATGAGCATTGGATTTTCCTAAAGTCAATGTAAAAGAAAATCAGTCAGGAGTGATTGGCCACTGGCATCTCTATCCTGGATTACTCTGGAAGCCTCCTGACGGATCTCCTTCTATTTTTTCCTCCATACATTCTACTCTCTCCAGCAGATCCACAGTGATGATTCTTGCCCAAACGAAGGCAGCTTAGAACACATCAAAGGCTCCCATCTCATCTAGTGTGATCCTTAACACTACACCTGTGATTCCCCCGGCATGAAACACATTTGTCCTAATATTTTTGTGGCTTGTTTCCTCCTCCTCCAAGTCTGTTCTCAAATGCCATCCAAAGAGTGACCACCCTTCATTAAACTCATATGCACCCTGTGCCCTAGCCCCTTTTACTGCCTTGGTTTTCTCCATGGCACAGTAACTGTCATGTTCTACCTCCTTGCTTATTATATTCTGTGTCTCCCACCAGAGGAATATAAATTTCTTGAAGATAAGGACTTCTACTTTGTTTTACCTCTCCATTCAGGGTCCCTCCATCTCTGTGGGGCATCTACTAAGCATTCAACAAATACTTAATAAATGAATGACCAAGCCTAAATTACTGAATATTTCTGAAAAATCATATGAAATTATTTCTAATTACTTGAGTTTGGAAAACAAAACTGGGAACCTTAGAGGACGATGTTAATTAACTGGATAATAACAACCTGTAATAGAAAAATCAGTTTTGTCATAAAAGCCTTCTCAACTTTTCATTTTCTAGCTCTGATGAGTAACTCCAATCCCTGCAGTTTTAATAATATTGTTAATTTATTTAACAGATTGTATTTCATTAATTGATGGTAATAAGAAATGTCATCCCAGCATGATGAGAAAAGAAAAATATTTCTTGGGAACCTACTAAATGGCAGGTCTAGGCTAGTGCTTTATAGCAAATGCAGTATCTGTCCTCATTTGCAGATACAGAAACTGAAGCACAGAGATGAAAACAAGCATGCCAATAACCAAAAATTATTTAAGCCATAGGTTCCCAAATGCTACTGTTTCAAATACTCTCACTGAGCCTCAGTAATTTTTTCAAGGTATTTCTTGGCTAAAAACAAAACAAAACAAAAACAAATAAAACAGTCATGAACTGAACAGTTGTGTTGATTAAGCAAAGCAGTTAGATCACAAAAATGGATAAAGTTGATTAAAGTTAACAACCTAGTGCCTGGTGCATATTGCGTGACTTCTCAAATCTCGGAATACGACCAAACATCCACTGAACTTCCTTTTGATCATGGCAACCACCAAGAAACCCAGCTTCACAAATACAGAGTGTTATTAAAAGGAATATACCGACCTAATATTTAAACCGTGAACTAGAAACATCTGTATATCTCCCTTGAAGTTTTAAAACACCGCGCAATGCTCCAGGGGCCCTTTCAGGCACAGTTTGGGATTTATGAAGTTAAACTTTAGACTTTTATCAGGACTTTAACTTTTTCCACAACCTGCTTTCAAAAGTATCATGTGCAACCAAATTAATGTGTCCCAATTACATTATAAAGGAATACAGATATAATAGACTTTTCCCAGGGTTATTCTTATGAGAAGCAACTACTATTTGTTTGCTTCTTTCTTTTTTTCTTTCTTTTTTGTTTTTGAATACAGATATCCTAACACCAAGATATCCTACCTCCTTTTACCCTACCCTGTTATCTTAATTTCCAATATTAAATGTCTAACTCTGTGTCTTAAATGCACACTTAGCCCTCATTATTTGCAGATAATTCCTGAGTTTGCCTATGAACCAAAAGCTTCTTCGTAATCCCCCAAAGCAATCCTTGTGTAGTTTTTCCCAGCAAGGACCATGTGGCAAAAAACGTGAGTCACCTAAGCTGTGTGTTTCCAGCTGAGGTAACGTTGGGCCTTTTTGTCTGAGCTCTTATACTATAAATAAGTACCCTTGTTGTATTCATTTAGTGCCACATATTTTGCATCTTTGTGCCTTTTTTTTGGTGATTTCTTTGCTTACAATGGCTTCCAAATACAGTGCCTAAGTGTTGCTTGGTGGTCCTAAGTGTAAGAAAGTTGTGATGTACCTTATAGGGAAAAGGCATGCATTAGAGGAGCTTTCTTCAGGATTGAGCTACAGGGAGGTTGGCTGGGAGGTCAAAAATATACATTAAATAAAGTGTATTTAAACAAAAACGTGCATAAAACACAGTTATATATTGACCAGTGAATGAAAATGTAACCAGAGGCTCTTAGGAACCTAAGCATATTCCCCTAGGAAGAGTGTTTCAAGATTCTCTAACTCAATGTTCATAGCAATGTTACAGAATATAACTACTGCAAATAATGAGAATCAATGGTATGGTGGTATGCCAGATTTGTCTGTTCATTTTTTTAATTACCTTGCTGGGGTGATTAGGAAATTCCTTTGTAGCTGATAGGTCACCAAGTATAAGCCTCTGCCAGAAGCAAACAAAAAAATAGTCTCACAGCAGAGGGGCAAAGTAGACCCGTTCTCAGGGAGAAAGGAGGTTCTGAAAGGTGAGGTTAGGATACAAGAAAGAAAGTTTTATCTACTTCAGAGGGTTGCCTAGAACTGCCCTGGAGTGCCTGGATACCAGCTTCACATGATGTATGTATTTATCACTGCAAGTCAAGGTATTGGAAAACTTAACCCTTCAGGGTCTGTTCTGCATTTTTTTTTTTTTCAGGGAAAAAGATTTCTTATTTTTACAAAGTACAATGAACACTTTGGAGAGAATGAAGCATGGCCAGGTTTGCTGGGAAAGAAATAGTTCTACTTGTCTCATTATCTTTCTTTCGAACTTGGCGCAATGGATTTTTTATTTTTAAGTAGACTTAATCATTATACTCAAAAAGCAAACCAAGAAATTAAGTACAAAATGAAGCCATGTGGGTGCTGAATGGAGAAGGATTTTAAAAATAACAATTTGTACATACTGTGCATTTCTCTCTTAAGTTTCAAGTGGTGTGAAATCCATCTGATCAAATCACTTGAAATGTCGAGATGTAGGAATGACACTTCAACAAAGATATGGCATTTTATCTAAAATTATGTTTTTTTACAGCTCATGAATGAATAAATGAATGATGGCTATAAACTTCCTCAGCCTCCCAGATGAATGGTTGTCACAAAATGTGAAGGCTAACAAAGCAGAAAAATGACAAAAGAGGGAATATGTCTTGAGGATTATAGTGGTATTTAGTGTCAAATGCTTTGAAAACATAATTCTCGTGGTCTATTACCTTATTTCACATGTTAGTATGTAATAGAAAAAGAATGATCTAATTTGTTACAGGTTTAAAAGCCTGACTACCTTTCTTTTCCTTCTCCTCTAATTCTCATCCCTTTTCTGTTACCTTCCTTATCTTCCCAGGTATGTGTTTCCACCACTACCAACACACACACACACACACACACACACACACACACACACACACACACACCATTGACCACTGTGCCAGACAAGGCACTACAGTGAAGGGAAAATAAAAACACAGCCATTGCTTTCCAAAATTTCACAGTATAAGGAAGGTAAAAGACATAAAAGGGAATAATGTAATAAATACTATCATAAACAGAAATAGTTATACATAGATGAAGGAGAGGGTCAATATTTTTGATGGAGAAAATCTGAAGGTTTCAGCCAAGTCTTTCAAGGTGTTAAGAGCTTAACAGATCTAAAATGGGCAAGTTAGAAGAACAGGAAATATATCTGATAGCCTCCAAATTCCAAACATGAACTCCACATTGTTAAGTATGAGAATCGTCTGATGTAACTTATGCAATGGTCTGAACACTCTGATCATGAAATTATTATGAAAGACAGACATATTTAATGAGAAAACAATCCAGCTGAATTTAAAGACAAGAAAATTTGAAGATTTTTTTGCCCTCCCAAGCGAAGGTGTTTGGTAATGTTTCAGGGGAAGCACGATACCAACAAAGAGGGAAGAGAGACTCTTCCTAGTGATACTCCAATTCACCTGCTCAGATCACCATGCAAGTACCATATTGCACTCTGGAAATCACAGTTGAAGAGGATCACTCATGAATTTAATGACCTCAAATATATCAAGATTTAGAGGAGAATTAATCCTACAGATAAAATACTCAGAAGACTAGGTATACATTGTTCAAAGAGAACAAAATACCACAGATATTATTTGGTTAGTACTGTTTTGCAGTGTTTGAAGTTATATTGGTTTAGATGTTCAGTGATTGCCCCGAGAGCAAGTTTTTCAGAATGCAGTGAACAGGTACCTTGTGGTTTTATTGAGCAGCCTTAAAGACAACTGCAGAGGATTAAGGTAGGGATGCACTCCAGTGCTATCTAACCCAATATGGTAGACATGAGCTGCAATGAATTACTGAGAATTTTAATGTAGCTAATGCCACACGCCAAAAATGATAACATTTTAGATACATTTGATTAAGTTAATTATTAAAATTGACTTCACCTGTGTTTTTTTTTTTTTCCAATGTGTATACCAGAAAATTTGAAATTACAATTGTGGCTCACATTATATTGGTATCAGACAATATGTTCTTATGTTCTTATGATTGTCACTGCAGAAGCCCCATCTCTTTTTCAGTCTTAATAGCCCCAAATGTATTTGTGTCATCAATTATGCTCTTGAGTATTAAAGTTTATTTTAAAAAAGAGTTTTGTGGGTAAGAAACTTGTTTGAAAACCATGCTAAATTGTTGGTAAAGTAAGAAGAAAAAAAAAACTCATCTTATGATGAAATATTATATAGCAGTTAAATGGAACAAGGGAAGCTATGTGTCTTAATGTAAATAAAAGAAGGTAAGAAGGTACCTTGTGGGTGAACAAAAGAAGTTGCAACTTATGTTGAGTTTTAAAACCTACTGTATTATATGTTTTCTAGCATATGGCTCTATATCACTTGGACAGTCGTTTGGAAGGCTCGCAGCTGCCAACAAAAGACTGAGGATGGGAAGCTTGTGGGCTGAGTGATGGTAAGAGGTTTGCTACAAAATTATACAGTTTCATTCATAAGATTGTAATTATTTGTTGTTAAGATAGTGTGACTAGGTATGAGATCATTATCATCATCATCATTATTATTAATACTGCTAAGCTGGGAACTCTTCCTTTCTTTCCAACTCATGGCTTTCTAATCCTGATGGGAAAATAATGTTAGCCAGAGGAACACATGGTTAATAGCAGGGGCACCTGCAAGTTAGTATCAAATTTAAACAACAATGCATGTAAGAAATAGGCAAGAGCATCCCTCCTCAGGTTATTCAATGTGAATCTAGGCTTGTTGGAATCACTTGTCCCTTTTGCCTGACTAAAGTGTTCCCCTTGTCTGACTAAATGAGGAGCCAAACAGCTTAACAAGTAAAACTAAGTAATTAACACAAACCAAGTAAATTCTCTGGAGTCTGTACCAGAAGCTCTGATCAGCTCCAAACTGTAGAAGCCTTACATACCCTGATCATCAGCACAGCTTTTCTGATATCTCGAACACCATCATACACCAGGCGAGAGGCATCAATGAACTCATTCTCTTCGAATGGTTGAGGGACGTTGGCACTCAGGGCTTCAATAGCCACCTCTACTTGCTCGGCAAAGCGTGGCATCACTGCATTAAACAAAGCGAGAAACAGTGGATTAAGCCATCTTTCTCTTACGCTCCCGTTCCAGCCCTTGGGCGAGGTGGCGTGCTCCCTGTATTCCAACTGCTCAGTGGAGCTGTGTGCCTACCTGTGTAGTTTGGGGTGGACCCAATGCAGGGATCTCTGTACTACTTACTTTCAGCACAGGAAGTAAACCATTACTCCATGAATGGTGATGGTATGCAACTACAAGTTTTTGAAACCTGCTCAGGATTGTGTGCTATCGTGTATACACATATATGTTTTGTGTTATTTTAACCTGAGTTGAAGTTCATTTCTGCTAGTTACTAGCTGTGAAACCTTAGCCAAGTTTTCTTAACTCCTTCTAAACCTGCTTGTCTATAAAATAAAAGGTTCTATCTTTTTTTCTTTTTTAGAGAGAGAGATCACAAGTAGGCAGAGAGGCAGGCACAGAGAGAGAGAGGCAGAAGCAGGCTCCCCGCTGAGCAGAGAGCCTGATGCTGGGCTCGATCCCAGGACCCTGAGATCATGACCTGAGCCGAAGGCAGCAGCTCAATCCACTGAGCCACCCAGGCACCCCTAAAAGGTTCTATCTTAATGAAATGATGCATACAAATTTATTAGATGGCATTTGGCCCTCAAAAAGCCTTGGTAAATATTTAGTTTAACTAATATCATATGCTAAAGTCATAGGTGTTGAGTAATAGATTTTTTTTTTAAGATTTTATTTATTTATTTGACAGAGATCACAAGTAGGCTTAGAGGCAGGCAGATAGACAGAAAGGTGGAAGCAGGCTGAGCAGAGAGCCCAATGCAGGACCCGATCCCAGGACCCTGGGATCACGACCTTAGCTGAAAGCAGAGGCTTTAACCCACTGAGCCATCCAGGTACCCCTGGAGTAATAGATCTTAACCTATAGGATTTCATGTGAATAAAGTGATCGGATGTATTTCACTTTTGATGAGACAGGACTTGAGACAGGAGGTAGCGGGATGGTAGTGGAGGGAGGCTTGTAGAAGAACCTTACAAGAGAGGAGATGGAATCCCAGAGGACTCCAGCACAAAGTCTAGACTTACAGACCAGTGGGCTCAAAGCCAAATGCAGTTTTGTTTCATTTTACCATGACCATTTCAATGTGAAAGAAGATACATATATAAACCCCTAAAATGTTAGCACCTCTTTAAACAAAGACACCTACATACATAGTGGAGCTTTGCAGAAAGCAAATTCAGTGGAATGTCTGGAACACTTCCACTGACTACTTGAAAAAATGCTGCTGATTCACTGATTCTCAAAAATTATAATTCAGTTTTCTCAGGTTTTATCTTGTAACAATCAATTCATATGGCAAATGGAAGCCAAAAGCACAATTCATTTTATTTACAAGGACAATAAAATAGAAACATCATTCATCTATTTTCCATTTCTGAACTTTCATGCCTGATTCATCTTTATACTCATTTTCATCCTCTGTGGATACTTTAACATCCGTTTTAATCCCTAGTGTGAGAAACTCTGCTAAATTACTTTACTTTCTAGGGTCAAAGTATTTAAGATAAAACCTTTCTAGAAAAACGTATTTCTACTAGGTAAAGTCCAATCTTTAAAAGTGTATTAAAAAAAAAAAATAGAGGAGAGTTACAGGAAAATAGACTAGCCATTCTTTCACTAGAAATGATCAAAACCTAAGCATGCATGGGGTGAATTTCCTTCTGTGAGTGAATTACTAGGATTGGCTCTCTATACCATTTGAATTTTTCATTTGTGTCTTTGAAATACTTTTACATAAAAGGAATTTGGTGGACATTGAGTTTTACTTCTACAAAAATATACTTTTAAAAACTACTACATGAAGCTAAGGCCATTCCAGCTTTCCGTTTCTATTGGAATAAACTGTTTTATATGACTAAATAATCTAGATCATTGAAATTGACCTCCCTAGGCATGAAAATATTGTTAATGTATTTGGCATTTTCCCGTATCTTTCTTTAAAAAAAAAGATTTTATTTATTTGATGGATAGAGATCACACGTAGGCAGAGCAGCAGGCAGAGAGAGGAGGAAAGCAGGTTCCCTGTTGAGCAGAGAGCCTGATGCAGGGCTTGATCTTAAGACCCTGAGATCATGACCTGAGCCGAAGGCAGAGGTTTAACCCACTGAGCCACCCAGGAACCCCCCATAAGTATCTTTCTTAAGTGGAATTATAAATTCCCTTCCCTTCCTAAACTGAAAATTCTGAATATTAATTTCATTCTATTTGATGCCTAAACTGCCATCATGACCATCAACAATTTTACAGATTTGTGAGGTACCATGAGTAGCAGTTAGTTGCCTGAAGTTTTATCCCTAGTGTTTCACTGATAGTAGTTCTAAGTGTACATAAAATAACTACTCCTACAAATAAATAAGGCTAAAAATAGAAAACTAGACCAAGGGGGTTAGACAGGTAATTCACAAAATACTAAATCCCATATTATTGATAAATACATGATGCTTTACTTCACTAATAATTGGAAAACTTACAATGTGAATAAGAGAATACTTCATACCTCTTGGAATGGGCAAACAAACTAAAGTTTAATAACACCCATCTTACTGAGCATGTGGAAAAGAGGGAACCCTTCTACTATAGAAGGGAGTCAAATGGGAACACATCATTCTGGCAAACACTTTGACAAAATCTAATAAAATAGAGCCTTCTAGTCCCAACCAATGAGCTGACACATTTTCTAGGGTATGGCCAATTAATGACTTCTAAAGAGGTACTGGTTAGCAGGGCTGAGTACATTGGAGTCACAGGAACATCTTTCTGTCTCTATGGTTATAGTTGTTTCCTAATAGGTTGAATAGTCCAAAAGTTAGTAAGAAGAGTTATATTAAACCTAGGAATAAAAATAATAGCTTTAAGGGATCCCTTCCAACTGGTACTATCCCAGGGTGTGGAATCCACTAAGTGAGACATTGGGGAGCTACAGTGAGCTTTCACTCCATATTCATGGATAGTACGTCAGGATGGAACAAAATGGATTTTGGGATATAAGTCAGAAGACAGCCACTATAGTCAAATGAGTAAGTCCTAAGTTCAAAGTATTGACCATGGAAAACAAACTGAAAAGATAGACCATTTGTGAAATAATTTAAAAATTCACAAAGAGTACTACATAATGAAAGATATATACATTTTATTACCCATGTTCTAAAAGGATATATACCACCTTAAGTATAGTGGTTGTCTTAGAGAAGGAAAGAAGAGCATGAGATGAGGTAGAGTTCCTACGGAGGTTTCTTTTTTTTCTTTTATTTTTTCTTAAAGATTTTATTTATTTATTTGACAGACCGAGATCAGAAGTAGGCAGAGAGGCAGGCAGAGGCGCGGGGGGGGGGGGGGGGGGTGGCGGGAAACAGCCTCCCAACTGAGCAGAGAGCCTGATGCGGGACTCGATCCCAGGACCCTGGGATCATGACTTGAGTTGAAGACAGAGGCTTTAACCCACTGAGCCACCCAGGCACCCCAGGAGGTTTCAAGTGTATCTTAATTCTTAAGAAAATAATAATGTGAATCAGATACTGCAAAATGTTAATATTTGTTACACCTCAGTTATAGAAGGAGGGTCTGTTATATTAATGTCTGTCTCTTTTTTACTTTGAATCTTCTCATGATTCAAATATTTGAAAAGATCAACAGCTTATCCTCAAGTCTATACTTTTTTCAGAATAAGACTCTGAAAAAATAAAGTTCTAGCTCTTGAACCAGAATGTAAAAGAAACCACTTGGATCAACAGTTTTATGTGAGAAAGTCCCTCAGAAATTGTGACTGTGACCAGATGCCTAATATTCGACCTTAATTAATAACTGCCCACTGTAGAGTTGAGTTAGGTACGTACACCTGGTAGGCTCAGTCAGTTGAACATCCCGGTCTTGATTTCAGCTCAGGTCATGATTTCAGGGTTGTGATATCAAGCCCTCTGCAGGCTCCACACTCAGTGGGGAGTCTGCTTAGGATTTCCTTTCTCCTCTTCCCCCACCCCTCATCCCGCATAGCTCTCTCTTTCTCTCTCTCTCTCAGATCAGTCAACCAATCTTTAAAAAAAAAAAAATTAAAAAATAAAAATAAAAGTTGAGTTAGGTAGTACCCACCCACTGGACCCTGGCTCTAGGGCACATATCTCTATTTTCATAAAGACCTTTGATGCAGTATAAAAGAGTGATCAGTGTTGTTGTGTGGCTTTGTTCTGTTTGTGCAAGGTTGCCCTGAAGAAGATCTGGGGAGGAGGAAAATGCAGAGGGTGACATGTTATCTTTCTCCAACAGCCTCCAGGTCTGATTCTGTGCCAAAGGGAAAGAGGAAAGCTAAAACCTAGAAAGTGACCACTGTCATAATGGATGTTCTGGGGCCAAAAAAAAAAAAAAAAAAAAAAAAAAATTGCTGAGGACTGCTCTGAAACCCTAAGTTTGGAGAAAGGTATTCTGTTTGCTCCAACATGGAGTAAAGGGGGTGGCATATTGGTATGAACAACACCATTATGGATGTGGCATTGTCAGAAGAGGCAGGAAAAAAGTTCTTATAAAAAGATTGGAACAGAATAGAATATCAACCTTTTAAGGGTGAAAAATGGTAGGAGAGGAGGTACAGAATCCTCACTTATAAATGTGGGCTCAGAGTTCAATTTATCTTTAATATTCTAATGATCTTATTATATTCCTCAACCTGATAAAGCCCACAAGTAATTCAATTTTGTTTACTTTAACCGAGAAGACATTCATTTCTCTTACCTCGAGTCAGTGTTTCTCTGGGTCTGACCCTTAAGAAAATCTTCCTCCATGCTCTGCTTTTAAGCACATTCAATACTTATTTATTTAGGGCTTGGTCAACCACTACCACTCTTTAACCAATATATCTTTGCTCTCCAAGCTGCTGCACTCTTTCCTGTTTTAGTTTTGTCCTCTTTTGTTTTTTAAAGTGATAAGACAGAAAAACAAAGTTCATAGAACAATGATCCATCTTGACAGAACCCAAGATGTTAAACTATGAATTCTTCTAATACCTCTCATAATGCTGAAAACTTAAATATCCCATAAGTAATACTCAGATAGAAAAAGTCTGAAACTACTTCAAATATGATGCTGCTTCTGCTTCCCACTAATTAGAATACAGCATTGCTTTTGTGATTCTCACATTATACATTAACATAGTTTTTGATATAGGATTACATAAATAGAAATTTCTTTCTAGTTTCTGAATTACATCCACAATAGACACCACTTTATAGTTATTTATCAGAAATACTGTATTGCTCTTAATAGCTTATATCCTGAAAGGATGATCAAAGTTGAAAGTAAATGTGTAAGTTCTTATTATGCTTTTGTGTGCAGAGTGCACACCAGACCACAGAATTATGGCATTCCAAGAGTAATGAAATCAGAGTTCAGCATGCATATAAAAATCAAGGTCGCCTCATTCTAGTGTCTACTGAGATCCTAAAAGAGAGGTAAGGAAGCTCTAGACTTAATCCTTCAGAAAGACATCAGAGGTGATGTTTCAAGAGCACAGGGTGAATCAATAAAATGAACATGGAGTTGCACTAAAGATGCAAATAGGACTGCTGACAACCATAAGAGCAAAGTCCAAGGTTAACTAGAGATAGTGGAAATGAATGGCTAACCAACCCCACCGTCCCTGAGTAAACACCTAAAAGATTCACAACTAACTTTAAATACTTCAATGATTCCCTTTAATATAGAGGGACTCTAAAATCATCATAAGATACAAACACAAACATCGGATACCTGCCTGTGATTTTTAACCTATGTTTTCCACCTATTCCTACATATATTTATTTAAATGTTCCAATTAGGCTGATTATTTAATGTCTTCAAAGATGACATGGAAGCATGCCGTGTCATACCAACATGTCCATGATGACTTTATTTTCAAACTTAAATATACCTCTTTCTCTTTGGCCCAGGTGAATTCCTCCTTAATTTCTGGTATCTCATTTAGAATTAACTGACATTGTTAAACTTTCCTTAATTCACAAAGTTGTCAGTTCTCTGTAATTTTATAGCATCCTAATTAGGTATGTACCATTACAGTACTTAGTATAATGTATTAAAATTGTTTGACATTTCTGTATGTCAACTGTTTTACATTAGGAGTCACTTTTAGAATGAGACCAGCTCTTCCTTCTTTGCATCTTAGGCTCTTATGTTTCTGGCACAGCTAATCCATCCAAGTGGGAGAAGGATGAAAAGGAAAGAATGGAATGTAGACAAGAACTCCCTTGTCATTCACTATTTCAGGGACCAAATAAGCAGTACTATATTTCACTTACTAAGTCTCTTTCTGCCCATCACTTCATCTTAGTTCAATAATTTTATTAAATAGTTTCATGAGTCATTAAACAAGTTATTAGTGGGCATTCTAGGTTTGATCACTAGGGACCTTTCAGAAACCTGAGCTCAGAACCCTTTCAGAACTGCTTGAGTAGGAGGATCACCACTGAGCAAGGAGAAAGATTCATTATTGTATCCTTGATGAGTTCACGAAGGCCAGCCTAGGATATCTGCATGCATATGAATCCCTCAGTTGTGGAGGGGTAGTCAACCAACACACTCTCATGAGTGTGGTACCTGCAAAAACTTCAGGACCAAGGAAAGAGAAGAGAAAATGGACAAGGACCCTGTGCTCTAGAGAAAGAACCAGTCTAATAAGTGTTAATATAAAATAAAAAGTAAGAATGAGAACATCTGAAAAAAATCTAGGAAGAATAAAATATCAAAAGTGGGATGGAATTGTGGCCAACTCTAGTGGAGGGGTTAGAGAATTACATTATCAGAATAACTGAAGTCAGAAAGTGTTATTTTGTTGAGACTCTAAGGGGGCAATATCAGTTTCCTCTCACAGCAGAAAAGTACTGTTTCATGTGCTTTCTATTCATAAAGCATTCTTTCCCCAAAATGGTTTCTATCAGACACTGCTAAGGGATTTTATTCAAGTGGTCCCCAACTCAATGTTAAGTTAGAGGAGAAGAGAGTATATAGGAGAGTTGATCCAAACCACTGGGGGCCCAAATTTGCCCAAAGGAAAGACTGACTGGCATTTTAAAGGCTCTAGGTCTACCTTGACAGTTCAGCACATTTGTGAAGTGTAATCATTTAGTGAGGAGATCATCAGAGTCCAAAGCTCCAAGTCATACTCAATGTAGAAGGAGGGTCCAATGCAAATGAAGTGGACACTTTTATAGCTTTGGCACCACTCAAAAATAACAAAGGATGAACCAAAGAAGCCAGCCGTCATTTTATACCAGTTCGGTAGTTTTAGTAAAGAATATCATGATCATTAATTAGTTTATTAGAGGACATTCTAAGTTCTCCCCATCCAAATAGGATCTTCCAAAATTCTGAACTTAGAATCTTTTTTTTTTTTTTGTTAGTTGCTTGCTAATCAAATGGATCTGTATGCCCACCTCATGAATAATGGCTATTTCATTTCTATAAGTATTTACAGAAGCATATACCCCCGCTACACATAGATGCTTTCCTACAAGATACAAGAATGGCCAGAATCTTACTGAAGCACTTGGCTAGGATTTCTTGCATCATCTAGACCTTTCACTTCTGACCCTGATTTTGTATCCTCTCACTCATCTGGCTGTGACTTTAGTCACTACTGGCAAGATCACTTCTCTCAGGTTCTGAGATTAATGTCTGAATATCAGAACCCAAGTCAAATGGAATTTTCCCTAGTGAGGTAATTCCTTTTCTCTTCTCTTTGAAATGCACATTGTTATCTTTGAATTATATACTAGCTTCAGCTTGTTTCTTGGTATAGTTCCTCAGATCTGTCCTCTGCTCCAAATCCCTTCTCCCATCACCTTGAGCCAGTCTTGGCTTTCCTTTCCCCACTATTTAGCTCCACTATTCTCCTGCCCTCCTGACCATAAACTGCATAGCTCTATCTTGATTCAGTGAATCTTTTGTGTTTTAGAAGCCACTGCATAAGCAAACAGGTACTCTATGCTAGAAGTTAAATAAGTCCCTATTAAGTCCCATGTTGTGGGATCTGTTCACAGGTCCTCATGTTCTATCCTAATTATGCGGGTCTTCACCCATATTGTCCATCCCATCTTGATGCATTTGCAAATTTATATGTGTGATAGTCAGAGATGGGCCTCAACGATCCCTCTTCTCCCGGTATCTAAACACGAGCTGAGACTAGCGACTCGCTCCTAACCAATAAAATATAGCAAGGGGTATGGGATGTCATTTCTGAGACTGGGTTACAAGAAGATGTTCGTTTCCCTTTTTGTTTGCCTTTTCTTTTTTTCTCACTTGCTCACTCTGATGATAGACAGCTGAGCTATGGAAAAAATCTCTATGGAAAGTAACAGAGAGAGGCTTCTGGTCAACAGTCAGTAAGGAACTGAGGCCCTAAGTCCACAACAGATGAGGAACTGAGGTTTTCCAACAACCATATGAGTGAGTTTAGAGATGGCTCTTTCACCGACTGATCCTTAGGAGGACCGAATCTTTGTGAGAGATCTAGAGGCAATGGTGCACAGCTAAACTGTACCCAGCCTCCTGGCCCATGGAAACTATGAGACAATAAATGATTGTAATGTTAATCCATTAAGGCTTGGGGTGATCTGTTACATAGTAATAGCTAACTATAAAGTGTTATGTAACTATAAAGTGCTATGGCAGAAGTAGAAATATCAGTAAACATAGCAGAAATATTAAAATCTCTGTTCAATTGCAGCAACTATGCTTGGGCTAGGTTTCTGGATATTTACTGGGTCCAAGAAGATGCATGAATGAATCTTGATACTTGATTTTTCACAAGTTAACCAATTTGAACCTCAGTTTACTCAAATTTAAACAGGGATGATAGCTGTTCCTTAGGTTTTATATAAGGTTTAAAAATACACTCAAAAATTTTTGTATACAATTTTATATATAAACATTGGCAGTACTTAGCCATTGGGAATAAAGTGACAAATAAAACAAGTATGATCTTGCCTTCAAGGCACAAAAAAAGTGGAATATATGCAAGATACCATCATACTGGGTATGTAAGATTCATAGTAAACCAAGCTGTTAAAGTTATCATCCTCATACTATGAACCTCTGTATCGACTAATTCACATACCTTCTTCTTTATTTTTAAGTAGGCAAAATCATCTGGTCTCCTCTGGACAGGGGTACAATTACATGATTCATCACCAAAAAGTGGGCTTTGTGAAAACAAAATAAACCGAAAATAATACTCAAATAGTGCTAAAATGTCTAACTGGGAAGTTTGTATAACTTATCTTGAAAACTTAGTTTCCCTGTTTCTATGCCTTCTCTCTCCTTGGCAGGACCACATCATCTTTCTGATGGTTTTACATTTTTAATAGTGAATTTCCTATGAAATTGGTCCTCAGGACAAGATTTGATATACTCAGGCCTAGAATTTTCCACTTTACCTTGATTGCCAAGAAGACCAGTTAAACACTGTATCCATTATGACTTCATCAGATCTACGAGGAAAGGGAATCTTTTAAAAAGTTAGGAGACTTAATAAAAAAGCTCATAACTGGAAAAAAATAAAAACCAACTTCTCTATCTCATTTTTTCCCACAGAAACCTCCAACTTAATCTAATATCCTTGTGGAAGTATTTGCCTTCTATCTCAAATTTATGCCACTATTTTATTTAATTGATTAACTGAATATGAATTTTGAATGAAGTATTCTTCGATGCCTTTTGAAATACGGTAGAGGGAGTAGTAGCAAAAATATTTAAATACTCTTTACATTTAAATCTTACCTTGTCCAGACCAGTGATACTAGCTTTTATCATGCTTTATCTTTTTTTTTTTTTTAAAGATTTTATTTATTTATTTGACAGATAGAGATCACAGAGAAGCAGGCAGAGAGAGAGAGAGGAAGGGAAACAGGCTCCCTGCTGAGTAGAGAGCCCGATGCGGGGCTCGATCCCAGGACCCTGAGACCATGACCTGAGCCGAAAGCAGAGGCTTAACCCACTGAGCCACCCAGGCGCCCCATCATGCTTTATCTTGATAACTCATAAACAAGTTAGAAGATGTTGAGCATTGGAAACTAGGAGCAAAGACAAAAGATGACCAGTTTAATTGGCTCCTTATTCCTTGGTGACTATTTGTCTGCTGTTTCTACTCTCCAGACAGCCATCAGCATCATCCTGGCCAGTCCTAATTTTTCCAATCTATGTGCATTCTTCCCCTCTCCCCGCCCCCCATTCCCGTGTGTATTCCTGGACTTTCTTTCGTCAGACTCCGTCATCTGTTTCCTCTGTGGGAGTTCCTACAGGCTGCCATTTTCATATATTCATGTTTGGAAAATTATCATGTACATTTCAAACATCAAAATCAAATTCAAGTTCCAGAAGGCCATACATAACCCATGAGCTGAATTGTTTGATGAAAGATGAAAAAGGAATGCCGAGGAGAAGAGGGGGGAGAAAAAAATCCTCTGCATTTCATTCATGATAACTACCCTAAGAGAACCAGGGAGCATCCATCTGCTCTTGTCTAGACACAAGTTCCTTTCCCCAGGGAAAGAAAACGCTTGCTTGGAAAGTTCTTATATTTTAAAATAAGCATTTCAAAAATAATCACAAATCATTTATAAGTTAAAAGGGAAGGATGGCACATTTAATTCTGAAACTTAAGAAATGAATAAAGAGTTGAACACGAGGATGCTTAACTGAGCTTACAGTGTTTGTGGAAACCAAACCTGGGAACTACAGCTAAATTTGGCATCAGTGGGACTTAAAGGATTAAGATGTTATAAAATAATTGCTGAGATTCTGACCTTGATCACTAAGCATGTAATTTTTTAAAAGGGTACAACATCAAAATAAGATAACATACAGTGTTAATTATATTTTTCCTTTATGTTAAAAAAAAAAAATTTTGGACCTTGAACTCTAATCAGCCTGGAAGAAATGAAGAGGTAGTCTCAGTTCTCAAGGGGTTAAAATTTAATTCAGAAACAATCACAAATACATTTATCTAGATAGAAATACAGACAGAGAGCAGATAGTGACATTAAGAGAAAAATGGGGAAACAGTTTTCGACACAGGGCGGTGAGTGGTAGGTACTAATAAGTGACACAGGTAAGAGGAGTAATGAGAACACAGAGAGGTGGGACTGGCTGGTGTGGTTAGAGAGAGAGATTCACTGACAAGGAAGAATCCAGCTAGTGCTCAAGAACAGGTAAAATACAGAAAGGCAAATCAGGTGTGGAGATTACTTCAGAGTCACTTTGACAAGAATAAACAGAATTTCAGTTCTTATGTCCTTCTGTTATTTCAGGTCATCTGTTATTTCAGGGGTCCACAAGCAAAGCTTCCTATTTTTCCAAACCAATTGGAATTGGAATTGGGCTATTCCAATGCTATATCATATGTACTCCCAAACAGGTGACTGTCAGCATATTCCTCTTCTGTAGGATTCAGACAACTATTACTGATGGGATAGAGAATCTGGGTGAAGGGAACTTACTGCCTCAGTTGTGCACAGTAAATATATCCTGGCCACCAATTCTTGCGGACACCAACACTAGCACTGCTAGAATAAATACGTAGCCCCCCTGCCCCCCCCACTGCTCCTACCATGGAGGCCCTTAATGCTCTTCAAGTGACAAAGAAGTACCACGCTGTTTGTAGCCTCTAGGATTCTACAACCATAATGTGAATCATACAGAATTAAAATATCCTTCCTTTTGGTTTTACTTTGACAAATAAGCCCTAGCAAAATGCCATTTGTTGCAGTATGTTGCTAACTCTTGGCACATGAATAGGTAATCATTGGCCCTTCTATGGCCACCCTATCCCGTTTCCATTTCCACATTAGAGGTTTATTATCAGCCTACAGTAGTATCTCTTACTCTCTGAAGTTGCACTCACTCCTATGGCTCTTCAGCCCTTCGGGCCAAGAGAGCTGGACATGTCTGATTCTAGCAGAACACGTTACTTATGAACACGCCAATGTGGGGTAGATATTTTCACATTTCTGCTTGGCCAGAGTTTTCTGAGCTAAAATGACTAGTAAACTGGATTAAAACATGACTCAGTAGCAGTCCTAAAATAGTGAAAGGACCAGGAGAGAGATTTACATGTTTATCTCCCCAGAAAACTGTGTTCCCATTTCAAAGGGGAACAAAAGCAGGCAACATTCATTTATAACCCAAAGGATTAGAACAAGTAGGGGGCCTTTCTGGGAGGGAGTTCATTAACATTAAAGAACAAAGGTTTCTCTCCACCTCTCAGGAGGGGAAGGGGGCGGCTGAACACCAATTCTTAGAGGAGCTCCCAGATACATAATTGTGTGGTTCTTCTTGTAGCAAAGGGCCTCTTTGGAGGGCATGGAATTCACCTGCCTTCACCACGTTGCCTTAAAAGGGACAATGAGGCATGAGAAACTGGCATGGTAAGTAGTATGCTTGTTCTCTCAGCCAGAAACTTTGCATTTGCTTTCAGGATAAAGTAAACATAGATATTAAAACACATCAGCCAGATCCCTAAAATATCTAGCGTATGTAGGTTTTGGTCATACAGAAAAGGCATGGAGACAAACTACACATCACCTATGGAAGGACTCCTACATAGAGGAGATTTCCTTCACATTCCTCCTCTACTTCTGACTGCCCACCGCCACGAATACCACAACCACCAAAAAAATAAACTATTTCCTGCATATCCTAATCACTTTGACCTTTCAGAGAGAAATAAGGTAACTTATACCAATAGTCAGGGTTATATTAAAATGCATTTAAAAGATATTATGATGTCTAGGGTGAACAATCTTGGTCATTACAGCTTCTGCTGAAATTCATTATTTTCATAATCTAATTTCAAAGTCCGTCATGGAGAAGCGATTTAGACTGTAATAGCCTTTTCTCTCCACAATATCTAATATTTTGTCTTCCCAAGAAGCTGTCCCTACCACCTCCTTCTGATGTTGATCTTACCTCTTCTGTCTATACCCTCCACAACCCAGCCCCTGGGATACACATGCCCTCCAGATCTGTTCAGTCATAAAACCTAATCCCACTAGCAACAGAGATCAGTCCAAGTAGAGTAAGCATACCCCAAACAGCCAAGCAGATTGCTCTCTTTTGCTATATGCAAAGTGGGAGTAAAGGAAATCTCTTTTTGTCATAGAATCTTGAGCTGAAAGCCAGAGGCTGCTAGTGGACTTATGCTCTACTGAAAGATAATGAAACATAATGTCCTAGCTTTTTAAATTCATTTTATATTCATTCATATATTCATTCTGTTTATGTATATTAAATGCTAATTATGTGGTAACAGTGCTCTAGATTCTCAGTAGTTACAGAAACACCTGTCTCTAGGAACAGACAACCTAGTTGTGGACCACTGAGGCACACACTGAAGTTGACACACTAAACATCAAAAGACTAACACAATTCCCTGTTGTCTTCAATTGAGAATGAGCCATGTCTTAAAGTACAAAATCAATACACAGAGGAGGAGGAAGAAATGGAGAACATCATGGTTTTGATTTATATTTCCCTAATGCCAAGTGATGTTGAGCACTTTTTCACTGTTGGCCATTTGGATGTCTTCTTTGCAGAAATGTCTGTTCATGTCTTCTGCCCATTTCTTGATTGGAGTATCTGTTCTTTGGGTGTTGAGTTTGGTAAGTTGTTTATATATTTTGGATACTCGCCCTTTCTCCAATATGTCATTTGCAAATATCTTCTCCCATTCTGTCAGTGCCTTTTGGTGTTGTTGACAGTTTCCTTTGCTGTGCAAAAGCTTTTAATCCTGATGAAGTCCCAATGATTCATTTTTGCCTTGTTTCCTTTGCCTTTGGAGACGTGTCTTCACTGAAGAAGCTGTTTCAGCTGAGATTACAGAGGTTGCTGCCTGTGTTTTCCTCTAAGATTTTGATGGATTCTTGTCTCACATTTAGGTCTTTCATCCATTTTGAGCTCATTTTTGTGTATAAGGAAATGTCCAGTTTCATTCTTTTGCATGTGGTTATCCAATTATTCCAACACCATTTGTTGAAGAGATGGTCTTTTTTTCCACTGGCTATTCTTTCCTGCTTTGTTGAAGACAGTTGACCATAGAATTGAGGATCCATTTCTGGGTTCTCTATTCTTTTCCATTGATTTATGTTTCTGTTTCTGTGCCAATAGCATACAGTCTTGATGACAGCTTTGTAATAGACCTTTAAGCCCAGAATTGGGATGCCACCAGCTTTGGTTTTCTTTTTCAACATTCCTTCGGCTACTCGGGGTCTTCTCTGGTTCTATACAAATTTTAGGATTATTTGTTCCAGTTCTGTGAAAAAAGTTTATGGTATTTTGATAGGGATTGCATTGAATGTGTAGATTGTTCTAGGGGGTAGCACAGTCATTTTAATAATATTTGTTTTCCCAATCCATGAGCATGGAACATTTTTCCATTTCTTTGTGTCTTCCTCAATTTCTTTCATGAGTACTCTATAGTTTTCGGAGTATAGATCCTTTGCCTCTTTGGTTAGATTTATTCCTAGGTATCTTACGGTTTTGAGTGCAACTGTAAAAAGTAAGGAGGCTTCTTCAAAAGTTGGGAACAGAGCTACCCTATGATCCAGCAATTGCACTGCTGGGTATTTACCCCGAAGATACATACAAAGGAATATTACACAGCCATCATAAAAAGAAATCTTGCCATTTGCAATGATGTGGATGGAACTGGAGGGTATTATGCTAAACAAAATAAGTCAATCAGAGAAAGACAATTATATGATCTCATTGATATTGATATTTAAGAAACAAGGCAGAGGATTATAAGGGAAGAGGGGAAAAATAAAACAAGATGTTAATTTTTTAAAAAAGAAATGGAGAACATCACAGGAAGGACAGTAGAGCCAGCATGGATGTGTTTTGCCTGGAAAATAATAACCATGCCTGTTTGGATAAAGTAGAAAGTTCAAACAGAGGATTCATGGGCAACAACTACCCTTGTTTGGTGCAGTCACCAGAAAGCCAGGAAACAGTGACACATTTATTTAAAAATCAGTGATACTGACCATCCTCAAATGACAAACTGTCAGGCCACATAGGAGAAGCTGTGGCCCCCAGGCATCAACTAGTTTAACATTAAAGTTAGTTGCCAGAAGTCAAAGAATGGAGTTCTTCTGATTCTTCACCTGCATTTGTTCAACTACGTTGTACTGACACAGCTTTACCACCCATTACTATTTCCAATTTTGGTATTTTCTATTTGCTGATCCTCTTTTATTTTCCAGGAAAAATATCCAGAAATGGTGTAAAAAGTTCCTCTCTGTTCTTATGAAAGCTTTACAAAAGCATAGAAGTAAAAATTATACCATCTCTATTTAGTGAAGGAAAGAAACTAAGAAGGCAATATACTATATGACATTCTGTATGACAATACTGTGGAAAGAGTAAAAGATCAGTGGAGCCAGGGGTGAAGGATGGAGGGGGGGGGTGGTTTGAGGGATAAATAGGTGGAGTACAGATGACTTTTAGGGCAATGAAGATATCCATCATTATGTTATCATACAGTGTAATGGTCATTATATGTTAGTCTAAACCCACAGAAAGTATAACGTGAGTGAACAGCATGATAAAGTATGGACATTGGGCCATTATGATGTGTCAGTGCAGCTTTTCTAACTGAAATAAATGTACTAATCTGGTAGGGTATCTGATCATAAGAAAGTCTAAGAATGTATGGAGTCTAGGGGTACATGGGAATTCTCTGTACTATCTCCTCAGTTTTGCCGTGAACATCAAACTGCTGTAAAAAAATAGTTCTAATTTATAAAAAGGGAGAGAAAGGGGGAAAGAAAGAGAAAGAGAGAAAAGAAAAAGAAAAAGAAAACTCTACCATCTGTTTGGACCACATGTTCTCCAAAGTCCTGGAATTTTAATCTCCACATATCGAGTGCCCACTAACATGGAGTCTTCATTTAAAATACTTTTTCCTGTTTCCTCTTTTTTTCACCCCTCTTTATTTGTACCCTCTGAAAAGGGAACTGATGGCAGAATTCAAAGATCTCTCAACCTAACCACATTCACACTGCCACAAACTTGTATCAGATATCCAATTTATAAAAAACGACATTTCAATATAATCCATTCAATGAAGATAAGCTACTCTTTATATACCTAAATATGCTATGACTGAATGTAGTTCCACCCCCCCTCCCAACCTTCTGCAGCAATCTGACCTTGTAAATGAGATCTCTGGAGATGGGTCTGGTCAACCATGCATGTGTTTACTACCAAGTTGTTGGGAATTTGTTAGAATTCAGGTTTTACTGAAGAGCCCATTAAATATGCTATGTAAGTATTTAATGGGTCCAAAGTGGACCACATTTGGGTTTTCATCACCCTCAATAGTTTTATTTAAAAAAAAAAAAAAAGGTAAATTTTTATATAATGTTGCCGTAGGATTTTAGCATACTAATAAGCCACAAAATTATTTTCTCAAATTTAATTCAGCATTCATAAAAACACCAAAAGCACTCTTCAACAAAACACTATCTTCACTGAGAAAGTCAAGTAATTCATGGAAAATCAGCTACAGACTGTTATGTCACTCTTTGGATCCCTTTCAATTTCTAGCCACTCTGAGAAGGCAGCCAGGTGGTAAAATGGGAGTCCTTCTGCAGAGGCCCTCCCTGGCAACATTTCCATGTCTAAACGGGGGCTGGCCTATGTTTGCAAACCCCTTCAGCAGCAAAGTCTGGTCTAGTCAAGACTTGGAATGTTCAGCCCTTTTTTAGATTCTTCTTTGTAATACATATGTAATTCTTCTCTTACCCCACCCCCTTCACTTCTTTTATCCTATGGTCACAGTACATAAGCTCCATTTTGCCTTGTTTGAACTTGTCCCTATTTAGGGATATTTCTCTCCCTCAGAGCAGCTATCCTGAATGGAGGTTATTCTGACCACCCTTCAGGCCTCTGGCAATGTCCAGAGATACTTCTGATGGTCACAACTTGGAATGGGGAATAAAGTATGTCCTCCAAGCATCAAGTGGGTAGAGGCCAGGGGTGCTGGGTATCCTACAAGGCACAGGGCAGCTCCCCACCCTCAAGAAATAATTACCTCAACTAAAAGGTCAGTAGTACAGAGATTAAGAACTTCTGCCTTAAGGTCTGGGATATAACAACACAGACATAAAACTGAGATGGTGACAGGCAGAAGAAAACAGAGTATTTTTTGTCTTCCATATTCTGGACTCCTCTTCCTTTCCTTCGCCCTTCCTTTTGGCACCTTTGCCCTCTGTGCCCACTACCCCTGTGTTCTAGCCCCAAAATAAAATGCACTCTCAGAACGAAGTTTGATAAGCCAATATATATATATATATATATATCAGAAACAAAGCATTATCTGGATATTAAAGATATATATAGCAGTTTTATTTTGAGGACACAGGTCTCCATAGCCCAGCCAGACAGTGACAAGTAGACTAATTCAACAAAACTTCACAACCATAATTGCAGAACTCCTCCTACCATCTCCCTCCAACCCCCAAGTGTCTAGGACAGTCCCAGCAATTCTCATAAGCATGAGTGAGTTAACAGCTCAAGCTTTTGCTTTCATTTCTTTGACAACCTGTGTAGCTACTCATAAGAAGCAATATTGTTTCTATTTAGGAAAGAAAAACCTGAGTAAAGAAGCCAAAGAATGTATATCCATTGTATATTCTAGTTCTGAGCCCACCAACATCTACTTTTCCTTGATACATATTTCTGTATGTTCAACTATAGTTGTGTAGAAACTATTTCCATCTCTTCCACCTGATGACTGCCCTAGTTACCATCAATAGTTCTTGAAAAATATAAAAAGCTTTGTACCACTTCTCTGTTCAATTAAGAACTGTATGTGAACATCAGAATCACAAAGGTATCTTTAGTTAACTCCCCAGAGTATTTAGTCACTGAAAGGAAGGGTTGAAATGAGAGTTTTAAAAGCCCTGACAGTAAACAAATAAGAAAAAAATCTAGATCAACAACAACAATCCTGGATGGATTGCTGTTTCATATTTCACTGATTTTGTTGTTAAGAAGAAAGAAAGAAAGAAAGAAAGAAAGAAGAAAAGAAAGAAAAGAAAAGAAAAGAAAGAAATGAAAATCACCCAGAAAATTTATATTCCAAGAGTCTGAGTGAAAATTATGTAAAAATAGCTCAATCAACTAAGCATGCTGCCCTTGCCTTTAAGCAGATTTTGACCTAATGGGCACCGTACCTTCTGTTCATTAAAGCAGCCCAAAATACAATGCAAAAACAACTCCAGAATGTCTCTTGAACAATGCATGAATTCTTGGTGTGCACAAAGTCACACGTAAATTGGCCACACCCTCTGTGCCTTTCATCTGTTACAATGAATATGCCTCCCAGTCATGAGCCAGCATGCGCTGACTGTCCTGCCTTCATGCCTTCCACCTTCTCTGGTACTCCTTCCCCAGGGTCAGACCCAAGGGATGGCTGCCATGTGGTCAATGCACGGTATAAGCTGAGACTTCCTAACAGAACACTAAGGGGCCAGAAACTGAGAGCCACAGAAATGCAAGGTCTTCTTAAGGGTGAAGAAAGGGATGCCTGGGTGGCTCAGTTATTTAGCGGCTGCCTTTGGCTCAGGTCATGATCCCAGGGTTCTGGGATCAATGAAGAACCCCTCATCAGGCTCCCTGCTTAGCAGGAAGCCTGCTTCTCCCACTCCCCCTGCTTGTGTTCCCTCTCTAGCTATTGTCTCTCTCTCTCTCTCTCTCTCTCTCTCATTATAATAAATATAATGTTCTTTAAAAAAAGGGGGGGTGGTGAAGAAAAAAGGCTTTATGTTGGAGAATAAAATGCCTGTTCTTAATTCTTCCAAATGAGGAAAGAAACTGTAGGGCTTGCTTTGTGCTGCTTTATTGAATGCTAAGGACAAGCCAAGTTGAAAGAAGACAGTGCTAAATTTCCACTAATTAAAATGCAGATATATCTTATTATCATTATTATTATTCCTAATCCGAAATCTGTGATGATTCTCAAGAGCAACAATCCCTGAATGTACTCTTTCTGTTGTGATGATACTCAATTCCCTTTCTGTTTATATTTCAAAGAGAGCATCTGAGGTCCACGTTTATTGCTGGTTTTTTCCTTGCTATTTCAGACTAACAAACATCTACAGGTGTCTTTGTAAATAACCTTTTTCCCTGTAGAAGGAAACCTATTTTAACTAACATGTTGTATCATGTAGAACTTGGAACACTGCTTTATCTGACCTTTCAGAAACACGTTTTTTTGTTGTTTGTTTTTTAAATCCTAATAGTTTCCACAGTCCATCTACAGACCAGGAAAGGCCACAATTGACATTTGAGGAGAGGTCCTTGTGTGCCTACATAGGACTCCGTTCATTACCGTTTCCCATCCCCATCCAAAACAAGCTTAAATTCTCTTTTTTCTAACCCTTTGTGTTCTCTCCTTCCCTGAACTTTCTAACCACTGGTCCCCCTGACAACACATACACACACACATAGTATTAGGGACTTGAGAAAAGGTCTGAAGCCCAGTGACTCTTATCTAGAGCAAAAACTACTAAAAATCGGGCAGTCTTTGACACAACTATTCAAAGGGATGGACTGTTCTGCTAACTCAGTGAAAATAAGCCTTTTTTCTCCATCCCAATGCACCAGAGAGCTATGACCGGCTCCCACGAGGAGTACCCGAGACTACCACAGCTGGAATCCCCTAGTGGACAGCATGCGCTCTAGAACAGAACATCGAAGGCTTTCTTAGAGGAGCAAGGCACATACTCAAACTCTGACCCCTGGCATCTACCACCCCTTCGAGCATTTCATATCCAGATACTATCAAGAGGCTTTATGCTTTCTCCTTCCTCAAGGTCCTGTCTTCTCAAGAAACAGATGGAGAAATGGTTTCAAATTCAAGATTCCCAGTTTCCACCACATCGCCACTGTTTTCTAGACTGGCGACCTCTTTCCGGTCTCTTGAGTCATTTAAACCTCCACTTTCATATCCATAGTCAGAGATAATTAAAAATTTACCTATTTCATAAGACCCTTGTGAGAATCAAGGGAGATCACAGGTGAAAACTATAAAGTAGTATATACATGCAAAGCAATAAAGTTAATAACAACTTTATTTATTTGTATAACTGCTAAAGTTATACAAATTCAAACTAAAAAAAATGAGAGTTCCCCTGTTATGATCAGATGTAGTTCAGAAGCACAGAGGCTTATAAAAGACAATAAAAAAGATTAATTCAAATATGGAAATTAATCATGGCATTGACATTTTGGTTGTATCTAATATCCCTGTTTACCTGTCTCAGAGAGCAATTTTGTAGCTTCCAGAACCTTCTCAGTATATACACCAGCTTCATAGTTCTCCATCTCTGCATTGATAATGTGTATCACTCGAGCTGCCCGGCCCCTGATGGCCCCCGCAGTTCGGTCCAGGGTGTCCACATCCCCTTCCTGGAGGGCTATGACACACTTGTTCACATCCTCCAAGATGTGATTCTCTGCAGAGGAAATACAAACATATTTACATGATTTTATACCATTCACACACTTAATAAGCCACCTAAGAGCAAGTCATCAACTTCCTGACCCATCACCTTGCACATCTCAATACATACCTTATAACACTGCAATGACATTTTAAGAATATACTTTATAATTACAGTAGCAGTTCTCAAACTTGAGCATAAGCCCGAGGCTCCCAACATCATACAGAATGCCAAGGTGTCACTCCTCCTAGAGTTTCTGACTCAGTAGGCCTGGGGTGGGCCCAAGAAATTGCATTTCTACCTAGTGTCCAGGTGATTCTAATGCTGTGGGCTTGGGGACCATACTTCCAACACCATCCTTTCAATATCTGAGATTTATTGCATTTTAATAGTGGTTGTGGCAGGAGTGCATGGGTGGCTTACTCAGTTGAGCAATGACTCTTGGTTTCAGCTCAGGTAATGATCTTGGGGTCCTGGGATCCAGCCCTGGGGAAGGCTCCATACTCAGCAGGAGGTCTGCTTGTCCCTTTCCCTCTGCCCCTCCCCCCACCATCCCCACCCCTGCTCTCACTCATACTCCTACTCTCACCCTTTCTCTCGCTCTCAAATAAATAAACTTACAAAAAGAAAAAAGGAAAAAAAAGTGGTTGTGGCAGTGAACATGAAGCCAACCTGATCAGGCAAAAACATTTCCAAACATGACCAGAAACAAGCTTGGGGTGCATGTTTGGTTTTTTGTTTTTGTTTTTTTTTTTAATCATGTTTTTATTAAGAAGACATTCAAGGGAAACTCTGAAATGACCAATACCACCTAATCAGTTTTTTCATGAAATGTCATGTACAAGGTATATGCAATAGGAAAACTGACCAGATGAAGAGGATGACAGTATTCTCCACAGTTAAAATATAATCCAGTCTGTGGCTGTCTCCCTCAGATTAGAGTCAAGGTCAGTGATCATTCTCCCTCTTTGCCCAAAGTAGAATCCAGTCAGGCAAGCTGGCAAGTTTCACTCTCTAGTAGCATAAAGAAAACGTGCAATTCGGTCCCTCATGGTTTTGCACGTATGCAATTTTGTATTTTTTATGCCCAAAGTGAGATCTATAATTATGCCCCTTGAACATTCTTTAGAAACAGAATTCTAAGGAAATGTTGAAAAAGTTTAGTGCTCTATGGAAAGAAAAGAACTTAAGCCAAAAATACACACACACACACACACACACACACACACTATAAATAAAGAGAACAAGTAAGAAATAATCTTAAGTAATCTGGTAACTTTTAAAAAATTCAATAAATAGTTAATAAAGCATTTAAAGAAATTATTATCTCGAGAATTTTCTCAGGCTGGCTCTGAATTTTAAAAATTTCTAAATAAGGAAAGAGGGGAAGGTACTCAGCCAACACCAGTCTGCACCATGGATCTCTCCTTTCATTAAATCAGTCACTCAGAAGGAATATCTGTTTTTTCAGGACCCTAGGCAAAAACTTGCAAAGTATAACTTTTCGTAGTGTAACCTCTGTTTTGACCTTTCAAGAGGATTTCCTCATTCAAGCCACTACGAATTTCTGATTTCTACCTTTTCCAGTTCTTTAATTTCAAACAGAAAATACAATGGAAAAAATGGAAAATTTTAATACTCAGATTTTTAAAACTCACAAAAAGTAGTACTTCTTGAATGCTAACATTTTCTCGAGTAAAAAAAGAAACAACTGTAGAAATACAGACTTTAAGATGCTTTCAGTTAGGTTAAGGAATTCTGAAAACCACCGCTTTCTGAGACTCCAGTTTGTGTCAAACAAACTCACTTAAAAGGACACCTGAGTAGAAGGTTTATTCAAACCTGATATAGGGTTTCAAATACAAAAGTTTGATTTTGAAAGTCCTGGCTTATGGCCCTGCTGGATCTCTTCAGAGGATTCAAATGTGCCCTTGCCCCAAAGCAAGCAACTAGAAGAGGCTGCATGTCAAGAACATGTATCCATCTGCTATTTTTCCTTTCTCTAAAACAATAGGACAGCAACACTACTGCTTTTTCACGCATAGTTTATAGATTGAATTTTAGATTCCATCTCTATTCTGAAAGCAGAACCGAGATGGAATGTCTTAATTATATTAGATCCTAATAATCTCCCTAGAGTTGATTAAAAAAATTTTTTTAATTCTAAGAAGCCCACTCATAACCTAATATCTTAAAATGAAATGGTATTTTTTTTTCTTTAAAACCTATTTCCCAAACTAGAAATGTGCAACTAGGTTAATTAGGACACCAGAAAAAAAATATGCTTTAATAGATTAAAGGATACATATTTGAAAGAGGCTAGCAGAAGCTGGAAATCCAGATCTCAAAAGCAATGCTTTTAATTAGCCAAATCAACTAATTTGTGCAATGGTTAGTTTAATCACGCTACGTGACTAAAGTATAAATTTTACAATTTATTGACTAGTTTTTCTTAATCAATTTTTTTTTAACTGCTAAGATAGCTTACTCAGCATTTCCCAGCATTTCCATTTTGGGGTACCCCTTTTATGGAAAAATGAATCACAATTCCCTCACGATAGTAGTTATATTGGCGGATGGTGTATATGTAAAAGCTAGGATTTGGAATGCTTCAAAATAGATTTGCATTTTATTAAGCTCAATATGAACAATGTATTTGCGAAAGAACAGGACCTGTTCATACAGACATGTTAATTGATCAAAAGATCCCACATAGTATACAGAGAGAGTTCCACACCCCTTGTAATAACTTCTCCTCTCCTCTCCTTCTCCCTCCACCCTCAAAGTCTGGGACCCACAAATCTGCAAGCACACCAGTCTAGGATCAAGAGGTACAGTGAATTATTTGAAGGCAGACTCGGTCCTTCATTCATATTTTCATTCCTGACAGTGCCTTATACACTGCAGGTGATCAAACAAAAAGGCACTACATAAACATATCTATTGAAAGGAGACCACTATGTATTTTTATCCTAAAGGATTTTTAAGAGAAAGAACTCAGGAAGTAAAAACAGGAATACTGTCCCAACTAGAAAAGAATACCGTAGAAAAATAAGAAGCATAAAGAGAGAAGGCTCCATGGCTGGGGAAAAACCCCTCAGGTTCTTTGGATGTCACACCTGGACAGGAAGCATGGTTTTTAAATATAGCGTAAAACACTTTACTGCAATATTTTTTGCAGTAAGCTAGCTTGAATTTTTTCAACCTTACTATTTCAGAAAAGATGTAATTTTGTTATTAAAAAAAATCACCGATGACCAGAGCATTTATTATAAACCACAAAAGGTATAGATTCTAAATCCAAAACCAAAGTTCACTGGTTCCTTTTAAAAACTCTCACAAACTCAAGACCTGGAGCTAAAAGAAAAACAACAGGCAAACACAACAAAATGCTTGGACATTATGGGATTCTGTTTATCTGTTCTTCAGATCTTAGATGCCTGCTATTATGTGAACCAAACCCAAGAATTAAACTGTCACATGCTTAATGCGAAGACACTCATTTTAAAACACTATTAAAAACTGTAGTTCTTACCCAGTGGGAAAAACCTAAGTGTCCTAACACAGCCATTTCACTTTTTTACGAGTCCAGGCCACATCTGAAAATTGGTTTTGCTCCTGTAATGTTAATAGCTAGCATCATTACTCCTCCAACTTGTTGCATTTCACATGGACAAATTAAGCACTCAAGGACACATTTTCAGGTAGCATGAACAAAACAAAACTGTAGGCTTTTATTTTATTTTATTTTATTTTATTTTTTCCACTGAGCCATCCAGGCGCCCCAAAACTGTAGGCTTTTAAAAACAAAGATCTTTGCCTTTTTTTTTTTTTAAATACAGTTTCCTGCCAGGACAGATACATAAAATGTCATTAATGCCATTCCAAAAGATCTCCTGGGCCAAACTTGCAATTTACTGATGCAAATGTTTTGGCTTCAGCTTGGAGAGGAGAGGAGAAGTAGTTTCCCCAACAATTGGGTCGTATCCATAGCCTACCAGCAGGACCGGGCGGGCTGTGTCATTATTTGTCAAGCCCGGCTGTGGAAAGGTACCTGCCACCTCCAACTGTCAACTCCAAAGGCATGCTCCGGCAGGCTCGGCCAAGGCTGGCTCCCTGACAGTACCTGTTCATTTTCCTGTCATGGCCTGCCGTGGCACTTGTACCACTGGGGTTGGACTGCACAGTGTTATCAGCAGAAGCCAAAGCCTTTCCTTGTTGCTGGTAATAATGAGATACACAAAGGAAACGCAGGGAGAAACGTGGTGAAGAGGCAGGGCTGGGGGAAGAAAATTAAGAAAAAGCTTTCCAAATGGAAACAGTCTGAGATAAGACCTCCTCACCCTGCTCTTCCTTACCTTCAGAAATTTTTGTACATGTATTTTAAGAAAAGGAGAAGTTGGGAACTTTCTAAGTTCTGAAATGATTCCTCTTTGAAAAAGGGAGTCCAGGCAAATTTTCTACTCATTTGCAGGCAAAAGGGGTGACAGAAGCAAATTTCCAGGGGCTAAGAGGATTGTTGTGAGACCTGAGGCTGGTGAGGGGGAGCCCCTGCCCTGTCTGGGGGCCACTAGAGTCATCTGGCAGAGACTGACTAGATACAAGAGGCGACCACCCGTTTATTCCACACCATCCGAACTCCCAGCATGCCTATCTCAATAATTTCTAAGCATTGCATGAGAGATGCACTGTTCAGATTATCTTTTACAGGGTTAGGACTCAGCCATTGTCAAAGCTAATCTCAGAAATGGCAACGTATTGAATTCTTTATCAGTTAGCTCCCAGCTACAGGTATATTTAAATGAAGATCTGCTTTGAAAAGTCACTGAAACATGGCACCTTGGAAATGAAAAACAAGAAAGGTTTCTGAAAGGAATTAGAGAGTGTGGAATGAGGATACCAGAGGTGGGCAGAAGAGAACCGCTAACAAGGAAAGCTACATGTGCCGTAAGAAAGTCCCTGCTATCTTGACTCACCGAGACCCACATAGCTTCTGGAAAAGAGGATTATCTAGATTTTCACACCATCTCTGCACAATTACCTACCCTCTTGGTGACTTAGTTTACTCAAAGGAAGACCTGGAATACTAATAGCTATCTTACAGAATTTTGGTAAGAATTAAAGCGAACAGCAGAGTCAGGTAAATTATAGACACTGAACGCTTGTTCATTCGTTTTTCCCATCTGCCTTCTCTTGCTCTCCATGGCTTCAAAGTTGGGTTTTCCATTATCCATCAGACCTAAAGATTTGACTCTGCTGCTCTCAGACAAGCTTCCGACAGAAGCCCTCAGTAGGAACCCATCGTCTGTTTCTTACAGAGAAGCAAAGACTGCACCTAGACAAAATCTCCAAATAGGATATGCATCCCCCGGAAATTCCTTCTAAATTATTGCAGTCAGGGTCCCTTCTGCTTGGATCCCACCAGTACTGCTGTGACGCCTTCTGTCCCAGGCCTCAGGTGGCTGAGGATAGGCAGGCCCTGGTCAAGGCTTGGTCTACCTGTGGGTAGAGTCAATATCTGGTCAATTTTAATTTTCAAGGGTCACTTGATTATTTTAATGCCTCACAAAGGAGGCTGATGTTTTCAGCAACCTCCTCTCCCATTCCTCCCACAGAGACTCTTTTAGGTAAAATGTGCCAAATGTGTTTGGACAAATGTATTTGGAAAAAAGCCCATTTGCTGGCTGGTAGCCCAATTTTGAAACAGCATTGATGAGTACCATTAAAGGTCAAATTGACTACACAGTTATTCAAATACACTAACATCCTTCAGTCTGGCTTCATCTACAAAGAAAGAAGTTAAAATTTCAAGTGAGGACTTGTTCTACTGGTTTTCTCTAACTTCCTTACACATCCTCACAGATAAGTATTCAAAACCTCAATGGCTCCCAAGTATCTCCTAGTGGGTACATTAAGTGACAAGTATTTGTACTTGCCTTTTTTTCTTTTTTAATTGTGTTATGTTCGACTACCTGCCTTATCATAAACCAGGGTAACTTCATTTATTGGAAAAAATTACCCCTTCAAACATGGTCAAGTTAGGCTGATTGCTTTTTTGATTTTTTAGATACAAACTATGAGGATTAACCAATCTCACATACCATACCCTTTTTTAAGATGGGTTATTCAGATGTATGCCAACCCAACCTGCTTTAAAAACTCTAGGAACTAAAAAAGGAACCTACGTCTCCTTAAATAATCTTTCCAGGTTGCCGATCTTTTCATCGGGAAGTTGTGTTTTCCTCTCAAATGCTTTGACTCAGTGTTTTGAAATAATGTGCCCACAAAAGAAGACTTTCTAAGAGGATATTCCAATCACATTTGCAGAGATGAGTGAAAGCTCAAAGGGCCAGGAAGACCACTTGAAACAGAGACCTATGACCCTTGCAAGATACTCCTAATCTTGTTCTCCTCCAGCTGCCTTGGAAGAGGCCAATTTGTGATTACCTGAGACAGAAAGGAAGTCATCCACTGAGGTGATGTCATCCACGGCCTCTGTCAGCACTCGGACCTGCTTCTCCCACTGGTCTTTGAAGACATCCATGTTGTCTTGAGCAACTTTGCTCTGTGGTCGGGCAGCCAGTGTGAGAGCAGCATTGATGACCTATTTGTTAGAAATATCCAGAAACACACTGACTACACTATTCAAAAAAAACAAAAACAAAACAAAACAAAACAAAAAACCACCAAAAAAACCAAGAAGGTCAAAGGCCACATTGAAACTCTGGACACTGTAGCTTCTACAGATAGGGTTGTCAGGGTTCAAAAGAAAATCAAAAACATGAAAGATGAAATATATTATCAACTACCATGTGTTTTCATTTGCTTTGTTTTTTGTTTTTGTTTTTAAGATATAGTCATCAGCCTCACATTTCAAAAAGTGTTTCCTGGACAAGTTGTATTTACTTAGCACAGATGTAGTAGAAAGCTAACTCCTGTCCTTCATGTACAAGGTTAGAATTTAGTTGAGACAAGATAAATAGATATGGAGCATTTAAATGACAGCCCCAAACAGAACAAAGTCAATAGGAGTGGAAAACACAATAATTACCACAGTAGTTTTGAAGACTGGGGCAGTTAGAAACTCTTTTTGAGAGACAGAGAGAGATCTTGAAACAGCCCAGGGACAATGGCAAAGCAAGGCAGGGAGAGACCAGAGGGCCTGATTGGAGAGGACCCCGAGTGTTAAGCCACCAAAGAGCTTTTGAAACAAAGTGAATGAGGCTTACCTGGGGACACAGGCTGTCAATCTGGGTGGCTGCCATCCGGACTAATTTTACCCCTTCCTCATTGTTGGAAATGGAACAAGCCAAGTTGGCAACCTGAATGGAAGAGGAATGGAAAGAAAGTCATGTTGGGGCAAAGGGGAAGTATACTGTTGCATGAACTTGCACCTTCTCCTGAGTCCTGCATCCAAGGGAATCCTGTTACAAATAAGGGCACCTTTCAGTGATTTACCAAATACTGCTAGTTCTTATGTAACATTAGACATGTACGCCAGAAAAGCAGAGTGCTAAAAGTAATTCGTTACTTCAAGCACATGCAATAATGCATTTAACGGGGTTGCTTTGATCCATTTTCCCTTATGGACTGCTCTCATGACCTACCCTCTCACTTGAGCCCTGGGACCCTCTCCAGAGTGCACACTCTCCAGGGAGTGTGGGGCACTAGATTTTGGCCACAGAAGTGCTGAACTCTGACCAATGAGGGAAAACACTACAGTATACTTTGGATTTAAAAGAGACTCACAGGAAACTGAAAATGAGAGAGTTCTACCCAACGGAACCCTTATCTGCCTATCAGAGTCTGTCAGGAAAATGCTAGTCCACCAGTAGCCTACTCAAGGGCTTTCAGGGTCTAGCCAGTCCTGAGAAATCCATTGAAAAGGCTGACCTAATCCAGGAGGCAATGATAGAGTATACAACAAATTGGAATATGTGGGTCTAGTATAAAGGCATTCAGTTTTGATTTTTAAAAAATACTATGCCAGACAAAACAGCTGCACTATATTCGAACTCCCGAGTCAAGCATTTCAATTTGTGTCATTCTTCTTCAGGGAGGGAGAGTTGGTAATACAAGGTCAGATTGATTGGCCAAGGTCAACAGCACACAAAGCCACCATCAAAACACTGATCAGTCCCATCAGGCTAGTGCCAAGAGGACAAGAGGATGGGGATTAGAAAGGGCAAAGGAGCAGAGAAGGGCCACCAGGGCTAGGAGCAGTAGGGCAAGTAGAACAAGTGATTAGCAGAGCAAGAATCCCCTGAGCCTTGCGGTCACCTGCCCTTTTGTATCCTGCCACCTCTGCTCTCCAAAACCAGGCTGCCTCCTTACCATGCCTTAATGCTCTGGAAGATTAAAATGCACCACACATGTGTGTGTTCCAAATGCAAAAGAAAGCTTAGTCAGACAGTGTGGAGAGCAAGGAATTGGAGGTCAGGAGGCTTAACCACTAACTAGTTATATAGTCCCTTCACTCCTGGAGGACCATTTTCTTATCAGCAAAAGGAGATGGGTAGATGGAGATACTAGGAACACTTTCCAAGATTACTTCAATAAATCATTTAATGTTAAGAATCCCATTTTGAAGCTTTTAAGGAAGAACACTTGAAGTCTATTGCAGTGAGAATATGTACTTTGAGAAACCACAGATGAAATTCCAAACATTATCGGTTTCTTACAGTTTACCTCAGATTCTTCAGATATTCTGAAAACTAAGTAAAATGGTGAAAATAAAGTCAATTTTTAAAGACAAATATGTCTTACTGTGCCCATTTATAGGATACCAAATGCCCATTGGCAGGAGGCTTCTTGGAGGCAGAGCAAATATAATGCAGGTTCTTGATTTTTGTTCTGTTGTCTATACTTCACATTTTTGTTAGTCTTCGTTATACTTGTATTCAAACACATTTTACATTCTAAGAGCCACAATAAGTATGTGATATAAAATTGGTGCTCAATATGTGTGTAATGAATTAAAGAGCCTTTAATCGCTTTTATATATATGTATATATTATATGCAGTACATCATATACTCTCAAAGATCTAGCTGAGCTACCCCTTTAATCTAGCGAATCAATGTTTATATTACCTTCCAGCAGGTATTTACCAACACTATGGTACTGAACAATGGTTCCTATATTTTGGTCCACTGTTGAGTCCATAAGGTAGTGTCCCTGTTCACGGTGGCATGAAAAATTGTCAGGATGGGGTGACTTTTCCAGAAAGATGTATGTATTTAATTTCCATTTCTTCTAATGTTCAATTAAATTCTTCCTATTTTTGCTGTTGGACAGCTTTTCATTTTATGAAATGAGGATTTCAGATAGGTTTGTTTGCTATCATCCTTGCTTGGTGTGTGAGACTCGAGGTCACACTTTTGCACAGCCCTGGACTTAAGCTGAAAGCTTTGGCATGTGGCTTTATATATGACAATAAGAGAGCCTGAGGGCTGAGAAAAAGGGGATCAGCTCCTGAGGAAGGAGATGCCCCCCAGTAACTTCTGCATGGTGATAATGAACTTTTCTTTGTGTATCTTTTGAAATGCGTGTTCATTTTTTGTTTAAATAAACTCTATTATGGCTTAGATCTAAAGTGGGAAACTCATTGCCCAGTAGAATCTAATTAGGGGGAAACCATGCTAATAACACCTAGAAAAAGTTAAGAGCTGACAATTCCTGATATCCTTTAATTATTCTCTTTAATTTACTGATCCATAAACCCTCAAGTCTGGCAGGCTCCACTCTGCAATGTTCTACTGTTTAAGTCCACCTAAAATCAGAATTTTATTTACCTGGTATTGTATTCTAAGACACTGAAAATATTTCCAACAAGATGCTCAGGATTTCAATATCTCCAAAGGCAGTCAGCTTTGCACGTCTTAAACTGGCCATGGACTCCAAATTCCTATCTTCCTTAGGCTTGCCTTTCTGCTTTTCACTGGACCCTTTGCATCATGGTGACTCTGAACATGGTTTTAATATATCGCAATCTCTACAACTCTGTCACCAAATGCTAAGTTTTGGTCTTGGAGACAGGTCCCAATCAGTACTGTAGCTTAAAATGCCAAATAATATCAAGACTACCGCATAGAATAAGTATTTGATGATTTATTTTACCTGTTCTTTAACTACAGTTCTGATGCTAGGATATGAAACTCAGAAAAAAATAAAATGTCCTATTTTTCAAGTCACAGTATTCCCCCATAGACCTTGTTTTTGTTTGTTTGTTTGTTTTTTGTTGTTTGGTTTGTTTTTTTTTTAACCAATTTAGCATGATGATCTTCCTAAGAAGAGGAAGGTAAGGAGCAGGTAGAAATTGGTAGACAAGAATCACAAGACATTTGAAAAAGATTTATGTAAGTAAAAAAAATGGACAACAGATCATTAATTGACTAATGTTACCAGGCTGCAACCCAAAAGATGTTGACCAATATGATTAATTTTTTTTTAATTTATTTTTATTTGACAGATAGAGATCACAAGTAGGCAGAGAGGCAGGCAGAGAGAGAGAGGAGGAAGCAGGCTCCCCGCTGAGCAGAGAGCCTGATGCGGGGCTTGATCCCAGGACCCTGAGATCATGACCTGAGCCGAAGGCAGAGACTTTAACCCACTGAGCCACCCAAGCGCCCCCCAATATGATTAATTTTAATAAAACTTTGAAACCTGCCTGAGTCAATCAAGCAGGTGACACTCACGGCCTGCCTGTGGCCTGATTTCTTTGTTCTTGATTTGTTTACAACTTAGCAGAGACAAGAGTCCCCAGCTATCCTGGAAGCTTAGAAAACAATAAAACATATCAGTAGTGATTAGATGTTGGGCTACTTAGATTGATTTGGCATTTCTGGAAGAGTCTCGGTCACAAGTAAAAGTGGCCTTCCTCCTTGGTTTAGCCAACCCAACTAAATTCCCAGCAATCTCTTGGGACAGGAAATCCTCCTCTATACCTTCTGAGAACAATGGCTTTGGGGCAGCAACAGCTAAGCGGACTCAGCCTCGTCTTCTATCTCTCACTCAGTGTCTCAAAAACCAGTTCTCTTGAGGAAAAGGAGGAAGCTTAGCAGCCATCACTGAATTGTGTGCTGAGGACGACAAGAACTTTAGGAGCCCAGAGAAAGGAACAATTAGTAGTCCCGGGTGGGAAGCAGGCAACACATCATGGAGAGGCAGGGTACCCATCTTACAATGCTTCTTTTCTCATTGCCTGAGTAGCGCAATTGTCAGGACGCTCAAAGATCATGACGTTTTGCTGTTCTGGAGGCACACTGTGTGAAGAGGCCAAAACAAAGGAGGAGAGCACCAGGAAGATTTGAAAGACAACAAGCCCACAAGGAGAACTCATAGAGATGCTGTTAAGAAAGCAACCTGCTCCTCCAACTGATTCTGTACAACTGGGATCCAGTCCCTAACCTTTCAATACACCAGTTGACCAAAAGCAGATATTCCAGAGACAACGATGGCAGAATTAAAATGGACAAAACCACAAATGCATGGCGCCCTCACAAAAATACAATGCGATTGTTCAAAATGCAAGATATTTTTCACAACCAAACAACAGAACAAAATAAAACCAGTTCAGAGCTCCAGATGAACAGCCTCTCCCGGCTGTGAAATTTGGTTTTTGTGGGGACGTCACTACTGAAGAAAGTAGCTCCGTCTCAAAAATGCCATAGTCCTGTTTGAATGCTCACAAGAAAAAAGCCAAAATGCCTGGAAGGCTGAGCCTTAATTAAACATTAAGAACCTCTGCTAATAAACTATTTAGGTATTTAACTCCAAAGTGATATGAGGTGCATCAGAAAAATGAGAACATTTTCTTCTTTTCTGGTCCTGGAAAAGAAATTAGATTTTTCTAATATTTGTAATTCTGTTCAATTCCAAACAGCAGCACATATTCAGTGCATTCAACCCCCAAAACACTTTATCATTTCATTAATTTTTATAGCTTCAGGTAATATAGTGGTGTTTTAAGAAGAGCACACTCTTGAAATAAAGCAGGACAACAATTCGGAGGTTTATAAAGTGCTTGCTTCCCAGGTTAATATTGCATCATCACCATAAATTTGAGAATAAAATGAACTTATTTATTATTACAAGAGGATTTATGAAATGTCTAGTCACCACAGTCACCTAGCCATATTAAACGATAAAGAGAAGAGAGGATAAGACAAATTCCACACCAACTGTTGTTGTTCTCTATAACAAACAGGGCAATGAAGGGTGCCACGGTCTCTGTCCACAGATTTATTCAGTTCTCTGCACACAAACGGCTTTCTTCATACATGCCCATCTCGTGTAGAATTTGTAGGCTTCTACAGAACATGCCTCCTATATCACCGATGGGATTTTTTTAATTCAGTAAGAAACAAAATGATACACATTTCCCTGAAATCTCTGGGAGGCAAGACAGAAGGCATTGCTGTTAAGACAGAGGGATTTGACCTTAAGATGATGATAGACTTCCATGGAGATGGACATGACCACCTTCACAACTTGATTTGAGAAGAGACTGAAAGGTCTGGATGTCCCAGAACTTGTTTGTAGCCATGTCTCTCATGCAGAGATATTATGGAATCCTTTTAAAATGCAGCTGCCGGGGCGCCTGGGTGGCTCAGTGGGTTAAGCCTCTGCCTTTGGCTCAGGTCATAATCTCAGGGTCCTGGGATCAGCGGGCAGCCTGTTTCTCCCTCTCTCTCTGCCTGCCTCTCTGCTTACTTGTGATTTCTCTCTCTGTCAAATAAATAAATAAAATCTTTAAAAAATAAAAATAAAAAAATTAATAAAATGCAGCTGCCTCAGACTGAGAGGAGTTTATCAACCTGACTGCTAGTAAGTGCAGTTCTGAAGGCTACAGGACATAGTCAACAGGGATCGTTTGATAAGGGAAGGATGGCCCAGTAGAAGCTGGCAGCTGGGGCAGTAAGAAGACACTGGGGGTAGGGGAACAGGAGGAAGTGAGAAACACTTTTACGCCCTTGTTTTAAACGACTTCTCTAAAGCATCTGAAACTCCTGATTTATTCTACATATTTTAACTTTCAAAATCATAAAATGGTCAGGATCTTAGGCTATGGAGTTTGGTAGCCTGAGATTTACATCTTGACTCTTATACTCTCTAGCTGAGCAGGGTACTTTGCCTCTGTAAAGCCTCAATTTCCTCAACTATAAAACAGAACTATAAAATAACAACAAAGTGGTGATAAGGTTGAAATGAAACCTGACTACAGTACTTAACCTAGCACCCAGTAAGGAGTTGACAAATGTTATTCTCATATTGTGCATTTGGCTGAAAGGTCATTATAAAAATAAAGAAATTTTGTAATAATAACATCCAATCACGGATGTATTCAACCATTCAAATACTGAGAGTGCCTAACGGTACCATACATTGGAGACCTAGAGGTGAACAAGTTAAATAGGATTCGTATTTCCTAGAGAAGCTTGTATTTTGGTAGAATTAAACATGTAAATGCATTTTTAAAGTTCATATTTTGGGGGCACCTGGGTGACTCGGTGGGTTAAAGCCTCTGCCTTCAGGTCATGATCTCAGGGTCTTGGGATCGAGCCCCGTATCAGGGCTCTCTGCTCAGCAGGGAGCCTGCTTCCTTCTCTCTCTGCCTGCCTCTCTGTCAAATAAATAAAATCTTTTAAAAATAAATGAATAGGGGTGCCCTGGTGGCCCAGTGGGTTAAGCCTCTGCCTTCGGCTCAGGTCATGATCCCAGGGTGCTCGGATCGAGCCCCGCATCAGGATCTCTGCGCAGCGGGGAGCCCACATCAGGATCTCTGTGCAGCGGGGAGCCTGCTTCTTGCTCTCTCTCTCTGTCTGCCTCTCTGCCTACTTGTGATCTCACTCTCTGTCAAATAAATAAATAAAATTTAAATAAATAAATAAATAAAGTTCATATTGTGTATACTACTACAAAGGAAGTCAAATAGAGGCAGCAATAGAGAATAAAGGGAGGTCTACTCTCCATGTAACTATTCATATCATTTATCCTTCCATTATGTATAATTTTTATAAAGTTTGCAATCTCAGTTTGCATCTTTGTCACCACTTATTATATCACAAATATTTTCCAGAGTCTCTATATACTTGTAATTACTTTGTCAATGGTTGAATAAAATCCGAGTATTTTTGCTTCATTATTGGATAAGTCAATTCCCTGTCATCATACATTTAAAGGAGTTTCCAGTGTTTGCTCTTACCAAAAAGAAAGTAGCTTACATCTTTAGGCATGCAGTTTTTGCTGGGGTCAGAAGTGGACCTTTTGAGTCAGGAAAACGGTTCTAGCACGTGCATATATATGCCCACAGTGCTTGCCGAGAGCGCCCTAGCAACAAACGAATTGCTAATTCTCCAGTGTCGCTAGTGTCAAATCCCAGACTGTGACACTGTTTCCCCCTGCCTTCTCGGCCATAACCCCATAACTGCATCATCTGAGCACCTTTCCAACCTTCATTCTCTAAACCAATTGCACTGTACAAGCGTAAACTGGCGCTGCTTAAAAAGTCACGTCACATTTTCCCAGTGAGACCATGAATTCTGGCAGGACAGAGCCCTCACTACACTCAGCACACATCGCTGGCATCACAGATACTTAATTCCAGTTTTTTAATTTACTGAATCCCACAGGTCCCCTCCACTCTGTATAAAGCAGAACACCACTCAACTGGTCATAACCTAGTCATACAGAGGAGAGCCCCAACTTCAAGGATCTGAAATAGGGAGCAACTATATGTTCTCTGTGCCATCCTTCCTGCAGTTTACCATCCAATCAGCATTGAGAGGTTAATACTTAATGAAATGTATACAAAATCCTGCCACAGGACGCTAGGCAGCAATTTCTTCCTGATCCCACTACGCTTCATACCCCGGCCTGCAGTTCTAACCTATAAGAACACAAATCTGTATTCCTAGGGCTCCATGGGGATGCAGAACAGCTCTTTTCCCTGTGTTCTTAGGTACATATACCACTAGCGAATGCTGTTTGCATGCCTCTGCCCAAATTAAAGTGATCAGTCTGCCCTGTTGACTTTAATGGAGGTAATCACCAGTTCACATCCATGAACAAATTGATGTGCTTGCTTCATAGCTGAATCATCAGCGTAAATCTATACCCTTCATATATAAAAACCTCTGTGGCTTAAAATAATGCAATAAAATACCACCTAATGCTTTCTCGATGCCTGTTCATCAATAATGTGTGGTTATGTGAAAAGGATAGGAGAGACTTAGAATATGTTATCTAAAATCATGCAGTGAATATAATGCCATTTTAATTACTGAAGGCCTCCTGGGATTCTGTTTTCTCCATCCTTATATTGAGAAAATGAATTATTATGCTCCTCTATTGTTTGATTTCTCAGAGTCCCATGTAATAAATGTAATTTTCACTGATTTCCAGTGACTAGAACACACTGACCTTCATACATGTGAGATGAGTGCCCCACTGGGAGCTCGGATCTCCAGGATCTTTCTCTGGTGGTAGAGAAGGCTGCACTGGAACCATCCAGTTCTTGACTTGTAGTGGAAGTCAAGGAACTTTTACAGAAGAAGATCCAGATGAATAAATGAGTGCATCTACTCTGTATAGCTTGGTCATCCGTTTTAAGATGATAAGTGGACATGTGGAATCAAGGCATGACCAGAGTGCAGAAGGAATCTAACTATCCAAACCAATACTGAATCTGTGACTTCAGTCCTCTTTGCACAGAATTCCATCATGTAAAACAGAAATCCCTATTTCCTCAACATTATGCCTCTTGGGTTTTTATTTTGGGGGAGGGGTTTAGGTGGAGAAGGTGCCTCCAATTAAATTCTTAGTAACTAGCCAACGTTTAATTTACAATCCACATGTCCCTGAAGATCTCCCATTCACATTGGCCAACAGGAATAGATTTCTTTTCTAAATCTCTTCGGGCTTACCTCTTATACCACTAGTGACTACTTATCACATGTTGTTGTTTTATTCATTATTTGTCATGTGTGCAGATAGATGGATAAACACATACCTGCACCATTAGATATACAGAAATATAGGTATCATGGATCTTCAATTAAATTTCAACCTTCCTGAGAATGGTTGTGTTTTATTTATCCTCATGGCCCCTTTAGCTCCCTATACAAGATCTTGTGGTTCCAAGGCAGCCTCCCTACTCTGGATGTTTTCTTACCTTCTGCCCCACCGGCACTTATCTCTAATGAATCCTACTCCCTCCTCTTACAGTTTACCCCCCCAAAAAGAGGATGCTAACTGATTAATCAAAGTAACTATTTTCTTCTTGTAGAGAAAATGTAATATTCTCTAATATAACCTCCTACTATAACACAATTAAGATGTGAAAGTCCTTTAGAATTTTAAGGAAACATGTACATTGTAGAAACTTCAAGCCCCCATGCAAGCTATTGGAGAAGTATGTAAGGATAAGGAGTTTTCTTTAAGCTCGGTCATCTTTATCTGAAATTTCTTCTCTTTCCTTTCTCTGGCCACCTGTTTTGGTAGATAGAGTACTGGAGCATATCTATGACCATTAACTTACATGTTGCCTATGATTACATTTGCACTAAAAGGGCAGACCTGAATAGCTATAACAGGGTTCACATACTTATAGGCTATGAGTATTTCCTATATGGCCCTTTATAAAAGAAGATCGCAAACTCCTGGCTTAGATGAAGATGTGGGTAGAATCAATTTTGTCAGACCTGTCAAATATGCCAAAGCAAGTCCATAGCAGGAAATGGGGAAGATGTTATATTTACGACAGAAGTACATTTAATAAAATCAAGTAGATCAGAGAAGGACATTCTTAGCCTATAAAAATATGTGCCCCTCCCAGATCTACTTAACAGTAAGTTCTGAAACCAAAAAGAAAACCAAAAAAAGATTGGGAGGGTGGGGGAGTCAGGGGAGCTGAGAGGGGACAGTGGTGGGACGCCCGGAAGGACCTCAGGGATGTTCTCGAATGCCCCCCAAGCATTTACACAAGAGGTGTTCTGGTGAACATGGTAAAGAGAAGCCAGGAGGAGACAATAATGCCCTGGGGCTGATCTCACAGGATAGCCCCATGAGCCACCCCTTCCTGAAACAGGAGGATCACTCTCCACTTTCTGGGCTTCTTTGGGTAAGCCAACATGGTCAATTTTTGCAGCCTTCCATTTGTACTCACATAGTCCTTGGCTATACACTATTTTTCATGACTCCCCACTCCACCTAACCCCCCTGAAACTTTTTCTCCCCCTGGACATCAACAGTTTGCACAGGGAACTTAAGACAAAGACCAGGAGGAAAGTGAACAGAAGGTGCTGGTTCCATAATGGCTCTTTGGCAGGAGTGTGTGTCTGGTCACTGCAATGGGCATTGTTCTGAGGAAAAATCCTGGGAACCTATTTTCTTACAGCTTTGGAAGACTCTAAGGGGACCAGCCCAAAGGGGTATGAGTAACTCAGCTCTGGTCCTAGGCCACACAAGGGAAGAAACTGAAGAAATGACCTTCAAACAAGCTCCATCCCCTAAGAAACACCTTCCCAGCCCTCAGGCACCTACACATTTTTTTTTTTCTCTCAAAATCTTTCCAGGCTTGGTCCTTCTGACCTGTTTGCTCCATCTCATCAGTACTAAATTATTAGGTTTTTTGGTTTTTTGTTTATTTTTTGTTTATTTATTTATTTTTTTTTCCCATTTCAGGTCTCTCATTTCATCCTTCTCCCAGTCTTCTCATAAAATTGCCCTAGGGGCAATCCCACCCATTCCCACACTCAGAGGTGGTGGTAGTCTGGGTCTCTCCGCGACAAGGGAAGAGGCAAAGCTGTCAGCGTCTGTTGCATCACAGGCTCTTGAACATTACCAACAAAGCCATCCACATGTAGCAACATTAATACTCTCCAATCTCCTGTCACATGTGTTCATTCTCAGCCCAGTTCTGCTTGCTTAATCTGCCTTCATCTTCTCACTCCTGATTCAAGTTTTCCTTTGCTTGATACCTATGACTTCTTTTGCCTAGCTTTCTAGCATTAGCACCCTCTCCCTCATTTCTATCATTACCTTTGGCTGTTATAGCTCTTTCCAGCAAGAACCCTGCCAGCCAAGGCCTCCTAATTTCACTGATAACCAATGCTTTTTACTAATATCTCCCAAGCTAGAAACTCCCTTTTTGACCTCCCCACTTTCCCTTCCCAGTACGTGCCACAAGCCCCTATGATACCTGCAAATGTACAGAGGCTTGCTCACCTCTTAAATCTGACACATTTCCATGCTGCTCAAAGAGCAGAACAGAGTTGTGCCAGCGAGTATGCAGCAGAGTTAGCCCATGTCACTGGGGAGCCATGTCCAAATGGGTTCTGCCACATGGAACTCTTTCTTAGGTGACCTTCAAGTAGCCATTTCCACCTTGTTGGGAAACAGATGTGGCCATCACCGTCCCGAGCCACGGCTAGTTTGGACCCAGATGCGTCCTGGTCTCATCAGCAGGTCCTCAGGAGACCATGACAAGGTCTAGATGGGAGGAACAGCTGTGTCTGCAGAAGCTCAGGTCAACTCTCAGCCATGTATGTTCATAACCAATGCTCGTAGGAATAGGCTGAACCCCACAATGCCCTTCAAATGTGCCTCCGCTTGGCAACTTTCTACAACAGAACCATTTTGCTCTCATTCTCAGGGGGTCATTTCTGTTTCCCTTCCAACCTGAATCAGTCCTCTGAGTGAACGGCCAGTCAGCTTGACCTTTCAATCTGCTACGTGAAATAAAGCTAAAGACAGTGTTCTGACTAATAGTCCCAGAGAGAAGCACATAATGAGGAAATTCTATACATCTTGCTTCTGTTTAGCTTTGTGCTCTCCAGGCTAGCTGTTTAACTGTGCCTTTTGCCTGGAATAACCTCTGCATTTTTTTCCTTCATGGGATCCAGGTATAGTAGTAGTAAGTACACTTCTTGTGGGAACACCAATAATATTGTGTGTACACATAGAGTAGGGGAGAGAAAGAGGGCTATAAAGATATTTGAGGGGCTTGGTCAACGTAAATGCTCTTAGCTAAAAAAGTCAGAATTCCTTTTGAAATTACTGAATTTCAGTAATTACTGAATTATAGAACTAAAGAATTGTAATTAAGAGTAATTACAGAATTACTCAGAAATTTCCTGAGTAAATTTCTAACTTTCACAGGGCTTCATACCTATTGTTTCACAATGCAGACACAGAGGTCTATATTTTAGATGTCATTATTTACTGATGAAATAGGACTAGCAAACTATGTCCATGAGCCAAATATAACTAATGGCTTGTTTCTGTATGGTCTTCCAGCTAACAGTGGTTTTTATATTTCTAAAGCATAGTTAAAAGAGACACACGCACCTCAACACCAAACAATCTGATTTTTAAAAAGGCAGAGAAGGGATGCCTGGATGGCTCAGTTAGTTGGACGATTGCCTTCGGCTCAGGTCATGATCCCGGAGTCCCAGAATCGAGGCCCACATCGGGCTCCCAGCTCCACGGGGGGTCTGCTTCTCCTTCTGACCTTCTCCTTGCTCATGCTCTCTCTCACTGCCTCTCTCTCTCAAATAAATAAATAAAATCTTTCAAAATTAATTAATTAATTAATTAATTAATTAAAAAGGCAGAGAACTTAGACATTTTTCCAAAGCAGACACACACACCTCAACACCAAACAATCTGATTTTTAAAAAGGCAGAGAACTTAGACATTTTTCCAAAGCAGACACACAGATGGCCAACAGACACATGAAAAGACCATCAACATCACTCATCATCAAGGAAATGCAATCAAAACAATAAGATACCACCTCACACCAGTCAGAATGGCTAGTATCAGGAAGGTAAGAAATAAGTTTTGGCAAGAATGGAGAAGAGGGAATCCTGGCGCACTACAGGTGGGAATGTAAACTGGTGCAGCCATTATGCAAAACCGTGTGGAGGTTCCTCAAAAAATTAAAAATAGATACACCATATGATCCAGTAACCCCTACCCAATGAAAACAAAAATACTATTTTAAAAAGTATATGCACTCTATGTTCATTGCAACATTATTTACAATAGCTAAATCTGGGAGCAACCTAAGTGTCCACCAATAAACGAATGGAGAGGTTTATATTTATGTGTGTATGTACACACAAATCACATCCTTATATGCACATACACATGCATACACACACGTATACAACAAAATATTGCTCAGCCACTAAAAAAAAAAAATGAGATCTTGACATTTGTGACATGGATAGACCTAGAGGGAAATAAGTCAGCCAGAAAAAAACAAATATTGTAGGATCTCATAAGTATGTGGAATTTAAAAAACAAAACAAGTGAATAGACAGACACTTAAGTACAGAGAACTGCGGGTTGCCAGAGGGGAAGTGGGTGCGGGGATGGGTAAAATAGATAAAGGAGATTAAGAGAAACAAACTTCCACTTACAAAATAAGTCACAGAAAATGAAAAGTACAGCATAGGAAATATAGTCAGTAATATTGTAATAACATTGTGTGGTGACAGATGGTGACTATACTTACTGTGGTGAGCACTGACTAACGTGCAAAATTGTTGAATCACTGTTGTACACCTGAAGCTGAAATAGCATTGTATGTCAATTATACTTCAATAAAACACACAGAAAAATATGTGAGACCCTATGTGACCCACAAAACCTAAAATATTTAATACTTTGAACGATAAAAGTCTGCTAACCCCTTGAGTATGGTATGCTATAAATATGAAGACTTCTCTGGTGTCTGTGTGCTTATAGACTAGGGTAGAAGTTGTTCCAAATGCTTCAGTCCTGGATATCCTTGCCTGTGTTCAGTGACACCTCCTGTGCTTACACTATTACCAGAAAAGAGCTTGGGGAAATGTTCCTCAAAAGGCAAGGATCTTTCTATTCCTCATTCCTCTATATTTATTTATCTAAACCCCATTACATCATTCATCAACTCACCAGATATAGTTTGCCTAAAAATCCGATATATCCTCAGGGACTAAAAGCTGCCAAGTTTAAGGATGTCGCAAAGAGGGGTGCCTGGGCTCAGCTGGTTAAGTGTCTAACTTCAGCTCAGATCAGGATCTCAGAGTCCTGGTACGGAGCCCGGCATCTAGCTCCCTGCTCAGTGGGGAGTCTGTTTGTCCCTCTGCTCCTGCCCCTGTTCAGGCTCTTTCGTGCTCTCTTGTACACTCTCTAGTAAATAAAATCTTAAAAAAAAAAATGTTGCAAAGAGTATGTCCAAGACTTTTAAGAGAAATCACAGAGAATCAGCACAAAAATGTTGGAGGCAGTATCTTTAGAAAGTAGGCAAAACTTACAAAGGGTCAGGATGACTGGGTGTCTCAGTCAGTTAAGAGTCTGCTTTTAGCTCAGGTCTTGATCTCAGGGTCCTGAGATGGAGCCCCATGTCAGGCTCCCTGCTTAGTTGAGAATCTGCTTTGCCTTCTCCCTCTGCCCCTTGCCCCCCAAACCTCCCATCCCCATGCTCTCGCTCTCAAGAAATCTTTGGAAAAAAGAAAAAAAGAAGAATTAAAACTTACAAAGTGCCCACTTTAAAGGAAATAGCACTTTTTGGGTGAGTATGTTATATGCAGAGATTGTACGAACCAGGACATATTAGATACATAATATCGCCAAAGAGTTGAGTCTGGTTCACGGTTTCACAGTGATAGAATATGGGAAGAACTTTGCTACTCAAAGCATGTCCACAGACTAGTAGGAGAGCCATCTCCTGGAGGATAGCTAGAAACCCAGAATTTTTAGTCTGCCCTAGACCGGCTGAATCATAGTCCACATTTTACAGAATCCTTACGTAATCCCCAGGCACACTGCAGTTCAAAAAATATCAGCATAAAGCAACCAGCCTCAGATGTGAAACCAAATAGTTTTTCCAGGTGGGCAAGTAAGTTCTCTTTAAGTTGGCATGTCCTCTATAAAATAGAATGCCTAACTTTCATCATAAGGCTAAAGGTTACCAAGGTGTCAAATAGTGTTCCACAAAAAGTTAAATCCTGATATACGATTAAGTGAGCGACTACAAGGCAGTAAATATGAAAGTACGGTGGGAAAAGTGACTTGATAGAGGATGCAGGACACAAAAATTGAACCTCTGTTCTCTTCACAGTAAGAGACTTGATGCTGGCTATAGGAACTCAATGACCAGCTCACATAGGAATATATGAGGTATGACTCAGAGGGATTTTAGAAATCTTCTAATCCAGTGGTTCTAGCCTTAAATGCACATTCTAATCATCTAGAGTTTAAAAAAAAAAAAAAAATTCCAATGCGCAGGGCTTACCACAGAGATTCTGAGGTGGAGCTTATGTATCAGATTTCAATTTTTTTTTTTAATCCCCTAGATGATTCAAGTATACAGTTAAGGTTGAAATTACTAATTTGTTGGGGCACCTGGGTGGCTCAGTGGGTTAAAGTCTCTGCCTTCGGCCCAGGTCATGATCCTAGGGTCTTGGGATCGAGTCCCGCATCGGGCTCTCTGCTCGGCAGGGAGCCTGCTTCCTCCTCTCTCTCTGCCTGCCTCTCTGCCTACTTGGGATCTCTCTGTCAAATAAATAAGTAAAATATTTAAAAAAAAAAAAAGGAAAGAAATTACTGATTTGTCCAAACAAACTCTTATTCCCTTTTCCGTATGCCCCATCTCCAGCCATTTATCAAAAAGAAAATTATTCTAAAAGTCTTAGAAAACTTTCCCATGGTCATGCAGCTAATTTGCTGTGAAACAGAGGCCAGGATTCAGGTCTTTTGATTTCTGTCATTTTTAACTTTGGTTTCACATTGAAAACTCCCAAGAAGCATTAACAAACAAACAAAAAAAAATACATGATGCCTGGGATTCACTCTTAGAGACTGATGTACTTCTTCTTGGGTGTGGACTATAAACATTTCACCAAAGGAAATTCTGATTCTAGAGGTCTGCAATGACTTGACAATTCCTGCTTCTAAATGACTCCCAAAGTAGTGCCCAAGATAAGGCAAATTTCAGACAAAGTTGATCTAAACCAGGGCTAATGAAACCTGGGTATTCATTAAAAATGCAAATCTCAGTGACTCCCACCTGCACCGCCCCCTGCTAAATCAGAAACTCAGAGTGGGGGCCTAGCCATACCCGGTCTTCTAATTGCTAGCCAACAGGAGTTTCCTCCGCACTGCTCCCTGTTTTACTTACACACACACACACACACGCATACATATAAAATATCCAAATCACTGTTTTTAATCTATAAAAGTCATTTGTGAGCTCTTTTTAACACTTTTAATTAGAGAGACCTAATTATTAAGCCCCTAATTATTCATGAATATTCTGGGTAGGAGTGAAACCCTGTTATGTGACACAAAGCACTTCCCTGGGCATTCAGGATGGTGAAGTCAGCTGGGTCATACTGCTCAGATTCTTTTTCCACTGAAATGTAGATGTGTGCACACACAATGACCACCTTTTATTACCCATTCCCCACACACACACCCCCAAGTTATAAGAGGGACAAGAGGAGGCTAGAAATCCATGTAGTTCTTTACCTCCAAGATTCTTAGAGAATTTTATGTTCAAGGGATTCCTGGATATGTATACAGTATGCTTAAACCTCGAAGACTCTCTTTTTCACTCAATGCTCATAAGACCTGAAATCAGAAGACTTGGAGTGTGTAGTAACTGTGCACTTTTGGAGGAAGCTTCATGTATATTTTCTCATTATGTAAAATCCTATGAGGTAAGTAGTATTATTATCATTCCCATACTGTAGATGAGCAAATTGAGGCAAAGTGGTAAGTAGCTTCTCAAGGTCACACAACAGTAAGCAGAAAGGTCAGGTTTGAACTTCACACGAACTCCAAAGCATATTCTCCAAACTACTTTATGCTCCTCATTTATTACTCACCACAAGCCTCAAAACCAGGATGTCATCTTTTTCATTTTACAGGTAACAAAATAAAAGCTAAAAGAGTATAAGTAGCTTGCAGGGATCATACAAGCTACTAAGTGGCAGAGCCAGGATTTGATCCCTGAGTCTGTTTCCAGGCCCCATGTGTGTATGTAATACATATACATACAACGTATCTAAAACTATATATAACACTATTGCACCACCTGTCATCCTGCCAGTGGGGAAGGCAGTCACTGTCTTTATAGATCGTTAAAAGCCAATGAGGCTGCCTCTCACCTTTAACTTAAGGTCACTTTCTTAAGAGGGATTTAGGAAGAGCTGACATGGTAAGGAGATGAATGCCCCTCTAGAGTAAGACCTTTAGCAGAAAATACACTTTCCAAGCAACAGGCTACAGCGGGAGAACACAAAGGCATGAGGGAGGCAATTCTATATTGACCGTGGAGAGCAGATTGGAGAAAGAGTGGGAAGGCTGGGTTGCAGAGTGGGGAGGTAGGCTTGGTTGCTACAGGTGTTGTTTTTGTATTTGTTTTTAACCTGAGGCTAGTCTTGATCCTGAGGTTTACCTAGACACAAGGGCTGTAAGATTCAGACTGCCCTAACAGACCATGTTATTTTTTTCCCCTTACCTCACAAATAGAAGGGAAGGAATCTCCACCAAACGGAGAGGTTGGCATGAATGCAACTCATTCAGAATCGAAAAGCCACTGACCAATCAATCCAGTCCTCAAACGAAGCCTTCAGGCACTTGCCTTATAGGATTCCCACTCCAGGCAAGGTCACTCCTGTAGCACACCGAGCTCATCATATCAAGACAGCAGGAGAGTTGGGCTTCCAAAGTAAAATTCAGCCTAAGAGCATGTCTTGGACTAGCTTCCTGCCTCCTAACTCTCTAAGTGACAAGAAAGAAGATAGCTAGAAGAAAATCCAACTGTCTAATTCTATCCCAGGCTAACCAGAGACCACCAGAAAGAGTTAATGAGAGAACACTGCTTGGCTTTGGCTTCATTCATTCACTCACTCAACACAATCACCATGATAGGTTCTGTGAAGTCAAGGAAAAGAAAGGAACATCATTTTTGCCTTCACAGAGTCTCCGATGCCATTGGGTGGGCAAGCGCAGAAAGGAACGCAGTAAAATGTGCTGCCATAGAAGTCTACGTTGGCTGGAATGGCAGGGAGCAGAGGGCATGCAGGACAGGGGTTACTCAGGGGTTGCTTCAATGATACAAGTCCCAAGGCAGGGATATGGCAGACATGAAGGTTGGGGAGAAGATTAAGGTCAAGAGTGGAGGCTCGCAGCATAGGAGGGCATTCAAGGGAAGAAAAACATAATGTGAGCCAGGTCCAAAGAGCCTTGCATATTTGGAGATTGAAAGCAGGCTTTTAAAGCTGAGTGTGTAGGAAAGGACAGCAGGTAATACAACTAGGGACAGAAGTCAGAGCTAGAGGTGGTCGAACTTTTACTTCCCACATCGGCAATGGTGAGAGCTTCAAGCAGGTGAGCAATGACTAGACAGATTAGGAAAAGCACTTGGCACCTGTTTGGAATTAGAAGAGAATGAGACAGAGCAGGTCATGCCTAGAGAGTCAGATTTTCATGTAAAGAAACATGCACCTATGAGACAAGGTAAGAGAGAACAAAGTGAATGGAGGCCAATGCACAAGAAAGTTTTCAAACAGTACCCCTTCTGACCCCTACTTTACAGATAAGGACACTGGGACTCAAGAGTTTATGCACATCTCCCATAATCACCCTATTAGTCAGATTCAGAGCCAGTGCTAATCCATGGTCTGTCTCCCAAATTTACGCTCACCCCACTGTGTAACCCTTCTCCACCTGAGGACTGGCACTCCCCACCAATAACAACGTTTAGCTCAAACAGCACTGGCAGGGATTGGCAACTCCTGGGGGTCAAGACCAAAAGGCCCTGATCTACACTTTTGCTGACCTCCCCCAACGCGCCTAGCCAGAGGTCAAGTTCAAGCCCCATGTAATCCAAGATTACAGGATTCCCTGACCAACTCCACGTAGGCTAATATAATCTTCCCGGGACTCTTGCCTCTTACTTCATTAGTTTAAAAATACTGTCTCGGATCTGATTATCTTAAAACTGCTCCTCTGTGTGAAGAGCTTGCCTTCCCAAGTAGATCCACTGCTTCTCAAAGGCAGGGACTGCCTCCCCTCCACTAATCTCCACATGAAGTATGCCGAGAACACAACAGATACCAAATCCTCCTGCACTCCAGCTTCCCCTGTGGGTCCCTGCTGTACCTCTTACTCCTCACGACAGGGGAGAGGAATTCACGTTGGAGCCTGGCCCCCTTCACATGCTCCCAACTGCCATATAAAAAGCCCCGCTGGGGCATAAATACGGTCATTGAAGTTTAATTTCAGGAATAGGAATTGACATAGCCTAGCCTCCTGGCTCCATCTTCTACCTTATACCTTTCTCTTCGCGCAGGCCTGCCATTATCACCAAATCACTAACATTTTCCTCCTTTTGCTTCCCTTTCCCACGCTCCAATCATTCACACTGAGCTTCTCCTCTCAATTTACAGCTCAATTTATACATCTTTGATTCTGTTAAAAGTTGCTTCTCTCCACTCACCAGGACCAACCTAATATTTACTCAGCCTTTGTCACGTTTACACCTCAGCATTCATTTCTGCTCACCAATTTCTCTCAATTCTGCTCTCCATTCAGCCTGCTTGCGATGTTCAAGATTGCTATGAATGGGTTTTTTTTTTTTTTTGTTAAAAAGCTCTTCCTGCTACTGCACAGGTATGGTATCTAGATGATTCTCAATACTCTCTTAGTGGATCTCATTCACTCCTGTGACCTTCACTATTTTCACCTTTGAGTTGAAAATATCCAAACCATCACAGCAATCTCTTGAATTCCTTCTTACACTCCTGATGTAATTTTCTAAGTTGGTCGGATTGCTCCAAAAAGGTGGCCCACACTCACATCAAAGAAAGGTAGGATTCCACCCAAAACCATGCTCCCCTCCCATTTTCTCCTGCTCCGGTTCAGTAAGGACATGCCCAGTCTCTTAATTACACAGGACAGAAAACTGAGCGTCTTACTCAGTTTAAACACAGACACTGTCACTTCTTTTTTTTTTTTTTTTTTTTTTAAAGATTTTATTAGAGAGAGAAAGAGAGCACACACACATGCAGGCACGAGCAGGGGGAGGAGCAGAGGAAAAAGGGGAAGCAAACTCCCCCCAGAGCAGGGAGCTCATGAAGGGCTCGATCCCAGGACCCCAGGATCATGACCTGAGCTGACGGCAGATGCTTAACCATCTGAACCACCCAGGAGCCCCAGAACGCTGTCACCTTTAATTGCGAACTGTCTACAGTCTGCTTCCTTCATACCCCTTTGTCACTGCCCTAGTTCTAATCTTCATAAACTCTCACTCTGATTACTGAGATAAAAATACAACCAGTATCTCATAGTATCCAAAGCCCTTCAAGCTGGCCCCAACTTGGATCTCCAGCATTAACCCTCACGAGACCATTTTACAGCTCAAACCTCTCGCCACAACAGAATACAGCCTGCACTGAGACCTGCCTTTTCAGCCCCCTGTTTTCAAGGACGCTTGGAAAACAGCGGAGGCTCACATTAACAACCAATCATCTGATGGAACTGCTTTTGCCACTGAAGGAATCCCCACAAAACAAATCTGCAGATTGGGACTTGGACACGACCTCCATTCAGAACCAGAAACTGCAGGACTCCCTTGACAGAAACACGAGACCCAGGCTCCAGGTCTGCCTCGCAGTGAACTTCCAGAAAGACCAACAGAGATAACACAAATTCGTAACGTAATTGTTATGGCAAGCCATCACATTGCGGAGCATATATTTTTAAAGCAACTTTATCTTTTTGGTTTCCCTTTCTTCATTTAATTTATTCCCTAGGGCTACTTCTTCCCTCTCCATGACTTTTCTAGCCATTCTGAAGCAATACAGTCTCAAGTCAGTTATTCAGTATGGGACTCTCCCACAGCTCCTGTAACAAATTACTACAAAATTAGCGGCTTAAAACAGCACAATTTATTATCTGACGTTTCTGAAGGTCAGAAGTCTGAAGTGGGTCTCACTGGGCTCAAATCAAGGACTCAGCAGGGCTGTGCTCTTTTCTGGAAGCTCCCAGGGAGAAACCACTTCCTTGCCCTCTCTGTCCTGTAGAGTGCATCTACTGGTTCGGGCTTCCTTTCCATCCTCAAAACCACCACCGTCCACTCGACTCTGCCTCTTCTACCACCACCCCCCCGCCGCCTTTTATTGGTAACAATTTGTGATTACACTGGGCATACCTGGAATCTCCAGGATAATCTCCTTATTTTAGAGTCCACGATAAGTAACCTGTTTTCTGTTCGTAACCTCAATGGCCTTTCGCCCTGTAAACTAATGGTCACAGATGCAAGGAATTAGGAATGTGGTTCTCTTTGCAGGGTAGGGGCATGACAATTGTGTGTGAGAGTTAAAGCTTAAATCTTGCTTTCAAGTTCCTCTCCTTTCCCTGGTGGTACTGTAATAAGTATCAGGAGGCATTCTGTTCGGTTCTCTTCTGTTTCTTCACACGGCAGCTTCAACTCCGACTCCCCCCAACTCACTCACAGGAGTTTTCAAGGGCTCCAGGGTGGGGCGGGTGATGGAAGAAGAGAAAGGGAATGCCTTCTCTCCCCGCACAGTGATGTGGCCCCAACACAGGTTCTGTCTGGGCTTGGCCAGTGTTCATAATGGCCCGGTCACCATTGCTTCCCTGGCTGAGGGTTAATGCCTCTTCTCTACGCTGGCCCTGTACCCTGGCCTCAGTCCCTAGGAATCTAGAATACCTCCAGTTTTCCCACTGAGGTTTATCCCCTCCAAGGCGCCATCTTGAATACGAGCTTGGATCACTCCAGGCCAAATCTCGAACCCACAGGAAATACCAGTTCTTAGCATGGACAAACTCTGGGAGTATAGGCCAATTCCTATAGTCACAACTGATTTTTTATTGCTTCACTCCGGAAGCAGCTGCAGCCTGATTCTTCTTCTTTAGAGTCTCCCAGCCTGATGAGATCCCATTCACCTATGTTCTCCACTGGCATGTGCAGGACTTCTCATGCTCTACAGTGTTTTTGTCCAAACCCGTTTCCTTTTGCCAAAGATGGGGGCTGACACAACATACCAAAAGCCCTCTCCAAAAGTATCTTCCCCTTAATACCTACAAATGCATCTCTTTATACCTCTAGAGTGGGTGAGGGTACTAAGAGTTTGCTAACTAGCTTCCAGCCAGCTGTGCAGAAAAACATACTTCTTGGTCTTATACCTCATTTTGGAAAGTGACAGTTGGAATTTCCATTTCATTAGCATTGCTGGTGGAGGAGGAATGAGGGAATCAGGGAAACACAGGAGACAGTCCCCCTCTGTGGGGTGAAAGAGAAAGGGCTTCTAAGCAATAGCAGATCAATAATGATACTCCACCCTAGAGAGAATGTGGTCAGTGAAAGACATGGCCATTATCCTGGAGTGGCCCAGTATGTGTTATTTTATAGGGTGGTCTCATGGGTATCACCTGCCCTTTATGTGACTGGTCTGATGAGCAGTCAGGCCTTTTGAGACTCAGTTATTTCAATAAATCCATGAGAGCTATTCTGAGACTACTGGGCTATGGGACTACTGTGCTATTTTAGCAGGGCAGGAAATATACCAGCATGTAGTTGTTTCCTATAATTTAAAGGAAACATTACCAAACAGACATGTCACCCTTTGAATAAGTATAAAAATTTCTGGGACACAGAATCCAAAGGAGGTCAGAACAGACCAGGTCAAGAGATCAGTTCCAACCTATTATTATCCATAGCTCAGAGCTGCGGTCAGGCCACATGCTGGGGAGTAACAATGTTGTTCCCAATACTTGTGCAATATGGAAGCACTTTTTAAATGACTCATGATGTTAAAGCTAGGAGGGGATTTAGAGAGCATCTAATCCCTACCTCTCTTGGTAAGATGAAGAAACAAAGTCCTAGAGAGAGTGTGATTTTCTCCAAGATGTTATATTAGTTAGTGACCAAGCCAGAACTTATAAGCAGGTACCCCAACTACTAATATAATGATCTTGCTACTTTTTTAGTCTGGATTTAGCAATAGGTTCTGTGTTTCACTGTTTTATCGCCACAAAGCATGATTCATGGCAGTGTTCAAAAAGTGTTTCTAGGACTTGTCAATGCTAATTTGTTTTCCTTCTCCATTTTCCTTTCCTGAGCCTTCTCAGCCACACATTCTTTTCCATCTTGGGTGCTCCCCGATTTTGTAAATGTTGTAATGTGCACAGAAACACACTGCTATTTTTGTAATCCCTCCTCGACTCAACCTTCAGGTATTTCTTTCATATTCCCCACTGCCCCAGTAGAGCCTAATAATTATGAGCTCCATTCTTTCTATGTAACAACAAATAATGCTTATGGGTTCAAGAGGGAAAAAAAAATTCCTATATATACCAGTAAGTAAATTATCTTACTCTCTCAATCACCCAGGGCCAGAAATAAACAAAAACCCAGATGAGCAAGTTCACAGATAAGTCTATCATCTATACTGGGCACCAAATTCAGGTGTAGTTTCTTGAGAACTAGGATCAAACAGACAAATATTAGGTTGCAAAAATTCTGTGGTTTTCTTTTTAAGATTTATTTATTTATTTGAAAGAGAGAGAGTATGTGTGTGCACACAAGTGGCAGGGGAGGGAGTACAGAGGCAGAGACAGAAAAAACTCTCAAGCAGACTTCCCACTGAGTGTGGAGCCCAACGAGGGGCTTGATCCCAGGACCCTGAAATCATGAGCTGAGCCAAAACCAAGAGTTGGACGCTTAAGCAACTGAGCTACCCAGGCATTCCAGTTTTGGGGTTTTAAATCAACAAAAAGATGCTTACAGATTTGGCTTTGGAAACCAAACTTAATTAAATGGCATTTATTCACTTTGATAGTCAAGGCAAGGATGTTTAAGAATCTAATAGAAAAACCCCACTACATTTTTACGATTGATTAAAACATTCCACTCCAGATAATGACTACTGTTATTATTATCACCAAAACAAGAACAAAAGGCTTGGCACTTCATACCATCTAAAAACTGACGAGTAATTACAACCGGGAAGTAGAATCAACTGAGTCCTAGGTTTAGGCAGAAATTCAATTAAGAGTAGTTCTCATGTATTTCAATATGTCCAATAGTTGAGGCACCTGAGTGGTTTACTCGGTAGAGCAGGCAACTTTTGATCTCAGGGTTGTGAGTTCAAGCCCCACACTGGGTATAGAAATTACTTAAAAATAAAATCTCTAAATATATATATGCCCAATATTCACGGTGTGCGTGTGTGTATGTGTGTGTGTGTGTGTGTGTATTATGGCAGGAATACTACCCTCTATCCAGAAAGACAAGAAGGACATGGAATGTTCTTGGACATTTGGAGACTTCCCTGTGTCATAGCCAAAAGCTGTGCTTCTGTGGGTGTAGGAAGAGGGGGAGAATTGGACAGATTGGGCAAATGATGTTCTAAAACCAGAAGAGCAGATTGATCCAATTATTCCATCATGACATTCCACACCTACCAAGAGATCACCAGCTCACTCTGCGTTTAACTAAATAATATTTCATCGTTAAACTAAATATTCAAGACATTCCTCAAGAGTCATTACAATAATCCACTGGGGTCCTTAAACTATCAAACCACAAGTCAGAATCAATGTTTTTAATATGAATAGCTTTAAGTGAAGTTCAGCAATTTTAGCCCCCTGCCTCAACCATTCTCTAATGCCTTGCTTTAAACCAATTCACTCACTGACTATCTGTCACCTGCAGGTATTTTACACGTGATCCCTAGAAATGACCTATTTTAGGAAGTGAATTCTGGCAAATACCTGGTTAGTGTGATGCATACAGATGGCCAAATTTTGCAATACACACTGATCATAAAAGAGTTCAGTTACCTGGATCAATAAAGCAGCAATCCAGAACCACTTTTAGGCAACAAAGAGTAAATAAAATATTGTCCAGAAAGTGACTCTGTTAATGCAATGCATAAAACTCTAAGTGTTATGAATGATTTGGGGCTATATAGCCCCAGGCTTCACCTGAGCACCCTTTTTTGGCAGACTTCCTCAATGTACCCTCAGCTTTAGAAATTTTCTCAACATAACTTAACTTGACATTACTCATCCCCTAGGAGTCTTTTCTTTGCCTGGTGATTGAGCAGTTGGAGAATGGACAGGCCTGGGTGGTCCTGTCATTTTTTAACTCAAAGAAGTAAATCCTGATGACAATTTCAAGGACTAGGGTGGCAGGCTAGCAAGCAGGTGGGTCTTGGGGCATCTTACCCACTCTCACCTGGCCACAGTGGATGACTGTGATTACAGACAAAGCAAATTCATGATGGGAACGTGAAAAAAAAAAAAAAAAAAAAAAAAGAACATGCCATCACTGGTGAGCAAATCCATCGGTGGTCCCCACCTTTCCCAATCATTGCGAGTTAACTAACTGCTCCTTTACCTACTGATAGGGCTGATGGGAAATGAGCCTCCAGGGTTGACAGCTAGAAATTAATTTGATCGATTTATTTTGTGTGTTTCACGTTTCGGGTGCAAATGCTTTCTCCATCCTCATGGAGCACATTTATGCTCTCGCATTCTCAGAAAACAAATTTATAGTGCCTAACCAACAGTATTCTTTTGTTGAAGGTCAGAAACAAATGTTCCCATCCATCTCCCTTTACCATGCTGAGCAGCACCAAGTGGTTTTCCTTTTTAATTTCAGACTAAAGGGAGGATTGGTTTCTGGGGAGGGGCTGGAGTGACAGAAAGAGAGCAACTGCAACTGGAACTCAGGAATTTTCTACTGAAAACAAAACTTAGCACACCCCCATGAGAGGGATGAAGCAAAGACATAAGAATCTCTTCTGTTTTTACATGGAAGAGAAAATTTCAGTTATGCCTTAACTCAAGTAAAAAGAGTACCATTAGGTAAGGACTATTAATTTACCATTTTTAGACAAGTGGAATCTGGCACCTAATTTGTCTGTATTTCTTGCTCACTTGAGACCAAATTCTGTCCTTGGCAAGTAACTTCCAAAGACTGCAGAAGGAACTTAACATGCTTGATCGGAACTAAAAATGGTTAGTTCTGTTTTCTGAGACTATAAACAAACTCTTCATTAAAGATGAATATTTTTCGGGGCACCTGGGTGGCTCAATGGGTTGAAGCCTTTGCCTTCGGCTCAGGTCATGATTCCAGAGTCCTGGCATGGAGCCTCACATCTAGCTCTCTGCTCAGCAGTGAGCCTGCTTCCTCCTCTCTCCCTCTCTCTCTCCCTCTCTCTGCTTACTTGTGATCTCTGTCAGATAAATAAATAAAATCTTAAAAAAAAAAAAAAGATGAATATTTTTCAGCTTTTACTTCACACTAAAAACGTTCACACATCCCTGAGAAAGAAAAGCTGATGTTCACTCAGTGCCCGTGACTCGCTCAGCCGTGTGTGACAAATGACCTACTCCTGTCAGCTGGAGTTAATCGTGGACATAGTTAAGGAGATGTTAGAGCCAGAGGGGTGGCTTTTTTTTTTTTTCTTTAAGATTTTATTTATTTATTTGACAGAGATCACAAGTAGACAGAGAGGCGGGCAGAGAGACAGTGGGGAAGGAAAGCAGGTCCCCTGTTGAGCAGAGAGCCTGACATGGGGCTCCATCCCAGGACCCTGAGATCATGACCTGAGCTGAAGGCAGAGGCTTAACCCACTGAGCCACCCAGGTGCCCCCTGAGGGGTGGCTTTAATAGGAAGGGGCAAAGTCTTGTAGGGTGAGGCAAGCAGGCAGTTCATGGGAGAGAGCCATCCTGCCTTTGCCACAAGTGCACAACCAAGACAAAATCATAATGGAAACCAAGGCTGTCTTTTGTTCATTGCGTTCTTGCTTCTTTTACCTAAATGGCATCTTTCAAACAGGTGTGCAGCATCTTTCTGGTATCGTCCATTCTCTCTGCTCCTGCTCTAAGAAAATATTCCAATGTTGTCCAGGTATTGATGGTATGAAGTGGACCAAAGGGACTTCATACTAACCAATCAGCTGAATGTGGATTGAATGAGGCTCTGTCAGGGGGAAGAAAGGCAGGCCCCCTCCTGCCCCAGGCAAGTTACACTTAATGGCTCTGCACTTTGCCTTTGGGCATCACGCTGTGTTTAATGAACTCCATTGGCTGTCTCTTATGAGAAGGTCATGCAAACACCTAAGGGGAAAGGCACAGAGTGAGAAAGAGGAGGGAAGAGAAGACACAGAGAAATGGAACGAGGTGATATGGAAGAAAGCACCGTTAGACCTTAGAAAAAACAAGCAACAAACAAACAAAAACCACGTCAGATCTGCTTCCTTTTATCTGGACTTGGGGATGTTCTTGCACATAACTATTAAGATGAAATTGAGGTGCATTTCAGCGACACCAAGGCTTTTGCCATTCATACAGAATCCGAAGCCCCAATTGATTTCTGCTGAAGCCACCAGACCTTGGTTATTATCCTTTTCTGTTTTGTTTTCCACAAAGCAGAACAAAGAGTAAATTAGGTCTTCAGTTTCTATGTTTCTTTACAAATATGAGCTCATGCGGTGAATAATGGAAAACACATTTCAAATTTATAAAATACATAACGAAAGTTTCTTTTAAGCATTAGAGAAGGATAAATGCTTTCTCACCCTAATGCATCTCAAGAGAAAAGTTTCCAAAGTCAGCCCCTGGCAATTGAAATAATCAATTTCTAAAGAAATTCAGAGGCAACAATATCATCGAGGTGTCAAAAAGTTATCTAAGGCCCCAGTACTTCTTTCTGAGTCTCAGCTTTAGCTTCTGAGTCAGAAGTACTATTATGCTTTTCTGACCCATCCAAAGGTATAAAGGAGGCAACTGTCAAATCTTCCTTTTGTTCTGTCCCATTAGCAATTAATTTATCATCTTATCTCCTTTTTCACATTGGGAGCCAGGAAGAGAAATTTCTATCAAAGTAGAACTGAACATTCTCTTGCTGATGGGGAAGCAGTGGGTAGAACTCTAGGGAGAGGGAAATCTCATGAAACTCATAAGAATGGGCCAGAAAATGAACAGTTTCCAAGTGGAAACAGCAAAAGAAGGCAGTTCACCTAGAAACGATAGGTACCATGAGATTCATTTTATATAGTTGAAGGCTTTTAGTTTCTCTAAGAATGTATGCTACAAATATCCCCGTGGAAGGAAAAACCAAAGGTCTTGAGGCACCTCTCCCCATAAACTAGCTTACCACACAGAGTGAATGCAGATACAGGCTAGAAATACCCAAATATAGCTGGAAAATCAAGTTTAAACTCATAAAAACAAACAAGGCAGAAATAAAGACTATGACAACAAGGGGACAGAAGCTGATGAAAAACGAATATGATTCAGAAGAGAAAGAAAAGGAGGCCTTGTGTTTTGGAATAAATATAAATAGTGTATAAATACTGAAGAGTGATCACCTATCTATTTATGGAAAGGAAATTTTTTTTAAAAGGAGGGGGAGAGGAAGAGAGAGAAAGAGAGAGAGAAAAAGAAATCCTAGTACTAGCCTCTGGAACTCATTAGTTCTGCTCAACAAGATCTGAGTCCCTCTTGTTTCAGAGCACCCTAGGATTGCATTTCTTCCTTCCTTATGGTTGGATGGAGCCATATGACTAGTTCTAGCTAATGAGTTGTGAATGGAAGTTATAAGTACCACTTCTGTGCTAAAACTGAGATCTGCTAGAGCTTTCCTTCCCTCTGGGATATAACCAGCAATATTGGACATGATGGTGCTGACTTTTTGGAGGCTGTTTTGTTAATGCAGCATAACCTAATTTATCCTGATGATATACAACCACAGCTTTCATAAAATAAATACAAAGCTGTACAAGTAGCCTCAAAAAATCTTTCTTGAGGAAAATGAAAGAAATCATGTAAAACTGATATAGGAGTCCTTGTCTTCCTGGAGTATACACCTGAGGTGGTACAAAGACTCTGACAAGAATAAGCTCACCAGCATCTGCAGAAACACAGCTAAGTAACTGTCATCATCAGAAAAATAAAGAAACCTGGGCTTTATCTCTAAGATTTAAGTCCTGAAAGGAAAACTGAAAGAAAAGGAGAAGCCAGATAGTATTTTTTTTCCTCTCCATTTTACATTTATGTTTCTGACAAAGGAGCAAAGGGGGAATTCAGAGTTATGCAGATAGCATCATGGTTTCTGTTAAGAGAACCACAGGATCCTGCAAAGAAAAGGATGCATCTGCAACTGACTGAAAAAGGAGCACATGTCTCTTATGTAGACAAGGGAGTTACAAAGCAAAATGTTAAGGGAAAGAGAAAAATGTTAAAAAAAAAAAATTTGGCCCAAATCTCTGGGCTATCTATATTGGAAAACAGTTGTAGCATAAACTATGCATTCTCAGAGGGGCAAAAATTAGTTCCTGGAAGGTGGGAGCAAAACAATCTTAGATACTACAATGGTACATGGCCTTCCAAAACACCACAGTGCATAAGCAGATACACAGCGTAAATGTGGTATTCACATTTTATGTAAAAGATTAGAAAAAAAGTTTTTAAAAATTTCTTTAGGGAGACAGTAATTTAAGAAACAAGATTAAGAAACACTGGCACAGGTGCACAGCTGTGGTTTTTAGAGGAAAGAATATAAAGGGAAAAAGATGACGATAAATATTTATAACCATTTATATACACCAAAACAGAAAGTGTGTATATAAGAAATCAGGTCACTCTGAAATGGTATCCAGAATTAAAGATAACTTTAAAAAGTACCCTGAGTCTTGGTGGAAAAGAACCAAGAGTTCCTTCTTCCGTCTTCTGTACATGCCCTAAAAGCTCATCAGAGAATGCCCACCCCATACTCCCTCAAAGTCTTTGCAGAAATGTAGTCCAAACGTTTATATTCTAAACCTACAGAGCGTCAGCCACAGATTTATTACCATTTTTTCTCTTTGAACTTTTATTTTTAAACTCGCTTTTGTGAACTCTCCTGTATATATGGTTCTGTGCCCTATTTTCTTTTCCTCCACTATTATGAACACTAAGAGGTTATGGTCAGATTTTTTCCAAGGCCCTTTATTTATATTCAATTTCAACATTATCTAACAGGTGAGAATTAAATCCAGAGCAAAAGTACCCATTATGGCAAAAGTCAACAAAGCCATTTTGGTAAAATCATTCTAGACTGTAATAGATGCTATATTTCTGAAAGATATGGATATATAGTTAGTAGAGGAGAAGCTGAAATATCCTAACACTATTAAATTTAACATTGGTTGCAGTTTTGTAATTTGTCTTACGAATTCATTACTCTATCCTCTGTCGCGGCCGGCGCGACAAACCGACCAGGAACGTGAGGGTAAGAGGATGGTGAAAAGAAATTAAGAGACAAAGAGATGGGGGCAGGAGGAGCACCAAGGAGGATGTCCCATAGTGCCAAAGTTTATTTTGCAGAGTTCTGATTTATACCACACAGTAAGGGAATCACCTCCTGTACATCTGGTGCTAGTTTCTATTTTGGCCTGAGAGTAGCTGGCCATGCAGAGATATCAGACAGCCCTGACCTTCGTGGTTTGGACACTTAGGCCACAACTCAATATTCACAAAACATAGGAGCCTTATTAACTTAGTCTTGAGACAGCAGCTGCAATGGCAACAAGCCAAACCTTACGATGTTCTCATAACAGTCACCAGGGAAAAAAGGTGGCATTCTAGCTCACCACCCGTGAAAGTCCTCGGTTGAAGAGGTTCCCAAGAATTGTTGCTCTATTAGGTTAACCCCTTCTAGGCAAGAGGCTCCCAACAATCCTCTACCAGGTTGAGCAAACTATAGATATCAACTGACTTATAATCTACTTTTAATCCGTACTTGGATTTGATTCATTATGTTCCCATCTTAAGATTCAGGGAGTTTGACAATGATACATATTTTGTCAATATATAATGCTACAAACTCATGTTATAAAATAGAGAGCCTTGACCCATGAATGTGTTAAGAAAGTGGTAGGAGTACCATCTGTTTGAAGAAGTGCTCCCTGTACTGGAAAGAAGTTGTGTAAGAAACAGCAGGTGTGCTTTGCACTCACCTATGACCATGGCAGACAATGACGTATTGGCTACAGTGCCCAGTCTTGGCTTCACAATTATTTTGGACAAAAGGCTTCAAATCACTACAACTAATATTAGTAGACAAGGTAAAGTTTATCACAGAAGAGAGATTTCTAATATCTTTCCATCTTTGAAACTGTGATTATACATTACATTTTGCCCTAGGCTGACCCAACTAGATGCACAGTGAGGATATACATATAGTTAAGCAGGCATAAAAAAGAAGGAATAAATATGACAAGTGCTTATGAGTTTACTCTCAGCAAATGACTGGATAGCCAAAGAAAAATGGTGGCTTTGCATATTAACATCCATGCTTGCTCACAGATTCCTTGCAATTATTTTGAGTAGCCACCAAAGTTTTCCTTTCCATGAAGAGGGATAATGTCCTGAGAAAGACAACACAGTGGCTCTTTGCTAACAACAATACAACTAACCATGAGAAGATTCATTTCGCTTAGTAGATTTGATAAAGAACATACATACAGAATCCTCTGCTATGTAGTGAGGAACCAGGTGTCCTGCTCCAAACAATTGTTTTATTTTATAACTCTAATGCCATAATAACCTTATGCTCATGCCCTGAACCCTAGAAGTTACGCCTTCTCAGGTTTCTTACCTGAAAATTACTTTATTTTTTAATGATTCAAATGCCATTATAACTGGTGATCATCAATAAATTGCAGAGTATATGAACAATTTTACAGCAGGCATCTGGAAGCAAAAACTAAAGCCCAGAACTCCTCCTGGGAGGTGACCTAGAAAACCACCCATAAGTATGGTATACAGCAAGGTGCTTTGATTGTTGAATCTTGAGGAATGAATGGGAAGAACTCTCTAGATGTCTTTAGGGTCTGACAGGTAGGTCACAATGGTAGGATACAAGGTGAAAGATGGGACCAGTTGGAACAGGGGAGAGACAAATCAATAAGGAGACTTTAGATAATAGTATAATATCTCAAAGGACAGATGATGAGGTGTGAAGCAAGAGGGAATATAGAGAAGATAATGGCTTCCTGAGATCATTGGAAGGGCATTTCAATAGGTCTTAATCATCAACAAGATGTATCCGGTATGGCGTTTGGTAAAAAAGATCAATGAGTAACTGGGCATGTGCAAAAAAATGGAAGCATACCAAGAAATTTATTTTAAAAAGTTGAGTTCATATCCTATTGCATTGAATTCATATGCTAAGTAATTTTTTTTTATTAAGCGTCTATTGTGTGCCATAAACTGTAGTAAACTCTACAGGCTAGTAAATTTAATAGAACACAGACATTGCCCTATAGAGACTCACAATAGAGTCATCAGGAACGGAGGGGGGAAGAAGTACAGGTGGGTCAAGAAATCTAATAAGGGATTAAGTGCAATAAGCAAAACAGAGGAAACCATTATTTCTGTCTTGAGAAATGGCACAAGGGATACTGCTTTTGATAGCTACATTCTTCTGCCTTATAACCAAACTAATGTGATAACAGAAAGAACTGCAGATCTGAGGTCAGAAGGCCCAGCTTCTGGTAAGGCTCTATAACCCCATTATCCATATGTGGAAACAACGGGACTATCCAATAACTGACCTAGCGGGTCCTGTGGTGTTGCCCTTCAATGAGCTAGATGGGCCTGATGACACTCATTTTCCCAGGAGAAAGGACCACATCTTCACGGGGGTCTGGGCTCTACTTCCCCACATTGGCAGCACTATGCTAAACTTGACATCAAATACCTGGGGGACCCAGGACCTTAAGGTGCCAAGCAGCTGGCATTTCCTAGCACCTTCTTAAACAGAACAGACTTGTCTGCCTTTTTTCCTGAACCTGATATGGTGATTCCCTAGAGAAGACTGTCCTCTACCTATCCCATAAGCAAGTAGCGTCAGTAGGACCGCTTCTCACCCCAGGGTACTTCTTCTGCATGGTGTCAATACTGCCTTGGCTTCAGCATACCTCTCTGAGGGATAATGAGGGAAGAGGGGGCTGTGAACCTCTCTTGCTGAACCTTGGCTGGCAAATGACCCCGCTTAAGCTTGTTTCTAAATCCAGACCTCACACCCTTGCCAGATGGAATAACATGCAGCGAATCACTTGACCCTCACCAGGCCTCGGTTTTTATACCTGAAAAATGAGGAAAATCAAGACCTTCCCCACCCACTTCACAGGTAATAATAAACCTTCGAGAAGTACCTTCTAAGCTGAAGAGCACTATACCCACATGAGGGGTTACTTTTATCATGGAATAGTGACCAGTGTTCCCAGCACAGACTCTCCTGTTGGACCTGAACCTTCTATTTACCACACTGCTGTTTAGTTTGCTCCACAGATAATTCAAGGTGGATTAGATGCATATACGCAGTAACATGGAAAAATGACAAAAGGCAAAAATAAAAATGGGAGAAATGAAAGTAAACAGGAGCATTAAAACGTGAATGTAGCAGTCGCCAGACCGGCTGGATTTTCCTGGCACGCAGAGTCAAGGGGAAGCATGTCTGATACACGCTTGCTGTTGGCAGCAGGGAAGAAACATACCAGTCTCTTAGGGGAAATGGGTTCTCGCGGTGGGAACTCTGCGTGAACAGATCAATGGTTTCCTCCACCAAAATCTACCATAAATGTAACCTCGGGTTTCTCAGCATAACCCCCATAGCTCAGTTCAAAGAATTCTATTCCGCAGTGACCTGGCAATCGTGGTCTGATCAGAGTAGATCCAGAGGTAAAATACAGAGCAGGGGAGATTCTGTATTTTGTAGGGTACAGATATGAATCCTCACACATGCACACAAACAATCTTCACATCCTGCAGTCTCACTTCTTCAGTAAGCTTCTAGAACATTCCCAACTCACACTTAACTGGCATGTGTAAAAGCTGGGTATTGGGGCGCCTGGGTGGCTCAGTGGGTTAAGCCACTGTCTTCGGCTCAGGTCATGATCTCAGGGTCCTGGGATCGAGTCCCGCATCGGGCTCTCTGCTCAGCGGGGAGCCTGCTTCCCTCTCTCTCTCTCTCTGCCTGTCTCTCCATCTACTTGTGATTTCTCTCTGTCAAATAAATAAATAAATAATCTTAAAAAAAAAAAAAAAAAAAAAGCTGGGTATCATTCAGGGCCACCCCTGTTTTACTGAAAACAAAAGTGAGATCTTTTCTAAAGTTGCAAAAGCCTTCATTGCCAGGACTGATTTCAGGTCCAGCCCTTTCTAGGGTGCAGGAAACTGCTCGTCTCCCCACCTCTGAGCAATCATAGTACTTAGCCTTTCTGCCATCACTCAGAGGCCATAATGCCCACTCAGCTCCCTGTCACTGCCAGTTGGGTCTCCCCACCTAGACAGCATATTCATTTTCATCTTCACACGAGGCCCAGAGCTGGCAACATAGTAGGAGCTTAATATGGTCTGAATAATGGATATGAGTAGAAATAAATTAGGCACTTTCCATTAATATTTGAAGACGCAGCCCAAGTGCCAAATTCCAGTTTGTCCCTCAGTTCCTGGCAGGGAGCAACCCTACTGGAGAGCAGCAGTGACATTTCCTACAAAATAGATGTTGCAAATACCAGAGCCAAGTGGTATTTTTCAATAAAACTGCAGCCAGAATTAAGAAAACATTAGCACTTCTACTTTCACCTTCGTCTCTTATGGGTCAAAGGTGCTACCCAAATACAAAATTATAAGATTAGCAAACTTGTTATACATTTTTTTCTTGAAGCATTCCAGTTAATTAAGTAGGCTAAGTCCTTTTATATTATGAAAACTTTTCAATAAATACCACAAAAATCAAATTATGTGGGGAACATCTCGTTTTATATGTAACTAATAAATATCAATTCTCAATTTACCACCTGGAAAGCAAGGGAAAAGACAGAAGTGAAAGAGTTGCCTACATGCTGCTGCTGATAATGGTTTAAAAAAAAAAAAAGTCATTGGCATTTATGACACGTAAGGAACTTGCTAAGTGCTTTACACTTATTTCCAAGTTTAATCCTTGCAGCAACCCAAGGAGATAATATTACTATTATTCATGTTTGCAGAGGGAGAGGCTGAGGCATGGAATGGTTAATCTAACAAGTATATGATCCAGGACTCCAACTCAAGGAGTGTGACTGAGAACTACACATTCCCAGACTGATCTCTTTCATGACAACAATCACGAACATATATTAGACATGTAACATGTGCCACTCTTCCAAAATTATTCTAAGTGTGTTTATGTGTATTAACAGGGGGGATCTGACATTCTCATCTGTTTACAGAGGAGGAAATAGCACTAGAGGAGGAAAAAGCACTAGGAGGGTGAGGAGTTTGCCCAGGTCCCACAGATAGTAATGGAACTAGGATGCACACTGAGCAATCTATTTTGTGCATCCCTTGTCACTGGTATGTTCTAGTCTTCTCCAAAACAGGGAAACAAGTGGAAAAGCTGTGATAACTTTTGCCCATCTCTTCCACTTTAGATCTCCTGAGGACTTCCCTCTCTAGTATGAATTCCCTCAGCTGCCTCCTAACCAGCCTCCTGCTTCCAACCTTCTCCTCCCAATCCCTAACCCCCACAAGACATGCAAGCTGGACTCTGCTCAGGACCCATCTTAAAAGCAGTTCTACTTTTAGCACTACCCTGACTAAAACCCTTCAGTCATTTCCTATTGCCTGCAGCAAAGACCCAAACGCCTAATGTTGCCCATCAGTCCAGTGATGATCTATCCTGTCCCTCTCTTCTTTGGCTTTACTTCCCACAGTCCTTCCTCACCTCCTCACAGTTCAGCCTCCAACCACTGTGAATGACTGGAAGTTCCCCCTAAGAGTCTATTTCTCACCTGGTCACCTGTGTTCACCCTGGTCTTCCTGTGTGGAATGAATTTCCCCAGGATCATCTTCCATTTTGCTTGGTTTCTACCCATCCTTTAAAAAATTAGCTCAAGTGCTGCCTCCTCCAGGAAGTCCCCCAACCCACCCCGGCTCTTCTAACCAGTAACTATTGCTAATAGTTGTCTGATTGACTCTCCTCATCACTCAGGGGAGACAAAGTCCATTAGGGACCACTGGTTCTTTGATGCTAACTCTTCCACAGCAAATGGTTCATACACCATGCCTATGAAATCCCACTGAAAGTCTTTTGATGGCTCTTTGTCTCCAAAATGTTTTCAGTTGTGCACTAATAATAAGGCTGAAGCTGACGCTATTGTCACTTTTTTGGGAATACGTGACATCTAGCAGGAACCAAACAGAACTATAAATTACCTAGCTGATGAAAATCCTCCATATATCCCTTGAGACTGCCTTACATATCTTTTATAACTGGCTCAAACAGCTGCAGCATTCTCAAAAAAGGTATAGCACTTACAGTTAACTTTTTAACTAACTTTAATAGCACAAACAACCAAAGAAAGAAAGCACCTGGAAATTCTCACATCCAGGAACATTTGTGGGGCAGGAAGTGAGTTAGCAAGATATCTGCAAAATTGTGCAGTTGCATTTTGTGCAATAAATGGAAATGTACATGACTCACTGGACTTCAGGAACAACTTGAATTGTCTTTTACTCTACACTTGCAGTGTGCACATGCCCACCATTAAGTGGCTTCCGGGATCATGCCCCATTATTATCATCCCTCATCCTCTCTGCTGAATTAACCCATAGCCTTTGAATCAGTGTAAGGCATATACCTTCAGTTTCAGGAAAGGAGGTAACAGTCATTGATATGCTTGGTCTCCATGGACACTTTAACTATGGTGCACACACATTAGAGACCATAGGAAGACATAGGATATTCAAATTAGACATTTAGGGTTTGATTAATTTTAAAAGGAAGTAAGATCTTAACACAATCTTATGCTGTATCTCAGCAAAAGAGGAGGAAAATAAGCCACCATCAGTGCACCAGAGGCCCAGCGCTGGTACTTTTCATCGGTTATCAAGAAAACCTTCTTCCTGCCTCTCTGACAATCCAAATACTATCTACCTTCAGGTTGTAGCCCAAACCTCCTGCCATCAGGAAACTCCAGCTAACTTTGATGTTCCCTTTTGGGCTTAAGGCTGAGACTTAATCTTTTGGTCTGCATCTAGCTTCCATAAGGTATCCACTCAGGGCGCCATCTGACAAGGACTCAGTGAATCCTGTCCAGGATTTGTGGGGAATTAGGAATGACAGTCCTGGCAGTCATATCCTCTCAACTAGGTTCTGAACTGCTTTGTGACCTCCTATTGCTGCCCTGATCCTGGACCCTTTAGCCAATACATCCACCGGAGTGCCGGTGGCTCTCAGAAGGTGAGCCATGGGCCACCTGTTTAAAAAGCTGGGATTTATTAAGCACTGGCTCTAGGCCAGGCACTGATCTAAGGGCTTTGGGGCATAATTCCACTGAATAGGCACTACAAGCCTTAGACATAAGTGTGATTACTAGTCCTATCCTACTGGTACAAAATAAAGAAGATCTAGGCAGAGTTCCCTAATCAAGGCCTTATAGGTTCTATGTTGTACAGCCTGGATTTGAGTAAAAATCTGCACTTACTTTCCCTTGTTTCATTCCTGTTGTAGGCAGAATTCTAAGATGGGCACACTCTATATCATCCCTTCCCCTTGGGAGTGGGAGAGATCTGCGAATATGATGAGCTTGCTACTCCCATGTTAATCAGTACACTCCGATTTAATCAAAAAGAGATTTCCTAGGTGAGACTGACCTAATCAGCACAGTCTTTTCAAAGAAGGTAAAATATCAAGCTCCTGCTCTTCTGGTGACCTCAAAGAAGAAGAAAACTGCCATGTTGTTGAAAGGGCCATGTGGCAGGAGGCAGCAAGTGACTTCTAGTAGCTGAGAGTGGCCTATGGCGGATGGCCAGCAAGAAAGAAGAAATATCAATTCTACAACCACTAGGAACTGAATTCTTCCAACAACCACATGGCTACAAAGAGGACTCTGAGCTCAAGAAAGTAGCTCAGCCAGGCCAATGCCTGGATTTAAGCCTTGTGAGGCCCTGAGCAAAGAGCCTGGCTCAACCTGCTTAGACTTCGGACCTACAGAAACTTTGAAAGGATAAACATAACATTTTAAGACATGAAGATTATAACAATTTGAAAAACAGTAACATAGTAATTTTGACAAAAAATAGCATTGAAAACTAATACAATTCCCCTACCTTTCCTTCCATTCAGTTCCAAACCAGCTCCTTACCTTTGTTCCATTATCCTGATTTCAGGTCAGCCACCTCCACTTGGCCTTGTAAACTACTCCCTGGATTCCACCTTCTAGGTTTGGAAGAATTGGGCTCAAATCAGGCACTAGTTGGGTCTTTCTCCCACTTCATTTATCCTCCCAGCAGGCTCTGAACCCAGCGCTGGCACTCACCTGCGTGACCAAGGCTTCCCTTTCTGAAGGAACATTCCAAGCTGGAAGGTTCCAAACGACATTAAGAAGACATGTAGAGCTCTGGATAAGGTCTCTACAAGCCACCGAATGGTTTTGTGTGGGGGTGATGTGGGCACAAGCTTCAAAAAAGAGAAAACAATGCAGACAGAGTTCCAATCTCCCTGGCCCCAACTTAATACATGTCAGCTCCTGCCAGTATATCAAGGTCCTGTTCCAAACAAAGGCCATAGTGCAAATAAATAAACAAAGCTTGGCAACCACTGGTGTCATGGGAAAGTAGTTCCAGCGCTGTGTACTGAGTGTTCATGAGAAAGACATTCTACAGGCTTCAGGCCATTCCTCTCTGAAATGAGTAGATTGGGAAAGATAGTAGCTAAAACCCCTTCCAACTATAATATCTTATGAGTAAAAGATTGTTACGCCTAACAGTTTGCAGCTGGCAGAATCTCGTGACCTGCTGACCTAATGACTGAATCAGGAGTCATAGTCTTACCCCATCCAAGCCAAGAAGGGCCATACCTTTCCACCTTGGCTGCCTGGTTCCCAAAGGGATATTTACCTTCCCTCCATAACCACCAGGTTACATATCAAGGGCTTCAGCAGAAATGTCCAAGGGTGAACTGGATTCTCACCCAAATGGCAAGTTGCTGGCCTCTAACTGCCAAATATCCTTGGATCAGGGAATGCAGTGGGAAAACAGAATTTAGCTTCATGGGAAGAGAAAAATAAAAATAACAATATTGATAATTGCAAGTCAGGAGCCTGATTAGAAAAACAATGAACATAAATGCAATGTCTTCTTGTAGTTTGTCTTTGAGTTTAGGCGAATTTTCTTCCGAAGGGGTGTGAAAACGGGGCCAGCATTGTGGGCAGGCTGAGTGGGCAGATGCATCTGCAGAGAGGATTCTGGGAAGACGAAGGACATTCTGTTTCCACAAATAAGCATGCCGTAACCATTTCTCTGATGCCAGGAATCCTTTTAAATTGGGTTAAATCCCATCGTTTTGCAATGAGAAATAAGTTTGAAAATTAAAATATCCCCGGAGGAGAGAAGTCAAAAACTAAGGTTTAAATGACTTCTGGTGGAAAAGTTCCAAATGTCAACCTTTAGAGGAAGCAGCTGTGCCTGAGGAGGGGCACTGCTCATTTGCCTGTGTGTGTATTTGAGGGTAGAACAACTTACTCTAGGCTAGGCATTTCCTCTTTGCTAGTAAATAACTGGGTTAGGATTTAAACCTAGATGTCTCTGACCCCACACACATGTTTTCTTCTGTACTACTATTCTAAAGGGCCCCAGAAAAAAAAAATGAGCTGTGACAAAATAGGACAATTGCACAGAAACCAACCTCTAACAAAACTCTCCAGTCTCAAGTTCAGTGTTTGAGCGCAGGGGACACTGGTAGTACCATATCCAAGTCACCACAGATCCTTCTCAAGCTTGCTATGTTCATCACCTATCTTCTATATGCTTGGTACTTAGAGCTCTCTAAGGATGGTCTGCTGGAATTTATGCTTCAGAGGTTTCTTTTAGGGTCAGCTGTTTGGGTCAAATTATACCTTTGCTTGGCCTCTTCCCCCTTCTTGTTTTGCTTTCCCCACTCCTTTAGGGTTTCCTCCTGAAAGCACTTTCAGAATAAATCCCTTGCATCCAAACTCTTGACTTAGGGCTGCTTTCTTGGAGACACCAAGATGCAACTATCTGAGAGCATTTTAGATGAATGCTATTGCCGTTTCCCCTCCCCCACTATTTCACCTTATTTAATGAATTTCTCTTCCATCAATTCTTTAGGGAGTTCCTAGCCCCATTTCATATTGTTTATGTTCTTGAGCTGGCAGAGAACGAAAGCAGTTCTCTAACCACGTCTTTCAATGTGTCATACTTAATTCTATAGCAAATGCCTAGGGGATTGGTTAATAATACAATGTCAGCTTTTCTCATTTCAGTTATCTGGTCAAAAGAATATGGCTCTATCTTTCAGAAGGGAAGAGTAACAATGACATATTTTTGATTGTGCAGAACCAAGTTATTCTCTTTCTGAGATGGTGAAAGCATTCTGATTGCTTCAAATAATGGGACTGATACTGGCCTAAGCAATCAAGTGTATAGGGGATATAATAATCAAGATGTAATTGATCTTTATATCGGCATTACTCCAAATAAAGCGGGGATTGCAATCTTTGGACCTATTCAGTTTTCCATTAAGTAGAAGACTAAACTGAATTGGAAGATGTGACAGGAGAATCCCTGTCTGGCTTATGAGATTCATTACATTTGAATTCATCTTAGAAAGAAGTTATCGAAGTGACTCTGACTCAGAATAGAGACATTCACTCCTCTTATCTCTAAATAAATAAATAAGAGAAAAAGAAGAGAGAAGAATTATCTAACCTTGTTAGAAAATGACCCTCTTGGAGCAGAGAATAAACTTTAAGTTTTAATGGAAAATAGCTTATGAAGGGGAAAGAAACAAACAGAAATTTATATGGCAAGACAAAGCTCCTACAGTCTGTAGGGCTACCACACTACATACCTTGAGACTATAACCCGTCCACTATGTACATTAGCACCGGGTCTGGGACCCCTTTGGGATTCTGTGGGAGGCCCAATTGCAAAAGCTATTTTCAAAGGTTTGGATTGTATTCAGCTGCATGTGGGTCTCCAGTCTCTAAATGACAGACAATGGTCAAATTTTAATAGTTCCCCTTTCTCTGTACCACTTAGGTATTATGTAAAGACATTCACAATGGCTACTGAATCACTCATTAATGCTTGGCAAATGACAGACACTCAACCACTTGGCTGAATCAACGGATATATACAGGAAGGGATGAATGGGTGATTGGGTGCGTGGATGGGTGAGTGGGGAGATTGGTGTATAGAGGGATGAATGGATGGGTAAATAGTGAATGGATGGATGGGAGAGTGGGTGGATAATGGTGGAGAGATGTTGAATGAGGCGATAGGAGAGAGAGTTCCCAACAAATGGGTAATGAAACCTTTATCTTCTTCCTAAACCTTTTCCCGGAGTCCATTCCAAGATATCCATGTCATTTACATCTTTACACTATATCGGATTAAACATGTTCTCAAGAGATGAACTGATAAGACCATTCCCATAAAAACACAAAGACTGATAGAAGTCAGCTGAATCACATGATTTTTATATATATTTTTTTAACTCGAGTGTTGTGCTAGCTACTTTAACAGGGGAAAAAGCAGAATCTTGAGAGTACACCCATTAAGTTCATTGCAGCATAGATGATGCACAGCACCAGGGGGCACTATTCACATAGAATAATGTGAGAACTGTGCCCTTTATAGTTGTAAAATAGAGTGACATGATTTACAGTTTCTCAAACTGGGTTTATATGGTGTTACATCTTTCCCAGGTTTGCTTCCATTTTTATAGGGGTCAGAGGAATCATTATATAATTATGGAATATTGGGCACCAGTAAAGAGGGAGAACTGGGGAATATTAGGAAGACAGTTCTCAGCATTCTTGAAAAACTGCCCCACATAGACCTCTCTCAATCTACAGAAAGGGCAATTAAGAAATTACGTAACTTACGGCTTGATGGACACCTTGATCTTAAGAGCATTTGGCTTATGTCTGAATGTAAACTGACTGAGTGGCCTGAAAGATTGGAAAGATGTTCTTTTAAGGTGTGAATTTGTATACCTCACAGAGCTATAAATATAGGTCCATAAGTCATAAAGCAACTCCTCCCACCTTCCCCCGCCTGGCAAAACAAAATAAAACAAAGCACACACATGCGCGCGCACACACACACACCCCAAACCAAACAAAACAACAAAACAACAACCCTTGCTATTTAGCAAAAAAAAAAAAAAAAAAAAAAGTTATAAATGTCATATACATAAAATTCACTCCCATCATAAAATCCAAACCTATCAGGGGCACCTCGTTGGCTCAGTGGGTTAAAGCCTCTGCCTTCAGCTCAGGTTATGATCTCAGGGTCCTGGGATGGAGCCCTGTATCAGGCTCTCTGCTCAGCAGGGAGCCTGCTTCCTCCTCTCTCCCTGCCTTCCTCTCTGCCTACTTCTGATCTGTCTCTGTCAAAGAAATAAATAAAATCTTTAGAAAAAAATTTCAAACCTATTAGACATATCTGGAATGCGGTGGAAACCATTAATTCAAATACATCAAGAGAAGGTGGCTCGGTCAGTTAAGCATCAGACTCTTGGTTTTGCCTCAGGTCATGCTCTCAGGGCTGTGAGATCTCTCTTTCTCCCTCTATTCCCCTGCCCCGTGCTCCCATGCCCTGTCTTCCTCTCAAAAAACAAAACAAAACAAAATAAAACAAACAAAAGCAAACAAAACAAAACAAAACAAAAAGCAAACAAACAAAAAGAAAAGAAAACAACAAATATACTAAGAAATTAGTGAAAACATTTTCCCAATTAAGAGAGAGATGAAGCATGGGGCATGGTTGCTGAAATGTCAGCAGGTATTCAGAGTGTCCTCAGTGATGTCCAGTTGTGTGAGTAAGATCCACTTATATGGAAAATCAACAGACCCTTCTACTAGATGATCTTCTCTTTCCTTCCCCACACACATACAAAAGCATCTTCATACATACATTCCCTCCAGATAAGCAATATACTGAAAGAATCCTTTGAAATACATATTTCAGAGAAAGGTGGGAGCACATGAGAAAGGAGAAGCTTTCAGCATCTTTTTTTGAGGAGGAAAAATATGGAATTGTAATTTGCCTTAAGAAAATAACTTCTTAGGACATATAACAAAAGTGGGGAATAGCAGGGATTTAGTCAGTCACAAGTTATTACATAAAATAATTTCTCTGGTAAGTGAGCAAAATCTTAGGTAGATTTATCTATAAAGTCATGTAGACCACAGCAATGTCCAACCTATAAATGCTGCTGCGGCTTTGTGAATGGCTATGTTAGTGGGAAAGAGAGGAACATTTTATGAATTACTTGAACAACAATAATTTGGCAATAGGGTTGTACACAGAGCTTTTTTCTTGCTATCAATTTACTCAGACACTGGATATCCCATACCTGTAGATCAGAACTGTGTTACTTTTTTAGTGCTACATAAAAAATAAACACAAACATAGTGGCTTAAAGCAACACATATTTATTATCTCAGTTTCCGTAGGTTAGGAGTTCACCACAGTGTACATGGGCTCTCTGCTCAGGGTTTCACCAGGCTGAAATTAAGGTATCAGCTGGGGTCTAATCCTATCTGAGGCCTCTTCCACGCTCACTGGTGTTCAGCAGAATTCCATTCGTTGGCAGTTGTTAAGTTAAGGTTCTACACTTTAAAGAGCATACACTTTCTATACTTTTTTTTCACTTTTTTTACTAGTTGTCAATCAGGGCCCATTCTTAGCTCTTAGAGGCCTCCCACTCTTTTCTGTTCTATGGTCCTCGCCATACATGCTCCTTTAAAACCAGCAAGAGAGTCTCTCTTTGTCTCCCTTGCTCTCTCTCCCTGCTATGATGGAGTTTAATACGACATAGCATAACCTACTCAAAGGAGCGACTATCCCATCCTATTCATAAGTCCTGTCCATACACAAAGGGAGAGCATTACACAGGGTATAAATATCAGGGAATAGAAATTTTGTATGCCATCTCAAAATTCTGCCTACAACCAGCAGTTTCAGCCTACGGGGAGTAAACAGACGAAGGCTCATCTTTTGCTAATGGGGAATTCTATGTGATCTCTTCCCATTAGCACAGTCACACTCTTTGGTAGGTATAGAGCTTAAGAAAGAGGAACTATTGATCTTGACCATGAGGAAGGTTCTCTTAGAGATTTCTGGAGCTAAGAAAGGAGCCAGCTTCTTGTCTTCCTATCCTCATCACGGGTAGATTTCTCTCCCTTGCATTAGCCACTCAGAAATATGGCCAATCTGGTATTTCAGAAAATCAGTCTCACAGGAGAATTTCCTCATTGCTCTTACCTCCCCTGTGCCACAGAGTTCAGCTGTTCAGTGAGTGCCTGTTGAATGAAAAAGTCATGTTCCACAGCCCTCAGCACTACACGTGTACACACAAGCATAAAAGAATACCTAAGGGGTCCATCCATGTAAGTACATCCCCACGCATGGATTCTCTTCACTCTGCTCTCTGTGCACATAGTAGTTCAGTAATGAGTCATTCTATGTGGCCTTCTGTCTTCAACCCCACTTTCTAAGTGCTTAAAGGGAGTAATTGTCTCCAGAGCTTACAACCCAGCCCCATTCCTTGGGCTGCTCCAGCTCTAGAATTTGCTATCTGAAGGTATGGATCAACAGTCAGCCCCTGTTTGCCTTAGGAGGTAATAAGGTGAGGGAAAGGAGGTAGCAAATAATGTTCTTGTGGATCCTCCTTAGTCCTTATGCGCACTACCCATATAAGAGTGGGGCATGGACAGTAAGGATTTCCTTTGCATAAATGTTTCTGATAACTTAAATTAACTGTTTTGGGTGTTCACGTTTTAAAAGGAAAATAGCATATTATCAAAATAACTCCCAACCGGCATTATCTCTTACAGAGACAAATTGATTTCTGGATGACCTGGGATCATCTTGATACACTTAAGCGAATACATTCAGTTAGGATGGAAGTAAATAAGACTGCTTTTATTCTACGTGCCCGTAGTCAGTGTCTTTCTTCACATTCTATTTTGTAAGTTGTCCTTTTTGTAAGTTGTCCTCCCCTCACTGGCTCAAAGGCTTTTGCCCTGGATGCATCTGTTAGTCTGGTAAAGTTCTCAGCTAGGCTCATCTCCAGAACTATTTGCACCATTTCTGACAGATACATATATAAAAGTAACTGTTTAGCTGTTGATGGAAGGTTGAGAGAAAAGTTAAATCAAAAGCAATTAAGCCCATGACACTATTGTTTGGCATTCCTACTGATGGATCCTGTGACTGTAAAGCAAGGAAAGGTTGCAAAACTAAGTTTAAAATACACTGAAAATTAATGAATCAAATTCTAAACACATACACATGCACACACAAATATCTTTATCTTCAGCCAAACTGTTCAGCCTCCACTTCCCAGAAGAAAAATAAACCGAAACACCCTTTCTCCACCTCCAGCACAATCATCTCCCCATCCCCCAGTGCTCTAAGGTACTTGGTTCATGTTTCTCCTGAGTCACATATTGCTTTAAAAGGCATCGTGTTGATGATGAATTGGTGAGTCATAAACATGGGGGATTAATAGTCCTCTAAAATTAGTAACAATTTTAAAATAAAAGTGGAAAGTGCTAATTTCTCAAGTCTCAAAATGTCTAGGATATAAAGAGAATTTTAAAGGAAGTCAGATTTTTCTTTGTAATTTATATGCAACGATCATCAACTCAATTGTTGGAGCAAATATCACAATTAAAAACCCCAGCAGCAATGAAAGTCATGAAGAACTAATATAATAAGAATAATCATGCAAGAAGAACAAAATTATGAGTCACTAAGTATTGGGTGCTTACCATGTAACAAATGATCTCTAGCCATGGTTTCTCTTCTTTACTCTGAGCAGAAAGATGGTTTTATCATCCAGTCTATGGATGTGAAGATGAAAGCTCAGAGAGAAAAACTAGCCAGAGTAGTGGATTTAAACTCTGCCGTGAGTCTACTTCATGCTCCTGCATCATATGGCACTAGAGTCACTTCTTTTATGAATTAAAGGTACTAAGATTAAAGAAAAGATGGTGAGGGGGAACTAGCCAGGGGATGTAGATGTACAATGCATTATGCTGGGCTCTTCTCATTCAGAATGATGTACAGAGCCAGCATGGCAGGGGAGTTTATCTGTCCCTGTATTCGTTTTCTGAGGCAGCTGTAGCAAAGCATCACAAACTGGATGGCTTAAAAAACAGAAATCGTTTCATAATTCTGGAGGCTAGAAGTCCAACATCCTATTTATAGGGCCATGAACTCCTGTAGGGGAATCCTTCTTCCATGTTTCTGGCGGTTTGCCCACAATCTTTGGTGATCCTTGGTGTGTAGTTGCATTACTCCAATCTCTGCCTTCGTTTTCACATGGTATTCTCCTGTGTCACTGTCTTCACATGGCTGTCTTCTTATAACAACAACAGTCATATTGGACTAGGTGCCCACCCTACTCCTCCTCTATGACCTTGTGAAACTAATTACACATTATTTCCAAATAAGGTCATATTCTGAAGTCCTAGGACATTTCTTTTTTTTTTTCCCCTCAACTTTTCTTTTTCTCTTGGGGGTGATGGGGGGAGGAGGAAGATACATTAACCCATAACTGTCTAGTCTAGATACTCTTATTTCCTACACTTCCTTTTTCTGTGTCAAAAATGCTAAGACAGGAAAAGGTTTTAGTTGGTAAAAGTCAGACTAAACATTTGCGACAACGTGGATGGAACTAGAGCGAATCATGCTTAGCAAAATAAGTCAAGCGGAGAAAGACAACTATCATATGATCTCCCTGATATGAGGAAGTGGTGATGCAACATGGGGGGTTAAGGGGGTAGGAAAAGAATAAATGAAACAAGATGGGATTGGGAGGGAGACAAACCATAAGTGACTCTTAATCTCACAAAACAAACTGAGGGTTGCTGGGGGGAGGGGGTTTGGGAGAAGGGGGTTATGGACATTGGGGAGAGTATGTGCTATGGTGAGTGCTGTGAAGTGTGTAAACCTGGCAACTCACAGACCTGTACCCCAAGGGATAAAAATATATTATATGTTTATAAAAAATTTAAAAAAAAAAAAAAGGCCAAAAATGAGAGAGCTAGAATCCAAAGCCCGGGTAGGCAATCAAGGCATGGTGTGAAACACAGGAAAAATTGCATTAGCTGGGGAAGGGCAGGTGGCTTGTATTACAGAGAAATTGACTTTGTAAAAGAACCTAGCTGTACTGATTCTGATTCAGGATCTGGCTCCCTAGGTGGTACGGTAAGATCTTAGGAATTTAGAGTTCTTACCTATCTTAACAGTCACCTAGACAAAGCAACTATACTAAGAATAAATGGTTTCTATAATATCCTTAGCATGTAATCATTCAGGTACTTCTAGATCATCTCTTGTGGCAAACAGTACACAGAACCAGGAAGCACCACATTCCATAAGTGCTGGTCAAGAATAGTCTTTCATTGACATTACGTTTAATTAAAAAAGAAGACTCTAGGGAAAATTTTGTGGTTCAGGGGAAAATTATACCTTATCAGATTCTGATTCTAAGGGGGCTACTTTACAAATCTAAATTTGTTTGTTCTTTGGATTCGCCTTTGAACTGGTTGTAACTTCACATCAGTTTCCTCATTAATGAAATAAGGAAATTTTTAACACGTTTACTTTTATTGTATGAGATTCACGTGTTTTCCTTTTATTAGAAAGTATCTTTTAATACTACAGAACCATAATATACACTTACTATGAGCTAGAATGCATTTTCCTCTAGCTTTTCCTTAAGTGGTCTTAACTAAACCATAGAGAATAATTCCAATCTATTTCCACATCATGACCCAATAAATATTAGACAACTCTATCAACTAAGTCTTCTTCACACAAGAATTCCCTGTTCTTTCTAGTTTGTTTTTAATGAAGAAATATAAGTCTATGCATAGTTTCCCCCATCATACATCTAATGCTACATCGTTACTGGAGAATTTGAAAAAAACAAACCATCAAAGAAACATTTCCCATCATCAGGGACACTACTGTTAATCTTTTGATGAATGTCTTTGGAGTCAGTTTCCAGCTGACACTCATTTGTTCTGCAGTCCACAACCCCCCAGGTTTCCTGTTACGGACTGTGTGCCTTCTGTTCCAGTGACTTCCCTTTTGTTCTCATTTAATCTTGTTGTAGGCCCATTAAGTTGAACTCTGTAGACATCATTTTTTATTTCTGCCCCAGTTTTTTAAATTGCACTTGTGTTTTCCAAGAGTGTCATCCTCCCAGACATTCTTCTCTAAAAAATTTCCTACTTTTCAGTGTTCTCTTAACATGTGGTATATGATGGATTCAATACAACCCTCCTGTTCTGGCCCTTTGGGGGCAGAATTAAACAGGTCTAAAGCCCCTCTGACTACAAACTTCACTTCTGTGAATATTTTCTTGGATCAGAAAACTTTTTTGATGGCCATATTCTACTTCTGACTCATTTTCATTTTCTTCCCCTTCACACTCTCATCAGTCTATTCATTCAGCAACTACTCTGCGATCACAATGTGCCAGGTTCTATGTTAGAAACCAAGAATTTAAGTGTATATAAAATTATTTACCCAGTGGAGGAGACAGGTGTGCAAATAAGATAATAAACTAGACGTTCTTTCTAAGGAGAGCTACACTACAAATAGATTTGCACAGTCTAAATGATTCCCGTAAGAGAGGTGACATGAGGAACCTAATGGATCCACTATACACTCACAAATAATCCACTTCATAATCCTTCCAGTATTTTTGATAGTTAGCATATATCTCAAAAGCCCACAGGTTGGAAAATTCACCTTCTTACTATTTTCAAAATTCAGAACATCATTTAACTATATTCAATCTTCTTAGACTACATAAGCCATTTACAGTCAGTGATCACTAATTTCTATTCTATAAGTTCCCTAGATACTCTGAGTTGTATTTAATTGAACTAAGAGAGTTCCTAGAGAAACCAGAGGTGCTGACCATTGTGGTAACACCTGTACTCAGAAAATGAGAAATATTCATTGATGACTACAAGGTAGTCTTTGCTGGCTAAAGTAAATCCTACTTTCTTCCCACCACGCTGGAATTGGCAGCTGTCACTGAGACATAAAGACTCACACTGATTTATCCCCCTATAAATTTAGGTAACTAGAATGTCTTCAATATAGTTTTCTATGTCTTAACTAAAATCCTGATCATCATTATCTGTGTGTTTACATTTTTTTCTTCCAGAGATAACCCTCCTTTCTCATGTAGACTTATTTATCCATCCATTAACCACTTGGTTGCTATAGATAATTCTACTTTTTGCAGAGGGAAAAATTATGGTCTCTTGTTTCCAAGAAGCCAGTAAACTAGTGAGGAAGTCAGGCAGGAAAAGTACTGAATAAAATTCAGGGACCTAAATTTTAGGATTGAAATTTACTTAGGGAATTAAGGGAGCAAGGTGAAGGAATACCTAACCTGGAAGAGAGAGGGCTAGAGAAGGAAGACAACCTATGCTCTGCTTCTCGAAGGAAAAATCAGCCCAATGTTGGTATAGCAAAACATTTTGGGCAGAGGAAATAGTATGTGCCCAGCCACAAAGGACAAGGGTCTGGCATAGCAGGACTGCAAGTAGCTGAATTGATGGGATAGGGGACATGTGGGGATATGAGGAAAGATAAAGATAGAAAGACAGGAGGTGGGTCATGAAGGGTTTTGTATGTCAAGATAAATTTTATTTTCCCTCTAACTAAATGGGCAGTCAAAGGGAGTTTTAGAGAGAATCGTGTATCAGAAAGCCATCTCCAGTTACAGCATGGAAATTTAACCTAGGAAAGTTAACTCTAGAGAGTGATAGACTAAGGGGGTCCGGGATAGTGGGAAATGTTGAAATATAATGGAACTCTCCTGTCTAATTTCCTTCTCAGCCTAATAGGAGTGTAATGACCTGAATGAAACTTGAAATCTCCTCACTCCTAGGGGAGGGTTCAACCAGAACCTACTAGGTGGCCCTGGAACAGTCTAGAATTGATACTGAAATACAAGGATTGGTTTGGGACACAGTGAACAAAACCAGATTTTGAAGTGCTTAAGGAGGGGCAAGACCAATTATCAGCAGAAGTGATATTAAACTGTTGCATCCTTTAAGGTGATGACGTAATTTGCTTTGTAAACAAAACCACTTTCAAGAGTGAAAAGGGAACTTTGAATAACCTTATTAATACAGTGGGCTTAACCCAGCTCTTTCCCAGGCAGATTGAGAATGGATGGCTCCTTTTTCACAGCATCAGCCCTGGAATGGTGATTGCCCATTTCTTTGGTTTCTGTCTTCCTTCAGCCAACTATTTTAATATTTCCTTTGTTTCTATATGTCTTCCAGTAGCCATCCACAGTATTCTTTTTGGATTATATTAGCCAGAGTCTCTGGCTTACAACCATAGAGCCGTAAGTGATCTTCCCTCATTTTTCAGACAAGGAAACTTAATTCGGGAATTAGCCCAACCACACATGAAACATTCAAAATTTAAACCCATGTCATCAGTCTTCAAAGATGTTGATCATGCCATCCTACCACCTTGACCTCGATAGAGTTGGATCTACAGTTAGAAATCTCAGAGGTCAAGGGAATACAGGCCATTCTGGTCACCATACAAGACAAGCTGGATTCTCAATGTACTTCTCCTTTCACCATTAGAAGCATGCTCAGAGGACCACTGCATTCAGACCGACAGGCAACCAGTTTGACTCAGTGCTGCATTTCTCAGCCTGCAGTGTGTCCAGACCTCTGGGGTGTGCTGATGCAAAAAGAAGTCCAGGAGTACTGGATAATTATTCAAAGGTTGTGGGCAGAGGAAGTAAAATGGTCAGTTTGTATACATTAAAATAAACAGAGATATGTAGTAAAATAGAATGCAGAAATGACATCACATTTTAAGAGGAAACACTAGATGTCAGAGAAAATTTATCTGTTAGTTGCCAGCCTAAATCTATGCCCCTAGATTCCCGGGATGTGTACTCTTTCTACCGTACTTTTAATGGTAGTTCATTGGAAAACATGGCACCTTCATTTTAACATGAAACCAAATAAATATCTTTCTAGTACTGAAATTTCAGAAGAGAACATAGCACAAAATAGTAGCACTTACTCCCTGAAAAATCCAGCTGGTGGCAAGGAAAGAAAGAATTGTTAGTGGACAATTATTTTTTTTGGGGGGGGGGGTAATATCCTGTCCCTTAAAAAAAAATACACACTATTTTTTAGGAATTGTTTTTAAAAAGAACTGTAGGAAAACCTTTACACTGATGTGGAAAACAGCTTGAATTAGTAATTACCTTGTATTATTTAACACAATACTCAGCAAATTACTGCTGGCTGGTCAAAGTCTGTTTTTGTATGATCTTAAAAACTAAGAGCAGTTTTACATTTTTTAATGGTTGCAAAAAATCCAAAGAAGAAGAATATTTTGTGACACATGAAAATTATATGAAATCTAAATTTCAGTGTCCACAAATAATGTGTTATTGGAACATGGCCATACTCAATAGTTTACATATTGTTGGTCGCTGTTTTTGCACTGAAACAGTGGAGTGAAGTACTCATGGCAGAGATCTGCACAGCCTACAAGGCTTAAAATATTTGTTATTTGACACTTCATAGACAATACCCACCAGACCCAAATCTAAAGACTTAACTTTCATTACTTCCAAATAACTTGCATGATTCCTTCACAGTCTGATCCCATGAAAAGGTGAGAATGATTTGTAATTGACATTCAAATTCACATCTCTGGAAATGACTGTGGTGTGAAGATCTCAAAGCAGTTGGTTCACTTAAGTAAAGAGCATTTTCTGTTGTCGTTCACATGATTATTTTGCTTAGTAACTTTTCATGGGTATCAAAAAGGCTAACATGAACCTGGGCCTCATTCATATTTTCTCTCCTGTCTCCTAGGATCTATTCCCTATCACTTGAAATGAGTCATGAGTTACTTCTGAAAAGACATCAGGACCTGTGTGACCTCACATTTCATCTCCACTGATACCCTATATTCAATTACTACTACTTTGTCTCCCAAAAAAGATAAACTTTTTTAAATTTTTGAACATAAAAACACAGAATACACTTCTCTCACTGCCAGACCGAGCCCTTAGGTTGAATTCCTATACTGTCTTTCCACAATCAGCATGTTAGAACATTAAAATAAAATTTATTTCAATGGGAATACGTTCTGAACTGATGCTACTGGGAAGGTTTACAACCAAGGAATGGAACTGTGGCACCTACCACAGAGATACTTTTATTTTCTCCTAGATAGCATCCAGTTCTATTAAAAATATTCAAAACACATTCAAAACCAACCTCCCAACATTTACTTTCAGAAACAAGAAGTGAAGTATTCATTTAAATATCAGAACATCCTTATATAACATGGTCCCTTAACAATCACCATGCCATTATTTTGATTTCCAGCAACCTGGGGCTAATATGTTCAGGATGATTGACTGAAAAAGAAGGAACCTACAATACATTATTCAGCTCTGCATCTATAAGGTAGTTTATGTGGGCTTTTTTTGTTTCATACTTAATACACCAGGTCTTCTTAGAATTTAATGATGGTTTATCTCTTTTGATTGCCAATCATTAAAATAACTGCTTTTTTATTTTTTTCTCCAAAGATTTCTATCAAATGCAGTTTATAACCCCCCTGGATTATATCCCCTTTCCTTGAGAAAGCAGTAATTTTAAGCCTCATTGTGAACATGATTTAAAAGATTTCTGCAGGAAACGTACAGAAAAGAACTGCAGAAATGTCCATCTCAGGGACTTATAACTTGGTGGATGTTGCCACCTTATCCAAAGGGGAGATCAGACTCGCAAAAATTATCATATACATGTGGCAAAGGCACATGCATTGGGCATTCTCTGGGGTCCAGGACTCCAAAACCCTACGATCAAGTCTGCATAAATGCCCCCCAAAGAAAAGCAAACACAAAACATGAATCCAGCATAGAAAATGAATAATGTATCACTCCAGCAGGGGGCAAGGAGGGGCAGAAGGTATGTGAGCTGGACTGTTCTGTTCGTTCCTACTTTTATTCCACTAAGATATGGGGATTTAACGGTTGAATTATTTTGAATTCCTTGTATTCATCCTTGGCAGGCATTTGTACAGATACAAACTAGGACTTAGTTCTATGACTACAAACTGGGATTTATTTAGTTATCTGGGGTCAGTGGACATGTAACATGCTTTTATAAACTGATATTGAGCAGGGAAGAAACTGCATTAGAATGGGAGCTGAATAACAACAAGCTGAATGGAGAGGTGGCTATGTCAGGCTCCTGCTCAGTTATGTGCGTCCAACGGTGAAATGATGCCGATTTTAACCCCTTGCCTGCCCTCGACTTTACAGGGGACATTAGACCCTGTCACAGTTAATGCAGAAAAGTTTTCTTTCTCTCTGTTTTTAATCTAACTCATCATATTGATAGCACCTGTCATAAAAGGATCCCTGAAAGACAGCACAGATTGCAGCAAATTGAGAGACACAGGGAATCCTTCCTGTGCAGACATAGGGGCTAACAACCCACCACATAGCTAATTACCTGGGCAGGCAGAAAAACAAAACAAAACAAATAAACAACAATAACAACAAAATCATTGCTTTTGGAAATTTATGAATTTACATAATAAAATAGGCTTTAAGAAATAGCATCTTGATTTATAATCCTGTACTGTATTCATAGAAGGTAAAGTCATCTTCTGATGGCTCATTTTTTGACCCTCATCCAAAAACAAGTTCAGTCATCACTAGAGGGTCACTGCCATTTTTATTCAACAACGGGAAAACCACAAATAAGGAACAGGATTCCACATGCTTGTGTTAGTCATTAAAACTGGGTTACTCAAATAATTTTCTCAGCTTGAAAGCAATAAAGGTAATAGCAAATAAAAAGATCTACAAATTTGACCATTCAAAAATTAAGAACTTCTTTGCAATGAAAATGAACACAACTAAAATTTGAAGAGATCCATTGTCAGAGGAAAAATATATCAAAAATAATAAATTGGCAATCATTTTACAGGGACCCATGGAAGGACTGAAGAAAGAACCTTAATGTGGCATCCCGGAGATACAGATCATGGTAAGTCATAATGTGGAAAGAGCCCTGACACATGTGAACTCCATTTAAGATTCATTTGAAAAACACCAGGGCTCAATGGGGGCGGGGGGGGAGGTTAAATAAATTAATCTATGTGGACTAAATTGATTAAAACTGTGCCGTTATTGCAAACAATGTGGCAGAATGCTGTGTATCGATATGAAAAGCTGTCCAAAACACTTTGTTAGATACAAAATAACCAGCACTAAGTGCAATATAAAATCCTGGAGTGGCTCCTGGATCACAAGAAAGACATTAGTGGAAGAACGGTGAAATCCAAATAAAGTCTGGAATTTATTTAATTCGAATGCATTAATGTTAAATTCTTTGTTTTGGTAAATGTACAAGGTTATACATGATGGGGGTGCCTGGGTGGCTCAGTGGGTTAAAGCCTCTGCCTTTGGCTCAGGTCATGATCCCAGGGTCCTGGGATCGGCTCTCTGCTCAGCAGGGAGCCTGCTTCCTCCTCTCTCTCTCTGCCTGCTTCTCTGACTACTTGTGATCTCTGTCAAATAAATAAATAAAACCTTAAAAAAAAAAAAAGGTTATACATGACGATAATATTAGAGGAACTGGACAAAGGGTAAATGGGATTCTGCATTATTTTTGAAACTCTTATGTAAATCTACAATCATCCAGAAGTTAAAAATTTATTTTAAAAACAAGCATATTCCTCAATAGTATGAATAACAGAAAATGAAATTTACTAAAAATTTAATAATATATAACTATATATCTAGGAAAAATTTCTTGAAATATATATATGCCAAAGTCTTCATAGTGGTTATTTTAGGATTGGAGATAAGATAACCAGTGAGCCTCCTCTTTTATTCTATTTTATTTTATTTTATTTTATAGATTTCATAATTGTATTTTTAATAATGAACATGTATTGCATTTATAATCTGAAATATGTAGTATAATAACGTGTTTCCGTGACCATTATTGTTCCCATTAGTGGAGAAGAGTATTCTATCTTACAGAAGTCACAGGGCTTGTAGGTAGTAAAACAAAACAAGATTTGAACATGAGCCCTAATTGCAAAGTCTGAACTATCAGTCATTACATAATATTGTGTTCTGGATCTTTAGCTCCCTGGGGGAGGTTAGTATTTTATTTATTGCTGTATTCCCTACAGTGTCTAGTGCAGCACTTTGCATGTCCTAAGCAATCGATAAGTGTCTATCAACTACAATTGAATTCCAGTATGAACATTCTGTTTCTAACACAAATGTAATAGACTTTCCATTTATAAGAGCTTAACTATGTAGAGCTGATTTCTAATATGCTTCGTGATTGCATTTAGGAACAAATGCATCTTTACAGAGTCTGAGAGTATAATTAGAAGCTGGAAAAAGAATAGGACTGAATTCAACATGAATAATACCACACAAACACAAAATATATTGAAATCAAATTTTAAACTCCTAAAGCTTAACTTGCTTTCCAAAATACCATCATGAAACTCAAGATAAAACACCATTAAAGCAAAACCCAAACCCACTGTTCTAAATAATAGATAGTGATTGAATGTACATTGACTGATGTATGTTTAAATTGCTTTTATCCAATTCTGTGAAACTAGAAAATGGCCTGGCTGATTTTTTCTTTTTAGTTGTTGTTTTCAGTTCATTGGTTAAAATATCAAAATGCTTCTATTTTTTATTGGAAAATATTTATTAAAATTAAAGGTTAAAACCTTGCTTTCATTCTTGCTCTCCTGAAACATATATGGATTCTGTCATAATACTATGGCATCTTGAAATTTGAAAAATGTTATTACTTAAATAGATCATCTGACCTTTTCATTTATTATTTCCATTTACAAAATGCTTAACGGGGTTGTCAGGCTAGAGGTCCTGGTCCAGGCTCCAGGGTGAATAAAACTCAGCCACTAAATAGAATCTCATATTGTTAGGGATGCAAATAAAACAGAAAGTTTCAGAAAAACCCTCCATGGAATTATCAGAAGGGTAGTTCTTGGAAGGGGCAATGCAACAGGAAAGGTATTTTTGATTCCTTCCTGGAATGGAGTGGTATTTGCTGTTGGGTCAAAAAGATGAATGATGTCAATTATTTTCTAAAAATATATATACTAATAAAAGATTTCTAGGGTATTTCACAGAAGCTATGTTGACAGCAGATGAAAATAAAATAGAATCTACATATATTCCTTTTCTACTTGGGAACTTGGGAAAGTACAAACACATACACACAATTATGTAATACCATCCCCCCCTCCCCGCCAAAAAAAAAATCTGTGAAATATTTTCAGGAATCATTCATGTATTGTTTTTCTGTCAGTTTCTGTCTTTTTAAGTGTATAGATTATCACAGAACAAGGAGATTCATATTTATTATAGAGTAGCAAAATAGCAGTTTCTTATATCTATCCTACAGCAATGCTCCATGGTTCCATTTCTCTCCTACTCTTTCCCCTTCCTCCCATTCCTATGCAATGGACCAGAACAAAGGGTGTTTTCTGATCTATAAGCATTAGGGTTTCACATATTTCAGCCACACCTTATTTTAGCTTAACCACCTTATGAATCATGTATTATTATTATCACTAATTTTTATTGTTTAAAAGATTTATTTATTTGAGGGGGAGCCCAGGGAGAGAATCTCAAGCCGACTCCCTGCTGAGCACAGGCAGCCCCATAAAGGGCTTGATCCCAGGACCTGAGCCAAAATCAAGAGTCAGACGTTTTTAACCAACTGAGCCACCAGGCATACCTACTATTACTAATTCAAAAGAACTGGTAATGTCTCTTTATCTTTGTTCTTACTCTTCCCTGATGATTTTTAATTCCATTCTGCTCATATCCACTTCTTCAGCAGCTCTCCAATGTGCCCCTACCATGCATCAGGAAGGACGTCTACAAACTTAATCAACTGTTCTTTATGGAATATGTGACTATTATAGGTGTTACTTACAAAGCGGTATCACACATTTTGCTTGAGGTGTATTGATGACAAGTACTTCAGAATTCCAAACTTAAGTGAGTATAATTTTAATGAAAAAGAAAACCTTAAAAGCAAATACTCGTTTTTCTATAGATTTCTTTGTGGTCCCCAATACTTTAGTGATATTTTATTTATAACAACATAATGGAACATAATGAGCTACTGTCTTTCAATGAACTTTCCTCAGGGACTCTTTATATTGCATTATCGACAGCCCAAAAGACACCTTCTCATAATGGTTTGTTTTTACTTCAAGTATCCACTTTCCATTGACCTGTGTGATTAAGTTCATTTCTTCCCCTACATATCCTTTAAGGTTTTTTTTAGTCAATTTTTATCTCCTCAGCACCTGGCTATCTTGCATAAGCCGGTGTAGGATTTGCAAAGACACTGAAGTCTCACAGATTAGTTTTGCACACGTTAAATAAAACACCACTGACTCTACTTATCAAACCATAGAATTTTCCATTTATCCCAAAGCTTTGTTTCCTAGACTAAAATAAACACTATTCATTTGAAAAAAAAAAAAAAAAGTTTGTTGATAGCTCTTTGTGTTTTCCTTTGTTCTGGGTTCATGTATGCACTTATTTATCAATCCAAAGATCTCTGTGAAATAAGATTCTCCATTTGGAAGTCATGCTTGCCTTCTCTCCTTCTCCATGACAGACACCCACATTTTGAAGTATATAGCAAGTACTAAAAAACGGAATGAAATGAATTAAATCATGTAATCAACAATCCCACCGCCAGTGGGGATATGAGCATATACATATACTCTTTTTGGTCCATTGCATGGGGATGACAGAAAGAAGAGAGAGCAGAGTCTTGAACCTTGGGAATTATTTTAGGATGGAAATAGAAAATAAGCATCTTAATTCTGCATCTCAGGTCTGCAGCTTTCCCAGAGACACTGATCATGTTGTACATCCATATATCAGTTTGCAAAGGTACCCTTTGCCCTCAGCCTTCGTGAGCCAAAATGAAATTGCTTTCAGGAATGGAGAATAAGGGTGTGTGGGTGTTTCAGTCAGTTAAGTGGCTGCCTTTGGCTCAGGTCATGACCCCAGGGTCCTGGGATCAAGACCTGCATCTGGCTCCCTGCTCAGCAGGGAGTCTGCTTCTCCCTCTCCCTCTGCCTCCTTCCCCCTGCTCATGCTCTGTCTCCCTTTCAAATAAATGATTTGTTTTAAAAAGGATTGGAGGGGCACCTGGGTCGCTCAGTGAGTTAAGCCTCTGCCTTGGGCTCAGGTCATGGTCTCAGAGTCCTTGGTTCGAGCCCCACATCGGGCTCTCCGCTCAGGAGGGAGTCTGCTTCCTTCTCTCTCTCTCTTTCTGCCTGCCTCTCTGCCTACTAGTGATCTCTGTCAAATAAATAAATTAAAATCTTTAAAAAAAAAAAAAGGAATAGAGAAAAAAGAAGAGAAAGTGTTCACAGGATCCAGTTCTTCACTGAGTAGAGAAAGGGTAAGATCTGTATTGTAAATGAGGAAAGTAAGCCTGAATTTCTAGAAGGCACCAGAAAATAGTGAGTACTGGGGTAAAAAAGCAACAGAATGTCTTTTCCGAAGGGGTCACTCCTGTTCCCATGGAGGAAGACAAATGAGTGTTACCAGATCTTTGTTTTTCAGATGTCAGATTCTATATTTGTATGTTTAAAAAAAAAACCTATTTTTAAAATATTGTTAACTAATAAAAAGAACATCATTCAGATAAATACTACACTCAAAAAAAAAAAAGAAAAAAAAGAAAATCTTTCAGCTGAATTTGGCTAGTGGCTGCCAGTTGGTGACCTTTGAACTAGCAACCATTTCTTTCTCTAAATGAGGGGTCAGCAAACTATCACCTTTGGCGTAAAACCAGTCCACTGTCTCTTTTTGTAAATACAGTTCTCTTGGAACACAGCCATTCTCATTCTTTTACATATTGTCTATAGTCGTTTTTGCATTATAGTGGCAAGGTTGAGTAGTTGTGGCAGAGGCTGTCTGGCCCACAAAGCCTGAAATATTTACGATATGCCCCTTTACAGAAAGTTAGCTGACCCCTGCTCTAAATATCCCTTTTCCAGCCACCACCTACCAATGACAGGAAGTGTTCTTTCATAACTACCATAAATGGCAAAAAGACCCTCTCACAGAGCTTCCCCAATGGAGGGATTACACACATCCCACAACCAGACACTTAAATTTCAAACTGTTCCTGAAATAAATCTGGTCCAGACCGATGTTCCATAGACCTGCGTGAGAAACAGTAAGATCTCATCCAACAATAGGATAGAAGACCATTGCCTTTATTTCTAAAAAATATTATTTGGTTGAATTAAATAAAATTAAGAAAAGATCTTGGCAAATGCAATTCTAAGTCTCAACCGTTTGTATATGGTGTTATTAAATGTCCATAGTTCATTGCAAGTAAAGTTTATTGGGAGGGAGTGGGTAATATCTCCCATATTGCTACTGCTGTCCAAAGTTGGTTCTCCATCTAGACATTTACCTTAGAAATTACAGTTGCTTTTCCAACAAGTCCTGTTTGCCTCCTGGGTCTACAGAAGGCACAAAGTCCTTTAAGAGTATCATTTTTTTTTTCTTACCCTCCCCCCACCATATAACACATACTTAACAGGGGGCCTTTTAACTCAGGTCCTTAATTATAGTCCTTGGCCTCTGGGATCTGTAAAGCAAAAGCTCAACAGTTATGTAGTAGTTAATAATGGGCCACTGCTGTGTATCCATCTGAAAGATGATGTCCTCTCTACCAGGAAATAGAACAAGAGGGAAAACTCTGAGGGCCTTTGTTTGGTGGGGGCCAACGGGAAGGTTGAGCTTAACAACCTTCTAATTCCCATCCAGCCTATCTTTACCAAGTGACTGTACCACTTAGTATGAGGTGTTAAAATATCCTGAATGGCCAGGCACTTCTGTTAAAATGAGTGCTATTAATAATAATAATAATAATAATAATAATAGGTATCATTTATTGAGCCCTTATTTTGTGCCACACATTTTTAAGTGCATAAATGAATTGTCTTATTTATTCTTTAACAACAACGCTGTTACAAACAAGGGACATGGGAAAGGGTGTTAAGTAAAAGCACATAATACCCCAAAGAAATGAGAAGAGACATCTTTACCCCATGGTTTCTCCTCTAACAGGTATTTAAAGAAGATTTGACTATAAGGAAGCATATAAGAATAGAGATTATTTCCACATCAAAACTGTTCCTTTGGTTTAACTTAGCCATCAGAGTTACTTTCATTCTTGCAGACTTCCAGAATACAATTTAGCATTTTAACTACATCAAGTATATTAGTAATGAAAAGGAATATCTAGGCAACCCAATGAGGATTAGTTTTCAACTAATTAGTGGCTTGGATGAACACTGCATGTTTGCTTGAAAAACTTAGAGGTAGAGAGAAAGGCATCTAGGTTTATAGCTAGGAAATCTCTTGAACATAAATGCATTCATGGACATGGAATCTCTAGGACTCATTCATGTGTCATAACTACCTTATTAAAGTGCTTTCCTCTAGATGATAGCTCTAGGTATAAGAATCTTGTAAAGAAAGGATGGAAGATGCTTTTATGCCCATTTGGCAGATAAGAAAATTAGATACAGAAGGAATAAGTGAACAGGTTGCTGTCATGAAATAACTAGGGCAAAAGCTAGCCATGGAAGCTCAGACTTCTAATTCCAGCTCAAACATCCTATTTTTAGATGGGAAGGGTTCTGAATTATTAAAGATAACACACATAAGCCCTGGATGGAAAATTCAAGATATCAATCTAAGATTATGGAATTTTTCACCAATAGGTTCATGTTAGTCAACAATTCTGGCCTCAGTTTTCTTATGGGCAACAATATACACTTCTTATGTTTTTTTTTTTTTTTTTAAGTGCACAAAGTGGGTTTGTGGGTTAAAGCCTCTGCCTTCAGCTCAGGTCATGATCCCAGGGTCCTGGGTTGAACCCTGCATTGGACTCTCTGCTTGGCAGGGAGCCGGCTTCCCTTCCTCTCTCTCTGCCTGCCTCTCTACCTACTTGTGATCTCTCTCTGTCAAATAAACAAAATCTTTTAAAAAGATTTTCAAGATATCAATCTAAGATTATGGAATTTTTCACCAATAGGTTCATGTTAGTCAACAATTCTGGCCTCAGTTTTCTTATGGGCAACAATAGGGCAACAACACTTCTTATGGTTGTTTTTTTTTGTTTTGTTTTTTGTTTTTTAAATAAATAAAGTGCACTCAAAGAGTGGCCTGGAGTTGAGGGTCATTCTGCAAAGTGTCACCAATTCCTGATGAGACAAACAGAAACTCATGAGTAAGCATTTAGAAACTCTTACAGGAACTTGGGAGAGTAACTTTATGTCTGGTAAAGCAAACTTAAAAAATTGGGACTTGTATTTTGTTTGTAGGTTTAAAAAAAATGTATTTTACTATTCATTTGAATTTTATAATGAAGTGGAATTTTTTTAATTTGAAAAATGAAACAACAGTCCTTTACTACTCATAGGTGAGAAGCATTAACCTAGAGCCATTGGTTCAGTTCCATGTAGAAAAATATATAAAAATTTTCTTTTTATCATCTTTTAAAATTTCCATTCGTGATAAAATAAATTTTAAATTACATAAATATGCAAATTACAGGTAAAGATTTTTTAAATTACTGATTGATTATACAATCAATCAAATTTGGAGGTTGCTAATCTAGGAAATTATATAAGGCAAGACATGAAAATGTTGTATCTATTCCTAAAAATTTATAGAAGTAAAAAGTTTGTTGAAACAAGTCTATTTATCTTTCTTAAATGCTACCTATGTATATTTATAATGCTGTATATGGAGCCAAGCTTTCTCCACAAAGATCAAGATCATGTTATTCTACTATTATTCAAGTTTTGCATCTGGAAATGGTAGCTCAGATTCTTTTATTTAAATTGTCTTTGTAATACTGGACTCTGAATACCTAGCAGATAATCTGGAATAAAATTATTTTCAATAAACTAATTTGCATAATAATTAGATACTGGACATCTCTCTCTAGTGACAGGCAAATTTTTGTTTTAGTTACCTGTGGATGAGAAATTTACCAGTTCTCAAAGAGGTATATTCTAGCTCACAGATAATCCATTAGAAGGCTTTTTCTGTGTCTGCCTCTACCATTTCCACCCATTGGCCCAACTGCCCAGCAAAGACTAAGCAAAGCAATTGTTACCTTGCCTACACACAAAGCCCTCCAGAAACTTGAAAGCATGGTCAGAGTTCTCCTTTGTCTTTTCTTCATCATGCTAAAGATCCCATCCCTTCAACTGTTCCCTGCAGTGTTTCTCAGTCTCGGAATTATTGACATTTTAGGCCAGATGATTGCTTTGAGAAGGTGTCCTGTATATCCAAGGTACTTATCAGCATCCTTGGTCTTCACTCAATAAACACCAGCAATATCTCCTTCCATCCCTACTCAAGACAACTAAATATTTCAGATATTTCAATTTTAAGGGATTAGAATAACTTCTGATTGATAACGATTGTTCTAAGGGATCTTTAGAGTAGATACAATAAAATGGATCCTAATAATGGTCAGGAAAAGAAAATCTTTTAATAAATAATAAAAAGTTTCTCAAACTAAAAGTAACTTCTATTTACTAAGGATAGCAATCAAGATTTATTCACTGTCACTAAAATCTCTTAAAAGAATCAGAATAAAAAACAAGTATTATATACTTGTTTCCTCCATATCTTTCCATGACTTGGTAGCTTATTGTTTTGTTTTGTCTTTTAAAGATTTTATTTATTTACTTGACAGAGAGAGAGATCACAAGCAGGCAGAGAGAAAGAGGGGGAAACAGGCTCCCACCAAGCAGAGAGCATGATGTGGGGCTCTATCCCAGGACCCTGAGATCATGACCTGAGCTGAAGGCAGAGGCTTAACCCACTGAGCCACCCAGGCACCCACAGAAGCTCATTGTTTTTAACACTGTTATTCCATTGTCTGGATGTAGCACAGTTTATTATCCACTTGTTTATGAAGGACATCTTGGTGGCGTCAACATTTTGGCAATTACAAATAAAGTTTCTATAAACATCCATATGAAAGTTTTGGATGGATGTAAGTTTTCAACTCTTTTGGGTAGTAACAAAAGCAATTGCTGGATCCTACAGTAAGATTACATTTAGTTTTGAATCTGAAAAGTGTACGTACTGCATGATTCCAACTATACGACATTCTGGAAAAGCCAAACTATGGAGACTGTAAAAAGGTAACTTGCCAGGAAATGGGGGAAGGGAGTGATGTATAGGCTGAGCATAGAGAATTTTTAGGGCAGTCAAAATACTCTATCATGCTATAACGGTGGAATCATGTCATTATACATTTGTCTAAATCAATATATTGTACAATACTATGAGTCGAACCATAATATGACCTATGGACTCTGGGTGATTGAGTGGGTCAACACAGGTTCATCAGTTTTAACAAATGTACCACTCTGGTGGAGGATATAGATAGTGGGGGAAGCTGTGCATTTGTGGGAGCATGGGATTATGAGAAGTCTGTGTACTTCCCTCTCATTTTGCCTGAACCTAAAATTTCTCTTAAAAAAAAAAAAAAAAAAAAGGTCTCAGAAAAACACTAACTTTCCAAAGCCTGTTTTCTTCCTAAAAAGTATGTGTGCACACATGTATGTATGCTCCATGGATACAGATATATTCTATTCCTAATCAATACCATGACATCTACATATTCCTTGTCTGGTTTTTCCACATTGATAATGATATCTATAAATGCTAGACTAGTCATTTTACAAGCCCAACCTGATATGGTCTAAATAGTAATTATTCTATCAAAACAAAGAACTTTTTTGTGTGTGTGAGAAATGCATGATTTCTGCTTCTTTTCTGCCTGGTGGCAAAAGGCCTCTTTACTCCAAAATTAACAGATAATCATCTTCCTCTTATGAATCCTGATAGTACGGCCACTGCTATCAAGCAATTTTCTTCTTGCACAAGCACAAATCAAAAGTCCACCCTCTGAAACTAAGCAGGTGAGTAACATATAATTAGCTGACTTTCATTTTTGGAGGGCATTTTTTTTCATTCCACGGTACTCCACTTGATTCCTGAAGGGGCTCTGCCCCTTATATGTGAGGCCAGAAAATAAGAGGGAAGGAGGAGTGTTACAGGACTGTCAATAAATCCATTTTCGGGTCCATCTGCCTAGGCATCTAACCAAGTTTCACTTTAATATATGGGAGAAATGCAAAGGATTGCGGCAAGGGGAGGGGCACATTTAATAACTTCTAAAGCCCTCAACACATGTAAATAACTTATTTGTAAAAGTAATTAGCTAAAGAAATGGTCTTTTTATTTCTGGCCACAAAATTACTTCTTTGACTTTTTGTTTTCTTGGAATTGACTGGTTATCACACGTGGAGTTAAAGCCCAGTTTCCTGATAGCTAGTGTATTCAATCATTATTTCACCTTTTTACCTAGAGAAGTAAGTTGAGGAAGAGAAGAAATTGGTAATTTCGTAAAGCTCACTCAATATCTAGGGCATAAGGGCTGCGTGAAATGTAATGCTGACAAGACATATTCCAACTGACATGATTATGAGACAGTGTTCCATTCCCAAGTGAAAAAGTTTCAGCCTGACTTCTCAGCTATTTCAACACATTTGCTTTTGCCTCCTTGGGGGTGAGTGGCCATAGGTTTGGCTAATTAAAAGAGATAAGTACTAATCTCACAAATGGGATTTAGCTCACTTCCCACACACCAGGTAATATAAATCAGTGAGACAACCCCCACGTGGCCTTAGTATCAGGAAGATGGGTGACTGGGTATCAGAACTAGTGACTCAGTATCAGGAGGGCTCATGATAAGAAGGACACAAGTCTCATTCTCCCTAGAGATGATTCTATTTCTGTCCTAACAGTATTGTTTGGGTCTACAGGATTGCCAGGGCTGATTTTTTTTTTTTTAATAAAAGACAATTACAAAATATGATTTTAACTATTAGTTTAACTATTTCCAACAAGCTCCAATTTTTTTCCCCTAATAGCATATGGGACGATACCTTGTAAACTACATACATTTATTTCCTCAACAGACCTCATGTAATCCCTAGTTTGGCAGTCTGAGACCTCTCCCAGAAGGCTGACAATCAGTAAATTCGATTATTATCTTAAGCTTACGCCAGATCTGAAAATCCATACCTGGACAAAGTTACTGCATCAGAGAACGGCAGAGCCTGAAATGATTTCAAAGATGCCTAATCTCCCACCTTCACTTTACAAGGTTTCATAGGAATTTTGTAGCAAAACAGAGGATTTCTTGACTCTCACACAGGAGGGCCTTATATCTCATCACTTCACCTTGAATTTGTAGTATACTTATTTATGAAAAATAGAATACTTATTTATTTATACTTATATATTAAGTAGAATACTTATTTATGAAAAATAAGTAAGTGAATAACTGTGTAACTACTATGCTTTTTAAATAAATTAAAAATGTCTTTTAAATTCTCCCTTTTTCTGCACTACCTCTTCACTTCTTTATTGTCTGTAGGTGTCAGCACATTTATATGACATAATCAAGAGATTTCACCATAGAAAGGAAGAAAGAAAGAAAGCCAGCCAAAAAGAATTCTGATATGCACCAATTCTTGTTAGCTCAAAATGCACTGTAACATTTAAATATCCCAGTGGAGGGGTAGTGGTGGCCATTCCATTCACTGGCACATGTATCTATTATTAACACCAAAGAATTTATTAACAAAATTGTTCACTGATTTAACATTCATATTTGCCTAGAAAATGGTGCTAATATTCCATAGAGACTTCACACAATTAAAAACTGAGAGCATCATTTCTAAAAACCTCAGAAAGAAAACAAAACCCAACATACTGAGTAAAAAGTTTCTGAGAGATATCTCATCTGCTTAGCCTTCTATATTCCTGAGATTTGGGCCTGTCAGATGATTTTTGGTCACTACCATGAACATCTTGCTAAGTCATCTTAGGTTTGGCCTTCTGATAAATGACAAACGGTGTACTCTTTGATTCTACATCACCAGAGAAGAATGATACAAAAATCTCAATATTCAATTTCCTTGCTTTTGTCCCTGTATACAGAAATTCTACCATAGCTTTACTCCTGTTTTGCAAATTTAATATCCTGCTGACACTTCCAAGTAGCTATCTAACCGGTCTGTCTTCCATTGATATTTACCCTAATAACAGGGTATTCATGGCTCCTCAGAAATTTTCAATAAAGAGCACTGGGGAAGGCCCTGTGGTCTTCCATTCAGTCGCTGTCTAGATAATACAAGGACTATGCATTTCACTGGTTTATAATGAACATTGGCAGGAAACAGTCCAATTTATGGCTGGAAAATGTAGGCACAGTAGAAGCCAGGTCAGAATCAGTAGGCAATCCCAAACCTTATCTCTCAGCATTCTGAATCAGGAACTGCCCAGCTCTTGCTTTGTTGCCAATTTGTTGTTTTAGAGGTGGATGGGGCATGGTGGAAGTAGACATGGTCTTTGAATGGAGAAGTATGCTTTGAATCTGGAACATTCACTCCCCCACTCTCTCTTTAAGGTCTTCTTTGTAAGCATTCTAGCCCACAGTGAGGAAAATCTTAAGGCTTAAGGCAAGACTCAAAAATTCAAATGTCAACAGAAGCCAACAATGCCACATAGGGGTCTATCTGCTATCTGACTATTTTTCACTTCCAGGAAGAAATATGCTATCTCATTTTTTCTTAATATGTATGGCCCTTCTGATATACCTTGTTATGTTTTGCTTTTGATAGAAACATAGATAAATAAGATTCTGGTACTAAAAAGAAAAAAAAAAAAAAAAAAAAACAAGGTAAATAGCAACTGCCTTTGGCCTGAGCATTAGGCAACAGGAAGGTGTGGATTTGGTAAGAACTGATTACCCAGGCCTATACTGGAACTGAGCATAGCCCTGTAAGAATGTGAGCCCAGTGGTATGAAATACCTAGGTTTTAAAAGAGAAAATAGGGATTCAAATATATATATAGAAACTCTTGATTTTTAACATTAGCTCATTTTTTTAAAAAAATTTCACAATGGCCAGAAGCCAAAGCAAACAAAAAATTGAGTTCGCATATGTGAGCTACTAGTCAAGGACCTCCAGATTAGAAGAATTGAAGGCCCTTCCCTGTAGCATCTGACCTGTTACTTAGAGATATTTTTCATCACAGGATTTTCAGGCACCCATAGTCATGATTCTGAACATTTTCTGCTATTAGAGTTCAGGAACAGAGATTGATAAGATTTAGTAAAAGTTTAGACTGACAGCCAAGCATCCTTAGGCATACCTGACCTGGAGTTGGCTTTCCAAACAACTACCACATTTTTATACCCAAACTTGTATAACCATGATATTGCTGCCTTGATTTCTTATAACTGACTTTATCTCCTCGAGTCGAGAAACCACTTCCCCAACCCGCATATCAAAAAATAATCCTGTATCCTTATACTGCTATATTCATTATAAAGTAAGCTTTTCCTGGTGAAGTAGGTTCCAGAGAATGTGGCATTTATGACCTCTTCAAAATGTCCAGACTTTCATCTCAACAACAGTGGATAAAGTGCCCATATTTTGTAAAACTTATTACATGGCACATATAATCACTTTAGGAAAATTACACAAGTAAGGATAAAGAAAAGAAAAACAAACAAACTAGAAATCACCCATTAACTAAACACCCTAAGACAACTAACACTTTGGAGAAAGTCCTTCCATATATATTTGTTTCTTAAAAACATGAGCTCATACTATTCCATATTGTAACTCACTCAGCAATGCACCAGTGACTGGGGGTATCATAACCTGATACCTAGTCTTTTGCTACTGTTTTCCCACCATCTGGAATAATCTGCCACCCAGCTCAATAGCTGAGAAGCCCGAGGCCCAAGGAGGTATTGGATCTACACTAAACGACCCAACTCTTAGCGGCATAGACTTCTCTAGCATTCAGGTAAGTATTCAGTTGCTTCCTATCTTTATTGTTCTCAAACAGTACTAAGTGCTTAAATTCTAACCACTTAAATTTTAAGCAGAAATTGTGTTTGCCAACTTGATGACTACATGGTGCCTTTAAGAGGTTCAGCAGAAGAATGGGCACCCAGTTGGCATTTAATACATTTTTACTGGCATACTGAAAAAGAAGATAGAGTGGAATGAGTCAGATCTCATTCTCTCCTAGACCAATAGTATGTGTAATGTCCATAACTGGAGGCCTTCTCATTAAAAATATAAAACCTGTGTTGAAAAATGTGTCAGCCAGTCACCTTCCCACTTAGCCCACAATCCTGGTTTCATTTTGACTTACAGTTAACTAGTCTTGCCTGGGCTCCATCCCTCCTCACCTTAGAGCAAGAAAAATGTACCTTCTTGAGTCCCAAGAAGGTCTCCCCTTGAGCATCCTACCCTGTGACATAGCCCCTTCCTCCAAGAGGTATGGAATCCATCCCTAAGAATGTACACGAGAAACTGGTATCTAATGGACCCACACTTTAGTTTTAATCAAAATCTAAACTAAAACTGTGGGAAATCATCCTTTCAAGAAATTTGGCACTAAGTATTCAGAAAATGGAAATGGATGTTGTTTTCTTGGCTCTAGCCTGTGGGTGCAGAGATTTCGTCTTCCCACTAGAATTGACTCAGGGTGAATGAACTGCAACATTCCGGAGGAAGTGAAGTGGCATCCTTCTCTCTGGTCTCCCTCCAAATCAGTCTCCACTTAAGGGTAGTTTGACAGTGAGAGATCACCATTCCTTCTTTGGTCATGGAAGTCCATGGAATGTGTGATCTTCCTAGTGTCCCTGTAACTGTTAGGGTCCTCATAATAATTCCATCCCCAGTGGCCACTCCCTTTCCTCTCAATCACCTTTCCCCAAATCCCACCACTATTTGCAGGTCTTTAGCTTTCCAGGTCTGGATCTTTTCTCTCCATCTTTATATATTTTAAGATATACTTAAGGAGGAAGGAGTGCCCTTTCCCCAAAAGAATGCTTCAGTTGTTATCTACTCTCTCTTTTTCATCCATTGATTACAGGAGAGCAAAGTAAGTAATTAACATTTTAAAATCACTCACAGTCCAGCAATGCAATAACTGGCTACTATGAAGCCATGTCTATCAAAAGATCACAGCCAATTGGAAAATCAGATAAAGCTTTGTTTTGATACCACTGTCCTCAGTAATAACTTCCCCATCCTGGTTCCTTCCCCAACTCCTTCCAACCTCCCCCCCACCCCTGGTCCTGCCTCTAGACAGTATGGATCTCTCCAGGTATTCTAAAAGTCAAGACCATGACTCTTTTGCTTCCATATCCCCAGCCCTAAAGTGGCACTTTAAAACATAGCCCATTTTTTGGTTTTGTTTTGTTTTGTTTTTTGTTAAAGATTTTTATTTATTTATTTGACAGAGATCACAAGTAGGCAGAGAGGCAGTCAGAGAGAGAGAGGAGGAAGCGGGCTCCCCACCGAGGAGAGAGCCCAATGCAGGGCTCGATCCCAGGACCCTGGGACCATGACCTGAGCCGAAGGCAGAGGCCCCAACCCACAGAGGCACCCAGGCACCCCGAAACATAGTCCATTTTTAATAAGCATGTGTTGGATGAGTGAACAGAGGAATATTAAAAGAATGCAGCTCTTCTTCCCAAACAGAGGTAAGAATTCTAGTGTGTAAGATTTAATGAGTTCTACCTCAGGAGATACAAGATATCTTGGTGTGGGAGCATCTAGGCTTTCTAATGGATAAGACTCAGCACCATCATTTCTTGCCTGAATTCTTAAAAAACAACTCCCTAGTTAGTCTTCCTGTTTCCATTCTTCAGACATTTTCCACATAGGAGTCAGAATGATCTTTAAAAAATGTAAATCACATTACACTTAAGACCTCCATGGCTTCCCCTGTAGTTAGGATAAAATGCCAATCCTTTATCATAGGCTGTTTGCAAAGTCCTTTATGATCCGACTTTACACATGATTCCAAGTTCTTTCCTGCCTCACAACCTTTCTATGGGTTTTCCCCTGGGCTGGAACCCTCCCCTCCAATCTACTCTTGCATCGCTGGCTTCTTCTCTCCCTTCAGGACTCTGCTTAAATGTCACTTGCTTGGAGAGACTCAACTTGAACAGCTCATCTCAATCAGTTCTTCTCTCATTTTTTCCCTACCCTCTGTTTCATATTTTTATCACAATTGTAGAGTAGTTATTATTTTTTTCTCTTCACTCATATATCGTGTATATTTACTCTATCTGCCATGTCTAATGAGATAGGGAATATGTCTTTCTGGATCAGTGTCTCCCAGTGTCCATTACAGAACCTGGTACAGAGTAGGTATTCAACGGATGTCTGATGAATGAATGAACGAACAGTGATTAACTCCTCTTCTACCTATCCTCATTGGCAAGTTGTCCAGCTAGCTGTGGTAGGGAGTAACACTCTGGTCAGGAGGATACCTGGGAGCAGGGGGCATTCTTCCTTTCCCCAAGCCTATGAATAACATTTTGGAATCTGGAGTAAGACTTTAAATTTAGAATTCAATTTGGAATTTTCTGACTCCTTGGAATTCTGTGCCAGAATATGAAGGTAGGAAACGGTTGGCTCATGGCCCCAAATTTTGGTCTACCCCTTTTCTCTCTCTTCCTCCCTCAGCTCTATCTTGCCCAATAAATAAGAGGACACCTTGAACCGCTTCCCAACAACTATGCTTGACCATCCTTCTGCCTAGAGGTGTGCACATCAGCAGCTCAAGCTTCCCTTAAGAGAATGGACTAGGAAGAAGGTCCAGGTAGGTCTTAGAACTGGGTGGGTCTGGGCTCTGTGGCAGGGATTTCTTTGTGGTCTAAATGGCAGGCTGTGAGCTCCTGCACAGGCACACCATGACTGTGGGTGCACTGACTCTTCTCCCTGTTAGTATGGGAATGCTGGAGGAGGGCCACAATGGAAGCCTCTAGGTGTAGACCTCAGGTTAGGTGCTGCTATTACTCATGTCTCAGGGTTCTATTGTCTCTTTCTAAAAGTGTATTGACATGGCCATTGCCAAGAATATGATGAAAAGATATTTTGAAGCCAAAAATAAGGCACTGAGATGAGTAGGAAAGTTAGAGAAAATATGATGTCTCATTTGATAAAAGCCTTCCCACCAAACAATGTCATAGGCCCCTCACTCAACTCCTATTTCTTCATCACCCCACACCTGCTCTTGTGCGTAGGCTTATACCAAGTGACGTATAAACCTATCTATGCCCATGTCTCAAGCCCCACTGGCAAATATGCTAAACTCTGCAAAGAAATCCAGGCTCTGCCTCTGTAAGCCACATCTCAGAGGCACCTAGAAGCTAAATTCTATTAGTTCAGGGGTTGTCAGTCCTTCAATGTATACCAGGGAAGCTACTAGTGTTGACTTTCCAGAAGCTGCTCCTTCAGATATTTTTTTCAACTGAAGGATTAGTGTCAGATATCACCAAACAAATGCAATGAACTCTTGAATATCTGAACTGACTTTTCTATTTTAAATAGATGGAAAATCTGTCTATCTTTCAAGCAACTGATATTCAGCAGTCACTGGCCTGCCAAAAACATGGCAGTCACACTGGGAGACAACAGTCTATTTATCAGACAATTATCAATTACCTGGTGGTTCTGGCTGTTCAGGCACATAATGAACTCCTTGACTATTTTTTTCTACAATGTTTCTTAGTCAGTATATATGTCAGTGCAGCCTGGAGATGTTAGCAAAATGATCAAAACCCCAGAATCTAAAGAAAAGAAAGAAGAAAGGTCTTGTTCTGAGATAAATCGAGGGGAAGAATTGAAACTCAGTGCCAGATACAGGACTCCTCTTAGCTGTCACACCACCTCAAAAACAACAAATCTGCTCTGTCTCACCTGCACTCTCCACACCTTCACTCTGCCTCCAGACACCTGACCCAGAGTGCAAGTCTTTAAGTTGCTGAATGGCAAAGGTGCAAAATTTAGCTCTCATTTTGTTCAATCCATGTGTTTGCAGATGACAAAAAAAAAAAAAGACTCAAAAAAGAAAAGCATTTGTCTAAGAGTAAAATTCATCATCATAATCATCATCATTCCCATTGTGATTAAAGCTGCTAAATTATAACAGATCACTTATTACCATCAGGCCTATGCTGAACACTTCACACACATCAATGCAACATAATGTTGAACTGTGAGTCTACAGATGTGAGTCTACAGAGATGGCTTCTCATCTTAAAAATAGCTATAAGGAGCGGCACCTGGTTGGCTCAGTAATTAGGCATCTGCCTTTGGCTTGGGTCATGATCCCGGGGTCCTGGGATTGAGTCCAATGTTGGGCTCCTTGCTCAGCAGGAAGCCTGCTTCTCCTTCTCCCACTTCCCCGTTTGTGTTCCCTCTCTCACTGTGTCTCTCTCTGTCAAATAAATAAAATCTTTAAAAGAAAAAAAAATGCACATAAGAAGTAAAATCCATCTCTATAGCCTCAGCTTTCAGGCCTTATGTAAGGCTATTGCCATGTTTAAAAGTATGGATAATGTGGCCTTTAACATGGTTTTTGTTGCTGTTGTTTTGTTTTTAAAGGGGACCCAAATTTTATGCTATATGGACACTAAATTCCATTTGGTTTATTTTACTTTATTAACAAGTAAAATCTGCCTATTTCAGATGGCTCCTTGGATTTTCCAAGAGCTAAACCTGTATTCAAATTATAAAATTATATTTATTGGGAATACTGAAAATGACAGGCTATAAGCTTTTCTGGCAAATCCTCACAAAAAGCCCCATGGATACTGGTAACAGTGGAATAGTGAGTAGGAAGAGTGTCAACATTTCCATGGGGAATCTAACATTTATTTGGATGACTATATTCTAGTATGTCTATCTTAAAGAAAAGGAGTGTTAGCATTGCATTGTATTTCAACTTCTAGATGTCAGGAAACTGATTTCTTGGATGTCAGAAAGAGTGTCCTAGATTATAGTAAAAAAAAAAAAAAAAAAAAAAAAAAACCCAAAGCAAACCACAAACTTTTGTTTTGAATTAATTATAGACCCACAGGAGTTTGCAAAAATAGTTCTTACAAGTCTTATGTAACTATCAGCTTCCTTCAGTGGTGGCATCTTATAGGACTAATAGTACATCGGCACAATACAATCAGCTAACCTAGAGATCTTATTGGTGAACAATAATTTCACAAAAAATTGGTGAAAACCAGGTAATACCTGGTTTTCAACAATTTTTGCATGTACTGCTTCCTTCCGTCCTTCCTTCCCTCCTTCTTTCCTTTTGAGTATGTCTCTGTGTATGGAGCTAGAGGGTTTCAGAGTGGGAAAGTGTACTGGGTATGAAGTAAGACTAAATTTGGATTAAAATTCTACCACCGACTTACTGTAGGACTTATAAACTTTTTGAGACTTTCTTTCTCTCCCTATACAATGTTTCTCTGTATTAGGTGGGCTATTTGAAGGCATTAATGATGAGGGAATGAATGTACATGAAGTGCCTAGTTACAGGTGAAGCTCCTTAGCTAAATGATGTTTTATGAGACCTAGAATTTTCCATCACATTGGCTTGCAGGTATAACTACATCTTGTGGTGCAGCCCCATGAATATATTTAACTTAAAAGATATTTGCTGATGATACTAGGAGTAGAGAAGTGCAATATATCCATTATAGCAATTGCAACCTTCTCCTTCTTACCTAAAATATGTCCTTCCTTGGGGAACCCCAAACTTATAATCTTATATTCATTGAGCTCTTTGATGGAAATCCTGCTGAGACCTAAGCAAGATAACATCAAATAGAAATAACATCCTGGCTGAACTCTTAGACAAATGCTATGGGAACTGGGAGCACTTTTCATGTATCAATCAAATGCACTTTTTCCATCTTTATCTGAATGTTGCAAGTCAAAGTAAGACTTTCTGGAAAGTCTTGGGTAAAAGGGAATGTTTGAAAAAGTTTTCTTCCTTTTGTAAAAATGTTGTTTCTGCCATTTTTAAGAGGATTTCCTAGTCAATTTTAAGTTATTTGAATGTTAAAGAAATGGACTTTACCTGGTGTATATCATCTGTAACTTTCTAGAAACCCAGATACGGTGAACATTTACTTACTTCATTAACATTATTCATACATAAAACTAAGGAAAGTCGAAACAACAAAAAAAGAGTGAATCTCTATTCTTGTTGCTGCTTAAGAGACAGTCATGATTTCTCTTCAGCACTTCGCCCTTTTTTTCTCTGAGCATCTTATCTGGATGAAAAGCTCTCTATAAATCACCTCAATAAAGACTAAATAACTCCTTCCAGCAGGATTCAGATTTCTATTACTTTATACACCGGAACGCCGATGAGTTTTCCAAATCAATATTACAACAGAAATGTGACAATTACAATAGAAGTTACAGAGGAAGAACACAGAAGAAGTTGCTTTCTTATTCTATTTTTGGAAGAAAAGGGCAGGCAGGAGCAACAAAGGAAAAACCCACAAATGAAGGCAGAAGAGCTAGGCATGACTTGTGGTCCTACATGCCAATGATCAAAACATAGTACTAAATAACCACATGAGATGCATTATTAATATTTCATATTAGAAGGAAGGTGTTTGCTTCATTTTAAGATAAAGAACATAAAGGCCATCACACCACATTGGAACAGAATATAACATCTAGGAAAACATTAGTGAAGGTTTGGGCTTTTTAAACAAATGAAGAGTTCATTTCAGCTGTATCACAAAATGAACATTAAATTATAAAAATGAAATTATTTGGTTTAACAGATTTTCTAATTGCTTTTTTAAAAGACGTAAAGAAGCGAGGAGAGAAGGCAGAGAGACCCAGAAAGAGAGAAGGAAGGATGGAAAAAAGACACATTTTGTTTTCCCAAATTGGCCTCTGCAAAGAGCTGTTTTGACTTCCAAATGCATCAGCTAATCTGAAAGCTTGGGACAGTATCTGAAGGGACTGGAAGACCCTTTTCAGCCTTCTTCAAGCATTCCAAGGTACCCAAAGAGATACTTGATCCTGGCAGCATTTGCTAAACTTCTTCAATCTAGAATAATTTATGTCTTTGTCATCCACTCCCCCATTTGTAACGGTTCTATAGCTGAGGGTAGCATAGGAGGATATACCAATAAACACTATGCAGTCATTAAATTTTGACAATGTAATAAATATTATTACAATTCATATTTGGGAATTATGTGAGAACACACGTGTCAAGATCATAACCTTCCACCATCAAACACATATATTTTTTTAACATCCATAGGACCTATCCCATGTGAGTCTCTATGACTGGTGCTATGGCTGAGAAGATTAATTCATCCAACCAATATTTTTTGAGAATCTATTTTTTTTAAGATTTATTTATTTATTCGAGAGAGAGAGAGAGAGAGAGAGAGCATAGGTAGAGTAAAAGAGGCAGAAGGAGAGGGAGAGGAACAAGCAGATTCCAAACTGAGCCTGGAGCCAGAATCCACTCCCCTGAGATCACGACCTGAGCCGAAATTACCCCACAACCCTGAGATCATGACCTGAGCTAAAATGATAAATCCTACACTTAACCCACTAAGCCACCCTAATAGGCACCCCTACTGAGAATCTATTTGACTGTAGGCACCAGGTTTCAACAGTTAACAAGTAAAAACAAAGCTCCTTTCAGAGCATATAAACATCTCCAACTTTCTCTAGCAGGGAGGAGGAAGGCACACCTTTAGACAAATAAATAAAATGCAGTGAAATGCATTTCTAAGAAGTCCTATGCCATGGATGTAGGGGGAAAGTAAAGTAGTTAAGAGCAAAGATTCTGGAACCAGAATGCCTGAGTGCTAACTCCAGCTCAGCTACTTACTAAAGAAATGGCTAAGTGTCTTAACCTCCCTGTGTCTCAATTTCTTCATTTGTGATGTGAGATTTATATTAGTCCCTTTTTCACGTGATTCAGTGAACTAATGTTAAAGTTCTTAAAACAGTGTCTTGAATGCTGGAAACACTGAATAAGTATTTGCTCCATAAATAAGGTGTCATACTAAGGCAATTTAGGAGTGTATGCCAGAAGAGGCATGGGTGCTTTTGAGGAAGGGCAAAAAATCATAAAGCATAAATTTCTAGCAAAGCCTGGAATTTTAGCCATCATTACAGACACCACTTGTATCCACCCATTTTTAAGACCGGTTCGACTTGTCATCATTTCACAGCAAGAAAACAAGCACAGAGAGCTTAAAAGAGGAAATTCAACCAACAGAGCAAGAGAATCTCCCAGAAAAGGAGAATTACTTGAAACACGTTACCACAGCTTGAATTTATCCACCCCATTCTTTGAACCACTTTTAACCCAGAGTCCAGTACTCAAGGAGAGCCCATTGCCATGATGGAAAGTTCAAGAAGCGGTAAATGCTTTAGATTTCACATGATTGTGAACATAATACAGTCTTGGGGCCACAAATGAGAAAGAAGAGCCCCTCTTATGGTTCACACAGAACAGACAGAACCTTCTCTCCTCGCAGTTCAGGCTGAAGCTGCTGGGGTGAGACCAACAGAATTCTCAGGGGCTGCAGAGATGCTTGAAAGCTTGGAGGAGGGAGAAAAGGCTCCAATGCCGGGCCAACTACAGAACAGTAAGAGTACGCCTCCTGGCCTGGAAAGATGGAGACATAAAAAGGAGGCTCCCAGAATCATGAAGGGGAGAGGCAAGAGGAGAAAAGAGGAATGAAGAAGGGGAAAAAGAAATGGGAAAACAGGATTTGATCTCTAAACCCCCGAGTACATGAGCTCTCAGTCCCTAAACATATGACTCAATGGCACTGGAAGCCAGCGGGAGAAACAATGAATTCCAACTCCTCCACTTATAAGCAATGTGTTTTGGAGCAAATCATTTATCCTTTAGGCAACGTGCTTAGAAAATACAAACTGGATAGATATAAATATATACTGGATATATGTTTATTTTCTTTCCTCTTTCTGAGCTTGGTTTATTGACTATAAAATAGGCATATTAAGATCTACTTCACAAGGCTATTAACGTAATTAAATTCAGTAACATATTGGAAAGCTCCATAACAAACTTCTTGTGTCAAATCAGAACTCATTCTCCTCATTATCCTAAGTTGTGAGTATCCACCTGTAGGGACTATTGCTCATATGAGCAGCACAAACATGAAAAACCCCTAAAAATTCCAAGGAACCGGTCCTACTGATAACTTTATATAAAATCAGAAAAAAGAAATTAGATTCAGCTCCAGCCCAATGGCTCCCTCCCTGTACTCTTTAATCCATCTAAGAAATACTCAACCTTTACCTCAACTAGCAAACTATTGAAAAAATTACCAACACCTCAAAATGCATAAAGCTCTATAATAACAAAGGAATTTAGACCCAGTGCTGGTGAGTCTTAAGTGAGTTGTTTTACTTTTATTTTCTCCAGCTCATCTGTCTATGTTACTGAACAAAGAAGTGACAAAAACATGAACATGAAAGGAAGAGATGATAAAGCGACAATAGAGGGTACCATGAGAAAGATGATGGACTGAATAGGAGGTTTGTCAGAGGGTCTTTAATAAGTGGTGGTTTGAGAAGGTATTGGAAAGACGCCAGAGATGAAGTGTAAACCATCAGGTAAGCATCACTTTACACAGAGGACTGGTTAAAAGATGAGAAAGCCTGAGAGGTTCTGGAACAGAAGCCACAGAATTTGGAATAGTTAGTATGCCAGTTAAGTGGGAAGGAAAAATAGAAAGACGATTTCAGAGCAGAGGTCAAACACTTCACCAGAAAATAAGCTATAAAAGATCGAAGGGAAACTAGGGTGGAGAGGATAGGGTGGGAATTTATAGAAGGGTGAAACTGACTCCATGACAAGAAAGGAAACAATATAAAAGAGATAATTTGAGGATAAAATCCAAGTAATGTATATGTTCTAATTCTTGGCTTCTTGTCCCTTGTGTCTACATATCTTTTCAACCAGGAAAACTGCTTTCAAGATTACCGGTGGCTTCAAGGCTGAAAATTGAGGACCCAGCAATTCTTTATTCAGAAAGAAAGAGAGAGAGAGGGAGGGAGCGAAGGAAGGGGGGAGGAAAGGAGGGAGTGGGAAGGAAGTAACAAGCGAGGAAGGATAACTGTAGCCCGATGAAACTGGCATCAACTAGAAAACCAAATGACTAATCTAGTCATGATTATTCCCAAAAATTGAATAAGAAATTGAGGTTGCCTATAACAGATACGATTCAAGAAACAAAGGCTTAAAAAAGAAGAATTAAAAAAAAAAATCTCTCTTGGGACGCCTGGGGGGCTCAGTGGGTTAAGCCTCTGCCTTCGGCTCAGGTCATGATCTCAGGGTCCTGGGATCGAGTCCTGCATCGGGCTCTCTCCTGGGCAGGGAGCCTGCTTCCTCCTCCTCTCTCTCTCTCCCTCTGCCTACTTGTGATCTCTGTCTGTCAAATAAATAAATAAAATCTTTAAAAAAAAAAAATCTCTCAATACCTGTACAACCTCCAACTCAATCATTACAGCCTACATAGACACTCCATTTGCAACTCATACATTCTGCTGTATGAACCAGCATGTTTCAAGAAACAATAAATTTGACGCCAGAAAGTTCTGAGTTCAAATCTCAAGCCAGCCACATAGTAGCATGTGCAGGCTTAGAAAAAGTAACCGTGCCAGCCTGAGACTCATTTTCTTCAATAACAAGACAAAATGAACTTGTAAAGATTCGGCCTCCCAGCTTTGCTTGCCTAGTGCGATGAGATTTTATTTTTAAAGTGTCTAGGATGCATCAGGGGCTCAATTAACAATGTTCATTCCTCAGACTTCTGAGGCTGGCCTCAAGGCACCGTACGTGAGCTGCAAACATAAAATAAGTTGACTGACTTTTAAACAACAATAAAACATAGCCAAGCCTTTTTTTATTGCACAGTGGATGATACTCTTGCTAATCAGATCCCCAGGAAGGCTATGCACTAAACTCAACCAACCTGCCCTTGCTAACAACACTCAGTGCTGGAGCCCCTTTTCTGGAACTGCTGTAGGAGCTCATTCCTTTAATTATCCACAAAGGTGGAAAGTATCATTCTTCTGATGGGAGGAATTGATTTCTGGAAAAAGTCACCATCACTTGGATCCAAGTCCAGTGAATAAGATCTAGCTGAAGTGTGACCACAAAGCAATGAGACTGATTTTTCTCCTGTGACTCATAATCTAGTTCACAAGACAGTTTCAAAAAGTTCTGGATGCTATCAAAATAAAAGTACCAGTACACGAAAATAGGAATAGAAGAACATCTATTGCAGCACTGAATGTAAAGCCAAAAAGTACTGCGTGTGTGCCAACAGGGCAATGACTGAGAAACTTGAGTTTTAACTCTACCATTAAAGATTGGGGAGCTGCGGGACAGAATGAGTTAAGAGAAGTCTTTCTCAAACTGCCTGGGGACTTGTTAGAAATGCAAATTACTGGGCCCCACCCCAGGTCTACCCAGTCAAAAATTCAGAGGGGTGGGGCGCCTGGGTGGCTCAGTGGGTTAAGCCGCTGCCTTCGGCTCAGGTCATGATCTCAGGGTCCTGGGATCGAGTCCCACATCGGGCTCTCTGCTCAGCAGGGAGCCTGCTTCCTCCTCTCTCTCTCTCTCTGCTTGCCTCTCTGCCTACTTGTGATCTCTCTCTGTCAAATAAATAAATAAAATCTTAAAAAAAAAAATTCAGAGGGGTTCAGCCTCCACCATCAGGGGCATTAAGCCTCCACCATCTGCATTCAACAAGTGATTCTAATGCATTTAACAAGTGATTCTAACGCAGGCTAAAGTCTGCGAACCCGGAGTTAAGGGATACCCTGCATTTACCTACAACAGGAAAGTCTGAGGTATGTTAAGTAAGAAAAGCAAGTTGCAAGCTAGTAAGGAATACTTATTATTGAACTGGATTGTACAGGCATATCTGTGCATGTGTGTAGAATAAATTACATGGTAGGATTTTGCCATGACTTTTTAAAACCTTGCCAAGTTTTTGCCAGACTTTTTAAATGGATACAAATGATGGTGGAGTGAAGGACAGATGGAGAAGGGTGATGGGGTGGGGTGGGAGAACACGTAGATATATACCTTATATATAGCCTACAGAAAGACAGATGTACTAATTGCTCTCCTCACACTCTGGCTTTTATTTAAAGCCAACCTTGCATTCCTTTAACATCCTTTATTCTTCTGTGAAAGCGAACAGTTGCTTTTTCTTCTGGAACTCCCATGTTTGAATCTGAAAGGTACTGTCTGTGAGTGAACAGCATATAGGCATACTTAATATGGGTTATAATTCTCCAAAGACCGTGCAAATATCTGCCGGCTAAACGGCTGTCACTCAAGATTAGCAACGACATTTGTTGGTTTCTACATTTCCAAAGAAAGGAAGGCTTTGGATTGACAGCAGTTTTCTAGGAGGACAAATTCACAAAGACAATTTTTTCTTCTATGGACAAAACATAAAGAAGTCCACAAAGCCCCAATTACCTTTTGTGGGGGGATACCTGACTTTTGCACAGTCTTAACCAGATTAAGTTGTAGGGGGAAACGTAGTTTATTTTCAAAGCCTTCATATTTTCACAGATGTCTGAAAAGTTTAGGTATTTTCCAAGCAAACTCTGGGTAAAGGGAATCCTTGTGAGTTTGGGGGCACACTGCAAGCTACTAAACCTGCCAGAGCGTGATGGTCCCATGAGAATGCAAGTCTTCACCTGCTCAGCAGGCTCTCACTCACTGACCCACCGTGTTCAACCCCAACTACAAAGACTTGAGTACCCTTATGTAGGACTGAGTGATCCCTCTCATGCGAATCAAAGCAAAGTCGCAAGGGGAAGTCAGCATAACATACCCATGGCAGACTCTACTGGTGAAAAAAAGAAAGGAATTATCAAAAGCCTAGAAAAGCAGTAAGAAAAAGGAGCAAGATCAAGTATATCCCTGGCAGAGACTTGGTATTTTTCAGGTTAAAATCTCAAGCCCTAACCAAGGCAATAAGAAGAAGCTGCCACTTTCAATAAACTTCCCTGGCTCCTGCCTGGGCTCACATTCTAAGTGAGAACCCCTTAGGATAAGCAAGGACTATCCATTTCCTATCGAACTTAAAAATCTATTGTGGTTCCTTTAACACCTCAGATCCGAACATCTCGTGCATGTCTTTTCACATAACCAAATGTTGGAGCAGTCTGTGGTCCTCTTGGCCTGTGAGCCCTCTTCTATCAGCACGTGGTATGACAGGTCAGCTTGTATGGTGGTGCTTGATCTGCTGTGGTGGTACATTAGAAGCACCCAGGAAGTTTTCTTTTAAATGTCAGTGGCAGACCCTGCCATAGACCAATTCTATCAAAATTATGGGGAGGCAGGCACGGGGGCAGGTCTGGTCATTTGTAATTTTTTGAGTTTCCAAGAGTCTAATATAAACCCAAGACAGACAACTACTGAACTAGCTGTTATCTACGTTGCTCTAGGCAAGATTAGAGATCTGGTGTGTGGTTGAAAGAGGTGAACTTCAAGGTCCCTTCCAAACAGAAGGGTCAGTGAGTTTCAGAAAGCAGTCTGCTACAGAAATGATTTTTCACAAATAGCAGTGGAAGGGCTTCTTCAAGGTTAAAGAGAAAGACTTTTGCAAAACGAATTGGAAAATCGAGCCCTCTAGCTAGACAATTCCTACCAACCAAACACAAACATAAATATGTATTTTGTAGTTGTGCCAATAATCTTCTAGAGAATCTTAATTTGGCTTTTTACATAATTTTTTATTGGTCTCAAGAGTCTACAAAATCAACTCTATAATTCGACACAGTCCACTTCTTAAACTTTACCTAACTCCTGCAACCATGAATAAATTAAGCGTCAGTAGTCTCCATCTGATTAACAGACACTGAACCATATTAACCACAAAATAGATCAACTATATGAATAATTGAAACATCCAAGTTTTTCAGACAGTCCCTCAGTTCTACCAGAGGTAACTTATCAACTGGCCTAAATAGAATTACCCTAAATATTTTTAGGAGAAAAAAAAAATCAAAGCCTTATTTATTTTTTCAAAGTGCTAGAGCGAACTTAGACATAATGTACAGCTCATTTCTGCAGCCACAGTTACCAAGTCCCCAGCGCTTATGCAAAGATACAAAAATAGAGAGATACCCCTTCTTCCCTTCCTCACACTCAGCCTAACTTGAACTTTAGAAGGAAGTGGCAGGGGTGAGGGAGGCAGGAGAAGAGAGGAACTGAAAACTCAAGGAAGTCACTTTACACATTTTCAAAAGTAGATCACCCCTTTAGATCTCCTTGGCAGGAAGCAAGAGAGTTTGGAGAGTGTTTGACTTTTAAACAAAATACACTAAACAAAAAATCTTAAAGAGCAGAAAGACTAGCAGAGGGACACAAGGAGAGCAAGTCCATGTTAAACGCTCTGAAAAAATAAACTTAGAGCAGCATCACGGAAAGGTTTATTCTCAAGAGAAAAGAACATGAAGAAGAATGAGAATCCATCCATCAATCCTTTCTGAATCTATTATGTGCTGAGCCTTGAGAGGTACAATGATGAATCTGGAAAGGGAATTCTAGGGGCAAATGATGGCCTTAGTAAGCCAAGGGAGAAGTTGGTATTTTTTCTTGCATTAGTGACACTCATCCTAATGTTACTAGTAAATACGTGTTCTGTATTCACTACGTACCAATGCTGTACTAAAAAACAAAAACAAAACAAAAACAAAAACAAAAACAAACAAAAAAACACTTCTGCACACATTTTCTCACCAAATTCCCTCAAGCATGGGGTCAGATTTATTCCCATTTTATAACAAAGGACACCAGAGACTCAAAGTGTGTAAGTACTTTGTCCAAGGCCATCTAGCTAGAATTAAGTGTGGGTTTTCAAAAGTAGATCCAACCTACTCTAAATACTGAGTCTTAAACATTTAGTGCATTTAATTATAAGAGAAACCCCGAGAAATTTTGTAGTGGCGGTATCAACCCCTTTGGTAAGCCACACAGTATGTATTACGGTATATATTACGGTAGAACATCATGCTAAGTGGCTTTGCATGGGGATCAAACTACCCCAGCCTGCTCCCTTGATGTTCCAAATCACTGCTACCTCACCCTGCATGTACTGAGGCTACATGAGCCTGAGGTTCCTGGTGATCCCCAGATGTCATCAAGGCTGAAGCAGAGCACACAGAATCCACAGCCGCATTAGACAATCCAAAGTGCAGGGGGTGCAGTGCCTGGGTGGCTCCATCAGTTAGGCAACTACCTTTGGCTCAGATCATGATCCCAAGATCCTGGAATCAAGTCCCGCCTCCAGCTCTCTCCTTGGTGGGGAGTCTGCTTCTCCCTCTGCCAGCAGCAACCTGTTCATGCTCTCTCTCTCTCTCTGACAAATAAAAATCTTAAAAAAAAGAAGAAGAAGTAGTCCAGGGGATACTAAAGTGGCCATAGTGAAAAGAGAGTCTTCAAAAACAACCAAACTAACTAAATAATTTATTACATATAGAAACATCAGTCTACAACCCAGAGCAGGGCAGAATGTCTCACTTGGCTCAGATGTTCAGCTTCTGGCCTATGGTATAAATTAGAAACTCAGTACCCATAGCAGTCCTTACGCATAATGAACTCTCTCTTCAAATCAAAAATCCTCATGGCCCTCGGGAAAAGTACATTGTAAATAAGAAAAGAAAGTAAACGTCCGTGTAAGTACAGTACTGTGAAGGGGCCAGTGAGCCAGCCGGTTTGGGTTCAGTTCCAAACTTCTCTTTCCAGTCATGTGACCTTCCTCGCATCACACAGCCACTCTGTGCTTCAGGTAGTGGCAAGTTTCGTGACAAGGAAATGCATCAGGGCACTTAGAACGAAAATCTGCACAGAGTATGTATCTAGCCACACAATTCCTCCTCCCCTCATCCGATATTCTGCCCTTAGGGATTCACTGCTCAGTGGGAAGTCCTGGCCTTTCCTTTCATCTTTAATCTTTCTTACTGACCCTACTTCAGGGGTCTCACCCAGACTTTCATGGGAAGTTTACCTTTCTGATGGACCCATATTGGAGACCACTGCAGTACTCTGATTTCATTTCCAGGTATAAGGTGGCTGCCTCGTAAAAGCCTGCCTCCTCGTCACTCCACCTGAGCATTTGGACTGTCCGGTTGGCCAGCCATGAGAGCCAGTGAGCTGAAACAGAGCGATCATTAATCTGGAAGAAAGCCTTGTCGTTCGGAGCCAGCTCTACTGCTCATCAGGGACGTGGCCTCGACTGATGCTCCCTTTTCTGAGTTTCTGGCTCCTCATCTGTGAAAAGAGGAGGCTGAGCTCCAGTGGACACCAGGCCCCCTTCCAACATGAACATCCTCTGATTAGATTTCCCAGCTTCCCTCTTTTCCTACTGACCTTTGGCTCCAGGCCGTCCCAGAGCTTGCCCATCATCAGAGAGGAAAGTACCAACTGCCCGCCTGCCAATCTGCGCTTAGGGCAAAGACTCTGCTGGGAGGCTGACAATGATCAAACACGCAGGGCTGGCCCCGCATCATAGGTCAGCTCAGCACACTGCCTGAGAGGCCGCGGGTGGGGGGCCTGGGGAGACCAAGTGTGCCGCACGCTGCCCTGCGTGACTAATAAGTGGGGACCCACTGCCCTGGGAGCTTGCCCTCAGTCAGCCTCCGCGGTTCTGCTCATCTGCCTCCTCTTCTCCCTGGCAGAAGCGGAAGACCCAATTTCTGAACTGAAGAGGGCTTTAAAAAACCCCAAACATTTGAACATCGCCAACGACAAGGTACTCCTGAACAATAATACTAAAGAGCTGACTATTACCACATGCCAGGCGTGACACTGTCTCCTGCAATCTGCAAAGCCGCACCTGAAGCGTGGGCCCTGATTTCCTTGCTCTTCATACAAGGAAGATGTGGAGTGGTTTGGGACCTGCTAAGTGACACCCTGACAGTCGGACCTCAGAGCTCCCCAAGGTGAGCTCTGCACTGCTCCTCCCGCCTCCTAAGAGGGCTAGAACAGCTCCTACTCCCTTTAAAGGAAGGCTCTTCCCTACGCTGAGGCAAAAATCTATCTTCCTCTGACAGCTCCTCAGCCCCCTTTTCGTTTGTTTGATCCTCTCCCAACATGGATAAAGATACTCAATCCAGTCAATTGTAATATTTTAAGACAAAGAACAATGAGACCAGATAACAGTAAACTATGTGGCTTCACCTTTGTTCTCACACAGCCTCCCTTGCCAATTCAAAGGTGGCTCGATATGTTTTTCTCTCCCTCTCTGCCCTTTCTTTTTTCTCCCGCAGCATGTTAATAGAAGCCAGAGCTTTGACAATTGTGCAGCTAATTTCTAAATGATTGAAATGATTTATTATTATTCCAGTCAAGGAAAGTTCCTACAGGAGCTAGGACAGCTGGTAACAGTGCCCACAGAACGGGTATTATTTCATGACACAAAAGCTCGGCATTCGGTGGAAATCACCGTCAAGGAAAATACGGGGGGTGGAAAATAGAAACATATCTTTTGGTCAGAGGTCAGAGGATTAAACCATTCTGACTGAAATTACATTCTGTTATGTTAGCCTGTCTGTCCTCACATTCTCCTACACAACTCCTGTTTTGTGAGACCTTGTGATGCCCCTCAATAGAGATATGTTCTGGAGTATTTCCTATTTAAGCAGGTTGCTAGCTCTGTGATGGTTTTTCTTCTCTGTCTTGTTTTCTTGTTTTGTTTGTTTGTTTGTTTGTTTTAACAACCTCTGTGTACCAAAACAGAATTAACTGAGCACAGATCACACATGGGAAACTCACTCATCCTGAAACTACCGCAAAACTCAGCAGAGAATGCCTGTTTTTAAAGGCAGTATATTAAAATCATCCACTGACTGCCTCCACAGTGAAGACCGGCACCAATACTGCAAATTGATGTGCTGCTTTCAGACTGACATTCTTGACCCACCTACCTCCATCCCCGAACCCCCACCATATGTCCCTCTAGAGGCTGGGGTAAGGATGGGAAGTTACTATTGAGCCCTACCAGCTTTGACCATACCTAACTAAGGCCAGTGATAACATGTGCTCTGCCTTCTCAACCTTGCACAGACCTTGAGCCGGGAAAAGCTGGGCAAAGGTTATGTTAGGAAATCCATCCTCAACAGTATTGGAATGGGAAATCTATATGATTTCCCTGTGTTCATTATCTGCCGTGAACATAGCCCACAGGGCCCACAAGAACATTAGGAAAGAGGCGCTTAGTAATAATACTCCACGACGGTAGCCAGTCTTTCCTCTTGGCCTTTAAACAGAACTCAGTGTTCAGTTTCAATTCCAGCTCCATGAGGAATAAGACCAACCTCACACCTTCATCTCATCATTCCCATCATGTCCTGATCGATAGACTCTGATGCTCTGGTCTCATTTCAGCTTACCCATTCCCAAGAGACTGGATGACCTTTTTCTATCCCAAGAGCAAATCTCCCTGATTTAAAGACCGTTTCTTATCATATCCCAGGATGTTGGGTCACCATACTCATTAATTCCACCATCCAGGGATAAATTCAAATTCTTTGAATGCAAACCCAAATCCGCTCTGATCAAACTTGACGATTTGAACATTTAGCCCTTTCCAGAATGCTTTGTCTAAGTTGGTTTGCCCCAGCCCATTCTGCAAGGATCACCCAGTACCACCAGTGACACCCTTCCTTTCTCTATGCACTTGTGGGGGAGGGAGCCCAAATCCAAGGTAAAGTCTATGACTCGGGATGCGCTGGGTCAGTTTTGCCTGAGATGTCAATACAGTGAGAGCTGCCTAGAGGACCCCTCCCATTTTGGCAATCATCCCTCTGAGACCTGAATGATTTGTGAAACAGATGGAACTTTATTGACCAGTGGGTTTAAAGCCACTGAGTGCATAGCTGACTGGATGATAGCCAGTGCCTCCAAAGAAGGAATCATCTATTTTACTCAAGGATGTTTATAGCACCTAGCAAAAAGGCTAGCAAATAGAAGACACTTGACAGATACTTGTTGATTGGATGGATGAGCTGTGGTCCAGAGCACATCACAAAAACTGTGAGCAGGTTCTGGAATTAAATACACCTAATTCTAAATCCTGATTGTATTGTGTCCTCGCTGTATGACAATGGGCGAGGAATACAACTAAAGTTTGGCTGCATCAACCATAAAAATGGAAATAATGACATTTGTTATGAGCAGGAGTGTATCCCCCCCCAAAATTTGTATATTTAATCTCTAACCTGCAAAACCTGAGACTGTACCTATTTTTAGAGATCGGGGCTTTGAAGAAGTAATTAATGTAAAATGGACTCTGACCTAATATGACTGGTTTCCTCTGTTAGTAGTGAAGATTAGGACACAGACACAGAAAGAGGAAAGACCATATGAAGTTAAAACGAGAAAATGGCCATCTACAAGCCAAGAATTGAGGCCTAAGACGAAACCACCTTGGTTGACATCTTGACAATTGCATAGCCTCCAGAGCTATGAGAAAACAAATTTCTATTGTTTAAGCCAACCATTCTGTAGTGATTATTATGAAAGTCCTAGCAAACTAACACAAGTATCTGTGATATTTGACGGAATGGTTGTTGCCATCTTAATATAGTACCTGGAACATAGTAAGTATCAAATACAGTGTAAATACGGTTATAATTAGCCATATATTGAATATGTTTTGGTATAGAACTACCCTTCCATGCCCAAATTCCATTTTTTGCCATCCTATTTATGCTTAACTTAAATCTAATCTGGTCCATGTAGATTTACATATACATGGAAACATTTTTTTCTTCCTCTAAGAATAATTGTTGGACTGAGGAAACTAACATTAGCATGACAGAATACATAATTCTTAAATTTGGATAAAATCTGGTTTTGTCTAGATTTTACTTAATTCACAAATAAGATCCCAATCATTTTCCCACACCCTGAAATTATATCAGATATTTTACTCAAATAGAATTTGGGTTGCTGCCTAATTCAAGAGAGCAGGAGTTCCAAATTTAAGGGCTGGATCATACACTAAGGGCTGGGATCATCTATGCGTTCTATGCCATGCTTCTCAGAACTCATTGTCTTTAGACGGAGCCAGTTCCAGTCAAATAAGACATGAGAGAAACTGCTGTGCACTGTGGGTGTGAGGTCAGACCTTCTATACATCTATTCACAATAACACATAGTAACATAGGAGGGTAAGAAGGCCATGCAAAGGACAATGCCCCAAGTGTTTTCAAAGAAAGATAAGTGGGATGCCTATATTTCTTCCCAAGTGGGAAGGGGAAAAATATATATATATTTTTTTAAACATTGACACTTTAATGGTCAAGAGGCTATTAATGAAGACTTGGGTAGGACAAATAGACACAAAGACTATAAAACAGAAATAGAAATGCTCCTCTCAAGTTCCATTGCTGCAAATTACCATCCAATCCTGTGATTCTATTGATTTACCTGTGCTATATCAAATTTTAATCACCATAAACCATAGACTAATACAGATCTGCCACCAACAAGTGCCCTTAGCAGAAGACTTTCATTACTTTGGATACCTCTGAAAATTTTTTAAGACTGTCTAGCCTGGAAATCTGGGGATACAAGGAACATCTGAAAAATGCCTCTTCTGTTGGCTTTTCCAAAAAGTAGGTATGACATGCTGCTTTAAAAAAAAAAAAAAATAGGGCTTTCAGAAAAGACATGAATAAAATAAAAAGATGCAGATAGAAGGTTAAGGGGAGTAATTCCAGATAAGGATAATTACCCTAAGAAGAATCCTTTGAGAAGAAATGCTTTTGTTCCCTCAATTACTATACATTAACCCTATGGTACCAGCACATCTTAATTCTTTAGATGGTCTCTTGATGGTCCCTTGTTCCCAACATACAAAGCTTAACTACGCTAAGCAAGCATGTTCTAAAGTGGGGGCCACAATAGTCATTTATCAAGATGTTAATACCTGTGCCCTTAAGAAGAAGAAGAAAAGAAATAAACAAACAAACAACTTCTGGATCGAAGTTGGAAATTTGCATGCTCTGTCTCACATAAAGATTTATAATGCCCATAAAAAATTAAATAGATTCCTATAATCATGGAATCTGTTTAAAATGGTTTAATCCAGGGTTTTCTATATACTATTAATATCTCACAAAACAGAGGTCTGCATATCAAGGTTTGTGACACGTTGGCTTAAATACTGCTGTTTCTGTGACTAATGTCTATGTACATTTCCAACATCACAGCTCTATATTAACCTTATGCATACCTGAATAATCAATCTATTTTCCTTCAAAATATCCAAGAAATTCAGCCACAAACACTATTTGCTCAGGGCAATAATGTAGTGAATCCTAAGTCATTTCTCCTACTACATGTAGATATAACCATAAATACTTTTAGAAGCACCATTTATCATTAGCAGAACTGGATAAAACTGACAACCTTTTACTTGATTGCACACCAAGGTCATAGTGTGGGATAGGGTAAATAGCCCCTAGAACTGAGTGACCCTGGATTTTATATCTAGATCTGTCACTGACCAGTCCTGTGTTAAGCTCCTAATCTCTCTGAGACTCCATTTTTACTGATCACCAGATAAATTCTGTAGTCATTCTAATGTCTGAAGTTCCAAGAAACTATGAGTTTTGAATGCAAAAGTACAAAGTTAGTCAAAAATCTTATATGTTCCTGCCTTAGTGAGAGGTTTTATTTTAAGTATAGGAAGTTATTTGGACACAAGCACAGACAGAAAGAATGCCAGAGATAAGTGAAAGTATATGGCCACATGGAAGGATCACAGGTGATTTCTGGTTTGTTCTTTCTAACTTCTGCATAGTTTCTAATGTTTTTGTAATGAACAGATTTAACTGTTGCAACACAAAAGAGACCTAAGAGTTTTATTTTGTTTTTAAGTCTTCTGAGTCCTTAAGCAGGCTTCTACTGACTTGAAAACCTCACTATGGGTGGCTAATCAAACTTAATGTTCAAATGTTCAATTCCAGACTAACTGTTCAAACCAAAATCATCAATGTTTGGGATAAGCAGGATTAAGCCTTAGAAAAGCTTGAGGCCTAGCCCAGGCTGTATAGGGTGATGATCAAACCCATGGCAGGAATGTGGGACTTTGAGTATAAAGCCCTTAAGAATGAAAAAAGTCACAGAGCGAAAGAGGATTGGAAGGAAAGAGGATGGGAAATGAAAGCACTGTTGCCTCATCAATCCACAATTACAACATCATGTTTGGGTTCCTGGTTTTTTGGAGACCCTGTTAAATGCAAAGGCACCTGCAATGCAATGATCCTTGCCAGTCCCTTGCCTACTAAGAGTATGACCCTATAAAAATTAGTCTCAGGACAGGCAAGTAGGGAAAAAAAAAAAAAAAGAGCAAAAAGGGGATGTATACAAATATTTCAGCTAAGCTTCTCAATCCTGGCTGCACATCAACATCACCTGCGGGTCTTTGACCTGGCTTAAGTTCAGACCCCGTCCCAGAGCAGCTGATTAGAATCTCTAGGTATGGGGCCCAGGCTTAGATTTTTTGAAGTTCTCTGGGTGATGGCCATATGCAATCAGGATTCAGAAAACACACAGGCTACGTGAAAAGACAGGAATTAAAAGCAAACCTTACTGACATTTCAATTTTGCTGAAAGCCTCTCAGAAATTGTAACAGTTTCATTTTTCTGGACTATTTGAGAATTTTCAGATTGTAGGTGAATGAGGGTGAAACTGAGAATACAGTGAATTTACTCTTATTGTTGAATATCAACCTAAAACAATAAAATGGCAGAGGCATAGAAATAAGATACAGCATTTAACAGGAAGAACACTTAACTTCTTCCTGTTTTCAGCAATGTCTTTGATTTTGATTATGAAAAAACTCATGATGGTCACAACTCTCATATTTATGAGGAAAGAAGAGATTTTTGAGTACATATTAAGGAAGTTGGTACAATCAGAATACATCTGTCTTTTTTCTTTTTTCTTTTTAAGATTTTTAAAAATTTATTTGACAGAGAGAGATCACAAGCAGGCAGAGAGGGAAGCAGAGAGAGAGGAAGGGAAGCAGGCACCCCGCTGAGCAGAGAGCCCGATGCAGGGCTCGATCCCAGGACCCTGGAATCATGACCTGAGCTGAAGGCAGAGGCTTTAATCCACTGAGCCACCCAGGCACCCCACATCTGTCTTTTTTCTTAAAAAAAACAAAAAAACCTCCCCCTGAAAGAATCCTGAGGAAGAAATTATTTTCTATTCAAAAATTTTTATTTTCACCAAAAAATAGGAACAAAGACAAAATGAAAATGTATATTGACAGGGTTTTAGAATTTCATATGATTGGATTCTTGCTTGTTAAGGAATCGGCATTGCCTTTAGAATTTCTAAAAAGTAATTCCTCAAGTTCAAATACCAACTTGTTGAAATGTCCTACTGAAAAGCCTTCACATCTAGGTGGTATCTTTTCCAACGTGTCTTCTTCCTTTCCTTCTAAAAGTCCTCACATATTTTTTTTCAGACCCCAATTAATTTGGTAAAAATTTCCAAGTAAGTCAAAGAAAACTAGAAACTGAAGAGAATGCTTGATAAGCATTAAAGCAAAACAAAGCAAAAATCATACTATGTCTTGTCAACATATCTATATGGGGCATTCATTGGAAAACAGCATTAAAGTTGTGTCTCAAAATAGGTTCCGTCACTCTGAGTAGGTCAGTGCAGTGAGTAGGTCAAATTTGTACATAGTACAAACTATTCCCTCCAAGACAATGTATTTCTAAACAGCCTCTGCCTTTTTTGTTGGTTGCAGCATACCCACCTGCATAGCTTTATAGAAATGCAGTTCCTACACTTCATTTAAAAAACAGACTGAATTAGACTGTCTTGCTTGGGGTGAGGGTACCTTGGGAGCACGCATTTTGCAAATTTCCCAAGTGACTCTTAGGAGCTCTAAAGTTAGAAAATCCTGTTCTAAGTGCAACACAGATTCTAAGAAAAGGTCAAGAGTGCCCTAGCAATGCTGTGATGGCTACATTCCACGCTTCTTAGTTTTAATTAACCTTTGTCACTACCTCTAAACCTTTATTGAACACTTTGTGCAGGAACAATTACAAGAGTCTTTTCATGTATGCACCCACATATAATGGCAACTTACGAGGCAAGTGCTAACAACAGTCCCCATTTTACAGATGAGGAAGCACAGGCACAGAGATGGTGAGTGATTCACCCAAGGCTACCCATCGTGCAAGTTGGTAAAGCCAGGCTTTGAAACCAGGAAATCTCTCTTCACCAGATCACTGTAAAATCCCAAGTAAATAAAGAAGTGAAGGTCTACGTTCATAATCGCTGGTTCCCAATGCTTTCTACCATACAAACAGGGACAGGATTGACCCTGATAGATAGCAACTGGATCAGTGTTTTTCAAAATGGGGTCTCTGGACTATATCAGAGAACCTGGGGTTGGTGACAGAAACAGGGGCTGATTAAAAAAATCAAATTCTTGGGTTCTAATTCTGAGCCACTACACCAAGTTTTCAACTGAGGGAGGAAAAAAACAAATCCATATTTTACCATGTTCCACCCGGTGATTCTTATATACAATAAAGTTTGAGAGACACTATGTTAGGTAAATATACACACACTGTAGCAAATTAAACTCACAGATGATAGAAGTTAATTTCTCTCCTCTGATAATGACCTAAAGGATAAGGTTAAGGCAAGGGTTCTCAATCAGGGGAGATTACCTCTCTCACAGACACTGGACACTAGCTAGATATACTTTTGGTTGTCAGAGCTGGGATGGGGCAGAGTGTTACTGGTATCTAGTGAGTGTAGGCTAGGGGGGTACTGTTAAAGACCCCATAAAGGATAACCTAAGAAAGAGAACGGCCTTGTCTCCTACTTTTCCTCAGTAGCAGCAAGTAGGGACAATTTTTTCTTTGTCTCTACCTATTGTTCTTACCATTCCGCCATTGTTCCGGTATTTTTGACTCCCTAAAAATCCTTCCTCTCCTCTTTTCCACTTGGCCAAATTTTACCGTTTCTTCAGGTACTACAACCTCCAAAAAATGTCTCTGTGAATTCTCCCACTCAGATCTCCCTTAACCTAAAATCAAGTTTAATTTAAAAGTCAGATGAGTAGGAATCCTAAAATTTAGAGCTGAACTCAGGGACCTTCTAATCCACTTAAAAGTTTTCTGACAAGGGGTAGCTGAGGCTCAGAATGGTTTTGGGGTGGTAGAAAGTGGATAGGCTTTGGGTTGAGACATCAGAGTTTGAACCACAGCTTTGTCCTTCACCAGATAGGAGACCTTATGAAGCTATTTTAACATTTTCAAATCTCCCTTACCAACTTCACAAGGCATTTGTGAGGATGTATAAAAACGCATATGTGATGTGCCCCCATGGGGTGTTGGAGGCACAGGAAGCACACAGCACATTTCAGGTCCCTTTCCTTTCCTAGAGACTTTCAAAGGCTTTCAAATATCAAACTAATAATATCTCATACTCAATGTGTCCTAAATGTAATGCTAGTCAAGTTTTAGCTCTAAGGCCTCAACCACTCTTTGAGTTGGACTCTACTATTAACTTCATCATCACAGATGAGAAAACTAATAAGTGTGGAATTTTTCCAAGGTTCCACTGCTGGTTAATGACAATGCCTGATTTTATAACTCTGAGAGCCCAATTTCAGGATACTCTCATTTAACCACATACCATACTACTCAGAGAACTGTAATAAGACCACAAGTCTCCTGATACCAAGTTAAGAGTTCCTTCTATGTCACCATGGATGTTGGCTTTGTCTCTCCAAGGAAATAGTAAATGATAAAAGCAAGGTCATGACTTATGCTTATTCTCTTTCCTTTTCAATGAGATGGTGCTCAATAAGTATTTGTTGATTGACTGATAGAGAAAAGAAATGAATGGCAACCTGAAAAAATTCATTTCCTCACCCTGTCAGTTTGAATTAATCCTATTACACATAGAAAATTACACCTGGTTCTCCACTCTAAAACCAGCTTACACACTGGGCTGAAGGAGGCTTGTTCAGCTTCCATTATTGTCTTGGAATCTTATAAAAGCAGGTGATGTTTCTCTGAATTGATACTAACAAACATGACTTGTGTACACACAGGCAAGGCAAGACTAAGTGAACTTTGTTTCCATGGAAAGACTGTTGTTATTCCACGTGGTTAACAATGCTTCTGGGCTACAAATTCACCTTTCCCCCAATTGCAGATCCCAAAGGAAGATTAAAACAGGTGAACAGGTACAAGAAACAGTGTGAGCTTCAGTCCTTTACTGTGGGCCTCTCTCCCTGCCAGCCTCAGGGGGCTATTACAGGAGGTGCCAGGGATAGAGAGAAATGGAAAATTTTGACTTTGTCAGAGGTAAGGTCAACTCTGTTTTTTGTTCTGAGATACCTGGAGACTAATTAATAGGAGAAGACAAGATGTGGCTAATAGCAAAGATGATGTGAGTCCTTGTCGGGCTCTTTCTGTGAAGCCACTCACCATTGTGTTTTGTTTGGCAAGGAGATAGGTTCAAAGACTTAAAATCGTTACATTCTTCTCCTGTCTTTCAGAGGAGGGGAAGGTGTTAGAATCTCCATTTAACAGACAGAAAATGGAGAGGGGAAAAAAAGAAAAGGGAGGATTCATGGCCTGGAATTCTAACACCAACCAGTCATCCTTGTATCCCAAGGGGATGTACATGGGAGCTCCTTGGAAACAGGAGAAGTACTGATACTGAGAAGCAAAAGCAAGATGTAGTCAGGTTTGGCAGTGTGGTGGGACTAAGTGTGTGTGCTGAAGGACAGCAAGTTATGAGAACTCACTACATGGCTCATGGCTGGTTTGAAATACAATTAATTAGGAGCTATGACAGATAAACTCATCAATACCCATGGATGACATCACCATACTATTCCACAAAGGGGGCCACCAGGCATATGACAAGAAAGGCTTAGACTTGGGATGGGATGAATGAAGGGAAGACATATGCAAGGATGGACCACATAGAAAAGTGTATTTATTTTAGAGAAGTAAACAAGTAACTTTTGTCATATTTGTGAACCTGTAAAAAAAGGTATACAATTTTCTTTTTTTTTTCCTGCAGGCTACTCATCTTCCTGCAGTCAGTTTTCTGAGGTCTTCAGGCAGAAAGATGCAGGAGAGGGATAAAGCCATCTTTCCCCCCTGAAGACTGCTGGCAAGATTGGTGTCCCTCTTTGGTCCTTAATCAGCAACACTATTTATGCTTACTGGCCCCTGGCTCATTCTCTGGCTGGTGATATAACTATGACATGTAACTCTGAGCTACAGCTTTGAGATTAACAACAACAATATCAAGAAGAATATTAGAAATAGTAATAGCAATGCTGGTGGTGCTGATGACGGTGATAACATTTATAGCACTGACTACTTGCCAAAAAGTTCTATGATTTCCATGATGTTCTCCACTTATGCCTCACAAAAAACCTATGAAGCCAATACTACTTATCCCCATATTTCAGGTGAGAAACCAGAGGCACAAAGAGATAAAATAGCTTGCCTGAAGTCACACAACCAGTGAGAGATGCTTTGATAATTGAATTCAGGAAGTTCGATGGTATTGCACAGAAATTAAAAGAGTGTCCACATATCTCCTCACTAGGGAAATGTGTTTTCAGTTCCAACTTCACATAAAAGAAAACTTTGCCTGTCAAAGAGAGATAAAGTCCACCACCTGCCACACTAGCAGGCAGGGAACGCGGACTTCACAGCACGGTAGCTGTCAGGGAAAACTTAGGTTAGAGAAGCAAGATGCTGGAGTAACGTGCAATCATTTCCTTACTTTGTAAAGAAACAAAGAGACATGTCAGAAGTGATTTTCAAGTCACGTATGACCAGGGCTTAAAATTTGGGGCACCCGGGTGGCACAGTTGGGTCTGACTCTTGGTTTTGACTCGGGTCCTGATCTCAGGGTGGTGAGATTGAGTCCTGCGCTGGGCTCTGCACTGTGCACAGAGACAGCTTGAGAGTTTCTTCCCTCTCCCTCTGCGCCTCCTGCTTGTGCTCTCATGCTCTCTCTCTCAAATAAATAAATAAACGTTTAAAAATGAAAAATAAAATAAATTAAAATCTGATTACACTACTTAGTGGATGTGTAACTTCAGACGAGTTACTTGACCTATAATGGTCTTGGTTTCCCTATTCCTGGGGAACCACTACGTGTATCGTAGGGTTTATTACAAAAATTAAATGCAATACTGCATGAAAAATACCAAGCAAAAGATCTACCATGTACTCAAAACCCAATAATTGGCTATTAATTATCATTAGCATCATACTGAAAGGGCGCCAATGGTGTGCCAAATAAGGTGAAGAAAGCTGATAGAGCACAGGTTTCGACTACAACTTCTCATTGACTATTAATTAGAACCCTGAATGAAGAATCGAGAATTCCATCACTGACAGGGTGGCCTAAGGGATATTTCATGGGCTTGTCAAAATCCTGGGTAAACATAATTTTCAACACACTAAATGAGGCTCTTAGCAGTTTCTAGTTAAGAAAGAAATGTTGGGTCACCTGGGTAGCTCAGTGGGTTAAAGCCTCTGCCTTTAGCTCAGGTCATGATCCCAGAGTCCTGGGATCGAGCCCCGCATCTGGCTCTCTGCTCTGCAGGGAGCCTGCTTCCTCCTCTCTATAGATATAGACATCTAGTTTAGCCCCTCCAGAAAAGAGTATGGAGGTTCCTCAAAAATTGAAAATAGAGCTATCCTATGACACAGCGATTGCACTACTGGGTATTGATAAAAGAGATAAAATAGCTTGCCTGAAGTCAACAACCAGTGAGAGATGATCCAAAGGATACTAACACAGTAATTCAGAAGGGCACAAGCACCGCAATGTTTATAGCAGTAATGTCCTCAATAGCCAAAATATGAAAATAGCCCAGATGTCCATCAACAGATGAATGGATAAAGAAGACATAGTATCTATATGTACAATGAAACATTATTTAGCCATCAAAAAATTAAATCCTATATGCAACAACATGGATGGAAGTAGAGATTATTATGCTAAGTGAAATAAGTCAGTCAAAGAAAGACAAATATATGATTTCACTCATATGTGGAATTTGAGAAACAAAAGAGATGGACATGGGGAAGCAGGGGAAATTAAAATAAGATGAAATCAGAGAGGGAGATAAACCATAATAGACGCAACCACAGGAAACAAACAGGGTTGTTGGAGGGGAGGTGGTGGGGTGATGGGGTCACTGTGTGATGGGCATTAAGGAGGGCACTGGATGTAATAAGCACTGGATGCAACTGATGAATCACTAAGCTCTACCTCTGAAACTATCAATCAATCAATAAATCAATCATACTAGGATCCCCCAACTGTACTGTGATTAAAGACAGGTAAGCAGCCTCATTGTAAAAAGGCAGAACTAGCTAAGTCCATGTCTGCCTGACCTACCATCTGCAAGTTCTTATCTCTAGTTTCTGCCCTAGGGAAAGAGCACACATGGGCATCTCTAGCTCCTGACTGAGTTCCCTATCTCTTGCTTCTCCTGAACTGGGTCTTTGAGACCTGCTTGTCCTCTTTCATCTTTTCCTTTTTTTTTTTGAGAGAGAGAGAATGAGAAGGGGGAGGGGCAGAGGCAGAGGGAGAAGCAGGCCTCCTGTTACATGGAGATACCTATGAGGGATTTGATCCCAAGACCCTGGGATCATGACCTGAGCCAAAGGCAGATGCTTAACAGTCTGATCCACCCAGGCACCCCCTCTTTCATCTTTTCTGATCCTTAGGCTCAACTTATTTTCTGTTTGATCTTTGACATCCATTTGGCCTCCTTGTTCTGCCTCCATTTCTTAACTAAGCTGACCACTCATCTATCCTATAGTATTTGTCAGACTTTTCTACCCACATAAGCCCTTCTTAAGAGTCACAGATCCTAGTATCTTGGAATTGCATCACAGAAGTCATGGAGACATGGGAACAAAGTGTCATCTATGGTAGAGAGTTGTAGTTTTTTAAAAGCTTTATCACTGAAAGATAAGACTTTTTTTTTCAAACATGAGCTTCTGAGAAAAATGAGTTCATCATTAATGCATATTCAGTGCACTCTCAACAAAACTGTCTTTCCCATCTGTGTTGACCTTCAATTTCATCTCTTTAACTTCAGATCTTGGAACAAATTAGTCTTCCCCCTCTCTTCCCTGAAAAATGAAGAACTTCAGAAGAAGAACCAGGTATCTAGCCAGAACAGCAAAAAGAATACCTTACCAAAAAGCAAAAAGCAACTTCATATATATATATATATATATATATATATATATATATATATATAAAATTTTTTTTTTAAGTCTTAGGATATATAGAAGTTTCAAAATGGTACCCATTCTGCTAATTCTTACACAGGTCACAGATATTCTGGCTCTCTCCTTTCACTTACAGGAGAGGATTTAATTCTCTAAGTACATAAAATAGGCCTTTCCAGATAAACTTTCTCTGGTTGACAGAATGCTAGGGAAAGCATGAACCACTTCCAAGTAGAAGCATTACTTTCGCCCTAGCTACAAATACTGGCATGTTTTAGCCACAAATACTTGCCATTCCATCAGTGTAAGTCCTGGAGTAAAGATGACAGGGAGGTATAAGGGGCTCCCAAATAACTCTAGAATTCTTGATGGACATGTAGTAGGAAGAAAAATTAGGTCTATGCTATTCTAAGTCACTGACATTGAGGGTTATTTATTACCACAGGATTGCCTAGCCTATTCTACCCTACCTACTGAAGTAATTTGAGATCACAAGATAGAATGTGAGATCACAGGATAAAAGGCCCTCCTCTAAGGGATATCAGATATGGTTTTACAGAATTTAGGTCACAAATTCACCAAAGTGTCCTTTTTGTTGCTCAGAGTAGATACCTAACTCCTCTTTTGAAGTTCTATTTTCCATTCCTTATCTCTCATCAACAGTAAGGAGCTAAGTCTTCAATGGCGTATAATAAAACATTTAAGGAAAAATCTTAGGGACAAAAAGAAGTACTTTCTATCAATATGTGAGCAGTCTTATGCCCAAATATTCATGTAGGCATCTTATAAGGAATGTCAATCAACCCATGATGGTTATGAATTCAGTTTTGATGTAAACATCTCTTATTTCATTAAATCTAAGATCTACATAAAAAGTTGGAAAGTCCCTGTCCTAAAAAGGCAATGAGAAAATGAAATTTATCCCTGGGATGCAAGGGAGGTTCAACATATGTGAACCAATAAATGTGATACACGGGCGCCTGGGGGACTCAGTTGGTTAAGCGACGGCCTTCGGCTCAGGTCATGATCCCAGAGTCCCGGGATCAAGTCCTGATTCATCCTCCTAGCTCCATGGGGAGTCTGCTTCTCCCTCTGACTTTCTCCCCTCTCATGCTACTCTCTCTCAAATAAATAAATAAAACCTTTAAAAAAAAAAGTGACACATATTAACAGAATGAAGGATAAAATCATATGATTTTATTGCTTTCAATAAAAGGAAAAAGAAGCATTTTATAAATCCTTTCATGATAAAAAACATTCTACAAATTATGTATAAAAGGAATGTACCTCATCATAGTAAAGGCCATATTTGACAAACCCACTGCTAACATGATACTCAATGGCAAAAAGTTGAAAGGCTTTCCTCTAAGATCAGGAACAAAACAAGGCTGCCTACTTCTACCGCTTCTATTCAACATAGTACTGGACATCCTAACTATAGCAATTAGCCAAGAATAAGAAATAAAAGGCATACAGATTTCAAAGGAAGAAGTAAAATTATCTGTCTGCAGATGGTATGATCTTACATAGAGAAAACCCTAAAGACTTCATACACACACAAAACTGTTAGAACTACTAAATGAATTCAGTAAAGCTGAAGAATACAAAATCAACCCACAAAAACCAGTTACATTTCTATATACACTATCAGTGAGCTAACAGAAAATGAAATCAAGAAAGCAGTCTCAATTACAAGAGCATCAAAAACAATAAAGTACAAAGGAGTAAGTTTAACCAAGGAGATGAAAAACTTATACACTAAAAACTATAAAACATTAATTTAAAAAAACTGAAGACAAATAAATAGAAAGATATGCTGTGTTCATGGGCTGAAAGAGTTAATATTGTGAAGATGGCCGTACTACCCAAAGGACTCTACAGATTCAAAACAATTCCTGTCAAAATTCCAGCGGCATTTTTCACATAAAAATATCCTAAAACTTGAACTACAAAAGACCCCCAAAAGCCAAAGCAATCTTGAGATAGAAGAAAAATGGAGGCATCATACTTCCTGATTTCAAACCACATTGCAAAGCTACAGGAATCAAAACAGTATGGTATTAGCATAAAACAGACACATGGACCAGTGGAACAGAACAGAAAGCCCAGAAATAAACATCAATCCATGCATATAGCATCAACTAATTTTTTTACAAAGGTGCAAAAACACACAATGGGAAAAGATAGTCTCTTCAAAAAATGGTGTTGGGAAAACTAGATATCCACATACAAAACAATGAAACTTGGACCCTTATCTTACAAAAGTCACAAAAACTAAGTTGAAGTGGATTAAAGTCTTCATTGTGAGACCTGAAACCCTCCCAGAAGAAAACATAAGGAAAAAGCTCCTTGACTTCGGTCTTGGCAATGATTCCTTGCATAAGACACCAAATGTGCAGACAACAAAGGCTAAAATAAACAAGTGGAACTACATTAAGCTGAAAAGCTTTTCCACTGCAAAGGAAACAGTCAGTAACTTGAAAAGGCAACCTATAGAATGGGAGAAAACATTTGTAATCACCTACCTGATAAGAGGTTAACACTCAAAATCTATAAAGGATCCAAAATATATAAAGGAGATATATATATATATATATATATATATATATATATATATATATCTCCTTTAATATATTAAATATATATATATATATCCTTTAATATATAAATATAACCAAAATATATAAAGGAACTAATATATAGAAGAAAACAAGTAATCAATTTTTTAAATGAGTTAAGGACCTGAATAAATATTTTTCCAAAGAAGATATAAAAATGATCAACAGGTAAATGAAAAGGTGCTTAACATCACTCATCACCAGGGAAATGCAAATCAAATCCACAATGAGATATAATTCCCCACCTGTTAGAATGGCTAATACCAAAAAGGCAAGAGGTAAGTGCTGGAGAGGATGTGGAGAAAAGGAAACACTTGTACTTGCTAGTGTGAGTGTCAACTGATATAGCCACTATGGAAAACAGTATGGAGCTTTCCCCAAAAGTTAAAAATATGACTAACATATGACCTAGTAAGCCCACTCTGGGTATATATCTAAGAGAAATGAAATCAGTATCTTGATGACATAGCTGCACCTCAATGTTCGTTGCATCACTATTCACAATAGCCAAGACATGGAAACAACCTAAGTTGTCCTTTGATGAATGAATAAAGAAAATGTATGTATTTATAAGTGAATATATATATTATACATATATATAATATATGTATAATATATATACATATATAATATATATATAAAATATACATAGAAAATGCATATATGTTCTTCAGCCATAAAAAGAGAAGGGAATTCTCCTATTTGCAATAACATGCATAAAACTGGAAGACATTATACTAGGAGAAAAAAGCCAATCAGGGAAAGACAAAAACTACATGGTATCACTTACATGTGGAATCAAAAAAGACCAATTTCATAGAAACAGAAAATAGAATGGTGATTGCCAGCGACTGGGGGGAGGGGAAGATATGGCACAAAGGTTTAGATACAGGATAAGTTTTGAGGATCTAATGTACAACATGATGACTATACTTAATAATATAGTATTGTATACTTGAAAGTTGCTGATATTTTAGGCGTTCTCACAGAAAACAAAAATTTAACTACGTGAGGTGATGGATGTGTTCATTATGTTGACTTTGGTAATCATTCCACAATGGGTATGTATATCCATCGCATTGTACATTTTAATATATTCAATCCTATTTGTTAATTATTCCTCAAAAAAGTTGGACCAAAAAAAAAAAGACATTGCCATTTCCTGTGTACCAGGACTCTAGGAAAAGAGGATTGGCTTTTCCCTAGCTCTGCTATGGCAGAGCTATGTTGCCATGTTTTAGAAGTGCCAGTGCCCGTTGTTCTTTTTAATTGCTCTATGATTGTTGAATCTTCTAAGAAAATATATGCAGGCTGTTTGGGTAATTATAATATGATTATAATCATATATAATGTCCAAATGAAAGGAAGGCATAGTGGATACCTTACTAAACCCCAAACCCACTCTTTTCCAGACTTTGCTCAATGGTCATTTTCTCACCTTAGCCTCTTCTGACAACTCAAATGAAAATTGCAACCCCCACCCCTAATCTCCATTACTGCTATACATCTGCTCCTTCCATAGCACTTGTACCTTCTAATTAGTAAATAAGTCGCATATTTATTTGGTCTATCATTTATTATCTCTCTTCCACAGTTAGAATTAAGTTCCCCAAGGGTGGAGATTTCTGTTTCGTGCACGGACACAACTCACATGTTCAAAACAGTATCTGGCACTTAGTAGGTGCTCAGTTAATACTGGCTGCATGGAAATGAAATTAGGATGGTTAGAAATTTGACTATATAATCATGTCTGTTATCAACTAACAGTTTGGCATCTCTTGGGGAAGCAATTAGCCTTATCTACCTCACTGGACTGTTCCAAGAATCAAATGCATATTGATGAAAGTGTCTTTAAAAAATATAAAAATATTAAATATTAAAATGCCATACAAACACTAGATGTTATTGTCAAGCACAGCTGCATACAATGCTTCATTTATTCCAATAATTTCCACCATTTTTTGCAAATATCTTAACATTAAAATGCATTGGTAGAAAGAAAGATAAATTGATGATGAATTTTTCCTGACTGCCTTCGTTGCTAAGGTAAATCACTAGTTATATTAAGACACCCTGGCTGCAGTTGATGCAGCTGGCAACAGGCCCTACGTAGTCAAGGAATTATTCAGACTTGGAAGAGTCTAGCTCATAATTGCATGATATATTCAATATCATTATTGTCCTCATTTCCCACCCCTACTGTGTTCACTCATATACTTCTCAGTGAATATTTTATTATTAAAAACAGGAAGGGATTTTAAAAATATATATACCTCAAGCAGCCGTGGCAACAGGCTGGATCAAAGAATGTCCAGTTGCTCAGGCTAGAAGTGATAATACTAGATGGAGAACAGGAAGCAGTGGTCAGCGTAGTACTCATCCTTCACCCCTCTGTGAGCCCTTTCAGCTAACAGAGTCTTGTGTAGGAAATCTTTCAGACTGCAAGTTGAGTACCTTAACGTGGGTAAGAAGTGTGTGATGGCAGGGTGTGGGGCTGGGTTGGGGGAACACCGTGGCTTCATGGGTTAGTAGTTAGTGATGAATCCTGAGAGGAAAAAATACAGGTGTCTGCGAGTAAATTACAGAAGAGTGAAGACCTCACAGGAGTCTCTTTCCAACACATAAGAAATGGACAGTATGAAGAAGACCAAGGTCATCATGACTGACCACAGGAGCCCAAATTGGACTTAAGTGTTGGAGGAACTTTTTAAGGCAGTCACACTTGCTCTATGCAATACACTTGGAAAGGCTAAGAACTTTTTTTTTAATGTGTAAAAATTATCTGCCAGGAAAAAAAAAAAAAGAATTAGCCATAACTGAGAGCACTAGAAAATTCACCCCTGAGGTATGCAATTACTGGCTTAAACAACAAGTAAAAACTGAAGCATAAATCCTTCAAAACAGATACGAAGGTAAATATTTCTGCCCTTTTAATCATAAGGAAAAGCCAAATGGTATCTTTTATGGACTGAGTTATGTCCTCCAAGTTCATATGTTGAAGCCTTAACCTTTAGTACCTCAGACTGTGGCTATATTTGGGAATAGGGGGCCCTTAAAGAAATGATTAAGTTACTGGTAGAGTGACCCCTAAACCAAGCCCTAAACCTCTTGGACCTTCAGCCCCAGCACTGGGAGAAAATAAATTTCTGTTGTTTCAACCACTCAAGATGTGGTATTTTATTTTGGCAGCCCTAAAAATTGAATACACTGCCCATACCTTAGGATTGTCCATTTGTTATCTATTTGATGATAACAAATAGATTTGGAATATATGCCAAGAAAAAAAATTGCCAAATAAATAAATAGATTTGGTAAATATGCACTGACTTATTGCTAATTATGCACCTTATGGGTTGCCTTTGACAGGGTTATTTGGAGGCAAATAGTTTTTAGGTAGTCTAATGCCGTGACATTTGAAAATTTATCCATATTTTAGCCTTAAAAAGAATAAGGTTGATTTAAAGTAGCCATCCAAAACATTACTTTCAGTGTTGTCATCCCCTTTGGTTGTTTTCTATAACCAAGTATTTGCCTGAGCAAATGGCAGGAGTGAAGGCTCAGAGATAGCAAGTTTGTCATGTGTCAGAGCACTGAGGAAAGCTACTAATCGCATGGGAGTTTGTGGAGTTCTTTCCCCCTTTTTCAGAAAGTAAGAGAAAGACAACAAAGGCAGATTGAGACCAGGCCCATCTGGGGAATTTCAACCAAAATTTAACTGTCAAAGAACAAGCGTTCATTGAGCATGTGTGTGATGTCTTGCTCCATAGTCTTATTTAATAACTGGTCCTGAAGCTTACTGGTGACATGGAAGAGGGTGGCCCTTGTCATCTCCCATATTCTTCTCTGTGTGCATCTCTCCAAGCATGTTTTATCTACCTTCTCCTCTAATACCTTTACCTGTCCTTTTTCATCAGAGCCTTAGCTTCAGCCAGCTGCCTCAGTGCCAAGAAATCAGTGAGAGAATCCTAATGAGGTATTTCTATTGAACAACACTTAAGTGTCCCCTTTTGGAAGTCGTTTCAGGCTATTAAGACATTCTTTAGGTGGTGAGATTTTAGGAAACATTAAAGATCATAGGGAAATTGTCTGGGACAAGTTTTCACCAACCTACTTATGGGGACAGAAATTAGTGAGAGTTTTGAGTAACAGCAATTTCAGATGTAATTATAATTAAGAAACAGAACTTCAACCTATTTCTTCTGTCATCTGGTCATTTTATTCAGATAAAATAATGTGTATACAAACTCACAATGTAGGTAAGGAGTACTAAATGTATACAATTAAATTTATGATATACATACTTATTTTCCTTCAAGATAACAGAGATGTGATCTTGACTAGGGACTCTTTTGTCCGGAAATCTATGGTGATTTCTGTAGCAATTTTGGTTGTCACAACCAGAGGACAAGGTACTACTGGCATCTGGTGGGCAGAGTCCAGGGATGCTGCTGAACATCCTACAATGCACAGGAAAGCTTCTCACAACAAAGATTTATGAGCATAAACGGCCATTAGGAAAGAAGTCGAGAAACCCTACTGTAATTATGTTTTCTTCATTAACCACCTCGATCTTCATAATCTCTATGCATGTATAAAATTTCACTCAGAGGAGATCAGCTCTTTTAAAGTCATGATCACCCACATGTTATTCCAGAATGTTACGCAATCCCAAGTATACCACTGTAACAGCTACTAAGGCACTAAGTTTCTGCAAAATCGTAAATTTCTTTGAACAAAGAGTTGAGTCCTTTGAAAGCTTTTGTGGAAGATAACTTAATAAGTTATTGTGGCTAGGAAACGACAAACAACTTTGTGAAAATGAAAACCTCACTTAACTGACTTCCTCCTTGGAGGAAAACTTGTAATGGAAATAGTCACTTCACAGTGAAGTTCTCCAAGACAGGCTGAAGAAATATAAGTTTCAATACTCTCCTTGTGGACTTTTCAGGGCAAGAAAATCACTTGTACAAATGTCATTGGTACTTTTTGACCGTGAGAAACTATTCAGAATTCTGCAGTAGCCCTTTATTGATGGTATTTGAGCAAAAGCTCTTCCTCCAAAACTCTAGTGAAGCAACTGGGACAAAGGCTGAATTGTTTTCATTTTGAGAAAAGCAATTGTTACTCTCAAAATTCCAGGCAAAAATCAACCAAAGAGAATTCAGTGGATATTAGATTCCTCCCTCCCTCAAGGGAAAAAAAAAAAAAAAAAATCAGGGGAGGTAATGGGCAATAATACAACCAGTATTTGTAGAAATACAAGGCACTAAAACCTACAGATATATTTAATGCCCATTTAAAGGGTTTCTGGTGATAGGAGGACCATGGGGATAAATAACAGAGGTCAAACAGAGTGTATGAAGTCAATGAGAGGGCAAAATGGTCCTCAAGGCAAAATTCAAGGGCAAAGAATTAGCAAGATTCCAATTCATGAAACTGAGTTGTGTCAGGTAGAGCAGTTAGTGGAGGAAACCAGATTCCCTGCCATCCTGCCCATTAAATCTTCCTCTCCCCAATTTCCTCTAATACGAAGCCTCCAGTCTTCCTTCTTCTGCCCTGAGCTTCTGACCTTGCCATGGCAGTCTGAACCACACTTCTTGCACGGTTCCTAACTGTATTTCCAGCTTCCTCTGCAACAACGTGACCTGTCCTCAATCCCTGACTACCCCTTCAGTGAGGATCTGGCTAGATCTTTGTCAACTCTATACCTTGCCTGGGTGGGGATGAACCCGAACTTCTTCCCCAGATGGATCTGTTAGACCTTTGGGGACAAAGACCTGCCTGGAGTCATGGTTTTAGAATGGGCATGTGAGAAATACATTAGTTTGAATGTAAATTGCAATTTTTTTGTTTTTTTTAAGTTCCATGTAACAGATACTTGAAGGTGCCTACTTGAAAAGACTTGACTTTTTGAGCTACTTGATTATGGGATCAAAACAGCCTCCTTAGCTGGGTGTTGCAGTGGAATAGGTCAAATCACTGCCTATTTTTAGCTTATAAAACTACTGATCCATAGGAAATTCTGCTGCCCCACTGCCGTTAACAACCTCCAAGCTTCTGTCTCCACATGGAAACTGTCATAACATTTTATAAAAAGTCTGCAACACTATTTTTCATACAGGCAGTCTGAAGTGCATTTTTGCCCATACGTTACAGGCTTCAACGTCAAAGCATCTTGTGTTTTGAAATTAAGTTACAAACCAACCTTTTTAGAAAATTTAAAATAAGAAAACAAAAAATAAGAAAAACTATGTGGGTGGGTGAGGGAAGCCAGTGGGACTGATGCCTTGGATCCTTCCACATAAACCTGGTAAAGGAGTCATTCACTCAGGACATTCTAGAGATTTCGAAAAATATGTTTGTGTTTTCAGGCTTCCAAGAAAACATTTAGGAAAGATAAATCATGGGCTCTTATTGTTTTAGCATAGAAAAGAGCAACTTGTCAGTCTAAGTAAGAAACTATATTTTGGTGGCAACTGGTATCATATGAAAACATTGACTCAATTCCCAGGTACCTTGGATATGTGAAATTCACACGCTGTGACAACTCTAGAATGTCTGAATAGGAGGGCAGCAATCTGGTTGGAAACGGCAATGGGCAAATTTCTGGAAGGTGCATTTGTATAACAAGCAGTTTTTACTTTGGTTTTGTATTAAAGGTCAATTAAACCATTTTCCCCCCTAAAGATGTTCATACTGTATCTTACATATGATTGAAAAAAATATGTGTTCTTTAGATCAAGGAATGCATGTCTATGTCTAATATACATACCCACACATTCATATATGATGGAGTGGCTTTGAGCGGCAGAGAATACTTTTTGGAGATTGGAGTGGGACATGCTATAGAATGCCATACCACCTGCTGTTCCTTGGGACCATTCATGACTATTGACTTTCACCAGCAGGCACTAATAAGCCTGCAGGAAAGGGGGGAAAAAAGATGCAAGATTTTAATTCATATAAATAAATGATCTCATAAGCAATTTTGCTAATATGCAGATTTTTTTCTGTGGCAGGCATTGACCTCTATCCTTTCTTTGGCTCCCACCTACATAATCACCAAGTTGATTAACAGCCATTCAAACCTATCTTGCAGATACTGGGTCAGTCACAGTCACAGATGAAAGCCATGGGAGTATGATAAGTACTGACGGAATCCATATATTTGGTTACTTGATGCGCCAAGGTAGCTTAACCAACTATACCCCAGGCTTCAATTTTATGTTTACTTGAGTCAAGAGGGCATTAATGAACTATTGCAGTGACATGTTCTTCTCATAGTCCCCAAATTCCGGTTTCAATCACAAACCTATTCTAGAACAGGACAATTATTTGAGCCTTCCCTTTTCCTAGAATCTGAAATCACGAAAGGTCCCTAGCATACAGAATGTCAGAGATGGACCGGACCTAAGTGGTGAGGTACCTGATGCAAACTATTGGGGTCAGAGGATTACAGTGATTTGATCATTCTCACAACTGGAGGGTAGATCTTTACACCATCAGAGAAATTCCAGTCATCAGATGCAAAGCACCCAGTGTTGATTTTTAAGGTAAGGGTTGAAAGTACATATATGCTGAGCCTCAGGCTGGCCACAGGGCTCTGTAAAGTTAAACTCCATAACCTTCTAAGCTAATGGAGTAGCAGTTATCTGAAAACATTTTAGCTCAAAAGAGCAATGCCCCAACATACCTTTCCTCTCAAACTATAGCTCCAGGCTGGCCAGGGGGCTTTGTGATCTAAAAAGCCCTTAGCTCTAACAAAGACTGAACACATGAGCGTCAAAACTGTTTTTTTCCTGGGCAATTAAAAACTTCTTCATATTAAAAAACACACACATCATTTTCAGTGGGGCTCAATTTTTCATTTTTTGCACTGATGGCTCTGATCTTAATAATGTAAGGTTATACTACACAGCAAAGACTCTGAATTAGCTGGACTAAATATACATCCCTTTAAACAGTTGCAGAAAACACAACTAAGGAGAAAATACACACATACACACACACAAAGAGAGAGAACAGTTACTCCTTACATGGATGATGAAACAATAAAACTCATTATTTAGTAGGACAAAAGACCAAATATCTCTTACCCATCTGCAGCAGTGACACTGAACGTCACCTTCCAAAGTCTGATCTGGCAGCACCACAATCACAGCCCAGACCCTGGGTTCTTCCGAATCTTCCTAATATACAATACTACTACTTTCTCTCAACTTTGGAGAGTAGACTAAAAGAATATTAATATAGTGCTAGGTTAAGATATTATTATGGTGAGGACGAACTGTTAATAAATGTAAAAGGCTAATGACCATAACTATAAATATATATACATGAATAGAAAAGGAGAGAGGGGTATCAGGAGGCAATTCTTTGTCACTCACTTGTCAGCTGGTGATTTGGATGACTTTGGGCAGGCTGCTTTTAGTTTCCTTGGGCCTCATTTCCTAATCGGCAAAACTATGATGTTGATGATTAAAGCACCTACGTGTAAAGAGGACTAAGAGACTACAATAATATCTAGCATAGAGAAGCTAAGTGTTGATTATCTTTCCTCTTCTTAGGTATGGGCAATATAGTTAACTGGCCTCCCTTTTCTGGACATTTCTTCTAAGTGTACTTACCTCATCTTTTGGATGAGTCATGGTAGGACAAGTTTTTATCCAGATGCCGGGAAATGAAGATTTTGTGGAAATTAACAATTCATCTTACATCTAAAAAATAACTTGACTTCAAAATATGGCCTTGCACTTTGCATATCGACTATGTTGTAAAGACTGAAATGTAACCTGGAAGTGTTTACATTATGTGGGTAGTTAACTCAAGGAACGCAGGAGACCTCTGACATGAAATATTTAAAATCTTTAGAATCTGCGATTTGCAAGCAACCTTGAAAGTCCATGGCAATTAATAATTAAAGTGGGCATAAATGATGCAGGCTCTGGAGATGAAGATCCACGAAGCTAGTAAGTAAGCTTAACTTATGCCCAATACCAGTACCAAAAAGCAGCTTAGATTATCTGCCAGCTTAGATTATCTGGGTGTATGGGAATTCACTTGCAATAATATGTGTTACCTCCAGGGATGTGTACAGTCCAATATGGCTCCTCTCTGAAATGAGACTGGAGAGATATGGAACCTGTACAGAAGTAGTTAACTTTTCCAAGCAATTACTTTGGGGCCAGGTACTGTACTCAATACTTACAAGGACAGGATTCTATTCTTTATGTACACCTTGGACAAGAGCCTGGGGACAGTGTTGCCCAGGAGTTAACAGCATGGCCTCTGGAATCTAGGATACCTGGACTGGTACATGAATTCTGCCTCTAGCTGTATGACATTGAGCAAGTTATTAAGCTTCTTGAAACCTCAGTTTTTTCATCTGTAAAACGGAGTGGAAAAATCATAGCTACTTCATTAGGTTGTCAAAAGCATTAAATAAGGTAATGAGAGCTTACAAAGAACCCTAGCCCTATATTTAAATAATTATTTTTTTAAAAGATTTCACTATTTGTGAGAGAGAGAGAGATCAGGAAGAGTGGCAGGCAGAGAAGCAGGCTCCCCGCTGATCAAGAAATCCCATGCAGGACTCAATCCCAGGACCCTGGGATCATGACCTGGGCTGAAAGCAGATTCTTAATCGACTGAATCAACCAGGCATCCCTAAATAATTATTAAGAGTTTTAGGTGAGTGCTAGAACTTTTTGGTAATGTTTATTGTGTGCTATAGGAAAAAATGCATAATATGGCAGATTTTAGGAATCAGGAAATTCAAAGAGGGATGGAGTTGAACTATATACTTCTTCAAAGACAGAAAAAAAAAAATCTGTAAGTTTAACATGTGCTTAAACTGAACAAAACAGCTCTTTATAAAATATTATAATTTTCAGATTTGTTATGGCTCAATTATTTGAGAAATTCCACAAATTCAGTTCAAATGTACTAATTGGATTGGGGAGGGGAGCACTGAGAAAAAAGATGATAATATTCAGTTTGTACCTTTTAAAAAAATGCATGGAGATCCAGTTCCATCAATGTAGTTTCTGATGCAGCTTTTCTTGATTTTCTTTTTGGTTCACAGTTTGAATCAAGATCCTATAATTTGAAACGTTCTACTGTATTTATTTAAACCCAAGATATTTGTGTAGGGTTTTCAGGAACACCCCATCAAGAAGCTCTAGGCAGAGCCAATCAAGAACCAGTCTGACAATGTAGGGTATGTTTTTTCAGAGTTCCAGGTGATTTCACTGATGCTTCATGTCCAAAGGTCATCCAGACTCCTGTCTGTCTCACAGTTTAACATCCAACACATGGGCTCAACCCTGGAACTATAATCCAAACCTAAGCACTTCCGCCTACACCTCCACTGCCTCTCCTCTAGTCAGAGCACCAATCCCTTGCTGGATGATTGGATCCTTTTATCTATTCTTCCTTTTACTTTTGTCACTCTCCTGTACATTTCCCAGAGAGCAGCACAGTAATTCTCAAAATGGAAGTCAGATCATGTCATCCTTTGTTCAAAGCCTTCAATAGATTAAAATATCTGAGCAAAATACAGTCTTTACACCCAGCCCTCAATCTCATCTCTGAAATATCTCCTCTCCCTCTGAGCTGCAAGCACACTGGTCTCTTTGTTCTTGATCAAACATGCAAGTACACTGCTGCCTTGGGGGTCTTGGCTCTTTCCGTTCCCACAATCTGGAATGTTCTTCCACTTCCTTCAGGTCCCTGCTTAGTACTCATCTTAGGAGACAATCCTCTTTGCCCACACATGCCCTCCTTCATCTCTTCTTTATCTCCCTGCTCTGTTCTACTTTGATCTTCAGCCCTTAGTTCCCCCTTACTTATTGTACATACTTGTTCTCTGTCCTTGCCGAAAGAACACATGCCCCATGAGAGCAGGAAGTTTACCTGGCTTTGTTGGTTATATTGCCAGCAACTGTCAGCACCCGGTTGTGTTTGTTTTGTTGCTGAATGAATTTTTCTGAATGAAGTGGAAAGACTAATTGAGAAAAGCTTTTTACTCAAGGCTGAAACAGAAGCAGTTTGTGCTTTACTGGTGATCTTATTAGCGATTCTGAATATTGGGATTTGTCCCTTATTTCAAACCTTCCACTTGCTACAGATACAAGTCTTGCTCTGCGTGGGGGGCTGCCATCCGCTGTAACTAAGAGGACGAAGCAGAGACTTGAGATCCCCTTGTCTAACTCACTACTGTTACGGCCTTGATCATGGGCTTTACTGCGCCAGAACCAGCTCCCTCTCCCACATCCTCAGTAACCCAGGATCAGGACAATCGCATGCTCGTGAGGTGGTGGGCAGGAAAGAAATGACAGCAGAGATAGGGGCCCTACCTCAGGAGCATCGTGACCAAGTTTGTTCAACTTCTCCCACGCCAGCAAATAGCAAGCTTTCTACTTGGTAGAAATAGGTGATCTCCACATTAGTCCTTCTTTTAAATTTGAAATTCCTCCTTTGTAGTAAGTTAGGGAATTAAATAAGCACAATGCCCCTTTAGTAACCCAAGAGGCACCTGTTTGGGGACCTACAGCCAGGCTATTAAAATATATTACCTCAGGAGTCAAAAAGTTGGCAGTATCCCTGGAAGCATTTATTATTTTACTATTCTTTAGGCAACATCTGTTTATTGAATACCTGCTAGCTGTTCAGCCACATGCTGCAGTGTAGTTAGGAATCAATTAGACATGGCCTCTTTCTAAAGGAATTGCTAATCTAGCAGGAGAAATATCAGACAGTCATAGAGCTGGATGTGTGCAAATCAAAAAATAAATAACGTTCCACAAAAGCAAGACGCACAGGGCACTGATCCCATTTAGGGACGTGATCTTCAAGCTGAAAGCTGAATGTAAAGGAAGTGGTAGAAGGGGAATTCTGTCAGGAAAGAGACAGCACAAGCATAGGCCTAGGTGGGGAAGGAGCTTGGCCCACCTGACAAGTGGAGGATGGCTTGTGTCAGGCTGATATGTTGTGGAAAGTGGAAGAAGACAGGAAGACTAGCCTGGAGACTGAAGAAGAGGCTAGATCATGCAAACCTTGCATAGTTCTTTAACAGGTTGGTCTTTTGCCTGAGAACAATAGGAAGTATCTGAATGGTCTTGGGCAGGGACACTACATGATTGATTTCCCCTTTAGAAGATCCCCCTGGCTGCTGCTGTGTGTAAAAGGGACTGAAGGAGGGCCAGGCAGATGAAGGAGAACTGCCAGCCAGGAAGATAGTAAGGTCCATCAGACAATAGCATGTGTAGCTTGTATCCATACTCTATTGGTACATATCATAGAGATGTAGGAGGAGAAACAAGAGAGGCGCATTGACTGTGTAGGAAACCAATGGAAAGGGTAAAACCAGTTTGGAGGTTCTGAGAACAGCTGTATTGATTCTGCATCTCATTTTCCAGATTAGTTTTTATTTCCTTTGCAGCAATGATTATTTTGCCCTCATTTTCACCCCTGCCCAGGACACATTACTTTGGTCCTAAGTTGCCACAGCTTGCATTCCATTCCTCCAAAGTCTTGGAAAGAAGGTACAACAGGGGTCCTCTGATCAGTTCCACACCCTGAGAGTCAGCTCTGCCTTGAAGCCTTTAGCTAAATGGCAGAGGGGATGAGTTAGCTGGCTTTTGGAGATTAGGGAAAATAGCCACATTAAAAAAAAAAAAAATCATTTCTTCTGGTGATACTTCCTATAGTGGCTGATACTATAGACCACAAAGCATCATAGCACCTGTTATGTTCTCTTAACCAACAAACCCTGGTGTAAATTCACCTAGTCTTTATTAAGTATTACCAACATTGTGGGGAAGAAAACCATATAATTTTACTTGTTAAGGCAATCACAAAAAGCCAAATTAACTTTTTTTGTGATTCATATTTTGCTAATATTTTATTTGCCTGAAACTGTCCTTTTGAGAGATTTTCTAAGGATTACAACATTGTGTCATAGGTTGTGACACCATCCAGTCACTGCATCACACCAATCTCTATGAATAGCAAATACAAATTGTTGGAAATTGGTCCACAAATATGAAAAAAAACCACACAATTTGATAGAAAATTGAATATACTAGCATGAAACTCAATAACAAAAAAAAAAATTGAAAAGCTAAAACTATCACCATTGATTCATAGATTATTTTATGTATTCACTCATTCTTCATTCAAAATGATCTGATATATAACTCTTAAATAATTTTCATTAATGGCAACTCAGAGTTCTATCAGAAGTTCTTAAAGAGGCATCCAGTGTGCCTGGGGAGAATCATGAGGGGGTGTTTGGCAGAAGAAGGCTCTAAGTGAAGGAAATGCAGGAAGTGGATGAGGCACCAAGATCACACACAAAAACTTATCTAAACTAGCTCTCTCTGGGATTTCTATGTCTAGCCCCAAAGGAGTAGCCAAGAAGAGACCCACACTCCTGCTAAGTATAATGAAAAATGCAGACTAAAAATCATTTCCTTGAAAGTACAGAACAGCTGCTAAAGGGCTCAAAACCTAGACTAGCTCAAAAAGAGATGCTCACTCAGGAGAGCCCACCTTTGTGCACTTCACTTTCTTCCCAGGAATTTGTTAATTCTTAGTGTTGGAAGAGAAACTGAGACACCAGATGGAAGGTAGCTGCTGAGAAGAGAATTATTTAGAGTTTCCAACAACCTCATATATGTCTGGAGAGGCAAAAACTAGTGTTTGGGACAGCCAAGGAAGCAAAGGTTTCATGGAGAAGGGGGTGGTTCAAAGACTGGCACTTGATCACAGGTTTTCTTTTTTCTATTAAGTTACACATACCAACAGCCAAATTAGGGGCACCTGGGTGGCTCAGTTGCTTAAGCATCTGACTCCTGATTTTTGGCTCAGGTCATGATCTCAGGGTTGTGAGATCCAGCCCTGTGTTGGCTCTGAGCTGGACGTGGAGAAGGCTTAAGATCCTCATTCTCGCTCACCGCCCCTCCCCCACTCTCTGCCCCTACCCACCCCATTCCCCAGGTGGGCAGGAAGAAGCAAATTAAAAGAATCCAAAAGCCAACTAAATTTTCAACCATATCACGATGGTGGGAAAACAAAAACTGGAGAAACTGCTTCATAAATAAAGTGAGATACTTAGTAACACATCTGGTCCTCCTGCACCCCTAAAAGATTATTCCATAGGACTAGGGTAAAAGAAAGGAAGACTACACCTGTCAAAGTGTATAAACTAGCCTCAAATCATTGCAGTCTTTGGATTGAAACGGTCTATATCTCTGCTGCCCTTTAATTTTTTTTAATTTTTATTTAAATTCCAGTTAGTTAGCATACAGTGTAATATTAGTTTCAGGTGTATAATTTAGTGATTCAACACTTCCATACAACACCTGATGCTCATCACATCTGATGCCCTTTAGAGAACGGTGAATCCTTTCTGGAAAGAGAAAATACTATCCAGACTCTATAGTCTGAATGTTGGTGTCTGTCCTCCACAATTCATATGATGGAATCCTAATATCCAATATGATGTACTAGGAGATGGAGCCATGGAGACTCCAAGGTCATAAGGATGGTGAATGAATGGAATTAATGTTCTTAGAAAAGAGACTTCACAGAGATCCCTTACACCTCCCATTATGTAAGGACACAGTGAGAAGGCGCTAGCTATCAACCAGGAAGAGGGCCTTCACCAGAATGCACCTGTTTTGTTGCCTTGATCTTGGGCCTCCCAGCCTCCAGAACTGTGAGAAATAAATTTCTGTTTATAAACCACCCAGTCTGTGGTATTTTCTTATAGCAGCCCAAACATACTACAACATGGACCCTTTATACTTTTCCATACAAATGTTGGCCATTTAATAAAAAAATAGCTGACATAATTAAAAAATCCATAACCAAGATAAAAATCAAGTAATAAAAACAGACACCATGATAAAATCTGTCTCTATTTTGGAAACCTCACAGAGCTCCATAATAGCTTACTTAAAAAAATTCAAATTCAATTAAATGAAACATGGCACATTCCAGTTATCCATCAAACATCAGGGGTGAGTCATAACGAAGATTTTTACTCCATTTTGAATGTTTGATGGCTTACAGCTTTTAAGCCCCAGCTCTCTCCTTTCCATTTTGCCCCACAACTGCACAAGCAGTAAGAAAGCCCACCTTTTTTTTTTGATGCCAGTAGGGAAGTTTGAACCATTCACACCCAGCTCCCACACAGAGGTCTCAACCCCAATCCACCTCCCTAACATGATAAAAACCAAAATCACTTTTTCTTCTTTGTGCTGAAACTACTATGGACTAGCGTGGGTGCCTGCTCTGCTAGTCCTCAAAAGTCCCTTTTTGTGATGAATAAACCTGCTCATACCCTATTCCTAGGTGTGCTGCATCATCAGTCTTAAAATACAAGCCATTTTTTGTGTGTGGCTGGGGAAGAGATAACCTCTCTGGGGCAACCACAAAACAGAAACAAAATTGACCCCAAAATTAAAGTTCTTTGACTTGGACTTTAAAAATAACTATGATTAACATATCTCTTTAAAAGAGGGGACCACATAATGAATGTACTAGAGAACTGAAATCAATGAAAAAAGTTAACTAGAAATTTAAAAATAATTGAATACAATAAATCAGTTTCAAGCATATTGGACACAGATGGAAGCAGGATGAGTAAGCTGAAAACTAGGTCAATAGAAAATAACCGGATAAAAGCATAGCTTAGGGAAAAATTAAGCCTTAAATGCATATATTACTAAAATAAGAAAGGCTAAAAATCAATGATGTAATTATTTATTTTCCAAAAGTTAGAAAAACAGTAAGATATACCAGAAGAAAGCAGAAAAAATATGAAGATAACAGCATAAACAGATAAATAGAAAACAAAGAAAATCTACAAAGCTTAAACTTGCATTATAGAAAATATTATTCAATTGATAAACCTCTTGCAAAACTAAGCAAGAAAAAAAGAGAGAAGGTACCAATTATCACTATAAGGAATAAAAAAATTTTGTTAAATAATGATGCAGATACAAATTATTTTTAAAAGGAGAATATTATGGATAATTTTATATCAAACAATTAGAAAATTAAATAAAAATAACAAATTCCTAGACTATAACTTATTAAAGCTGACCTGAAAAGAAATGGAAAATCTAAATGGTCTTATGTTTAGTAAAAATAATTGAATCTGCAACTTGAAAACCTTTCTTCAAATAAACACCTATGCTTAGATTGCTGTGTCAGTGAATTCCTCCAAATGTTAAAAAGAAATAATAATAAGTAATGGCAATCTAACTCATTCATGTCTAAAAAATAAAAATAATTTTCTACTCATTTTTTGAGGGAAAGCATAATTTAGATATCAACACTTCTGAAGGAGATTAAAGGAGACAAAAAATATGTAATTGTCTCAAAATGTGCAGAAAACTTGTTTGAAACAATTTTATAATCTTAGTGAATGAATAAGAGAGAATTAAATTAAGCAAATAAAAATATCTGTATAAAGTCTACAACAACAATAGAATGAATGGTAACATCAAAATGTTCTCATGGAGATCTAGAAGTAACAAAAATACTAATTTCCACAATATTATACTCTGGACCTTGTTAGTGTAATAATGAGAAGGAAAAAAACAAGGTAAAAGAATTGGAAAAGAAGAACTACAACGATTATAATTCGCAGACAGGTCAATTGTATATACAGAACATCCAAAAGGAAACTGTCAGACTTCTGGAATTAGTAGATGAATTATCAAGGTCAATGGATATAAAATCAATATATTTACCAAATTTTTCACCTTATAGACATAAACACCAAGGCCCAGAAAGATGTCCATTTCTATACAAGTACTTTCAAAATGAGAAAACTAGTGATTCTCAGTCTAGTGCTCCAGCTTTTTTCTACAGGTATGCATCAGCAATCTAGCACTTGTTTGAAGGACATAAACTATAGAAATGTTTTTTATTCCAGTCATCTCCAGTCAAACAGAGGCTAATCCCACATCTCAGTCCCTTCATCTCCTAGGCATCAAGACCTTCCAAAATGCTGCTGGCTGTAGTAACCACCCAGGGGTAATGTAGGGAATAACTGAAGGAAGCAATGATTTTCTGAAACACGGAGTTCTGACTGACCTGATCTTCTGCTTCTGCCACAAGTTCAGGATCAAGTGAATCCTATAGATGGGATGAGGGGATGTAGAAAATGGGTCCAAAGTCTATCACAGGAGAAGGGAGAATGAGTAGACATGAGGGCTACTTTGGGCTCACATTTACACAGGCCATCAAGTTTGAACCACAAGCATTAACTCAAATGAGGCTATATATAGGATTACAGAGTAACACAAACAAGACTGGAAGTAGAGTATGGTTATCACACAACTTTAAACACATGTCCCTTTTTCTGTCCACCATGCCTGTAACACACCATTAATTAATGTTTTCTATAAATTCTGCAATTATCTTGTAAACACTGAAGTTACAAAAATGCAATGATCTATCTCAATGTAAATACTACTATTTTTTATATATGAATATTTAAAACTTTTGTAGCATTCATTCAACATTATTTCTTTTCGTCTTCCTCCTCCCCTTCCCACTCTACCCCTCCCCTTTTTATACCTTCTCTTTCTTAAAACAAGGAAGTAGCCAAGGCTTCCAAGGTCAGTCTTGGGAAGACTAGATTCCTCAATTGCCAAGTGAAAGGGGACATGTCGGTGGAATGTGAGGAATGACGGAGTGCTTGCCTCGTAGGTGGAGACAGAGCAAAAGACTGCCTTGGTGCCATTAAGTAGGTCTATTTTTAGCTTCAGACTGGTGTTGCCTCAAGAAACTGGGGTTATGTAGGGAAGCTCAAGGATTTCATTATTGTGGCCTAGGGTTTTGCACACTCAACTTGATGCCTGCTGTCATGGGTGACAATGGCTCAGCTTGTGTCCTAGAGGACCAGGGTCTCCCTCTGGGCTTGCCAGAGGACTTCTGGCTGGCCTGGTGTATTCAGTCCCAGGGGAAACAGCAGGGCTGGAGTAACCAAAGAGCAAGCCAAGTCTGTGCTTAGGCCTTAATTACATCGGAACACAACCTTATCACTTACTCCAAGAAAAACGGAAAGGATTTTACATTTGATATATTTATTCAGTGTTTAATTTTGCCATCTGAAGAAAACAAGAAATAATTTATTTTATTCTTAGCTTGCATTTAAGTTGCCTGTCATTTTGAGTAATTTCATTTTATCCTAAATTAAAGTGGAGATATACCAGAATTTTGTTGTTGTTTTTAAGTGCTCGGAGCCTGGTCCTAATAACTATTCCCTAAATTTGCCAGGATCTTTTCCCCTTCTAAACTCTTCCTCTGGCACACACACACTTCCTATTTAACATTAAGTTTCTATTAAGTCCCACATCACTAAATCCAACCTTCGCCAAGCTGTTGGTTTTCAGCTCCTAGATATAAGCAGCTTGATTATCATTTCATTTTTATTTTGTTTGTCTTAAATAGTATTTTTTTTTTAGTATTACATAGCACAATTCTGCATTTATAAAACCACTCCCACAGGATTCTCTAATGCACAGAATATATTTAGGACTCTGAACTTGGACTCATCCTACTGCCTCAAGATCCTTCATCAGAAATCCCAGTATCTCTTTGGGAAGAGGGAGATGCTTTTTTCATAAACACATAATGTGATCAGGTAATCTAGGTTCAGGGCCTGGAGGGGAATAAGGAAGAAGAAAAGGGTATAGTGTTGAAACCTCCATCTGGCAATTTTAATTCTATTCCTCAAATGCAAGCTGGCATTCAGCACTCTGGAGCATCCCTTCTATTCCTCCTCTCTCAGCCTCTACCTATTGTTCAGGAAAATTAGGAGATATGTTCCAGAACATGTTTGTAGAACTGTGAGATAGAGAAAGGAGAGAATACTGATAAGCTGCCTCTTCTGCAAGGGATAGAATAAGCATCAGAAGGTAAAAGAAAGATGGGTTCCAAGACTTTATTTCTTGAGGAAAACCACAGAAGGGTTATCTACCGAAATTCCAAGAGCCATATATGGGGATTAAACCCAACAATATATTCTACTCTTTAGGCTCCTCCTTACTTACCTCCACCAGCTTGTTGGCATGCTCACGGAAAACCTGGGCATATTCCTTCACTTCCTTCTCATTCCCACTCTTTGCAGCCTCAATGAGAACTAGCAAAGGGACATTGGTTTCCAAGAAAGAATCAGATATGTGATCCATCACTGCTTTCCGAAGCTGCAGTAAAAACAAAAACAAACACACACAATTAAGGGATAGAAGAATGGTATATTTATGACTCTATTACTCATTTAGCAACATGGATTAAATTACTGCCTGAGAATAAAAAATTTTTCTAAACCATGCCCAGTTCTCATCCATGGAAATAACATTTCAACTCTTTTTAATTTTCCCAGTGCATATCATATCAAAGGAAAACAAAAGATGCTTCTGAATTAACTGTATTATACGTCAATTTGAAAGTTACATATATGGTCTGTAGCTTCATACATTATAGGCCCGGCCCCCTCCTGTCAAAAGTCTATTTTCCTTCTTCATTGGCTTAAATGTCTCCCTTCAGAAAGTTTTGAATCATGATACAGCTCAAAGACACAGGACTCATTTCAAGGCTCTTTAGAAAAAAGAAAAATCTAGACATCAACCAGCAAGTGTGGAGAACTTTAGATGAAGAGATGGGCCTTGAAGTCCCTCCTAAAACCTCACCTTTTTGCAGTAGCCTGCCCTTTCTGCATCCATTGTTTGAATCTGATTTGGTAGAAACATGAAACCTCTTATAATCTCAAAGTGCTATGATGATATAGTTGCAATGCTCCAGAAAGAAGTACTTAGACTTATTCTTCAAGGTAAGTAAAAACAAACATACCCAAATATCTAATAATGCATAATTAGACATCATTTCCACATTGTTAAAATGGGAAGCAGGGCAGCTACGTGGGGGAAAAAAAAAGAAACCATACCTGGAAAATCACCTCAGGGCTGCTTTGCTCATTATTGTCAGGATGTATACACAGAGAAAACACCCAAATAAATGCAAGAGAAGATGTTAAATAATGTGCATGGTTTCCAAATAAGTATACCTATTCAGGAGTATGCAGGCAAATCTTTTGTAGGCTGATACATACATATTTATTGTTGGTCAAAAGAAGGAAAACTTTGAGCAAATCTCAGTTCCTTTTTGTGTTAATTACCATAAAATATGTATGTGTGTATATATAACTTAGTTTGGTTTACCTCTGAATTGGGCTTGATATTTCACTACATAAAATATATAAAGCCTATGCGAAGTTAACATTAGTCAGCTACTTATTTGGCAGCGTGTGTTAAACTACAGCTCAGGAAAAATGTGAGCTATTGGTGAGCTCATATATTCCACACACAATGTACCAGACACTCAAGTAAGATCTTTATATATAATATCATTTAATCCCCAAAACAACACCATAAAATAGGCACTATTCTTATACCAGTTTTTCAAATGAAGAAAATGGGACTGAGAAGTGTTAAATAACTTGTCTGCAATCATAGGGTAGTAAGTGGCAGTGCCCCCATAAGAAGGTCTCAAGGGGACAGTGCAGTAAACACTTGAAACTGATCTGCCATGGCTGTCTTCCAGGACTGAGTCCCACAGGAAGGAGAAACCATTGGGAGTATAATCAAAATTAAACTTGACAGGGACAATAGAGATAAAAGAAAAAGAAGGCCCAGACGAAGTGGGGGAGAGGAGCAGAGAGCCAGCCTATCTCACCAATCAAGCCACCATATTTCTTAACATCACACAAAAATAATAGAAGTGAGAGTTCTGTGAAGCTAGAATAGCTAAGTGCTTCAAGTCTCTTTCTAAACTTTCAAGGAGACTGATTTCACATAAAAATGAGCAACTTAAAAAAAATACCAACTTAAAATTATCAAGGTAAAAACTCATATAAAATTATTACAAGAAAAATGAGAATAAAAAAATAGGATACATGAGACACACATCCTAACACACACTGAAAGTATGCCCAAAACATTTACCTATAAAGATTAAAACTGTAACTATCTCAAATAAATTCAAATACACTAAAAAAAGATATAAAACATGAAAAAAGATATAAATTTCGAAAAAGAAAATATTATAGAATGAAGTCATAAAACTTTTTTAAAGATTTTATTTATTCATATGAGATTAAGAGGGAATGAGGAAACATGAACAAGGGATAGGAAGGGCAGAGGGAGAGAGAAGCAGAGACCCATTGAGCAGGAACTCTGACCTGGGGTTGGATTCCAGGACACTTAGATCATGACCTGAGCTGAAGTCAGACGCTTAACTGACTGAGCCACCCAGGTGCCCCTAAATCATGAAATTTAAGAAAAATTTATAAATAAAAGAAAAAAAAGCATTAAAAAAAAAGATTAAAGAATGAATAAATACAATAACAAATGCCTTAAGATAAGTGGAAAGAGAAAAGAAGGAAATCATTTTAAAATCCAAAAGATGGGTGCCTGGGTGATATCATCAGTTAGGCATCAGACTCTTAGTTTTGGCTCAGATCATGGGCTCCGGTCATGATTTCTGGGTTGGGAGATCCAGTTCCACATTAGACTCTGCTTGAGTTTCTCTCTCCCTCCCCTGTTCTCTCTCTATATCTCAAATAAATAAATAAATATTTAAAATAAATAAACCAAAAAAGAAATTTTAAAAACCTTAAAAAATTTGAGGAAAAAGTGACAAATATTGAAGATAGATTTAAAAAATTATGGGTATTGGAGGTCCATGAAAAAGAAAATCAAAACAAGAAAACATAACAAATACTAAAAATTATAACTCACAAAAACTTTCCTATACATGTAAACTACATACTGAAAGGACATATCATGTACATGAGAAGACTGATGCATATTGTCTAGCAAAATAACTGGATTCTAAAAAATAAACATTGGAGGGAGTTCTTGTGCATTTAGCCAAATAGAACACATAACTTATAAAGAAAAGGAAATTAGATGATCTTCAGACTTTTCAATAGCAAAAGTTTATACCAGAAGAAAATGAAATACCTTAATTTAAGACACTTGAGGAAAAAAAATGTGAACTAAAAATTTTATAGCCAGCAAAACTGACTTTGAAGACTATAATGCATAGACAAAATTTGATCAATGTGCAAGAACTCAGAAAATATTATTCCCATAAGACTTTGTCAGGGAATCTGTTAGAGAAGGAATTTTAACAATCAAAATAACTCAAAAATTATCAATATGAAACTGACAGTGAGCATTAGATATATACTTGTTGATAGAACTAAGAATATATGGCGACTCAAAGAGAGAGATTATCATATGAAGTAATTACATGCTCTGACAGTGAAGACATTGTACAACACAATAAAAATGCGAAGAGAAAGGGAAGAGGATATACAAAAATATTTTAACCATTTTATGTAGTTTTAATTATAGTGGTAGTATGAATATTATTGTTCCTAACTATTGTGTTCAAAGGTAGAATAAAACAAATAATTAGGAAAATTTATCTCTTATCTCCTTTGTCCTTGTTAATGAGGAGTATTGGTGTAGAAGAAAGAAGATAAAATAGAAGTATTGGTGTAGAAGAAAGAAGATAAAATAGAAGGGGGTTAGGAAATACCCTATAATCCTAGATCTGAAGAAATATCAATATGAACACAAGATTTTAAATTAAACACACACTATTTCCTAGTTCTATCCAATGAAAAGGCTTAAAAACAATGGGTAACCCAGTAACAATGAACATTTTGAAATACAGTTTTCCACTAAAACAGACCAGGGCTTCTTGAGGAAATAGTACTCTGAGGCTGAAATACACCAAGAGGACTGAAATATCTTATCATGCCAAATAGCAAAGAGCTATCAAAGACAGCTAGAATCATGTAAAAATAACTCAGGAGCCTCCCACTTGGCCAAAGATTAGACAATTTGAACTTCACAAAAAAATCCAGTGGATTGAAACCCATCAAATATATTTAAATACAGAAGTTTATAATGACTAAAACAGGAAAAGAAAAAATTAGCTGGTCACCTTTAAAGGATGACAAGGAACTGATTCATTTCTCTTGAAAGAATCAAGACTATATCTTGCCTTTCCTATATAAAGTTCTTCTTTCTTCTTCATGAAGAAACTGTTTTAAACTTCCTTCACTTAAATGAAAACAGAATGATAGAATACCACCATTTTGCAGCCTTTAATGAATTAAAAAATCAAGGCAATGAACACCAGTGGTTGAAAGTATCACACACACACACACACACACACAAGACAACCAGACGCTATGTACATTCTGATAAAATGGCACAATCCCAACTATAGTGTTGTCAAAGGGATCAAACCTGAAATGGGTAGAAGATCCCCCTAGTGATTTACAGAAAATACAGAATAGCATATGGAACTGTACCACACGCATCTAATCAGCCAAATGCAAACTGTGGAAAACTTACAGTACAAGCCATCCGTGTTCTTCAACAGATGGATTATAATCAAGAGAAAGGGAGGAAAGAGGATGCAGTAGATTAAGAGATTAAAGAGATATATCCCAAAATGTGGGCAAAACTAAACTATACCATCTGATGATGTACATTAGGGTGATTAAACCACAAAGAAACAGAAGGAAGTCAACACTCTAAAAGTCAGGATAATGGTTACTTTTAGAGGGAGACAGGAGGCATAGAAAGGAGTTTTGTTTTGGTTTTTTTTAAAGATTTTTTTTATTTAGGCAGAGAGAGAGAGAGAGAGAGAGGAGGAAGCAGGTTTCCTGCCGAGCAGAGAGCCCGATGTGGGGCTCGATCCCAGTACCCTGGGACCATGACCTGAGCCGAAGGCAGAGGCCTTAACCCACTGAGCCACCCAGGCGTCCCTCACAGAAAGGAGTTTAAAGAGGCTGGCAAAATCCTATTTACTGACCTGCATAGTAGTTGTGAGCATTCAGATAATAGTAATTAAGAAACTATATATTCATAGTGTGTGGATTCCTATATCTGTGTTCTTTTTTATAATAAAAAACTTTAAAAAAAGAAACAAACATTTCTAATGTACACTCCTCCCATGTTCTCTGGGTGGAATCCAGATGTGACATCCAAGGTGACCTGGGATTCTTTAACTGAAGGCGGACAACCCCTGCTCCAACAATCAATCTGACCCCCTGAATGCATAAAGGAGAGTTTTCCAGTGTTCTATCACTGGCCCAGTATTGTTACATGATTAAGAATGCAATTTTACTGTGTTGAGGCTTTTGCACATTTTGAAGTTCATTAGTTGGTCTACCCTAACTAACTAGAACACATTGAAACAAAATTCCTTTTTATCCCCTTTTCTTTTTTTTCTTTTCTTTTTCTTTTTCTTTTTCTTTTTTTTTTTTTTTAAGATTTCATTTATTTATTTGATGGAGAGAGAGAGATCACAAGTAGGCAGAGAGGCAGGTAGAGAGAGAGAGGGGGGAGCAGGTTCCCTGTCTAGCAGAGAGCCCAATGCGGGGCTCTATCCCAGGACCCTGAGATCATGACCTGAGCTGAAGGCAGAGGCTTAACCCACTGAGCCACCCAGGTACTCCCTGTTTCCCCCTTTTCCTCTTTCCTGCCCACTCTGGCTTCTTTAAGGCTGCCTTTCCTTCCTCAGATCCTTCCTACTGAAAGGGTGAACCACAGGCCCACATAACTGCCAATTCCTAGGAGAAATGCAAACCTCATGCCCCATCCCAGACCTGCATTTCAGTCAGAATCTGCATATTAATAAGATGCGTAGGTGATTCCACAATAAAGTTTGAGGAGCACTGCCTTAGAAGACCTATCACATCAGTCAAGTTCTTTGTTGCAAACATTAGAAACTAATTCTGGCAGATTTAAGCAGAAAGCCTGTTCTGCTAGTTCAAAGAAGGGACAGAATTCAGAAATGTTAGAACACCTTGTGCTTCTGTGATACTAGGTTTTGATTCAAAGTCTTAGGCAAATGCACTTGATTTTTATCTGAGTGAAATATAGACTCAAATCCAGGGTCATATGTCAACAACACCTAGTTGCAAGGGTGACAAAAGAAGGTACTGGGGGAAAGCATTTGTGAAAGTGAATATACTGACCATTTGACTTCTTACACCAAAATTCATACAATGAGGAGTTCCCCAAACACAGGAAGGGAATTCCGAGGACGAAATCAAAAGGATGGCCAATAAAGAATAGGTCTGGTAGAACAATAATCCAGTTACTCAAGCATAGGCAGAAGGTGGACAAAATAGATATAGGAGATAATTAAAGATGAAGCATTGTTTATAAGGAACAAGCTCAGAAACTATGAACTAGGACAGGAATGGAAAGTACGCTACAACATTTCCTTTCTATGCCTACGCCAGACATGATTAATCAATCACAGCATTCTTTTATGCTGAGCTCAAATACTATTTCATAATCCTCCTCAGCACAGGCAGCTCACACTAATCAATCCCATTTCTCCTGCAATGTGAACGCTTTCTTTGCTGAAACTTCTCTGCAAGTTAAGTCTTTTTTGCATTTCAGTCTTTAGGCAGAATTATCTGTGTATGTCTGAGCAATCCACTGCCATCCTGACTCTTAGAAATAAAAGTTAACATCCAAGCGTCTAGGCTGGGCTGATGACATTTAACAAATGTCTGACTGTTTAACATCTGTCTTGTCATTTAGACAGGTGTTTAGAAAAATCCTGCTAACCATATTAGCTTCTTCACTAGAATTTTGCAAGCCATACCAACCAAGGTCAAATCTGGGGTAGAGGGTGATTTTACAAGGGCTCAAAACCTTGAAACTTTAAATCTTTCCATGGATGTGGTTCCTTCAGGGCTCTTCATGATTACTGACATATTTGACCATATTTCCCCAAGCTTTGGGGTGTAATTGTTATTAAAAATGAAAAAGCAAAGCAACAAAGTGTCTGGGCCAGGAGCCATCCAGCCTAGGAGGCTTGAGAAAAATTGAGCCTCATTAAGTCAGGCAAATTTTAGCCAGGCTGAAGGTCAATTAAGGTAATCAGTCAGTGCAGTAACCCACAGAAGACCACTTCACTAAACTAAGGTGCCATCCGTGCACACTATTCACTGGTAATGAAGGCACTGTTCATTGTTTGAGCTGGAGGTGGGGGCAGATAGAGAGAGCAGAGGCATATCTGTGATGCTGTTGAAGAGCACTTAGAGAATAACACTGGTTTTACTTGATTTTGTTTCCTTTGTCAGAGAAACACAAAATTCTTTGGTCATTCTATTCATTATCCTGATGGCACTATCTACTATGAAGCAAAATCATTTTAATTGGGATACTAGCTTCTTTACTTAATGGAACCAATTACTTCTAAAAAGAAAAAAAACAGAACTGTTATCAGGCTTCATGCTTTTCTCCATGTCCCCCTCTCCCACTCAGGCTGAACTGGATTAATTCAAAACACAGCCATCATCATTAGCAATACCTACGTGCATGGTCCCAATAGCAGACATATGGTGGTTTCGTTTAGCCCAATAAACAGTTCTTGTCCTCTAGATTTTTCCTCTAGGAGTGCTAATACAGCCGAGACAGAAGTCAGAACATGTCTTAATGGAATAAGAAGCACTGAGGCCAACTTATGTAGTTATAGTGGATTTGCTGTATTAATGACCCCAATTCTTTACTTGTCATATGCACGCCCATTACCATGTAACTCTGCAACGAATGCCCTCTCTGACTTTGGGCTGGGCCAAGTGACATACTTAGGGCCAATAGATGTTGGTTGTCATGATACTTACGGGGGTGGGGGTTGAAAGGCCTATTCACCATGGAGCTTGCTCAGTCTTGTTTGCCTGTCATTTCCTTGAGAAGGACATGCCTGGGCTAGACGTTTGTCTCCCAAGAAGGAAAACAAAAGTGCTGAATAGAACTGAGTCACCTCAATCATCCCCGTGAAGGCCATCTTACGTCAGTCAAGAGCAACTAAGCCCAGACACGTGAGAGGGCCTGACCAAGGTGACCACCCCAGACTAATTAGAAATAAATGTTATTATTCTGTGCCACCGAAATGTTATATGGCACAATAGTGACAAGAGACAACTGATAAAATAATATATATGTTTAATTAGAATAACTTTTTGTGTTCACTTAATCATCTTTTTGGGCAGACATCATCAAAATGCATTTCTGATCAATCAGTTAACTAGTTTGGTGTCATTCTAATTCAGTTATTTTACTAGAATCACTAGATTAACAGTAGTCTGCTCTATATGTTTCATGATACAGCCATGCACCATGCTTAAAAATATCACAGCTGCAGTTTCTTACTTGTATAGATTTAACAGATCCCTTGGTTCAAAAGTTGTACTTAAGAGAAAAGTCATGGGGACTAAGACAAGGAAGGGTGGTTGGTCGGGGCTCATCCTGAGAAATAGGAGCAGACTCTTGGCTCCTTCTGTTGGTTCCTTTTTCTGCCCAGGACACACGGGACTGTGTCAAAGTCCCTTTCTTCCTCTACAATAAGCAAGAGCAATTGCTTTTGTTGGAAGAAGCAGGGAAATGTTGCTTTATTATCCAAGGGAATGCTGGGATTATTGTGGATATTCAGGGGTGCCTCAAGCCAGCATGTATACAGCTTCCCTTGGTGCTGGGGAAAAAATGTTAGCGGAACATGGACCCCAAAGTTGCTGAGTGCAGTACAAGGTAGCGAAGGAGAGGTTGGCAGAATGGAGGGTGTATGGAGAAGGCAGAAGTCAACTGCAGCAGTGGGACATGGAGGAAAGGGGTAAGGAGGAGAGCCGTAGAGGACTGGGCGAAATGAGTATTTCATATTTTAAAACTTTATTTAATGCTTACTTTGTGCTAGACACTATTCTGAATGCTTAGAATAACTTTTCTCTGAAAAGAGCTGGCTATGATTTTCTCCATTTTATAGGTGAAGGAATTGAGGCAATAGAATTCAGTCACTTGCCCACATTCATAGGGCCAATAACTATGTGGCAGTGGCAGAATTTGAACCCAGCCTGGCCTCAGGATCCGTGCTCTAAATTAATACACACAATGTGTGTCTACATTGTGCCGGCTTTGCACACATTATTAACCAAAAGCAACGGTATATATGATGGTGGCGTAAAAAATTGCAGGCACACGTGTGATCTTGCTTCCTGATTAATGAGTGAAATGCGTAAAGAATTCTGAAAGCCTTCCCCAAGATCATAAGAGCACAAAGAAGAAAACCACAGTAGAGAGAATGAAAGAACAGACCCAGTGGCAGATGAACACCACAAGAGGGAATCAGTAGTGGTCCCTCCAGAGGCACAACGAGACGTGTGTCTCGTTGAGTCCTAATGAATCCCCCCCTCCAGGAGCTGAAAGGGACCTGCTGGATACTCACTATGAGACTCTGTGACTTCTTGGGGCTTTAGGAGTCTGTAAAAAAAAAAAAAAAATGGAGGACTCATGGTTCAAGATCTATCTATTGCAAAAACATATTGATGGGTTATGCGTGCTCTATGTAGCTATCTTAACATAACTTATTGGCTACAGTGTTTTAAAACGGTCAGTTGTGAGATTCTCAACAAAGGCTCAAGCCAAGGGAAGTGAGACTCCTCCCAGAAATGACTGCGATCCACTTTGTATGCTCGGAGATGGTAACCATGGTATGTATGACCATCTATAAGCCAGGTGGCAGCAGAGGTTAGCAGAGATCTGCCTTATTAACAGAGAGATCGCTGAAATCCTCACAGGAAATTTAGTCCTGTAACAATCTAGCATTCTAAATTTCATTCTCATTCTTAAGGGTTTTAGAATCAAACCCTATTCATGCCAACTATATCTACCTATTACATAGTCCATAAGCAAAGGGACACCCAAAACTGGGAGCCAAAGCCCTCAGCAGCCAAGACCGGGGCACCTTGAACTTGGTATCATAGGGCAAATGCAGGGACTCATAAATACTGCCTTTATTAGCTCATGGGCCCTGTGATTTGTGGCCCTGATGAACAGGGGCACATTTTTTGACCCCTCCAGTAAACAGGCAATGTAATTCCTCTGTAAATTGACTATTAGAATGGTTTAAATGCCCTTGCCTACAAGCTGAAAGGCATAGTTAACACTTTTTACATAAGCTAGAAGACCAAAATTTAGCTATCAATCAAACAGGGCAGAAAGGAATGACTTGACAAAATCATTTGTTAAGTCTGACAGGAGTCAAGAACACAAGGCTTTCTTCCAACTGTTTAAATGTATGTGTGACAAGGGAATATTAATTGCATAAGACAAGACATTTAAAGGTATTAGCTCAGCACTACCAGTCTATTTTACCCAATTAAGGCTATTCATCAATGTAAATAACGGCGTTTTCCTCAGCAAACCAAAAGGAATGCAGTCGATGGATGGTACCTAATCTCACAATCCACTTCCTTATTTCGCAGGAGGGCACCGTGATGAAAGGACAGACACAGTTTAACTCACAAACTTGAAAAGAAAAATAGACTGTCTCAAATGACCAGAAATTGTCTGCCTACAGGGTGGGACATGAGGAGCGTATGATGTATATCGAGCCACCTTCAAATAGATACTGCAAAGTGTTTTGCACAAAGTCTAAAAACCCACAACCATTTGATGAATATGAAACAGTTCCCTGAAAAAGACAGAACAAGAAAAAATGGCTCTCCCCAGCCAACAAGAATCACAGAAGCTTAAACTTAGACGAGACTTTGAAGACTGCATGTCCAACTTTAATCTCCAATGAGAGGAGATCTCTGTGATTTTTTTTAATGGATAGATGTTAATTCTTTTTTTACTTCAGCTTTATTGAGGTATAACCGACAAATACAATTGTAAGATATTTAAAGTATATAACATGGTGATTTGATTTACATATACATTGTGGAAGGACTCTCTCCCACCTAGCTTATTAACATACTCATTACAGTGCATACTTTTTTTTTTTTTTTTTTTGGTGAGAACATTTCTGTTCTAATCTATTAGTAAATTTCAATTTTACAATACAGTGTTATCAACTATAGTCATGTTTTACATTAGATTCTCAGACCTTATTCATCTTATAGTGAAAGTTTGTACCCTTTGAACATTCCCCCCCTATATGCACTAATCCCCAGCCCCTTGCAACCACTTTTCTGTTTTGTTTTTATGAGTATCTTTTTCTTCAAGATTCCACATATAATTGATAACGTGAGTATCTTTCTCTGCTCAGCTTATTTCATTAGTACAGTGCCCTTAAGGCCCAACCATGTCACAAATGGCAGGATTTCTTTATTTTTTTATTTCTTTATTTTTCTGTCTGGATAATATTTTATTATATATATTCATTATATATAATACATATTGGTGTATATATATATCATTATACATAGGTAAAGATATTTATTTATTTATTTATTTATTAATTTTTTTACCAATTCATCTGTTGATATTAGGTTGTTTCCACATCTTGATTACCATGAATAATGAATGCTACAATGAACACGGCAGTACCACTATCTCTTCGATATCCTGCTTTCACTTCTTTTGGAGATACAGTTGACCCATGAACAATGTGGGGGTTAGGGATACCAACACTCCACACAGTCAAAAATTCACATATAACTTATCAATGGAATATTACTCAGCCATAAAAAAAAAAGAATGAAATCGGGGCACCTGGGTGGCTCAGTGGGCTAAGCCTCTGCCTTCAGCTCAGGTAATGGTCTCAGGATCCTGGGATCGAGCACCATATCAGGCTCTCTGCTTGGCGGGGAGCCTGCTTCCCCCCTCTCTCTGCCTGCCTCTCTGACTACTTGTGATTTCTGTCAAATAAATAAATAAATATACCAAAAAAAAAAAAAAGGAATGAAATCTTGCCATTTGCTAAGACATGGATGGAGCTAGAGGGTATTGTGCTAAGTGAAATAAGTCAGTCAGAGAAAGATAAATACTGTAATTTCACTCATGCAAAGGGAAAAAGAAAGAGAGAGAGAAGATGAGAGAGGCAAACCAAGAAACAGACCCCCCCTTTTTTTTTTTTAAGATTTTATTTACTTGACAGACAGAGATCACACGTAGGCAGAGAGGCAGACAGACAGAGAGGAGGAAGCAGGCTTCCTGCTGAGCAGAGAGCTTGACACGGGGCTCGATCCCAGGACCCTGGGATCATGACCTGAGCCGAAGGCAGAGGCTTTAACCCACTGAGCCACCCAGGTGCCTCAAGGAACAGACTCTTAATTGCATAGAACAAGCTGATGGTTACCAGAAGGGAGGAGTGTGGGGGGGATGAGTGAAATAGGTGATAGGGCTTAAGGAGTGCACTTAACTATCATGACGAGCACACGGTGATATATGGAAGTGTTGAATGACTATATTGTACACCCGAAACTAATACAACACTGTATGTTAATTGGAATTAAAACAAAAACTTTAGAAAATTCAATGTATAACTTTTGACTCCCCTGAAACTTAATCACTAATAACCTATTATTAACTGGAAGCCTTACTGATAATACAAATAGTTGATTAACACATATTTTGTATGTTATATGCATTATATTCTGTATTTTCACAGTGAAACAATAAGCTAGAAAAAAGAAAACGTTATTACGAAAATCATAAGGACAAGAAATACATTTAAAGTTATGGTACTGTGCTATATTATTAAAAATACTCACGTAAGTGGACTTACGCAGTCCAAACCCATGTTGGTCAAGGGTAAACTATGTCCAGAAGTAAAATTGCTGGATCATATGGCGATTCCGTCTTCCATTTTCTGAGGAAGCACCATACTGTTTGCCAAAGTGGGCACACTAATTTTATATTCCCACCAACAGTGTACAAGAGTTCCCTTTTCTCCATATACTCACCAATATTTGCTATCTCTTATCTTACTGGCGATAGCCATTCTAACAAGTCTGAGGTGGTATCTTATTGTGGCTTCCATTTGCATTTCCCTGGTGATATACTGGTGTTAAGCATTTTCTCTTGTACCTGTTGGTCACTTGCATGTTTTCTTTGGGAAAATGACTGTTTAGGTTCTCTGCCCATTTAAAAAAAAGTTTTGTGCGTGTTCTACTGAGTTGTATACATTCTTTATATATTTCGGCTATTCACCCATGATCAGATACAGGCTTTGAAAATATCTTCTCCCAGTCAGTAGGTCACCTTTTCATTTTGTTGATGGTTTCCCTTGCTGTGTAGAAGCTTTTTAGTTGGATGTAGCCCCACTTTTTTTTGTTTTTGCTTTTGCTGTCTTTGTTTCTGGTGTCTTATCTAAGGAATCATTGCCACGAATGGTATCAAAGAGCTTACCCCCCTTTTTTCCCTAGAAGTTTAATGAATTGAGAAACCCCACTCAAGTCTTTACTTCACTTTGAGTTGGTTTTAGTAAAATGTGTAAGGTAGGAGTCTAGTTTCATTCTTCTGCATGTTGTTGTCCAGTTTTCCTAACACCGGAAACTATCCTTTATTGAAGATATTATCCTCGGGGCACCTAGGTGGCTCAGTTAGTTAAGCATCTGCCTTCGGCTCAGGTCATAATACTAGGGTCCTGGGATAGAGCCCTGCATCGGGCTCCCTGCTTGGCAGAGAGCCTGCTTCTCCCTCTCCCTCTGCTTACTGCTCTCCCTACTTGTATTCTCTATCCCTCTGTCAAATAAATAAATAATTTTTTTTTAAAAAGATACTATCCTTTCCCATGCATATTGTTGCCTCTAAATGTTTATTTTTGAAAAACTAATAAAAGCCACTGAATTATTTGTCTTCAATTGTGCATTTCATATCTCAGAAGGGGTAAGAAAATTTCTGATCTCAGAGCAGGAAGAAAAAGGATCCAAAAAGAAAAATGTACATAAATGTAGTGCCAAAGGAGGAAAAATGAGAGCAAATTTACAAAAATATAATGGGGTCAATTAGTTCGAGGAGGCAGAAATACTATAATAAGAGTAGTAAGTTCACAGAGAGGAAAAATATGCTTTACCTCTTTGTTACTTTATTCCATTCTCTCTACTCAGTGATGGGTATTAACTCATTCATTCCTGTTACCAGCATTTGAGGAGCTCCTGGTTTACCAAGCACTATGTCTGGTCACGGGCCCAGAGAAAAACAAGACAAGCCATCTACTCTCACTGCTGAAAACTTCTTTACTATCCTAATTCCCATTTACTAATAAAGCTACAATGATCAAACTGACCATATATATACTTGACTGGCCTCATAAATGATGCTGCTTAGAGGTAAGCGTAAGTTCTTCTGATTAAATGTGTTGGAGACCGGCCTAAGAAACATGTTATAAAGGTCCAAATTTGCTACATTTCCTTCACATCATATTACTTCAGATTTTTTTCCTCTCAGGTTTCTCTTACACTTTTTTCTCTCAGAAATTCTCCATGCTTCCAACATGACAGACATACTTTCAAATACCCAGTGTGTTAGCCCAGAAGATTTGGCATTTGTCAAAAGGGTAGAATTTCAGGTAACATAGGTAAAGACGGAAAAGACATTTCCGGTATAACCACCTTGCTCAGATCCCTTAGCCCACACTAAAAAGCAGAAGGATTCTCCTGTATATTTGGAAAGTCTATTCAGTGTCGGGGTGCTTATTACCTTTAATAATAATCTTGTGCCTGTTTGTTTTTATAGTTCGCTGAGAACTTCTCTAAGCATTATTCCATTTGATCTTCTTTACAGTGTCACGGTGAACTAAGATGTATGGTTTGTGTGGAGAATATCATTTTATTTGTTGTATAGATGAGGAAAGGAAATGGTCCACTGATTGTACAGAGCAAATACCAGAGTCCAGTCTTCAGAAGCCAAGACTGTGCTCTTTTACTTAATTAAGGTCCATGTGTTTATGAACCTGGTTATCCAAATTCACAAATCCCAACTGGACAAAGGTCATCCTTTTTTCTATCCTTTACTCCCACACCTATTCAACCACTTTCCAGCATTTTCACCCCTCATTCACCACTTACCACAAAAGGGAATCTAAATTTAGATGCCTGGATATTTCAATGAGCATGTAGTATCTGTCCTTGATTAGCTGGCATTGGATGGGTGTGAGCTACTTGAATCCAATGTGAGAGAGTCAACAGTTGCATCAGATAAAATGCCCAGCAAGGACCCTTAGGAGGCTTGTAAAATGCTGCTCAGTCCCCCACAACTGCATAGGTAATTTGAAGAAACAGTCACTGACTGGATGGCTTTGCGGGCAGATAAACAGCAGAAGCCTACTGGCAATTCATAGACCTATACCCCTGGGGCTAATAATACATTATATGTTTATTTTAAAAATTTAAAAAATTAAAAAAAAACAGCAGAAGCCTATAAAAGGTATATGATTGAAGAGTTTGAAGGAAGATATAGAGAACAACTTTCCAAAACCATATTTCTCTCAGATGGGGTCAGTCCTGCATACCTGCCACAGTGTAGTAGAATTTGTACCAGGGAAGATCATCTGGCTCCTAGTTCCAAATTCCCTGCCATTTCACCTTACAGCAGAGTCCTGTCGGTCTCAAAAGAACCCCCATTGTAACTCCAAGAGCCCCTGGGAAGAGCCACGCTAAAACTCACCATTTCCCACTCCTGGTACCAGATGAGTGCCACTTCAGTTCACGTGAGGAGGACAGGAAACGAGGGGAATAAGATGCTACTGGGTAAAGGAAGAGGAATGACAGGTCCTTACTTGTTGGTTCAGATGTTACTTACACATGACCCTCTAAAGGTCCACAAATGGTCATTAAGGAGCCCATGACATTTTCTAAAACGGAAAATCATTCACCATGCTCCTCTGCTCTATTCCAATTATAGATAACTGTTGCCTCTGAGCTAACTTCGCTCTCCCGAGTTCTGCCACCATATGCTATACTTCTTTGCTTCTTGTCTTTAACTATTGCACAGCATTGCATTTCCAACAGCTGCTTGCTGAATTTTTCCCTAGAGGGGCTTCATTTCAGACAGAGGCCCAGTGATTACTCTGGAAATGCAGAGTATGGAGGAATCCTATAAAATGATACTAGGTGCTAAAGATGTTTCAGAACAAGGCAGGAGACGGAGTTCGACTGAGGGACCCTCCCTTTTTCAGGGAAATCTGGACTCTTACACCATAGTTGCTGTATTTCAAGCATACTTAACTTCTAGAGCAAAGGCTGGCCTGCTTTCCTGTGAAGGGGCAGGTAGTATATATTTTAGTCTTTGCAGCCAGTTGATCTCTTCCATGGCTACTCAACTCTGCCACCACAGCACAGAAGCTGACAGTACAACTTGATTTACATAAACTCTGGCAGACAGCCAGACCGGGGCCACAGGTAGTAGTTTACAGGTGCCTGTTGTATATAGTTTTGTCAATGGATTTTAGTCTGATAGCATTCCATTCAGTCTGTGTCACTCTGTTGCATTGCTACTGCAGTTCCCTGGCTATTTCAGCTCCATTCACCCACTGCTTACTTATGGCTGAGCACCTGCTGGACCCATCTGCTTAAGAAACCCAGGAGGCTAGAGATGGCCACAAAAAGCCCTCAAGTGGCCGGTATGAATGGTATTATTTGACCAAGCTGACTTTTCTTCTCCCTTTGCCTCATGCTCTGCTAGAAAATATAGCCTATTCCAATTGTCTCTAAGCAATTCCTTTTGTAGCAAAAGCTTTGAGGCAAGGAATTAAGAGAAAAGGTTACTTGGAAGTGTAAAACTTGTTGGCCTTTCCCCCTGAATTGGGGGCATTAGGAGGATATCTGGCTGGTTGCCTGACTTGCTTGACATAGGTGCTCTAACCTGGACTAAACTCCAAATCCTGGTGTTTCTCCCCAGTTTGGCAAAAACAAAACAACAAACAAACAAACAAAAACTGAGGGTACTTGAAAGAAGGGCTCAACACACAGAGAATGTACCCAAAGAGCACCAGGCAAGCAGGTTGCTGTGGTGATATGCAGACACAATGACTAGTTGATCAGTCACAAGTGATCCACTTTCAACTAGTTATTATGGCATCTATGGGTACAGCCTCATTGATCTAAGCCTGCAGATCTCAAAGGGGGTGCTGAGGGAAATCTGCTCAGTCAGGCATGCTTCTAATTATTAATGCAGACTTCTTCCGGTCCCTTCAACTCTGTGCCCCCCCCACCCTCCTCAAGGGTCCAGACTTCCCGATTTGCCATGACCAAAGGTGCTTTTCAGCTTCTCAGTCACCTCCTTTACACAGCTGTAACTTAGAGCACAGGTATTTAAGGCAGCCTAATACTTGCTAAAATTAAAGGAATCATAAAAATATAGAAGTCCCACCCTTAACATTGAAGAGGATTGACACACTCAGTGACAAACCAGGGAACTGTGGAACGGTAAAGGAGGGGCTGAGAGTGGTTATCCACTCAAACTTCTCACAAGCACCTGTGGTTGGGTCAGATGGAAAATCCCCTCCAAACACCATAGTGTCCAGGACAAATGGTTCTCCTTTAAACCTGGAATACCATAGCATAATCCATTCAGTTGTTTCCCACTGAATATACCAGGCAGGTCTACTGGTCTCCTGATCTGCACTTAATCAGATATCCCCCAGCTAAAAAGAAAGTCCTTTACTTCCCCCCCCTTATAATTAATTAGAAAAAATGATTTTAAAAATCTCATTCATGGTTCCATGTCTTGCATTGGGCTGGACACGGATATGGATGGCTAAAGGAAGAAATAAAATGGTGATGATATTAAACAGGAAGCCTATTATTATGATTATTATTGAGAATCCCAAGACTCATTATTAATTAATATTTAACTGACACTTGTCCTATTAAGAAAATTCTAATAAAAGCTATAAACTAAGACCAAAGTGTATCACCTTTAACAACTACAACTTTAATAACTTTAACAACTACAGTCATTGAAAGAACCGGCTCCAGTCAGCCCACTTGGGTTTTCTTTCTTTCTTTCTTTCTTTTTTCTTAATTTTATTTATTTGTTTATTTGTCAGAGAGAGAGCGCACACAAACGGGCAGAGTGGCAGGCAGAAGCAGAGAGAGAAGCAGGCTCCCTGCAGAGCAAAAAGCCTGACGCAGGACTCGATCTCAGGACCCTGGGATCATGACCTGAGTTGAAGGCAGCGGCTTAACCAACTGAGCCACCCAGGCACCCCTCACT